>NC_083693.1:13663980-14940230 GCF_033118175.1 Dama dama | reverse complement strand
AGAAAAACATCTATTTCTGCTTTATTGACTATGCCAAAGCCTTTGACTGTGTGGATCACAATAAACTGTGGAAAATTCTGAAAGAGATGGGAATACCAGACCACCTAATCTGCCTCTTGAGAAACCTATATGCAGGTCAGGAAGCAACAGTTATAACTGGACATGGAACAACAGACTGGTTCCAAATAGGAAAAGGAGTATGTCAAGGCTGTATATTGTCACCCTGCTTATTTAACTTATATGCAGAGTATATCATGAGAAATGCTGGGCTGGAGGAAGCGCAAGCTGGAATCAAGATTGCTGGGAGAAATATCAATAACCTCAGATATGCAGATGACACCACCCTTATGGCAGAAAGTGAAGAAGAACTAAAGAGCCTCTTGATGAAAGTGAAAGAGGAGAGTGAAAAAGTTGACTTAAAGCTCAACATTCAGAAAACTAAGATCATGGCATCTGGTCCCATCACTTCATGGCAAATAGATGGGGAAACAGTGGAAACAGTGTCAGACTTTATTTTTTGGGCTCCAAATTCACTGCAGAAGGTGATTGCAGCTATGAAATGAAAAGACACTTACTCCTTGGAAGGAAAGTTATGACCAACCTAGATAGTGTGTTAAAAAGCAGAGACATTACTTTGCCAATGAAGGTCCATCTAGTCAAGGCTATGGTTTTTCCAGTGGTCATGCATGAATGTGAGAGTTGGACTGTGAAGAAACTGGAGCACTGATAAATTGATGCTTTTGAACTGTGTGGTTGGAGAAGACTCTTGAGAGTCCCCTGGACTGCAAGGAGATCCAACCATTCCATCCTAGAGGAGATCAGTCCTGGGTGTTCTTTGGAAGGACTGATGCTGAAGCTGAAACTCTAATACTTTGGCCACCTCATGCGAAGAGTTGACTCATTGGAAAAGACCCTGATGCTGGTAGGGATTGGGGGCAGGAGAAGAAGGGGATGACAGAGGATAAGATGGCTAGATGGCATCACCGACTCGATGGACGTGTGTTTGAGTAAACTCCGGGAGTTGGTGATGGACAGGGAGGCCTGGCGTGCTGTGACTCATGGGGTCACAAAGAGTCGGACACAACTGAGTGACTGAACTGAAATGAACTTATGGAGTTCCTGTAATCAAGTCCCCCTGGTCTTCAAAGCCAAAAGCTCTGGGGATTCCTCTTCCCAATGCCAGTCCTCCAGGATAGGAAGGAAGCCTGACATAGAGCTCAGAATTCTCACTCCTTTGGGAGAACTTCTGAGATATAATAATTCTCTAGTATGTGGGTTGCCATCTCATGGGGTATGGGATTGATTATATTTCAAGTGCACCCCTCCTACCATCCACTGCATTTCTTCTTTATGTCTTTGGCTGTAGAATATCTTCTTTGATAGATTCCAGTCTTTTTTCACTGGTTGTTGTTCAGCAGTTAGTTGTGATTTGGGTGTTCTCATAGGAGGTGAGTTCAAGGCCCTTCTACTCTGCCACCTTGTCCCTCCTCTAAGATTCTAAAATTCACATAAAACAATAAAGGAATCTGAATGACCAGATCAACTCTGAATACTGTCATCAAAGCAAACCTTACCCTCCTGGACATTAGGCCATTGTACAGAGTCAGTGTGGTGTTGTGGAGACCCTGACAAGTAGAGCATTGGAATATAATGGAGAAGTCAGAAAGAGTGTGGGCATTTATCAGAAGGCAGTGTTTGATAGGAGCAGCCTCGTGATGCCTGGGGAATAGCTACTCATTCACAGAAACACAAACTTCAGATGAACGCTGTGAAGGAAAGGAAAGAAAGGCAGTGGCTGGAAGCAGATGTGGGAACAAGATAGTTTTGTTACAGGGTGTGTGTGTGTTTTAATGACCTGAGGGCAAAAAAGCCAGGTCCCAGGCGGATGGCAGGATGTGAGCTTACTAGAGGGAAAGGATGATTTCTGGGCTAACTTTCTGGAGCACTTGGGAGAGTGTGGGAGGAGGGCAAGTTTTCACCTGGTCCAGGAAAAGGAGGCACTTTCTGTCTCTTTATTCACCACTGTTGCATGGACATTTTGTACAGCACCTGTCTACACTTTACCACAAAGATAGGTAATTTCCATGGGAGACTTCATGTCTGTGAAGGTCAAACTCAGGGAATTTACCAACTGTTGCCACTCAAGGTAAAGGGCCAGGGAGGAATCATCAGCTCCAAAATAAGGGAGGAAGACTACAAAAACGGAGATCATCACACGATGCATTAAAAGACTATCCAGTTAATAACATGTCTACATGTGTAAAGTAACTCCACTTTCATATAGTAAAGTGAAAATGCATTCAGTGAGGGGCAAGGTACATTACTGGATTGGATTGAGCATGGGGCAAGGACCCTTTAAAATATGATTCTGCTGTAGGGGTAAGGTCTCAAACTAGCCCCACCCATCTCTCCAATGATCATTCCTTTTGTAAACTAAAATGAAACAAATATATAGAGTAAGAGGAACTAGGAAGACATCTGGTCTTCCTGCCTAAAGGGAGAATCAAGCTGGACCAAAAAGGTGGGGGACAGATAGGGACTTTGGGGAGACAAGGGGAGATAAGTGATCCAGGGCAGTGTTTTGGCAAAAGTTTTAGTTTTGTTGTAGTTTTGAAGGATTTATTAACAAAAGAAACCACTTGCTGGACACACAATAAATAATTTCAGTATTTAATAGAGGATTATGTGACTTAATTTCAGTATACAGTCATTAAAAGAAAAGAAATACAAACCATTTGTGACAGGAGGGAAAGGGGCAGGGCACAACGTTTGAAAGAATGACATAGCCCAAGGACACAGCATAAACCGATTGGAATCAAATGGGACCAAGATGGCAGACAAGACTAGATCTTGATCCTCAGTCAGCAAGTGAAATGACACACCCAGAAATGCCATGACAGTTCCAAGGCACTGTTAAAAAACCAAGGAATGGGCAGTGGCCCAAATCCTGGAAATCTCCACCCCTTCCCCCAAATAGTTGGAATAATCCTCCCACTCATTAACATATTAAATTACCCAGCCTATAAAAACTAACCATGCCACACACTTCAGGGCCTCATTCACCCTCTGCGATGGCCCGCACTCTGTCTGTGGAGTGTTCTTCTCTCTGTATCTAAATAAATACACTTCTTACCTATCACTTTGTCTCTCACTGAATTCTTTGAGCAATGAGATGTCAAGAACCTGAGCTTCATTAGGTCCTGAAACCAGGTACTGTGGTTTCGAGTCCCAGCCACATGGGTTTAAGTCCCAATCAGGGCTTTGGCTGGGTTTGAGTCCCAATCTGTGGTAAATGGTTTCATACTGAGAGAAATAACATCCCCAAATAGGGCTGAAACCTACACCCAGACTTGAACAGTACTGGGAACTCCCAAATGACGGCAATCTGGAGTCCCACTTGGGAAAGGGTCCCCTGCAGTGCGTGCACTGCATGGATGAGATTTCAGTTTGCAGCTCTGGGAGCTCCTGCTTACAATCCCAGGCCACAAATTGGTATTGTCGTCAGTTTGTATACAAAACTGCAGCTCTGGTTTTCCTTTAACTTTTACAATGATGTTTGCTTCACCTGGGGGTTGGGAGGGATGGCCGGCTAGGCCCCCAGGGGCTTAAGAAATTTCAAGGCCCACTCCTTTTCTTATCTAAAGTGCTGACTGACTTGCTGGAGACAGTCGGTGCACTTGCAGGCAAGCCTGTAGTTCAGGCAAGGTCAGAAGTCAGTCAGAGGCCTGCTCCCCTACTTCTGAAACCTGAACAAGACTACCTCCATTTTAATTTCCCTAAGAGGCAGTCATGAAGAAAAGAGCTAGGGAGTGAGTGAAAGCAAAACCAAGTCCTAGAATAAGCCCCAGGGTCAAAAGTCAGGCTGACCATATCAATTATTCTATCTGAATGGTGGGTAGAGAGACCAGAGATGGATAAGCAGGACAGGAACAAGGAGGAGGCAAGGAGGAGGTTCTGGGCTTCAGGGTGGGCAGAGGGCATGGGCCCAGGGCTTTTTTGCTTCCATCTGGCCAGCCAGACAGACTTGGGTGAACCTGTTAGAGAGGCAGAGACCAAGAGGGGCATGCAGCATCAAGTGAATGGAGAATTGAAGACACAACTTACTCTGCGGGCAAAAATCTGCGATATCTGGAGCAAGATGACAAACCAGTGGCTGTTTGGAGTCCAGGAACAATTATAAAACCTAAGCATCTGTTAGGACTCAGAGTTAGTCAACTGTGGCCCCACGGAGGCAGGAGGCAGGGTGTGTGTTTGAGTGTGAGTCAGGGTTTGAGTGTTGCTGGAATCCTCAGATGACATCCCCAAACCAAGACTCTTAGGCCTGCCTGTGGAAGACATAATTGCTGTCCAGGAGGCTGAGTGTTTTCTGTGCTGTTCATGCACTTTGGCCATTGCATCTGGGCTCTAATGACTACTGAAAAGTTTCAAAACACTCCCACTGTACAAAAGATCCATGGTCTTTGGAGCCAGATTCCAAAGACGGTACAGGAAGCCCATAAGCCCTTCCAGCATTGCTGTCTCCTAAGCCCTCTCTATAGGAGAGGTGTTGGTGCCCCGGAATGAGTTTCGTTTTCTTTGGCAAAAAGTCCAGCCACCATGGATTGTTTTTATGATTATCTCTTTAATTACCACAATTGGCAGATGTAAAAATTTTCCTCCAAGCAAACCGGGCCTAGAAGTAGTGTGTGTGTCCCACCACCACCTTGCACTGGGTGTCGGTAGTCGGTCCTTGCATACCTGAGCGCAGCCTGCCTGGGACAAGCAGAGCCCTGAAGCCTGCGGTCTAATGATCAGCACGCGCCTTCTCTGCTCTCAGGTGCCTGGGAGCCCAGGGGATGTGAGTAATGTCAGGTCATTCAGCTGAGACCTGGGAGCACTGGCGCTGACAGGACTTCAGGTGTCCCAGTCACTGTGGGCAGAGATTAGCCTCCTGTCTCCTGCAGGACACCCAATCTGGCAGGCTCACTCTCTGCTGAACAATGGACAACTGTCCCCACCTGGGGCCTGCTCGGTCGCCTGCCCAGGTCAATGCCAGATGCATAGCAGGAATCCCATAAGCCCTTCCAGCACTGCTGTCTCCTGAGCCCAATTAGGGAGGTGGCCTAGGCCTCCAGGGGCCACACTGCATGACTGGCCCCACTGCCCAGGCCTCTTTCCCATCACACATCAGAGATGAACGGGTTAGAACTCACTTCCCCTTAGTCATCGGCACAAGTTAACCTCAGGTGTCCTCAGATGTCCCCTCTACCTGTGTTTGTTTTTGTGTTTATTCCTACAAGCAGGCCACAGCATTTCCTATGATGCTGAAAAAGGCAGGGCAGCCCACAGCCTGGATTTAACAACAACCAGTAGAAGATGTCCAAGCTGGGTTTAGCAAAGGCAGAGGAATCAGAGATCAAATTGCCAACATTTGCTGGATCATGGAAAAAGCAAGGAAATTCCAGAAAAATATCTACCTCTGTTTCATTGACTACACTAAAGCCTTTGACTGTGTGGATCATAACAAACGGTGGAAAGCTCTTAAAGAGATGGGAAACCAGACCATCTTACCTATCTCCTGAGAAACCTGTATGTGGGTCAAGAAGCAACAGTCAGAACCCTGTATGGAACAAATGATTGGTTCAGGATTGAGAAAGGAGTTCAACAGGGCTGTCTGCTGTCACCATGTTTATTTAACCTATATGCTGAGCACACCATGAGCAATGCCAGGCTGGATGAGTCACAAGCTGGAATCAAGATAGGTGGGAGAAAGGTTCACAACCTCAGATATGCAGATGATACCACTCTAATGGCAGAAAGCAAAGAGGAACTAAGGAGCCTTTTGATGAGGATGAAGGAAGAGAGTAAAAGAGCCAGCTTAAAAATAATATTTGAAAAAACTAATATCATGGCATCTGGCCCCGCTACTTCATGGCAAATAGAAAGGAAAAAGGTGAAAGTAGTGACAGACTTCCTCTTCTTGGGCTCTAAAATCACTGTGGATGGTGACTGAAGCCACAAGTTCGAAGATGATTGCTTCTCAGCAGGAAAGTAATGACAAACCTAGTGTGTTGAAAAGCAGAGACATTACTCTGTTGACAAAGGTCTGTATAGTCAAGGCTGTGGTCTTCCCAGTAATCACAGACGATTGTGAGAACTTGACCATAAAGAAAGCAGAGCGCCAAAGAATGGATACCTTTGAACTCTGGTGCTGGAGAAGACTTCTGAGAGTCCCTTGGACATCAAAGAGATCAAACCAGTCTATCTTAAGTGAAATCAACCCTGAATACTCATTGGAAGGACTGATGCTGAAGCTGAAAGTGAAAGTCACTCAGTCGTTTCGGACTCTTTGCAATCCCATGGACTATATAGTCCATGGAATTCTCCAGGCCAGAAAATTGGAGTGGGTAGCCTTTCCCTTCTCCAGGGGATCTTCCCAAACCAGGGATCGAACCCAGGTCTCCCACATTGCAAGTGGATTCTTTACCAGCTGAGCCACCAGGGAAGCCCAAGAATATGGGAGTGGGTAGCCTATTCCTTCTCTAGCAGATCTTGCCAACCCAGGAATCAAACCAGGGTCTCCTGCATTGCAGGCAGATTCTTTGCCAGCTGAGTTACCAGGGGAGCAATTTTGGTTATCTCATTCAAACAGCCAACTCATTGGAAAAGCCCCTGATGCTGGAAAAGATTGAGGGCAGAAGGAGAAGAGGATGTCAGAGGATGAGATGGCTGAATGGCATCACTGATGGAATGGTCATGAACGTGGGCAAACTTGGGTGATGGTGAGAGACAGGGAGGCCTGACAGACTGCAAAGTCCACAGGGTCGCAAAGAGTTGGACATGACTGTGCGACTGAACAGCAACAATAAGTAGGAAGACAAAACAAATGAAAAAGCTCTCATTTTTGAAGCCAATAACCAGTATCTAGATAGTACCAGTGAACACAAAAACACTCCCTGGTCAGCGAGCTTTGAACAGAAGGGAAAGTTGTCCTTAGAGCTAGCACAGCGGGGCCGGTGCAGGGAGCCATGCCTGCCTGCCCCTTTGTAGAATGATCATTTAATCACAGCTAAAGCTAGTGGCCATTTTGTCTGAGGTTGGCAGCAATAGATCAGGTTCATTTCAGCAGCCCAGAAGGTTCTCCAATCCTTACTTGTCTATGAAAACAGAGACAACCGGCACAGAGGACAGGACAAGGGAATGGAGGTTTGGCTCTGAAGTTAGAGGGCGCCATTCCCAGCGGAGCCAAGCCGCGCTCAGGCTGCACGAGGTAGGTGTGGCTCAGACACCAGGGCCGGGCCCAGCAGCAAGTCCTGGGCTTGGTCAGCTAGGGGCTCCTGTCAAGTGTGGCCCTCCTTCCACAACAGGCTGGGAAGCTCCCTGCCACATCCAGCAAGCAGGACAGCAGTGAGCATCTCAGGGCCTGACTGCTCTCTTTTCCTACCACACAAAAGACCTATTATTTTCATTAGGCAGTTTCCATCCTTGAGTTTAAAGAAGCTTTTTAAGGCCAATTCTCCCAAGCTGTTTCTTGAGCAGGGCTTAAGAATATGTGCTACAGCTTTCACCAGCTAATTATATGTGCACAAAGATCTGTGAGCTTGAAGCTTCCTGTGGCCCTAATGGTGAGTCCAGGGTATTTGTTTGTCCACCCTGGGTAAGTAGTGGCTGAAGGCACCCAGAGGTCACTAAGAGCCTCCAGGGGTGAGAGGCCCATTTCCGCCGGATTGGGTGTTTATTAAGGATGTCAATTCAAGCTGCGGCTATTTTGAGGCAGTGGGTCCTTTATGAATAAAGACATTATACTCATTTATAGGGAGAGTAAACCAACCTGGGAAATAATGACTGGAGTTTCCAGGCTCTGGATGAACTTGGGATATCAGGCCAGAAGGCATTATTTCCTGTCAACAGTTTAAACTCAGATCCACCCAACCAGGAACATTGTGAATAAACACATAGGGATCTGTAAAACATGGAACTGTGGGTGAAAGAGAGTTATGGCTTCTCAGGCCAGGTATCAGATGTTTACTTCCCAGGCTGTGAGGAACCTGGTAAACAGCTACTAGGGAGATTCCTGCCCTTTTAATTGGAATGGTTCTTGATGCAGATATTCAATGTGAGGGAGATATGGACGGCAGCTCTGTGAACTCTGGCCCTTCAGACTGAAATAATGGATAAGGCTCAATACATCAACCCACTGGGCCTCAAATCTCCTACATGAAGCAGCACCTTAATTAGTTTACAAACTTTTGGCATAACATAAAGAAATTTTAAATGTTATTAGAAGTGTTGTTTTCAAGTCAGATTCCAACAATGCTTAGAAACACTCATCTGAAATGATATTCTCAGTCTGTTCTCTAAACTTCACTTCTTAGAGCCTGACACATAGGCAAAAAGCTCCTTAAAAGGCTCCTTTCTCTCCCCCGAGTCCCAACTCTCCCCACCATGGCCAACACCCATTATACTTGCTCACTTTGGGATACTCTGGAAAATGCACATCCCAAAACTTGTTTCAAAATTTGTTAACCTGCATAAGACTGCAGGTAAAAGCAGAGCTTTTACAGCTTAGTTTGAGATTTGCTAGTGTTTAGTCTTTCCCTGGGCTTCCCTGATGGCTCAGCAGATAAAGAATCTGCATGCAATGCAGGTTCCAGTGGGTGGGAGAGATCCCCTGGAGGAGGAAATGGCAATCCACTACAGTATTCTTGCCTGGAAAATCCCACCCCACGGACAGAGGAGCCTGGCAGGCTATAGTCCATGGGGTTGCAAAGAGTTGGACATGACAGAGCAATTAAGCATGCAGCAGTAGTCTTTCCATGGAACTGGAAAAGGACAGAAATAATGATATAAGAGCAGCAATCAATGCACTGCAAAACAGAAAAAAATAGATAAAAATCAATGAAAGTTGATATGGTTCTTTGAAAAAGTCATTAAAATTATAACCTTTAGACAAGTTGACCAAGAAAAAAGATGGAAGAAACAAACTACCAATGTGCAGCTGGGGTGGCTGTGGATTTAAAGACATAAAAGGATGATAAAGGGATACTATGAACAACTCATGAACACAAATTTAGTAACTTAGATGAAATGGACCGATTTCTGAAAAGCCGCAACCAACCAAAATTAAATCAAGAGGAAATAGATTATCTAAATATTTTATGTATATATATCAGATAAATTTGGTATGCAGAAATCTGTATGCAGGTCAGGAAGCAACAGTTAGAACTGGACATGGAACAACAGACTGGTTCCAAATAGGAAAAGGAGTACGTCAAGGTTGTATATTGTCACCATGCTTATTTAACTTCTATGCAGAGTACATCATGAGAAATGCTGGACTGGAAGAAGCACAAGCTGGAATCAAGATTGCTGGGAGAAATATCAATAACCTCAGATATGCAGATGACACCACCCTTATGGCAAAAAGTGAAAAGGAACTAAAGAGCCTCTTGATGAAAGTGAAAGAGGAGAGTGAAAAAATTGGCTTAAAACTCAACGTTCAGAAAACTAAGATCATGGCATCCGGTCCCATCATTTCATGGCAAATAGATTGGGAAACAGTGGAAACAGTGGCTGACTTTATTTTTTTGGTCTCCAAAATCACTGCAAATGGTGATTGCAGCCATGAAATTAAAAGATGCTTGCTCCTTGGAAGAAAAGCTATGACCAACCTAGACAGCATACTAAAAAGCAGAGACATTACCTTGCCAACAAAGGTCCATCTAGTCAAGGCTATGGTTTTTCCATTAGTCATGTACAGATGTGAGAGTTGGACTATAAAGAAAGCTGAGCACTGAAGAGTTGATGTTTTTTAACTGTGGTTTTGGAAAAGACTGTTGAGAGTCCCTTGGACTGCAAGGAGATCCAACCAGTCCATCCTAAAGGAGATCAGTCCTGAGTATTTATAGGAAGGACTGATGCTAAAGCTCAAACTCCAAAACTTTGGCCACCTAATGTGAAGAACTAACTCATTTGAAAAGACTCTGATGTTGGGAAAGATTGAAGGTGGTTGGAGAAGGAGATTACAGAGGATCAGATGGTTGGATGGAATCACCGACTTAAAGGACATGAGTTTGAGTAAACTCCAGGAGTTGGTGATGGACAGGGAGACCTGGCGTGTTGCAGCCCATGGGGTCACAAAGAGTCAGATACAACTGAGCGACTGAATGGAACTGAACCAAAGAAATTTAATTTCTACTTTTAAGACCTTCCAAAAAAGGCAAACTCCAGGCCTGTGAAGGAGAAATGAGTAATTCCTTATAAACTCTTTCATAAAATAAAAAAGTAGCACCCCTCATAATTCATTTTAGGAGGCCAATGTTCAGTCCAGTTCAGTTCAGTCGCTCAATCATGTGTGACTCTTTGAGATCCCATGGACAACAGCATGCCAGGCTTCCCTGTTCATCACCAACTCCTGAAGCTTGTTCAAACTCATGTGCATCAAGTCGGTGATGCCATCCAACCATTTCATCCTTTGTCATCCCCTTCTCCTCGTACATTCAGCGTTTCTCAGAATCAGGGTCTTTTCCAATGAGTCAGTTCGTCACATCAGGTGGTCAGAGTATTGGAGTTTCAGCTTCAGCATCAGTCCTTCCAATGAATAGTCAGGACTGATTTCCTTTAGGATGGACTGGTTGGATCTCCTTGCTGTCCAAGGGACTCTCAAGACTCCTACACCAGAGTTCAAAAACGTCAATTCTTCGACACTCAGGCTTCTTTATGGTGCAACTCTTACATCTGTACATGACTCCTGGAAAAACCATAGCTTTGACTAGGGGGACCTTTGTCAGCAAAGTAATGTCTCTGCTTCTTAATATGCTGTCTAGGTTGGTCACAGCTTTCCTTGCAAAAGGCAAGCGTCTTTTAACTTCGTGGCTGCAGTCACCATTTGCAGTGATTTTGGAGCCCAAAAAAATAAAGTCTGATATTGTTTCCATTCTTTCCCCATCTATTCGCCATGAAGTAATGGGGCCAGATGCCATGACCTTAGTTTTCTGAATGTTGAGTTTTAAGTCAACTTTTTCACTCTCCTCTTTCACTTTCATCAAGAGGCTCTTTGGTTCCTCCTTGCTTTCTTCCATAAGGGTGGTGTCATCTGCATATCTGAGGTTATTGATATTTCTCCTGGAAATCTTGATTTCAGCTTGTGATTTATCCAGCTTGGCACTTCACATGACTACTCTGAATGTAAGTTAAATAAGCAGGGTGACAATATACAGCCTTGACGTACTCTTTCCCAATTTGGAACCAGTCTGTTGTTCCATGCCCAGTTCTAACTGTTGCTTCTCTACCTGCAAATAGATTTCTCAGGAGGCAGGTAAGGTGGTCTGGGATTCCCATCTTTCCACAGTTTGTTGTCATCCACACAGTCAAAGGCATTGGCATAGTCAATAAAACAGAAGTAAATGTTTTTCTGGAACTCTGTTGCTTTTTTGATGAACCAATGGATGTTGGCAATTTGGTCTCTGGTTCCTATATCTTTTCTAAATCCAGCTTGAACATCTGGAAGTTCTCCATTCATGTACTGTTGAAGCCTGGCTTGGAGAATTTTGAGCATTACTTTGCTAGAGTGTGAGACGAGTGCAATTGTGTGGTAATTGAACATTCTTTGGCATTGCCTTTCTTTGGGATTGGAATGAAAAGTGACCTTTTCCAGTCCTCTGGCCACTGCTGAGTTTTCCAAATTTGCTGGCATATTGAGTGCAGCACTTTCACAGCATCATCCTTCAGGATTTGAAATAGCTCAGGTTGAATTCCATCACCTCCACTAGTTTTTTTTGTAGTGATGCTTTTAAGGCTCACTTGACTTTGAATTCCAGGATGCCTGGCTCTAGGTGAGTGATCACATCATCATGGTTATCTGATTCATGAAGATGTTTTTTGTATAGTTCTTCTGTGTATTCTTGCCACCTCTTCTTAATATCATCTGCTTCTGTTAGGTCCATACCATTTCTGTTCTTTTTTGGGCCCGTCTTTGCATGAAATGTTGCCTTGATAGCTCTAATTTTCTTGAAGTCATCTCTAGTCTCTCCCATTCTGTTGTTTTCCTCTATTTCTTTGCATTGTTCACTGAGGAAGGCTTTCTTATCTCTCCTTGCTGATCTTTGGAACTCTGCATTCAGATGGGCATATCTTTCCTTTCCTCCTTTGCCTTTCACTTCTCTTCTTCTCTCAGCTATTTGTAAGGCCTTCTAGGACAACCATTATGTCTTTTTACATTTCTTTTCCATGGGGATGGTCTTGATCCCTGCCTCCTATACAATGTCTTGAACCTCCATCCATAGTTCTTCAGTTACTCTGTCTATCAAATCTAATCCCTTGAATCTATTTCTCACTTCCACTGTATAATCATGAAGGATTTGATTTAGGTCATACCTGAATGTTCTAGTGGTTTCCCATACTTTCTTCAATTTAAGTCTGAATTTGGCAATAAGGAGTTCATGATCTGAGCCACAGTCAGCTCCCAGTCTTGTTTTTGCTGACTGTATAGAGCTTCTCCATCTTCAGCTGCAAAGAATATAATCGATCTGATTTCAGTATTGACCATCTGGTAATGTCCATGAGTAGAAGCTTCTTTTGTCTTGTTGGAAAAGGGTGCTTGCTATGACCAGTGCGTTCTCTTGGCAAAACTCTGTTAACTTTGCCCTGCTTCATTCTGTACCAAGGCCAAACTTGCCTGTTACTCCAGGTATCTCTTGACTTCCTACTTTTGCATTCCAGTGCCCTATGATGAAAAGGACATCTTTTTTTGGTGTTAGATCTAGAAGGTCTTGTACATCTTCATAAAACCATTCAACTTCAGCTTCTTTAGGATTAGTGCTTGGGGCATAGACTTGGATTACTGTGGTATTGAATGGTTTGTCTTGGAAACGTACAGAGATCATTCTGTCATTTTTGAGATTGCACTCATGTACTGCATTTCAGACTCTTTTATTGATCATGAGGGCTACTCCATTTCTTCTAAGGGATTCTAGCCCACAGTAATAGATATAATGGCCATCTGAATGAAATTCACCCATTCCAGTTTATTTTAGTTCCCTGGTTCCTAAAATATCAGTGTTCACTCTTGCAATCTCCTGTTTGACCATTTCCAATTTACCTCAATTCATGGACCTAACATTCTAGGTTCCTATGCAGTATTGTTCTTTACAGCATCAGACTTTACTTCCATCATCAGTCACATCCAAAACTGGGTGCTGTTTTCACTTTGGCTCCATCTTTTCATTCTTTCTGGAGTTATTTCTCCACTGATCTCCAGTAGCATATTGGACACCTACCAAACTGGAGAGTTCATCTTTCAGTGTCATATCTTTTTGCCTTTTCATTCTGTTCATGGGGTTCTCCAGGCAAGAATGCTGAAGTGGTTTGCCATTCCCTTGTCCAGTGAACTATGTTTTGCCAGAACTCTCCACCATGTCCCGTCTGTCTTGGGTGGCCCTACGTGGCATGGCTCATAGTTAGACAAGGCTGTGGTCCATGTGATTAGATTGGCTAGTTTTCTGTGATTGTGGTTTTCATTCTGTCTGTCTTCTGATGAATAAGGATAAAGGGCTTATGGAAGCTTCCTGATGGGAGAGACTGATTGTGGGGGAAACTGGGTCTTGTTCTAATGGGCGGGGCCATACTCAGTAAATCTTTAATCCAAACCTGTTGGGTTGGTCTGTGTTCCCTCACTGTTGTTTGGCCCAAGGCCACCGGAGACTCCTAGCCACAGACAAGTTGGCTCAGTTTCCCACTGGCCTCCAAAGTCAAATTCCCTGGGGTTTCTCAGTCCCTTGCTGGATCCCCAGGTTGGGAAATCTGTTGCAGGTCCTAGAACTTTCTTAACAGTGCGAGAATTTATTTGGCGTAATTGTTCTGCAGTCTGTGGATTGTCTGCTCCATGGCTCCATGGTGGGGCTAATGGTGACCTCCTCCAACAGGGCTTCTGCCACAGGCTGTGTGACCCAAGTCTGCTGCAGCCAGAGCTCCTGTCCCCACGGCAGGTCACTGGTGACCCGTGCAGGAGACACTCAAACACTCAAAGGCAACTCTGGCTCAGCCTCTACGGGACCTCTGGGTCCTGGTGTGCAAATGCCATTGTTGTTCAGTTGTTGGCAATGCTCTTGGTAAGTGCCAATTTGTAGTTGACAATTCCAAGCATGATTTTGACACTCCTACCGTCTTGCTGGGGCTTCTTCTTTACCCTTGGATGTGTGTGTTTTTTTTTTTTTTTTTTGGTGGGATCCAACAGTGTCCTGTGGATGGTTGTTCAGTATCGAGTTGTGATTTTGGAGTTCTTGCAGGAGAAGATGAGTGCACGTCCTTCTAGTCCACCATCTTGTTTCTTTAATAATCATTAATAGGCCAAAATAATTTTAGTTTCTCAGTAAGATGAAGCCAGTGTTTAGTAATTCTTTCAGTACTTTATTTTATTTGAGAATGACCTAGTTATTTGATAAATTTCCATCCCTTAATTTAGCACAACTCAATTATCAAATGTCTGGAGATACTAAAATAAATAGACATTCCTAACATATAATTATTCTTAATAAAGTTTATCTAAGGCTCTTATCTCTTTTATATTTTCTTTCCTTAAAGATTCTTCTCATTGAGTTAATTTCCTTGCTGACAAATTTATAGCATATAATAAGATCTTATTTAGCTTATATTAAACTCAGGCACAATGGAAGTATTATACTGATTATTATATGGATAACTCTAAAACATGTCTATATTAATTAGATTAACAAACTTAAACACTAATACTAGGTACTAATTTAATATTGAATATTTCCCAATTCACATGAACCTGAAATTCATTTAGCTTAATTCTTCTTGTATTTAGAATTGCTTGATTTGTAAATGCTTTCTTTCCTTTAGGCCAATTAGATTAGAGCTCATAGGCAAATTAATCTCATCAGTTCTATCAAAGACAAAGAAAGACACATACTGAGACATGCATTCAGTTCAATTCAGTCGCTCAGTCATGTCTGACTCTGTGACCCCATGAACTGTAGCACCCTAGGCTTCCCTGTCTATCACTAACTCCCAGAGTTTACTCAAACTCATGTCCATTGAGATGGTGATGCCATCCAACCATCTCATCCTCTGTGATCCCCTTCTCCTCTTGCCTTCAATCGAATCAGGGTCTTTTCAAATGAGTCAGTTCTTCACATCAGGTGGCCAAAGTATTGGAGTTTCAGCTTCAGCATCAGTCCTTCCAATGAACACCCAGGACTGATTTCCTTTAGGACTGAGTGGTTGGATCTCCTTGCAGTCCAAGGGACTCTCAAGAATCTTCTCCAACACCACAGTTCAAAAGCATCAATTCTTCCGCACTCAGCTTTCTTTATAGTCCAACTCTCACATCCATACATGACTAATAGAAAAACCATAGCTTGGACTAGATGGACTTTTGCTGGCAAGGTAATGTCTCTGCTTTTTAATATGCTATCTAGGTTGGTCATAACTTTTCTTCCAAGGAGTAAACGTCTTTTAATTTCATGGCAGCAATCACCATCTGCAGTGATTTTGGAGCCAAAAAAAATAAAGTCTGCCACTGTTTCCACTGTTTCCCCATCTATTTGCCATGAAGTGATGGGACCAGATGCCATGATCTTAGTTTTCTGAATGTTGAGCTTTAAGTCAACTTTTTCACTCTCCTCTTTCACTTTCATCAAGAGGCTCTTTAGTTCTTCTTCACTTTCTGCCATAAGGGTGGTATCATCTGCATATCTGAGGTTATTGATATTTCTCCCAGAAATCTTGATTCTAGCTTTTGCTTCATCCAGCCCAGTGTTTCTCATGATGTACTCTGCATATAAGTTAAATAAGCAGGGTGACAATATACAGCCTTGGCATACTCCTTTTCCTATTTGGAACCAGTCTGTTGTTCCACGTCCAGTCATAGCTGTTGCTTCCTGACCTGCATATAGATTTCTCAAGAGGCAGGTCAGGTGGTCTGGTATTCCCATCTCTTTCAGAATTTTCCACAGTTTATTGTGATCCACACAGTCAAAGGCTTTGGCATAGTCAATAAAGCAGAAATAGATGTTTTGGGAACTCTCTTGCTTTTTCGATGATCCAATGGATGTTGGCAATTTGATCTCTGGTTCCTCTGTCTTTTCTAAATCCAGCTTGAACATCTGGAAGTTCATGGTTCACGTATTGCTGAATCCTGGCTTGGAGAATTTTGAGCATTACTTTGTTAGCGTGTGAGATGAGTGCAATTGTGCAGTAGTTTGAGCATTCTTTGAGATTGCCTTTCTTAGGGATTGGAATGAAACTTGACTTTTTCCAGTCCTGTGGTCACTGCTGAGTTTTCCAACTTTGCTGGCATATTGAGTGCAGCACTTTCACAGCATCATCTTTTAGGATTTGAAATAGTTCAACTGGAATTCCATCACCTCCACTAGCTTTCTACAGACAAACACAACAAAATATCTAGCTTCAATTCCCATTTGTTTGTTTGTTTGCTTGTTTTCCACCAGTTTCGGGAATTAGAGATGATCTAGATAAGTAATCATGAGAGTTCTGGTCTCAAAGTATAAGGAGTGAAACTCAGGTTCTCCCTTTGTTGTCTTTTAGTCACTAAGTTGCATCCAACTCTTTGCAACCCAATAGACTGTAGTCTGACAGGCTGTTCTATCCATGGAACTTTCCAGGCAAGGATATTGGAGTGGGTTGCCATTTCCTTCCCCAAGGGATCTTCCTGACCCAGGGATTGAACTCAGATCTCCAGCTTGGCAGGCAGATTCTTTACCACTGAGTCACCTGAATTAGAACTTATTCTCTCAGAACTTTTTTTTCCAAACCTTTCATAATAGTCCATAATAGACTCATTCAGTCTTTTGATTGTTGAATTATTCAGTCTAAGGTTTTTGGGGAAAACTCTAGGATAAATTTGAGCAATTTTTGAGGTAAATCCTTGCATTAAGTATAAGCCTCAGATTCAAGATCCACTAAGGGATGGTTCCACCCTGCTTTCTTTATTCATTCCTTTTCTTTCTTTTCAGAAACTAACAGCTGTATTAATTGACACAGATCTGAAAACCCAGGCTAATAGGACCAGATGGTTAACTCGATTTCCTCAGCAAATCCCAATAAGTCCTGACTTGGATTGGGAAATTCCTTAGAGAAGACTAAGTTCTGCTCATGTCCTGGGTGTGCAGCTCCTGCAGGGAACTATAGTGACTTCTGATTTTTTTTTTTTTTTAATTATCCTTTGCTGGAGAAAGGGGAGCACTAGGAGGAGAAAGAATTGAAAAAGAAAAAGAGGTAGCATCTGGCCAAATAATTCAAATAGAAGAGGGTAACATAGAGGGAAACACAGAGTCAGTGACAGAGTGCTGGCAGCCTTTTTTCTGTTTGTTTTAGTATAGTCTCGAGAAGTTTCAAGTGAAAGTGAGAGTCGCTCAGTCGTGTCTGACTCTTTGCAACTCCATGGACTATACAGTCCTTGGAATTCTCCAGGCCATAATACTGGAGTGGGTAGCCTTTCCCTTCTTCAGGGAATCTTCCCAAACCAGGGATCAAATCCAGGTCTTCTGCATTGAAGGCAGATTTTTTACCAGCTGAGCCACCAGAGAAGCCCGAGAATACTGGACTGGGTAGCCTATCCCTTCTCGAGCAGATCTTCCCATCCCAGAAATCGAATTGGGGTCTCCTGCATTGTAGGCGGATTCTTCACCAACTGAGCTATGAGAGAAGCATAGTCTCAAGAGAAGCTTCTAGATACCAATCAAAACAAGCATTCCATTCAGTCTGTTTGATCTTACAGCCAGCTTGTTTAACTGTGTGCTCATAAAGTATCAATTTTAGAATATCAAGAAAACCTAATTTTGTCATTTTAAGCTGAGGTCTCCTTTAGTACAATTTCCCCAATTAAGGTGGTACTTGCAAGTATAAGTTTCATTTATTTATAACCCTGGCTGGAGTGTTATTTAGAGATGGGCTTTCTAATGCCCCTTATAAAAGCATCAGATCAGCCTCTTAACTAACCACTCAGCACAGACCACTCAGTTTCCTACAATTGAGAAGCCTCAGTATCTTTCAGCAAAGCCCCACCTAGTATCTTGCCACTGAGTGAGTATCACCCAGTATCTTTCAGCCAGCCCCCACCCTTGCCACCCCAGTGTCTTTCCACTGGGTGAGTGTGTGTGTTATTCGCTCAGTTATGTCTGACTCTTTGCAACCCCGTGGACTGTAGTCTGTCAGGCTTCACTATCCACGGGATTTCTCAGGCAAGAAATACTGGAGTGGGTTGCCATTTCCTTCTCCAGGGGGTCTTCCTGACCCATAATTGAAACTTGGTCTCCTGCACTGCAGGCAGATTCTTTACACAACTTTCAACTCCTTCCTCACCCTCCCGCCAGAGTATCTTTCAGCAGGGAGGGGACAGATACATGCTCTACCACCAAATAAAACTCAAGATCATCAACCAATATGGGAAACCTGAGAACCAGGACAGACTTACTAAATTCACCAGGATTCTCTGAGGAGATGGATGGACACAGGGCCTCTACTGGTATCAAGACTCCAGTTCCTCATAGAGTTCAGGTGAAAGAGAGAAGTCCACTCTGAGTCCCTTCTTCTTGGTTGCCATAAAACTGTCAATTTTTTTAAAAAATGCACAATATTAGAGTTGCAAGTTAAATTGCAAAGTAAGATATCTGGGGCAAAATGAGGACTGCAACCCAGGAGACAGCATCTCAGATAACTCTGAAAAACTGATCCAAAGAGGCAAGGGGGAAAGGTCAGTATATATGTGATTTTGGTGAAGGGAGAATACTTGCAATCAAGTACATATTCTTCCAGAAGATTTCTACTAGTCTTGTGATACTTTTGAGAGTCACAAGTAATACTCATCACCATGAAGGATTTCAGTGCTTTTCTAGATATAAGGAGATACAAGAATTGGGTTTATAAAATCAGCTCCTAACTATAGATTCAAGGGATTAGATCTGACAGACAGAGTGCCTGAAGAACTATGGATGGAGGTTCGTGACATTGTATAGGAAGCAGTGATCAAGACCATCCCCAAGAAAAAGAAATGCAAAAAGGCAAAATGGTTGTCTGAGGAGGCTCTATAAATAGCTGAGAAAAGGAGAAAAGCTAAAGGCAAAGGAGAAAAGGAAAGATATACCCATCTGAATGCAGAGTTCCAAAGAATAGCAAGGAGAGATAAGAAAGCCTTCCTCAGTGATCAATGCAAAGAAATAGAGGAAAAAAACAGAATGAGAAAGACTAGAGATGTCTTCAAGAAAATTAGATAAATAAATAAAATATAAAGCAAACATTTCATGCAAAGATGAGCTCAATAAAGGACAGAAATGGTATGGACCTAACAAAAGCAGAAGATATTAAGAAGAGGTGGCAAGAATACACAGAAAAACTAAACAAAAAAGATCTTCATGACCCAGATAACCACGATGGTGTGGTCACTCACCTAGAACCAGACATCCTGGAGTGTGAAGCCAAGTGGGCCTTAGGAAGCATCACTACGAACAAAGCTAGGGGAGGTGATGGAATTCCACCTGAGCTATTTCAAGTCCTAAAAGATGACGCTGTGAAAGTGCTGCACTCAATATGCCAGCAAATTTGGAAAATTCAGCAGTGGCCACAGGACTGGAAAAGGTCAGTTTTCATTCCAATCCCAAACAAAGGCAATGCCAAAGAATGCTCAAACTACCGCACAATTGCAGTCATCTCACACGCTAGCGAAGTAATGCTCAAAATTCTCCAAGCCAGGCTTCAATAGTTACATGAGCCATGAACTTCCAGATGTTCAAGCTGGATTTAGAAAAGACATAGGAACCAGAGATCAAATTGCCAACATCCGCTGGATCATCAAAAAAAAACACGAGAGTTCCAGAACATCTACTTCTGCTTTATTGATTACACCAAAGCCTCTGACCATGTGGATCACCACAAACTGTGGAAAATTCTTAAAGAGATGGGAATTCCAGACCACCTTACCTGCCTCCTGAGAAATCTGTATGCAGGTTGTCGAGAAGCAACAGTTAGAACTGGGCATGGAACAACAGACTGGTTCCAAATAGGAAAAGGAGTACGTCAAGGCTGTATGTTGTCACCCTGCTTATTTAACTTATATGCAGAGTACATCATGCGAAATGCTGGGCTGAAGGAAGCACAAGTTGGAATCAAGATTGCTGGGAGAAACATCAATAACCTCAGATATGCAGATGATACCACCCTTATGGCAGAAAGCGAAGAACTGAAGAGCTCTTGATGAAAGTGAAAGAGGTGGGTGAAAAGTTGGCTTAAAGCTCAGCATTCAGAAAACTAAGATCATGGCACCTGGTCCCATCACTTCATGGCAAATAGATGGGGAAATAATGGAAACAGTGAGAAACTTGATATTTTTGGGCTCCAAAATCACTGCAAATGGTTATTGTAGCCATGAAATTAAAAGATGCTTGCTCCTTGGAAGAAAAACTATGACCAACCTAGACAGCATATGAAACAGCAGAGACATTACTTTGCCAACAAAGGTCCATCTAGTCAAAGCTATGGTTTTTCCATTAGTCATGTATGGATGTGAGAGTTGGACTGTAAAGAAAGCTGAGTGCCGATGAATTGATGCTTTTGAACTATGGTATTGAAGACTCTTGAGAGTCCCTTGGACTGCAAGAAAATCCAACCAGTCAGTCCTAAAGGAAATCAGTCCTTAATATTCATTGGAAGGACTGATGCTGAAGTTGAAACTCCAATACTGATGCAAAGAACTGACTCATTGAAAAAGACCCTGATACTGGGAAAGGTTGAAGGTGGGAGGAGAAGGGGTAAACAGGGGATGAAGTGGTTGGATGGCATCCCTGACTCAATGGACATGAGTTTGAGCAAGCTCTGGAAGCTGGTGATGGACAGGGAAACCTGGTGTGCTGCAGTCCATGGGGTTGCAAGAGGGCATGACTGAGCGACTGAACTGAATTGAACTATCTGAAAAGGTATTCTGCCAGTTCTCCGTCCCACCCCAACCCCCATCCCCACCACCCCCAGCCCCGAGCAGAGTTCCTCAGAGTTCTCCACCCTGAACTCTTTTCAGGAGGTGCTGAAGAAATCAGCTGCAGCAGCCCATGATTTAATCCTTGTAGAGGTAGATGGCAAGCATCCATAGCAAGTGCCAATTTGTAGCTGACAACGCCATATCAGGAATTCAGTGTTGGTCTCTGCTGCTAGCAAATTGAACAGTCAGCCTTGGTCCGTGTAGGGAAGTCCTCAGGAAGCCATAGATACAAACTGGAAGGGAGAAGTTAATCTAGCAAGACTAGGGAAAATGGGCATTTGAGTTACTTCTTCATGTAATTAACTTGTGCCTCAGGGCCTACTTTGGCCCAGTCACTATATTACTTCCATTTGATGATGGAGTATTGCTGTGCACAGTCACATTCAACATTCTGGCTTGGTGTGTCACATAACCCCCAATGTATGGTGGGCAGCTCAGGTACATGGACACTTTATGGTCCATGGTTAAGCATTCAGTCCCCACCAAGATCCAGTAACAGACCAAGAGCTGTTTCAGAGCAGTCATCTGTAGAGAGAAGAAAGACTTTTCTCCAGACTTGAGTTTCATTGTAGGTCTAGAACAAAGAGGGTGTGTTTGTGTGAACAAAGCTAGTGGAAGTGATGGAATTCCAGTTGAGCTATTTCAAATCCTGAAAGATGATGATGTGAAAGTGCTGCATTCAATATGCCAGCAAATTTGGAAAACTCAGCAGTGGCCACAGGACTGGAAAAGATCAGTTTTTCATTCCAATCCCAAAGAATGCTCAAACTACCGTACAATTTTGAGTCAAGATTGCTGGGAGAAATATCAGTAACTTTAGATATGCGGATGACACCACCCTTATGGCAGAAAGTGAAGAAGAACTAAAAAAACCTCTTGAAGAGAGTGAAAAAGTTGGCTTAAAGCTCAACATTCAGAAAACTAAGATCATGGCATCTGGTCCCATCACTTCATGGGAAATAGATGGGGAAACAGTGGAAACAGTGGCAGAGTTTACTTTTGGGGGTTCCAAAGTCACTGCAGATGGTGATTTTAGCCATGAAATTAAAAGACACTTACTCCTTGTAAGGAAAGTTATGACCAACCTAGATAGCATATTAAAAATCAGACACATTACTTTGCCAACAAAGGTCCGCCTAGTCAAGGCTATGGTTTTTCCAGTGGTCGTGTATGGGTGTGAGAGTTGAACTGTGAAGAAAGCTGAGCGCCAAAGAATTGATGCTTTTGAACTGTGGTGCTGGAGAAGACTCTTGAGAGTCCCTTGGACTGCAAGGAGATCCAACCAGTCCATCCTAAAGGAGATCAGTCCTGGGTGTTCATTGGAAGGACTGATGCTGAAGTTGAAACTCCAATACTTTGGCCATGTGATGCGAAGAGCTAACTTATTGGAAAAGACCCTGATGCTGGGAGGGACTGGGGGCAGGAGGAGAAGGTGACGACAGAGGATGAGTTGGCTGGATGGCATCACCGACTCGATGGACATGAGTTTGAGTGGACTCTGGGAGTTGGTGATGGACAGAGAGGCCTGGCGTGCTGCAATTCATGGGGTCGTAAAGAGTTGGACATGACAGAGTGACTGAACTGAACTGAACTGACTGAACTGATGTGGGAGAGTTGAGGCTGGATGGGTAGGTAGGAGGTTCTGAGGAGAGGCAGAAATCTTGCATGGCAGCTGCCTCAATTTAGGGTCCTTACAGTTTCCTCTGCCAATGTAGGAGGATTAATCGTCTCAGATAGGAGTAACAAGGCATCTTCACTGGGGGTAGAGTGGTTGTTTCTTATAGGCAAAGAAGACTCATCAGAATTTAGGGGGTCAAATTTTCAAGGTTCATTAGGTACCCCCACACATCCCCATTCCAGCCTTCAGGAAATCATTTCTTCATAATGGAGTAACCAGTAGATACCCTGCAAATTTGGAAAATCAATTTGCATTATTAGACAGTCACTCACTGGATGAGATTCTACCTTTGATTTTCAGCCGTCTCAGCCCTGGAGCTACTGTAGATAAAGGGTCTTTTTCAGGGCAGACAGAGAAGCTTTCAGGTATTTATTCAGTACTTGATCTGGGAATTTGATTCCTGAGCTCATACTTTTCTTTCTCTACTTTACCCAGCCTTGATAGGAGCAACCAGCCAATCTCATATACTTATTAATCTGAAAAAAATGTTTGAAAGTATCATATACATGGTACCCAGATTTTTGCTTCTTTATAAGTGTTTGGTTAGGATATCCAATGGTGATATTTTATGTATCTCTATTGGCCAGATTATGCCATAGGCATCACTGCTCTCTTTATAATCAAATATAGTCTTTAGTGTCCAGATTAGAGATCCAAATCCAGAAACCACAGAACCAATTCAGAAAATTTATTCCTAAGGTTTTTTTCCCATCTAGGATCACTCTCATTACCAAAATCTCTTTAAGTCAGAGTTCTCTGGAGAAACAGAACCCACAGGAGATATAATATATACATTACACTTGACTCTAGAACAACACAAGCTTGAACTGCATGGGTCCATTTATATGCAAATTTTAAAAAGTAATTACATACTATAGTGTTGTATATTATAATTCACAGTGATGGAATTCATGGATGTGGAACAGCAAATATGAAGGGCTAACTGTAAAATTACATGCCTCCCTAACCTCACATTGTTCAAGGGTCAAATGTATATTATATATAAATTATAATTATATAATTACTGATAGAATTTATACATGTTATATTTCTTAGAATAAATAGCCAATTTATTAGAATAATTCTCTTTATATGTCTAACTATCTATAGTTATATGTAGATATGTAAGGAAGATTTATTTGGAAAGACTGGTCTCCTTGGCCAATATATTTTGTGGGCATATATATATGTGTGTGTGTGTGTGTGTGTGTCTGTGTGTGTGTGTGTGTGTGTGTCTGTGTGTGTGTGTGTGTATGAATAAAGTCAGTGTTAGTTGCTCAGTTGTGTCCAACTCTTTGCAACCCCATGGAGTGTAACCAACCAGGAGCCTCTGTCCATGGAATTTTCTATGCAAGAATACTGGAGTGAAAAAAAAAAAAGAATACTGGAGTGGATAGCCATTGCCTTCTTCAGGGGATCTTCCTGACCCAAGGTTCAAACCCAGGTCTCCTGTACTGCAGGCAGATTCTTTATCAACTGAGCCACCAGGGAGCCCCATATATATATATGTGAACACTGTATGTCATTCTATTTGTTTAGGTCTTTGATCTTTTTAACTGGCATTTTATATTTTTCAGCAAACACATCCTCACACAGTTTGTTATATTTATACGTAAGAATTTCGTCAAAGTTATTGTAAATGTTACTATTTTAAAAAATCAGTTTTCAATTGTCCATTATGATTATACAGAAACAAGATTGATTTTGTATATTGCTCTTGTGTGCTATAAGCTTGATAAAGTCAATTATTAATTCTAAGATTTTTTTAAGAATGAGATTGTTTGGAATTTTCTATGTAAAATAATAATGTCTGAATAAAGACAGTTTTGTCTCCTTTCAAATCTGAATGTCTTTTATCTTTTTTCTTGCCTTTTTACATTTGCAAGAGTTCCTGCATGTATTGAATAAGAGCAGTAAAAGTAGACATACTGGTCTAGTTCCCATCTTTTACTATTAAGAATTATGTTAGTTGTAGTTAATTTTTATATACTCTTTATCAGATTCCCTTGTGGCTCAGCTGGTAAAGAAACCGCCTCCAATGCAGGAGACCCAGGTTCCATCTCTGGGTTGGGAAGATCCCCTAGAGAAGGGAAAAGCTACCCACTCCAGTATTCTGGCCTATAGAATTCCATGGACTATATAGCCCATGGAATATGGAAGGCTTATTTAAAATGTCAATCTCCCTAGATTGATTTATAGATTCGGTCTTAACAAGACTCTTGGTATATACAGACAAATTGAATCTAAAGTATGTGTGCTAAAAGTAAAGAACTAGAATAGCCAAAACAGTTCTGAAAAAAAAAAAAAAAGAGCAAAGTTAGAGGACTCATGTTACCTGATTTTAAAATAAGTGATAAAACTCTGGTAATAAATACAATGTAATAGTGTGGTAAAAGTGTCAGTTCAGTTGCTCAGTTGTGTCCAACTCTTTGTGACCCCGTGGACTGCAGCACACTAGGCTTCCCTGTCCATCACCAACTCCTGGAGCTTGCTCAAACTCATGTCCATCATCCAACCATCTCATCCTCTGTCATCCCCTTATCCTCCTGCCTTCAATCTTTCTCAACATTAGGGTCTTTTCAAATGAGCCAGTTCTTTGCATCAGGTGGCCAAAGTATTGGAGTTTCAGCTTCAGCATCAGTCCTTCCAATGAATATTCAGGACTAATTTCCTTTAGGATTTACTGGTTTGATCTCCTTGCAGTCCAAAGGACTTTCAAGAGTCTTCTTCAACACCACAGTTCAAAAAAAGGTAAAAGTATAGAGATACACCTCAAGGAAACACAAAGAAAATCCAGAAATAGGCCAAACAAATATGACCAATTGAATTTTAACAAAATTTCAAAGGCAGGTCAGTCAAGAAAGAACAGATTTTCAATAAATAGGTCTGAACAACGGAACACCATGTGTGGGGGGAAAAAAAAGAAAGAAACCCAATCTATATACACCTCACACCATACTAAAAATTAACTTAAATAGACTTAAATATATAGACCTAAATGTAAAACATAAAACTGAAACTCTTAGGAGAAAGATCTTCATGACCTAGATTAGTCAAAGAGTTCTTAGACACCACACCAAAAAGAAATGTTTTTACATTAAAAAATTGATAAATTGAACTTAATCAAAATGAAAAACCCTTGCCCTGTAAAGGATATTCTTAAAAGAATAAAAGAAAAAGCCACAGACTGGTACAAAATATTTGCAAATCACATATCAAAGACCTTGTATCTAGAATCTAAAAAGAAGTCTCAACAATAAGAAAAACAATCATAATAAAATGAGCAAAACACTTTACCAAAGGAGATAGGCAGCAAATAAACACATGAACAGATGCTTAATATCATTAACTATTAGGGAAATGCCACAACACGTCTATTAGAGCAGCAAAAAGATAAATAAATGAAAGACCAAAAGCATAACAATAATACTAGGTGTTGACAAGAGTATAAAGCAACTTTTAACATATATTGTTAGTGGGAACGCAGATGGTACAGTCACTCTGTAAAATAGTTAGGCAGTTTGTTATAAAAAACTATAGATGCGCATAATAGCTTGGATGAATGTCTCAGGCATTATGGTTAGTGAAAGAAGTCATTCTCAAAAAGTACCTACCCCATGATTCTGTTTATATGACATTTTGGAAAAAACAAAACTGCAGTGATGGAGAACAGATCAGGGTTGCCATGAACTAAAAGCAGAATAAGGATTTGACTACAAAGGGGCAGCATTTAAGAGATTTCTTAGGGGTGTTGAAATTGTTCTGTGTTCTGTCTGTGACTGTGGTTGTAAGAATCTCTGCTTATATAAAAACTCAGAATTGTTCACAAAGAAAAGTTAATTTTATTATATATAAATTAAAGGATTAGATATACATATATATATTTAAAGTTTTATATATCAGGTTTATAGATGTATGTATATATATCTGAAAGTCACTATGTAATATGAAGTAGTAACCAATGAGCTAGAAATTTTTAAAGTTAGGAACAAAGAAAAAAATCGTTTTAGAATGCTTAATTATATGTCATTTATCGATGAATAGAGTCTGTACGTTTTACAGAATTGTTGTGGGAATTGGATTCCTAAAATTATAGCTGTCCCGTTTCTTGGGTATAATTAGATGTGGAATAGTGTTCTACATTGTTTAAAAGAGGGGGTGGGGGAGAAATGTCAAAGCTTTTCTGTCTGGCTGAAATGATAGGCCAAACAGCACAGAAATGTCTTTGGTTTTGGAAATTGACATTTGGGCGCAGATTGTCCAATTATCTGGGCCATCAGCCTCAAGTCTGAGCTGTCCACACTGATGCTTTCTAGGCCCAAGGCCAAGGCCTCTAGGCCAGGAAACGCTTCACTGACATCAGGAGACCAAAACTGGAGAGGAAGAGAGGGAGGGATCCTCCCTGGATCCATGGCTGCTTTGAAAGAGATATTTGACTCTTAATGTTCGGGATTTGGCTTCACTAGTAGCTCAGCTGGTAAAGAATCTGCCTGCAATGCAGGAGACCCCTGTTCAATTCCTGGGCCAGGAAGATTCCCTGGAGAAGGGATAGGCTACCCACTCCAGTATTCTTGGGCTTCCCTTGTGGCTCATCTGGTAGAGAATCTACCTGCAATGTGGGAGACCTGGGTTCCTTCCCTGGGTTGGGAAGATCCCCTGGAGAAGGGAAAGGCTACCCACTCCAATATTCTGGCTTACAGAATTCCATGAACTGTATAGTCCATTGGGTCTCAAAGAGTCGGATACAACTGAGCCACTTTCGCTTTCCTTCACTAAGGTTCAGGAAAAGGTTTTACCTTTTCAAATTGGTTCGTGATGATTCAGCATGTGGGAGTTTAGTCGAAAATTTCAGTGTGTACTTGAAATGGAGACCAGGATTGTGTGTTGTTCTCCTTCCAATAGTATATCTCCTTCCCAACAGAGCCTAGTGTGAAATCCCTCCCAAACTGTGGAGCCCTCAGATGAAAGGCCCCTTCAACACACCTCAGAGGCAAATCCAGTTGTGATTAGAGATGGTGCTCAATTTGGGACTTCAGTTTTTCAAAGAGACTCCCATCTTCTTTACGATTGGATACAAATCTTACCTTCATAAAGTCTTCACTACCTAGAGGGAGATGACTTGCCAGGGTTTGGTTTTGTCACAACTTACTGGATGCTTTATAACTTGAACTCTGTGCCAACTTCTTACAGCAGCCCACATGGACTGATATAAAGGGTTTTGGAAACCACCTACTCTCCTAAATATCTAATCCGTTGGCCTCCAAGGGTATCCCAAATGCCTACAATATTTACTCTTTGAACCAAGTTATTTAAATGAAAATGTTAGCCAGGATGGAGTAATTCATTAAGTCATCACCACCTAAGTGTTGACTACTCCACCAAGGAGGAGAGCCCTGGTGAGATGGGACTGCTTTCAGGGAAGAAAGCATTTGGAATCTAGGACTTGGGGGTGGTCCACCATTTGAGGGAGTGACGTAAATGTACTGAAGACCTGAGAGAAGGGGAGCAGCAAGTGGCACATCCATACCTCACCACCTTCATTACTCCTTTCACAAACATGGTCCTTCTTTCCCAGAGCACCTGTCGGGTACCTGACGGTGCCTTTCCTAGAGCTGCTCACCCAGAATGAGTTAAGAGAATTGGTATGGTTTCCATCTCCTGGCAGCTGACACATCAACACAGACTACACTGTGCCAAATCGAAATATTAGAAACAGACATCAATTAATAAACTAGGGGTTTATGTTTTTACATTAATGAAAAGCAAATGGGCCAGTGTGTTTGGTAGAAGAATGTGAGAGGAAGGAATTGTGGTGGTAAATCAACACCCCTTATCTAAATATTGGGGCAACTTCTTAGTGATAGGTATCCCAGAAATGTTTTAAGACCTGGGATGCAGAGTGCTTTAGTGAGCTGACAGAGAACAGGCATTCCAGTGCAGACATGGCTTTGGGAAAAGAGTGGAACAGGAACAAAATGTGAAACGATAAAGTGCTTGAATATTTAAGTGACAGGTGGCAAGATGACGGGATGGATGACAAAACCCAAAAAGGATGCAGGCAGTGTGGAACAGGCTCCTACTATGTTCCCTGGTATCCCCTTGATTTGGGGGTAGCCATCTCAGATCTCCAGCTCCTCAAATATGATGGTCCTTTGGGAGGACCCTCCTGGCAAACACTACTCTTGTTAGGCCTGGAATTCTAGACATCCTGGACTAAGAAGTGGACAAGCTTAGCAACAGAGTGTGGGGAAATTCTGCTGGTTCATGCCCAGAAACAGTCAGAACTCATTAACACCTAGTTAGCCCATCAACAGCATCTCTTCCCCAACTCCCTAACCCAACCCTGTGGGAGCATGGCCTGGCCTCTCTTGCTCCCTCAGGAACCTAACTTCTCTTTCTTTTCCAACTTATCTTTAGGGACCATTAAAAAAACAAAACAAAACAACAATAACAACAATCTATTATGCAAATCTCCAAATACCCTCAAAAGTAGAGAGACTAGGTGAATGTACCTATATGCTGCTTCAGTAAGTCACAGATAAGCTTGTTACATCAACACACTGACTCTCTTCCTTACCCAGCTACTAGATTATTTCAAAGAAAATCCCAGACATCATAGCATTTTGTTTATAAATAACAAAGTATGCATATCCAAAAAGTTAAAGACTCATTTTGAAAAAATAATAATGAGCTCAATATCATGACCACACCTATATTTTTAACAAAAAGACTAAGTGCCATCATATATATGGGACATCTCCTCACTGTGCACACTGGAGTGGGAGATGCAAGAGCTACAGGTAAGGTCTCAAGCTCTGAATTCCAGGATGGGGCCTTCCTAGAAATCTGACAACCTTGCCAGAATTCATTATTCTAAATTTCAAGTTCCCTTGCTTGATTCACTCTTCTTGCCTTCCACCTCTGCTTTACTTGGTCCTACTCTTATTGCCCTCCAGCTCTACTTTAAGTCTAACATAGGAAAAAAAAAAAAAAAAAAAACCTGCCTATGGGTGATGAATGCCCCCAGTCTCTATTTATTAGTTGCCAGGTCCTAGATCAAGACTTGGGGGCAGTTTCTTTATCAATGAAATGAGATATACCACGACCCTGTAGGGCTGTGGTGATCATTGAGGAAAGTATTGGTCAAACACCTGCTTCACAGTGGGCACTCAGAACTGTCCCTCTGACTTTGATTCTGAACTTGATGACATGCTGATTTGTTGACTTAGCATCAGATGTCAGCTTGTTACATGCCCACCCAGGCAGTGCCCATCTCTGTGCCTATTGTTTACTTTCAGTTTACTTATACAATTACAACTGAATTAAGTTTCATACAGATAACATATTGATTGGGTCATGATTATTAATCCATTCTGTCAATCTCTGGTGTATTTAGATCATTTACATTTAATGTGGTTACTGAAGTATTAGGACTTAAATCTGCCATTTTACTGTTTTCTGTTTCTCATTCCACTGTTTCCTTTTTCTTTCTTTCTTGTGAGTTTCTTGAACATTTTCTAGGGACTTTCTTGGTTCCAATGGCTATGACTCTGTGCTACCAATGCAGGGGGATCCCTGGTCAAGGAACTAGATTCCACATACTACAACCATGTGTACACATGCTCAACTAAAAATTCCACATGCTGCAACTAAAGATCCCATGTGCCACAACTAAGACCTTGCACATCCATATAAATAAAAATTTTAAAATTTTTTTACAGTTTTATTTTTACTTATCTGAAATATTTTAAGTATATCTCTTTGTGTAGTTTCCTTAGTGAAAACTTAGGGCATTAAAATATGCATTCATAATTTACCAGTCTACTGGTATCACTATTTTAACACTTTGAGTGAAAGTAGGAATTTTACCATTTGGGTCCCTTTACCATCCTCCCCACACTTTATAACATAATTACCTTAAATATGTCCTTGACATATACTAAGCACCTCACTAATTGATGTTTTAATTTTTGTTTCAACCATGAAACTTCAACTTTAAAACTCAAGAGAAGAGGAGAGTGTATTTTACTTTACTCCATATTAACCATTTCATCATTTCTTCCTTTCTAGTGTTCCAAGTTTCCTTCTATTACTATTTTTTCTTTATGTTTGAAGAAATTTCTTTAGTCATTCTCCTAGAATTGATCTAACATGACAAATTTCCCTTATTTTCCTTTATCCTAGAATGCCTTTATTATCTCTTCATGCCTGAAAGATATTTTTGCTGGATTTGGAATTCTTGGTTGACAATTCTTTTCTTTCAACACTTGAAAAATATGCCACTTCTTTCTAGACTTGGTGATTTCTGGTGAGAAATCAACTCTCATTCAAATATTTGTTAACCTGTAGATAATGTATTATTTTTCTCTTTCCTTTTTCCTATGTCCTTAGTTTTCAAAAGTTTTAATTATGATGTGTCTGAGCAGTAATGTCTTTAATTTATTCTGTTTGGGATTTTCTCAGCCTCTTAAATATAGGTTTATGCCTCTTTCCAAATTTGGAGAAATTTCAGGCATTATATCTTCAAACATTTTCCAGCCCCATTCTTCTTTTTCTCTCGGGATTCTGATGAAATGAATGTTAGACTTTTTATTGCTGTTCTACGGATTCTTGAGGATCTCTTCATTTTATTCAGCCTATTTTTTTGTCTTTTGTTCAAATTGGGTAATTTCTACTCATCTGTCTTCAAGTTTACAAATTCTTTCCTCTACTTTGCTATCAAGTACATTAAGAATTTTTAAATTTGGGTTACTGCATTTTTCAGTTCTTAATTTCCACTTAGATCTTTTTCTATTTTCTTGCTAGGACTTTTCAATTTTTAATTTGTTTCAAAAGTGCTTCTAATTACTTATTAGAGCATTTTTTTTATGATGGCTGTTTTAAAATTCTTGTCAGAAAATTCCAACATCTGAATCATCTCAGTTGATTATTTTCCAAGTTGTGATTTTTCTGATTCTTGGTGTAATTAATGATTTTTTTAAAAATTATGCATGAAATTATGTATATGCATGACATTATCTTTATATATGACATTATAATTATGTATGACACTTGGGAATTATGTATGAGGCTCTGAGTCCTATTAAATTCTTTCATTTTAGCAGGCAGTCATTTGTTTAGACTTAGCATGCAAGTCAACTCTGCTTCTATTGTGGGTTCAGTTCGGTCACTCAGCTGTGTCCAACTCTTTGTGACCCCATGGACTGTAGTACACCAGGCTTCCCTGTCCATCACCAACTCTGGGACCTTACTCAAACTCAAGTCCATCAAGTAGGTGATGCCATCCAACCATCTCATCCTCTGTCGTCCCCTTCTTTTCCTGCAGTCAATCTTTCCCAGCATCAGGGTCTTTTCAAATGAGTCAGCTCTTCGCATCAGGTGGCCAAAGTACTGCAGTTTCAGCATCAGCATCAGTCCCTCCAATGAACACCCAGGACTGATTTCCTTTAGGATGGACTGGTTGGATCTCCTTGCAGTCCCAGGGACTCTCAACAGTCTTCTCCAATACCACAGTTCAAAAGCATCAGTTTTTTGGTGCTCAGCTTTGTTTATAGTCCAACTCTCACATCTATACACGGCTACTGGAAAAACCATCACTTTGACTGTATGGACCTTTGTTGGCAAAGTAATGTCTCTGCTTTTTAATATGCTGTCTAGGTTGGTCATAGTTTTTCTTCCAAGGAGCAAGTGTCTTAATTTCATGGCTGCAGTCACCATCTGCAGTGATTTTGAAACCCCCCCCCCCAAAATAAAGTCTCTCACTGTTTCCATTATTTCCCCATCTATTTGCCATGAAGTGATGGGACAGTATGCCATGATCTATGGCATGATATATGACTATATGCCATTTTCTGAATGTTGAGTTTTAAGCCAACTTTTTCACTCTCCTCTTTCACTTTCATCAAGAGGCTCTTTAGATCCTTTTCACTTTTTGCCATAAGGGTGGTGTCATCTGCATATCTGAGGTTATTGATATTTCTCCTGGCAATCTTGATTCCAGCTTGTGCTTCATCCAGCCCAGCATTTCGCATGATGCACTCTACATATAAGTTAAATAAGCAGGGTGACTATATACAGCCTTGAAGTACTCCTTTTCCGATTTGGAACCAGTCTGTTGTTCCATGTCCAGTTCTAACTGTTGCTTCTTCTTCTTCTTTTTTTTTTTTTTCCATTTATTTTCATTAGTTGGAGGCTAATTACTTTATAATATTGTAGTGGTTTTTGCCATACATTGACATGAATCAGCCATGAATTTACATGTGTTCCCCATCCTGAACCCCCCTCCCACCACCCTCCCATCCCATCCCTCTGGGTGATCCCAGTGTACCAGCCCTGAGCACTTATCTCATGCATCCAACCTGGACCGGCGATCTGTTTCACACTTGATAATATACATGTTTCAATGCTATTCTCTCAGAACATCCCACCCTTGTCTTCTCCGATAGAGTCCAAAAGTCTGTTCTATACATCTGTGTCTCTTTTCTGTCTTGCCTATAGGGTTATCATTACCATCTTTCTAAATTCCATATATGCATTAGTATACTGTATTGGTGTTTATCTTTCTGGCTTACTTCACTCTGTATAATGGGCTCCAGTTTCATCCATCTCATTAGAACTGATTCAAATGTATTCTTTTTAATGCCTGAGTAAAAATCAATATTGTGAAAATGAGTATACTACCCAAAACAATCTATAGATTCAATGCAATCCTTATCAAGCTACCAACGGTATTTTTCACAGAACTAGAACAAATAATTTCATAATTTGTATGGAAATACAAAAAACCTCGAATAGCCAAAGAAATCTTGAGAAAGAAGAATGGAAGTGGAGGAATCAACCTGCCTGACTTCAGACTATACTACAAAACCACAGTCATCAAGACAGTATGGTACTGGCACAAAGACAGAAATATAGATCAATGGAACAAAATAGAAAGTTCAGAGATAAATCCATGTACCTATGGACACCTTATGTTTCACAAAATAGGGAAGGATATACAATGGAAAAAAGACAACCTCTTTAACAAGTGGTGCTGGGAAAACTTGTCAACCACTTGTAACAGAATGAAACTAGAACACTTTCTAACACCATACACAAAAATAAACTCAAAATGGATTAAAGATCTACATGTAAGACCAGAAACTATAAAATTCCTAGAGAAGAACATAGGCAAAACACTCTCCGACATAAATCACAGCAAGATCTTCTATGACCCACCTCCCAGATTATTGGAAATAAAAGCAAAAATAAACAAATGGGACCTAATGAAACTTAAAAGCTTTTGCACAACAAAGGAAACTATAAGCAAGGTGAAAAGACAGCCTTCAGATTGGGAGAAAATAATAACAAACAAAGCAACAGACAAAGGATTAATCTCAAAAATATACAAGCAACTCTTGCAGCTCAATTCCAGAAAAATAAATGACCCAATCAAAAAATGGGCCAAAGATCTAAACAGACATTTCTCCAAAGAAGACATACAGATGGCTAACAAACACATGAAAAGATGCTCAACATCACTCATTATCAGAGAAATGCAAATCAAAACCACAAAGAGGTACCATTTCATGTAGGTCAGAATGGCTGCTATCCAAAAGTCTACAAGCAATAAATGCTGGAGAGGGTGTGGAGAAAAGGGAACCCTCTTACACTGTTGGTGGGAATGCAAACTAGTACAGCCACTATGGAGAACAGTGTGGAGATTCCTTAAAAAACTGGAAATAGAACTGCCATATGACCCAGCAATCCCACTCCTGGGCATACACACTGAAGAAACCAGAACTGAAAGAGACACATGTACCCCAGTGTTCATTGCAGCACTGTTTATAATAATGTCCATCAGCAGACGAATGGATAAGAAAGTTATGGTACATAACTGTTGCTTCTTGACCTACATACAGATTTCTTAGGAGGCAGTTACCTCTTCATGGGTTACCTCTAGGCTAACCTGAAACTCAGGGTGGTATTCTCTACTGTAGATCTCAAACTTTTTGTCATGTTAATTCTGGTCAGTTTCACGTGTGGGAACTCACCGTTTTGTTATTCCTCAAACGCTGAGATTCCTGCCCTGTCTGTCTTATTCTTTCCACTATTCAGAGGCTTCTTATGTTTGTTCTTTTACAGCAAAGATTTTTAGTTGTTCTTAAGGGAAGAATTGTTGTTCTTAAGGGTTTTAGAAAAGGCAGAGGAACCAGAGATCAAATTGTCAACATCTGCTAGATCATCAAAAAAGCAAGAGAATTCCAGAAAAACATCTATTTCTGCTTTATTGACTATTCCAAAGCCTTTGACTGTGTGGATCACAATAAACTGTGGAAAATTCTGAAAGAGATGGGAATACCAGACCACCTGACCTGCCTCTTGAGAAACCTGTATGCAGATCAGGAAGCAACAGTTATAACTGGACATGGAACAACAGACTGGTTCCAAATAGGAAAAGGAGTACATCAAGGCTGTATATTGTCACCCTGCTTATTTAACTTATATGCAGAGTACATCATGCGAAATGCTGGGCTGGATGAAGCACAAGCTGGAATCAAGATTGCCGGGAGCAATATCAATAACCTCAGATATGCAGATGACACCACGCTTATGGCAGAAAGTGAAGAAGAACTAAAGAGCCTCTTGATGAAAGTGAAAGAGGAGAGTGAAAAAGTTGACTTAAAGCTCAACATTCAGAAAACTAAGCTCATGGCATCTGGTCCCATCACTTCATGGGAAATAGATGGGGAAACAGTGGAAATAGTGGCTGATTTTACTTTTTTGGGCTCCAAAATCACTGCAGATGGTGACTGCAGCCATGAAATTAAAAGATGTTTACTCCTTGGAAGGAGAGTTATGACCAACCTAGATAGCATACTAAAAATCAGAGACATTACTTTGCCAACAAAGGTCCATCTAGTCAAGGCTATGGTTTTTCCAGTAGTCATGTATGGATGTGAGAGTTGGACTATAAAGAAAGCTGAGTGCTGAAGAATTGATGCTTTTGAACTGTGTGGTTGGAGAAGACTCTTGAGATTCCCTTGAACGGCATGGAGATCCAACCAGTCCATCCTAAAGGAGATCAGTCCTGGTTGTTCATTGGAGGGACTGATGCTGAAGCTGAAACTCCAATACTTTGGCCACCTGATGCAAAGACCCTGATTCTGGGAAAGATTGAGGGCAGGAGGAGAAGGGGAAGACAGAGGATGAGATGGTTGGATGGCATCATCGACTCAATGGACCTGGGTTTGGGTGGACTCTGGGAGTTGGTGATGGACAGGGAGGTCTGGTGTGTTGCGGTTCATGGGGTCACAAAGAGTCAGACATGACTGAGTGACTGAACTGAACTGAAGGGAAAAATAGGAAGAAATAAGCCTTGCTTGGCTGGCTTACCACATTCAGAGGATTTTCTGGGACCAGGTGTGGCTGGCACCATTCTTGGACTTTTCCAGTGTCAGAGAGCTGATTTCTGATTTGAGATTGCTCCTGTTGAAGATTTAAGGTCCCTGAGAGTCATGGAGCCATCATGGAACACTCTCTGGATTCTACAAACATGGGTGAAAATTCCTGCTGCCAGAGGCGCCCTGGCTGGTCTGTGTGCATGGTGCCTGCTCCTCACTGTTCTAGGGAATCAGCCACAGTGTCCTCACACAGGACTTCTGTCCCCCTAACGTCATGGCTGTGCCACAGAACAGTACCAGTATCCTACTTCCAGTACCTGAAGACTGCAAAAGCCAGCAATGGGGAAAAGAAACCAGTTCCAGAACTGTGAACTCTGTGAGCACTTGTTGAGTTAAACTCCCCAGATTGTTATAAAGTGAGGTGCATACAGCATTTTTTTATCTCTACCTTTGTTTCAGAGCAGAAAAGCCACACCCAGTAGTGAAGCATTTGCTTTAAAAAGAAAAGGTCCTATGAGACTCCAATAATAATGTTTTCTCACAAAGGAAACCATTGCTATACAGCAATATTATCATTATAGGTAATCTTTTATCACCTCACCTTCTTTAAGTTGCTGAATCTAAAAGTTATTTCCCCAAACAGCCCATATCAGATGCCAAAAAAGCTGCAGAATTTAAATCTTATAATTCATAGATCTTGATACAATTATCTCCAAGCTGACCTATCAGAAAACTGCAAGTTTCCACTGAGGAAGTGTCTGCCATGTCCCATTAACACCCTGTCTTAATGATGTCGCCCAGGAGTGGGCTTTCTGGGCTCACTTTCTCAGCAGCAGATCTCTTTGGTCTCTAGCCCTTAAGGAAATGCCTTTTCTTTTACTCTGTACAACCCCCAGGAATTCCCCAAAGTAAGTATTCCTTCAGGGGGCCTCTGCTTGTGGCTGAGATTATATGGAACTGCATAGGATCTCAATCCTTTGCACCCTCTTATAAAAGTTAGGTTATTATAGGTAGATGGTAATAGAAAATGTGTCCTTTAGTGCAGAATAAAATCAAGACCAGAATACTTTTTAAAGTTATCATTAAAATCTAACTATCTCCTCAGGCTCTGCTTCATCCCTGGAATTTTCCTCTTGCGTCTGAGAGTGAAGAGAAGGGGACTTTCAAAGGAAAAACTCCTCATTTTGGTGGAAATATTCCTATTGCTTCTTGATTCTATTCATTAACTTGTCCACATACTTCTCCTCTTTTGATAAAGAGGAAATTCAATAGAGGTGAAGAAAATGTATAAACAGCAAATCAAGTCAAATCACTGATGGTTGAGCATCCACCACCTTCACCTCTCATTTTGGGTGCATCCGTAGTTCCCAAACTTTTATTTGTGGGCAAAACTTCTCATAAGTAACCTGATTTCTTTATATAACTAATGTAAAACTGCAGAGTTTCCATCAACAGAAAAGGGAATTCTAGTCCCAGAATGGTAATAGGGGTAATTTGCCTTTATAATGACATAGAGCATGTAATCAGATGGCCATGGGTAAACCTGGGCAGCCAGACCCTAGGAATTGCCCTGCTTTTTGACTATGGTCTTTTGGGGATGGTCTCCTGGGGCCATTGAGCCAAGACAAGGAGCCTCCTAACTGCCCATGACCCTGTTCAGGGAGGGACCCCCTCTTGCATCCTGCCCAGGACCACAGCAGGGGAGTGAGTGCACGAGGTGGCTGGCAGGGCAGTACCCTCAAAGGCAGGCAGCAGGCTGGGGGAATTCCTGGACACTTGTATGTGGCTACTAGAGCAGTCAGACCTTGAGATGAGCTGGACAATGCCAAGCGTGAGGAGTTGAGGGAGCCAAGACAGTCTGTTCAGCTAGTGAGGGGCACCCATGTGCTGGTCTAAAGTGACCACTTGATAAGAGGCCCTTTCCAAAGCCATGCAAGTTCATGATTCAGCAGGAATTAGTAAGGAGATTTGATGGTCACATGTCAACAGTGTAACAAAAATCAGCGATCCACATCATGGCTCAAAGCCACACTAGACTCCTCAGAACAAGGAAATTTGCCACCTGAACTATATAGAGCACGACCTGCCCCTGAAGCCCAGGAAACAAAGGGTGAGAAGCATGAACATTCATGGGGAGCGCCGAGGAAGTAGGGCCCAGTGGTTGCCAGAACCCCTCCCAGAATGTGCCTCTCCCTTGTGGAGTCCTCCTTGGGAAAGGTCAGTTCAGCCATCGGGAACAAGGATGAGCAATGCCCTACCCTTGATTGAAGGGAGGAACAGGAGCCCCAGTGTCTTCCGCTGTGCCCTGATCACACGCACTCCTGAGCACGGGTGCCCAGCTGTCCACCCCAACGCTGGACCATTAAGCCAGATGACTTCCCAGGTGCTCGGAAGAGGCCATGGCCTCCCCAGCTGTCTCAGCATATGCGTGACCTGTGAGGCACAGTCCCCCTCCCCTGTCCTGCACTCATCTCTCCTCACCCCCTGGCTCTGTCCACTGTTGACCACGCTGGGCTCTGTCCACTGTTTCCCCCTCTGGCATGGGGCTATCTGGGCAGTACACAGCCTCTGGGTCCCCTGGTTGGCTTCAGGAATGGCAGTAAGGACAAGGTACAGCCCTAAGTGTTTGGAATGCCACCGGAGGAGTGGGAAGGGGAGTGGGAAATGTGGTAGCTTCTCCTTGGAGAAACAAACACCCTCAACAAAAGCCCAGAGGCCTCAAGTCCCAGGTTGATGCAGACACAACTCCATCCACAGGGGTCTGGTCTGCAGTCCAGGATGCTTTAGAAAAGCACATGAAGCAGGGGTGATGGGTGCACATTATGAGAGCCCCAAAGGACTGGAAAAGTATAGTCCAGAGGCTGCCAACTTGGGTTAGAGGGAGAAACCTGAAACATCCTTGGAAATGGGGGTCAGGAGGGAGTTAGGCCACCCCATCAGTTGGGCCACCCCAGTGGCACTCATGGGGGGGTCCCAGAGGGTTGGTTCAACGGGAGGAGAGGAGTGGAGACTAAAGGATAAGGGGACAGGGAGCTGCCAATTTTCAGGACTCCACTAGCCTTACCAGGCACAGAGGCAAACGCCCTCAAATGTCTTTCGCTACCTGGCTTCTTCCCGAGGAAGCACAGAAAACTGGTACAAGTTTCTCAGGATATTTTAATACTTCTAGGATATTCCCTAAGAATGATGTTCAGTGATGCTTATTAATCCCTGATTATCAGGCTATAACTCAGTAAATGAAGAGCTCATAGGCCCAGATTGGATTTTCTGAAAAGCAGAGGATTTTTTTCTACAATTTTTGGAAATCCACAAAAATTCCTTTATCTTATCTCAAAGCATATTGGTTTGAGTGGATCTTTTCATTACAGATATCAAATCAAGCAGTTGGCTTCTGATGATATTTCCTCTACCGTCAGCCCACTCCTCCTTCCTCTGCAGCTTCACCCTATCCTCGTTTTTGAAGATTTCCCTGGGTAAATTCATCCCAAGATTATTCATAATGTGCCATTCTAGAATTTTATAGTAAGAAGTCTCTAGACTATCATTAAGTCACATGCCTTCATTTTAAAGAAAGAAATTAGGCCACAGATCATGAATACAGGCCAAATAAATAATGTCTTTTCTCAGCTAAACCACATTTTAGAAACCAGCATATAAGTCACATGCAACGTCAGACATTAGCATTGTCTTTAAAGATGTTATCACCCTGATGATAAATTATAGTGAGTGAAGCGTGGTGTCACATATGAGATGCGGACAGGAAAGAACATGAACAAACTGTTGATGACTATTGTTTGATGATGGAATTTGCAAGGTAAAGATATCAAAGCTCAAGACTTGAAAAGCATAATATTTCACGTGAAAGACTTTAGGTAGCAGAAGAATGTTCATGATTACAAAAAAGAGGGTAGAAATAGTACGATGCAGTAGATTGCTAATGTTTGTTATAAACTGATCAGAAATACAAGGGTGTGAGGCGAGCAGAAGTAACGCCGCTTAGATTAGGAGTCGGCCTTCTTACTCTCAGGTAGCTTTCGCTTAACAATGACCACTGTTTGCCGATTAGGACCAATTAGCTTTCACCGATGTTTGCCAATTAGGAAATTAGGAACGAGGCGGAAACCCCCAGGAAAGTCCCGCGCGCGCGGAAGTATTGACCAATGAAATTGCTTTGCAAACGTGTAACCAATCCGCTTCTCACCCTATAAATTTGTGTAAGAGCTTGGGCTCGGGGCGCTCTGACTCGCACCACTGCGTTGGTTGCGGCTGGAGAGTTCTGGCTCGAGTCAGTAATAAACGTCCCTTCCTGCGAGTTGCATTGTCTTGGAAGCCTTCTCTCTTCCCGCTCGGGGATTCGGACATCGGGCATAACAGAGTGAGTGATGGTTTCTAACTAATTATGAAAATGAGCCTTATCTCAACCAAATGAGATGAGTGATAAAACTGAGAAAGTGACATTTCATTCAACATGTGCTCAGACGATCTAACAGAAAAACTTCATTTCCTTTTTATTTCAGGAAGCTACGGGAGGACGTGTTTCATAAAAAAAGAGAGAGTAAAGCAAAAATAGGACAATGTGTACTCCAGGAAATGAGATCCAGTGAAGAGGAAGGTAAAGGGTATTTGTGGAATGATGATGAAGGGAACTCTGACGCCAAGGGCTGTGCAACAGCCTTGAGAACTGACTGTGAAAACTGAAGGGAGATGGGGACTCTGGTGTGGGGCTCCATCATGCTGTGGTCCTAGGAAGCTGGCTGGCGTCAACATGTGGGAGCCCACTGCTAAATACTTGGGAAATTTACAAGCCATTATTTTAAGTTATATAAACTGATATTTAAGTTATATTTTAAAACAAAGATAATAAATGCTAGAACTTCATCTCTTTCTAAATTACTTTACTACTTTTTCCTAATCTTTATGTTCCTGGGGTTACAGAGGGTTTAAGTATCTGGACGGTAGAAGTATACCATATATGTACCATTGTACATTTCTCTCCAGCTCTTGGTTGAGCGATGTCACATTAGTAGCTTGAAATTGGCCAGGGTGGAAGTATTTATACTATGAAAATCGGCAAAAGCTACTAATCAGGCCCTGATTTGTTATTTTGATGGCCTATACTTAAGAAAATAATGAAGAAATGATTGTCCATGTGTGTGTGTGCTAAGTCACTTCAGCTATTCTCCAGGCAAGAATACTGGAGTGGTTGCCATGCCCTCCTCCAGGGGATCTTCCCAGCCCAGGGATTGAACCCATGTCTCCTGCATTGGCAGGTGGGTTCTTTACCGCTAGTGCCACCTAGGAAGCCCAAAGAAATAGTTAAGAATGTAGATTAAACTTTAAAGTGTGCTCTGTTTGAAACCATTATGTTGTAAATAGCAGGAACAAAATGAGGAAGTATTTATTCTTCCAGCACTTGAAAATGAATATTTGACCAAAAAGGTTGCTCAAATCATATAGGAACAATACAAATGAGATTAAAAAAAAATTCTTTATGTTTTCACTTTTGTTCTACTTAGTAGCATAAATGGAAATATAACTAACAATCAGCTAAGAACTATACTCATTTGTTATGAATACGAGAGTTTGGCAAAAAGTAGGGAAAGAGTTCTGTGAAAAGAGAATGGCTGTGTGGAAACTACAATGAAGAGTACTGCATATTTTATTGTTAATTGTAAATGGTGTGCTATGATTTTTATGTTGGCTCAGATGCACTTTGGCCCAGACCAAGAAAACTATCTTACAGAGCCACCCTGAGAAGGAACCTGGGGCAGGAACAGGTCAGTCCACTGGCCCACATCCTTTGCACTAGTGTCACATGTGTTCAAGTGCACATAGCCTGCTAACGTGTGCATAGACCTTTAGTGTGCACATAGATTGTTAGTGTGTATATAGCCTGTGCCTATGTTTATAGAATTTTCACAGCAGGGCAGGCATCAGTCTTATTACCCTCCCTTGTCCATTTACAGACATGGCAATCAAGACTCCAGGGGTCAATGTGCTGTGCAAAGTCACATAGTGCCAGCTTGCCTCAGCTTGCATCTCTGCTCTATGCCCTGCAGAGCTGCATACCTCCCTGGGATAAGGAGCTTGAAGCTCTGGAGGTGACTGGGATTGTGGGTGAGCCCACCATGTCTGCCCTGAAGGCTTTCTGTTCACCAAATGTTCACAACCTTCTGCATTGTGTGATTGAGGTAATCCCATCCACCCATGCTTTCCCTGAGAAAAGAAAGCAGGGCCCTCTTAATTGTCCTACCTTTACTTAATTGTTCTGCCTTCACAGTCTTCAAGAAACAGTCCCCATGTCTCAAGACCCTTCAAGCATGTATCTTTCAGTGATTATTTATGGAAATCAGGCCTTTGAAATTCCACTCCATTTATATGTGTCATCTATCTCAGTCATTCAGTCTACATACAGTTTTCTGTCCACCCAGAGAAAAAGCTTCCAACCAGTCTGCTACATAGGTGCTACAACCTTTATGGCAGCTCCAGGAGACTTGCAGAACACCCAGGAGAGTGTGGGTTACAACCAGCAAGGTCAGTGGACACACAGGGCAACACGCAGAGGGGAAGTGTAGATGAACGAGTGTACATATATCTACCCACCCTAAAGAATGGATGGTCCAGACAGCCCCCAGCAAGCCTCATCTTGTTGTGCTCCATAGAGTCAGGGCAGAGACACCAATCAACCCAGCCTTCCCTGAATCACATTAAGGTTCTGAAGCTGACAAGTCTGACCAGATAAAGCTCCCATCCTGTATTGTGTCCAGGAAGAATTATAGATTTTGTGCAGAATGCTTTTAATTTTTATCTGTGTCAGGGCAATGCTCATCTAGCTAAGCCATAAGTTGTCTGGGGACGAGTGGCAGGGCACCCTGGGCAGTCTTGACCAGGAGCACCGTCCAGTGAACCAGGATGGTCCTTTTCCATACTACACAGGTATCAAGAATCAGATTTTAATCCCATTTATGCATCTAGAGGGTTGACTACTGGGGACAGCCGTGGTCTTCTCAGCCTCCTGGCACACACCTGAGTCCACTTCAGTGCTATTTACAGACCCGAGCAGTTCATGGGGTTCTCAAGAGAAGAATACTGAAGTGGTCTTCCATTCCCTTCTCCAGTGGATCACATTTTGTCAGAAATCTCCACCATGATCCGTCAGTCTTGGGTGGCCCTACACAACATGGTTCATAGTTTCATTGAGTTGGAAAAACGAAATGCAAAACCCTGGGCTGGATGAAGCACAAGCTGGAATCAAGATTGCAAAGAGAAATATCAATAACCTCAGATATGCAGATAACACTACCCTTATGGCAGAAAGTGAAGAGGAACTTAAGAGCCTTGAAAGAGGAGAGTGAAAAAGCTGACTCAAAACTCAACATTCAAAAAACAAAATCATGGCATCCAGTCCCATCACTTCCTGGCAAATGGATGGGAAACAATGGCTTCAAACAGAACACACTTTAAAGTTTAATCTACATTCTTAACCATTTCTTCCAGTTTATCTGAAAAGCCAGGTAGCTCAGATGTGGTGGAAACCTGGAATCAGAGAGACCAAGTTTGGAGTGGGGGAGTTAAATGACTTCGGACCAACAATACTTAGAATACGGTTTGGCACATAGTGCTCAGTGATTACTAGCCAATTGTTTATTATTAATATTCAAATTTACATAATTTTATGTAAAAAGTTGACTTTTATTTGGGGTACAGTTCTGTGAATTTTCCCACGTGTATATTTGTATCTCTACCACCACAATTAGTCATGTACAAACGTACACAGGTAGTCATATACAGATATGAGAGTTTGACCACAATTGTTTTTTAATTGTGATGCTGAACAAGACTCTTGAGGATCTCTTGGACTGCAAGGAGATTAACCCAGTCAATCCTAAAGGAAATCAACCCTGAATATTCATTGGAAGGATGAATTCATTGGAAGGATGCTGATGCTCCAATACTTTGGCCAACTGATGCAAAGAATTGACTCATTGAAACAGACCCTGATGATGTGAAAGATTGAAGCCAGGAGGAGAAGTGGGCAACAGAGTATGAGATGGTTGGAGGGCATCATCAACTCAATGGATATGAGTTTGAGCAAACTCCAGGAGACAGTGAAGGGCAGGTGTGCTATAGTCCATGGGGTCGCAAAGAGTTGGACATGACTTAACAACTGAACAACAACAACAGTTAGGATCCAAAGAGCTCCCTCATCCTGAACAACTCCTTCATGCTGCACCTTTAGAGTCAAACTCTTCCCCGGCGCAACTTGTGGAAACCATTGATTTGTTTTCCATCTCAATAGGCTTGACTTTTCTAGGATGTCATATAAAGGACTCAGACAGTAAGTAACGTTTTGAGACTATTTCTTTTAGCATGATGCTGCTGAAACTCAGCCACAGCATATGTGTGTGTCGATAGCTCACTCATTAAGGCTGAATGGTATTCCATGGTATACATTTCCATGGTTTGCTTATTGACTCATCCATCCAAAGACACTGCAGTTGTTTAACTGCAATTATGAATACTGTGTCCATATGTGTAACTGAATAGGTTTCTGAACACTTTTTTGAATGTATTTCCATTTCTCTAGAATAAGTACCTAGGACAGAAATTATTGGATCATATGTTAAGTATGTGATTGCATTTATAAATACTGACATATTGTTTTCCAGCATAGCCACAGCCATACCATTTTGCATTCTCATCAGCAATGTAGGAGAGTGGTTATTGCTCTTCGTCCTCACCAGCAATTGGTATTGTCACTTTTAAAAAATTTTAGCCATTCTTATAGGTGTGGAGTAGTATCTTATGATGGTTCAAAATTGCATTTTTCTATTGGTGTTGAACATCTTTTAAGTGCCTATTTGTTATCCTTACATCTTCTTTGGTGAAGTGTCTACTCAGATATTTTGCCAATTTTAAAAATCAGATTGCTTATTTTTCTGCAGTTGGTTTGGAGAATTTTTTTCATATATTATAGATCTAAGTCCTTTATCTAACAAATGAATTACAAATATTTTTTCCTACTCTGTGGTTTGTCTTTTCATAGAGGCTTTTACAAGCAAAAGAGTTTAATTTTTGGTGAAATCCGATTTAAGAAGTTTTTTCTTTTATTGATCAATATCATTGATCATATTTATTGATCCATATATGATATATGTTGATATCATATATGAGAACTTTCTGCCTGGCCCAAGGTCATGAAGATGTTTTCCTATTTTCCCCTATGAGTTTTATAGCTTTAAGTGGTCCATTTTGAACTAACGTTTTTATAATGTAAGAGGCTTAGTTAAAGAATTACTTTTAGTTTAAAAAAAATTGCTTTTAGTTTTTTGATTTGTTTTGATTTTCACTTGTGTATATCCAATTGTTATGTTGGCCAATATTAGCATGAATTTTGCACCCCCTGTTTATGTCAGTTTTCCTCTGTGAATCAAAGGTCGTTTTACTTACCTAAAATAGCAAGATATATGCAAAAGGACCTGGCCCCCTGCCTAGAATGTTGTTCATAGAAAAACAAATAAATTTTGGTTTAAATCACACACTGAAAAGAAAACTGCACAACAAGTCTAAAGATTAATATCTGTCATCTAGAACTAAATTCTGAAATCACAAGGTAAAATTTGCAGCACTAAACTCAAAATCACCAAAGAGTGGTGATCGCTGGCTCCAAGGTGGCCCCTCTAGAGACCCTCTTGGAGTAGAATGGCCCTGCCTTTTTATAGAAATGAGGTCAGTCCGTTGTCCACCCCAGTTAGTGGTCAAATGGACTTTCTGTTAAAATGCATTGACTTCAGCTGAGGTTGAAAACTGTCTTCATAAGCTGTGGAGTGGAGTGTGTGTGGATGTTTGAGACCTACTCTTTTTGTGTAGACCCCCAGACTCTGCCTGTGCAGACCCCTCGTGGGAGCCATATGCATGTGAAGTATTTACCTCCGGTGACTTTAAGAACATAGAACTCATCCAACAAAGGAGCTCATTTATTTTCTGACATGGTTAATGTCCTGATTTAATGGCCCTCTTATATCACACTCAGCACCCTAAATTATAGGGCAGCTCAGGCAATTACACTGCAGGATTTCAGATGCACCTCGCCCTAGAGCAGCAGCACGATTGTCACAGCTGCCGCCAGGGCTCATGTGAGAGAGGCTGGAGGAAGCTTTCATCCCCTCGTGTGAGCAGCAAGCCTTGCCTCTCATTAAAGTAATTGTTTGCACCTCCTTGTTGCTCCAGATCACTGTCTCCTGAGATTTTTCAGCCACAGGAAATATTAATCTGAACATGTAACTGCTCATGTGAAAGTCTACAAATGTCTTTCTTGTTGTTATTACTAAGGAAACAGTGCCCATGTTTCTTGACTGTGTATTAAGGGGGAGAAAACCCCATCTCCTTGGCATGCTCTGACATGTTTCTGTTATAAAAGATCATTTTCCATAATGACCCTTTGAGATGAAAGTAGTTATGGCAAGGATTTCACACACTTGAGTCCCCAGACTTGCTCCTAAATACTACCAGACTTAGAGTGAGGCTGATTAGGCAGGTTTAGCACCTAACAAAAATTTGGTCAGATGAGTTTAAGGGATTTTTTTACCTCCCTGGCATTAATTGTTAGAGTAATGTAAGGTAGAAGTTTATCATATTTACCATGTGTCAAGGGCCCACATCTAAGAGAACTGGTGGAGACTTCTGGGTTGAAACTTTCTAAGAAGCATCTTTTAGCTTTGATCTATTTATTCAGTAAATAAAGATTGACCTTCAAGCAAACTAAACAGCTGAACACATAAATTGTCTCGGAGATGAAATTTCACTTTTAAAATTAACACCACACTCCAAAGCTTAGATTCTGCTCCAGAAATATGGGAAACAAAATAATGTATGTTTCAGTGAGACAAAGTAAAGAAAACTGGTTGGAAAAATCAGCACTTATAACAGAAAAAATAACCTAAAATCCTCAAATTATATCAATTTGATTAGCTAAAAGATCAAGTTGGAAGAGGGTCCATCAGGAGAGACAGGAGAGGATGGGTAATAAGACGACTTTATTTTCTGCTCCAGACATTGTTTCATTCCTTTCTGAACCCTCAAACTCTCAGCCTGACTCTGAGAAGGGATACACTGCCACTTTGGTGGGGAAGAGACTTTTAAAAAGCAATAGAAATGCCATAGTAATCACAACTATGTCTTCCTTATGACATTCCCACTATCGCTGGCTATCCACGCTTTTATGTTATTTCCAATTTAAGTGAATTGGTTGCTGAGAGCCCATGGTTTCCTCATGTGTAAAAGGGGAATAAAATTCAATTATTATAGAGCTGTTGTGATGACTAATTGACATAACATGTGTAAAGTCTTTGGCAAAGAATGCCTTGACATAGAGTGAATATTCAACAAAATTTAGCTAGTATCATTATTGTCGTGTTTATTATCTGATGGATGATACCTTGTTGTTTTTCAGTCAATAAGCCGTGTCTGACTCTTTGTGACCCCATGAACTGCAGCATGCCTGGCTTCCCTGTTTTGTACTGTCTACTGAAGTCTGCTCAAACTCATGTCCATTAAGTCAATGATGCCATCCAACCATCTCATCCTCTGTCACCCCCTTCTCCTTTTGCCCTCAATCTTTCTCAGCATCAGGGTCTTTTCTGAGTCAGCTCTTCACATCAGGTGGCCAAAGTATTGGAGTTTCAGCTTTATCATCAATCCTTCCGATGAACATTCAGGGTTGATTTCCTCTAGGATTGACTGGTTTTATCTCCTTGCTGTCCAAAAGACTCTCAAGCGTCTTCTCCAGCATCACTTGATGGATGGTGTTTTGAGGTTGTTCAAAATGGGAAATGCTATACTGTTTCCTGAGCTGATGGCTGACCTAATCAGTGACAATGCCAATATGCTCTCATTTTCTTTCTCTCTCATACACATGCACACATACACACCCGCTACATACAACTGATGTTAATTATAAGTTATTAAGCATTAGAATGCCTTGTTTCCTTCTGGTGCTTAATTATAAAACAATAGTAATTACTATAAAATAATAATTATAGTTACTATGTCGCACTGGAGTCAAGTACTGGTGGAATTTATAAGGGACATGAGTAAGCTGCCCTGAAATCCATATACAGCTGAGTTTTCTCTAAATAAAAGAAGCTGTGGAAAGAGAAACAAAAAGACATAAAAGGCAAAGTACGAGGGAGAAAAAGCAGGTAATGTACTCTATCCCCTACTTAGAGCTGATCAGCCCAGGGGACTTGGGCCACTCCCACGAGCTCGCGGCAGAAAGGAGGCCTGGCTCACAGGGGCAACTTAGATCTTTAATGGAAAACAGCCCTCAGCCCCACTGGAACTGCAGCCCACTGTTGCTGATAGCATGTAATACAAAACACATTTGTCATTTTTCTTTATACCTAAATAAATAAATACCCAGGGGGAAGGGGAAGCTCACTCCATATTCGGGTTTGGTGATGTGTCTTGAACAAGAATGCACACTCAAGGGCTGGCACAGAAGATGTGGACAGCAATCAGCCAAATGAAACAACTAGAAAAGACCCACCACGATGGGACAGGGTGGAAAATGGCAAATGGTGTGGGCAATGGAACCAAATGAATCCTTTGAGAATTATATTATTTTTCATCAGGTTGAGTCATTGTGGGAAGACTTGGGGGAGCAAGTCAAAATCCATTACTTAAGGAAGCACTCAGGACTAAAGTCACAGTTTTATAGGTTGTGTGTGAATATTAATAAAACCAATGTTGGGTTTTACTTACAATGATTCTGAATGATTTGAAGCATGCCTTCTCTTGGAGACATGCAGCAGAGAAGGGAGGTGCCTCAGGCTGTGAAACTGTTAGAGACATTCTAGATCACTGCAGGGGCATGTGGAAAAGATAAGGGATGGAGTGTGACCACTCTGAAGGCCGAGGAGTGGAGGGGGGAGTATTGCCCATCTGGTAGAGGTGAAGTTATTATGTTCTAGGTTGTTGCCTAGATTCTCAATTTTCTTAGCTGAGAAATAGAGCTGAAAGTGATGGCCACTCACTTAATGATATAAATAATGTCAGGCTACATTGTACCAAAATTATGTCTGTCAGGGACTCCAAGAGTCTCACAGCTTAGGGGTGGTGACTAGAGTCACTTGGCTTCCTAATATAGGAAATTCACATACTTTGGAACATTTTTATATCCTTTATGTCACATATATCTCTATCATTGTAATTCTTTTCTAACTCCTCATTGAGCCTAAACTTCTAAACCTATACAACCTCTCAAAATGACATGATAGAAGTTGTGTATTTTCTTTCATTTAACTGAAAGCTCAACCATGGTAAACTGTGAAAGAAAAGTTAAATTATTTAGAAAAAAAGAATTTGAATACGCAAAGTGTGGGGAGGCATAGCAGAAATAAAGAATTTTGCTCTATCTGCTTTTACTTGATCATGGACATTCAAGACCAAATAATATTCATAGAGAAAAAGTTAGCAGTGGTTCAGTTCAGTTCAGTCACTCAGTCATGTCCAACTCTTTGCGTCCCCATGAATTGCAGCACGCCAGGCCTCCCTGTCCATCACCAACTCCTGGAGTTTACTCAAACTCACGTTCATCGAGTCGGTGATGCCATCCAGCCATCTCATCCTCTGTTGTCCCTTTCTCCTTCTGCCCATAATCCCTCCCAGTGTCAGGGTCTTTTAAAATGAGTCAATACTTCGAATGAGGTGGCCAAAGTACTGGAGTTTCAGCTTCAGCATCAGTCCTTCCAATGAACACCCAGGACTGATCTTTAGGATGGACTGGTTGGATCTCCTTGCAGTCCAAGGGACCCTCAAGAGTCTTCACCAACACCACAGTTCAAAAGCATCAATTTTTCAGTGCTCAGTTTTCTTCACAGTCCAACTCTCACATCCATACATGACCACTGGAAAAACCAGAGCCTTGACTAGATGGACCTTTGTTGGCAAGGTAATGTCTCTGCTTTTTAATATGCTATCTAGGTTAGTCATAACTTTCCTTCCAAGGAGTAAGTGTCTTTTAATCTCATGGCTGCAATCACCATCTGCAGTGATTTTGGAGCCCCCAAAAATTAGGTTTGCCACTGTTTCCACTATTTCCCCATCTATTTCCCATGAAGTGATGGGACCAGATGTCATGAGCTTAGTTTTCTGAATGTGAGTTTTAAGCCAACTTTTTCACTCTCCTCTTTCACTTTCATCAAGAGGCTTTTTAGTTCCTCTTCACTTTCTGCCATAAGGGTGGTATCATCTGCATATCTGAGGTTATTGATATTTCTCCTGGCAATCTTGATTCCAGCTTCAGCTTCTTCCAGCCCAGCGTTTCTCATGATGTACTCTGCATATAAGTTAAATAAGCAGGGTGACAATATACAGGCTTGAAGTACTCCTTTTCCTGTTTGGAACCAGTCTGTTGTTCCATGTCCAGTTATAACTGTTGCTTCCTGACCTGCATATAGGTTTCTCAAGAGGCAGATCAGGTGGTCTGGTATTCCCATCTCTTTCAGAATTTTCCACAGTTTATTGTGATCCACACAGTCAAAGGCTTTGGCATAGTCAATAAAGCAGAAATAGATGTTTTTCTGGAACTCTCTTGCTTTTTTTGATGATCCAGTAGATGTTGGCAGTTTGATCTCTGGTTCCTCTGCCTTTTCTAAAACCACCTTGAACATCTGGAAGTTCATGGTTCACATATTGCTGAAGCCTGGCTTGGATAATTTTGAGCATTACTTTACTAGCGTGTGAGATGAGTGCAATTGTGCAGTAGTTTGAGCATTCTTTGGGATTGCCTTTCTTTGGGATTGGAATGAAAACTGACATTTTCCATCCTGTGGCCACTGCTGAGATTTCCAAATTTGCTGACACATTGAGTACAGCACTTTCACAGAATCATCTTTTAGGACTTGAAATAGCTCAACTGGAATTCCATCACCTCCACTAGCTTTGTTCGTAGTGATGCTTTCTAAGGCCCACCTGACTTCACATTCCAGGATGTTTGGCTCTAGGTGAGTGGTCACACCATCATGGTTATCTGGGTCGTGAAGATCTTTTTTGTACAGTCCTTCTGTGTATTCTTGCCACCTCTTCTTAATATCTTCTGCTTCTGTTAGGTTCATACCATTTCTGTCCTTTATTGTGCCCATCTTTGCATGAAATGTTCCCTTGGTATCTCTAATTTTTTTGAAGAGATTGCCAGTCTTTCCCATTCTGTTGTTTCCCTCTATTTCTTTGCATTGCTCGTTGAGGAAGGCTTTCTTATCTCTCCTTGCTATTCTTTGGAACTTTGCATTCAAATGGGAATATCTTTCCTTTTCTCCTTCGCTTTTCGCTTTTCTTCTTTTCACAGCTGTTTGTAAGTCCTCCTCAAGCAGCCATTTTGCCTTTTTGCATTTCTTTTCTGTGGGGATGGTCTTGATCCCTGTCTCCTGTATCATGTCATGAACCTCCATCCATAGTTAATCAGGCACTCTGTCTATCAGATCTAGTCCCTTAAATCTATTTCTCACTTCCACCTAATAATCATAAGGGATTTGATTTAGGTCATACCTGAATGGTCTAGTGGTTTTCCCTACTTTCTTCAATGTACCTCTGAATTTGGCAATAAGGAGTTCATGATCTGAGCTCCAGTCAGCTCCCGGTCTTGTTTATGCTGACTGTATAGAGCTTCTCCATCTTTGGCTGCAAAGAATATAATCAATCTCATTTCAGTGTTGGCCATCTGGTGATGTCCATGTGTAGAGCCTTCTCTTGTGTTGTTGGAAGAGGGTGTTTGCTATGACCAGTGTGTTCTCTTGGCAAAACTCCGTTAGCCTCTGCCCTGCTTCAAACCGTACTACAAGGCCAAATTTGCCTGTTACTCCAGGTGTTTCTTTACTTCCTACTTTTGCATTCCAGTCCCCTATAATGAAAAGGACATTTTTTCTGCCTGTTAGTTCTAAAAGGTCTTGTAGGTCTTCATAGAACCGTTCAACTTCAACTTCTTCAGCATTACTGGTTGTGGCATAGGCTTGGATTACCGTGATATTGAATGGTTTGTCTTGGAAACGAACAGAGGTCATTCTGTCATTTTGGTTACTCATCTATAAAGAAAAATATTTTTCACAAATAAATATAATCAGTTTTGTAAGTGCTAGTTTTAAAAACAAGTCTTCTCAGGTCCAAAATGAAATAGAAAACAGGACTGCAGAATATTAGAAAATAAAAATAATGCATATACGTATCAGAAACTATGTGATAGAGCTAAAGCAACACTCTGAGGAAATTTCTTAGCCTTAAATACTTAAATTAATAGAAATCAGGGAGAGAGCAATAATACATTTGAGGATATTGTAGGGAGAGAAATAGTAAAACACAAGAATAAAAAAATAAAAGAGCTCTTCCCTCCTCTGAGTTAGTAAAATAAGCAATTAACTAAATCAAGGGAAAACCACAAAAAAAATATATGGAAATGAGAAAATTCTTAGCTACAAAGTAAAATTTTTAAATGATAAGTGTTCACCTTGCTCAGTTTTACAAAAATAAATGTGAAAATCTATATGATTTTCTTAAAAATATAAACTGGTAAAAATAGAAATCAGAAGAGATAGAGATAGAAAGAAAATAATTTGCATAGTAGAAATTTTTAAAGTTACTGAAAAGTTACTTTCCAGAAAACCCCCAGTCCAGCTGGTATTGTAGACAAATTCTACCACATATCCAAAGTACAAATACCTTCAGTGATTTTTAAAGTGTACAAGATTGTAAATAAAGAAGGAAAGCTTCCAAATTACTTTTTATTTCAGAATTTTTATTTTGATTTTAGGTTCATTTTCAGATTTACAAAAGAGTTGCAAAGATAGTGTAGAGTTCCCACACATTCTTCTCCTAGATTCCCCTAATATTAATGTCTTATATAATCAGAATATATTTCTCAAAGCTAAGAAATTAACACTGGTATTAAACTATTAACTGAACTACAAACTTTATTTGGATTTGACCAGTTTTTCACTAATGGCCTTTTTCTATTTCAGGATCCAGATCAAGATACTGTGTTGTAATTAGCAAATTAATTTTATGAGGCAAAAAAGCTGTATAGTGATAACAAAATTTGACAAGGCCTCCTAAAAGAAAGATCTAGATCAACTTCACTAACAAAAGTTCCAGAAGGTTTCAATAATCCAGCCATGCTTTAGAAGAGATATGCTTCAAAGCCAACTGGAGTTCATTCCAAGAATATGAACTATACCAGCTTAGATAATCTATTAATACAGCACAGCACAGGTCAAAGGAGAAAAACTAAATTTATGTATTCATAGCTTAAGAAAAGGCATTTATTAATTCCAACATAAGTCATAATTTAATGTCTTTATAAAACAAAAGCAGGCACTTACTTGACATGATTTTACATACTTACACACATACATAACAGCAATATTTTTCTTAATAATAAAGCATTAGAAGTATTTCTATTGATGTCATGAAAGAGATAAGGATGCTCACAATTACTACAACTATGAATAAATTAAACTAGAATTACTAGTCAGTGTAATCAGATAACAGAAGCAAAATGCATAAAAATTGGGAAAGAAGTAGATTTTTCATCATTTGCAGATGACAAAGGAGTATGCCTCAAGCACACACATACGCATACACATAGACACATGGAGAATCAACTGAAAAACTACTATAAGGATTGTTGTTCAGTCGCTCAGTCATGGCTGACTCTTTGCGACCCCATGCACTGCAGCATGCCAGGCTTCCCTGTCCTTCACCATCTCCCAGAGCTTGCTCAAACTCATGTCCATTGAGTTGGTGATGCCATCTAACCATCTTATTCTCTGCCATCCCTTTCTCCTCCTGCCTTCAATCTTTCCCAGTGTCAGGGTCTTTTCTAATGAGTCAGCTGCTTGCATTAGATACAGCTTTGGCAGCAGTCCTTCCAATGAATATTCAGGACTGATCTCCTTTAGGATGGACTGGTTGGATCTCCTTGCAGTCCAAGGGACTCTCAAGAGTCTTCTCCAACACCACAATTCAAAAGCATCAATTCTTCGGCACTTGTCCTTCTTTATGATCCAACTCTCCCATCCATACATGACTCTTAGAAAAATCATAGCTTTTTCTAGACAGATTACTGTCAGAAAAGTGATGTCTCTGCTTTTTAATATGCTGTCTAGGTTTGTCATAGCTTTTCTTCCAAGGAGCAAGTGTCTTTTAATTTCATGGCTGCAGTCACCAACTGCAGTGATTTGTAGATCAAGAAAATAAAGTCCGTCACTGTTTCCATTGTTTCCCATCTATTTGCCATGAAGTGATGGGACCGGATGGCATGATCTTCATTTTTTGAATGTTGAGTTTTAAACCAGCTTTTTCACTTCCTTTTTCACCATCATCAGAGGCACTTTAGTTCATCTTTACCTTCTGCAATAAGGGTGGTGCCATCTGAATACCTGAGGTTATTGATATTTCTCCTAGAAATCTTGATTCCAGCTTGTGCTTCTTTCAGCCCAGCATTTTGCATGATGTACTCTGCATATAAGTTAAATAAACAGGGTGACACTCTACACCCTTGATGTCCTCCTTTCCCAATTCAGAACCAGTCTGTTTTTCCATGTCCGGTTCTAACTGTTGCTTCTTGATCGGCATACAGGTTTCTCAGGAGACAGGTAAGGTAGTCTGGTATTCCCATCTCTTGAAGAATTTTCCACAGTTTACTGTGATCCACACAGTCAAAGGCTTTAGCCTAGTCAATGAAGCAGAAGTATGTGTTTTCCATGAATTCTCTTGCTTTTTCTGTGATCCATCAGATGTTGGCAGTTTGATCTCTGGTTCCCCTGCCTTTTCTAAATCCAGCTTGAACATCTGGGAATTCTCAGTTCACATGCTGTTGAAGCCTAGCTTGGAGAATTTTCAGCATTAATTTGCTGGCAAGAGAGTTGAGTACAGTTGTGAGGTAGTTTGAACATTCTTTGGCATTGCCTTTCTTTAAGATTGGAATGAAAACTGACCTTTTCCAGTCCTGTGGCCACTGCTGAGTTTTCCAAATTTGCTGGCATATTGAGTGCAGCACTTTCACAGCATCATCTTTTAGGATTTGAAATAGCTCAACTGGAATTCTATCACCTCCACTAGCTTTGTTCATAGAGATGCTTCCTAAGGCCCATTTGACTGTAATTTAATTGTCTGGCTCTAAGTGAGTGATCACACCATTGTGGTTATCTGGGTCATGAAGATCTTTTTTGTATAGTTCTTCTGCGTTCTTCTTAATATCTTCTTCTTCTGTTAGGTCCATACCGTTTCTGTCCTTTTTTGTGCTCATCTTTGTAAGAAATGTTCCCTGGGTATCTCTAATTATCTTGAAGAGATCTCTAGTCTTTCCCATTCTATTGTTTTCCTCTATTTCTTTTCATTGTTTACTTAAGAAGGTTTTCTTATCTCTCCTTGCTCTTCTTTGGAAATCTGCATTCAGATGGATATATTTTTCCTTTTCTCCTTTGCCTTTCACTTCTCTTCTTTTCTCAGCTATTTTAAGGTCTCTTCAGACAACTACTTTGCCTTTTTGCATTTCGTTTTCTTGGGGATGGTTTTGATCAGCACCTCCTGTACAATGTTACAAACCTCCATCCAGAGTTCTTCAGTCACTCTATCAGATCTAATCCTTTGAATCTATTCATCACTTCCATAATCATAAGGGACTTGGTTTAGTTCATACCTGAATGGCCTAGTGGTTTTCCTTACTTTCTTCAATTTAAGTCTGAATTTTGCAATAAGGAGCTCATGATCTGAGCCACAGTCAGTTCTCAGTCTTATTTTTGCTGAGTGTATAGAGCTTCTCTATCTTTGACTGCAAAGAATATAATCAATCTGATTTCAGTATTGACCATCTGGTGACATCCATGTGTAGAGTCATCTCTTGTGTTGTTGGAAGAGGCTGTTTGCTATGACCAGTGCATTCTCTTGGCAAAACTCTGTTAGCCTTTGCCCTACTTCATTTTGTACTCTAAGGCCTAACTTGATATTAACTCCAGGGATTTCTTCACTTCCTACTTTTACATTTCAGTCCCTATGATGAAAAGGACATTTTATTTTGGTGTTAGTTCTAGATCTTGTAGATCTTGATAGAGCCATTCAACTTCATCTTCTTTGGCATTACTGGTTGGAGCATAGACTTGGATTACTGTGATACTGAATGGTTTACCTTGGAAATGAACAGAGATCATTCTGTCATTTTTGAGATTACACTCCAGTACTGCATTTCAGATTCTTTTGTTGACTATGGGGGCTACTCCATTTCTTCTAAGGGATTCTTGCCCATAGTAGTAGATATAATGGTCATCTGAATTCATTTCACCCATTCTGGTCCATTTTAGTTCACTGATTCCTTAAATGTTGATTATAAACATTATGAAAAAATATTAAAGGTAGTTGGTGACAAAATTATACAAAAATTAGTAGCTTTTATATGTTCAAGCAACAGCTCATTAGATAATATAGCATAAGTAAAGAGTTATAAGAAACAGAGAGAGGAGGACTGTCTGGGATTATGTAAGAAATGTTCAGGTCCTATATTAAAAATCTTTAAATGATAAAATGGATTTAAGGAAGACTTTCAAATGGTGGAAATTGCTTTACTGTTGGGCAGAAAAATTCAGTGTTGTAAAGATGAGCTGTGTGTGTGCTCAGTTGTTTCCTACTCTTTGTGACCCCATGAACTGTAGCCTGCCAGGCTCCTCTGTCTGTGGAATTTTCCAGCAAGATACTGGAATGGGTTGGCATTTCCTTCTCCAAGGGATCTTTTGGACCCAGGGATGAAATGAAACCTGCATCTCCTGGGCCTCCTTCACTGGCAGGTGGATTCTTTACCACTGAACCACCTTGGAAGCCCCCAAAATACTAATAGGATCTCCTTTTTAAAAAGTTATGCACGTTAGTGCTAATTTCACAGAGGAAAAAATAGCCATTTGATCATTCCAGAAAAACTGTTAACTCAAGGGCAATGCAAGAGGATTTAACGCTACATGTTAAAATATTACGAAGCTGTAGTTTGGTCTTTGTGCACAAATAGATCAAGGGAACTGTGTAATGAACATAGTAACAGGTCAAATGCACATGGGACTTTGGTATATGATCAAAACTACATTTCAAATCAGTAGGTAAAAAAGGTCAATGATTCAGAAATGGAGTTTGGGCGCCAGGGTAGCAATCTGCAAAACATGGTATGGAGATTTTTATTTCATTTTATTTAACCAAAGTCTTCTTTATGGATGAAAAATGTAAACACATACAAAAGGTAAAACTACCAAAATGTTAGAATAAAACTCAGGAACATTTAAAAACACTTACATGAATGGATAAAGAAAATGCAGTATATACATATAATGGAATACTATTTAGCCTGAAAAAAGAAAGAAATCCCTCAATATGCAACAACATGGATAAACCTGGAGGACATTATGTTCAGTGAAATAAAACAGCCACGAGAGGACAAATAGGGTATGATTTCACTTATATGCAGAATCAAAAATAGTCAAGCTCATAGATGCAGAGTAGAATGGTGGTTGCCAGGGACTGAGGGGAGGAGGACATGGGGAGTTGTTAATGAACATGTTTAAAATTTCAGTTATGCAAGATGAATAAGCTCTAGAGATTTGCTCTACAACCTTGTGGCTGTAGATAACAATATGATATTGTGCACCTGAAAATCTGTTAAGAAGGTAGACCACAATGTGTTCTTACCACATGTTTAAAAAAAAAACTAAAAAATACAGTATAAAATTTTAAAAAAGCAAATCTTATATATAATAAACAAGCAAACAAACAAATAAATATCCTTGAGTGTTTTTGAAAGACCTTTCTACACAAGACATAATATCCTGACATAATAAGTGTTATGAATTTGATCACACAATTCTGTTAAGGAAAAAATAGCATAAGCAGAGTCAAAAATAAATAAATGACAGTCTAAAGGGAAATATTTGTCACAGATTAGATAGAAAAAGGGCTGATTTCCATCTCATCTTCCATGATCTGTTGAGATTCAGTAAGAAAAGACAATAAACAGAAAAAGTAAAGCTATTTCCATGTAAAAAGGAATGCCCAAAAAATGACTGCCCAACATTAATTGTAATTAAAAACTTTGATCTAAAAAGTATAAAACTTTTACCTTTCAAATGGGCAATTATAAAAGAGTTTAATTTTTCATACTGCTGTGGTGAAGCAGACTGGCATTTGCCAGCTGTGACAGGTGCAACTTCTTGGAAGGTAAATTTTGCACTATCTGCCTTTTGACTCAGTTGATATAGGATTTTATCCTTCATTACATTCACAGTGGTATGGAAAGACATACACAGAAGAAGGTTCTCAGCTACAATGTTTGATCCAAACAACCAAAAAGGTCATCAGCTAGGAGACTGGTTAAGTAGATTATGGTATAGCCCACCAATGGAATATTACACAGTTGTATAAATGAATAAGAAAATACAACTCCATTTTTATGAAGTAAAGAAAAAGTAAAACTAAGTGATATGCTGTTTAGAGATTATTACATGTGGAGTAAAATGGTTTTTATAAAGTTAGGTAGTATACAAGATTTAGATAAGACCTGGTTTTAAGCTGCATTTATGGGCTCAGGGGTTTCGGTTTTATTACTGGACTTAAGACCCCATACTCTTTATATATTCTGTTGTATCTGTCAATTATGTAATAATAACTGTTTTTAAGGGAAAAGGTGTCCCTAGGCAACAACACAGGCAGTAGTCACACACAGGTTCTGGGATCAGAATCCTGGGTTAGCCCCTTCAGACTGGTGACCTTGGGAAAATCATGACTTTGTTTCCACATACACAGAATGGGCTTAAATAATTGCACCCACCTCCTAAGACCGTTGAGGGCATTAAAAGTATACATACAAGCACTGATCTGGTATCCTGCTATTAGTGTAAGCAAAGCAATAACCTGCAAAATCCATAGAGAAGTGCAGAGAGCAGGGAGGCAGAATTGAGGGAGTGGCCACTCCCTTTGGTGCAGAAGGTAGAAGAGGACTGTGCTTTGTCTTAGAAAATCATGCTTACATCTGGAGACGAGAACTCCACTGGGAATTTAGGATATAGGTAGACTTGCCTTTCATTGTACAGTTTGACTTCTTTTCCTCCATGTGTATGAATTCCCTTTTTAATTAGACAAATAAATCTAGTATTAGGCCAGTAATAAGCTGAAAGCTTTTCTGCTCTGGTGAGGAGGAATTCCACATGCCCACAGCCTTTCTCTCTGCCCACTGATGCTTAAGCTATCAATAATCAGAGAGCTTGATGTCATGCCAGTTCCTGGTGGTGTTGACAGGCTCCAGCTCAAAAGTCCCTTTATTAGACCTTGTCCCTTAGTAAAGCTTGCAAATTATTCTGATCTTAGTAGACAAAGCCATCCCTCATTCTCTGAATCTCTGAGCATCCTACCCAATAACATAAGAATTGGTGAAAATTACCCCAGATAAAGCATCCTTTAGAACATCAAAGTCCCTGATTTCCAGGCTGTAGGCTGCAGGTATGTGACAGGGCTGACAGGCCAGATGGACAGCAGAGATAAAGCAAAAAGTGAAATTCTCCAGTAAGGGAGCCCGCATTGGATTTGGTGCTAGGTTTTCTGTGGAGGGGATTAATGTTACTTTCGGAGGCGTGAGCACACATTGCTTTTACCTTGAAATCCAGGTAATCAGCAGCAGATAACAATCAGAGAAGGAAGCCTTTAAACCCTCTGTGAGCTGCAAAGCCTTTCTCCTCTCAAGTTTGGTTAATTCTGGACTAGGTCGTTTCAAATTATGTGCACATATTTTCCATGTTTTGTCTAAATTCTTTGTTTCTAACTTAATTTATGATGTGAGCATCTTTCGCTCACCACCATCCTCATTGTGCTTGCAGGGGCAATGTTGCCTGATGTATGGAGGATGGGCTCTGGCAAACTTACCACTTTACTTGGTAGACTTAAATGCTGTGTGTAGAAATACAGCCCAGATGGAAACTTGCACACATTCCCCAAACTACGCACACATCTGATCTGAAACAGCAACATGAGTTAGAAGTTTAAATACCTTCTCCGAGGAGAGCAATGGTGTTTCACAACTCACAGAGAAGTTGCTTCGTTTGACCACTGAGCTCTAGCTGTCATTCTGGAAAGGAAGTATTTTACCATATAACAAAAGGAAATGTGAAACTTTTTATACTTAACAGCTGGAGTATTAGTTTAACTCTGACTATTCTAGCATGAAGAGTTCTGTTAATAAAAATAAGCTCCACTCACTGAATTGGAACATGATCTTGTTTCTTTAACATAGGTTATGGGAAAATAACAAGAAAGAAATAAATGACATAAAGTTATAAGGAAAATAAGGAAATAGTAACACAAAGTTTTGTTATAAAGTCAAAAGTAAAAAAAAAAAATTAAGTTGAATTCAAAGTAACCTTGATATAAGCATAACTTGTAAACATTATTCACCCACAATATCCCTGAGACAATATTTTCAAGGAAAGTAGAAAATAATTCAAATAATCCAAGTGCTATGATTTCTGGCTGAGGAAATTTAGTAATTTATAGATTTTATTGTTTAGATAAATGCTTCTTGAACCTGGAAGCAAAATGCCTGTGGCTTCATCTATGGGAAAATGCTGTGAAATAGAGTGGACCTCAAGCTGAAGGGTGTCTCTTGCAAGGAACAGCTGTGTTGGAAAAGCATAAAGCATAGCAAATAAAATATTGATAGACTGATCCCCAAAGCACTGAATCCAAACTTACACTTTCAGTTGGGCGCTGCCTCTTTGAGAGACTGGACTCCACTTTCATGATGGAGTTTTAGAACATTCTTGGAAACACTAGTTAACAAGCCTCCCCTGCAAAGTGGGTCTCACTACTTCCTTTAGGATAGTAAAATTCTTTTAAAATAAAAAATGATATTCCCTACAGTGATTATTTTTTTTCACCAGATCTGAGTGATTTTAGACTGTTACATTCTTTTTTTTCTGTTATTGTTCTTTTTTTTTTCCATTTATTTTTATTAGTTGGAGGCTAATTGCTTTACAATATTGTAGTGGTTTTTATCATACATTGACATGAATCAGCCATGGATTTACATGTATTCCCCATCCCGAGCCCCCCTCCCACCTCCCTCTCCACCCGATTCCTCTGGGTCTTCCCAGTGCACCAGGCCCGAGCACTTGTCTCATGCATCCAACCTGGGCTGGTGATCTGTTTCACCCTAGATGATATACATGTTTCGATGCTGTTCTCTTGAAACATCCCACTCTCACCTTCTCCCACAGAGTCCAAAAGTCTGTTCTGTACATCCGTGTCTCTTTTTCTGTTTTGCATATAGGGTTATCGTTACCATCTTTCTAAATTCCATATATATGCATTAGCATACTGTAATGGTCTTTATCTTTCTGGCTTACTTCACTCTGTATGATGGGCTCCAGTTTCATCCATCTCATTAGAACTGATTCAAATGAATTCTTTTTAATGGCTGAGTAATATTCCATGGTGTATATGTACCACAGCTTCCTTATCCATTCGTCTGCTGATGGGCATCTAGATTGCTTCCATGTCCTGGCTATTATAAACAGTGCTGTGATGAACACTGGGGTGCACATGTCTCTTTCAGATCTGGTTTCCTCGGTGTGTATGCCCAGAAGTGGGATTGCTGGGTCATATGGCAGTTCTAATTCTTAAAGAACAGAGAGTGTTGGCTACTTGTGGAAGGGCAGTGTTGTTGTTTTTTAAATTAATGTATTTCTTTTAATTAGAGGCTAATTACTTTACAGTATTGTAGTGGTTTTGCCATACATTGACATGGATCAGCCATGGGTGTACATGGATTCCCCATCCTGAACCCCCCTCCCACCTGCCTCCCCATCCCATCCCTCTGGGTCATCCCAGTGCACTAGCCCTGAGCACCCTGTCTAATGCATCGAACCTGGATTGGCAATTCGTTTCACATATGATAACATACATGTTTCAATGCTATTCTCTCAAATCATCCCACCCTCGCTTTCTCCCACAGAGTCCAAAACTCTGTTCTTTACATCTGTGTCTCTTCTGCTGTCTTGCATATAGGGTCTAAATTCCATATATATGTGTTAGTATACTATATTGGTGTTTCTCTTTCTGACTTACTTCACTCTGTATAATAGGCTCCAGTTTCATCCACCTCATTAGGACTGATTCAAATGCATTGTTTTTAATAGCTGAGTAATATTCCATTGTGTATATGTACCACAACTTTCTTATCCATTCATCTGCTGATGGACATCTAGGTTGCTTCCATGTCCTGGCTATTGTAAACAGTGCTGTAATGAACATTGGGGCACACATATCTCTTTCAATTCTGGTTTCCTTGGTGTGGATGCCCAGCAGTGGGATTGCTGGGTCATATGGCAGTTCTATTTCCAGTTTGTTAAGGAATCTCCACACTGTTCTCCATAGTGGCTGTACTAGTTTACATTCCCATTAACAGTGTAAGAGGGTTTCCTTTTCTCCACACCTTCTCCTGCATTTATTGCTTGTAGACTTTTGCATAGCAGCCATTCTGGCCTTTGTGAGATGGTACCTCTTTGTGGTTTTGATCTGCATTTCTCTGATAATGAGTGATGTTGAGAATCTTTTCATGTGTTTGTTAGCCATCTGTGTGTCTTCTTTGGAGAAATGTCTGTTTAGATCTTTGGCCCATTTTTTTGATTGGGTCATTTATTTTTCTGGAATTGAGGAGCTGCAGGAGCTGCTTGTACAGTTTCGAGGTTAATTCTTGGTCAGTTGCTTCATTCGCTATTATTTTCTCCCATTCTGAAGGCTGACTTTTCACCTTGCTTATAGTTTCCTTCGTTTTGCAAAAGCTTTTAAGTTTAATTAGGTCCCATTTGTTTATTTTTGCTTTTACTTACATTACTCTGGGAGGTGGGTCATAGAGGATCCTGCTGTGATTTGTGTCAGAGAGTCTTTTGCCTATGTTTTCCTCTAGGAGTTTTATAGTTTCTGGTCTTACTTGTAGATCTTTAATCCATTTTGAGTTTATTTTTGTGTATGGTGTTAGAAAGTGTTCTAGTTTCATTCTTTTACAAGTGATTGACCAGTTTTCCCAGCACCACTTGTTAAAGAGATTATCTTTTCTTCATTGCATATTCTTGCCTCCTTTGTCAAAGATAAGGTGTCCATAGATGTGTGGATTTATCTCTCAGCTTTCTATTTTGTTCCATTGATCTATATTTCTGTCTTTGTGACAGTACCATACTATCTTGATGACTGTAGCTTTGTAGAATAGTCTGAAGTCAGGTAGGTTGATTCCTCCAGTTCCATTTTTCTTTCTCACAATTGCTTTGGCTATTAGAGGATTTTTGTGTTTCCATACAAATTGTGAAATTATTTGTTCTAGTTCTCTGAAAAATACCATTGGTAGCTTGATAGGGATTGCATTGAATCTATAGATTGCTTTGGGTAGTATAGTCATTTTCACTATATTGATTCTTCCAATCTATGAACATGGTATATTTCTCCATCTATTTGTGTCCTCTTTGATTTCTTTCATCAGTGTTTTATAGTTTTCTATATATAGGTCTTTTGTTTCCTTAGGTAGATTTATTCCTAAGTATTTTATTCTTTTCATTGCAATGGTGAATGGAATTGTTTCCTTAATTTCTCTTTCTGTTTTCTCATTGTTAGTATATAGGAATGCAAGGGATTTCTGTGTGTTAATTTTATATCTTGCAACTTTACTATATCATTGATTAGCTCTAGTAATTTTCTGCTGGAGTCTTTAGGGTTTTCTATGTAGAGGATCATGTCATCTGCAAATAGAATTTTACTTCTTTTCTAATATGGATTCCTTTTATTTCTTTTTCTTCTCTGATTGCCATGGCTAAAACTTCCAAAACTATGTTGAATAGTAGTGGTAGGGCAGTGTTTTTAAAGCATAGTTTTGTGGCCTCAGCTGATAACTGTGTAGCATGTGGTTCACACTCTGTACAATGTGCTCCTCTGGAATCTGACCTACTGAAGGGCTAAACAGCTTTCAGATTTTGGACAAGACCCAAGCTTCATTTAACCATTGTCCCCAGATCATTTAGGACTATTTTCCTAAGGTCATATGGAGTCACTTCAGAGGGTTCCATCTACTGATCAAGACTTCTCCTTGAAGGAACTCAGGTCACAACTGTCTGATTCCAGCAGCTCAGGGAGGCCCTCTGACATCATGAACAGGAGGAGAGAGAGGTGGGAGGGCCCAGAGGACAGCTGACTGTGACCTTGTGCTTCAAAACACTCTAAGGAGCAGAAACCTGGACACATCCAAACCCGCGATGGTAATATTTCGGAAAGACGTCAAGAATTACAAGACTGCACTGGTTTCTTGGTTCATGGTTAGGTTCAGTTCAAGACCTTAACCAAAATAACTTCTCATTTACCTAGGATACTTTAACCCAGCAGTGACAGACCTTATTTTCCTGGGCTCCAAAAATCACTGCAGATGGTGACTGCAGCCACAAAATTAAAAGAGACTTGCTCCTTGGAAGAAAAGCGATGACAAACCTAGATAGCATATTAAAAAGCAGAGACTTTACTTTGTCAACAAAGGTCTGTATAAAAGCTGTGGTTTTTCCAGCAGTCATGTATGGATGTGAGATTTGGGCTATAAAGAAGGCTGAGCACTGAAGAATTGATGCTTTCAAATTGTGGGGCTAAAGAAGACTCTTGAGAGTCCCTTGGACTGCAAGAAGATCAAACCAGTCAATCCTAAAGGAAATCAGTCCTGAATATTCATTGGAAGGACTGAAGCTGAAACACCAATACTTTGGTCACCTAATGCAAAGAGCCAACTCATTGGAAAAGACCCTGATGCTGGGAAAGATTGAGGGCAGGAGAAGAAGGGGGAAACAGAGAATGAGATGGTTGGATGGTATCATCAACTCAATGGACATGAGTTTGAGCAAACTCCAGGAGACAGCGAAGGACAGAGAAGCCTGGTGTGCTGCAGTCAATGGTGTTGCAAAGAATTGGACACAACTTAGTGACTGAACAACAACATCTTAATCCAATGCATAAACAGTGACATATTTTTCAACTGAGAAGTTGCTCACTTTCCTGAAGTAGGCTTACTCAGAAAAGGCTTCTTTCTATCACCTCCAGGAACTGATATTTTGGAATGATTTGCAATGACTTCCAATGTGGTTAAGGCATGTGTACATTTCTTATTTTGAAATTAAGAAGAGAATGAGTCTCCTTGAATGGGTGGGCAGTGGTGGGGAGGGGGAAAGCATGGGGCAGGGCAGGAACCTGTCTTTGTGAGTAGTTATCATTATGATGTTTTATAACTAAACAATGTTTAATACCCTCCACTGTGCATATTAATAGATTTATTTTTTCAAATGATAATAAAGGGAAAAGTAAACATCTTCAATTGCTCTAAAAGAAAAGCTGTGTGTAAATATATAATATATACATAGGAAAATCATTCAGCCAAAGAGAAAGAAATCTTGCTATTTGAGACAACATGGATAGATCTTGAGGGCATTATGTTAAATGAAGTAAGTCAGACAGAGAAAGATAAAGACTTATGATCTCACTGATGTGTGGAATCTAAAAACAACAACAATCAAAAAGCCTGTATTCACAAATACAGAAAACAGGTTGGTGGTATCCAGAGGCAGAAGGTAGTATGGGTGAAATGGATGAAGGAAGTCAAAAGTTACAAACTTCCAATAATAAAATAAATAAGTCCTGTAATGCACAGTATGGTGACTATAGTTTAAAATACTGTGTTGCATATTTGAAAGTGCATAAGATAGTCGATCTTAAAAGTTCTCATCATAAGAAAAATAACCTGTGGCCATTGTCAAAAAATCTTCAGACAATAAATGCTGGAGAGGATGTGAAGCAAAAGAAACTCTCCTCTACTGTTGGTGGGAATGTAGACTGATACAGCCACTATGGAGAACAGTATGGAGATTCTTTAAAGGACTAGAAATAAACCTACCATATGATCCCACAATCCAACTACTGGGCATATATCCCAAGAAAGCCACAATACTAGAAGACACATATACCCCAGTGTTCACTGCGGAACTATTTGCAATAGCCAGGACATAGAAGCAACCTAGACATCCATCTACAAATGAATGGGTAAAGAAGATGCAGTACATATATACAATGGAAATGGTACTCAGGCACAAAAAAGAATGAGGCTGAGTCAGTTCTAGTGAAGTGGATGAACCTAGAGCCTGTTATACAGGCTGTTATACAGATTGAAATAAGTCAGAAAGAGAAAAATATAATATATTAACACATATATACAGAATCTAGAAAATGGTATTAATGAACTTATTTGTCGGGAAGGAATGGAGACGCAGATGTAGAGAATGGACTTGTGGTCACAGTGGGGGAAGGAGAGAGTGGGACAAATGGAGAAAGCAGCATGGACATTTATATTACTACCACGTGTTAAATATCTGGCTGGGGAGAAGCTGCTGCATAACACAGGGAGTCCAGCCTGGGGCTCTGTGACGACCTAGGGGGTGGGGGAGGGGGAGGGGAAGGAGGCACAAGAGCAAGGGGATATATATGTAATCACAGCTGATTCACGTCGTTATCTGTTAGAAACCAACACAACATTGTAAAGCAATTTTCCTCCAATTAAAAAATAACAAATTTAAAACAAAACTGTAACTGTGTGTGATAAATGTTGGAAGACCCAGAGGAATCGGGTGGAGAGGGAGGTGGGAGGGGGGATTGGGATGGGGAACACATGTAAATCCATGGCTGATTCCTGTCAATGTATGGCAAAAACTACTACAATATTGTAAAGTCTCCAACTAATAAAAATAAATGGGGAAAAAAAAAGCACAATTTAAAAAATTTCTAATAAAAGGGAAACTGTTATTTATTGTTTGCACTCACCAGGTACTTGATCATCAACTCTACTACTGCCCTGCACAGGCAGGAGCTATTCTCCCATAGCACAGATGCAGAAGCTGAAGCTTGAGTCAAACAGGCCACCCAGCTGAGAGAGGTCCAAGCTGGGATGGAGGATCAGACTGAGGCTCAGTCTGATCCAAAGTTGGCATGCTTGCCACCCCTTGTGCCAGCTTTAGTGGACCAAATATCGGAAAAACAGGCTCGCTCAGAGACTATCAGTGACATGGCCCTGACTTTCTTTGTTTTTGTTTTTACCCTCCTTGTTGCTGGGTATGTTAAAAAGTAAATAACTCTCCTAATGCGTGGCTTTAAATTGAATTGTGAACCGAACCTGGAACAAAACTAGCAATTTGTTTTAAAGTTTCTGAAACGATAAAGGGTAAGAATGAATGAATAAAAACAAGTACACTCATAATTTCACTACCTTACTCTAATTACTTCTATTTTTGTCTACTCTACACTCAAAATTTTACTACCTTACACTAGCTGCTTCTATTTTTGTCTACTCCCTTACATATACTTACATAATTGTAATCACATATATTTGTCTTTGTTGTCTTCTTTTTCAAAAAACATTGTATCACGAATACTTCCCCTATTTCTAGCATTTACATAATTTTTAATCCCTGAATATCATAGTATAAATTTGACCTGTTGAGATATACAGATAGATAGATAGATAGATAGATAGGTTTTCCACTATAATGAATACCTTCAGACTAATTATTTTTGTTATCTTAAAATAAATTCTCAAAGGGGTTATTATTCAGACAGCATGTAATATTTTATAATCCCTGATACATACTATTAAGTTACTTTCTCAAAACTGTACAACCAATTCCTAGTGACTAGCAGTGGCAACCCCCACAAGCAATACCAGTTTTATTGCAACCTTAGGAACACAAACAGACCAAACTTCTAGATAATACTCATTGATTTCCATGATCATCAGCTATTTAAAATGTTATATATTTTCTGAAATGACTACAGAGGGAAATAATAAAATATCAAAATAAATAGAAGACAACTCAGCTGTGATTCTGATTATAGAATTTTAGAGCCCAAAAAGACCTTAGGAGGAGGGAAAGCAGGAGACACTTCACCCTCATCCTTTATTTAGTACATGAAAAATCTGAGACTCATTTGCCTGAAGTTACAAATCAGGTCAGTAACAAAGCAGATGGACAAACCAACTGAGGCCTGCTGGGCTTTTGATGAGAAGTCCAGAGCAAACAAGAGCATCTACCTCCTTCTCCTTCTCAGGCAAAAGCCCCAGAATGAATCCGCCACTGCCTCTGAAAGGGAAGTTCCATTTCCTGGTGACTTCTGATGACTTGGATCAAAGCTAATGGGCATTTCCAAAGCTGCTGCAAATAAGTCTCTGAGTCCCAAGGAGCAATGTATTCCGGACCACTAACCATTTGGATCTCACCGTGTCTCCTTCCTCCTCCACCCTTCTACTTTCTGTTTTTAAGAGGACCTTGAAACTCAGAAGGTCAGATCTAAGTCATTTAAAGAATGACTTTTAAATCATATCTTTTAAGGAAAATGACTCTTGGTCTCCAGCCTCTCTCTGTCATCACACTCTAATGCACCTCAGGGAAATTAGCAACTTGATTCTTCCCCCAGCTGTCATTTAAAATAGAAAGCTTTCTTATTTGCCATTCAAGAAAAAAGTACAGTAAACCTAGCAACAGGCAGACAGGGGTAGTGAAACATGATGAATCACATTTAGCCAGCTCCTGGTGTCATGTGTACATGCATGCTTCTCAGGGTGTACCGTGGGGTGATGAGAGTGGACATCTGGCGATAGTGCTGCCCACTCAGTATGCATGCGGGTGCAGCTGTACGTGATGAAGGGAGCAGGGCGGCCCACCGAATGACCCCAGTGTCCCCAGAGCTACCCACCTAGTCCCTCTGCTGGATATACAGAACCAGCGTGTGGTATCCACTTAACACAGAGCCTTCAGTGAACCCCGCTGTGTATATATTGAGGTCTCTTCATAGAGGCTGTTGGAAAGGCACCTACACCTGGCTAAACACACGCTTTTCCAAACTCCGCCTTCACTCATGCGCACTGCGTGCCAGGCACTATCCTAAGCACTCTGCTGGTATCAGAGTAGAGTGAATCCTCTCAACAAAGCTACGGGGAGATTCTGCCACTCTCCCCAGATGGGGAAACCAAGGCACAAAGAGGAAGGATGCCTGTTGCAGATGAAAAGAGACTAGCAAGACAGTGTGTCTTCTCAGATGACCAGCATCACAGGTGCTAGAGTTAGGATATCTCGGTATTGTTCATTCTCTCAAGGGTGACTGTTGTATTGTGTCATGCAGGAGAATGTCCTTATCTCTAGGAAAGGCATGCTGAGGTCTTCAGGAAGAAAGAATCATGATGTCTGCAACTTAATTTCAAATGGTTTACCAGGACCCAGATATAAAGCAAATGTGGCAAATGCTTATAGGCACAGGATCTAGGTGAGGAGTCACAGTTATTCCTTGTAATACTCTTTCACCTTTTTCGTATGTTTAAAACTTTTTGTAATTCAAGTAGGAAAAAATGGATCTATCTGTCTATATTTATTTTGGAGTGTGCTGACTGAAAAGAGACTCACAACCCAAATCTTCAAACAAAACGTTTTAGGGGCAGAAGAAACCTGAGACAACCTATCATTTTAAAGATGAGGAACGTGAACATATTTAAAAGTTATTAAAATATAGTATTAGAAATATTTCCATTAAGTTTATTTATCCTTTTAATGGTTTTCACATTTTCGTAAAGTTGGAAAAAATGAAAATGTAAAATATCTATGTATTTTACTAATTATTTTTAAATGGTTATTAATTTTAACAAGTTAATACTGATAGATAATTGCACATTATAAATATAACTGATTAGTGTATTCAGCCCATGTTACAAGCTAGAGAACAGAAAGGTCTAGGACTTTACTATAAGTATAAGTGTGACAGGGAAACTTGAGTTTAGTTTGAAACAACTCTAGTGGAAGAAAGGGAAAAGATATTAAAACCTAGGAAAAAGAGGTGGAGAGAGGGTGGCATGTGATGATTTTATTGAGTATTTCTACTTTATTTATACCAATCAGGCTATACCTGCTACAATATATAACTCTGGGAAGCCGGATCCAATACAAATGGACCAAAGCACATCTCAGCTGTCATCAGCCAAATATTTTCCAGACAACAACTTTGTGACCTGATAAGTGTGCTTTGGCCGGACCGATGCCATATGTTTTGGCATCTGGCATGGAGATTGTCTACCTGGGGGACCAGGGTGGAGGTGGGAGCGTGGAGAGTGCCTACCTTGGAGACCATGGAAATGACAGCTATCAATAACTCCAGGTCCCCACATCTGTGGCTTCTGTCCTCTTCCCAAACACCCATGGCTGCCACCCCAACCCTGACATCCTCTCCTGTCCCCCAAACTGGTGACTGTGGGTCACCAGGAAGACCCACCACTCATCAGTCCTGGTTCTTCCACAAATGGACTCCAAAGAATGAGAAGCAAAGACATAATCATTACAACTGTGAGTTTACCACAATACCTGTCACTCCAACAGCTTAAAATCTCCAGATGTTGTCCCAGTTCTACATCTGAGAAACCAACTATGGGTACCTCCTGGAATTGGGAGCAAGAGTGAATGTGAGGTCTTGTGGAGCTCCTCCAGAAACAGTCTCCCTCTTCCAGCATTTTGCTGCCTGGCCCTACACAGCAGGAACCGACTCTTTAAGAGGCTTAAGTAAATACATCAGCAGATCTGCGCACTGATAAACACCTTTAAGCACTCTCACATTACATGTATGGGTTTCTTAGTGCTCTTGACTTTAGATAAAATATGTTCCAATAAATTATATTTAAGCCATTCATATATATAAGTCATAAATTTAATTAATACTGTAGTACAGTACATTAAATAAAAATTGCTCGAAAGGTATGAATTAATATGCTTAGGAAAACTTAAGGTATTATTTCAATTCCCCTTGGATACTTTATAAAATTATGTTCTACAGGGTACCAAATACTATAGCACCCTGGACATATTTGTAGCAATTGACTTTTGACACTCTTAAATGTTGATTTAGTTCTGTCTCATAATGCTATTTGCTCGGGCTTTAGAGCTCCACACGAGCAATCAGAAGAATAATATAACGCAGGTCACGGAATCTGTTTGGGGTGTTATACTTAGAGTAACGCCAGCAAAACTTCCATGGCAACCCCGACCTCAGACGTGGCTGGGAACCCACGGGCTCTTGTGAAGTTCTGCCCAGAGGGCTAACGCTGACCCCACTGAGCGCTGCATTAGCAAGCTGGGGTCTTCCACTCCCCCAGCTCCCTGCTTTGCGTTTTCCCAGTCACTACAAGAATCAAATTACGGGCACCTCTGCTGGGTTTCCTGTGAAATAACAGATCTCACTGTAACCAAATATTACCATCTTGGAAAAACTGTATGCAACTAGTGAGGACTCTTCATTCTCAGGCAACAGAGAAAAGCTTCTTTGTTTTGAGATTGAACACCTGGAACACGTTATCCAGGGGGGCCTCTCTGGGCCCGCAGTGCAGAGGGGGCTCTCGAGGCCTAGTCACACCCCTGCCTGTGGAAGGCCAGCCCGCCCAAAGCTCTGCGTGGCCTAGTTTCTGCAGGCTTTGCTGTGGGCTGCAGCCGCATGGCAGAGGGAACCCTGCGTCTGCATGGAAGGGCCGTGCAGGTGAGGGCCGCATAGCTGAGAGGCAGCGTTCCATGAGGCAGAATAGAAGGACTAGGGTTCAGGGATGGAGGCTGGGAACCCAACCTCCTGCCCCCAGCCTGCTCTCGCCTTCCTGAAGCATCTACCAGATAAGAATGCTGGCTGTGTGTCCAAGAGAGCAGGCAGACGCTTGGCACGGCATCAGTCGGGGCGTGCAGCTGTGGACGGCTTCCCTTGGAAATCTATGAAATCCAGCGTTTCCACATTTACTCCAAAACATTGACTTTCTGTAAGAAAGCCTTGTGTTCCTTCTTTTATCTTTACGCCATGGCAGATCGAGCAGCCACGGAAAGGAATGTAACTTGGGACCGTTTGGAGGTGCAAGTTGAGGCAGGTGTGTAGGGTCAGGATGAGGAACTAACAGCCTCACGCCTCCTTGTCGAGAGAACAGGATGACAGCTCTGTGGACGGCCAGGGCCCATCCAAAGGCAGATGCTGGTCCAAAGACCAGTGTAACTTTTTGAAGGTACTATCCCACCTTTGTTAACATCTTTTAACCTTATGTTGATGAAATATAAGGTCTTTCTGGCTCCTCACTTATGATGCCCAGATGGGCTTTATAGTAGCCCACCCCCCCATGTCTTCTCAAACCCTTGTGTGTACGGTCGTGCCCTGAGATGCAGATCCTGAGTCAGTAGTGGAGTTAGGCCTGATATAGCACTTTCCTAACAGGCTCCCAGGAGATGCTGGGGTTACCAGTTCAGGCCACGCTGAGATGAAAAGGGACGTCCTAATGACAGTTACTTGCCTGCAGAACAGGCAATTTCCCACATCAACTGATTTTTCTTTTTCTCTAAGATAGTTATATGAACATATCTTTTTTTCGGCCCAGCGGGGGGAAAAAAAAAATAATGTTTGTGTGCTACTTCTTGTGTCGTTAGTTCAGTTATTTACATGTGAATATGAAGAATAAATCTAAGCAACTTGTAGGCCCTTTAGATGAGGAACTGGGGAAACAAATTAAGGAATGTATACTTTTTAGAGAAGGGTGGGAATTGCATGACCACTAAGCTATTGCAAATAGCAATAATCATTTTAAATACATTTTTAACAAAAGCCATTAACTTTTGCTAAAGACACAGATATGTTTTGAGAGGGATAGAAAACCAGGTAAACCCACTCTTAAGACTCTACCCTTTGCAGAAGACTGATTGGGAATCTGCACTTGATTGACACTTTAAAAACAAGTTCTTTTACTTAATGTTCATAAAGGATTCTATTGGTTTGCAGACAATTTCCTTAAAATGGTGGGAGTACTATTAATTATTCCCCGCCCATTGTTGTGTTTCCAGAGACGTGGTGTTCTACTCACCGAAGCCAATCTCTCTAGCAGGATGCAATTCAGCTGCTTCATTTTGTTTTAAAGCAAGTTTAATTTACTTGATTAAAAGTATGCTATGTTCAGTGTGTCTCCAAAGGGCCAAGGAGAGACATTCATGAAGACATTTCCTTTGAAATAAAATATGCAGATTTTGTTTCCCAGTGTTTTCATGTCGATCTTGCTTGCTTTCTTAGTTTTCATGTAGTATCCAGTGTCACAGAGGTTGGCAGCGGAACGACAGGGAAATGCTTCTGATGGGGGACCCATTCTCTAGGCTCGTAGGCGTAACATATATTTTACAAGAACAATGAGAAATCAGTGGGATTCACTTTTCACCATTCCCCGCAGAGAGAACTCTGCAGCAGAAGTGGGGGTAGGAAGTCAATGGCGTGATATAAAGCCCTCAGCAGAGAGACAAGTTCTCCTATTTCTGAAACTTTCTATCACTATGATCTCTTTCACAATGTTCCTTTGCCTAGATTGCTCATACAAATCATAAAAATTCATGAAGAAAAAGGAACCCTACTGACCAGAATTCATACACAATTTTTTGAATGAAATGTTTTCTATTTGTGTATATGTTCCCATATTTCAGAGGAAAATGTAAGACATACATTATTTTCACCATGATGTGCAGAAATTCCTTAAGCAAATATGTGATTAAACATTTTAAAAGACAAGATTTATTTATTTATAGCTTATACCACACATTCACTTTTATTTATCCAAAAGATTGAAGCTGCACTTTCTGGGTCCTTTCTCTGATTTCCTGCTAAAATATATAATTAGGCAGGTTTTCAATGTACCTAATAGCTCTGAGGGGACTAAGCAGTGATCTTTTTGAGACTAAAAATATTGGTAGGAAGTGGTTCTCTTCTTTTTTTCCCCAAGTTCAATAGCTCAGCTATTCGTTTCCTGTTTCCAACAGCCAAGGTAATTAGACCATAATAAGAACTCTTTGCTTGAAGGATGACATCTGAAAGTTGAAACTATTTGCTGCACAAACCTTGACACAGGAGGAGGGGGCAGGGCGCGTCTCTTCAGAGGGACAAAGTTCTGCTACTAGAGTTTACTCCCCTAGATGATTTTTTCCTAAAAAGACTCTTAAAGTCTAGGAGGGAAAGTGACATCTGTACTGTTTTTTATGGAATGATCGATTCTTCATTGTAGAGGAGACACCTCTGAAAGCTCCAGAAAGAGACAGAACATGCAGAAAACCTGGTTACTGCATGAACTATTTTTCTTTCTAGGCAGAGCACACATACAGTGATATGCATACATTGGAAAAGCGTATCTTGATGAATTTTTCACCTGGGTATATATCTGCATAACCACCACTGAGAATGAAAAGCTGCATCTTTGATCCCTGAAAGCTCTTAACCCCTTCTGGTCATCACCCCACCCAAGAGAGCCTCCATCCTGATTTCTGTCCCCTAGAGAGGTTTTGCCTGTCCCTGGATTTCACACAGAACACACCTTTCTGTCCGGCCTCTTTCTCTCAACGTTATCTGTCCACTCTGTCCATCCACGTTGCCCTGGGTTCTGGTATCTTCATTTCAGAGTAGTTTTCCTTTGTGTGGATATACCACCCTTAATCCATGCTACCTTTTATGGTTGTTTGTGTATGTCCTGGTTCTTAGGAGGAAAGCTGCTGTGAACATTCTTGTCCACATCTATTGGTGATGTGAACACGCTAGTTCATGTCTTTGGGTAAACATAAGCACTTTTTTCCTTTTGGATAAGAATGGAATTCCTGAGGCATTCAGTATGTGTATCTTTGGTAAATTCTGCCAGATCGCTTTCCAGTGAGATTGTATCAGCCAATCTTGTCACCGGGAGCCCCTTGAACACATTTTGAACATCATAAGGGGTGTAATCTCACCACTGAAGACAAAGCCTCAATTGCTCCTGAAAGGAGTCACCGTGTGACTCCTCCTTCCTCAGCAACAGGACAGGGAGGAAAAACTAATTCAAAAACTGAAATCACTCCCAGGGAAGGAGCTGGCCTCAGTTTCACTGGCTCTGTCCAGGTGCCCTGTTTCCCACCCACCCTGGTCAGGGAAGGCAGCTCACAGCCTTAGGGCTTTTGGCCATGTGTGCGGCCAGGATTCTCCTGGGACAAACAAGGCTGTCTGGGATTAGGCTGCCTCTAGTACCATCCAGCCCAGTTCATTGCCCTGAAGAGTGATTCTCATGGGACTTGCCTGCTTGATCCAGTAAGCCTCCCGAGCCTTTCTCATTTGTACCAAATTCCATATGTTCTCTTTTTCCAAAAATCTTTCTAATTATTGACCAAAAAGTAACTAGTGGGACTACTTAAGGAAGTCTGCCACCCTCATTGCCAGCAGTCCCCCAACTCACAGTGGTCCTGCTGCCCTTTCTGGGTCCTGCCTGCCCCAGGGACAACAGTGTAACCTCCCTACTTCTGCTCAGACCTACCGGAGGCCCAGAAGGAGGTCTCTGGGCCCTGGGCTCTAACAAGGCCAGAATCCCAAGAGAAGTACGAACCCAAGATGCCACTCTCAAGCAATTTTAGAAATAAAGGAGACAGGAATTGAGGCAAGGCCATTGTCCTTACTGTCAACTTTCCTGAACAACCAGCACGATGTTGTTTTTAAAATTTAATATTCCTAGTGCTTCCTCTGCAAATTGAGAATCTGTCACCAGCAGGATCTGTGTGGGCTGCCGAAGAGTGAATCTGGAGGCCTTCTGACTGGCAAAGCATAGAACCTCTGGGTCAAGGCGCCTTGCCCATCTCATGGCCCATTTCCTTGGCACCACTGGCTAACTTTCTCCTGGTTTCCCCTCAGAGCTTTTGCTCCTTCTTTTCAACTCTAGGTTGGTTGACTGGAGTCTCTGCTGGGGGTTTCACATGGGCCAGGATGTTCAGCAGGCCCCTGGCCTTGAAAGTTTCATTTGTGACTCAGCGTTTGGGTGTAACTCAATGGTGTAGCTCAAAGGTTTGTAGTTTTGTGGTAGCATAAATTTAAACTCCAGGCACTTGAAACTTATGTGCTTGGTACAAGATATGCTTAGCTAGTGAGGGACACCAGCTGTCTATTCACCTCTGCTCAAAGGGGCCTCTCTGGCCACCCAGGACAAGACCCTTGACTCCAACAGTCTACCTGTAGCAGGGGTGAGCTGGGGTAAGCAAGAGACGTTAGGGAGAGTTCATGGGCTGAAGCCTGTCTCTTCTCTCTCTCTGATTTTCCCTTTTCGTCAGGAGACTGTTTTGAAAGGTATGGCCTTCACCCTCCTCCTGTTGGTGACCAACAGGGATGGATGGGGAAGCCCAGCTACAAGTGAAGAGGGCTGCACTGGACCTAGTCAGCTCTCAGCCCTGCCGACTGGCCCCAGGATCTAGTAGTTGGGGCGGGGCAGTGGGGGTGGGGGGGGCGGGTCGTGTAGGTGAGGCTGATACAAGACCATTGTCCTTAATGGCAACTTTTCTGAACAACCGGCACGATGTCATTTTTAAAATTTAATGTTCCTGCTGCTTCCTCTCCAAACTGAGACTCTGCCACCAACACCAATCTGTGTGGGCTGCCAAAGAGCAAATCGGGGATGATTGCTACAGAGCTCCTGGCCAATTCACCCAGCAAGTGAAGGGGTATGAAAGCATGACCCCAGACTCTTGGATACTCCTCCTGTGAGAGGCAGAGCTTAATGCCCCTCCGCTTAATTGCAAGCTGGACTTAACACCTCCATTTTCACAAATAGAAGAAAGCAGAAGTGATGGAGTGTAACTCCAAGACTAAGTCCTAAAAGGCACTGTAGTTTCTTCCTTGTTTTCCTCTCTCTCTTTCTGTGTCTCTGTCTCTGATTCTTTCCGTCTTGGGTAACTACCTGTGGGAAAACAAGCTGTCATGTCATAAATATTCTTGGGTGGCCCAGTGGAAAGACCCACGTGGTGAGGAAGTGAGGCCTCCAGCCATGTGAGGTGCCATCTTGGAGCAAACCGTCCATCCCAGGCAAGCTTTCAGATGATGCAGGCCCAGTCAACAGCTTGACAGCATCATCAAGAGAGACCCTGATCCAGCATCACCTCAGATTCCTGAGTAAGAAAATAAATCATGACTGTTCTAAGCCACTAAGTTTTGGAGCGATTTGTTACACACAGCAATAAACAACAAAAACAGGAGGGTTTTAGTATTAATAACCAGATATTTCTGGTTATACCTTATAGAAACATGACAGGAGGACATATCGCTCCTCTGTGGAAGTTTTAGATATGCTATGTAATTGTCTTTGGCTTCCCTCGTGGCTCAGACGGTAAAGCATCTGCTTGCAATGTGGGTGACCTGGGTTCGATCCCGGGGCTGGGAAGATCCCCTGGAGAAGGAAATGGCAACCCACTGCAGTATTCTTGCCTGGAGAATCCCATGGACAGAGGAGCCTGGTAGTTTACAGTCCATGGGGTCGCAAAGAGTCAGACACAACTGAGCGACTTCACTTTCACAATGAAATGTGAGCGAGACTGATGTGGGTCACCTCCCTGAGAGCACTTCAAGAGCCAACACACTGTCTCCATCTTTCTCCCTCTGCCAAACCAGTCACCAACGTTGCCTGTCAGGGACCATGCTGAGGACCCACTAGGGGTGACTGTTACAGAGCTCCTAGCTGACTGACTATGGACAGGTAGCAGCAGAAGAAATTGGTCTTTGTGGTGTGAAGATACTTCTGGGGTGTTTGTTACTGTAGCAGGTCTAGAACCATACTGACTAAAACAGGCAATCCCTGCACAGGGATCCTCCACCCCCGTCTCCTTCTCTTCCTGCTCTTTGCAGGAGAAAGCCAACATCTCCACCAAAGTCAGCAGAATCACACCAGTAACATGGGACTCCAACCGTCCAAACTGGGAACAGTGCTTCCTTACGTCTGAATCAGCGCAGGCCTGGGTTGGGAGGCTGGGGACTGTCTCTGTGGCTCTGGTTGTTTAGAACCCGGTGGATGGGAAGAGCTTGCGTGTGAGCTGGAGGAGTAGAAGGTGTTAAGGGCTCGTGTGATCCAGTTCTGAAAGTCACAAAGTCAGCCCTGATTGATTCTTTGCTTTCTTTTCCGGAACCATAAAGAATTTGGGGGAAATTACTGTCTGGCCACCCAGAAAACAAAGGCCAGTTCGGGTTTGTTTTATTTTCTTTTCTTCCCAGATCAATCCCTGGTTCCCCAAGGAGCCAGTGTGGTTTGGCGCTTCCTTTGTGCCTGCCCGGTCAGCTCCTCTCCACACGCCCCCTGCCCAGTCCCTCCCAGTCCCCCCAACGGTTCTCCTGTTCTTCCCCACAGCCCAACTCCTTCCCCCAGCCCTCAGGCTACAGCCTCCTCGTTAGGAAGTGTTAGAAAGTTGCTGGAGTGAGAAATGAGCCTGTGAAAGCTCGTTGTCCTAATTAAACTTCGACGAGGAGAGTGACAAGAGGCGACGGGGAGGAAACGGGTGCCACCGGGGTCTCAGCCTGGGCCCAAGATGGGGAGGCCTTTGTCCTCCAGAACAAAAGCTGCTCTTTGCATGTGTTAAACCCCATCAAACCACATCAGACCCAGGTGCAAAAACCCGCATCCCAAACGCCATCCCGGCTTACGCCACCTTTCCGAGCATGGCCTGGGCCCCAGCCATCATTCCTAATCAGGACAGGACCCCACATCAAAGCTGCACCCCCTCCACGGAATGCTTCTGCCCCAAGATGCATTGTTATCCCGACTTCCTACACTCAGCCCCTGCCCGACGAATTAGGGCACAGAGCCCCCGGTTGCATGGCTGGTCCCGGCTGGCGTTGTTAATGAGGTAGAAAGGGCGGGTTTGTCCTCGCCTGCGACTAACATAATCACATAAAGCTGTTGCTTTGGAACAGACTGAGCTGCCCCCAGAGTCAATTTCCCTAAAAGCGGCGCAGAGCAGAGCTTCCTGGGAGAATACACAAAGCTGCCCATTGTCTCTGTCACTTCCTCTCCGCCCTCCCAGCGCTGAGGCAGCTCTTCGACTTGGAGCCACAGCCCTGTGCACGGGCTGTTTGCGGATGTCCCGCCGCGGTTTCCAAAACCCCGTGAGAAGCAGTTTCTTGCTACAGTCATTGTTTCCAGACCAACCAGGCTGGCTGGGGAGGCGAAGCCGGGCCAGGGAGACTGTCTTCCTGGGCCTGGAAAGAGACAGGCTTGCAACACAGGACCCTGGCAACTTCGGGGGAGCCAGATACACCCCCATATCTGGGCAGCACCAGGTGGGGCAAGGCCCGGGAGGAGGCTCCCAAGAGGTTGAATTTCTGGAGGAAGACAGAGTGTGGATCATCTAGCAAGTCCTCAGAACTGTGCTGGGCCCCTGACAGTGAGCTTCCTGCCAGGAATCCGGGAAGCCATCTGGCCTCTGCTGACCTAAGCAACCTCTTCCTAACAATCACCCAGTCCAAAGGGCATGGGCCACTCCCCAGAAGTAGTTGAGGCCAGGAGGAAGCTCCTTTCACCAACTGTCTTCAGATTCATCTCTGCCACCAGTCACGTGTGCCCACCTGGGTGAGAGTGGGCCGGGGAGCCACCCAAGAGGAACCAGTGAGATATGGGGAGAACCTGGGCAAATGGCAGGATGGCGCAATGGAGCTGCAGCTTCATGTGTTCCCAGCGGCGTGTTTGGAAGGGGATGCTGCTGCATTCACTGGGCCACCAAAGGACTCTGCAAGGCCACCAAGATTCTAGAGTGGTCAAGACATGGCCCTTCTCTTACTAGGCTGGGAGACCATCATGCGAACAACCCAAATATAACCCAAGGCAGAGTTTACTGAGGGTTATTTCAAAGGTTCAGAAGGGGTCCTGAACAGGGAGGAAACAGGAAGCTTTGGTGCAGGAAGGGGGAAGCCTTCCCAAGAGGACTGCCCTCACTCAGCCTTGGTGGATGAGAGGAATCTTGCAGGGGAATGAAACAGAAATGAAGTGATACTTTTACAAAAGCGTTGCTTACAAACAGGGCAAAAGCATTCCAACCGAGTCCTTGGTGTACATGGAAAACCGAGCCTTCTCCAAGCTGCAGCCGGCCTACTGTGTCCTCCCATCTCCCCCTGCACAGTGTGGGGCATGAGGTGGGCACCTGAGAATACTTGCTGATCCTGACTGCGACTAAGCCATAGCGTGGGGCCCCTGGAAGCCCAAAGGGCCCACTTACGCAGATCACTCTTGGATGCTGGCAAGAGTGAAATCACCCGATAGGTATTTTGTCGTGTGTTTCTTTTTAACTCTATGAAAAAAAAAGGGTGGCTGTGAAAAACCCAACCCAAGAACCACTTGGCTCAGGCACAACTAGATGAAACTTTAAAAAATGATTTAATGTTTTGTTAGACTGTTGCATATTAAAGCAATGTAATGCCTTCTAAGAGATGAGAATCAGATCCTGGTAGTGATGACTCTGGCGAGCCTAAAGAGTTATAGCTCATTTCTCAAAGGAGCAACAATAAACATTTCACCCAATGTGTACCGTGGCCTAGACCTCTCATGAAAGTATGTAAATACCCTTTTATTTCCATATTATGATGCTACCACCTTCTACTTCCCTTTCTGAGCCTCATATTTCCAAACAGCAACTTGTGAGGGATAGGAAGCTCCTGGGAGAAGGGAGTACGCAGGATTGCACAGGCTACACAACTGGGCTGTGTGACTACAAAGTCAGATTGCTTCCTGGTAAATGCCAGCTTCCAATAGGTCTCTGGCCAGGGTGGCCAGGGGTCTGTGTTGGGTACGGTGCACCTCGACCCATGCAGCTGCGGAGGACTCTCTGTACAGAGACATTCATGGGAAATGATTGGGCACTCAGCCCACACCAGATGTGATGGGAAATCAAGCCTGAGGAGCCAGGATGTAGCTGGGGAGGGGACACAGAGGAACTGGGAAGCTGAGCAAGGTAACCACAGGAGGAAACCCAAAAATATGAAGATATTCCCACAGTTCCAGAAAATAGGGCTAACTTAAAATGCAGCTCCTTTCCTTGAAGTGGGCTTGGCAGGTTCAGTTGTTGAAAGACAAGGGGAAAAAAAAAAAGAAAACATGTTTTACATTTGTCTGGCTTGCATATCTAGCTGAGTTCCCTCCAGACCCCCTCACACATTGAATTGATGTGTGGGATCAGAACAAAAGGAATTTAGAGTAATTCTTGCTATGGGGCCCAGAGCTCAGGAAGTTCTAATTGTAAAATACTGTTTCATATGAACTTATGATTCAAGCTCAGCAAACAGGTAACAGGGTGCCAAATCCTTTTGGAAGTTACCAAAAGTCTTAGAGCTGTAGCCTCTCCAGCCACTGCTTTAGAGGGTCACCTGTGCCCCTTGCCCTCAGAGGTCACTTCAGCCCAGAAGAGAAAAGTGAAGTTCCATCTCCCCTAACTTTGTGAGTTTCTCTCTCCCCATCACATTCCAGGGCCTCAGCTTCTCACCTCTCTCAACCCGTGAGTCTGTGAGTCTGTACTACTGAGTGAAAACTCACTCACACCCATGTATGAAAGGGGATTCCAACTTTATTGGATGGAGGGAAAGACTCAGGTTTTCACAGGTCTTAAGCTAAAGTAAGCTTCTACTAGGCTGATAAAGGAAACATATTTAGGGGCGAAAGGTCCATATTGGACTCCTGTGAGTTCCTAAAGTTTTCTTGAGATTTCTTACCTCTGGGCTTTAAGCAAAAGTTGGTTCTCTGATTCCGCAAAGATTTCCGCCTAATGCACTCATCCTTTCTTTCTGCTTAAAAACGTCACTTCCCCAGGATGGAACTTCTGTGATCAGGAAGTGGTCCCTGTGGCGGAGGCTGCTAATTGTCAACCAATACATATCCCTTTTTCTTCTTGACTAACAGACCCCTATATTGTTGGGGACAACAATGAGCCCAGTGAAGAAAATTACATTTCCCAGGTTTAAGATACCTAGGTCAAGGAGATATAAATGCCTTTTGGAGAGGGGTGGTGCTTCAGAGAAAATTCTTCAAAAGGGGGATAATTAAACCTGGAGGTAGGTTTTCTTCTTTGCCTTTCTCGCTTGGAATGTAGTCATGATGGCTGGAGTTCCAGCAGCCCTCTTGGGACCAACTTGAAGATGTAATGTATAAGCTAAGATGGCTGAGCAGAAGGAAAGACAGAAGGCATCAGTCTCTCTGGTGATTGAGAGTGGAGCTGGCTTACCAGCTCTTGACTTCCCATCTCTGCATTTCTTTTATTTGAAAATAAACCTCTATTTACTTTAAGTTACCTTGGTTTCCAGTCTCTGTCCCCAGCAGCTAAGCTAAACTAGCTTCTCCTCTTTCTGCATTTCTCCCTACTGTTATTCACACTTGCAATTTCTTATTCTGAGATTGCCTTCTCCCTGTAAGAGCTATGAGATCAGCAGTGTATCTGTTCTTTTCACCTCTGAAGCCTCATCGTCTGGCTTTCAGCGTGGCACATAGTAGCAGCCTTACAAATATTTGTTACATGAGAGGCCCCTGAAATATGGCTTTGCCTGTAGATAAGCATCCTTGGAGCTGCTTCCCATAGAGTTATCAAGTTTACAGGATATCAGGAGTCAAGGCTCATGAGAGGTCAGTGTTTAGAATAATTAGGGCTTAGAAGAGGGAAAAGCACCTATTTATATTTGTTTATAACAATAAAATGGCTATTTTTGAGCACCTGCTACATGCTAGGCATTGTATTGGGGTTTAACAGAAAATCTTACCGATCCTCACAGTGACTATTGTGTAGATAGCTAGCATTTCTTACTTTAGTATAGTCCCTTGGTCTCGTGATCTATTGCTATGTAACAAACCGCCCCAAAACTCAGTGACTTAAAACATGATTCTAACTGCTTCCTGGGCCTCAGCTAAAGGGCCCTTCTGCTGGTTTTGTTTGGTGCTCATTTAGCTACAGTCAGAAGATGGCTGGAGCTAGTTATCCAAGATGGCACTGGGAAGGGATGTCCATGATGGCACTGGGGATGGACATCCAATACGGTGGCTAGGGTTGGTTGTTCAAGATGGTGCCAGGTCTGGACATCCAAGATGGCTTCACTCACTTGCCTGGAGCTTTAGCAGGGATAGATGGAAGGCAGTTGGGACATCAGGATGACTGGTCTTGTCTCTTTCTGGGGTCTCAGGGCTTCTCTATTTCTGTAATCTCTCTTCATGGTCTCTCTGAAGGATATCTGGATTTCTTACATGGCTTCTCAGGCCCCCAAAAGTACAGAAGCTGAAGTTTCTAGACCTTACGTATGACTTTGTTAAAGCACAGGCAGGACCAGCCCCGAGTTAGCATGGGAGGAACCGCACCCCCGGAGGACCATTCATGGGAGCCATATTTGGGGATAAGCTTCCCCCGCAGTACCCCATGAGTCTGTGTGACAATCTGTATGTTACAGGTAAGGGAGCCTAGGCTGAGAGGAACTAGGGGACTTGCCCTGGCCCCACACCACTGGGGGGGCGGGTGGGGATGATGGAACCCAGGGCAACACAGCTCCACAGCCTACTCTCTCTCCTCTTCTTCACTCAGCCCCTTGGACACAGGGCTGTTCCTAAAGGCACATGCAAAGCCAAAGCACACATTGTCAAGAGTTGCACACACACTGGGTTGAGGACAGATCTCCCCTCCAAGTTTTAGATCTGTCATTTTCAGCAGTGATGGGGTTCTAGGGAAAGTGTTGCCAAGATGAAAGGTGACTTGATGGGGGGCTGATATACAGAGATTCAGGGTCCCTCATCCCCCCACACCCACAGCCATTGGCTTCCTTTGTTCACTCCATCCCATCCTTTTAAGATTTCTGCCTGTGCATCGTTTCTCACAAATTAAAACATATTCCCACACACACTTAACCTACCTCATCCTCTCCTTCCTCAGCCAGGAATTTCCCAGTGCAATGTCTGCAGGCCCAACAGGAAGCAGGGCCCTTGAGGGGCGAGGTGCTTAGAAAGGTGGAGATGGAAGCAGGACTCCAAGGCCGGAAGGAATCCCTAAAGTAAGGTCCCCACAGAGCTTGAATGTTTCCTGCGTTGATTCTGCACAAATGTTTTTTTGGACACACAGTTCCCAGGGCCCCTGAGGCCCTCTGGCCTCAGAGCTCAGCCTTCGGGGTAGGGCAGGAGAAAGAATGCAATCAGAGTTATGGCTTAATGAAGTGAACCGTGATGACCGTAAACAGACAGTTTGGGATTTGGTTTGTTATTTTGTACAAGGCATTACCTTTCGATGGTAACTGGTGTTAGGGTCAAGCTTCAACATTTTCATGTCACCAACAAAAAGACAGTGATGCCATTGTTACACTGTACTTTTCCACCTTAAAATGGGATTGGCTTTGTGGGTTGGGAAAGTTACCAAAAATAAGTTCCTTCAATCACAGAAGTTAACACAAAAGAAGTTACTAGATCATTTGAAAGATGAGAGCGGATGTAGGTAAGTAAATGCTATTACAGACAAAGATATGTCAGACCACCTACACTCAAGCTTTTGTTATGTATAATGCCAATAAGAGTCAATAAACTCAGTACAACTGGAGGAGTAAAAGCAAGTTTGTCTATTAGTCCTTATACACAGAGTAGAGAGAAAATAGCAGTACGTGATCACTTTATGCTATGGTTTAAGAAAAGCAATAACCAAAGTATGCCTTCTGCCTCGAGACCCAGCATCCCAAACAGAATGCCCAGCATGGGTTTGCCAAGCAACCTGACAACGCAGCTTCGAGCTCCAGTTCAGGAGCCAGGAGACAGAGTGGGAGTTAGGACAGCAGCTCTCTCTCTCCTTCGGAAGGGGGTTCTGCTCTAAGCTGGTGGCCTTTATTCTGTGTTCCAACACATAGGCAAGACACCCCCAATAATGCCCAAATCAGGCCTCTTTTCAGCACTTCCAGATTATGCGGCCATTCAAGGGCTCTCTGAGGAGCTGTACCATCTCTAAAGCACATACAAGAATACTGTACAGGGGAGATGTTGAGAAGTGGCAGGTCTGAAGGGTGATAGTGCTGGGTGATACGTTGGGCCACAGCTCACCAGACCTCGGCCCCAGGGTGGCGCACACAAGCCTCACGCAGACTTGAAAGCTGGGACTCTCTGGTATCCTTGGCAGAGTTGAACAAATGCTGCCTGCTCTGATTTTACCCAAGTGGGGTGACGACATAAAGGTCTAAGTATGTATCTTTGATTTCCCTCTATGAAATCCTTCCCTGTGCTCAGGATTACCATCTCTTGCCTCTCCAGAATGGCATAATATCTTGAACTGATAAATATGCAGCCTGGACATATTTTCCCAACTAAATTACAAATTCTTGAGAGCAAAAGCAATATCTTATTTTTCTATAGTCATGAAACCTGATTGAAACACTTTATCAAAGTTTCACACCTTTTGGTTTACCAGAAGTCCACTTCCCTCAGGACTGACTTTTGACAAGACACAAATCAAACAGGTGCTTAGGCATATATGCCTGCGAATCATGGATTTCCACGTGTGCAGAAGAAAACATCCTGAACTGGAATCAGCTAACTCTATGACTGTAGACAAACACTGCCCCTCCGAGTCCAGAGTTGATTTGTCTGTAAAATAAAGAAAAGGGTTTTGGAGATCTGTACAGCCTCTACCAGATCTACAATATAGGCTGACCACTGATAAAGTTATTTCATCAATAAATGTACCAGGAAGGGATGGGAAGACATTGTATTACTCCAGTCCAAAGCCTCATGTTAATTTGTTCTAGAAACATGACTAGTCCTGATGCACTCGTTGTAGACCTACTGATAAACCATCCTACTGACAGCTGATCAATGTGCCAAGTATATAAAAGGCCATTTGCATTTTGATACTTTGTGGCTCCTTTGGGATCTCTGGTACCAAGCTGTCTTGGGTCCCTGACACCACCTGGTGGCTTGTGGGGGATCTCTACAACTATACACTTCGGTTCTGGAAACAGGACTCCAGATAATAAACCAATAACTTGAAAAGTATGAGAAAGGCTATAAAGACAGTAGAGTCCGGTGAGAGAAGGGTGGGGAAACTTTTTCCGAGGGGTTATGTGGTGAGGCCTTTCTGATGAGGCAGCATTTGAAATACGACTCCCACGACAGAAGAGGTTACAAAGAGCATTCCAGACAGAAGCAAGTGCAGTCACAAAGGCCCTGGGGTGGAGATATGATGATGTTTTCAGAACTGAAAGATACCCTGCACGGCCAGCGCCTGGCAAATATGCAGTGTGGCATGGATGTGTGAAGAGCAGGAAGGCAGTTGCCCTCAGCCTCGCAGAGAGGGTGGAGTTGCTTCACCCTGGATGGGGTTAGAGTCAGAAGGGAAAGAGCATGTTCCTTCTATGCTATGTTCCTTCTGTGTCTTGTGCAGTCAGGTAAACTTTAGACAGTGTTTCTTCCTAGTCTAGCCTTTGCTCGGGTATCTCCAAAAAGCTTCTCTTCCCTTGACCAATCTTCCATTCCATCCCACTGGGAACAAACTGACTCTGACTTTTGCCAGTGAACACCTTATGGCATTGGAGAATCCTTCCTTGAGGCGATGAAGGGTGACCACACACCTAGCCTGACCAGGCACCCTCACCCGGAAAGACCTATTTCCAGAACAGCCCAGTAGCACCAGGACATCCATGCAGCTGTGTGCTATGAAACTGTCCCATTTTTCAGAGTTGGAAGCTGAAGTTAAGAAACCTGCCCCAGGTCACACAGCCAGCAACTGCTGGAGCCAGGATGCCTGAGAGTAATTATGTCACCTCTATAACAAAATAAAAACAAATTATGGAAGCAATGCATGGACTTAACATTCAGTGACTTTTTTTTTTTTTGGCACCTCCATGATGTTGGCCACTTGGCTTGGCAATAGTGAAGAGACTAGACCATGTCCCTTCCTACACAGAGCTCAGTTTAATTTTTAAAAAGACTAATATTGAATCAATGACTACACAAAGAATGCTTAATTATAATTGCATATACACAAAATCATGTTTATTATAATGTAGCTACCCCCTGATTTGGAATATATACAATGCCTAGAGCTGATGCGCTTACAAAGAAACTGGAGGCCCTGTGCCATCACGCTCTGACATCCCAGTGCCTGCTTCGACCATCCACTGCCACATTTGCCCCTTGGATGTTTCCACTTTAGCCACTCTGAGCAAACACCTTGTGCTGACCTACTGCCCCCTCAGGAGGGGTCTCATGTCCTGGGCCGAGTAATATCCCTCCAAGCCCCTCAGTGGGCACATCTACTTCTGCTTTATTGACTATGCCAAAGCCTTTGACTGTGTGGATCACAAATCACTTGCCATCCTCAAACCCCTGAATTCAAGATGGATATTCCATGTAATAACAATATAACCTCTTCACACTATTACCCTGGTGTTTCTGGGCTACTCTCTTATAAAACTGTATTAATTAACACTCTGCAAAGCCATTCCTGGTGGCAGCTGTAGGCGCCTCTGAAGAGTGTGGGCAGACAGCTCCTGGCTGGGTACAGGTATTAGAATTTTGGGGAGCTCATGGTAGAATGTAAAGTCATCTTCAATCTGAAAGAAATAGAACTAGAAAGAAAAGAAGGACTCATTTAAGCCATCCTGACAAATTAGGCTTCAGGTTGGGGCACAGGAGACACTTTCCACAAGAATCCAGATAGTGACCAACCAGAAAACCAGTAATGCTGAAGAAGCTGAAACTGAACAGTTTTATGAAGACCTACAAGACCTTCTAGAACTAACACCAAAAAGATGTTCTTTTCATCATAGGGGCCTGGAATGCAAAAGTAGGAAGTCAAGAAACACCTGGAGTAAAAGGCAAATTTGGCCTTGGAGTGCAGAATGAAGCAGGGCAAAGGCCAACAGAGTTTTGCTAAGAGAACACACTGGTAATAGCAAACATCCTCTTTCAACAACACAAGAGAAGACTCTACACATGGACATCACCAGATGGCCAACACCGAAATCAGATTGATTATATTCTTTGCAGCCAAAGATGGAGAAGCTCTATACAGTCAGCAAAAACAAGACCAGCAGCTGACTGGGGCTCAGATCATGAACTCCTTATTGCAAAATTCAGACTTAAATTGAAGAAAGCAGGGATAACCACTAGACCATCCAGGTATGACCTAAATCAAATCCTTCATGATTATACAGTGGAAGTGAGAAATAGACTCAAGGGATTAGATCTAATAAACAGAATGCCTGAAGAACTATGGACGGATGTTTGTGACATTGTAGAGCAGGCAGTGATCAAGACCATCCCCATGAAAAAGAAATGCAAAAAGGCAAAATGGCTGTCTGAGGAGGACTTACAGATAGCTGAGAAAAGAAGAGAAGCTAAAGGCAAAGGAGAAAAGGAAAGATAGACCCATTTTAATGCAGAGTTCCAAAGAGAAGCATGGAGAGATAAGAAAGCCTTCCTCAATGACGAATGCAAAGAAATAGAGGAAAACAATACAATGGGAAAGACTAGAGATCTCTTCAAGAAAATTAGAGATACCAAAGGAACATTTCATGCAAAGATGGGCACAATAAAGGATAGAAATGGCATGGACCTAACAGAATCAGAAGATATTAAGAAGAGTTGGCAGGAATACACAGAAGAACTATACAAAAATATCTTAATAAGCCAGATAACCATGATGGTATGATCACTCACCTAGAGTCAGACATCCTGGAATGTGAAGTCAAGTGGGCCTTAGGAAGCATCACTATGAACAAAGATGGTGGAGGTGATGAAATTCCAGCTGAGCTATTTCAAATCCTAAAAGACGATGCTGTGCAAGTGCTGCACTCAATATACCAGCAAATAGAGAAAACACAGCAGTGGCCACAGGACTGGAAAAGGTCAGTTTTCATTCCAATCCCAAAGAAAGACAATACCAAAGAATGTTCACACTACCACACAATTGCACTCATCTCACATGCTAGCAAAGTAATGCTCAAAATTCTCCAAACCAGGCTTCAACAGTATGTGAACCATGAACTTCCAGATATTCAAGCTGGATTTAGAAAAGGCAGAGGAATCAGAGGTCAAATTGTCAACATCCGTTGGATCATCAAAAAAGCACATGAGTTCCAGAAAAACATCTACTTCTGCTTTATTGACTATGCCAAAGCCTTTGACTGTGTGGATCACAACAAAGACTGGAAAATTCATCAAGAGATGGAAATACCAGACCACCTGACCTGCCTCTTGAGAAATCTGTAGGCAGGTCAAGAAGCAACAGTTAAAACTGGACATGGAATAATTGGGAAAGGAGTATGTTAAGGCTGTATATTGTCACCCTGTTTATTTAACTTACATGCAGAATACATCATGTGAAACGGCAGACTGGATGAAGTACAAGTTGGAATCAAGATTGCCAGGGAAAATATCAATAACCTCAGATACGCAGATGACACCACCCTTTATGGCAGAAAGCGAAGAAGAACTAAACAGCCTCTTGATGAAAGTGAAAGAGGAGAGTGAAAAAGTTGGCTTAAGACTCAACATTCAGAAAACTAAGATCATGGCACCTGGTCCCATCACTTCATGGCAAATAGATGGGGAAACAATGGAAATAGTGACAGACTTTATTTGGGGGGACTCCAAAGTCACTGCAGATGGTGACTGCAACCATGAAATTAAAAGATGCTTGCTTCTTGGAAGAAAAGCTATGACCAACTCGGACAGCGTATTAAAAAGCAGAGACATTATTTGCTTACAAAGGTCTGTCTAGTCAAAGCTGTGGTTTTTCCAGTGGTCGTGTATGGATGTGAGAATTGGACTACAAAGAAAGCTGAGCACCGAAGAATTGATTCTTGTGGTGTTGGAGAAGACTCTTGAGAGTCCCTTGGACTGCAAGGAGATCCAACCAGTCCATCCTAAAGGAAATCAGTCCTGAATGTTCATTGGAAGGACTGGTGCTAAAGCTGAAACTCCAGTCTTTGGCCACCTGATGCAAAGAACTGATTCATTTTAAAAGACCCTAATGCTGGGAAAGATTGAGGGCAGGAGGAAAAGGGAATGACTGAGGATGAAATGGTTGGATGGCATCACTGACTCAATGGACGTGAATCTGAGCAAGCTCTGGGAGTTGGTGATGGACAGGGAAGCCTGGCATGATACAGTCCATGGGGTCGCAAAGAGTTGGACACGACTTTAGGGCTTCCCTGGTGGCTCAGAGGTTAAGGCATCTGCCCGCAATGCGGGAGACCCGGGTTCAATCCCTGGGTCGGGAAGATCCCCTGGAAAAGGAAATGGCAACCCACTCCAGTATTCTTGCCTGGAGAATCCCATGGACAGAGGAGCCTGGTTGGGCTACAGTCCACAGGGTCGCAGAGTCGGACACGACTGAGCGACTTCACTTTCACTTTAGCGAATGAACTGAACTGAGCTGAACTGAACTGCAACACCAGAGCCTGGTGGCGCTCTTCTTCCACAATGCACATAGGACACTCCTGGGGCTCCAGTTAACATGCAAATTCTGATTCTTTAGGTCTAGGGTAGGGCCTGAGAGTCGGTGTTTCTCAAAATCTCCCAGGAAATGGTGATGCTGTCAACCTAGAATGGCATTTTCTGAGATACTTGTCAGTAGCTTGTTAGTAGTACAGAATCCTCAGCCCCACCTCTGATCTATGAGTGAAGTCTTCGCTTTAGCAATATCCTAGGGGATTCCTGTGCTCCATACAATGTGTCAAGGCTGGTTTCCAGGCCTTCCCTGCATACTGTGCCCACAGTAGGCATTAACTCTTCTATCGATGAGTTGATATCCTTTCTCACATAGTGCCGCAAGTGCCCTACTCATGTCTGAGAATCAGCCCAGGAAAAGAATCTTGTGGCTGCTCTGGACTAGAAAGATTATGAAGAATCAGCCCTCACATATGGCTAATGAAGCAAGAGAGAGAAACAGGTCAGAGCAAAGTCTGGTTGCAGAAGCCCCCACACCAAAAAGGTTTCTAAAAGGAGCCCAGGAAGGGTCTGCAATGATGAGATGAAGCATAGACACATGCGGAGGGGATGTATTTCAGAGGGAGTAGACCTAGAGTCTTCCAGAGAAGGGTCTCTGAAGTCTGGAGCTGCTGAAAGTAACCTGTGACGTTGACCAGGGAGTAAAGCAGGAAAAGGGTTCTGGAAGGGTTGAGAATCTGCCTACCCAAATGGGAGTTGCTTGTCCAGGGTTGAAGGCAGGGGCTGGGGTATGTCTCCCCAGTGGGAGAGTCTCAGGGGGCATTAATGAAGCAACTACCACACAGCAGGCAGAGATCAGTCCTGTCACCTAAATGGTGATCTCATTTAGGTGTCTCAATCTTTGAGGGAGGTACCACCGTCCCCTTCTGACAGATGAGGGAACAGAAGGTCTGAATAAGGAGGTTAGAAAACACCTTAGCAGGAATTCAACCCAATCTCTCTGCTTGCAAGGCCCAACTAGCCTCATATGTATATGTATTTTAGCATTAAAAAAACTCTATTTCCTGCAATATCTTGGAAAATTTTCATTAGAGAGTCCTTGACTGCCTTGCTTGTGTGAGGAACTGGAAGGGATGAGAGCTGGTCGGCGGGGAGCTGAGAGTAGGCAGGACGGGGCTCTGTCAGATCAGTGATGAGCTGGGCAGTGGGGATGTCTTCCTTTCCGTTTCACTGCAAGTGCGCTTGGCAGATCATACCTGCTCTCTCGTTTACCGCACCCCCACCCCTATCTGGGCAGAAGTCAAGACTACCATTTTCAGAAAAGGAATTGAAGGCCTGAAAAGCTCAGGTGCCAGGTCTGAGTGCTCCCTGGGCAAAGAGTCTCACCCACATATGTCTGGTCTCAAAGGCAGGACCCCTTCTAGGCTCATTAAGAGGTGACTGGGCTTTTGTGGGCCAGCCTGTGCCCAAGTCTCCAGTTTTAGCATTGTGTCTATGATACAGCTGAAGTTTGGGGCACCCTAGTGTCAGCACCATTTCTTCCTAAGTTGGGGAAGTCCTGCTTCTCATAGTAGGAAAAACTTCATGGGAACTTCCTACTTAACTTGGTCCCATCTAGTGGCCAACTGAAAGAGTGCAATGGAATCACTGGACATTGCTAGCAGGTGCAAAGCGTGACATTAAGGAGGGGATATGAAATGAAGCGGGATAAAAGATGGGCTGAAATCATAATAACTTGTGTCTACGGAATTTATAAGATGCACATTTAAAACATGCAAAACCTATAATTCCAGTTTCATTTATAATATTTATACTTATTAACAGTTGCTGGTGGGAAAAATACCTTATCTAACCAGTCATCTTTTAACTGATAAACTGTATTTGATGATAATATGATTAAGATGTAGATTTAATATATATCATAGAATTAATAGAATATAAATTATATATGTACAATATAATATAAACCCAAAGCTTGCAGACATGCTTAATAGTGAAAAACGTTATAAATTTGAAAATGCTACAGAGCTTATCCCCTCACGGGTAGGGTGGATACTTTTAGATCACCATACTGCCATATCAAAAAAAAAAAAGAAAACTAGATTAAATATATATAAGTATTTTTCCCATCTGTCATAACTAAACATACACTAAAACATGATGTGCTTTCTGGAGACTTTCTGATCACAGGGAAACATCAAGAGTGCCACTTGAGCAACTCTCAGACCACAGACACAAATGCAGGAGGATCCCCAGGCCATCTCATGAGAATACAGATTTTAACAACCTCTCCCACCCTGTCTCCTCTGGGATTCAAGTAATGGCAAAAACCCAAGGTAGGATTCTTTGGTAATTGATGCTCCTTTGTAGGGAGCTGGCTGAAAGGCAGGAAGAAAGTCTTGTCACTGTGAGCCCATCCGTCTATAACTTGAGTGTGATTCGCCAAACACACTCAAATTAGTTTTCAAACATTTTGGGTTTGGCAAACTGTATCTTGCTAAGCCCCCTTTCCCGATATTTTTATACCCCTGTGGATTACAAGGAAAATTTAATATATATGTTTCTGATTCAATTCAGCTTAACTCAGCACAGTTGTTAGTGAGAGCAACTTTGTGTCCAAGAATCTTCCAGAACTCTTTTATAAGCCCCTTAGACAACTTTCCTTCCAACCAGGAAGCATGTTTTTTTGGGAGTAAATTGAACTCAAACCCCCAAATAATTCAAATTTTGTCAAAAACTTAGAATCCCTGAATTTCTAAGAGGGTTAGCTTTACAAACAAATCTTCATGTCACTAAGGAAATCTGGTGGGGGGTACTCAGAAGTGTGAGCATTATAAATGAGATGCAATGATTACATACAGTGATATTTCATGTGCTTTAAAACCAAAGTCTGAATTCTTGCTGCCTGGATCCAGTGCTGGCCTGGCCAAGAAGCTTCCAGTTCTGGGTGGCCCAGGACACAGCTTCCTGAGTGTTGGCACCTTCCTCAGCAGGCTGGATGGTGCAGTCCCAACAGTTAACACCCATGGTCATCATAGAATTGTGGGCTACCTGCCCAACCCCAAGAGTACCTTTGTACCAAAAGGATTCTCTTCCCTAGGTAGGACCCCACCATTCAATTTAGGCAATTAAAGCTGATAAATCAACAAGCTAGCTTCATTTATTCTATCCCAGGATTAGTTTTGTCTTTGTAAAAAATTTTACTATAAACCTGAGCACAGAATGTTCAGAGCATTTGATCAAAGCCAAAAAAGTACAGATGGTGATAAGATTTTTTTTTAATGTGCTGCACTTTCTATACAAACATGACATAATGATTCCAGTTGAGTTTAGAAGTTTGTTTTTCTAGCCATGGTAATGGGGCATGGTTTAAATAGTCAGCTGTATCACTTAGTAATGAGGTTCAGCCACATGTAACAGAAAGCCCAAATAGCAAGCTTAAGTCAAACAGGGATTTACCCTTTGTTCACATGCAAGAAATCCAAAAAAGGAAATCCAAACTATAAACCTAATTCCAAGGTCCTCAAGGACTTGGGCTTTTGGCTCTTCCTATTTGCCTGCCTCACTCTCCTTATCAGACAGCTTCCATTCTCAGCATTACTTTATGGTCACAAGATGACTGCTGGAGCCCCAACCCTCATGCCTATGTTCTAGGCAGCAGAAAGAAGAGTCTCTCAGATGACTCAGTTCCCTTTAATGACCCTCTTTAGATGCCCAAACCAAAACTTTTGGTTTATATCTAATTAACTACTTCTGTCTGCCAGAGAGCCTGGAAAATATATATTATCAAAGCATATTACTGCCCTCAATAATATAAAAGTTCCACCAGCAAGAAAGAAGAATTGGGCATCAACCAGTTGTCTCTACCTTACCTGTCATGCTCTCTCCTGCCCTTGTCACAACTCTTAATCACAGAAGTTACTGGTAGAAGGAGGACCAGGGAGAAAATTCTGGCAGCCACGAACTGTCAGGCTGGGTGCATGAGACCTAATCATGCCCTGACCCACAAAGATTCTGATGTGTCTTCTTTGCTTTGAGGTACTTAGTCCTGTGCTTCTGCCTGGTCTAAAACTGATCTATCCAAGATCATTATTGGGTCTGAAGACCTTCCCTCAAGGCCAGAAAGGACTAGAGGGGCTAAAGGGGTTGGGTGACACCTGGCCCATCTTCCTCAGGCCTCTGGTGTCATCACTGATGAAGTCTCGAAGGAAAGCAGATGTGTTTGTGTGATCCCTGAGGAGAAAATAATGTGGTAGCATGGGGATCTTGAGTTACAGGGAGCCTGAAAGGCAGGTAGCCCCCTACTCAAGTTTGAGCAACACTGAACAATCCACATCATTGACACTAGTGGGGAGGTACTTGCAGTAAAGTCTTCCCTCATCTCAGGGGCCCTCTTCAGCCCATTTTCTTAGCCAACAAAACTGAAGTGAGGTCACCTGCACTATGGGCCACACTTCTTCCCTCCTGTAGATAACCACCTTTGCCCAAGGAGCGGGGCTTTCACTGAAAGGCTTCCACACACTGAGGTCCCAGAGCCCGACACGGACTCCTGGCTGCTGCTTGAGGTAAGTGGCCTGTGGAAGGCAGCTCTGCCTTGGCTACCAGTGCTGGGGGTGCTGAGGGCCGTCGGAAGGGCCCTCAGTGAGGCTTAGGAACCAGACTTGAAACGAGGTAAAACAAAATGGGGTTCCTTTATCCTCATTCTGAATTTATTTGCTACAGATTCCAATATCTCGCACAAGTTTTATGCGTTTGAAACTGAATTAAGATGAGCTTTTGGAGGGGATGGGACATCTAACAAATTTTATCTCAGTCTTTTCTCTTTATTCATGCTAATTTTTATGAAATATTCATCAAGCAAGCAAGCCCTCAGTATGAGATGTCCTGGACTTAGATAATTTGAGATTCCAAAAAGCCAAGCAGCGGACAGCAAGCAGCACCTCAGAACTGAATACAAAATACAGATACTATTTTATTTTTACAATGAAATCACAGCAGAGTGACTGTTGACCAGGGACCTTGGTGGAAGCCAGAGAGAAGCCAGGGGAACTTGCTAACAAAGCCTACTGAGAGGAATCAATCTCCAGGAAGAATAGGAAAATGAGGAGCCGGCATGCACACAGCACTTTACATATTATAAAGCACCATTTTCTTGCTCAAGCTTCCCTAAACACTGTACAGTAAGAAGGTTATTTTACAGAAAAAAAGAAACCAAAGCTCAGAGTGAAGTGTACAAGCCAGGGGCGCACAGCTGGAATCGAGGTCAGGGTTGTGGTCTGAGGCCTTAGACGTTCAGGCAATCCCCCTGCTGCCCAGACATCCAGTGGCTGACTGTGGGAGGAAATGGTCCTTCCTCCTTTCCTGGCACCTGTGGTCACCTCTTCTGAGGCGAGGGGCTAAGGGCTTGATTTCTATGCAAGGCACGCCTGGAGGGGTGCTGCTAGTATTTGCAACTGTACCTCACTGTGCTCTCTGCTGCCCCAGTAACACGGGGCCCTAGGGACAGGTGCCGCCCTTGATGAAAGAAGGGTGCGGAAGGAAGGTGAGAGAAATCCCTCCCCACCACCCACCCACACACATCTGGCCCTGGTTCCTCCACTGCAGATGCCGTCTCAGGCAAGTATCTGCATGCTCCTGTTTACTCACCTGTAAAATGGGGAGAAGAGCATTTGCTTTCATCCTTTCCACTGAGTGGCAAGACAGGAGAGCAGAGGGAGCCTGCTGGTCTCAACAAGTCTCAAGCCAGGCCCATCCTCCTGACCTGGGAGCCGCCTGCTGTGGCTGAATACCCCACACCCATCCTAAGCTCCCAGGATCACGTGGGTGGATGTCAACAGGATGAGCCCCAGGGGAGGTGGTTGGTCCCCAAGGCCAGATGCTGCCCATCAGGCAGGTCTGCAGGCCTTCCTGGGCCCCGGCACCCAAATGCTGGGCTCAGCATCCAGGTAGAGACCCCGGCATGAGACACTGCCCACAGGTTTCCAGGAGGACTGAGTGGGGACCATGAGGACAGGGAGCCAAGGGACTGGCAGAAGCAGCTAAGAAAAGAGACAGAATTGCTCTGGGACTCATCAGTGTCAGGAAGCCCAGCATCGAGGACAGACTCAGTACATCAGTGAGTCTGCTCAGGGAACCCATCGTCCCCTTTCTCTGCCTCACGTGTTCATTCTAGGCTACAAGAGTACAGGAACCTTTCATCCCCAGAAGGCAGGTGGTCTGATGACAATTTTGGGAAAGTTTAGAAGCTTACTCCACTATCCCAAACACTCAGCCAGCATTGCAGTGATAAAGGAGAGAGAGGACACAGATGCCACTGGGAGCCCCAAAACAAACAGAAGGAGCCTCAGGACAGTAAGGAGTGTCCCCATGGTGTGTCACTGGAGATTACTCACAGAAGGAAATGGACTGAGGGGCTGAGGCTTCTGGGGATGAAACCACTGCTTTTGTCCCCCAGATCGTGCCCCACATCATCCTTCCAGAAACTTAAGGGAAGACACGGCAGGAGAAGCCGCTTCCACGTCTCAGATGGGACCTGGAGCAAGCCTCCTCTGGCACCGGTGGGTCCTCTGAAGAGAGTGGGCAAGTTGAGCAACCTATGGGACAAGCGCTTCCACTCAAAACAAAGCTGCAAAGATCTCATGTGCTTTCTCTCTTTTTCATTTTTTAAAATTGAAATATAATGTATGCATTAAAAAAAATCAAAACGGTTGCATCCCAGGGCCTCAGGCTGGAGGCCCGCTGGGCGGCCGTGAAGGTCAGAGGCCGGGCGGCCTGGGACGCCAGAGCGCGGGGCAGGAAGGGCCAAATGCTTTTCCCTCACCGTCTGCCCCTCGGTGTGCGACGCCCAGGGCCCGGGAGCTTCCAGCCCTCAGAAGGGCCCTCAGTGAGGCTTAGGAACCAGACTTGAAATGAGGTAAAACAAAATGGGGTTCCGAGTGCGGCACGGCGGGCGTCGGTCCCCGCAAGCCAGGCCCCGGCGGCGCCCGGACTCCAGGCCGAGGCACGTGGGCGGCGACGCGGGGCCGCCGCGCTGGGTCCCCGACGCGGGGCGCGGGGTGAGGCCCCCAGCGGGCCGGCCGGAGGGCGCGCCCTCCCGAGGCGCGAGCGGAGCGCCGAGCCGCGGCCGGCCGGGGGCGGCAGGTGCCACGGACGGACTCGCTCGACCTCGGCGAGGCCGCCGGGGCCGCGGCCCGAGCCCCCGCTCCCCGTCCCGGGACTTCCGGGGCCCGGCAGAGCTCCGGGGCGCTCCTCCAAGGGCGGCCTCCGGGGCGGGGAGCGCGCGGCGCGGTGGCCGGGCCGGGGGTGGCCGGGCTCCCGCAGGGGCGGCGGGCGGGGTGGGGTGAGGCGGGCCGGCCCCCTCCCCGCCCGCCCGCCCGCCCTTCCTCCGGTCCTGCAGCCAATTAGACAACCCCCTCGGGCGGGAGGCGTGGGGCGCTCCATAAAGCGGCGCGGAGCTGTCACCCTGCGAGCAGGCTGCGCACCGCCCAGGCCGGAGCAGGCGCCGAGGACTCGGGCGCCGCGGGCCGGGGAGCGCCGAGGAGCCATGGCCACCACCAACGGGGCTGTGGAGAACGGGCAGCCGGACAGGAAGGCGCCCGCCCTGCCGCGCCCCGTCCGCAACCTGGAGGTCCAGTTCACCAAGGTGAGACGGGCCCGCGTCCCACCCGACGGCAGCCTGGCTCTGCGCTGGGCTGCCCGGCCGGGCCGGGGGCGTGGACGAGGGGCCCGCAGGCCGGGAGCCCCGCCGCTGCGCTCGGAGCGTGCGGGGGCCTGGGGCGGCGGAGTCCGCCCGGCGCTTCTGGGACCCGAGCCTCTGCGCCGGGCCCGGCCCTCCAGAAGCCGCGTTCAGCGTTGGACATCCCGGGCGGAAGCCCGCGTCCCACCCGCGTCCGCCGCGCACCCCGAAAGGGACCCCGAGATCAGCACCCCCAAACGGACTCTCCGGCGCAGAACCCGGGCGAGGGAGGCTCTGCAGCGGCCGCGCGGTGCCAGGCTGCGGCCGCTGCGGCCCCGACGTGCCCTTGCAGGCCCGTTTTGAAGGCGAGCGGTGGGCCGCGGGGACCGGCGCGGTGGTCTCCCCGCAGACCCTGAGGCGAGGTCTCTGGGGCTGAAGGGGTCGGGCTTCCGGGTGGTCAGAGGGTGCCTGAAAACGCTGAGAGCCGCTCTGCGAGGTCAGGCTGCCCTGGGAAGCGTCCGGAAACGTCAGCGGGAGCAAGCGGAGAGAAGGGCACCTCCTGTGCTTAGCTCAGCTCTTCCCAGCTTACCAGCGGAGCCAGGGCTAGCGGGAAGGTGTCCGGAGCCCCAAGACCCTGGTCTTGGCAGATCAGGGTCTCGGATCTGGGCCTGGGAGGCCGCGGGTTGCAGGGCTCCATCATGTCGCGGAGTCCCGCAGCTCGCGGTCCTTTCTGCGCCGCGGGGCGGGCAGGCTGGAGCACCGCGAAGCGGCGGGATCACCTGCTTGGGGCAGAGAGGAAGATGGCGAGGCCTGAGCTGGGCACAGTTGGCGGCCCCGCGCCCAGCGCGGAGCTAGTCCTCTACAGTACAGGGACGCCTCGAGGCTGTTTGGAAGCTACTGAACTGGGTCTGGGGGCATTTCAGGGACGCAGGCCAAAAGTCACGGTGGGCTTCACTTTCCTCAAGTTTATCTCCTGTTATTTTTGCGTCTTATCCATTGCTACCACCCGCCACCCCGACTTCAGCTGACACAGCACTTAGAAAATTCCTCCATCAATTTGCTTTCAAAAGTAGCAATTATGTGTCTCAAATAGTTTTAATCAAGCAGAGAAAGTTGCAGGCCACTATGTGTGGCCTTCAGATTTTGATCTCTTGGCACGTATGGTCGGCTGGACCTCTGATCACATGACATTAAAATTAACTGTTTCCAGAGGGCTCTGTAATCAACGGAGACAATCCGATGGAGACCATTTTTAATGCAGTTTCATAAGCAGGAACAGCTTCAGAGTGCAAATTCCGGGAACAGCGAAAATAGTGCCTAAATGTTTTTAGCCCCTATCACTGTTGGTTGTCACCTGTCGTAGGTGGTGGTGGCATTTTGTTTTTCTTTTATAGAAACCAAAAACTATATATATTGTTTTCCTGTTCCTTTTTACCTTTTATAGTGCTATCAGAGCAATGTTGCCACATATGGAAAGTTGCCTCTTTGTCTGCAATTCTTTCTGGCCCTTTGCAAGCCTAGATGCAGCCTTTACTTAGAGAGGTGGATCTTAGCACATTCACAGAGTGACCAATCAGTCTTTGTTGTCCGGCTGGGTGTCCGTCTTTTTAGTGGAATAGAACTGGGTTGTGACTAAGGCTCAGGGGACAGCATGAGATGGAGGGGGTTGGAAAGCCAGATCCTTAGCGGCTTCCGGTGATGAAGACTGGGGAAGCCCAACAGCAGGCCCCTGAACCCTCTTTCCTGCTGGAGCCTCACTGTCTCCGCTCCAGGCCCACCTCACAGAGGTCTCCTCTTAGCACTTGTGGGGTTGGGGTGCCAGGATGGCTGTGACTGAGGGTGGGAGCCCAGGCAAGCAATGCTTGCAGAGACTCTGGCTGCAGAGGCAGCTCCCAGTGCGAGGAAAGAAATGGAGAATCAGAGCTACAGAGTCGAGGCCCTCCTGGCTGTGGAGCGTGTGAGCGGTAACCGTCTGTCGTTTTTCAAACCTGACTCCTGGTGCTTCTTGCTAACGGAAGACATGCAGGAAATGGTGGGTCTGGGCCCCAGCCTTGGGGGGCCACGTCCCAGGGTAAGTCCAGTCTCTGTAAGGATGAAGCGCCTTTGTTTGTTTGCATGTTTTTACACTGGGCTCTGTTCTGTGATTTTGGGGAGGGGAGGGTCCCCTAGAAGCCCAACATAGGTCTCAGAGGGTAGCAGCCCCTTTTCACTTCAGAGGGCCCCTGACTTTCCTTAACAATTCTTACAGTAGCAGAAAATTTTTTTTAAAGATTTGCTGGCTCAATAAAGTGCTGGTTTTTAATGTTTGTTTTTTATGAAAAGTAAAATTCCCTCAAATCTCCTTTTCTGAAAACAATGCTTTTGAGTAGAGCTGGGGTCCAGTGGAAGTTCTGTAAGCGGTGACTGCAGAACTCTCTTGTGTAACCACTACCCTCACCTCTCTGGGGCACCTGACTGCAACCACGGCTGTGGTTTTCCAACTCAGTCTGGATAGGATGCCATTCCATTCCTCCAGTAAAATGTGAATCCCATCCACTCAGTGTAATGTAGTTTTATTCCTCTGAAAGTTTTGTTTCTTACCAGTTCACAAGTCAAGGAAAACACGTTTTTTAGACCCATTTTCCTGATTTGGGGTTCAAAACAAGAAAGCCAGCATAATTGGTAGGCCACACTCACCGATCCCTTCCTCATTTGTGTTTATGTTTTCTTTTAGTGCAGAGTAAAATCAACAGGAGAAACCACTTACAAGATTGCTTAGTAATGTAGTATAAAGCAAAAAATTTTGCTAAATTAGAAACATTGTGATGGGAAAATATGAGTAAAGTTAAGCAGCCTGAATTTTTTTTTTAAAGTTGCTGGTTAGAAAGGACTATGGATCAATGTCACAAACAACCGAGTAATTATTTTTTTGGAGGAACATGCTTGAAGCTGAAGTATAACAGACATCTGATCATTGCAATGTGTTTTTATCCCCTTATTTATATTCTCCTCTACTACCTTCTCATTTTCCTTCCCCCTTGGAATTGATATCAGGAAGGTCCTAGAATCAGCAGATTTCACTGACAGTCTCTATTATCTAACCCACGAAACTTCATCTTCCGACAAATGGGCCTCTCTTCCTGGCTGCACTTTCCTCCCCGCACTAACTTAACCCCTCTGCTCTACTTATTAATTTCTCACTGTTACCGAGTGATTGCTTGCTGGATGGCAAAAGTGAACTCTCGGATTTGGTTTCAGCTGGAAGAATAAGCCTGTAATTGTAGCCTGGCCTTTCCCACATGCTTCCCTGGGGGCCTGGCCTCAGGTTGAAGGCACTGAACTTCCAGAAGCAGGATGGGCACGTCCCACAGTTGAAGGCCACTGTCAGCCTGGACCGCACACAGGGAGGCAGGGACACTCTGCTCACCTGCCCAGCCAGGGTTGGCCCTCTGTGTTGTGTCCCTGCCACTCTCAAATTCCCCTGCTTTCCAAGGAGAGTTATCAAAAAAGCGCCCTAGTGGCTTCCCAGAGAAGTCTTCCTTTCCCGTGAGCTTCGGAGTTTTTACAGGACAGCTGAGGACAGAGAACATAGTCAGGTCACATGCTGGATAAATCGGCCACCCTCTCACCCGTCTTTACTGGGGAACTGGGTATTCCAAATGAATGAAATTCACAGTCGTGAAAATTAACCCTGTAGTCACAGTCATGGAAATTAGCCCTGTAGTGATGCAGTTCTCCCTTGAAGTGAATCAAAGATGAACATATAGATACATAGATATATAGAGACATGCATATAAATGTATGTGTATAAACATATGAATATAGATATGGAGGCTTCCCTGGTGGCTCAGCGATAAAGAATCCACCTGCCAATGTAGGAGACATAAGAGTCTCGGGTTCAATCCCTGAGTCAGAGAAGATCCGCTGGAGGAGGGCATGGCAACCCACTCTAGTATTCTTGCCTGGAGAATCCCATGGAGAGAGGAGCCTGGAGGGCTACAGTCCATGGCGTCACAAAGAGTCGGACATGACTGAGCAACTTAGCATGTACATAGAAATCGAGATGGAATCTGATGAGCTAGTTCTGTATTTAGAAATTGTTGATGACATTTTACTCGATGGAAATGCTTCTAAAGCATTTTAGCCATGTTCACGACTGGGGTCTCTCTGATGCCATGATGGGCTCTGATCACGAGGTGGTCCCTAAAGGGTACAACCAGAGACTGGCCTCTCACTGGATGGCCAGGACCTCCATTCTGTCAGAAAATGACTTGTATGGTATCTGTCACCTCAGTTCCTAGTTCTTTCCCCCAAATCCTCTCTTTTAATATTTTTTAAGAACTTAGGGTAAGTTAAGAGTAAATAGTACACATATTTCAGTGCATAGACCATGAAATTCTTTTTAGTTTGTTCATAATGTCTTTTTTAAAAATATCTCTATTCTTGGCTGTGTTCTAGATAACTGGGTCTCAGAACTAAGTGATTTTTGTGAGTTGATTCTTTAGTTCTGGATGTAAGTAGTTATTTGCAACATATGTTAATATAACCCGAACATTTCCTAACCCAGATATTTATCTTGCTATTCCAACACTGGCTTTTATTAAAGCCCAACATGAAAATAGACATTTTAAAGAGAATGGGAGATGGCAAGGATGTGCATTAATGAGGGCTAAAGGGTAATAGTGAAATCCTTTTATAAATCCAGTTCCTTGGCGGATCCAGCTGGGGGTTGCTGCAGGAAGGAGGGAGAAGGGAACGCTCACTGCTGACATACTCTTCAGGGGCAGGCAGATTGCTTGGCACTGTGTGTGTGTGTGTGTGTGTGTGTGTGTGTCCCCTGAACTTGATGAGTGTGTAAAATTTAACTCATGCCCTTTTTGTAACTCTTTTATTCTTCTGTGACTCCATCTTATTGTCTAAAAACATTTTAGAAAAAATTCTAAATTACTTCAGTTTTATTTTGACAATTTGTAGTTCTCTGGAAATGTATTAAAAGTCAGGAGACTTGGATTCTGTTGATAATTCTGAGTGTGCTCCTAGTTGGGTGTATGACTATCACCCCCCTTCCAGGTCTCACCTGTAAAACAGCAGATGGGCATGTTGGCGGGAGGGAAAGAAAAGACGTGACCTAAGGTCCTCAGCATGTTGGAATTATATGATTTTGATTTAAGCCTAATGCATTACAATTTCCTTTCCTGGTTAGATATTCATCAACAATGAATGGAACGAATCCAAGAGTGGAAAAAAGTTTGCCACGTATAACCCTTCAACCCTAGAGAAAATATGTGAAGTAGAAGAAGGAGATAAGGTGGGTGCCCTCCCCCTGGCCCAGTAATTCAATTACAGATCACTAGAGGATAAGGAAGTGCTTCAGCTTAGCTGTAAGACAGAGCTGGCCCACACTAAGGTTGAACCTAAGCAAGCTGCTTCGTAGACACATGGCCCAGAATGGGATCAATTAGGGACCCTGTGCTATAGAGTCCTTCTCCTTTGATAGATGTTTTTCCATCTGTGAGGATGACTTCAGCCATCCTTATCACGTGGCTAAAGGAAAGGTTTTTATCAATGATTTGAACCTGGCAGCTTTAAAGAATCTTTCCTAAAAGCATTTCCGGCTGGCTGGTGTGTTTCACCAAATGCAACATTCTGGCAGGAGACACTTTGAAAAAAAAAAGACTTGAAGGAGAAAAGACTTGCTAAGTCATGCAGAAATAATAATGTTATGCAATTGCCAGATTTTTTTTCTAACAGAAATTTAAATGATTGTGTAAAGCTATAGCCTATAACCCTATCTGATAGTGCAGTGCGGCTTATCACCCTATAGTGATAAGCTATATTTTATATATATATAATATTAACTATATTATTATATAAAAGCTAAGAGACTCCTAGATATGTCCTTGATACATTTCAGACCATAAAATATCTTTTGAATATGTGTCACTGGGGAAAAGGTTGAAAGTACAGCTTTTGTAAATGTGAATGACATGTATAAAATAGGCTTGAATTTGATTCTAGCAGCAGGATTTTTGTGACGGTGTGCCATGCACTGTGTTTCCACTTGTTCAGACCCTCCCGTGTGCAGCACCCCATGAAAAGCTCTGTGTCTATAATACTGGCACCGAGGAGCTTGTGTGAAGACATCAGGGTGCAGGGGTGGGACACGGTGCTGAGCAGGTCTCCCACGTGTAGTACACATCGGACAGGGAGCAGTGAGATCCCTGCCGCGGACTCTGGCTCATCCCATGGTCTGAGTGACTATTCCAAGAACCAGAAGTCAGAGGCTTCCCCATCCCTGCAGCTGGAGGATTCCTGGCCTCCACCCCAGAGCCTGGGACAAGGAATTCAAAGTCCTAATATCTCCCTTGCCAAACCTTCTACTCCCCTCCAAGCCCATTTTGGATAAACAGAATCTGGGTGGAGTGTCCCTCTTGACTGGTGCTGGGTGTCCACTGCTGGCTGCATCTCCCTAAGGAAGAGAGGCTCAGAGGGATCTGGGGGGTGAGCCCCTGATCATTATCATCAAAGCCTCAAACCTCATTTTCTTGAGCATAGTAATGGATGTCAGGGAATTCCCTGGCAGTCCAATGGTTAGGACTCTGAGCTTCCACTGCAGGGAATGCAGGTTCAATTCCCATCGGGGAACTAAGGTTTGCAGGCCACATGATGTGGCCAAGCAATATTAAAAAAATAAAAATTTTGAAAGAATGGGTGACATTACTCTAAATAGCTCTCATTCTTTCCTAGTAGAGAAGATTTGATTGTAATTCTTCTATAAGTGCCCAGAAGATCCAGTTCTTTGTCTATAAAATGATCACAGCTCCCAGGGGATAGCTGGTAGTGTTGTTTAGCTGCTGAATCACGTCCAGCTCTTTTGTGACCCATGCTCCTCAGTCCATGGGATTTCCAGGCAAGAATACTAGAGTGGGTTACTATTGCCTTTTCCAGGGGATCTTTCCAACCCAGGGATTGAAATCGCATCTCCTGCATTTTGGGCAGAGCCACCAGGGAAGCCCCAGGGGACAGGAGAAGTGAGGCTAAAGGGAGAAGTCCCTGATATGGACTTTTTCAATATGGTCAGTTCTGAGATCCAGAGGAGGATTCTTGCCCCCGTTCTTGGACCGCATGTGGTTCTCAGCTGGAGTAAAGTGCCAAGACAGACATTTCCCACCTCATTGGTGAGCTGTGGGAGTGTGTTTGTGTCCAAACTTAGGTAGCAAGTAGATGCTCTTTTCCTACGTAGGTCAGCAAAGAAAATAATTACAGTCAGTGGTCTTATGACTATTTCAGATACTTTGTACAATCAGAAGGAAAGTTAATCCTTGATACTTGTAGAAAACTTGAAAGACTTAAAGAAAAAACAAAATCCTTTAGAAGTCCCTGACCATTGAAGTGATTGGAAACCTGGCGACTGCTCTGAGCTGCCCGCCCACCTCCGTCCCCCGTGCCGGAATGGAGGCCGGACTCTGCAGTTCCTGGACAGCCGAGTCCTCCGCGAAAGGTGACACGCTCTCTCGGTTGTTTGGCCTTGCAGCCTGACGTGGACAAGGCGGTGGAGGCCGCACAAGCCGCCTTCCAGAGGGGCTCCCCGTGGCGCCGGCTGGATGCCCCGAGCCGCGGCCGGCTGCTGCAGCAGCTGGCGGACCTGGTGGAGAGGGACCGCGCCATCCTGGCGGTGAGTACCCGCGACCCGCGCGGGGAGGGGGCGTGGCCGCTGGCACCCCGGGCCGCCCCTTCCGGGTGGGGAGGGACCGCGCAGTCCTGGCGGTGAGCACCGGGCACACGCCGCAGGGAGGGGGCGTGGCCGCTGCCCCCTCCCCCGGGCCCGCCCCTTCCCGGTGGGGAGGACCGCGCCGTCCTGGCGGTGAGAACCCGGGACGCGCCGCGGGGAGGGGGCGTGGCCCGCTGGCCCCCCGGGCCGCCCCTTCCCTGCGCAGGAGATAGGACCTGGGTGCAGATAGGGAGGGGTTGGGCTGCGCTGTCTTTTGAGGCGCGGCTCTCCAGCCCCGGGCCGGCGTCCGCACCCCCGGAGTCAGACGATCCGTTCTGAAGTCAGACTTTTGCCCCTGCCGCTGTCTTCTCTGCCTGAGGAAGTTCGGCTTCTAGTGGCTCCCAGATGCTCACAGACAGCCGGGCTGGGCCGTACCTTGGTACTACCTGCATACTTAGGAGCTTAACTAGTTTTCTTATATCAACTCCTTTCCAAACTGAAATTTAACCTCACCCTAAGGGACAATGTCCATGAAATGACAGGTGTAACGTGCTGGTGTGGTTTTTCTAATACTTATTAAAATAAATGCCACCCCTTAACACAGAAAAAGTGTCCATATGTAGCTTAAAACTCACCCACCTCACCCTTGAAATGGGTAGTGGTGAGTGTGTGTGGAGGGATGGTGAGGGTGGGATAACTTAGCTACAGGAAACTTCAGAGTGTAAAAGACCTAGGTTCGAACTCCAGCTCTGCCGCTTATCAGCTGTGTGACTTTGGATAAGTTGCTCAGCCTCCCTGAGCGTATGTCTCTTCACAGAGAATATCACTATTAATGATATCTGAGTGTTGTGAGAATGATCCACTTAAAATCCTTTGCAGTCCTCTGGGCTGTTATCATGAGATGGGCTGTGAAGACATTTAGGAGTTGCAAGTGCAGAATTTTGGAGAAGAATTTTGGCAACCCACTCCAGTATTCTTGCCTAGAGAATCCCGTGGACAGAGGAGCCTGGTGGGATGCTGTCCATAGGGTCGCAGAGAGTCAGACACGACTGAAGCGACTTAGCATGCATGCATGCATTGGAGAAGGTAATGGCAACCCACTCCAGTGTTCTTGCCTGGAGAATCCCAGGGATGGAGGATCCTGGTGGGCTGCCGTCTGTGGGGTCGCACAGAGTTGGACACGACTGAAGTGACTTAGCAGTAGCAGCAGTGCAGAATTTACTGGGATTCTCAGCCCTTCCTTTGTTCTTGTGGTGGGTGATTGATTGAAGGAGATCCTGGGGCCCTGGCACCCTCTCCTTTCCTGCCCGCATGCACAACTCTCATAGCTTAGACTCCCGTGTAACACTTGTCCCAGAACTGGAGGCCCAGTTAGTAGGAAAGGAAGCCTTCTTTTTGGCCTCTGATTTGGAAAGACGGTTCTTTCCTGTCTTGATTTGATGTTGGGAATGAGTGGTCAGGTGGATACCCGCGTGGAGGTCAGCGCCAGCAAGGATGCTGAGATTCTCTTGGCCCTGCGTGTGTGTCATGGATGGAGGCTGGAGAAACTCCATTTCGGGTGCTGCTCTGGGGTGTGTTGCCCTGTGGGTGCATCCACACACACACGGAGAGACCTGCAACTTCCTTCCTCCGCCCCAGCTGGCCAGCCTGCAGTGGTGGGGGGGGGGGGGGGTGGGCGGCAGGGAGAGATCCCGCCAGGGTCAGTGTCTCTCTCCACAGAGCCTCTGGTTCTTCCTGCAGCAAAAGCCAGTCTCAACTCTCAAGCTGCCAAACTGGCTTCTTCAAAAACATTTCTGTTTTCCCTTAGCATGAGCTCATCTGTCTGCAATGTCCGTGAGGACTCAGAGCAGGCGGGAGAGGATGTGCCTGGTACCCTCCCCTCCCTGTCCTTAAGCGTCAGTATCATCTTGGGGCACGGTGGCTGCAAGGCCCCCCCCTTCACCTTCAGCCCTCTTGGCTGTCCTGGAAGGCTGCTGTGAGCACACGTGGAGCAGGGTGCCTCTGCCATCAAGACTCACTGCCCACGAGAAGTAAGGTCCAGCTCTTCACCGCATTGTGGAAAGGGCAAGAGGGTGACCGGCAAATACAGTTTTTAGAACCCAGACCACATCAAGGGAAAGCACGCCCTTGAGAGGGTTTTCCTGCCTTCTCCTGCAAAAATGCCTCTTCCGTCATGTTCCCCTGCCAGCTTGGTGGCTGACGGAGCTGGGCCTGAATACTTCGTGTTCAGTGTTTGGAGACCGTGGGCAGATCCAGCAGCCCCCGTGCTTTCTCCCTCACCGCGGCACCTGGACCCAGGCTCTGGTGTTCGGATGCTCATCTCGGGAGCCTCCAAAGAGGAGCTGTCACTGTTTGCTCTCGTCTCAAGCAGAGCCCCACTTCAGAGCCCTTCATTTAAAGCCTCAGCACTAGGGCATCGTGGGCACGTCCCCACTGCACTTTCCCTTCATTCTTTAGTATTTAAGGGTTCTCATGTGTTGATTTCTCAAAAGGTATATGTTTCTCCTAAAATGTTAAAAAGAAACTTAGAAGCAGCTATGGTTCTCTCATGGTCCAGCCACGATAATTGTTGAAAAGTCCCAGCGACTAGCTAACTCTTGATCTTTTAGCTTCATGTCTGTGTAATCACCTGAAAATCGTTTGTGATTTTTGATTTTTTCTTTTAAAGAGCTTCCTTTCTTGTTATCATGACCCAGTTTTGCTTGGAAAGATGCCATGACACCAACCTGGCAAATTCCTGTTATCATGAGAGTAAGCAAACATGACTAAGTTAGTAATAAGAATAGTCAGTGCTTGTTGAATACTCACTCTGTCCCAGGCTTGTTGCAGGCACTTGATCTGTAATATTTATCATCCTGTTTCAAAGATAAGAATCCTGTGGCCCAGAGAGGTTAGGTCATCTGTCCTAGTTTACCCAGCCGGAGGGTGAGCCAGCACTGGAGCTGGGCAGTGGCTCAGGCCCCGTGTGTCCCTTCAAAGCTCTGCCTAGCCCTTGCCTTTTTTCCCATCCCAGAAAAGGGCCAAGAGTAAGCTCCAGGTTCTGCTGATAGATGACCAGATGCTGTGTGGAGCAGCTGGGCCCTGGAGAATTTGGCATTATTTACAATTGTTGACAGTTCCTCCTGGGAAAAGAAAAGTTCCAACTTGGAATGTAAATCAATAGGAGCCAAAGGTACAGTGTACTGGCTGTCACATTGACCTGACTGGGTCCCTGAGCAGCTTCTACCAGGGCTGAGACATACCCCAGATGCAGACCAGCCCTGTCATCTCTAGCAACACACACTCCTGTCTCCTCACTGTCCCCAGATAAGGATTGTCAGCCACCTGTCTGGCCTCAAAAGGGAAAATGATGACAATCGTCACAGCTCTTTTTATCATCATTTGAACAGTGGATGTGACTGGTACCACGGGTAGACGCTGCTGTTAGTGGTTTATGTATGGGAACCCTCTAACCCACACAGTACTCCTGTAAGGTAGATACCATTATTAGTGTTGTTTTACAGATGAGGGAACTGAGGCAGGATGAAATTTAGGGGTTTGCCACTGCCGCTCATCTAAGAAAGGGTTGCCTCCTGTTCGGAGAATGCTTGGTTCATTCCTGAAGCAAAGGTAAAGTGGCCCCAGCCACTCACTTGGCCATCCTACATGCTTTCCAGGTGCAAAAGTCCAGGGCAGTAGCCTGAAGAGCATCGCTGCCCTGATGGAAGTCAGAAGCCTCAGATTCAGTGCAGGCCACCCACCTAACCTCCTAATAACACAAACGGGTCCTGGGCTCTGTTAGCCTTGGTGTCTGCACCTTGAAGCGGGAGCAGAGCCGTCCGTCTCAGAGACGAGGCGTCTGCGCCTGCGCACGGGAGGCGCCCCTCTCTCTTTTTGTAAACTGGCATCTCGCCCCAGTGACCTGCCGACCAGAATCCTGCCCTGGGCTCTGTGTCAGGGTGGCCGCATCCTGCAGCCACAGATGATGAGGTGCGGCTGCAGCCCTGGGCTCAACTGGGGCCGCTTGTCTGAGGGACACAGGAGTTCTCTTCAGCCTGGTTGGAAACAGAAAAGAATCAGTACCATTGAGTGACTGCGTGCGCACCTGGGGAGCAGTCACCCCTCACCACCCAGGGCGAGCCTGCTCACCTCCCAGCCCGCAGCACAGAGGGGCAGCCCCACGCAGGACTGGTGGAGTCGCGCCTCTGTGCTGCTTGTCGACCCTTTGCACAGCTGTGCTGCTTCACGAGGCCGAGAAGAGAGAACCCGATGCCCCTTCTCCTTTGTTAGAGGACCTAGCCCCCTTCCCAGCCAACCTGAAGCCGGCATACCTTCTGCGAGCTTCCTGGAGCACGCGGACTCACATGGCCAACAGTGCTCCCGAAGGACAACAGAAGGCTGTGCTAGAGCGCATTTGTTCCCTCCCAGAGAGGCGCCAGACCAGCCACGTGCCGTCCTTCGTGTGACCCGTGGCCATGCTCTGGCCGATCCCCCAGGTTGAGGTGTTTTGAAAGGAAAGCAGTCCTCGACAGCCTGGGACAGATCTCATCTTGAACGTGCTGTCTTGCTTTCCCAGACTGGCGTGGCTGGGAGGTTCTGAAGGCTGCACTCCAGGACCCTGCTCTCCCTCCCTGCCCTGTCTTTACCAATCGGATGATGAAACGGAAAACCATGTCTTAAAAACATGTCCTCTTATGATTGCAGACCCTGGAAACGATGGACACAGGGAAGCCGTTCCTTCATGCCTTTTTCATCGACCTGGAAGGCTGTATCAAAACCCTTCGATACTTTGCTGGGTGGGCAGACAAAATACAGGGCAGGACCATCCCCACAGGTGAGCCAGCTCAGGACTCCCGGCCGCGTCCGGGGATTCTTGGGGGCCGTGTCTTCTTTCTCCTTCAAGCAACCCCTCCAGAGGTCCCTCTGGTTTCTCTCCAGAGCATCCTCCCCACGCCCCCTGGCAAAAGAAACGGCACTGTGCCAATTCTTCCTCTAAAGAATTTTACTTTTGAAATTGAGTTAAAAATCACTTCTTTATGAAACAGATAGAACTTAGAGTTGACGATTTGGTGGGCTTCTGGGTTTCTTTCTTGTCTTTTTAATACTTAGGATTCCTAAGCTAGTTTCACGAGAGCATGTCTTCTCTGTTTAATCTCTCTTCCAGATGACAACGTCGTGTGTTTCACCAGGCACGAGCCCGTTGGTGTGTGCGGGGCCATCACTCCTGTGAGTATACCAGCTTTTCTCGCTAGATCTGTAGATCCCACTCCACTGCACTGCGGTCTTTGGAACTGGTCTCTAATGGGTTTTGCTTTGACTGCATGGCACTATCGGAGCATTGCAGTGTGGCATGGACCTTGATGCTTGGGGGCCGAGATGGATCCAACCCCATTCCTGCTCTCAAGGGGCCAATTCCAGGAACGCAGCAGAAGACACATGGACTCCAACCAGAGGGGTCAGAAATGGTCAGCTCCCTTTGGGCAGTAGGTTCTCAACTGGGCCTTGAAGGATAGGAAAGAGTTGTTCCCCAGGACAAACGGGTTTCTGAGCATAGGAATGGCCTGCAGGAGGGTGGAGAAGTGTCTGGCTACTTGGAGGCAGCAGCGGGATAGCTGGCAAGGTGGGGGCTTAGGCAGGGACAAAGCGAGAATAAGGAGGCGCACCCAGCCGGTGGTGCGGCCCAGTGTCTAGCACGCCATGCTGCCCAGGGCCCAGGACTTCACTCTCGGGATGGGGAGAGCCTGGCAGGTGCCAGGCTTGCCGTGATGCTGCTGTCTGTGGGAGGAAGGCCCAGGCCGCTGCAGCAGCTTTGGAGGCAGTCAGCAGCGTGGAGAGGCTTGGAGAAGCGCTCTCCAGGGGGTAAGGAAGGGATGATGCTTCAGCAGTCAGTTTTGAGAGCCAGTCATTGGTCCAACCAGAGGTGCTCTTGCCCATCAAGTTGGGAGGGGGTCCCCTAAAGATGAATGTCGAGTGAGAAGAGAAGATGGCCCAGGGGAGTCCCATGGACTACCAAGGAATGAACAGCCAGGGTCAGGGGCCCCCCAGGGACACATTTTCAGAAAGAGACTGCAGTATATGGGGTCATCTCCTACCTGGAAATTCAAAATGACAGAGACACATACTGTTAGATGTGCTCCCCAAGAGAGGTGCTGGGGGCATCTTCAATGTAGCTGGGGCCAATGGAAAGGGAGCTGGGCATGTGGGCTTGGGCCTTCCAGAGCTGCAGTGAGAGAGAAGGGAGCCGGGAAGAGAGGCAGAGGCCAGAAGAAGGTGCAGGTTTGCTTTTCTGGGGTGGGGGGGAGAGCTGATGGCATCTGTGTGCTCAGGAGTGGGGGTCTTGAAGACCAGCAGACCCTGGGGACCAGCGGGGCGGTGCCTGCTGTCATCAGCCAACCTCACGGGCCCCTGGGACCTGGGGTGTTCTGGTTGGTGTATAGTGGTAGGAATTTCAGACAGAGCTGGGGGAGAAATCCAGCTGGCCGTTCATCAGCCCTGCCAGGGGAGAGGCATCCTTGGTGCCTAAGGGGCCAAATGGGGGGATTGGGCACAGGGATGAGGGCTGGTTAGAATCAATCTCGCCACGCTCTTGGAGATACTCAGTTTCACCTCGTCTCACCAAAGGTGACGCTTAGGCAACAGTGCGGTGAGGAAACGAGCCTGGCTGTGAATCTGGCCTTCGTCTGACAGTTGTGACCTTGGTCCAGTGAGCTCACCCTCTGCGCCGCATCCCCTCTTCTGTCGAGGGGAGTGGCAGTGTGACTGCCCCCGCACAGGTGTGTCGGGATCAGATGAGTTCAGCATTTGGAACTGCACCAGGCTCACAGTGGACGTCTAGTGGGCGAGGGTGCTTCTCGGGCCTGATACCAGAGAGACTTTGGTGTCCCTGCCTCTGTGGTGAAAGGAGGACAAGAAAGTGTTTTCCAAGATAAATGTCACCAAACACCCATCGGGCAGGGGTCGGTATGTGCTCTGTAGGAAGAGAGATAGGGTGGCATCTGAGTTGAGGAGAGGCAGGCCTCGTTCCTTTGGGGCTTTTCCCGGATACTAACTTGCTGATGGCATTGGTAACCTGCAGGAGGAGATGGTAGCACACCTAGAGCAGTATCCTCTTTGCAGTGACCACCTATTAGCATCTCCTAGGATGCAGTTCAGGAGACGCTGGGCAGGAATGCAGTTCTGATCATTGCATGCTGCTGTTGCTCCTGCTTAGTTGCTTCATTCATATCTGATCTGTGCGACCCCATGGACTATATGAGGACCCTGCCAGCTCCTCTGCCCATGGCATTCTCTAGGCAAGAATACTGGAGTGGGTAGCCATTCCCTCCTCTGGGGGACTCTTCCTGACCCAGGGATCAAACCCGGGGCTCTCGTACTACAGATAGGTTCTTTACCCCTGAGCCAGCAAGGAAGCCCCAGATGGTTGCACACCCCACATCTAAACCATGCAGAGCAAGTGCTCCACGCAGGCATCCCTGGGCCTTGGGGACAGCGTCGTGGGCAGCCCTGGGGCCCCCAACCCCTCTGTGTTCTGCTGCAGTGGAACTTCCCTCTGCTGATGCTGGTGTGGAAGCTGGCTCCAGCTCTCTGCTGCGGGAACACTGTGGTCTTGAAGCCGGCGGAGCAGACCCCCCTCACCGCGCTCTACCTGGGCTCTCTGATCAAAGAGGTGAGACGTCCCAGGAGAAAATGCTCTGTGTTATCAGAAATGTTCCCACTCCCGGGAGCCGGGCCGCCGCCAGAGACGAGCCTGCCCTGCAGAGTTGGGCCATGCGTGCCAGCGCCCGCCGGCTCCCGGCTGAGTGGGACAGGAATGCCTCCTGGTTTCACTTGGCAGCTGCTCCTCCCCGCTCCTGCTTGTGGCCACTGAACTAGAACGGACTCCATTCCTCCCCCTGATCCTAATGAGAGTGTTTATTCTGATGACGAGCTCAAACCTGTGGTCTTGGGCCAAATGTTTTGTCTAGAGAATTTACAAGGGGGTCGCTTGAGAGGTGACTTCTCCAGACCCAGTCTGTGCGGTGTCCGTCCTTCTCCTGGAGCTGTGACCCCACCAGTTCTCCCGGAGGGTCTGCTGTGAGCCCCAGCCTCCTCCCCATTCCTGGCTCTCAGACGCCTGTCCTCTCCCTGGCAGCCTCCACTTGGGGAGACGAGCCACCCAAAGAGCCACCTCCTTCCAGACACACCTGGTGATGTATTTCAGTCATTCTGTCCCCAGCGTGTATGCTGCAAAGATTTTTTTTTTAAAGAAACAGGAAGAGGGATGGGAGGAAAGGTCTATTCATTTCGCCTCTTAGCCAGGCCAACACTACCGGGAAGCGAAACATTTACTGTTTAGATGTAGGGCAGCAGAGCCAGCAACTGACCGGTTTTCCACTCTCCTCTGACCGGTGGTATGGGACCTGATGGCATCATATAATTAGACTTACAGATTCTAAAGTCACAGTTGTTTTAAAAAGTGTTTAGGAAAACTGAAGACTGGAGCTCCATGTCCTAAAATCTTGCATTTCTGAATTAACGTGTTTTATTAATAACAAAGAGAATGGCATCCCCCAGTGGAAGAGCATTCCTCACCCCCAGCTCATTTGTGCTGCTCTTGGTTAATAAAAATCACCTAGCATGTACAGAGCACCACGTGAATGAAACATTGCTCCCCACCTTCAGGATGTGCTAGCTCTCAGAGTGACCCAGGGTCAACAGTCAGGGACTTTGAGGGAGTGAAACCATACTGCCATTTGGAACATTAATAGGACAGATTTTAAAAACGTAAATTGAAGCCCAGGAAGTGTATTTTGCAGATGCCTCTGAGCCTAGGGGCTGTGACCAAGGTGTCCCTGCTCCCTCAACACACAGACAGACACAGACACACAGAGAGAGATCCATACAGACTCTCTCTCTCTCTCTCTCTCTCACACACACACACACACACACACACACACAGAGATCCATGCAGACACACACAGAATGGTGCTCTGTTACAAAGGGCCGCTGCCATTTTGTTCAGAAGCCCTTTGGGGTAGGCAGGCCACTTGGAAGAGGGGTATAGGCCTTACCCCGTCCCACCCACTCACTGGCTGACTGGGTCTGGTCCTGGAGAGGTTGTCGGACCCAGGCCCAAGCTTCCAGGGGAGGCTGCCACTCTGCTCAGGGGCCTCACCCAGCCGTGGCTCTCCCAGCCTCCTCCTCTGAACACCGCCTCGATTTCCTCCCAGGTGGGATTCCCTCCGGGCGTGGTGAACATCGTGCCGGGATTTGGGCCCACAGTGGGAGCAGCGATTTCTTCTCACCCTCAGATCAACAAGATAGCCTTCACTGGGTCCACAGAGGTAACTCTCCTTACCGGCCGTGGGGGCCAGCAGCTGTCGCTGGGAATTTTTCCTTTAGAGGCTAAACTGTGATGCATCCCTGTGCTAAATCTGACCCCACTTTGGTACATAGCAATAAAAAAAAAAAAAAAAAAGTTACTGGTCCAGTTTCCAAACTAAATAAATATCTAATGTATTTATTCAGAAGCCTCAGAATAAAATACTGTTAGATAAGATAAAAATGTGAAATAGCCATAGGATAAACAGCATAATTAAGGTTAAAAAGAAAACAAGCCTAGGGTGACTGGCAATATTGTAGTACCGATCACACATTTGAAAGTGTCAACTTTTGATTCAGAAATTCCATTTTGAAGTAGCTGCTTAGCAATTACTATTTTCAGGAGCATTTGAGGACATACTTTCCATTGTATTATATCTATCCTATATGATATCTTACAGCCATTACAATAAGAGAAGCTGGGCTGAAGCACACACACAAATAGTAAACTGCAGGAAAGTATATACCACATATATATATGTATATATGTTTTGGAGAAGGAAACAGCAACCCACTCCAGTATTCTTGCCTGGAGAATTCTGTGGACCGAGGAGCCTGGTGAGGCTACAGTCCACGGGGTCACAAAGAGTCAGACACAACTGAGTGACTAACACTACTATATATGTGTGTGTATGTACACCATTAGTAAAAGAGTGTGTGTAGATAAATAGAAACTGCGTGGAAAGACTCCCAAGAAATTCTCACTGTGGCCTCCTCGGTAAGTCCTGGGGCATTAACAGGTGAGGGGAGATAAAATCTTTCCCCTTTAATTTATATGCATCTATATGTGGAATTATTTCTAATGAGAAAGCACTAATGAGAAAGCACTTCTGTACTTAAAAAATAGATGGATAAAATCTCCCAGGCAATAAGTGTTCCTATCTCTCCTAGTTTTGTCCAGAGGGGGCCCCCAGCCCCTCTTCTGTGGCTGGTGGACAGGACCCTGAAGACGGGGCATGAGGGGTGGGGGCAGAGAGGGCCCCCCACAGTGGGGATGAGGGGTGGGGCAGAGAGGGGCCCCCACAGTGGGGATGAGGGGTGGGGGATGAGGGGTGGGGGCAGATAGGGCCCCCTGCAGTGGGGATGAGGGATGGGGGCAGAGAGGCAGGGGCCCTCCACAGTGGGGATGAGGGGTGGGGGATGGGGGGTGGGACAGAGCGGGGCTCCCCGCAGTGGCTCCCAGGTCTTCCGTCTTCTCCCTTACCGGGGGAGCGTCCCTGCCCCCGCTGCCCTCTCGGGACGGTGGGGCTGCCCGTGGGGCTCTCTGGGTTGTCCCGGAGCAGCAGCTGAGTGTCCTGCTTCATGCTGGCACCCTCCCCTCAGCCCTGGGGAGCCCAGCTCCGCCTCCTGTGGGCTGTCTGGCCCCTGCACGCCCTGGTCTCTGAGTCTGCTGGTCCTAAGCCGGTGGCCCCAGGACGAGGCACTGCTGGGCCAAGCCCCCCTCCAGTGGTATGGGGTGATGGGCACAGTTTGCAGAGTTACCAGGGTTACTTCACGGAGAAGCCTTCTCTCCCTGCCCCCGGGGCCCTCGGCGTGGGGTGCGTTTCCAGAGGATGGGCACCTTCCCGTCCTGCAGGTCAGGTCCCCCATTTCTCTAGCCCTCAGAGAGCCCCTCAGATCAGACCAAAGGACTGCACAGAGCGGCCGCCCCTCTGTCCCTCGGGTGAGACCAGCTGCTGCTGGTGGTGGGCGGCAGGCGAGGTCAGCTCCGCCGCCCGCCGTGGGTGGCCGTGGATGAGCCGCCAGGCCTGCGAGGCTCCGGTCCACCCCTGCGGCAAGCCGCTCAGAACCGGGATTCCAGCTGGGTCACGGTCGGGTCCAGGAGGAGACGCGGCGAGAGCCCAGGGCATGGACAGGGCAGCCCCACGGCCCAGGGCCTGCTCAGCTCGTCCCGCCACTTCAGCTCTGTCTGAGGCTTCTCCTGTCTGGTTTTCATCCCGAAGGTTGGGAAGCTGGTTAAAGAGGCGGCCTCCCACAGCAACCTGAAGAGGGTGACACTGGAGCTTGGCGGGAAGAACCCCTGCATTGTGTGTGCTGATGCCGACTGTGAGTCTCCCTGTTTCTGGGCATCCCAGAGGCTTCACTCCATCCATAGCTTTCTCCTCACTTCCTTGCCTGAGTCAGAACCAGTTGAGAAAAACAGGCACATGCATCACAGGGATGCTTCTCCACCTCGGGTTGTCCCACCATAAATAACAGGCAGACGGAGACCCAAAGGCCAGCTTTACTGGTGATGGAAAGCCGCCCTGGAGGAGGGCATGTTTTATGTGTAGTCACAAGCGCCGCCTGTGTCTGCTCTTCGAGGCTGTTTTCCTTCCCTGTCCTTGCAGAGCTGGGGCTGCGACAAGTGGGTCTGGGTCTTCTTCAGAGCCCCTGTGTGGGGCTGGGGAGAGGCCAGGATGGGGGGACGGGCACCCCCACAGGCATTCATCACTCTGCCCTCCGGCTCAGTGCTGCCTGCACTGCTTGCTGGCTCTCGAGGACCTGAGGTGTTCCTTTCTTCTTTGTCTCAAACCTGACAAATCAGAGGCCCGTGGCAGGGGCCCCTCAGGAGTGTCCTGCTGGCCTGGGTGCTGTCTCTCCCTTCACCACCTCTTCCCTGGGAAAGCCAGCCTGTCCAACAGCTTGTGTCTCACAATATTAAAATAAGCACTCTTCTGGGTTGCTCTGTCCAGAAGAGAGAATAAAGGGCCACGTCGGGCCGTGGCTGACCTGCTGACAGGGTCAACTGCCCAAAGGTGTGATTTCCCAAGTACACTAAAACACCTTTGCCTTGATGAGCACCTCCCTGCCTGCCCACTGGTGCCTGGGATGCCTTTCATGGAGTCCAAAGCCTTCTGTTCCATGCTCAGATAAGGTTGGAATTGCACATTTCCCCGAGAAGAAGTGACCATAGAGTCATTTCTGGCCCGGGTGTAGGTCACTGGTAGCAGTTCTCCTCCTCGCAGTGGGCTCCCGGTGGGAGAGAGGGCTGGGTGAGGACTCAAGCGCCACTGAAGGAAGGGGAGCTGGGTGCGAAGACCGACTGCTCGTTTTCGCCTGGTTTGCTGCTTCCTACAGGAAGTGGGACCAGTGTTGCTAATGGTCTGTGCAGCCACGTGGGGCGGTCCTGGGCGCCGCCCCAGGGTGACCCACATTTGGAGCTTGAAGCCCCAGGCTCAGAGAGCAGGACTCCTGTTGTACCCTCCTGTAACTCCAGATCCGGGCTCCCCTTCTGCCCGTCAGTTCACTCTCTTCCCTGCCAACCGGGAACCCTGCAGCAGAAACGCAGTCTGAGTGTTGGCTTGACAAGGGTCATAAACACCCATCTCCTCTTCCTCGGCTGGGCAGTGCCAGTCCAGAAAATTAAATCCTGGCAGAGCTGGCATCCCAGGCGTCATGTCAACAGTGACATGCCCCCATCCCCCAACACTGCAGCTGCCCCCCTCTGGGTGCGGCAGGAAGTAAATGAGTTGTTTGGGAGCAGGGGCAGTTTGAAGCTGCCTAAGAGAAGGTGGGGTGCAGGCAGAGACAGAACCTTGTGACGCTGTCCTGCTGTAGCAGTGACTGACTCAGAAGCCCTTGTTGTAACGACGGCTCTTAAAGCCCAGAGCAGCCTTCCTCAGAGCCGCCCGGAGAGCACTACTGGCTGACGTGGACCCTCCGCCCACGTCCAGGGGGCCTGGCTCCTGCTTTGTGCAAAGGGAAGCTGCCCTGGATTTGGGGGCAGGCAGATGGGGTTTAGAAGCCCCTCAGTGAATGTCAGTGGTCTCTCTCCCTGAGCACCCTTGTAGTTCAGTTTGAGTGCCTGGTTTTATTTCAGAATAGGTCTACAGTGCAGATCCAGCCTTCATCAGGCAGAATCAATACATTTTTTAAAACCCTTTTAAGTCACACATGGTGTTGTGTTCCTTTCATAAGGTCCCTCTTTTTACTCAAGGTGGAAAATTTTGGCCCCTTGAAAAAGTCTCACCAACTGGTCAACATCAATACTTACAAAAGGTTGTTTTATAGACCACTAGTCCCCAGAAAAGGAAGGGGAGGGATCAGTGGGCAAGGGAGATGGGATATGAACAGTCTGTGCTCATTAGTGCGGTAAAGATGCTGAGACGTCCGGCAGTCAGGGACCTATTTAACCCCGAACTCTGTGGACCCGAAAAACCCCATTCCCATCCTCTGCTTTTGGGAAACGCTGAGCAAAATTAATTTCTGCACCGCGGCCATTCTGAGGCCTGTTTTCCCGTGTGGGCAATTAGAGCTGCAGCTGTCGCCCGTCCGGCCCTAAAGACTTAATCGCTTCCTCTCCCCGCCGCCCCTCCCTGCAGTGAGCTTGGCGGTGGAGTGCGCCCATCAGGGAGTGTTCTTCAACCAAGGCCAGTGCTGCACGGCGGCCTCCAGGGTGTTCGTGGAGGAGCAGGTCTACGACGAGTTTGTCAGGCGGAGCGTGGAGTATGCCAAGAAGCGGCCGGTTGGAGACCCCTTTGACGTCAGGACCGAACAGGGGCCGCAGGTACCTGAGGTGTCACGTCCCAAGTGCACATTGGGGGGTTATGCAAACAGGCCTCTGGCCCTGCACAGCTCTGCTGCTCCCTGGATTCAGGGTCCTTCTTGAAGCAGGGGCTCCCTTACCTGCTTGCCTGCCCACTGAGGGCTGTTGTTCCCATGCTGACCGACAGTTCAGCCCCGTCAGGCCTTGGTAGGGTTATGAAATCAGAGTGGACACACAGACACTCGACTCTTCACAGCAGATAACAAACAGCGAGCTCTGGGCCTTGGCAGATGGGAGGCATTCCCAGTTCAGAAGGCCCTGTGCCTGAACCCTCCAGCCAGAGGCACCCCTTCTATGAGCCACAGCGTCCCCAGGAGAGAGCCTCAGGCAGACGCTGTATTGTTTGGCTGGCCTCTCTGCAGAAGCGAGTCGGAAGCCTGGCTGAAAGCAGAGAGCAGGTGGAAGTGGCACTTGGGGTCAGAGGCCTAGCGGCGTCCGAGCCCATGTGCACGACAGGACGAGGTGACCGTCAGACGCCGTCAGAATCCCAGTGGAAAGGGCTCAGATGATCAGGAAACATCCCTGAATGGCAGGACCGTGTCTCTGGCGGCCTGGTTTGTGAAGCTAACAACAGGATGAAAATGATCATAACCCTGAGGTTTAATAACCTCAGTAAAGGGCACATCCTGTATCACTTTCTAATTGTGCAGGGCAGCAGACGGATAAATATTTAAAAGAGGGCAGCCTAACCGTCCCATGAATTATTGAAATGGAGCTCAACAGCAACCCACTTTGCTTGTAGCCAAAGTCCTGCTCCAGCCAGGAAGTTTCAAATCACATGTCAGGACTCACCCATCTGTGCCTGTCCCGCGAGCTAGCTACTCACCCCCTGTGTTGGCCCCGTGTGTTTCCACAAGACACCATGGAACTGAGGACAAATTTGGCTCTGGAATTTTATGAAAACCACAGGCTCATTTCAAACCTCAGTTTCCTCATCTGGAAACTATTGATGAATATTAAGGAAATTTCAAGGCATCTAATAAGATTTTATTCTTTAAGGGGAGGGGCATTAAACACAGGCCCCCTAAGCTAGGTGGAAGTGAATATACATGACTTCAAGCCACATCAGTTAGGTGTTGCCTGACCATCCTTGGGGGGACGCCTTAGCTGGGGAGTGGGGAGGACCGCATGGAAAAGGTGTGTGTCTGGCCACAGCGCCCACCTCTGCCTTGGCCCAGCCCACATGCTGTGGCTCTGGTGCCACGTGACCCTGGTGGAGAGAAATATCTCTCCTTGTGGCCAACACTCCGCTTCCTGTCAGGCCTCAATCCCAAACCCAGCAGTGGCCAGTGACGCAAAGTCCAGTGGCCTTGGTTGGATTTCAGGTATGAGTACAGACGTGGCCACAAGTCATTATCGAATCTGCTGTGATTGTGAAGCTAATCCAGAATCCAAGGGAAATATGTGAGCTGATCCATCCTAAGGAATCCCTTTTACCCCATCATGATTCGTAAGTCTCTTTCCAAGGTTTCAGGCTTGACTTCTGAAGCCAGATATAGAAATCTCTTCCAAGAGAGCAGAGTGGTGTTGATTTCATCACTGCTTTTGATGCTGCTGCTGAAAGTCCTTTTGAAGACTCCCTTAAGCGTCTAACTTCAGCGTATTATTTAGGGATGCTGTTGGGTTTTTTTTTTTTCCTCAGAAAGTGCTTTTTCATCTACGTTAATAAGATTTTACTCTGAGAGGATTTACAGCTGTCTAAATAGTCCTGTCTATCTCATGCCAGTAAAACAACTAGCTGACCAGTTCAGGGTCCCCTGCAGGCAGCCGGCATGCTCCAAAATTATTCAGGTTTATTTGGCAACCAAGCAGAGAGATGCATGGACTCACGCGGCCTCCTGGTGCGGGGCAGGGTCCCAAGTCCCCTCCACCCTCTCCTCTCAGCAGAGCGGCTCGCCGCCTTCGCTACCCTTGGGCCCTGCTTCTCTGTCTCTGGTGCGGTGCCCTGGCACAGCCCTCACTTCGTAGCAGGTTCTTCTGTACTGTGAGGCAGCAGCTGACATTCACGGAGGATTATTAGATTTAAACAACATGTTCACACAGACTCATCAGGGAGAGTCAAATCTGGACAGGTAGAGTTTCCAAGGAGACCTAGTACTGCTGCAGTATAGATGGTCTTGGAGGCAGAACATGGTCAGTGGCCACTGAAGGCCTGTAGTTTGATGAAGCCCCACAAACCTCCTGGTCTCTAAAGAGGAGGCGAAAGCAATCCTGGCTTTTAACCCAAGACTTGGTTCACCCAGAGAGAAATTAACAGATTACCAGACCCGCTGTGACTTCAATTACTTTTTGAGATGGTAGTACATACACATGGGGGACTTACCAGGTGGCGGAATGCAAAAGAATCTGCCTGCCAATGCAAGAGACACAGGAAACATGACTTTGATCCCTGGGTCGGGAAGATCCCCTGGAGAAGGAAATGGCAACCCACTCCAGTATTCTTGCCTGGAAAGTCCCATGGACAGAGGAGCCTGGCAGACTACAGTCCTCGGGATCTCAGAGTCAGACATGACTGAGCAACTGAGCGCAAATATACATACAGATGGTCAAAAGCCAAAATACATATAAAGGTCAATAGTAAGAAAGCGCCCTTCCATTCATTCATAGACATGGTTATTACTCTTCCCTCCATGGGTATCCTGTGTGCTTGGTTCTTAGATGAAAATTCTCCAGAATTTTTGTATATACAAGCAAAATTGAGTATGTATATAAGAATGTAATATGAATTCTGGTTTCCCCTGCTTTTACCCCAAATACCTGTACACAATACTGTTTTGCAAATTGGTTTTTATCCCATAACAAGAAATTTGAAGCCTTCTGTACCATACCAAACCACGGGAACCTCCCTTGTTCTTTTCTGTAAGTACATAGAATTCCGCTGTATGAATCCAACAGAATTTTAGAAACATGTACTGATAAGTATGTGGGTGTGTGCAATCATGTACAGTGCCACAGAGTATGTCATTCTACACACATGCAAGGAAATCTGCAGGACAAATTGCCCAAATGGGATTGCTGAGTGAGAGCACATTTGTAATTTCTATAAGCATGGCCAATTTACATTCCAAAAGGATGAACCAACTCATGCTCCTACCAACCTTGTATGAGTCTGCCTGTTTCTCCAGCCTTACTAACAGAATATGTATGGAGTTTTGCCCATCTGATAGTTAAAAATGATATCTCATTTGTTTTTAATGTACATATATCTCTTATGGGCTTCTCGGGTAGCTCAGCTGGTAAAGCATTCGCCTGCAATGCGGGAGACCTGGGTTCGATCCCTGGGGTGGGAAGGTCCCCTGGAGGAAGGCATGGCAACCCACTCCAGCATTGTTGCCTGGAGAAAGTCCATGGACAGAGGAGCCTGGTGGGCTACAGTTTATGGTGTCTGAAAGAGTCAGACATGACTGAGCGACTAAGCACAGCACAACATATAGCATAGCATATCTCTTATAATGAGTAAAGACGAACATATTAGTATTATGTTTAAAGGCCATTTATGTTCCCTTTTCTATCAACCATGCATGTGCTTTGCATATTTTTCACTTGTACTGTTGATCATTTTTTGTCACTTATAAGAATTCTTTACATCCTAGAAAGATTAGCTCTATTATGTGACTTGTCAATTTTTTCCAGTTTGTTGTTTTGCCCTTTGACTTTGCTTGTGATGCTTTTGCCTTCTTTTTTTACTTACTCAAAATTATTAATCATTTCTTCTTGGCTTCTGGATTTCAAGTCATAGAAAGGCCATCAGAACTCTTGTTTTACCAAGGCATTCTCCCACCTGAGAGATTTTGAAAACTTTTTATGACTTCACCTTTCATGATTAAGTCCTTATTCTATTTGGAATCTGTCCTGGTACAAAGTGTGAGTTATGGATCTTCTTGGTATTTTAACACCGAATCCACATTTCATGAGATGACTTGTAAAGGGGCTTGCATGGTTTGTGCCCACTCTTTCAAAGAAAGCCAGCCTGTGCCTCAAGGACAGAGTCATCCAAACACACCATTCAGTTCAGTTTAGCCCCTCAGTCGTGTCCAACTCTTTGCAGACTGCAGCACGCCAGGCTTCCCTGTCCATCACCAACTCCCGGAGCTTGCTCATCATCAAGTAGATGATGCCATTCAACCATCTCATCCTCTGTTGTCCCCTCTCCTGTTGCCTTCAATCTTTCTCAGCATCAGGCTTTTCCAAGGAGTCAGTTATTCAGATCAGGTACCCAAGGTATTGGAGTTTCAATTTCAATATCAGTCCTTCCAATGAATATTCAGGACTGATTTTCTGTAGGATGGACTGGTTTGATCTCCTTGCAGTCCAAGGAACTCTCAAGAGTCATCTCCAACACCACAGTTCAAAAGCATAAATTCTTCGGTGCTTAGCTTTCTTTATGGTCCAACTCATATTCATATGTGACCACTGGAAAAAACCATAGCTTTGACTAGATGGACCTTTGTTGGTAAAGTGGTATCTCTGCTTTTTAATATGTATTCTGGGTTTGTCATAGCTTTTCTTCCAAGGAGTAAGTGTCTTTTATTTTCATGGCTGAAGTCACCACCTGCAGTGATTTTGGAGCCCAGAAAAATAAAGTCAGCCACTGTTTCCCCATCTATTTCCCATGAAGTGATGGGACCATATGCCATGATCTTAGTTTTCTGAATGTTGAGTTTTAAGCCAACTTTTTCACTCTCATTTTCAATTTATCAAGAGGCTATTTAGTTCTTCACTTTCTGCCAAAAGGGTGGTGTCATCTGCATATCTGAGGTTATTGATATTTCTCCTGGCAATCTTGATTCCAGCTTGTGCTTTATCCAGCCCGGCATTTCACATGATGTACTCTGCATAGAAGTTAAATAAGCAGGGTGACAATATACAGCCTTGATATACTCCATTCCCAATTTGGACTAGTCTATTGTTCATGTCCAGTTCTAACTGTGGCTTCTTGACCTGCATACAGGTTTCTCAAGAAGCAGGTAAGGTGGTCTGGTATTCCCATCTTTTGAAGAATTTCCCACAGTTTGTTGTGATCCACACAGTTAAAGGCTCTAGAGTAGTCAATGAAGCAGAAGTAGATGTTTTGTTTTTAATTCTCTTGCTTTTTCGATGATCCAACAGTTGTTGGCAATTTGATCTCTTGTTCCTCTACCTTTTCTAAATCCAGCTTGAACATCTGGAAGTTCTCAGTTCACATACTGCGGAAGCCTCACTTGGAGAATTTGAGGACTGCTTTTCTAGCATGTGAGATGAGTGTAATTGTGAGGTAGTTTGAACATTCTTTGGGACTGGAATGAAAACTGACCTTTTCCAGTCCTGTGGCCACTGCTGAGTTTTCCAAATTAGATGGCATAATGAGTGCAGCACTTTTCACAGCATCATCTTTTAGGATTTGAAATAGCTCAGGTGGAATTCCATCACCTTCACTAGCTTTGTTCGTAGTGAACTCCTATGTAGTGATGCTTCCTAAGGCCCATTTGACTTTGGACTCCAGGATATCTAGCTCTAGGTGGGTGATCACACCATTGTGGTTATCTGGGTCATTATGATCTTTTTTCTATAGTTTTTCTGTGTATTCTTGCCACCTCTTCTTAATATCTTGTGCTTCTGTTAGGTCCATACCATTTCGGCTCTTTATTTTGCATGAAGTGTTCCTTGGTATTTCTAATTTTCTTTCCCATTCTGTTGTTTTCCTCTATTTCTTTGCATTGATCACTTAGGCCCTTTTATCTCTCCTTGCTATTCTTTTGGAACTCTGCATTTAGATGGATATGTCTTTCCTTTTCTCCTTAGGTTTGGTTATTTTTTATTCCAATTTGCTTAAGTTGAGCCACTTTTTTACCTGAAATTCACAGCTACAGCAAACCTATCTAACAAAGCTCTGTCTGTTCTAGCCAGAGAGAGAGGGATTTACGACAGAGTCAGGGTAAGAACAGGGTTCCCATGGACTTGGGAAGAATGACCATTTTGAGTGGGGAGAGCACTTCCTCACCATGAGTCTCCCAGAGAGGGGCCCTTTGCCAGCTGGTTGAGTATAGCATCCACAAGCTGGGTATTTATAGGATACACTCCAGCCCAGGAGATCCCTTAAACAAAGTGGCAGAAAGTGGAGCTCTTCCGATGAGCTGGCTTCCCACCAACCCGGAGCAGCCTCTGTACCCCCTTGACCCTCTATTTTGTGTCCACGGGTGATGATTAAGGTTGTCAGCATTATTTCTCACTTCTCTGCCCTGTGGATGGAGATTTCCAGTAAGTGTTACACCCTGATCTGTGGTGCCCTAGGAGCAGTGTGCAGTTTTGCCAGATAAAATGCATGGCAACTAGTTCAAATGCTGAAGATGAAGCTCCAATATTTAGCCACCTGATGCAAAGAGAAGACTCATTGGAAAAGATCCTGATGCTGGGATAGATTGAGGGCAGGAGGACAAAGGCCACAGAGGATGAGATGGTTGGATGGCATCACCGACTCAATGGACATGAGTTTGAGCAAACTCCAGGAGATGGTGAAGGACAGGGAAGCCTGGTGTGCTGCAGTCCATGGGGTCACAAATAGTCAGACACAACTTAGTAACTAAACAATAACAACCCAGTTCAGATAAACAGTGGATGCATTTTTAGCATAACCATCTCCTAAATATTGTTGGGGATTTGCTTGTACTTTAAAAATTGTTTCTTGTTGTCTTAGGAATTCAAATTTAATTGAGTATCTTGTAGTTTTATTTGCTAAATCTGACAACCCTAGAAAGATGCAAGAATTAGAACCAAGAATATGACCACTTCACATCTTGTTTCACCCATGGATTTGCTTAAGAACACGGCTTCCCTGATGGCTAAGCGGGTACAGAATCCGCCTGCAATGTAGGAGACACAGGAGATGTGGGTTCCATCCCTGGGTTGGGAAGATCCCCTGGAGAAGGAAATGACAACCCACTCCAGTATTCTTGCCTGGAAAGTCCCATGGACAAGGGAGCCTGGCGGGCTGCAGTCCAGAGGGTTGCAAAAGAGTCAGACGTGACTGAGTGACTAAGCACACAGCACCCATGGAGGGGGTCAGGTGTATGAATAAACTCATACCTGGAGAGGATGAGAACAGCCCATCTCTCTCCTGCCCCAGATAACCTAGATTTGTGCATTGGAGCAACATTTGCATACAAGGCACATCTGGTCCATGAATTTTGTCTTGGCTAAAATGTAATGAGGTCAGCCACCACACAGGAGGCTGTTGGACACATAAGCTGGAAGCCACCATCCAGAAAGAAGCCAAGCTTACCTCTCTCTGTTTTGCAGATTGACCAGAAGCAGTTTGACAAAATCCTCGATCTGATCGAGAGCGGAAAGAAGGAGGGAGCCAAGCTGGAATGTGGGGGCTCCGCCTTGGAGGACAGGGGGCTCTTCATCAAACCCACTGTCTTCTCAGAAGTTACGGACACCATGCGGATCGCTAAAGAGGAGGTCAGGGGGCTGCGGGGAAAACCATATCCTGTGCTGAGCTGGGGCCTTGGGGGTGGGAAAGAGGGCTGGGCCTCTCAAAAAGAGCCTTCTCCAGGGCCAAGGGATCCCCGAAGGCTTTGGGAGAGGAGTGTTTTCCTTTTTCTGCGGTCTCTTCCCTCTCCTCTGGGCAGTCATCCTGCCCCGGGACCCCGGAGCTCTGTGTAGAGCTTGTCCTAACCCCCATTTCCGTGCCTTGCTCATCCTCTCTGGGGAACAGCAGCCCCTCTTCTGTGTTCTGACGTGTCTTCAGGTTAGCTGGGGGTGGAGAGCCATTGCAACCTGTGCTCTTAACATAAACTGAGCCAGGGATTCAGGGTCCAAAGCCGCATTCACTTCCCCCAGACCACACCTAAATGGTAACTGTTCATTCCAAAGACCTGTCCTGACTAGAAGTCTCTTAGAAGTTGTCCATCATGGGCATCCTTGGAAGTGGTGGAAATTAGGGTAACTCCAGTAAGAGTGTAATTCTGTCTTTCGAGGCCACTGTTAAGCTAGCTGGAACCAGTTCCCACCTGGGTCTCAGGTGCTCGGACCCCAGGCTGTGGCATTTTTGGGGCACATGAAAGAGGGAATCACTGCCAGAGTCTTGCTGGTATGAGCCTTTTATACACGTTCTCCTTGAGATTTTTGGGGGGTTACTAACTGTACCGTAATGGCATGAGACTCAGCTGCTTAAATCTCTGTGAGACAAGCTCCTTGGGAACCAGGGGAGGTATTTTGGCAGGCTGACACTGTCCTCCTGGGCTGTGGTGCTGAACACTGAATCCGTTACAGGCCCCTTTCAAAATTACCTCTGAACGTTCAACCTGTAACTCTTTCCTTATATTTGCTGTGCTGCAGATGGTGACGAACACGTCATTCTTTCCCCTGGGAATTATTAGGGAAACATTTCAGGGCATCTTCCTTGATAGAAAACACAGCCCAGAGAGGCCAGGGCCCACAGTCTGTGCCTGCAAACACCCTTCACAGTAACTCTCCTGGGATGACTTTCAGAGTTGTCTGTGCCTTCCAGCACGTGAGGCTCCTCTGAGGCTGGGGCTTCTAGACGCCCTGACCACAGTGACAGAGCTTCCACCCAACATAGTATTTTGGTGGTTATTTTTTTATTTTTGTTTAGTTCAGTCTTTTCCTTCAGATTTCAACCATCGCACAGCTAAAAAGATGCTTGGGCGCTCTCCTTCAGTCATCCTCTCCTGGGTGTGAGCACAGGGTGTGTGAAAAGAGCGCACGGAAGGAGGTGCCTGCTCAGGGCACACATGCTTCACTCCGGCAGCCTCTCATTGCCATCCTTCCAATTAATCATAGATTTTTGGACCAGTGCAGCCAATACTGAAGTTCAAAAATATTGAAGAAGTGATCAAAAGAGCAAACAGCCTTGAATACGGACTCACGGCAGCTGTGTTCACAAAAAACCTTGATAAAGCACTGAAGCTGGCCTCCGCGTTAGAGTCTGGAACTGTCTGGTAAGTAGAGCGTGAGTGTCCAGCCCCGGAGCTGCCGGCCAGCTGGTCTCCTAACCCTTCTGTTAGCAGAGAGCTTTCCGGCCTGCGTTATGCACCACACACATCTGAGCACGTTGCCCCCTCCTGTGACCACTTTCTGAGTGGGATGGTGTCATCATCTCCGTGTCACAGATGAGGGAATCGAGACGCAGAGAGACTGTGTGACTTGCCTGGGGTCACACAGCCAGCACATGGCAGAGCGGAGCTCAGAGCCAGCCATTCAGCTCTGATGTGGGTGCTCTTGACCACTGTGTTGGACCTCCCCTTTTTATTCTAAGAGCAGCGCATGTTCTTGTGCAAAGTATGGATGAAAGTCCCTCTTTCACCAGTAATTCTGCTGATGACACTATCCTCGTTTTAAAGATAGTCTTAGAAGATAAATGTGAATTGGAGGCCAAGAAGCAGGAGAACTTTAAAATGAGTTCTGTCTCATTTCAGAGCTGATTCTTATTCCCTCAGGAAAATTCACCTCTGTCTTTTTCTCCCCTTGTCATTTCCTTCCTACCCCCGTGAGAAGACTTATACTTCACGATATTCAAACTTTAGTTTCTGGTGGTGAGAGCAAGAGGGCAGAGATTGAAAACACGGCTTTCCTGGTATAAAACCTGGACACAGACCGTCGCTTTGGCAATGCTCTGCCCCCGGCGCCTAGCGCCCTCAGCACTCAAGGGCCGGCCGGATCCTCTCCTGGTGACCACGAGCGTCTCTCTATTCTCTTTCCAGGATCAACTGCTACAATGCCATCTATGCACAGGCTCCGTTTGGTGGCTTCAAAATGTCGGGGAATGGCAGAGAACTGTAAGTGTTCCTGTCACTGCACGCCTGCCATAGGATAGTGGTGGGTGCTCAGTCCAGAGCCCTGCCCTGTGCTCGTGTGTGCCAGCCTGGGTCAGCTCTACCCACGGTCTGGGCTGGCCTCCCATCTTCTCTCCTCTCCCCCCTGCCCCACCCACACCCTCATGCCCTGAGACCGACCCCCAGCCTCAGCGACCCCCCAGCACCCAGCCCTCATGGAGCTATGCAGCAGGTGCTTGAACCTCCACCTGAGGACAGGGCAGGGCTGGGAAAGCAGGGAGGGTGGGCATTCTCCGCGGTCAGGATGTGGCCCTTCTGCCCACTAGCCAGGTCTCAGGACAGACCCTGGGGTCTCGGGCGTTTCCCTGGAGGGGTCCTGCGACACGCTGAGCCTCCCAGCCTGTCACGCCGCACGCTCCTTCGCGGTTTCCTTCTGTCTTGCCCTTTGGGAAGCTGTGCTCCATCGGCCTAGACTGTGGCCTCCTGTGTCAGGCCCAAGATAAAAGGCCCTGCCTCCTGATTCCTTCACATGAAGGGTTAGGGCTTCAGCTGGCAAATTTCAGGCAGACACACACGTGCAGTCCACTGCAGGCGGGTACTGCCGCCGTCCCTGTTTTCGGATGAGAAAACTCAGGGCAGTCCTGTGCCTTCTCCAGGTCACACTGCCAGTAAGTGAGAAAGTTGGAACAGGACTCTTTTATTTATATGTGTACTCACTTATTCATTGGCTGTGATGGGGCTTCATTGCTGCGGGGCCCTTTCTCTAGTGGCGGCTGGCAGCAGCTATTCTTCGTCGTGCTGTGCGGGCTTCTGACTGCAGTGACTTCTCTTGTGGGGCACCGGGCTCTGGGACACGTGCTTCGGTAATACGGTTCTAGAGCACAGGCTCAATAGTGTGGCATTGGGCTCGGTCACTCTGTGGCACGTGGGATCTTCCTGGATTGGGGATCCAACCCACGCCTCCTGTGTTGACAGGTGGCTTCCTTCTAACCCTGAACCACCAGGGAAGCCCCTGAGGTTGAACTCTTAAATCTGGCACACCGCAGGGCCTTGCTCCCCTGGGCTCCCCTCATCTGTCTCCTCTGCGCTGTGGCCTCAGCCAGCCCCCACAAGGTCCTCCTCTGGGGCCAGGCGCAGCCTCCACCCACAGCAAAATCTTCAGTCACTGAGGCAGATGTCCTTGGATGTCAGAGCTGCAGGAAGGGTGTGTGGGACTCACCTGACTCCTGGGCAGCTGACTCCTACCCTCTGTCCACTCCCTGCTTTCCTGGCCTGCGTCTTCCCCCTCCTCCGTGGTTCTGCCTATCCACTGCAGGAGGTCCTGGGGAGGACCCACTGCACCCAGGCCATGCATCATCCTGCTGATTAGCTGCAATGGGGACTTTTGTGGACATCTGTTTTTTTTGGCCCTTGGCATATATTTTTCCCAAAGTTTTTGACAATGTACTTTAACATAATCCACAAGGAGCCCGGAAACCGGCTCGAAAACCAATCCCCACTTTCAGTTGTTTCTAATTAATGTCTTCACATTGCAGTAAGTTCCCCTTTTCCATGTGGAGCCCCATGTGGTGGATTCCATGGTTTTCCCCGTCCCCAGGCTCCTGGCTTGGCGGGCTCTCTGCTGGCCACCCACGGGTCGCTCACGTCTCCCCCTGTGCAGATCTGGGAACAAAGCCTACAGTTTCTCCTCCTCCTGGGTGTTTTTCTTAATTCTTTGTTTTGCTTTGCAATACAGTAAGGAAAAAAAAGTCCACCCTGTAGAGACACGTGGAAAGTCAAGGCTTTCCTCCCTTGACCCTCAATCCCATTTGTTAGAAGTAACCACTGTTCTGCCATCCAGTGGGTTCCTTTTGTTCACTTGTTCTTTGTTCACTGGCATATATTTACTGAGCACCTTTGATGCCCCGGGCACATGCTGGGCACTGAGTGCACAGCAGTGAACTTTGTAATCAGCAGTACCAGCGCCCAGGTGTTCTGGTGAGGTCCAGTGGCAGAAAGACTAGGCTTACGGATGGCCTTGAGCCCCAAGGTGGTCACAACTGGCTGAGAAGCTGTTTAGGAAATGCCACAGTGGAGCAAATAAAAGTGACAAAAACTTGAGCAGGGCAGTGAGTGCAGGAATAAAAAGAATGAAGTGATTCATGCACTTCATTTTACAGGGGTGATTTCATATTGGACTTACTAGTTATGTGCTGGTTCAACATGATTTCATCACTTGGTTTGCTTTTCTTTATGAAGCTGACAAATCCACTACTTTGAATTTTTACACTGTAATACTATGTGCTCATATTTAAAGGTTTTGTACATTTTCTGTGCATACAATTGATGTAAACATGTATTTCTTTTCTGTTTTCAAATGACTTGAGAGGAAAATACTTGTGCTGTTAAGAATGGGCTTTAGATGTGCTATGTTTTTCATTGGTGGTCTCCTATGACTAACTTTGGTGCTGTTTCCAAGGAGTTTTGCTGCCTCAAACCTGCTGCTGTTGTTCCTTGTGCATCAGTCCTTATGCACTTGTGAGAAATTGTTTCCAGAATAAATTCCCCAAATCAGGTATCCAGCACATGAAGACTGGGCCCCTCACTCTTTTGGTTTGCATTTCTTTAATGGTAAGGGATTGAGCACCTTAATAACACCTATGGTAATCTTTATTATTTTTTTTTTTCTGCAAACTGTTTGTATCTTTTGTTGATTTTTCCATTTTTTAAAAATTGGTTTGTAAGAGTTCTTTGTGCTTTAAGGAAAACAGCACTCTGTTTCTGACAGTGTTGTAAATGTAATTTTTCTAGTTTGTAATTTGCCTTTGGACTTTTGATTGAGCTTTCTGCTCTGCAAAAGTTGGACTTAATTTTCTGTATATAGCTTCTATGTTTTTGTTGTGTTTAGAAAAGAATTACAAAATAATTCACCCATTATCACAGGTCCTTGAATTTGGTTTTAGGACACTACCATAGAATCTCAATGACACATTAGCAATAAAATAATAATATTACTTTCTACCATTTACTTTTTACCTAGCACATAGTAGGCAAACTTGTTCTATTTGAATCAATTCTAACTATAAGGAAGTGATGGCATTCCCATTTTACAGATGATAATATTGAGGCTCAGTGAAGGCAAAACACTTGCCTAAACTGCACAGACCCAAGCTTGTAGTTATCCAACTTGAACTGCATCAGAATCCAATGACTTGTTAATCCTCTGGCTGTTAAAACACAGATTTCTGGGTCCCACTCCTAGGTTCAATAGATGTATTAATTTTCTATTGCTGCTACAATAAATAATCATGAAATTTTTGGCTTAAACAACATGAATGTATTATCTTATGGTCCTGAAGGCTGAAAATCTGACATGCTCTCCCTTAGCTAAAATCAAGATCTCTGCAGGGCTACATTCCTTTCTGGAGACTCAAGGGAAAGAATCTATTTCCTTGCCTTCTCCAGCTTCTAGGGCCTCCCTCCCATATTCCTTGGCTGGCAGCCCCTTCCTTCATTTCAAAAGCAGTGCTGTTGCATTTCTCTGAGCTGTTCTATAGTTTCACCGTCCTCTGAATCTCTTCTGTCTCCCTTTTCCTCCTTCAGGGGTCCTTGTGATTACTCTGGGTCCACCCAGATAATTCAGGATACACTCCCTATTTTAAAGTCAGCTAATTGTAATTTTAATTCCATCTGCAACCCTAATTCCCCTTCGTCATACGATATTTTCGAAGCTTCAGTGACTTGTGATAAGGACACCTTGAGGCGGGCATTATTCTGCCTCCCACAGAAGATCTGGGGGTCCTGAACCTCTGCATTTCTAGCAAGTTCTGAGGTGAGGCTGATCTGCTGGTCAGGGAGCCACGCTTTGAAAAACATTGGTCGAAGGGATGAGATGGGATTCTGTCTCGAGTGTTTCTAGTGGCAGAGCCTCAGTAGCCCCCTCAACACCTGCCTCTTTTCTTAAACAGGTACACTTTCTTATTTATATAATGGCAGAGCAAGGGTTGTAGAGACTTTTAAATCGATCCAAAGCCACCTCTCAATTCTGGGCAGGGGCCCTAAGCATGATTCATGGTGCCTGAGTCAGGTCACTGGGCTCTGCAGGACTTAAGGAAGGGACATATATCAGAAACATGGACTCAGAGGCCGTGGACTCCCTCGTGTCCACTCCGCTAACGTCCGTGCCCCTGTCCGGGCCTCATTCTTCTCACAGCTGGTGCCCAGCTGTGCTCTTCAAAACCAACTCCAGGTCCTTCCTAGCCCTGCCTCTCATGGATGCTCTGGCCACAGCCCAGTCAATAGCTTCGGGCGCCTGCCTCTTCTTGTCTCTTCCAGCGGCTCCAAATTGCCCGCAGAAGTTATGAATCTGCAGAAGTTATCCATCTACTCCTCAGCTTGCCCATCCCTCACTGCACAGGCTCTCTCTGCTTGCCACCCCTCATCCAGGGAATTCACCACTTTGTTTTAAATACCCTTCATCCTTTGAAAGCAAATCCTTAGTCCTGAATATTTCAAAAGCATCACACACATACACAACTTGATATTTAACCTTCAGTTACACATCCAGGTACTTAAATTTACTGATGGTCTTACAGCCCTTAGACTCTATTAAATCTTCATTGTTTGGCCTTTTGCACAGACTCCAGACTGCCCAACAGAGTACTCGCCTTTGAAGCATTAGACCAAAGTTCACGCAGAGTGGCTAAGTGCCTCCCCATTTTATATCTCTCTTTTCTGTGATCACAGAGGTGAATATGCGCTGGCTGAATACACAGAAGTGAAAACTGTCACCATCAAACTTGATGACAAGGATCCCTGAAGAAGCAGGTTCCTTCTTCAAACATCTGACAACTGAATGTGGCCGATCGAACTTACCGAAGAAAAACCTACATTCTGACCTTCCTGGGATACTTTCTTCTGGAGACTTTAAATCTACTGGATTTGAACGATTTTTGTTTTCCTCTCACATTCCTTCTTTATTGACAGAAATATTGTGTGTGAAATTGCAGTCCTGCCTGGGGTTGGGATTAAGGGCCATCTCTGTTTTCTGCTTTCTACCAGATCCCTGGGACAGTGAGGAGGTTCAGGGCACTGTCAACAGGAAGTGGTATTTGAAGTATCGAGCCGTCACTTTAAAATGCTTTGTTGACTCTAACTCCAGTAAGGATTTGGAAAAAAAAATCCCCTGTATGTTCTGCAAACAGGACTCTACCTGCAGGTTCCTCATGATTACCTGCCCACAGAACAAGCCCCTCCAACTACTCACTAGCAAGGAACAGCACTAAGTTTAAAAAAATTTTTTTTTAAAAAAACAAGGTTGGGAGGATCTGATGTGGGGAACTTAGGGGAAGCAAGTACCATGGAAGGGTCCTGAAGGCCCTGGTGTGAGTGGTCTTCAAGGACTGCATCTTGACATTGACCATGGGACTCAGCTTAAAACCAATACAGCCTTTGGAATAGGACCAAATCAACAACCATAAGAGCTTATCTAACGCATGTCATGGTCTACCTTAATCAAGGCAGGAAATGCCGTGAGTGTCACCATCACTGCTAAAGACCCAGTGCTCTGACAGTACAGATTCTAGGATCATTAAGTCCCACATTTTACTAATTAAAGCCATACTTTGCTTTTCTCAGTTAGGCATTTCTCCACTTGCATTGATTTATGATAAGCCTATGTAGTTTTCCTTTTCTTCAGATGGGTTATCAACATTTTAGATGAGTAAGACATACACAACTGAAAAGACTGCTATTGTAATACAGCTCTGGTTTTTCAAAGTCCTGTTTTGATATTAATTAGTGATTAATTAACAAATAACATCTGAACTTCATGGAGGAACTGGGTCTGTTACTAGAGTGGCTTGAGCACTGCACTGACAGGTTGAAAAGTTTTCTTTTCCTCTTTGTGTATCCAAAGGATGTGCAATTCCAGGTTTCAGCTTGGAAAACTGAAAGTGTCCCACAGAGCTTTAAAAAAACAAAACCAAACTGCAATTGTGTTATTCAGATACTTTTACTATTACTAACTTGTACTTTTCTAATGGTGCTTATGTTTGAGAATTAAGTTATGTTCGAGAATTAAGTTGTGGGGGGGGGAGAATAATGAAATGGAGGTTTATGTCAAAATCAGTGTTATGTATAGAGAAAGTCTTATGTGAAGTGAGGTAATCATTCCTGTTGGAAATATGCAATATGCAATTCACCTTCTCTCAATCAATTAACAACACATCACTTAGAGTACCAGTAACTTGTTAAATCAGGATTTGACTTCATATGCTGAATTTTCAGGATTTTATCTCAAGTAACTAAAGACACTAACCTTGATAGTAATACATTAGAGGGTTCTTATTCGTTCCTTGTACAATAATGCCTTTAATATGATGCTACATTATTTATAATTGGTAGAGTTAATGTATCTTTTTATAGTTGTAAGTAAACAGAGGTGATGTATTTAACCTTCTGTAATATACTGTATTTAGAAATGGAAATCTATATAGTATTAGACTTTACTTCTTTTAAGGTTTACTTCTGTGGTATGGTTTAAAAAAATCTATTGGCCTGGGAATTCTGACCCTAATTGCAGATTGTGTCCAACAATGCAATAACTATAAAATAAAATCAGATATTTGAAAAAAACTATGGTTTTTCATTTAAAGACCAGAAGACCCCTTTTAATTCTGTGACTGACCTTTCTTTTCCTTAGAACTTTGGTACAAAGTGACTTACAATAAAGTGGTTTCAGTCATTTTAAGGGTAAAATTTCATTTGCTCAATCAGTCAAGTCCTGTGCTTAGCTTGAGTGTGAAACTCACTTTTATGGTTTTGGGGGTGGATGAGGCAGCAAGCTTGGCCTCAGAGGCTCTGCATCGTAGTTGGTGAAGTTAAAGCTGTCATTTGAGCTTACTGAGTCCATTTTTATCATAAAGTGATGAGGATGTGAGTGTGGAAAATGTGGGGAAGGTTGCTTGGGGGCTTAGGGAAACACTGTATCCTGCAACTGTGTGCGCAAGCATTCATTTTTGTCACTTTTCTCTATGAGGATCTCTGTGTTTCTGTTTAAATTACCCAGAGTTTCTAAAGCTTCAGACCAGTAAGCCTCAATCACTGAGTCATACACTGACCCTGAGGTTAGATGAAGAATATTTCTGTATTTGGTTAGGTCCACCATGTTCAACCATGCCTCTCATTTTGAGTCCATTTCATTTTGGTCATGTAGAGGTGAAGTTCCACCCTTTCAGAGAAAACTTGAGGGAGACTTGGATAAGATCCATCTTAATTTATGCACTTGTGTATGCTTGAATGCAGTTAGAAACCTTCCATTTCCCAACTGAAATGTGAGCAGAAAATTCAAGGAAAACAGCATTTCCTTTGTTTGGCTTACCATGACAGGAACCATTTTGAGGACATACACTGGCTGTGGTGTGTGTGTGCATGTGTGTGTACAGTGCCTTTTCGGGTGGGGACAGTAAGTTGGCACATTCTCTAAAAGTGGGCCCTTTGAAACACCCGAGCTTCTCCCGATGGCAGACTGAGCCCTTTTAAAGTTCTTGCTCCTAGCCTGTCTTGAGCTTGAAGGTTGATAATAAGTGACATTTTTTAAGTGTCCCGGGAGAAATATCAGTGGAAACTGAATACCCAGCTGAAGGGAGGTGACTAGAAACTGAGGGTCTATTACACAGAGTAAAGTGAGTCAGAAAGAGAAAAACAAATATCATACATTAATGCATATATATGAAATCTAGAGGGATGGTCGGAAGGATGCTGGGGAAGGTTGAAGGCAGGAAGAGAAGGGGACGACAGAGGATGAGATGGTTGGATGGCATCACCGACTTGATGGGCACGAGTTTGAGCAGACTCTGGAAGATGGTGAAGGACAGGAAAGCTTGCTGTGCTGCAGTCCATGGGCTCACAAAGAATCAGACATGACTGAACGACTGAACAACAACAAAAAGTATGGTGCTGATGAACCTGTTTGTAGGGCAGCAATGGAGACGCATAGAGAACAGACTTGTGGACACAGCTGGGAAAGGAGAGAATTGAGAGAGTAGCACTGAAACATATACTTTACGTGTGTAAAATGAATAGCCAGTGGGAATTTGCTATATGACGCAGGGAGCTCAGACCCTTTGGTCTGTGACAACCTAGAGGAGTGGGAATGGGTGGGAGGTCAGAGAGAGGTTCAAGAGGGAGGGGATGTGTGTATACAGCTGATTCATGTCAATGTGTCGCAGAAACCAACCCAATGTTGCAAAGCAATTATCCTCCAATTAAAAAAACTACCACACCTTCAGAAGGCAGAAAGGGTAGCTCAGGGAGGTAGCTTCCAATTGACCCCACCGTGAAAGTGAAAGTTGCTTGGTCCTGACCAACTCTTTGCAACCCCATGGACTATACAGTCCATGGAATTCTCCAGACCAGGATACTGGGGTGGATAGCCACTCCCTTCTCCAGGGGATCTTCCCCACCCAGCAATGGCACCCAGGTCTCCCGCATTGCAAGCGGATTCTTTACTGTCTGAGTCACCAGGGAAACCCCTTCCTGCCTCCATTACCTACTTAGGATAAAACCTAGAAAGTGAAAGTGAAAGTCACTCAGTCTTGTCCAACTCCTTTTTCTCCAGGCCAGAACACTGGAGTGGGTAGCCGTTCCCTTCTCCAGGGGATCTTCCCCACCCAGGGATGGAACTCAGGAATTCTGCGCTGCAGGTGGATTCTTTACCAGCATTCCAACGTGAAACGTTGGTCAGTGGGGGTTAAGAAGGATAAAGAAATCTTAACTGACCTGTAACAATCGCTTCGTGCAAACCTGTAAGTAACGCATGCCAAGGATACGGTTAAATGCTGGAATACAACCAGCTCGAAACAGGCCACCCATGTGGCAAGCGCTTTCTACCTTGGACACATTTCTAAGCGAATGGCAAGCTCATTTAAAACGGGCTTGTCCTCACCCCCATGGGCCACGTCTGCCCCCTGGTCCGCTGGTCACCCGGCGCGCGCTTCCTCGCCGTCCCGCTAGATGGCAGGACCGGGCGCCTCGGGGTGGGGGTGCGCGCCGCGCCGCGATTGCCGGGCTCACTCGGCACCGTGGACGCCACGCCCTGCAAATTATTAGGGACTTTTTGGTAGCGACCATACTGCCGCCTTTTGCATACTGGAATTAGAACCGTGGTGGAGAAGGCAGGATTGCAGAACTGCACCCTCCTTTTTGGAGGGGCGTGTGGTCCGGGACAGCCGGCGGGGCAGCCTCTTGGGCGCCAAACTCAGCTGCCCCGTGGTCCCCTCTTCGAAAAGGGACCAAGGGAACTCGACCGTGGTGACCGCTCAGAGTGTCTGCGAGGTCGTGGAGGCGGGAGCGGGCTGCTGCTGGCCGGCTTTTGTGAAACAGCAGTGAGGGTGCTGGCGATTTGTCTTTGCGCCTTGGGATAAACCCTGGGCATGTTCCCGTCATAGCCGTACACGGGAGGAGCCTCCCAGGGTGCAGAACCATCCGCTTTTTCCGAAGAAGTCTTCTTCCCGGGTGGGCACGTGGAGCCCAATCTAAAGCCTGCCGCCCGCATGTACGTACAGCATTATGATCTGTCTTTGGATAATGGCCTTAATTGTGGGTACATCTTTTTATTAGGTTGAAATATAAATTGCCTACACTCCAGCAGATTTATCTACCACCACCACCCCCAAAATAAACCCAGACAATTTAAAATGATTCACCAGTGATATCTTTGTATGTATCCGTAATTTAGTAAATCCATGTGGTGGAAGGAGTGAGGTTTGCAAACTATTAAAATTTTACATTACATACGTCTAGTCTTCTGTATAAAGAGTTGTACACTTTTGAGTATTTACTGCCTCCATAGACGAGTCCGGAGTTCACCAGCGAATCTCGCTGCTGAGCGGAACAGAGGGGCAGGGAAAGCTGGGCTGCGCCGAGAACCGACCAATCTTGCCGCTGCGACTGCCCTGCCGGAGGGCAGGGGACCCAGACCTGGAGGAGACAAGCGCTGGGGGCGCCTGCGGGCCCCGTGGCCTCCGGGGTCTCGGTGAGGGAAGCCGGCGGGCGAGCGCAGGGTCTTCCCGCGCGCGCTGTGCGGAGGCCTCTCGGCGGCCGCCCCTCGCCCCGCGCGCCCCGCGCGCCGCCCGCCCCGCTCAGGATTGAGGAAGTGAGTCTGGCCCGGCCCGGCCCCCGGCGCGCGGCCGGAGCCTCGGCAGAGGAGGGCAGAGGGGTGGCCCGGCCCCGAGCGCCGCCGTCCGCCCGGCCCCGCGCAGCCCCGCGCCCCAGGCGCCCGCGGCCCTGCCCGCCGCCGCCCGCAGGTAAGCGCTGCCCCGCCGTGGCCGGCGCGGAGTCCCGGCCCCGCCGCCCAGGCCCCGCGCGGGAAGCGTCTCCCCTGCCCGCCCCGGCGCACGGCCCTGCGTCTCCCGCCGCGCCCTCGGGCTGGGGGGCTTGAGGGGGGCGCCCGGGCGGGGCACCCGACCCTGCTGGCCGGCGCCTGGCCGGGGCAGCGGGCGAAAGCCACGAAAGGAAGAGACGCCAAGGCGTCCGCACGATTCCTCCGCCCTTGGAGAAGCCCCTGCCTTCGAGCGGGAGCGGCTGCGCGTGTGCGCGGGTGAGTGTGAGTGCAGGGCGGCGCGGGGGCGCGGCGCGGGACAGCCTGGCGGCGCGGGGCGCCCGGGAGCCGTCGCCTCCCGCCCTCCCCCTCCCCCCCGCCCCGAGTCCGGGATGGAACCCGCCGTCTCCTGGCGGCCTCTGCGGGCGACCTTCCGCGGCCGGGCCGCGGAAGATGAGTGCGATCGCGGCGGGGGAAGGCCGGGGACCCCAGGGGGACGGTGACGACCGAGGCTCTGGGATCTCTGCGGTCCGCTCACCCTGCCAGTCCACCTTGTGAGGCCGGGGAGTTTTTCTTCCACAAGCATCGGAAATGTAAGGAAACAGGAGCGTGCAGTTACGTTTTCAGCGAGCTTTTCACCAAATGCACTCTTTAGAGTTTGCCACTCACTCCCATTGTGTCCAGATTCCGAGAGCGTTAAAGGGGCAACTAGAACACGCACGATTTTGAAAAATACTAACATTGAATTCCTTTTGTGGTCTGATTTAATTATCCTTGTTAATGTCCTAAAAGAATAAAACATTAAATTGAAAACGTAAAAACTTCACACCCAGTTTGTTCCTATAGGAGGTTTGTAGGCCTGCCAAACCTCTCCCTCCGCTGGCTTCCACACCTCAGGGAGTGGCCTCGGTAGACTCAGATCAAAACCTGAGACATAAAAACCTGGGAGCTGTCTTCCCTCCCGTGTCCTCGTCCCTTGAGTTCAGTTGTTGTCAAGGACTGTTGAGTCGGCCTCTCAAACGTGGTGTTTAGGTCCAGCCCCTTCTCCCTCGCCACCCGGCCCTAGTCCAAGGTACTAGCATCTTTCCTACGATTGCGGCTCTCCCCCGCCCCCCCTATTCTCCATTTGGGAGCCTAAGTAATTTATTGTTTAAAAAGGTAAATTAGAGAGTGTCAGTCCTCTACTAGGAATCCTCAATAGTTTCCTCTTGTGCTTGGCATGAAATCCCAAAGACCTCCTTGCCCTCACACCCCCGAGTTGATCTGGCCTCTGCCCCTGGCTCACCCCGCCACCCTCTCCAAACCCAGCCTCATTCTCACAACTGTGTGTGTGCTTCTTTTTAGTTACCACTGTCTGTGTTCCTACTTTATCTGTTTAATTACTCCTTTAATTCCTCCTGGAGGTCTCTTCTGTTGCTCCAGATGTCAGAGACCCTACGTACCTTGCCCACTGCTTCGCCTTTACTCCCAGAGCTGTCCAGGAGGCACCAAATGCATACAAGTAGAAAGACTGAGTGGTGAATTGACAGCCTTAGCTTGTTTGTGGCTTAAGCTCTTGAAGGGGTTCTGTTCTCATCTGGGATTGAGAAGTACACGTTTCTCCAATTTGTACCTCTGTATTGTTTTGATGTCCACAAATGCATTAAACACATTTCGTAGGCAAGCCAGTGTTCGTCAAGGGATGCCAATAATGCCAAAAGGGTGTCTCAGAGATGGGCCAACCATCTCGACTAGGCTTTTGATTCAAAAAAGAACTGGATGATAACTATATTCCTAACATGCTTCACTTGCAAGTGTCTTCCTGCTCTTTGGCACTGCCAGTTCAAACTTCCTAAAACGACAAGTGAGCAGAGTCAGGATGTTCCTTCTGTGGCAGAAAGTTTATAGCAAGTACTTACTTAACAGTGTCTTTCTCACCAATTGTAAGTTTCATTAACTCTTGAAGCTCACTCCCTATGAAAAGGACCCAATAAAAACATTTGTAGAAGGAATGTCAGGTTCCTTTTTTTCTTTTTCATCTTTGATGAGATTTTAAAAATTATTAAAATAATTATTATTGCAGGACACTTCTTGAAGCCCTCTTTAGGATAATATACTATAATGAAAAGAAAACATGTAACTTGAAACCATTATTTGTTTCATTGATCTGAACCCAAAAGAAGCAGGAAGAAGCTAAGATCAGTTAGAGGGCAAATACAGGGCAAGACATGAGTTACTTCATTTTAAAACTACTACCCTAAAGTCTAAACCAAAAAGCAAGTTACAATTGAAAAATTGCTCCAGTCGCAAAATCCTCCATGGGTAAAATGATTTTCAAAAGGAAACTGAAAATAAAAAGGGGAACAAAATGGCTGGGTGAGGATTGGCCTAAAATATTCATAAGACGTCTTTAACTTAAAAACATTATATGGTAAGATACTTCTGATTCAGAAGAAACATCTAGCTTTTGCATTTTTGAGGTGTTGTTGGGTATAGTTGGTAGCTGATTTTGAGAGGCGCCTGAAAGCAGATAACAGCTGGGCACTTTGGTTTCTGACATTGCTGTGTGATTTGAAGCTTCTATTTCAGAACAGAGATTCTGGTTTGCTGCTTCCCTCTCTCCCCTCTCAAGTTGATTTTCCTGATCAGGTTTTGCAATTTATAAAGCTTTGATTGTCTCCTAAATTGTGTTCCTTCTTTCCTTCTTGGACTTTTCAGGCTCCCAGACTTCAAACATAGATTTTCCCCAGGCATGGTTTCTCTGAACCTTTTGCTGTTTAGTTCAAGGAGATGCAGGATCACAGAGGCCCCAGGGCAAGGCCTCTGGTCGGGGCTTTCCCAGCCCCACCCCTCCCTGCTTGTAAGAATACAGATCACCTGGGCCAGGGGCCTGATTTTTTTAGGCCATAAGATGAGAGAGCTCCAGCGCTCTCACAAGCCTTGTTCACAGCTTGTTTAGTGCCTACCTTCTAGAACCTGTTTACTGGGGAGACAGTGGGTCAGCCTTCCAGCATTGATTTTCTGAGCTTTTTTTTTTTTTAATTTTCGGCCACGTAGCATGTGGGGTCTAAGTTCCCCAACCAGGGGTTGAACCCATGCCCCCTGCATTGGAAGCATGGAGTCTTAACCGCTGCACTGCCAGAGAAGTCTCCTTCTGAGCTTGTTAATCAGAGAGCAGGTAGGAGACCCTGCTGGCTTCCCAGTTCTCCCATTATTATTATTATTTTTTTTTTTTAGATCTCAATTATATTTTCACTAAACCAGCTTCTTCCCAACTTATCTCCCATTATTATTGTTGCAAGGAAGAACCATCTCCAGTCCTGTGGAAAGCGACTTCAGAAACTTGACCTTGGGAGAAATCTCACAGCAATGCTCTGGAGGGTTGCCTGGGGAGGAGGGTGCATGTCTGTTTTTAATAGACGATGTTGTCTTAGGCATCATATATATTACCTTGTTTATTTATTTTTTTTTTCTGGTGGGGGTGCTTTACCATCACCCTCCATTTCAGAGTTGTCTGTCTCAGAGAACAGCTGCTAATGACACCATACTTTTTATGTCTGTACTATAGACTTCATGGGAATGCTGAGCGGGACACACGCGTTTCATATGGTCATCCCTTCCCACTGCGCGGCTCATCTGCAGAGCTGGGCCTGGGTCTTGCCCTCCGGGTGCTTCTGGTCATTTAATCAGCAGGCTGGGCCCTTGTGTCAGGGACCCTAAACTCAGTGGGAGCCCCACGTGTGAGAGCAGTGTCTTGCCTTGTCACAGACTGCCTAGTCTTAGGAGATGTGTCTTAATCCAACTCAGAATTTCTCTGGGTAGTTCTCAGCTGTGGCTGGCTGCCCTATGTGCTGCAGGATGTTCAGCAGTGTCCCTGTGGGCTACCACCCGCTAAATGCCTCTGGACATTGCCAGATACCCCCAGGGGTGGAGGGGACAGGCGGAACATGGGGGCTCCTTTCCGCCACCCCCAGGACTCACTCTCACTTGGCTTCATAGCCAGCGCCTTCCAGACCCTTCTCTTTGGGACTGTTGCCTGCTTACCACTTTGTCATTATGTGCCCAGCTCCAGGCTTCTGGAAGGGTCTGTCCTGGGCAAAGGGAAGCCTTGCTCTGTTTACATGCGTCTGCCCCACCCCAACTGGAGGGTGAAAACCCCGAGGGCAGGAACCTCATTTCACTGTCTCAGTGTCCCCTTGCTGGTGACAGTGAGTGCGTGTTGATGTAACAGTGATTGAGCGCTTTACAGTAGGTGTTCTGTGGTTGTCTGGGGTTTCTGAACTCTTCTCAGGCGGACAGAAGCCCAGCTGCCAGGTGTGGTGGGGGTGCTCTGTCTCTTCACTGCCTACATCTGACCCTCTGTGGCTCAATAGATGGAATGTGAAGAGAAATGTTGCAAAAATAGGGGAGGGAGATGACCAGTGCATATTTCCATGGCCTTGTAAATATGTTTGTGCAAGGGTGCGGGAAGGGACTTGATAGTTAAGAAAAGCCTTCTGACTTGATGTTTTTTCACCACCAGGAGAAGACAGTTTTCTGCTCAGCCATGATGGTGGATCTGTGATATGCTCCACCCTGGACTCTAAGCCATGACCTAGTCCATCTCTCGGGCAGCAGCAGCAGCAGCTCTGACCACGGCAGGAACTGACTTGGGAGAGCAGCTACCCTGAGGGTTGATGGCTGGAATGTCTCGGCTACCGCCCAGCATGTACTGGTGTGTGGGGCCAGCAGGGTCAGCTGTGTGTCCAGGACGCGCCATGGAGACCCAGGACAACGGTATGGGCAGGCTGGTCGTGTCCGCTTTGCATGCTTTGTGCACAAGCCAGGGGTTCTCAACCAAAAGACATAAAGTGCCAGTTATTTGATGAGTTGTGCAGTTTTTCATTATAAAACATATTGTGGGAGTCTCACTTAAATTCTAAACATTGAAGATGTCATAGGACAAAATTTATGTGGACTTAAAATGTATGTGGATCTTAAGAATCAAGGCATCATTTCATGCTGGTTAAAAGGATTTTTTAAAATGGGGATTTGGTTTTGTGTTCTTAGTGTAAAACTATTACATGTTTATTACACAAGAATTGAAAAAAGAAAAAAGAAGAAAAATGATTGACCTAATTCTTACTCTCCTGCTGGATGTCTTGGTGCATTTGGGTTTCTTCTAGTTGCTGACTCAGACCTAAATCATTCCATGTCCACCTTTTTATACATGGTCTTGAGATTATTTCTTTAAGATTGATCTACAGAAGCGGGACAATTAGGTTTGAAGATTTTTAAGCCTCTTTACGTATTGCTGGGTTGTCCACCAGAGATGCGTTACTTTTATCCTCAATAGTATATTATTGATATTGTTAAGAGTAAATATTTGTTAAACCCTAAGTACATACCAGGCACTGGTTTCAGTGCCTTAGGAATAACCTTGTTTAATCCTCACAGCAACTTATAAATGGTACTTTTATCCCCATCTTATACCTGAGGAACATGAGAGTAAGAGAGATGTAGAAACTTGGTCAATGTCAACAACTTGGAATGGGCAGAACTTCCATTTGAACCTTCCTTAACCCTTAACCCTCAAAGCGTAGGCCATCCTGCAGGCTTTGAGAAGAACTGTCTGTTTGCACCTCCATCAAGTTAGTGGTTCAATGTAGTACCTGACTCCGCAGACGTTATGTTCAGTTACTGGAGTAATTTTTCTCCATCCAGGTTTCTTTTCACATAAATTAGATTATGAAATGAGAAAAGAATTTGCTTCTTGACATTGTCCAGCACTAAATGTTCCCAGAGTGTTTGACTAGCATCTTTGAAAAGTTTTGTGTGTGCGCGCGTGTGTGTTTTTCAGATGTTTGACTTTTTTCAGCTGCTTGTTAGGAAGGCCCTGCCTTATTAGCGTGAGATCAAGGTCCCCTGTCTGTGGCATGCTAGTCCTGATTTGGGTAGAGCTTCTCTCCAGGCTCCCTCAGTGGTCCCTCAGTGTCCCATCTTCTCCCCTCAGCGATCCTGAGGAATGGGGCTGGGGCAGGGACAGTGGGTCCCTCTGTGGCTCGTTGGGTGGGCAACTGTGTCATCTGAGAAAGCCCCAGCAGGGACTCTGCCCCGTCCTCATCCCGGGCACAAGTTGGTGGTCTGAGCGAGTGTGTCTCTACCCTGGCCCCAGAAATGCTGGGCAGAGCCTGGAACTGTCGATGCCTAGCCCCCTGGAACAGGGTTCTGTGGGGAGGAACAGGCGTGGGAGTTTTGAAAAGTTCTTGCCTCCCCACCACCACTATCCTGACGTTCAGCTGGGGGTGAGAAGCACCTGGTCTGGGTGATTCCGACCAGCGCGTTAGTGCAGCGTTTCTCACAGTGCGGTGTATACTCCAGTCCCCTGCGGATCTTGGTGAGCTGTAGATTCTCATCCCCTGGGTGTGGGACACCCCCGTCTCTAACAGGCATCTCTAACAGGCTCCCAGGCCATGCCAACGGTCCACCAACAAAGTGGCAAAGCTGAGACCTTGGCTTTTCCAAGGCACCCAGGGATCTAATTGACTCACAGAGGTCCTGGGGACCTGGGACAGACTGGAACCAGCCTTGCCTCGGGGCCTGAGGTGGGTGATGTCCAGAAAGTGTTCGTGCACACCAAGAGGCCAAAGGTTGATACTCCCAGCCCATGTTTCTCTCCCTTGAGGTCTGGGTCTGAACTGTGTGCTGCTGCTACAGCTGGTCCCCCCTCCCTGACTGCTGTGGCCCCCACTCCCTGACTGCCATGGCCCCCCTCCCTGACCTCCGTGGTCCCCCTCCCCAACTGCCATGGACACCCCTCCCCGACCGCCGTGGTTCCCCCGTCCCCGACCGCCGTGGACCCCTCTTCCCGACTGCCTTGGTCCCCTCTCCTCAACCGACGTGGTCCTCCATCCCTGACCACTGTGGTCCCTGGGCAGCACGGAGCAGGCTCAGAAAGTCTTCTCTTCTCAGGGCCTGGTTTCCCAGTGGAATCTCAGGGATCCATGCCACCACAGTCCGGATGGGGCTCAGGATATGCGCAAGGCTTGACCAACCTGTTGGGAATTGTGCAGCCTGTCGTGGTGCTGTTCTGAACCCTGGTGCTGAGGTGTGTGTTTATGCAGCGAACAAAACATGTAAGCCATAGAGTTGAAGAAGAGGGCAAAGTGACCTGAAATACACTGGAAAATTCTGTCCTACGGCTCAGCATTGTGGAAATTATGAAGAAAGAACAAATGCGCGCCCATTCTGTAAGAGTCAAAAGGTCCCATAGTGACAGGCAACTGAGGAGCCCTGGGGAGACCCTGCCCCAGGACCCCTGGGGAGAAAGTGAGCCCCCTCCCACTGGCTAGGGGCTGCTTAAGGGACTTGGCAGTCAGGCATCCGGCCCCTCTTGGCCTCCTCTCCTACCATTCAGCTAGCCTGAGGGTGGTGCCTGAGGGCAGAGACTGAGGGCTGTGACTGAGGAGAGTGACTGAGGGCCATGACTGAGGAGAGTGACTGAGGGCCATGACTGAGGACACTGACTGAGGGCCATGACTGAGGAGAGTGACTGAGGAGAGTGACTGAGGGCCGTGACTGAGGACAGTGACTGAGGGCCGTGACTGAGGAGAGTGACTGAGGAGAGTGACTGAGGGCCATGACTGAGGACACTGACTGAGGACACTGACTGAGGGCCATGACTGAGGAGAGTGACTGAGGAGAGTGACTGAGGGCCATGACTGAGGACAGTGACTGAGGACACTGACTGAGGGCCGTGACTGAGGAGAGTGACTGAGGGCCATGACTGAGGACAGTGACTGAGGACACTGACTGAGGGCCATGACTGAGGAGAGTGACTGAGGACACTGACTGAGGGCCGTGACTGAGGACAGTGACTGAGGACACTGACTGAGGGCCATGACTGAGGGCCATGACTGAGGAGAGTGACTGAGGAGAGTGACTGAGGGCCATGACTGAGGACAGTGACTGAGGACACTGACTGAGGGCCATGACTGAGGAGAGTGACAGGGCCATGACTGAGGGCATTGCCTGAGGGCAGTGGAGAACACTCTCTGCTTTCTTGCTGGGTCTGGAGGAGGACAGTGTAACCATGGGACCTGTCTGGAGACTGGGAATGCAGAGTCCATTACCTCGGACTCTGGACAAGAAGCCACTCCTAACTCCATGAGTGCTGGAGTGATGCACACCCCCGTCCCTCTGTTGTTTAGAGTCCCACAGGTGGTTATGTCTGTGTTTCCTCTTATTGTGTGAGAGGGGTGGTGAGTCATTCCTGGGACTCACGCAGTGTGAGGAGGGCTCAAGAGCCTGCCTGTGGGGCTCATTAGGCCTGCTTTCAGTTTTTAGCTCTGGCTTACCTCAGCTGAGTGGCTCAAGCTCTCTGATCCCAGATCCAGACAGACATAGAATCTCAGTCGGATATACCGGATCAGCATTTATTCCTGGCCCCCTAACCCATGTGAGTCCAGGGGCTCTGCTGTGTCCTGTAGTCTGCAGCTCTGCTCCGCATGGCTCATCTCCTCGGAACCCAACAGGCTGGCATGTGCCTTCTTCCCTGCTGGTTGCAGAGGTGCAAGCAGGGGAAGTAGAAGCAAGCTGTGTCTCTTAAGGCTGCGGCTCAGACTGACACGTTGTTGCCGCCATGCTCCACCCTTGGCGGAAACAAGTCACGTAGAGGAGCCCCAGTGAAGCGCTGCCTCCATGAGGAGGCCACTGCCAGGCTGTGGATGCAGGCAGAGGGTAAGAATTGGTGTCCGTCATTCCATCTACCACAGTAGGCGGTGGTGGGCTCAATTCTTTAAAAAATGTATCTTATTCTTTTATTTATATTTATTTAAGCAGCCTGCAGGGCTTCCCTTGTGGTTCAGCTGGTAAAGAATCTGCCTGCAATGTGGGAGACTGGGTTCAATCCCTGGGTTCAGAAGATCCCTTGGAGAAGGGAAAGGCTGCCCACTCCAGTATTCTGGCCTGGAGAATTCCATAGTCTACAATTCATGGGGTCGGAAAGCGTCGGACACGACTGAGCAACTTTCACAAGCAGCCAGCAGAGCCATTTTCTCCTATGAACCTTGATGGGAAGCCCCAGCCCGCCGAACAGCTAGCAGTGGGGTCGCTTCAATGGGCAGTCATGGAGGGGTGGGAGTGGTGAATCTCACCAATGAAATGATCTTCACCTTGAGCCCAGAGCTCTGGGGGCCCTATTTTAAAACACTGCCTGTTGGATTTCATTTTTGCAAAGCAGAAATATGTGCACCAAGACCACAGCCTGGGAGCAGGTGACACTCATACAGTCCTCGGGAATTATAGCTTTTGCTTATCTGTAGAGCTTATGTTTTCTACAATGAGCATGTGTTCTTTTGTTACTTGTTTTGCATTACTTTTGCAGTCAGAAGAATAATATTGCAATTTACTTAAAAAATTGGTGTCTGTTTAAATACGGAAATTTTGTGATTAGGATCCATACCTCCTGTGTCAGTGGGCACTGACTTCCAAAGTTAAATTTGCTTTAACTGGCCTCTCTCTCATTCACTTCTTTCTGAATTAAATGGGACAGTATTTGGCTTCAGGAATCTGCAGCTGTGCCTCACAGGGCTTACCCTCTTAGTTCTGTCCCTATTGGATGAGTTTTCTGCCTCACCTTCTCCCCAGGGCAGTCCTGCGTCCCCAGTCCACTAACTTCACCCCAGGAAAGATCCTTGCAGACTTAATTCTCAGCATTGCCTGAGGAGCACTGTCAGAAAGAGGAGCAGTGATACTCAAGTTACTCTCAATGTCAGAATAAAATCACCCTTTAAAAATCCTTGGAAGGTAGCATGCTTTGGAAATAATCTTACCATTATACCTCCAAGTAGAGTTAGGAAAAGATCCAAACTTTAATAAAAATTAGTTAAAAAAAAAAAAAAAAGTAACTTTTTTACTTTTGGGTGTTGGTAGTGATCTTTTGTGTGTGTGTCCCGGGTGTGTTTGTTAGTGCTTCTGCTTGTTTTGACTTGTGCAGCCCACCTTGTGCTTTTTCAGAATGGTTAACCCTTGCAGTGCCCATGAACGTGCATGTGGTGCCAGGTGGGCTATCGGTGCCTGTCCTGGGTTTGTGCAGCACAGTTGTGCCCCAGAAAGGCTCGTCACAACCATATTTGCACCGTCAGCATTCCCCTGGCCTTGGTTGCAGAAGGAACACTTGGAAAGTGTGGATGGGTCCCGAGTGCATGAGCTGAGAGAGCGAGGGTCAGTGAGATTCCCGGCCAGGACTGCGGGTCGAGCCAGTTTGACAAACAGGTCATTAGACATTCTTCTACATCTGCTTCACACTAGTCAAAGTGGAAAAACCTGTCCTGTCAGCTGAGGTTAGGGCTCCCGGGAAGCAGAGAAGTGAGGAAACTTCCAGATAATTCTGGCCAAGAATGCTTGGTAAGACTCCAGGACCACGAGGCTGGGGGGCACTTGGACAGACGTCACCCAGGGGGGTTTCACCCTTCTCTTCTCTGTGAGCTGCCCTGAGCTCTGCTACCTGCTGCTGAGCACTGTCCTCCACTGGGCCCAGCATGGACGGAAGAAGGAGAAGGAACATTCCAGAGGGCCCTTGAGTCCCAGATTTTGACATAGCTACTTCCAGTGTTCTTTTCTTCTTCCTTTGAGTTTTTCAAATCTATGTTGAAAATAACTTCTTAATGGAAGAGCCAAGTAGATTTGTCTGCCTTCCAGAAATAGAAATAGCCTAAATAGGAAGTGCCTTTTGTGTGGCCACATGCTTCCTCAGTGAGCCTTGGGAGGAAATCCTCCAAGGGGCAGATCCCTGGTTTTGGTGCCTTTCTGAGCATAACTGCCCACGCATGCCTTGGAGCTCTTCCTGGACCCGGTGTCCTGTTCACGCCTGCTGGGAGGACAGGGCCTTGCCAGGAAGGGGTCTGGCTGCAGGAACAGCCCTGGGCTACCAGGGAGCGGCCAGTGTTGTCAAGAGTCCCTCACTGGGAGGTGAAGGGGAAGGAGGCTGAGCGGCGGCCCAGGTCTTGGGAGAAGTGACAGTGGCATCCATCTGTGTGGGAGCGGTTAACACAGCTGTGCTTCCTGCTGGTGAAGACCTGCCCGTGACAGAAGCTCTGGGTCTGATGGGGCTTTTACTATTAACCTGGATCTGAGGCTCAAATCCTCTGATTATTTGTTCAGACTATGCTTGCTTGCTTCTAGCTTCGGGGAGCTGACTCTCAGATATTCGTGTGGGCTGCTTTGGTGGGATATCAGTGCTGCTGAGGCCAGTCCTGTCTCCGCTGCCTCGGGCTCCACTGCCTAGGCTGACTGGCATCCCTTAATCCCTTCCTTGAAATAACTAAGTATCTCGCCCTTGGACTCCATTTTAATCTGCGCAAACCATCCCACTACCTTCAAGAGAGGTAGCCCACGACACATTTCCCTCGGGTATCACCAAACAGAACTCCTTAGTCTGTGGACTAACCATTAGGCCATGGCTGCCTGGGCCCAAGGAGGGAACGGCCTCCCACCCTCACACACCCTGCTGCTGTGGGTTTGTCGCAGAAACCAGTACTTGAGAAACCAAGCACCACACTTGGAGAGTTGGAGAACTCGGGTTTATTACGCCGGCCGGCCCAGAGCAGTTAACACTCCAAGCTCTGGGCCCCGAGCAAAGGGGTTACAGAGTTTTTATGGACAGACTGTAGTGGGCAACACTAGCTCTTAATAGGCTGGTTTAAACTAAGGGGTTTCACATGTGTGGGAACAGCAGTCAAGATGGGGAGGATGGTGCCTGTCCTTTACATGGACAGGCATGATTAAGCAGGTTTGCAGGGGCTGGGCAATTGCAAAGAGCAGGACAAGGGTGAGTGAGATAAACTCCAGTTCCTGGTATTGTAAGCCCCATTTTCTGAGATTACATGACCTATGTGGTTTAGACTTTGCAAGGGGCAAGCTGAGTTACAGAGGCAGAAGGAGAAGGTTATGTAAAATTTTAACTTTTCCTCTTCAGGTTGGCTCTCTGGGGCATCCTGTCCCCCCACCCCATTCTCAGCGGGCAGAGCCTGAAGCTTACCCAGAGCATCTTCCCTGTCTCTTCAGTTTTAATTTGTGCTTTAACTTCTTTGTGTCTTGGTACTGCACCCTCTGCTTGGTCTTACACATTGCTGGTTTCTCCTCTGGCTCTGTTCATTATGCTCTGCAGCAAACCTATTGTGTTTTATAGATCACCCCTTTCATTTTAATTTCCCAGCTTTTCAGCCAGTTCTTTGATATGGATGCTACGTCCCCCTGTATCTCTCCAAGATGTCAGTCATATTTATTTTGAGGGCTTGTTCTTGCTATATAATGCTGTTTCTAGGTGGAAATGGGCCCCCCAGTTTCTGGAAAGCTAGAGCTCGAGATCCTGCTTAGGGGAGCTCAGGCACTGATTCCCAGATGAGAGTAGTGGTTGCCCATAGCAAGTTGAGTCATCAGCCAGTCCAAAGTTTACCCACACTCCCTTATCTTGGTGACTGGGTGATTTGTGTAGGTTTTCCCACTGAGCAGTAATATAAGGGGAAAGCAAGAGGTGCAGGTTTTCAGGTCTGGCAAGACCCTGCCTTGCCCAAGCATTGTCACTGTCAACTGCTCACTTCCCCTTGGAGACTCTTCCCCTTGGCCCAAGAGAGAGCTGCATTGGAATATGCCTCATCCTCTCCTGCCCTGGGGTGGTCAACATGCTCACAGGGGCATTGGGTCCTTGGCTCAATAGCAAAGAACTTAATTTAGCTTTGCGTGTGGGGGGATGGGGGTGGGGAGGGGTTTCTTCTTGCCTATCTGCAGCTGCCTTGCTTGGAGGCGCGGTTATCAGAGTTGGGTGCTTCTCCTTTATGATGTTAATCTTCCTCAAATGTTTGTGGGTATGTGGTTGGATGTTGATCTTTGTGTCTGGGATTCCCCAAAACTGTCTGTGAAGGCCATTTTGGTTAATGCAGGCTGCAGAGAGTTGGACAGGGAGACTGTAGCAGGTTGCCCAGGGGGTACACCTGGGTGTATGTCTTCTGGGTGGTGGGGGGCTACACAAACCACCCTAGTGTCAGCCACCACCTGAGGTTTCACACTTCGTCTCTGGCACACAAGGGACAGGAACCTTGGCCCCGTACTGCCTGGTGCAGACTGGAGAAGGGCTTACTGTGGGTTTTCCCTCTGCGCAGTACCTCTGCTGGTGGCTTTGGAGGCCTTACTTCCTGGATGCACTCCGCGCAGCCTTGCAGCACTCCTGAACCTTGCCCCCCTCTTGCACAATGGTTTCTGGCCCTATTAGGTCCCCTCGTTTTCTGTGCTCACATGGCTTGTTGAGTTTGATATGTATAGGAGTTTGTGGCTACAGTCAGGGCTCAGCCCACTGTCTGAATCTTGTCTTCCAGCATCTCTTTGGCATTTCCCAGGTGTGCAATTTGCACAGTTTTAGGAGAAACTGAGTAATGGTGTTAAAATCATGGACTTTGCAGTTGAAAGGAGCCAGGTTAAAATGCTGGTCTTTCTCTACCCCAGTCCTCATCTGTAACACAGAAATGGTTAGAATCTGTTTGCTAAGTATGCATGCTTGGTAAATCCTCAGTAAATCATGTAGCCTCAACTGGACTCTGTTTCTCTTAGTGAAAATAATGATATTATTATACTGATAAAAATGAGGAGGTCCTTAAAAATGGGGATCTTTGATTTTTGGGGGCTTGAAGCTATAAAAGGCATGGAATTTAAAACTTGATGAGTCCTCATTTTCAAAATGTGTTTATCACTGAAATGTGATGACCCCAATCTAATCATCAAAATTGTTTTGACTAAAACTGTTTAATTAAACTTTTAATTGAAAGTGTTTTCATTGAAGTCAAAATCTTTCCTCACCTTATCTTCAGAATGCTTTTATTGGGCCAGGTTACAAAATCTGTATGTCTCTTACTAAAGCTCGAAATTCTAATATTCATGAGTATCTTAAATGTTCAACCAAAAGCTATCCGTAAGGAGTGCCTTGAACTCAGAGAAATGGTGATAGCTGAGTCAAGTTTGGGTGGGCAGAGGGCCACAGTAGCAGAACCCAGGCTTCTTGGCATGTTTATGATTTCCGAGGAGTCATGGCATTTCTTGCTTTAGTAATCAGAACAGCACTCATAAAAATAAAGGGCCATATTGTTGTCTGCTGAGGGTTGTATTAACCGAAAAAGTTTGTACTACATGAATGGACATTTCCATAGAGGAAAATAGTGAATGTGACAATCACAGAGCAACTGTGTCCAACTCAGCCACAGGCTACAAACCTAGCCACTGAGGAGTGGGGCGCCCAGGAATGTAAACTCTTACTCAGACTGAAAATCGTCTCTGCATTTTTGTCTCAGGGCAAAAGGGTGAGGCTGCAGGCATTTGCTTCTGTTAAGCATTATCTTTTAGGCAGATACACTTTTGGTGCTTCTTTTAACTTTTCAGAGGCCACTTTATAATCACCCGTGGGGTTCCCTTCAAATCCACGTGTTAAATACATCAACTCATAACTCTGCGAGCTGCAGAGAACCCCTGATCCTGGCTTTTTGCTTTTTTGTGTGTGCCTGCTTTGAGATTTAGAAGGCAGATGGCAGTCCCAGTTTTGAGGCAAATCAGCTGGAGTCAATTTTTGTTGTTTGAATTTGAGGGTGTGTATCTGTGCCTGAAGACATGCAGAGGAAAAGGCAGAGTGAATGACTTCATGCCTTTTTCCTTGCCAAGATCCTAAAGCTTTAGTTGTTTGAGTACAGTCATACTACTCAAAAACCATAGTGACAATTTACAATTCTTTGGTTTTTACATCCTTCCAGAATGTCTTTGTATGTATACAAGCAAAACAAATGTAGGCTCATATTTTCCCTCTTTTACACAGTGGGTAGCTGATCACACACACTGTTCTGTACCTTGCCTCTTTCTTTCACACATTCTTTTGATAAATACATAGCATCTATTGTATTGTACCTCAGTTTATGTATTTATTTATTGCATTTATTTATTGTATTATACCTCAGTAAGCAGTCTCCTCTAATGGACATTTGGGCTATTAATATTTAGGTATATAACAAATAATGCTGTTGATGTCTTTTCACACATGTATAAGTGTATCTACATAGTAAATTCTCAAAGTAATGGGCCAAAGAACATGTGTGTGCATGCGTGATAAGTCGCTTCAGTCGTGTCTGACTCTGTACTACCCTATGGACTATAGCCTGCCAATCTCCCCCATCCATGGGATTCTCCATCCATAGGATTCCCCAGGCAAGAATACTGGAGTGGGTTGCCGTGCCCTCCTCCAGGGGATCTTCCTGACCCAGGGATGGAACCTATGTCTCTTACATCTACCTGCCTCAGCTGGTGGGTTCTTTACCACTAGCACCACCTTGGAAGCCCCAACAGGCCATAGAACATATGCTTCCAAATCACCCTCCATGGGAGTTTTTCCTGTTTGCCTCCATGATGTATGTGCTTGCCTGTTTCCCTATAGGCCTGACTAAGTGTTATCAAATTTTTGGTTTTTCCTAATCTGCTCTGTGAAAAAAGATGTCTCAGTATAGTTTTGATATGCATTTATCTTAAGATGAGTGAGACTTAGCATGTTTTAGTGTGTGTGAGAGCTGGTTATATTTACTTTTTTTGAGCTCTCTCTTCATATCTTTTCCTTATCAACCTCTAGGACCTTTTGGTCTTTCCTTGTCTTTCCTAGGAACTCTTTGCATTGACATTGTATGTAGTGGGTAACTAAATACCCTATCCGGACTCACTTACAAGCTCTGAAGAATTGAAATGAGAACTTTGAATGTCCAAGGGGCTATCAGTAGAAATGTTTTGCTTTTTTCTTAATTATTGAATTAATATAAATTAAATGTACACTGTCTTGGGAAAGTAAACGAACCTTTAAGACTTAGGTTAAATAAGTCTTATTTAGATTTAATGGAGAAGGAAATGGTAACCGACTCCAGTACTCTTGTCTGGAGAATTCCATGGATGAGGATCCTGGTGGGCTGCTGTTCATGGGGTCACACAGAGCCGGACACAACTGAAGTGACTTAGCCTGCATGCATGAATTTAGGTTTAAGTAAATCTAGTAAGGGCTAAATATCCAAAATGTATAAAGAACTCATAGAATTCAATATAAAAAGAAAACCTGATTTAAAAATGGGCAGAGGACCTAAACAGACATTTTTCCAAAAAAGACATACAGATGGCCAGCAGGCACATGAAAATATGCTCAACATCACTGATCATCAGGGAAATGCAAATTGAAACCACAATGAGATATCACCTCACACCTGTCAGAATGGCTATCATCAAAATGTCTACAAATAATAAATATTGGCTAGGATGTGGAGAAAAAGGAACCCTGATGCACTGTTGGTGAGAGTGTAAATTGTTGTAAACACTATGGAAACAGTATAGAGTTTGCTAAAAAAATTGGAAATAGAACTACCATATGATCCAGCCATTTGACTCCTGGCTTTATATCCAAAGAAAATCAATAGATTTATTCAAAATATATTTATATCAAAAAGAAAATTCAAATAGATATATGTACCCCAATATTCACTGCAACATTATTTACAATGACCAATATATGAAAACAACTTAAGTGTCCATCAACAGATGAATGGATAAAGAAGATGAGGTACATATATGTATATTCTTGCCTTGAGAACCCCATGAACAAAATGAAAAGTCAAAAAGAGACTACAGTTGTGGATGTGTCTGGCGGAGTAAGTAAAATCTGAAACTGTAAAGAACAGTATTGCATAGGAACCTGGAATGTTAGGCCTATGAATCAAGGTAAATTGGACATGGTCAAACAGGAGATGGCAAGAGTAAACATTGACATTTTAGGAATCAGTGAACTAAAATGGACAGGAATGGGTGAATTAACTCAAATGACCATTATATCTACTACTGTGGGCAAGAATCCCTTAGAAGAAAAGAAGTAGTCCTCATAGTCAACAAAAGAGTCTGAAATGCAGTATTTGGGTGCAACTTCAAAACCGACAGAATGATCTCTGTTCTTTTCCAAGGCAAACCATTCAACATCACAGTAATCCAAGTCTGTGCCCCAACCACTAATGCTGAAGAAGCTGAATTTGAACTATGAAGACCTACGAGACCTTCTAGAACTAAGACTAAAAAAAAACATATTCTTTTCATCATAGGAGAATGGAATACAAAAGTAGGAAGTCAAGAGATACCTGGATTTAACAGGCAAGTTCGGCCTTGGAGTACAAAATGAAGCAGGGCAAAGGCTAACAGAGTTTTGCCAGGAGAATGCCACTGGTCATAGCAAACACCCTCTTCCAACAACACAAAAGAAGACTCTACACCTGACATCACCAGATGGTCAATACCAAAATCAGATTGCTTATATTCTTTCAGCCAAAGATGGAGACGCTCTATACAGTCAGTAAAAACAAGACCAGGAGCTGACTGTGACTGAGACCATGACTTCTCCTAGCAAAATTCAGGCTCAAATTGAAAAAAGTAGAGAAGACCACTGGGTTTCCCTGGTGGCTCAGACAGTAAAGAATCCATGTGCAATTTGGGAGACCTGGGTTCAATCCCAGGGTTGAGAAAATCCCCTGGAGGAGGGCGTGGCAATACACTCCAGTATTCTTTTTTTTTTCACACTACAGATTTACATATATTTTATTTATTTATTTTTCTGTTTGGGAGATGTCTTTTTTTATTTTAATTGGGTGCTAATTACTTTACAATATTGTGGTGGTTTTTGCCATATGTTCACATGAATCAGCCATGGTTGTATGTGTTCCCCATCCTGACCCTCCCTCCCACCTCCCTCCCCATTACATCCCTAAGGGTCATCCCAGTGCATCAGCCCTGAGCACCCTGCCTCGTGCATTGAACCTGGACTGGCAATCTGTTTCACATATGATAATATATATGTTTCAATACTATTCTCTCAAATCATCCCACCCTCGCCTTCTCCCACAGAGTCCAACAGTCTTTTCTTACTTCTGTGTCTCTTTTGCTGTCTTGCATATAGGGTCATTGTTACCATCTTTCTGAATTCCATATATATGCGTTAATATACTGTATTGGTGTTTTTCTTTCTGACTTACTTCACTCTGTATAGTAGGCTCCAGTTTCATCCACCTCATTAGAACTGATTCAAATGCATTCTTTTTAATAGCTGAGTAATATTGCATTGTGTAAATGTACCACAACTTTCTTATCCACTCGTCTGCCAATGAACATCTAGGTTGCTTCCATGTCCTGGCTTTTGTAAACAGTGCTGTGATGAACATTGGGGTACACGTGTCTCTTTCAATTCTGGTTTCCTCAGTGTGTATGCCCAGTAGTGGGATTGCTGGGTCGTATGGCAGTTCTATTTCCAGTTTTTTAAAGAATCTTTACACTGTTCTCTATAGTGGCTGTACTAGTTTGCATTCTCACCAGCAGTGTAAGAGGGTTCCTTTTTCTCCGTACCCACTCCAGCATTTATTGTTTGTAGACTTTTGGATAGCAGCCATTCTGACTGATGTGAGATGATACCTCATTGTGGTTTTGATTTGCACTTCTCTGATAATGAGTGATGTTGAGCATCTTTTCATGTGTTTGTTAGCCATCTGTATGTCTTCTTTGGAGAAATGTCTGTTTAGTTCTTTGGCCCATACTCAGATGACCATTATATCTACTACTGTGGGCAGGAATTCCTTAGAAGAAATGGAGTAGCCATCATGGTCAACAAAAGAGCCTGAAATGCAGTACTTGGATGCAGTCTCAAAAATGACATAATGATCTCTGTTCGTTACCAAGGCAAACCATTCAATATCATGGTAATCCAAGCCTATTCCCCAACCAGTAAGAAGCTGAAGTTGAACAGTTCTATGAAGACCTACAAGAACTTTTAGAACTAACAGGCCAAAAAGATGTCCTTTTCATTATAGGGGCTAGAATGCAAAAGTAGGAAGTCAAGAAACACCTGGAGTAAATTTGGACTTGGAGTATGGAATGAAGCAGGGCAAAGGCTAATAGATTTTGCCAAGAGAACGCACTGGTCATAGCAAACACCGTCTTCCAACAACACAAGAGAAGACTCTACACATGGACATCACCAGATGGTCAACACTGAAATCAGATTGATTATATTCTTTGCAGCCAAAGATAGAGAAGCTCTATACAGTCAGCAAATATAAGACCGGAAGCTGACTGGGACTCAGATCGTGAACTCCTTATTGCCAAATTCAGACTTACATTGAAGAAAGTAGGGAAAACCACTAGATCATTCAGGTATGACTTAAATCAAATCCCTTATGATTATACAGTGAAAGTGAGAAATAGATTTAAGGGACTAGATCTGATAGACAGAGTGCTGGATGAACTATGGACAGAGGTTGGTGACATTGTACAGGAGACAGGGATCAAGACCATCCCCATGAAAAATAAATGCAAAAAGGCAAAATGGCTGTCTGAGGAGGCCTTACAAATAGCTGCAAAAAGAAGAGAAGCAAAAAGCAAAGGAGAAAAGGAAAGATAGGCCCATTTGAATGCAAAGTTCCAAAGAATAGCAAGGAGAGATAAGAAAGCCTTCCTCAGCGATCAGTGTAAAGAAATAGAGGAAAACAACAGAATGGGAAAGACTAGAGATCTCTTCAAGAATATTAGAGATACCAAGGGAACATTTCATGCATAGATGGGTTTGATAAAGGACAGAAATGGTATGGACCTAACAGAAGCAGAAGATATTAAGAAGAGGTGGCAAGAATACACAGAAGAACTATACAAAAATGATCTTCATGACCCAGATAATCATGATGGTGTGATCATTCACCTAGAGCCAGACATCCTGGGATGCAAAGTCAAGTGGGCCTTAGGAAGCATCACTATGAACAAAGCTAGTGGAGGTGATGGAATTCCAGTTGAGCTATTTCAAATCCTCGAAGATGATGCTGTGAAAGTGCTGCACTCAATATGCCAGCAAATTTGGAAAACTCAGCAGTGGCCACAGGACTGGAAAAAGTCAGATTTCATTCCAATCCCAAAGAATACTCAAACTACCGCACAATCATCTCACATGCTAGTAAAGTAATGCTCAAAATTCTCCAAGCCAGGCTTCAGCAATATGTGAACTGTGAACTTCCAGATGTTCAAGCTGGTTTTAGAAAAGGCACAGGAACCAGAGATCAAATTACCAACATCCACTGGATCATCGAAAAAGCAAGAGAGTTCCAGAAAAACATCTATTTCTGCTTTACTGACTACGCCAAAGCCTTTGACTATGTGGATCACAATAAACTGTGGAAAATTCTGAAAGAGATGGGAATACCAGACCACCTGACCTGCCTCTTGAGAAACCTATATGCAAGTTAGGAAGCAACAGTTAGAACTGGACATGGAACAACAGACTGGTTCCCAATAGGAAAAGGAGTATGTCAAGGCTGTATATTGTCACCCTGCTTATTTAACTTATATGCCAAGTACATCGTGAGAAACACTGGGCTGGAAGAAGCACAAGCTGGAATCAAGATTGCCGAGAGAAATATCAATAACCTTAGATATGCAGATGACACCACCCTTATGGCAGAAAGTGAAGAACTAAAAAGCCTCTTGATGAAAGTGAAAGAGGAGAGTGAAAAAGTTGGCTTAAAGCTCAACATTCAGAAAACTAAGATCATGGCATCTGGTCTCATCACTTCAATGGGAAATAGATGGGGAGACAGTAGAAACAGTGTCAGACTTTACTTTTTTGGGTTCCAAAATCACTGCAGATGGTGATTGCAGCCATGAATTTAAAAGATGCTTACTCCTTGGAAGGAAAGTTATGACCAACCTAAATAGCACATTAAAAAGCAGAGACATTACTTTGCCAGCAAAGGTCCGTCTGGTCAAGGCTATGGTTTTTCCAGTGGTCATGTATGGATGTGAGAGTTGGACTGTGAAGAAAGCTGAGCGCCAAAAAATTGATGCCTTTGAACTGTGGTGTTGGAGAAGACTCTTGAGAGTCCCTTGGACTGCAAGGAGATCCAAGCAGTCCATCCTAAAGGAGATCAGTCCTGGGTGTTCATTGGAAGGACTGATGCTGAAGCTGAAACTCCAATACTTTGGCCACCTCATGTGAAGAGTTGACTCATTGGAAAAGACCCTGATGGTGGGAGGGATTGGGGGCAGGAGGAGAAGGGGACGACAGATGAAGAGATGGTTGGATGGCATCACTGACTAAATGGACATGGGTTTGAGTAAACTCAAGGAGTTGGTAGGCCTGGTGTGCTACAATTCATGGGGTTGCGAAGAGTCGGACATGACTGAGCGACTGAACTGAACTGAACTGATTCCTAAGTATTTTATTCTTTTTGTTGCAATGTTGAATTGTTTCCTTAATTTCTCTCTCTGTTCTCTCATTGTTAGTGTATGGGAATGCAAGGGATTTCTGTGTGTCAATTTTATATCCTGCAACTTTAATGTATTTGTTAATTAGCTCTAGTAATTTTCTAGTGGAGCCTTTAGGGTTTTCTATGTAGGTTTCTATGTAGGTTTTCATGTCATCTGCAAACAGTGAGAGTTTACTTCTTGTTTTCCAGTCTGGATTCCTTTTATTTCTTTTTCTGCTCTGATTGCTGTGGCCAAAACTTCCAAAACTATGTTGAATAGTAGTGGTGAGAATGGGCACCCTTGTCTTGTTCCTGACTTTACGGGAAATGCTTTCAATTTTTCACCATTGAGGATAATGTTTACTGTGGGTTTATCATATATGGCTTTTATTATGTTGAGGTATGTTTCCTCTATGCCTGCTTTGTGGAGGGTTTTTATGATAAATGGATGTTGAATTTTGTCAAAGGCTATCTCTGCATCTATTGAGATAATCATATGGTTTTTATCTTTCAGTTTTTAATGTGGTGTATCACATTGATTGATTTGCAAATCTTGAAGAATCCTTTCATCCCTCAAATAAAACCCACTTGGTCATGATGTATAATCTTATTATGTTGTTGGATTCTGTTTGCTAGAATTTTGTCGAGGATATTTGCATCTATGTTCATCAGTGATATTGGCCTGTAATTTTCTTTTTTTGTGGCATCTTTATCTGGTTTTGGTATTAGGGTGATGATGGCCTCATAGAATGAGTTTGGAAGTTTACCTTCCTCTGCAATTTTCTGGAAGACTTTGAGTAGGATCGGTGTTAGCTCTTCTCTAAATTTTTGGTAGAATTTAGCTGTGAAGCCATCTGGTCCTGGGCTTTTCTTTGTTGGAAGATTTCTGGTTATGGTTTTGTTTTCTGTGCTTGTGATGGGTCTGTTAAGATTTTATATTTCTTCCTGGTTCCGTTTTGGAAAGTTATACTTTTCTAAGAACTTGTCCATTTCTTCCAAGTTGTCCATTTTATTGGCATATAGTTGCTGATAGTAGTCTCTTATGATCCTTTGTATTTCTGTGTTGTCTGTTGTGATTTCTCCATTTTCGTTTCTAATTTCGTTGAGTTGATTTTTCTCCCTTTGTTTCTTGGTGAGTCTGGCTAATGGTTTGTCTATTTTATTTATCTTCTCAAAGAACCAGCTTTTAGCTTTTTTTTTTTTGCTATGATCTCTTTTATTTCTTTTGCAGTTGTTTCTGCCCTAATTTTTGTGATTTCTTCCCTTCTACTAACCCTGGTATTCTTCATTTCTTCCTTTTCTAGTTGCTTTAGGTGTAGAGTTAGGTTATTTATTTGATTTCTCTCCTGTTTCTTGAGGTAGGCTTGTATTGCTGTGAACATTGCCCTTAGCACTGCTTTTACTGAATCCCATAGGTTTTTGGTTGTTGTGTTTTCATTTTCATTCATTTCTATGCATATTTTGATTTCTTTTCTGATTTCTTCCATGATTTGTTGTTTATTCAGAAGTGTGTTGTTTAGCCTCCATATGTTTGTATTTTTAATAGTTTTTTTTCCCTGTAGTTGACATCTAATTTTACTGCATTGTGATCAGAAAAGATGCTTGAGATGATTTCATTTTTTTGAATTTACCCAGGCTAGATTTATGGCCCAGGATGTGATCTGTCCTGGAGAAGGTTCCGTGTGCACTTGAGAAAAAGGTGAAATTCATTGTTTTGGGGTGAAATGCCCTATAGGTATCAATTCGATCTAAACTGGTCTGTTGTATCATTTAAAATTTGTGTTTTCTTGCTAATTTTCTGTTTAGTTGATCTATCCATAGCACACTCCAGCATTCTTGCTTGGAGAACCCCCATGGATGGGGGAGCCTGGCATTCTACAGTCCATGGGGTTGCAAATAGTCAGACACGACTGAGTGACTAGGCACACAAACACAGGGAAGACCACTAGACCATTCAGGTATGACCTAAATCACATCCTTTATGATTATACAGTGGAGGAGATGAAGAAATTCAAAGGATTGGATCTGGTGGACAGAATGCCTGAAGAACTATGAATGGAGGTTCATTGTACACGAGGTAGTGACCAAAACCATCCTCAAGAGAATAAATGCAAGAAGGCAAGTGGTTATCTGAGAAGGCCTTATAAATAGCTGAGAAAAGGAGAAAAGCAAAAGGCAAAGGATAAAAGGAAAGATATTCCCAACTGAATGCAGAGTATAGAGAATAGGAAGACGAGATACTTCCTTAGTGAACAATGCAAAGAAATAGAGGGAAACAATAGAATGGAAAAGATTAGAGACCTCTTCAAGAAAATTAGAGATACCAAGGGGACATTTCATGTGAAGATGGGCACAATAAAAGTCAGAAATGGCAAGGATGTAACAGAAACAGAAGATATTAAGAAGAGGTGGCAAGAATACACTGTACAAAAAAGGTCTTAATGAGCCAGATAACCTTGATGGTGTGGTCACTCACCCAGAAGCACACATTCTAGAGTGTGAAATCAAGTGGGCCTTAAGAAGCATTACTATGAACAAAGCTAGTGGAGGTGATGGAATTGCAGCTGAGTTATTTAAAATCCTAAAAGATAATGCTGTTAAAGTGCTTCACTCAACATGCCAGTCAATTTGGAAAACTCAGCAGTGAACCACAGGACTGAAAAAGGTCAGTTTTCATTCTAATACCAAAGAATGAATGCATGCTCAGTTGCTCAGTTGTGTCTAACTCTTTGCGACCCCATGGACTGTAGCCTGCCAGACTCTCCTGTCCATGGAATTTTCAAGGCAAGAATACTGCAGAGGGATTGCCATTTCCTACTTCAGGGGATCTTCTCTACCCAGGAATCAAACCTGCTTCTCTGTGTCTCCTGCGTTGCCAGGCAGATTCTTTTACCACCGAGCCATGTTGGGAGCCCTAATCCCAAAGAAGGCCAATGCCAAAAAATGTTCAAATTGCCATACAGTTGCATTCATTTCACATGCTAGCAAGATTATACTCAAAATCCTTCAAACTAGGCTTCAGGATTATGTGACTTAAGAACTTCCAGTTGTACCAGCTGCATTTAGAAAAGGCAGAGAAACCAGAGATCAAATTGCCTACATCTGCTGGGTCATAGGAAAAGGAAGGGAATTCCAGAAAAACATCTACTTCTACTTCATTGACTATGCTAAAGCCTTTAACTGTGTAGATCACAACAAACCGTGGGAAATTCTCAAAGAGATGAAAATACCAGACCAACTTACCTGTCTCCTGAGAAACCTGTATGCAGGGCAAGAAGCAACCCTTCAAACTGTGCATGGAACAACAGACTGGTTCAAAACTGGGAAAGGAGTTCATCAAGGCTATATGTTGTCACCCTACTTATTAAACTTCTATGCAGAGTACATCATGCAAAATGCCAGGATGATGGACCACAAACTGGAATCAAGATTGCAGGGAGAAATAACAACAACCTATCATATGCAGATGACACCACTTTGATGGCAGAAAGTGAAGAGGAACTAAAGACCCTCTTAATAAGTGTGAAAGAGGAGAGTGAAAAAGCTATCTTAAAACTCAGCATTCAAGAAACAAAGATCATGACATCTGGTCCCATCACTTCATGGCAAATCGATAGGGAAAAAATGGAAACAGTGACCAACTTTATTTTCTTGGGCTGCAAAATCACTGTGGACAGTGACTTCAGGCATGATGCTTGCTCCTTGGAAGAAAAGCTAGGAAAAACCTAGACAAACTGTATTAAAAGCAAAGAAATCACTTTTTCTGACAAAGGTCCTCAATAGTCAAAGCTATGGTTTTTCCAGTATTCATGTATGAATGTGAGAGTTGGACCATAAAGAAGGCTGGGCACTGAAGAATTGATGCTTTCGAACTGCAATGCTGGAGAAGACTCTTGAGAGTACCTTGGACAGCAAGAAGATCAAACCAGTCAATCCTAAAGGAAATCAACCCTGAATATTCATTGGAAGGACTGATGCTGAAGCTGTAGCTCCAACACTTTGGCCATCTATGTGAAAAGCCAGCTCATTGGAAAAGACCCTGATGCTGGGAAAGATTGAGGGCAGGAGGAGAAGGAGGCAACAGAGGATGGCATGGTTGGATGCTATCACTGACTCGATGGACATGAATTTTAGTAAACTCAGGGAGATACTGGAGGACAGGGAACTCTGGCGTGCTGCAGTCCATGGGGTCACAGAGAGTTGGACATGACTTAGCAACTGAATAACAGCAACATATATATACACACACAATGGAGTATTACTCAACTATAATAAAGAATGAAATTTTGCTCTTTATAACCACATGGATGGACCTGAAGGGTATTATGCTAAGTGAAATAAGTCTAACAGAGAAAGACAGAAACTATGTTTTCAGTTATATGTAGAGTCTTAAAAAATAAAACAAACATGTGAATATAAAAAGACAGAAAGAGACTCATAGCTATAGAGAACAAGCTAGTGGTTACTAGAGGGGAAAGAGACAAGATCAAGGAAGGGAAGGAAGAAGTGCAAACTACTAGGTATAAAATAAATAAGGTACAAGGATATATAGCACAGGGAATATAACAAATATTTTTAATAACTTTAGAGTATAATTTATAAAAATATCAAACCACTATATTATACACCTGATGTTAATGTAATACTATAAGTCAACTGTCTATCTCTTTCTTTAGTCACGAAGTCGTGTCTGACTCTTGCAACCCCATGGACTGTAGCCCGCCAGGCTCCTCTGTCCATGGGATTCTCCAGGCAGGAATGCTGGAGTGAGTTGCCATTTCTTTCTGCAGGGGATCTTCCTGACCCAGGGATCAAACCCACATCTCCTGTACTGCAGGGAGATTCTTTACCAACTGAACTATGAGGGAAGTCAACTGTACTTCAGTATTAAAAAATGACATATCATCCTTTTATATAGAGAGACAACACTGTAAATATATTGGTTCTCTACATGTTGATTTTATAATTCAGTACAATTGCAATTCAAATGCAAACAAGATTCTTTTAGATAGAGAAGTAAATTCTATGTAGAAAAATAAACATGAGAATAACCAAGAAAATTCAAATGAGAAGGTCAGTTGAAAGAAAGAGTAGAGAGTAGTTCCACCAAATTTTAGAATTATTACAAAGCCATAGTAATGAAACGTGTTGGAGACTAGAGAGAGAAAGGACAAGAAAAGCAATGGGTTGGAGCCACAACTCAACAAATAGGCCAAATGCACATTAGTTTTGCTTTACTATTTAGGATTTCAAATTTGTCCAGTAAATAAAGTTTGCTTGGTAATAGGACAAAAATAACATATTACTTCCTCACTTCCACACCAAAATCAGTTTCAGATGAATCAAATATTTAAACATAGAAATGAATACCACTGAAAGTCTAGGAAAATGATAATATAATTTGGGACTGAGGAAGGACTTTTTCCTAAGCATGGCACAGAACCCAGATACCATAAAGGAGAAAATTAATAAAATAATTACATAACAATTAGAACTATTCTGCAGAAATAGAAGTGACAACCAACAAACAGGTCAAAACTGTTTCAACATATACTGCAAAGAGCACTGGTAAATCAGTGATAGAAAGAATAGCCCAATTTCAAACGAATCAAAGAAGAGATTTATAGAGTTCATTAATTCATTGAAAAAGATAGAAATGACGGATCAATGTGAAAATATATTGAATGTCATTCATATGAGAAGAAATTGAAACCAAAACCAATTTTGAGATATGTTATTTTTCTTTGCAGATTGTAAACAATCAGGAAGTTTGATATTATTTAAGCTAGCAAAGATATAAGTTTTGCCCTGTTTTTCATATTTTATTTTAATCTAATACTGAGTTGATGAGTAAGGACCGAATTGATGCAACTTTTGGAAAAGCAAATTGACAATCTTTATAAAAATCAAGGCCTACTATATCCTCTGCTTCTTCTACTGCTAGAAATTTAACCTGGGGAGACAGTTCACAGGTGGGAAGTGCACACATAAGGATATTCAGTGCAGCAGTGGAGGGGGTTACACAAAACTATACCTGCCCTAAATGTCCATCAATGAAGACAAAGGGCTGCCATGACAAAAGCTGTGCTGGGTCTCTGAGTGCCGACCCAGAACTTCGACGGGAGAGAAGCAAGTTGCAGAACATAATCATGGTATAATTCATTCATTAAAAAGGAAGAGGAGGTGAAACAGATCACCAGCCCAGGTGGGATGCACGAGACAAGTGCTCCGGCCTGGTGCACTGGGAAGACCCAGAGGAATCGGGTGGAGAGGGAGGTAGGAGGGGGGATCGGGATTGGGAATACATGTAAATCCATGGCTGATTCATATCAATGTATGACAAAACCCACTGGAAAAAAAATAAAAATAAAAATAAAAAAGGAAGAGGAGGAGAAATGAATATTTATGTGAGATCCAGGGAAATCACTCATGGCCTCTATATTCCAGGGAAACTCCAGCCTGGAATCTTAAAATCATGAAGCAGCCTAGATCTTTACTTAAGTTTTTTGAAAGGACATCCACAAGGAATTCTGTTTAAAGCACACGGCCAAACCTCTGAACTCCTTTGCCCAGATCTTTCCCAGAAGGTCACAAAATGCAGCCTCTGTCCTCAGTCTCTAATCTTGTGCTCTCTAGAGACCTCCCAGGCATTTCCCACAGAGTCAGCTTGTCTTGTCTTGGTGAGAGTCGGTGTCCGTCTGCCTGCCCTGCTTCTGCCCTTTCTAGTACAGACACTGCAGCACCCTGCCCTGCCTGCCCTGCACCAGTGAGGCCATCCAGACTCTACCTAGGAGGATGAAGAGGTAGAGGCAAGACATCTGCTTGCAGCTTCTCTCCTTACCATCAGTACTTCAGGATGTGCTGAGATTAAGTTGGGCTTGAGGAGGATCCTTGGTAGTGACCCCTAGGCGGGCACAGGGGCTGGGATGAAAGGAGGGGCCTCTCCCTCTTCCGGGAACCAGTATGGTTTTCTGGTCAGACTCAAGCCAAGCACAAGTGCTGTGCTTCTCTGCTGCATGGTGCCAAGCTGCCTCTTGGGGGCGTAATTCAGATTCCTCACTTGCCTTCTGCAGAGCTTCTGCCTTCCCAGCTCTAGGATGGGGTGAGTAGACCCAGCACACAAGGCCATTGGAAGCTGGCATGTCTGTGCCCTACCCTGGGGAGAAATAATGGGAGCTGCCCTGGGAATCACAGAGCAATAGGAGATGACCCCCCCCCCACCCCCACAATATAGAGAACCCTTTCTCTTTCCTTCTTACTGCTTCATAGGACTCTGTTATATGGATGGTCCATAGTTTCTGTAGCTAGTTCTCTATAGATGGACATGTAGATTTTTCCCCTGCAATAACAATACAATAAATAGTCTTATGTAGATATGATTTTATATTTATGTCTCATATATTTTGCATAAATTTCTAAAATACAGAGTGCTGGGCTAAGAGGGAAAATGCAGATCTAATTTTGCTAGGTATTGGTAATTTCCCTCCATGGAGGCTGTGCCATTTTGCATTCCCTCTAGCAAAGTAGGGCAATGCCAAAGAATGTTCAAACTACCACATAACTGTACTCATTTCACAGATCAGCAAGGTAATGTTCAAAATCCTTCAAGCTAGGCTTCAGCAGTACATGAACAGCGTCTAGATGTACAAGCTGGCTTTAGAAAAGGCAAAGGAACCAGAGATCAAATTGCTAGTATCCGTTGGATCATAGAAAAAGCAAAGGAATTCCAGAAAAAAATCTACTTCTGCTTCACTGACTACACTAAAGCCTTTAACTGTGTGGATCACAACAAACTGTAGAAAATTCTTAAAGAGATGGGAATACCAGATAAGCTTACCTGCCTTCCGAGAAACCTGTATGCAGCTCAAGAAGCAGCAGTTAGAAGCGGACATGGAAGAATGGACTGGTTCCAAATTGGGAAAGGAGTATGACAAGTCTGTATGTTGTCACCCTGCTTTTTTAAATTCTATGCAAAATTCTGTGCTTAGTCACTCAGTTGTGTCCGGCTATTTGTGACCCCATGGACTCCTCTGTCCATGGGGATTCTCTAGGCAAGAATATGGAGTGGGTTGCCATGCCCTCCTTCAGGGAATCTTCCCAACCCACGGATCAAACCCAGGTCTCCTGCATCGCAGGTGAATTCTTTACTGTCTGAGCCACAAGGGAAACCCAAGTCAACCATACTTCAATTTTTTTTTTTTTTTTAAAGTAGAAAGTCTGGAAAGAATACAGCTCCACATTCTAGTTTTTCCAATCTGTCTCATCAATGTATGTGCCCAGGCTCTAGCTCAGCACATTGTAGGTATTAAATAGTTATAAAATGAGTGAACAATAAATTAATTTTCAGAAGAGGACCTAAATATTGGAAAAAATTCATCTTTGTAGCTCTGTATTTCTGTGTCTCTTTTCAACTGCTGCTGAATTTGTGGAGGAATTGGTTTCCATTTTCTCTCTGGTTTTTTGTCTAATAAGGCAGAATCACAATAAAGGACAGAAATGGTAAGGATCTAACAGAAGAAGAAGAGATTAAGAAGAGGTGGCAAGAATACACAGAAGAACTATACAAAAAAGATTGTAATGAACCAGATAATCATGATGGCGTGATCATTCACACTCACCTAAAGCCAGACATCCTGGAATGTGAAGTCAAGTGGGCCTTAGGAAGCATCACTAGGAACAAAGCTAGTGGAGGTGATGGAATTCTGGCTGAACTGTTTCAAATCTGCACTCAATATGCCAGCCAATTTGTAAACTCAGCAGTGGCCACAGGACTGGAAAAGGTCAGCATTCATTCCAATCCCAAAGAAAGGCAGTGCCAAAGAATGTTCAAACTACTGCATAATTGCACTCATCTCACATGTTAACAAAGTAATGCTCAAAATTCTTCAAGTGAGGCTTCAAATATATGTGAATCAAGAACTTCCAGGTGTTCAAGCTGGATTTAGAAAAGGCAGAGGAACCAGAGACCAAATTGCCAATCCATTGGATCATAGAAAAAGCAAGAGAGTTCCAGAAAAATATCTACTTCTGCTTTGTTGACTATGCCAAAGCCTTTGACTGTGTGGATCACAACAAACCGGGGAAAATTCAAGAGATGGGAATACCAGACCACCTGATCTGCCTCCTGAAAAACACATATGCAGGTCAAGAAGTAACAGTTAGAACCAGACATGAAACAATGGACTGGTTCCAAATTGGGAAAGGAGTATATCAAGGCTGTATATTGTGACCCTACTTATTTAACTTATATGCAGAGTGCATCATGGGAAATGCTGGGCTGGATGAATCACAAACTGGAATCAAGATTGCTGGGAGAAATATCAATAACCTCAGATATGCAGATGACACCACCCTTATGGCAGAATGTGAAGAGGAACTAAAGAGCCTCTTGATAGAAGTGAAAGAGGAGAGTAAAAAAGTTGGCTTAAAACTCAACGTTCAAAAAACTAAGATCATGGCATCCAATACCATCACTTCATGGCAACTAGATGGGGAAACAAGGGAAACAGTGAGACTTTATTTTGTTTGGCTCCAAAATCACTGCAGATGGTGACTGCAGCCATGAAATTGAAAGACTCTTGCTCCTTGGATGAAAAGCTATGACAAACCTAGACAGCATATTAAAAAGCAGAGACATTACTTTGCCAACAAAGGTCCATATAGTCAGACCTACAGTTTTTCTAGTAGTCGTGTATGGATGTGAGAGTTGGATCACAAAAGGCTGAGCACTAAAAAATTGATGCTTTTGAACTGTGGTGTTGGATAAGCCTCTTGAGACCCCTTGGACATCAAGGAGATTAAACCAGTCAATCCTAAAGGAAATCAATCCTGAATATTCATTGGAAGGACTGATGCTGAAACTGAAGCTCCAATATCTGGCCACCTGATGTGAAGAGCTGAGTCATTAGATAGGACCCTGATGCTGGGAAAGATTGAGGGAAGTAGAGGAAGGGGACAACAGAGGATGAGATGGTTGGACGGCATCACCGACTTGATAGACATGAGTTTGAGCAAGCTCTGGGAGATGGTAAAGGACAGGACAGGGAAGCCTGGCATACTTCAGTTCATGGGGTTGAAAAGAGTCAGACACAACTGAGTAAATAAACAACAACAAACCATGATGGTGTGGTCACTCACCCGGAGCCAGACATCCTGGGGTGTGAAGTCAAGTGGGCCTTCAGAAGCATTACTACGAACAAAGCTAATGGAGGTGATGGAATTCTAGCGCCACTGTTTAAAATCTTCAAAGATGATGCTGTTAAAATCCTGTGCTCAGTATGTCAGCAAATTTGGATAATTCAGCAGTAGCCACTGGACTGGAAAATAGCGGTTTTCATTACAATCCCAAAGAAGAGCAATGCCAAAGAATGTTCAAACTACCTTACAATTGAGCTCATTTAACATGCTAGCAAGGTGATGCTCAAAATTCTCCAAGCTAGGCTTCAGCTGTACCTGAGCAGAGAAGTTCCAGATGTAGAAGCTGAGTTTAGAAAAGGCAGAGGAACCAGAGATCAAATTGCCAGCATTTGTTGGCTCATGAAGAAAGCAAGGGAATTCCAGAACAAATCTACTTCTGCTTCACTGACTACACCAAAGAGATTGATTGTGTGGATCATGACAAACTGTGGAATATTCTTAAAGAGATGGGAATGCCAGACAACCTTACCTGCCTCTGGAGAAACCTGTGTGCAGCTCAAGAAACAATAGTTAGTACTGGACATGGGACAAAGGACTGGTTCAAAATTGAAAAAGGAGTTCATCAGACTATATGTTGTCACACTATTTATTTAACTTCTATGTCGAGTATATCATGCAAAATACCAGGATGGATGAATCACAAGCTGGAATCAAGATAGCCAGGGGAAATATCAACAACCTTGAATATGCAGATGACAGCACCCTAATGACAGAAAGCGAAGAGGAACTATTGAGCTTCTTGATGAAGGTGAAAGAGGAGAGTAAAAAAGCTGGATTAAATATCAACATTCAAAGAACGAAGATCATGGCATCTGGTCCTATCACTTCATGGCAATTAGATGGGGGAAAAATGAAAACAGTGGTATATTTTATTTTCTTTGGCTCCAAAGTCACTGTGGACGGTGACTGCAGCCATGAAATTAAACGATGCTTGTTCCTTGGAAGTAAAATTATGAGACACCTAGACAGTGTTTTAAAAAGCAGAGACATCCCTTTGTCGACAATGTTCCATTTAGTCAAAGCTATGGCTTTTCCAGTAGTATGTATGGATGTGAGAGTTGGACTGAAGAAGGCTGAGTGTGAAAAAATTGATGCTTTTGAACTGTGGTGTTGGAGAAGACTCTTGAGAGTCCCTTGAACAACAAAGAGATCAAACCAGTCAATCCTTAAGGAAATCAACCCTGAATATTCATTGGAAGGACTGATGCTGAAGCTGAAGCCCCAATACTTTGGCCATCTGATGTGAAGAGCTGAATCATTGGAAAAGAGTGTGATGCTGGGAAAGATTGAGGGCAGGAGGAGAAGGGGGCAACAGAGGATGACATGGTTGGATGATATCGCTGACTCTGTGGACATGAGTCTCAGCAAACTCAGAGAGATACTGGAGGACAGGGAACCCTGGTGTGCTGCAGTCCACAAGGTCACAAAGAGTCTGACACAACTGAGTGACTCAAGAATAGCAGTAAGACAATCATCTTACCTTTTAGTTCCCACATGTTTCCCCAGCACATTATGTTCTGAACAATTGCCCCACATTTTGTTGGGTGCTCTCAGCCTGTGAAGTGAGGAGTTGGACTTTGATGACAGGGCCAAGGGTTCAAGTTCCTATCTGCTCTTAGAAGCTGGGTGGAGGCGCTTTCTCTAATCACTCAGAGCACTGGTCACCTGGTGAAAAGTGGTGGTAAGAGCCCCTGTCTTGCGTGGGTGTTAGGAGAAAGGTGGATGTACGTAGAGTATTTCTTATAGCATCTGGCAGTTCTTAATAATCAATTACTGATCTACTAAATGTTATCACAGATCATTTTATTTTCTCTTTTAAAGTCCATGACACCTTTGCCAATTATTGTCCCGGAAAATGTTCTTATTCTCTTTATTCCCAGAGCAACTGTGTCAGGACGTGGTGTACCTAAGAGCTGCTTTAGTTTAAATAATACCATCAAAGAACTAGTTCATTAAATCAGACTGAAAGTAGTTAGCTTTGTGTTGTATTCATTTTATCTTTGTTATCGTTTTCCTTTTCTTAATTTAAAAATCGGTACAAACTTGATGAGAAAAAGGAAAAGATTTTGGAAAATACAGACTAAATTTTTATAAACAAAAATAATAGCCTGTGCTTATTAGAAATCTCCCTTTTCCCTCCAAGCATTTTATTAAGACATCATCTATAAGCCTGGAATAAACGCTTTCACTTTCACTGTGTATTTTCACATGATGCCAGCCTGTTTTCTGTGTTATATATTTGCCCATTTTTTTTCCTGTCTGCTCCTTATTCTACTCTTTTAGCTTAGTATCATATAAGTTGTTTTTTTTTTTTTTTTACTTTTCTTTCGTTTTCCTTGTAATCGGTTTTAATGGCTGCATGGTAGTTCCTCATTTTTTTGTTGTTGTTGTTGTTGTTTTTCCCATTTATTTTTATTATTTGGAGGCTAATTACTTTACAATATTGTAGTGGGTTTTTGTCATACATTGACTTGAATCAGCCATGGATTTACATGTATTCCCCATCCCGATCCCCCCTCCCACCTCCCTCTCCACCCGATTCCTCTGGGTCTTCCCAGTGCACCAGGCCTGAGCACTTGTCTCATGCATCCAGCCTGGGCTGGTGATCTGTTTCCCCCTAGATAATATACATGTTTCGATGCTGTTCTCTCAAAACATCCCACCCTCGCCTTCTCCCACAGAGCCCAAAATTCTGTTCCATACATCTGTGTCTCTTTTTCTGTTTTGCATATAGGGTTATCGTTACCATCTTTCTAAATTCCATATATATGCGTTAGTATACTGTATTGGTCTTTATCATTTTGAAGTATCCTGAGGTCCTACTGGGCTAGCTGGCTCAGATGATAAAGAATTTGCCTGCAATGCAGAAGACCTGGGTTTGACACCTGGGTCAGGAAGATCCCTTGGAGAAGGGAATGGCTACCCACTCCAGTATTCTTGCCTGGAGAATTCCGTGGACAGAGGAGCCTGGCGGGCTGCAGTCCATGGGGTCGCAAAGAGTTGGACAGGACTGAGTGACTAAGGCTACTACTACTTTAGTTGGCTCAGGCTGCTATAAAGTTGCCAAAGGCTGGGTGCCTTAAACAACAGACATTTCTTTCTCACTCCAGGGGTCAGGAAGTCCAGGATGAGGTGTTGGCAGGCTCTGTTCTCAGCGAGGACCCACCTCCTGGTTGTAGATGCCATCGTCTCTTTGTGTCCTTGTGTGGGAGAGAGGATTGAGCTCTCTGTCTCTTCTAGGAGGGCACTAATCCCACAACGCCAGCTCTACCTTCAGGAGCCTGTCACTTCCCAGAGACCCACCTCCTTAGACTGGGCATCAGGACAAAATCAGGAACTCCAGGGGGACAAAGCGTGCAGCCTGTCTCGAGTATGACAGTGGAAAGGAAAGTTGTGGGGTTTCTGTGGGCCCCAGGGCCACAGAGACCTGCTCCATCACTCTAGCCCCTGCTGCTTGCCGGCCTGCCACTGTGAGTGTCTTCATCCTGGCCTCCCTCATCTGTTAGATGGTGGCCGTGGACCTACTCACAGTGCTGCTGTTGATACCAACTGGGGTTCTTGGCTTCCTTAATCAACAGAAATTGATCAGAGGCCAGACAGGAAGTTCAGGCAAGGCTTTATGGGACCCCTGCTGCAATGGGGGCAGTGGTAAGAACAGACAAGAGTTTCCCTTGCTTGCTCTGCTCCCTGGGGTGAGAGGGGCAAGGGGTGAGGAGGGAGCTGGTTCTTTTCATGGGGTGAAGGTGGGGGTGTGTCCAGGGGCCAGACTGGAGGGGTGGCTTAGTTTATTTTGCCCATTGCTTCCCTGGTGGTGTGTACAAGGGGCATGCACAGTACACTGCTTTCACTCCCTGCTCTTCAGAAGTGGCAGTTGCTTTTTTGGTCTTTTTGTATCTTTTTGTCCATAATTTGCCCTAAGTGTGGCATGCACACGGTTACTTTTGGCCTCTTTATTTTCTTTGTATTTTGTAGCTCCAAGAGACATTGGTCTAGGTGCAAGCATTGCAGAACTAGAGTAAAGGGTCCCAGGTCCCAGCCGGTCTCAGTAAGGCTTCCCATGACAAATGTACCAATTCCACCACACTCTGCCGAACAGTAAACGTTAGAGCTCGTTAAATTTTTCAGTATATCAGGTAGACATAACATGATGAACAGTTGTTTCTTTTATTTCTAAAGATAACCGCAGTGTTAGGTGTGATTTCCCTCTGTCCAGCCTGCTCGTAGGTATAACCACCCATGCCCCTTTTATTAGCAAAAATTCATTTCAGGGATTTGGTGAAAATATCCACAGGGAAGTTTCCTGTCAGTGCTGGGAGGCTTTGCTGGTGTGCAGCCCGCATGGCTGGAGATCTGCTCCGTGTGAGCCGTGAGCCAGGCCTCTGGCCAAGGCCACCTCTGTCTTTGCTTTCGTTTCTGATGCTGGTCTAGTGGTCCAGCTTGATGGAGCTGAGCCCCAGCCATCTGGAGTCAGTGAGGAATTACTGCTGAGGATCACCCTCCCTCATGAGGGGTCATGTCGCCCTCTACACCCCCACAACCTCTGCCTCTTCCCTGAAGAAGTAAAGGGTTGGATTTCAGTGTAATGTGACCCAGAGATGAAAACTGCTGCTGAGGCTAAAACCCTAGAGGGACAGCTGGCAAAGAAAGAAGCATCCTCGCTGAAGGCTAGTGAGCCCAGGACTGCAGCGGACGGGCCCCGGCAGTACCAGGAGGGTGTCCGCTCCAGGGAGGGACAGCCCCTGACCCAGGATTTGGCCACACAGGGATTCGATGGACAGTGGCACAGGAAGGCCACTAAACAGTTATGACCAGGTCAGTCGCAGGCTAGAATTTACTCTTGTCTATTCTGCAGTGAACTCTGGGTTGTTAGATATATTTTTACTTTTTGCTACTCCATTGATGCGGGTGAATGTAATTGTTTTTAAAAGCATATATTCAAAATAAATAAATAAATAAAAGCATATATTCATGTAAATGGTAGTGTCTTTTCTAGGATGCACAGAGGATGCCAGAGATGTTTGAATCAAGAAAGAATATTTGTCTTCTGTCATGCATGCTTTCCTTGATGGGGATGAGAGAATTAAACAGTAGTATAATAAATATATATGTGTAAGAGACAAACTGATTAAGAACTGATAGAATTAAAGTCACTTTCATACTACCTCTCCATTGTCCTAGATTCACAGAAAAATAAAAAAGCAGTAGAGAGAATTTTAGTCTGACTATGGGTCAGGAGGAATGATTTAACAAATACTGTTCTAGAAGAAAAGGTAAGAATACCTCCTTAGGATATAAAGACAGAACAGATTCAGAATCGGCAGACAAAGGAGGACTCTCTAAGATGGGGAAGGCCACAATGAACTGTTAGTGTAAGTAGCATGGCTTGTATCACCAGACATCACTCTGTAACATTTGTGAAATTCTGTTTCATTACTTTCCCAAAATAAAAATGAAGAATAATTTCTGTTCATTTCCCTATTTTATTTTTCTAAAACCTGAATTACAGAAATAACATTTAGAGGCTGAGTTATTGGCAACTAAAAACATTTATCCTAGAAGTGTCAGAATATGTAAAACATATATTGTTACTGAAAGTATTTTTTTTTTTGTAAATAGATTATTAACTTGAAAGTGACTGCCAAAGGCTAAATGATGCTCTAGTTTCATATGTTTTAAAATATTTTTAGCAAATACTTTTTCACATAATGAACTTTCATTTACTGCCCATGACCAGAATATTTAAATACCGGGCCTTATAGAAATTAACATTTATCACCCACCAGAAGTATGTTCACTTAACATCATCACAGCTTATTGGAACTATTTCTTGCATTCTCGAGTAAGTCTATGTGCTAAATCCATAATGCTAGTCATCCACTACATTTATAGCTTCCCCTCGCTAGTTCCTACTTCTAATTACTTCTGATTGTCTCTTTCCCCAAAACAAACCACCAACACTAATCAAACCTTAAAAATAAAAAAACTATGCTAGTGGCTTCCCCTTCTTTTTTTTAAAGTTATCTTCTTTGTTAGGCATATTAACTTTATCTTAAAAGCAAGTAAGATGCCTGTTGATAAATATATGGAATTTTCATTGCTATCTAGGAAAATAATTACACCCATTGTAACAGAGAACAAAAAGGATTTTAAAAAATTTTGACACTGAATCATTCTAATGTTTTACTGTTAATTTCCTACTAGTTTTAGTTACTTCTCTGCTACATTAATATTGTATTGAAATAGAATATGTTTGGGGGTTGTATTTTGAGTATGAATTTTAAATCTATATAAATAAAATATTTAGAACTGTGATGTTTTACTGTATTAAAGAATTTAATTATGGAAATGGTTGATTAATAGGCAAAAATAATTGAATAATCTCAAATAGTATAAATAAATTATCTTGCTCTAAGTTTACAAAGGTCACCAATTCTCAATATAAAACTCTAGTAGTATTTTTGTAAAAATAAAATTACTATTAAAGTATTTACCTTTAACAAAAGATGTTTCATGGTAGGGAAGAGGGTTTCTGCCTTACATGATGTATCTCTGTACTATTTATTTTTTTTTTTCAATGAGAATGTGTTCTTTTATCACTTATTTGATTTCTTTAAAATTTTAAATTAAGTCATATAATTCCATTACAGAGACTTTAGGAAATAAAAATCTTTTCTAATCCTATCACTAATTCCCCTCAGCCCATCCTTAATACTTATCATTAGCATTTTGGTCTTTTTCAATTTAAATAAATGTTAACCCTTCTCTTTACAATTTCGGGAAATTAAATGAAGTTGGCAGATTAAATTAAATGCATAAGCATTAATTGATATTTTCTCATAGTGTCCTTCCAACAGTTTGTTTGGACCAGAACCCCCAGCTCTTGTGTCAGTGGCAGTAGACATGTGTTGTCCATGTAACTTAAGAAAATCAGATTCAAACTGAAAAAACCAAAGCATTAAAAACAAATATATATATATAGAGAGAGAGAGAGCTGAGCAGAGTGTTTCTAATGATGTCATTTATTCCACATACATTGCATTATTTAAAAATCAAGTTAAAGTAAAACCACCCTTGTAATTTCATGTGCATCCCATGTCCTAGGTTCTACATTCACAGTGTTGCTTAACTTGGGTGTAAAGGTGAAGTTTCTATTTATGTTCCTAAGGTGAACAGAAGAGGTTACTTTATTCCTAATCTGAAGAGAAGAAGTTACTTTATACCTTTGCACACACCTGTCTTTTATGGGGATAAGGGGGATATTAGTTTAATTCTGAGAGATGAACAGTGACGTGACTAAGTGCCCCTTCTGATGGATGACGCTGCCGTGTACTCTGCCTTCTTTTTGCCCTGCCAAAGGCTTCTCCCTCCAGTGGCTTCCCTCCTTCTCCCTGCCAGTGGCGCTCAAATGTCTCAGGGTCTCTGACTATTAATAACTAGTGAGGATTCTATTTTACATGGTAGTAAACTTTACATGTATTTTACATGGTAGTGTATATATCAACGCCACTTTCTCAAATAGATGGCTAGTGGGACGATGCTATATAACACAGGAAGCCAAGCCTGGCACTCTGTGATGACCTAGAGGAGTGAGTGGGAGGAAGGATTAAGAGGGAGGGGATATATATATATATATATATATGTGTGTGTGTGTGTGTGTGTGTGTGTGTGTGTGTATATATATTTAGTTATACTGATTCACATTGTTATATGGCAGAAAACAACATAATATTTTAAAGTAACTATCTTCAAATTAAAAATAAATGAAAAGAAATGACCTATGATAGTAATTCTAATTAAAAGATGAATGATAGAAATAAGAAATGGTGAATAAAAGGTAAATACAAATATAAAAAAATAATAGTTAATGAGGATTGTTAGTGTATGTTTAGACGTGAAGCTGCCTTGAAGTGTGTGTGTTCAGCCACGTCTGACTCTTTGTGGTCCCATGGACTGTAGCCCACCAGGCTCCTCTGTCCATGGGATTTTCCAAGCAAGAATACTGGAGTGCGGTGCCATTTCCTTTTCCAGGGAATCTTCCCAATATCCTGCATCTCTTGTGTCTCCTGCTCTGGCAGGCAGATTCTTTACCACTAGCGCCACCTGGGAAGCTGCCTAATGTATAACCTCTTACACACTATACTGTTTTCTGATTCCTGTTTCTAAAAATTACACAGCCAAAACCCCAGCAAACTCCATTTAAACACAGCAGTGTCGCATTCATGTTTCAGGAAGGGCGCAGATTGTGAGTGATACTCCTGAAATCCACTTAACGTGGGTTTTCAGAATGGTGGCCTTGGAAATAGTCATGGCTTAGAGTGAGCTACAAAGACTCTGAATGGTATCAGGGACCTTCACTGTAAGCAGTTTGCCTTTCCCTTTCTCCCCAAGCAGAATTTTTCTGCACTGATGGTGGAACTCGTTCAATATGCCATATGGCAGGTCTTGCATTTAGGGTACGTTATTCTGATTTACTTCTCCCAAGATTTTGTTGTGAAAAGTTTTGAACATACAATAAAACTGAAAGAATTGAAACATGTATGTCCATATACCCACCACCTAAATTCTACCATTAACACTTTCTGAAATTGCTCTCATTTCTATCCATCTATCTGTTTTTCTATCCACCTATCAATCTGTTATTATTAATGCATCTCAAATTAAGTTGGAAATATCTGTACTTTTCACCCTCAAATACTTTAGTATTCATTTTATTCACTATAGTTTAATATTGTTTATAATTTTTAGATAAAATTTATATAAAGGAAATGTACATATCTGCATTGGACTATTTGATAAGCTTTGACAAAAACCAGCACCTGTATACTGGAAACGTCATCAAGATATAGAACCATGCCCAAACAATTTCCTCATGGCGTTTTCTGGTAAACTTCATGACCACCCTCAGGAACCACTGTTCTGATTTTTTTCCCACCATAGATCAGAACAGCATATAAATGGGGTCATTTTATGAAGTCATTCTTTCATTCAGCAGTGTGTTTTTAGATTCCCATCAATCATTTCATGGATCAGCAGTTTATTCCCTTTGGTTGCTGAGTAGTCAATATACTATGGGAGTTATTTATTCAACTCCTTTTGATGGACACCTTTACTAATTACAGTTTAGAAATACCATGAATGGCATTTAATATAAACATTATTGGATATATTTTGAGACATATTTTCTTGGGTAAATACCTAAGAATAGAATAAGGGAGTCATAGGATAGGTGTGTACTTAAGTTTCGTAAGAAACCACTAGACTTGTTTCCAAAGTGGTTGTACAATTTTAGACGTAACCAATAAGGTATGAGTGTTCTAGTTTCTCCATATCCTCACCACGTATTGTCAGTCTTTTTAAATTTTACTAACTTTTGTGGGATTGTAGTGGTGGTTAATTTTCATTTCCCTGATGACTAATGATATTGAGTTTTTTGAATCTCTTCTGCTATTCAAATCTTTGTTTGTTTTTAACTGGATTATTTGTCCTTTATTACCAAGTTATAGGAGTTCTTCCTGTTTTCTGAATACCATTCGTTTTCTGGGTGTATGTTTTGCAAATATTTTCTTCCAGTATGCAACTTGCCTACTCATTGTCAAATGGTAAACAGTTTTTAAATGGTAGATCAACCTTCTGATGAGCATAAGTTTTAAATTTTGTTGAAGTCTAATTAGTAATTTTTTCCTTCCATGTTTATTACTTTCTGTGTCCCATCTAAGAAAGCTTTGCCTACTTTCAAGTCATAAAAATGTCCTCCTGTGATATTTTTTTCCTAGAAGCGCTACATTTTTTTTTTAAGCACTACAGTTTTAACCTTTGTGTTTAAGTCCATGATCCATTTCAAATAATTTTTGTGTGTGGTGAGAAGTAGGAGTCAGAGTCCCTTTTTATTCAATGATGTCCAGGTGTCCCAGCACAATTTATTGAAAAAATTTTTGCTTTTCTCGTTGTGTTGGCACCCTTATAAAAAATTAATTGGATGTACAAGTATGAGTCTGTTTCCCAATAGAAAGTTGAGAAGCTATTCTGCTTCACAGATAAATTTGTAAATACTAGTAGCACACTGCTTTGATTATTATTATAGTTTTATGTAAGACTTGAAATCAAGTAGTGTAGATCCTCCAACTCTTATTTTCCAAGATTGTTTGGGGGTAAATCCTTTGAATTTTTGTACAGATTTGAGGATCAGGTTGTCAATTTTATCCCCCTCAAATGCTACTGGAATTATGGTTGGGATTACATTGAATCTATAGATAAAATTGGAGAGAACTGACATCTTAATAATATTGATTGTTTTAATCCATGAACATGAGATGTCATTCCATTTGTATAGGTCTTATTTAACTTTTCTCAGCAATGTTTTATAGTTTTTAGGGATAGATCTTATCCATCATTTAAAAAATTTATTTCTAAACATGCAATTTTTATCCTATTGTAAATTTTGAAAAAACTTTTTTCCAGATGTTGGCTGCTGTAATGTGATTTGCTTTTGCGATGTGAATGTTTGGAAGGCAACCTTCCTCATCATTTGCATTTTTACATGAAAAAAAGCCGTTTTTTTCATCTCTTCAAAGAGATGGAGTGAAGTTAGCCCCAGTCTGAGAGCTGGTGAACCAAACATCAGTCACAGTTTGCTTCTTACAAGCTGTGTGAACTTGGCCAAGAATGATTTTTGAATTCTGTCTCCATTTCTGCTGCCACTTAACACAATCAAAATGTAACTACTCATTCATTGCAGTCTTTTCTATGATAGGGACAGAACTTTAAACTCTGGTTCAGTAACACATTTGCAAATCTAGTAGAAGCCTTGAATTTTCTTCCCAGAGAAGTGTGCACACACACACGCATACGCATGCATGCACACATACACGCACAATTTTCTGTGCAACTTTAGGATGTGCAGGAAGTCTCGAAGCCTTCTGGGATCTACAGACTGCTAATTATGAAGCCATTCTAGAGTGAGAGCTATAAGGGCTGACTGTTTTCACGTCTGCGTCTTCAGACCCAACAAGTATGGAATGAGGGCTGCCATTCTAAATCCCATGCCTTTATGGCATTTTCTAGGCAGAGAGGGTCTAGATTTCCACACACTCAGGTTTTGACTTGCCTTTCTTCCTCCACGGAATACTGTATCCCTCTGAGGGACACAGCAGTGGGGCAGTTTGGTGTTGCTGTCGGTGAGGCCAGCCTGCCAGGCAGCTGCCCTGGGGGGCCTGGACCCACTCTCCAGGCATTGTCTCATTCCGGAATCTTCCCCAACTGTGTTCAGCCTCCTCACGCCTTCACCTCTGGCTCCATGCAAGAAGTGCCTCCGCAGGGGCAGGTGCTGAAGTCGGCTGTGCGGGGTGACACGGGCAGCGTTTCAGAGCAGCCCTCTCTGGCTAAAGTACATCCTGCTCTCCTCTCTGGTGGTTCCCATAAGCAGCTCTGGCAGTGGAGGTGATGTTGTGTGTGTGCCTCTGTTCACCCAGGTGCCGGGGACATGGGCAGCAAACTCTCTGTGCCAGGCAGTGAGCCCACAGTGCAGGGCCCGAGGACGGAAGGCATTCATGCTGCATACAGGCGAGGCGACATCAGCAGAGCCCAGCACCTGCTCCGAGAAGCTTGTGACGAGAGCACATCCCAGCTGGAAAAGGTAAGGTCTATGCCAGCCCTTCTTGCCAGAAGTGGGAACCCAGGTTGGGTGAAGGTTACCACGAAAATTGTTTTCTTGTTATCATTATAATCATAATGGGGATATTTCTTGGGTTCTGAATACTTTGTTTCTCATGTAAACCTCCTGGTGTCAGTCCTTTCGAGTGGACTTCTCAGCTTGTCAGGTAAGAACACTGCGCCATCATTCCCAGGGGCAGGAAGGAGTCACAGAAAGGAAAAGGACAAAACTGACAGTCAAGGGTTTAACCTAATATAGTCTTTTATAGTTTTTTTCCACTATAAAACAGCACATGTGCAAACTGAAAAATTCAAAAATATATAAAAGTAAGGGGAAGAAGAACCAAAATTAATCATCCAAACAATCCCACTGAGCATTTTTGGTATACTCTTTTCCGAGCTGCTGATCTGAACATTCATCTTTTGTTTTTATTGTTTCTAATATAGACACAGTTTTATTTATGCATAGTTTTGCATACTGCTTTCTCTTACATAATATTATATGAACCATTTTCTGTATGGCTGTTGATTCCTTATGTGCATCACCCTCACTGGATACATGACACTTCATCTGGTGGAGACACTGTCACTTATCTGGCTATTCCTTTTGGTTAGATATTTGGATTGTTTCTAATTTTTTATTATTATAAATAATACTGTACTGAGTGTTTTTTGCCTAATTGTTTTCTTATTATCAACTATTTTCTTTGCTTAGGTAGATTTGCAAGAATTGAGAATGTGGGTAACAGTATTTTTAAAATTTTGAATATATGCCAAACTTTTCCAAAAGCTTGTAGAGATCAACCCTCTTGCCAGCCTACAGCTTTGGAAGATCATTGCCATGTTCTGGTCCTTGTGGGAAATTCTTATTGGCTGTGAACCAGGAGAGCACTTTATTGATGGTATATGTGTAATACTTTGATTAACACAGGTTTAAGGTTTTCATTTAATTAATAGTTGGAAATAGCTCAATTACTAAACCTCCAGCCTGTTCGCAAAGTTGTAAGAGAATTTTTGGGGGGAAATGGTCAAGTTCAACGTGCTTGATAATTATTGAGGAGAGAGCATTTTTGGAAAATTCTCCAAGCGAGGCTTTAACAGTATGTGGACCAAGAACTTCCAGATGTCCAAGCTGAATTTAGACAAGGCCGAGGAACCAGAGATCAAATTGCCAACATCCGTTGGATCATAGAAAAGGCAAGAGAATTCCAGAAAAACATCTACTTCTGCTTTATTGACTATGCCAAAGCCTTTGACTATGTGGATCACAACAAACAGTAGAAAATTATTAAAAAGATGGGAATACGAGACCACCTGACCTGCCTCCTGAGAAATCTGTATGCAGGTCAAGAAGCAACAGTTAGAACTGGACATGGAACAACAGACTGGCTTCAAATTGGGAAAGGAGTACGTCAAAGCTGTATATTGTGACCCTACGTATTTAACTTATATGCAGAGTACATCATGAGAAATGCTGGGCTGGATGAAGCACAAGCTGGAATCAAGATTGCCGAGAGAAATATCAATAACCTCAGATAGGCAGATGACACCACGCTTATGGCTGAAAGCGTGAAGAGGAACTAAAGAGCCTCTTGAATGTAAAAGAAGAGAGTGAGAAAGTTGGCTTTATTTAAACTCAGCATTCAAAAAACTCACGTTATGGCATCCAGTCCCAGCACTTCATGGCAAATATATGGGGAAACAATGGAAACAGTGAGAGAATATTTTCTTGGGCTCCAAAATCACTGCAGATGGTGACTGCAGCCATGAAATTAAAAGATGCTTACTCCTTGGAAGAAAAGCTATGACCAACCTAGACAGCATATTAAAAGGCAGAGACATTACTTTGCCAACAAAGGTCCATCTAGACAAAGCTATGGTTTTTCCAGTAGTCATGTATGGATGTGAGAGTTGGACCATAAAGAGAGCTAAGCACCGAAGAATTAACGCTTTTGAACTATATTGTTGGAGAAGACTCTTGAGAATCCCTTGGACTGCAAGGAGATCAAACCATTCAATTCAAAAGGCAGTAAGTCCTAAATATTCATTGGAAAGACTGATACTGAAGCTGAAGCTCCAATACTTTGGCCATCTGATGCGAAGAATTGACTCATTGGAAAAGACCTTGATGCTAGGAAAGATTGAAGGCAGGAGAGGAGAAGGGGAAGACAGAGGATGAGATGGTTAGATGGCATGACCGACACAATGGACATGAGTTTGAGCAAGCTCCAGGAGTTGGTGATAGACAGCGAAGTCTGATGTGCTGCAGTCCATGAGGCAGCAAAGAGTCGGATGTAACTGAATGACAGAACTGAACTGAGAATTTTTGATTCCTCCCATTATGGATTCACAGTATATGTGGTCAAAGCCTCTCTTCTTATGGGAGTACTGGAGCACGTCAGAGTTGCTGGCCCGTCATTTGTGGCCTGGGGATTGTAAGCAGGGACCCAAGAAACAGCAGTCTGAGGTGTTACCTACAGAGCAGTCGCGCTGTCTGGGACCTTTTCCCAAATGGAACTCCAGACTGCCGTCACAGAACTTCCCATTGAACCTGAACCTCTTGCATCTCCTGCATTGGCAGGCAGTTTCTTTACCAGTAGCACCACCCGGGAAGGCGTGTTTAAGTCCAGATATCAGCAAATTCAGTTTCCTGATGTATGTACTATTGCTCTCCTCTGCTGTTTCTTTTTTTCCCTTTTAATGTGTATTGAAAATAGACTAGATAATTCTCTAATAAATATTTGTATTGTTAATTTGTATACAATGAGGATATACATATGTGTATATATATATATATATATATAAAACTAAATATAATTTGTTAACAAATCTGAACCTGAGACAAAAGTGAAAACTTTTGGCAAAACAATGATGCTGTTTCAAAAAAAATAGGATATGAGACACTTATAAGGTCAAGTTTTCTAGAAGTAGCATTAAAAAACTAAACAAAAACAGGCAAACTTTTCTTAATTCTTAATTTTTTAAATTATAATAGTATTATAACACATTTACAGAAGACTTGAAAAATGCAGAACCAAGTTACATGTAGTTCTACTATGTATTACAATTTTTCAAGTAGATAAATTAAGATTTTTAGTTGGAATTTCAAAATCAAACCCTCAAAAGTTAATAGAATAACTGCACATAAAAGTAGCAGAATATAGTATACCTGAAAATCACTGTGAATCAATTCAACATTATTAAAATTTATACAATTTTCACACAATGCGGGGTACAAGTTCTAATCAAGTTGCCATAGACCATAAACCAGGAGACACACAAATGTAATCCAGGGACGTAAAAAAAAGGAAAAACTTTCATGGTCAAAGGTATTGAAATCATACAGAGGCTGTTCTTTTATCACTGCACACTTATGTTAGAAACCAATATCAAAAGATATTTGAAAATAACCCATATATTTTCAAGTGTAATGTGACAGTTACCAGGAGACTTAGCCATTGAAAACTTCAAGAAGGTTAAAAGACAGAAAACACAGAAGGTGATTGCAGAGAAGAAAGAATTTAAATGAGAAACTAATATCAAAATGAGAAATTAACATCAAGAATACTTTAAAAACTCCATGTATTTGGAAAATAAATGTCCACTTTTAGATGATGGGTGTATCTAAGAAACCATAGCAAAGAAAATTAGAAAATATTTATAACAGATTAAAAATGAAACGAGAATTTTTCAGAACTTGTTGCATACAGCTGAAACAGCTCAATGCAACTAAATACAATGTGGAATCTGGAAAACACCTAATGAACAGTGGAGGGTCTCCTGTGGAGGTGTGGGTTGGCAGTGGCTTGCCGCGGGGACAGATGCATTGGCAGCAGCAGTTCTGGGAGGTGCCCCTTGGCAAGCGAGCCCTCTTGGAAGTGGTTATTAACCCTGCCATAGAGCCTGTAGACTCCAGGGCTGAGTCACCTCAGGCCAAACAGCTAATAGGGAAGGAGCCCCACCCATCAGGAGATTACAGTGTTACCGAGCATGACCCTGCCCACCAGGACAAGACCCAGTTTTTTCCCATACAAGCCCCTCCCAGCAGGATTATCTCCCAGATGAAAGAACAAGATAAAACCCCAGAAAAACAACTAAATGAAGTGGAGATAGGCAACATTCCAGAAAAAGAATTCAAAATAATAATAGCACAGATGATTTCAGTTCAGTCGCTTAGTCCTGTCTGACTCTTTTCGACCCCATGGACTTCAGCATGCCAGGCATCCCTGTCCATCACCAACTCCTGGAGCTTGCTCAAACTCATGTCCATCGAGTTGGTGATGCCATCCAACCATCTCATCCTCTGTCATCTCCTGCTCCTCCTGCCTTCAATCTTTCCCAGCATCAGGGTCTTTTCCAGTGAGTCAGCTCTTCACATCAGATGGCCAAAATATTGGCATTTCAGCCTCGGCATCAGTCCTTCCAATGAATATTCAGGACTGATTTCCTTTAGGATGGACTGGTTGGATCTCCTTGCAGTCTAAGGGACTCTCAAGGTCTTCTCCAACACCACAGTTCAAAAGCATCAATTCTTCAGTGCTCAGCTTTTTTTATAGTCCAACTCTCACATCCATACATGACTACTGGAAAAACCGTAGCCTTGACTAGAAGGACCTTTGTTGGCAAAGTAATGTCTCTGCTTTTTAATATGCTATCTAGGTTGGTCATAGCTTTTCTTTCAAGGAGCAAGCATCTTTTAATTTCATAGCTGCAATCACCATCTGCAGTGATTTTGGAGTCCCCCCAAATAAAGTCTGTCACTGTTTCCATTGTTTCCCCATCTATTTGCCATGAAGTAAAGGTACCTGATGCCATGATCTTAGTTTTCTTAATGTTCAGTTTTAAGCCAACTTTTTCACTCTCCTCTTTCATTTTCATCAAGAGGCTCTTTAGTTCTTCTTCACTTTCTGCCATAAGGGTGGTGTCAGCTGTGTATCTGAGTTTGTTGATATTTCTCCTGGCAATCTTGATTCCAGCTTGTGCTTCATCCAACCCAGCATTTCACATGATATACTCTGCATATAAGTTAAATAAGCAGAGTGACAATATAGAACCTTGCTTGACGTACTCCTTTTCCTATTTGGAACCAGTCTGTTGTTCCATGTCCAGTTCTAACTGTTGATTCTTGACTTGCATACAAATTTCTCAGGAGGGCAGTCAGGTGGTCTGGTATTCCCATCTTTTTAAGAATTTTCCACAGTTTGTTATGATCTACACAGTCAAAGTGTTTGGTGTAGTCAATAATGCAGAAGTAGATGTTTTTCTGGAACTCTCTTGCTTTTTCAATGATCCAACGGATGTTGGCAATTTGATCCAGTTGATTTAGGATCTTGGAAAAAGAATGGAGAAGATGCAAGAAATGTTTAACAAAGACCTAGAAGAACTAAAGAACAAACAAACAGAGATGAACAATACACTAGAAGGAATCAACAGCAGAATCACAGGTAGAATGGATAAGGCGATCTGGAAGAGAGAGTGGTGGACATTACTGCTGTAAAACAAAATATAGAGAAAAGAATGAAAAAAATGAAGACAGCCTAAGAATGTTCTGGGAAAACATTAAAGGTACCAACATTCGCTTTATAGGGGTCCCAAAGGAGAAGAGAGAGAGAAAGGACCTGAGAAAGTATTCGAAGAGGTAAGAGCTGAAAACTTCCCTAAAATGGGAAAAGAAATAGTCAACCAAGTCCAGGAAGCACGGAGTTCCAGGCAGGATAAACCCAAGGAGGAACACACTGAGACACATAGTAATCAAACTGACAAAAATTAAAGACAAAGGTAAAACATTAAAAGCAACAAGGGAAAAATGACAAACAATATACAAGGGAATTCTCATCAGGTTATCAGCTAATTTTTCAACAGAAACTCTGCAAGCCAGAAATGAATGGCACAATACATTTAAAGTGATGAAACGGAAGAACCTACAACCAGGAATACTCTATCCAGCAACACCTCATTCAGATTTGACGTCAAAATCAGGTTGTATAGACAAGCAAAAGTTAAGAGAATTCAGCACCACCAAACCAGCTTTACAATAAATGCTAAAGGAACTTCTCTAGGCAGGAAACACAAAATAAGGAAAACACCTACAAAGAATAAACCCAAAGCAATTAAGAAAATGGTAATAGGATCATACATATCAAACTTAACTTAAATGTAAATAGATTAAATGCACCAACCAAAAGACATGGACTGGCTGGGTGGATGAAAACATGTGCGTATATGTATTTCCACGTACCACATCACTCTGCTTAATGCCTCAAATCGTAATTATTTTATACTGTTAGGTTAATCATGTTTCCATTATGGCTTGCAATTATAATTATCTTTTATTTTTTGTCTGACTATTAATTGTGAAAACTGATGAACATCTCTTGCTATTGTGATTATATAACTGTTAATAGTATTCTAATACAATTCTGAAAATATAAAGAAATATCATGTAAGAAAACAGGAAATTAACCTGTGATACAATATTATTAACTAAAGCACAGATATTAGTCAAACTTTACAAAACAGGTAAACTTTAATAGTCTGTTTTATTTAACTATATTAAATATTATCATTTCAACATATAATCAATATAAAAATTATTGACAAGATTGTTGTTGTTTTTCAGTCACTAAGTCGTGTCTGACTCTTTGCAACCCTATGGACAGCAGCACACTAGGCTTCCATGTCCTTGACTATCTCTCAGAGTTTGCTCAAACTCGTATCTCTTGGGTTGGTGATACTGTCTTAAGTTATCTAACCATCTCATCCTCTGCTGCCTCCTTCTCCTTTTGCCTTCAATCTTTCTGTCATCAGGATCTTTTGCCATGAGTTGGCTCTTTGCATCAGGTGGCCAAAGTTTTGGAGCTTCAGCTACATCATCAGTCCTTCCAGTGATTATTCAGGACTGATTTCCTTTAGGATTTACTGGTTTGATCTCTTTGCAGTCCAAGGGACTCTCAAGAGTCTTCTCCAGCTCCACAAGTTAAAAGCATCAATTCTTCAGTGCTCAGCCTTCTTTATGGTCCAACTCTCACATCCATACATGACAACTGGAAAAACCATAGCTTTGACTATATGGACCTTTGTCAGCAAAATATGTCTCTGCTTTTTAATACACTGTCTAGGTTTGTCATAGCTTTCCTTCTGAAGGACAATTGTGTTTTAATTTTCTTTGCTGCAGTCACTATCCACTGTGATTTTAGAGCCCCAGAAAATACTGACAAGATAGTTTACCGTTTTTGTAGTAGATCTTTGAAATCACCTGGAAAAGAATCTGATGCTGGGAAAGACTGAAGGCAGGAGGAGAAGGGGACAACAGAGGAAGAGATGGTTGGATGGCATCACCGACTTGATGGACACGAGTTTGAGCAAGCTCCGGGAGTTGGTGATGGACAGGGAAGCCCAGCATGCTGCTTAGGGTCACAAAGAGTCAGACATGACTGAGCAACTGAAATCACATATGATTTTACGTTTTCAGCACATCTCACTTTGCATGAGCCATGTTTCAAGACTTAACAATCACACATGACTGGTCCTGCCATCCTGGGCAGCATAGTCCCAGACTTGCCCATGGGCTTGGTGAACCTTTAGAGTCGATTCTCTTGGCAGTTCCCAGCAGCACTCTTCTTGCTGACATCTTGTCCCTGTTCTGTTTTGACCAGGGCCAGCTCCTGAGCATCTCTGCAGCCTATGGTGACCTGGAGACCGTCCGGTATCTTCTCACTGAGAGGCTGGTGGAGCTACCAACGGAGCCCACCGATGACAACCCCGCCGTGGTGGCAGCACAGTTTGGGCACACCGATGTCGTTCAGGAGCTACTCGAGTCTTTGCCAGGTAAAGAGTCTTTGCTTCCCTGGGGGCTCAGATGGTAAAGAATCCGCCTGCAATGCAGGAGACTCGGGTTCGACCCCTGGGGTGGGAAGATCCCCTGGAGAAGGAAATGGCCACCCGCTCCAGTACTCTTGCCTGGAAAATCCCATGGACAGAGGAGCCTGGTGGGCTACAGTCCATGGGGTCGCAAAGAGTCAGACATGACTGAGCGACTTCACTCACTTTGTCCTGTAAGTCCCAGGGTGTGAGTTCTTCACCCCCACTCAGGGACCCTCCTTTTGAAAAACTACTTATTTCCTTATTTGTTTGGCTTCATTGAGTCTTGGTTGCAGCATGAAGGATCCCCGTCGCTGCACGCAGGCTTTTATACTGTTGTGGCGCACCAGCTCAGCTGCCTCACAGCATGTGGGGTCTTAGTTCCCCAACCAGGGATTGAACCAGCATCCTCTGCATTGGAAGGCGGATTCTTAACCACTGGACCATTGGGGAAGTCCCTCAGGGACCCTCTTTTCCTAGGAACCAGACAGACATTTGGGGGCGGGGGGCGCTGCACTCCAAGTTGTTTATGTCTTCACACTGTTTACCAGTCCAAATCCAGAAATCTGGGGGTATTCTTTAAAGCATTCTTTTAAGTTTAAAAGTATTCTTTTAGGTTTAAAGAAAAATTGTTGAGCAGGTACCAAGAATTCTCATATACCACCCTCCACAGTTTCCCTATTATTGATGTTTTGTATGAGAATGGTACAGTTGTTAAAATTGATGAACAAACCAATATTGATATGTTATTACTAATGGAAGCTCATAGTTTGCACTAGGGTTGTATATTCTATGACTGTTAACAAATGTGTAATGATACATATGTACCATTACTGTATCATGCAGAATAATTTCACTGCCCTCCTGTTCTACCTGTTCATCTCTTTCTCAGTTCCTGGCAACCACTGATCTCTTTACTGTCTTCATAGTTTTGCCTTTTCCAGAATGACATATACACAAACCACATATGGTATGTAGCCTTTTTGGATAGACTGCTTTCATTTAGCAGTATGCATTCAAGTTTCCTCCACGTCTTTTCATGACTTGAGAGCTCATACACACACACACGCACACACATACATACATACATATATTTTATCACTGAATAATATTACATTGTCTGGATGTTCCTTGCTATGTTGCTTTCTTAATAACAAGTAATTTTTTCTCTGGTAGACTCAGGCATCCTGGTCTCCTTTGATTTCCTGCAATGGCCTTGGATCTGTTATAGTTATTGCTATAGCTATAGGCTGAGGCACTGTCTTAGCAGTGGTTGTTGGGAGTTAGGATTTTGCAAGGGAATCGGGCCAGCTTCATGGGTATGTGACAATGCAGTCACACAGGGCCCCATACTTAGAAGAGCCCCACACTTGGTTTGTGAGCTTGCCTGCTAAGTTGCTTCAGTTGTGTCCAACTCTTTGCAGTCCTGTGGACTGTAGTCTGCCAGGCTCCTCTGTCCATGGGATTCTCCAGGCAAAAATACTGGAGTGGGTTGCCATGCCCTTCTCCAGGGGATCTTCCCAACCCAGGGATGAAATCCACATCTCTTAAGGTCTCCTGCATTGGCAGACATATGCTTTACCACTAGCGCCACCTGGGAATTACATGGGAATTACACCTGGGAATTACATATAGCACCCGCTACACTTTGCAATTACCCTCTTGAAATTTGTAATACTTTTTAAACAAGGGACCCCATTTTAAGTTTTACGTTGGATCCCACAAATTATGAAATGGCAGCCCACTCCAGGATCCTTGCCTGAAAAATCCCATAGACAGAGGAACCTGACGGGCCTCAGGTCATAGGGTTGCAACGGGTCAGACACGACTGAGCAAATAACACACACACATACACCCCCACAGATAATGCAGTAGTACTGTTAAGGGCTTCCCTGATAGCTTGTTTTGTAGAGAATCTGTCTGCAATGCAGGAGACCCCGGTTTGATTTCTGAGTCGGGAAGATCCACTGGAGAAGGGATAGGCTACCCACTCCAGTATTCTTGGGCTTCCCTTGTAGCTCAGCTGGTAAAGAATCTGCCTGCAATGCAGGAGACCTGGGTTCAATCCCTGGGTTGGGAAGATCCCCTGGAGAAGGGAAAGACTACCCATTCCAGTATTCTGGCCTGGAGAATTCCATGGGCTGTATAGTCCAGGGGGTTGCGAAGAGTCAGACACGACTGAATGACTTCCACTTTTCACTTTATTTTTCACTGTTAAGGGAGTGTCTGACTGTGTCCTTTGAGGTAGATTTGTGCTCAGATTTGGTTCCAAGCTGGCATGCCCCTCATATACCTGGAGGAAGAATGAGTTTATGAACAGAAATCAGGGCAGTGTTAGGGCCCATAGACACAGATTGGATCAAGCAAGATATAGGAAGGCAGAGAGGAGAGGAGCCCCTGAGGTGCCAGTGGCTGATTCTTTCTCCTCAGGAATCCCCAAGAATAGCTCTGTTCTTGCCCTAAAGAATCTATGCCAGCTGACTCACTCATTGGACAGCTTACATTTACTGATCATTTGCCAAGTACTGGACACACTGCAGAACCTGAAAGACACAGAGGCTTTTTAAAAAGGTGGTCCCAGCCCTTTAGTAGCTCCTGGTCCAGCAGAGGAAATTGAGGCAGAAAAGACTAACAGTGTGGTGCACCCATGCAGAGGTTGAAATGTCTACACAGTCGTTTGCGACCACACATCAGGAAATGGTCTTGTCTGTGTGCAGGCTGGGGTCCTCAGAAGGAGTCAACATCTCAACTGGGCTTTGCAGACTGAGCAGGAGTTTACCTGGCGGACAAACAAGGGAAGAGCCTGGTTTGCCTGCTTCTGCAGAGCAGGGAGCTTGGCTCGACCTGAGTATGCTGGAGCTGAGCATGGTTTTCAGCGGCTCCCGGGGTGTCCTGTCTTTAATTCAGCTCGGGACAGAGCTAGTGGGACTGAAAGAGTTGAGGGCATTTGCTGAGCCCTGTGGGGAGTGCAGAGATGGGCAGAACAGTGTCTGTCCTCTGGGAATTCCAAGCCTGTAGGGAGGGTGGCCCTTGTCAGGAGTAAGGTAAGATAAGAGGCAGCTGGAGGACAAGGGCAGGTCCAAGAAGAGGAGGGACGAGAGGTCCATGGTGGGGGGGGTACATCACTGTGTAATTATGAACTTCATTCAAAGGACATCATTATGTAATTCCTGGTCTTGCAGCTCAGCAGGGCTGATGAGAAAGAGGAGGTGGAAAGATGGAGACCAAAATGGGGCTTTTTGAGCTGGATTTGGGCCTCAAAGAATACACACAGGGGTTTGTATGGTTAAGATAGTACCCTTTGGTTTTGGGTAAAGCAGAACTTAAGGCTTGACTTCGCCATTTACCAACTGTCGGACCTTTAGCAAGTTCCCAACTGTCCCTGAGCTTTGGTTTCCTCATATTAAAATGATGACTGTGAGATACAGGGCCTGCCTCCTGAGACTGACACACTCCATCCTCAGTGGGAGTTAGCAGCATGACAACCGCACTTCTCACAGCTGGATATCTGGTCCTAACTGAGTTAGGGGTAATTTGTTTTCTGCTCATGTACCTCCTCCTTTGAATTGTTCATTTTAGTCATCAATTGAGGGCAAAGAAGGGATATTTATTTAGCACCCGCTGCACCCCAGACATGATGCCAGGTACCTTGTGTATTGGGTTTTAATTCTTGCCTTCTCTACCTCACCCCCATTTCCTGGTCAATTTCCTATGACACAGAGGGGTACTCTCTCCAGGCTCCAGAGCACTTTGGTTCCAGAGAACTCTCCACCTCTGCAAATGAGTGTTATGATGCAGTTGGGAAGTGTCCACGTAGGGGATGAGATCATTTTTCCATGGCAGCTAGATCCAAAAGACCTTGCATTACTTTGAACTTGAAGATACTATGACATTTCAGCCCATGCTGTCCCTGTTCGTTCAGTGTGTTATTTCATCCTGAAATTAAGTGGACAGTTCTTTTAGGGAGCAGTTCTCTTAAGTTTTAGGCTGATCTGTTTCTTCATCAGAGTATTTTTAAACTTATGAAAGTGGTATATGTATATTACAGACAATTCGGGAAAGCAGAAAGGGTTATTACTCTAAGAACATAATGACATACCACAATGAGTTATATCAGGCACTTGACAGATGTTATGACAGTTTACTAAGTCAAGTACTTGATATACACAATATCATGTAATCCTCACATTAAACTTGGAAGGCAGGGTGTTCCTTTTCCCTTTTACTTATGGGTAAACTGAGCCACAGAGAGGATAAGAAATTTGCCCCAGATGACACATTTTAATATTTTAATTATTTAATATTTTAATCCTAAGTCACCTGTCTCCAAAACCTGTGTCCCTGTGTATGATGCTGCTTCAGGGATGTGGTCAGGGCTGGGGATGAGGCAGAGAGTAAGGGCATCTCACCGTCCCACCACCCAGAGAGAATTCTGCAGCACTGAGGGTAGGTGGTTCTTCCTAGTCTTATGTCCACACATACATTTTTCATCGCAATTTCACTGCATGTGCTGTTCTGAATGCTACTTTTCCCCAGCCGGTGTTATTTGATGGGCAGGCGGGTTTATAGTGATGTGGGGAAATGTCATATGCAGTTCAGAGGGGCTGTTCCGTAGACACTGTCAACTGGACAATAGCGACTTTCAGCTGGAAACAGGGCCGTGGCTGGAGGGGACCTCAGAGCAGGAGCAGCTGCGCCTTCAGCCGCCCTCTCTCTGTCCTCTCATCCGAGCAGGTTCCTGCAGCCCCCAGCGGCTCTTGAACTGGATGCTGGCCTTGGCCTGCCAGCAGGGCCACCTGGCAGTAGTGAAGCTCTTGGTCCTGCGCCACGGGGCCGACCCCGAGAGCTGCGCAGTCAGGAAGAATGAGTTCCCAGTCATCGTGCGCCTGCCGCTGTACGCGGCCATCAAGTCAGGTGGGTGCCGATCAGCCCACCCGTGACAGCCTTTGTCCTGTAGAGATGCGGGCCTGCCCTTCACGCTCGCCTTCGGCTCCCCAGGGCCTGTGTGGGATTTCCCAGCTCTGTTCTCGGCTTCTTCTTCAAAAGATCTGTGTCCTTCTTCCTCCCCCCGACTCCCTCCTGCGAGGGGATTTCAGTGCCAGGGACCAGCCACGGCAAACACGACTCCTCGGAGGCGCTGCAGAGGGCAGAGCCCCACCGAAGTGCTCTCACTGACGGGAACCTGTGGAGTCAGGGGAGGCAACGGAGACGTTCAGCAGCTCCATGCCCTTTTCATTTTCGTTTCACATGCGTGTCAGGCCTTTTGGACAGCCGTGACACACTCTGCGTCGCAAATGCCCTGAGCACTCTGCTTTCTGTCCTGTAGGGAATGAAGATATTGCCATATTCCTGATTCGGCATGGAGCCTTTTTCTGCTCCTACATTTTACTGGACAGTCCTGACCCCAGCAAACATCTCCTCAGGAAGTATTTTGTTGAAGCAAGCGCTTTGCCCAGCAGTTGTCCAGGAAAAATGGTGAGTAGTCTTTGTCTGTGGATGGATGGATAGGGAAGAGGTGGATTATTTTTCAACCATGAGAAAGAAGGACATGGTTCCATTTGTAACAACGTGGATGGACTTCGAGGACATTATGCTAAGTGAAAGAAGTCAGACAGAGAAAGATAAGTACGGTATGTTTTTACTTATAGGTGGAAACTAAAAAAGCCAAACCGTGGAAACAGTAGGTTTGCCAAGGCCTGAGGGGTGGGGCAAATAGCTGGAGTGTTGGACACTTCAGCCATATGATAAATAAGCCCGGGAGATCTAATGTGTAGCACTGTGATTACAGCTAATAACACTGTATTATATACATGAAAGTTTCTAAGAGAATAAATCTCAAATGTTCTCACCACAAAAAAATAGTAATTAGGTGGCATGGTACAGGTGTTAGCTGAGGTTACAGTAGTAGTCGTTTTACAATATATAAATGTATTATATCAACAGGTCATAACTTACACAATGTCATATGTCAATTATAGCTCAATAAAACTGGGAAAAAACACATGGGAATTAGTTCTAGTTAGTTTACCATTTTAATAACAAAAATAGGATTGCATTATTTACATTATCTTCAATTTGGCTTTTTAAATCGAGCACTCTGTCACTGACACCCCCTCGATCAGTCAGGGTAGCTGTATCTCATTCTTTTTGATATGTGCCTCAAATCTAGAGTGAATGTAGCTTAGTTGACTCAGCCCTTCTCCTGGTAGTGGACATTTGGATTATTTCTGGGTTTTGCCCTTGTGATATAGCCTGATTTCTAGGGTATTTCTTATGTAGATCAAAGTCCTGAAAGTGGACTGCTTTGGAATCACTTCCACAAATGCTGTGGTGACTCACACTCTCGCCATCACGACATGGGGATTTCTGTTCCCCACACGCTGGCCAGCACTGGATGTCCAGGGGCATTTTAATTTTCATCACTCTGATGGGTTAAAATGGAATCTTCTTGTTTTAATGTCCGTATTTCTTATCTTAATAATGTTGAGCATCTTTGCATATCCTCATAAATTATTTGTGTCTCCCCTTATGTGAGTTGCCTGTTACAGTTTATTGATTATTTTTCTCAAGGATTACTCACCTTTTCCTTCTAATTTTGAAGAGTCTTATTGTATATTAGAGATTTTAAGCCTTTTTTGTTTATCATAGATGTTACCAATATTTTTCCCAATCCATTATTTGTCTTTTGTCTGTTATCTTTTGAGATAACAAAGATATGTGAATATATAATCAAATATGTCTGTCTTTTCATTTATGGCAGTTAGGTTACATAAGAAAGTCATTTTCCCCTCAATTTTATGTAAATATTCTCCTAGAATCTTTTATACTATTTTGACTCTTTTATTTTTTACATTTTAAGCCTTATTTTTCCTATCATTTCTTTGTGTATGTGGTTTCAGGGAGCGAATCTAACTTTCCTCTCTTCCAGGTGGATGATCAAATATTCCAGCACAATTTTTAAAGTAAACTTTGATTTTCTTTCTGGATTAAAATGTCACCATTGCCATTTCTTCCAATATATACTTATATACATTTTGGGATTCTCTGCACTGGTCCACTAGCCTTTTAATCTATTTCTGTTCAAATGCCATGCTGTTTTGATTACAGGCATTTGATTTAAACCTTACAACTGGTTAATGCAAGTTTTCTACTCCTTATTTGCTTTTTTCAAAAATATCTTAACTGTTATCAGACATCTGTTTTTTCCATTTTGTGCGTTTCCCATGGTAACTTTCATGGTGATATGTGCTGCATTTAGGTTCTTTAGTGGGATTTTATAGTTTTACTGATAAAGGTTTCCTGAACATATTTTGTTTATTTATTATTGTTTTTGCCATTGTTTGAATGGAACGTATATCATTCTTTCCCATTTCCGACTTTCTGATATGAAGGAAATCTCTTCTGTTTATTTATTTGTTTTACCCAATCCCCTTACCAACTTCTCTTATTAATTCTAATAGTTTTCAGAGAAGTTCCTCAAAACTTTTAGGTATATATCAAGTTATCTGCAAACTCAAAGCAGGTTTGTCTTGTCTTTTCTAATATTTATTTAACTTTATTTCGTGGCTTATTGTGTATTAGCAGAAATGTCAAAAGTTGAATCATCTGAAAAGAGCGGATGTATCTCTCTTGTTCCTGATTTTAAAGGTCCTGGCATCAGCAGTTTATGGGCATTTTCTGTATATTTTTGGTAAATAGACTATTGCTGTATTTAGGTAGTTTCCATGTATTCCTCTTTGCTTAGGGTTTTTATTAAGAAAAGTTGCTGAATTTTATTGGATGTATATTAGCAGCTGTGGATATACTCACATAGTTTTTCTACTTTAATTTGCTGTTCTAATGCATGATAGTAGGTGTTGACCTAATATTGAAATCTTGTAATAAATGTTAATTGGTGTTATTATGGATGGATTTGATCTATTGATATTTTATTTACAATGTTTGCTTCTATATTTATAGGTAATTGATCTATACTTTTCTACTTCTATTGTCTTTGAGATTTTGGTATAAAACAATGTTAGCCTTACAAAATGACTTGGGGAACTTCCCATTTTATTACAGTCTAGAGAAGTTTCATAGGAATCATTTATTACTAATGGTTGCTTAGATAAAGCAGGTCTTTGTTTTCAGACATCTTTTGAAATCATTGGTCAGTTCAGGTTCTCTGCTTTTGCTTATATGCAGTTTAAGATGTTTATATTTTGGTAGAAAATCATCTATTTCCTTTAGATTTTTGAATTTGCTATCACGGCATGTTACATTTACCTTTTTTGGTAATTATTTTCTCCTATGTCTGTAGTTATATTTCCATTCATGGTATTGATTTATGATGTTGAACAGTTTTACTTTTTCTCTTTTAAATTTTATCAGACTAGTCAGGGTTTTATATATTCTAGAGGTCCTCAAGGAACCACAAAATTTTATTTATTTTTCATGATTTATTTTGTTTGTTCCTTCATTCACTTTGGCTTTTCTCTGTACTGAAACCGTCTTGACATCACCTCTGAATATCTGGTTGATGGGGTTGTGGTCAAGCACGGCTCCGGTGGGAGCTTCCTGGCTCTGCTCTAATCTGGGCTCCAGGACCTCCATCTGGTTCCTTACATCTCTGGGTCTTGGTTTCCTCATCTACTGATCTTTATCTAGTTCTTCATATAGTTCTGAAAGTTTTGGTTCATACTCCTGGTTTATGGCTTTATAACCCATTTGGACCTATTCATTATGTCAAATATCTGCCTTAACCCCGTCAAAGCTTCTGTCCTTAAGATTGGGTTTGTTGGCTCTGCACATGGCCACACTTCTCTTTTTTCCTTTGCATCCACCTTTATGAGCTTTCCCAGCCTTTATATTCAGTTTTTTCTTTGTCTTAGGTGTATTTCTTATAAACAGCATTGTGTTTTCTTCACTTTAAATTATAATGATATTTTATTTTGCATAGTCACAGTATTTGACACTTCAAAAAAAGACATACCACTGATAAATTAAAAAGTGGATATACTTGTCAAAGTTACAGCAGACATAATGTTTAGCTGAGAATCACTTCAATAGCATAAGGCTCTAAAGGTGCCAGATAAACCAATACTTGTCTGGAATAAGATATGCAACTTTCTTAATGACAGGCTTACAGAAGAAGTCCTGGTTCCATGTGGCCAAGGTTACAGTCATAAAACCTAAAGTTTTAGCACAATCATGCTTCAGACTGAATTTTAAATAGTTATGATAGTTTACACAATGTGTGATGGACTGCCTTCTGCAAAAAATTACAACTTGAAGACTTCTTTCAGGCATTACCAGTATCCAACATGTGTACATTCTGAATAATTCTGAAAAGAGCAAAATTAATAGGTTCTGACATTCACATCTGACATCTCAAGTTTTATGACTGGCAAGTCTTAATGCTCCTGGACTTTGGGGTTTACAAGGTAGCAATATCTTAAATTTGTTTAAGTAGGATGTGGGGAAAATTAAGATCAAATGGGCATACATTTCTTGACTATATAGTGCCATTAGCCCCCAATTAACTCTATAGGGATTGGTTAAGCATCAAAAGCTAAAGCAATAGTTTTTTATGTTAAAATGTAAATACCAGTTACTCCATACTAGTAACACTTTAAAGTCACTAAACTAAGTATTTCCCTTGTAGAGATAACACACAGAAATTAACTGACAGAAACAAATTATGAAAAATGCTAATTACCTAAATGGATCCATGTCCACCCTTTGTGTCTATTTCATACATTCTTCCCACCCACCCCACTCCAAAAAACATTCAGATTATTACATCCCAAAGTAATCTATTTCTGAATTACTTTTCAAGAGACAAACCACCCTACAGTGTATAAGCTACTTAAGTCTGCACATCCTAGGATGCTGCACTTCCATTGTCCTGGCTCTATAATTTGGAAATCTGCTCAGGTTTAGTCTCCTTTTAGAACCTTTCCAAATAAACATAATTAGAATTTGTGATACTTAAATTCAAAGACAGTACAGATTATGTGACACCTCCTTTTTTGGGGATTAAATGAAAACCACAGGATTCTGTGTGGCTAAAAACTAAATCTGAGTTACTTGTGTCTGGCATTGTGTAAATTTATTTTTAAGTTCATTTTGTTGGACTTCTTTAACTACTTCAGGTTCTGCAGGGCTCTTCTGAACATTTGCCACTGCAAACTTTATCCCCTGGGTTAATCCAGCTTGGGTAATGTTAGCAACCTGTTCTGTGAAACTTCAAACCTTTGCAAAGGGAGAGACTGCTCGATTGCTCCAGCTCTCTGAAGAAGAAAGAGTTACATGAAGCCCTGTCTCAAGTTCAAGCATGCTGGATTTGGAGCTGGTGGTCTTTTGAGATACAACTGACTGCCCTAGTTCAACTGACACAAACTGTGGCCCTGTTGCAGAAAAAGACACATCTAATTGAGATGGTGGAGAAGGTATCTGTTTCCATTGATTTGATTGAATTTCTTCATGAGAAACTTGATTAGTCATTTGATTTCCTTTCTTCCTATCCTGCTGAGAAACAGATCTGGTTTCTGATAGCTTGATCATTTTGTTTTGTGCATCTTGAACAAATCTGTGACAGCAAATATCCACAGGCTTGGCAAAGCCAGTCAATGTGTATATGATGTCAGCTGAAGGACCTTTCTTCAAAGAAGACTCGTGGCCTTTTCCAAGCCCACATTCATGAGTGATAGTAACCTCTGAAGGATCATGAATGCTTATATCAGTGTTTCTAGTAAACTAAGGTTTGCCTAATTGAGGTGCTGAAGCAATAATACCACCATTAGGAAGAAATAGTCTACTGTCCCTACACTCTCTGAAGAGTTAGCTAGCTGCCTGTCTTCATCAGACTTAGAATTTGTATGGAATTCATTAGAGTGGTATGAGTCATTATCTGAAGACATTTCTCCATCTGACTCTACCTGGGCTGCTTCATCCATCACACTTGCATTTTCCATGGTTTCAAGACTGCTATCTGATTTCGAAAGATTTACTTTTAAGTTTGGTTTTAGAAAGTTAACTTTCATTTCAGAGTTTATAAAGTTTATGAACTTTCATGGATTGCCAATATTTACAGTGAGTTTGGTCTGTATCACTTTTTTATTTAGAGATGAAAATTTACTCATTAAAAACTTTTTACCTGGAGCCTTAGTTACAGCCTTAGTTTTGAGAACTGATGCCAGTGATGTCTTTGAGGTTTACTGATTTTTCTCTCAAGTTCTCTCTATTGTAGGTACATCTAACCTCGTGGCTTGCTTGGTGATCTGCAGCATCTCTGCAATGCACTGAAGGGTATCTTTTCCATCCTCTTCTGGATTGTGCATTACAGCTCTCAGTGTGTGATAACAGCCACTCGCTTCTATATATCTTCAGTGGCATCTCATGCAGGACAACTTTGGCTAACCAAAGAGTGGGTTCAGGACCTATTTCTATTTTTCCCAGATCTACCAGACTTAGTTGTTGATACTGGTTTACTTTGTCAACTTTCATCATCATAACAGGTCACAAAGTAGACAGAGTTAGAAAGCAGTAATGTAGCATCAATGAGGATGTGCTCTTAAAACTGTCTCTTGAGCCAAATCATAAAAATTATGTCATGACACGTAATATGAAATAAATTCTACACCTACTAATTAGTGTTGCTTCATCCTAGCTTCTATTTTGACACTAATGTTTACATCTGTCAAACATGATCTCAGTCAAAAGCATCAAGTCCAGAAGGAAAAGCCCTTAGCATATAACAGGCAGTTGAGAAAAATGTCTGCCCTTCCCCCACCCACATTTTTACCAAAGTATAAGCTTCAGTAAATACTTAATTTTCCTCTCCACCACCCTTCACCCCACTTAAACAGAAAAAAACAAAAACAACAACAAAAAAAACCCAGACATTTTTTTAAACGCAGACAAGAAAAGAAAGGAAAGCTCTATGAGCGCTTCCCCACCCCCACGCCTGAAGGAAGGGCTGCCAGTCAGAGAGCCTTGCTTCCACAACGCCTCCAGCCCCTCACGCAGCCCTGCCCCTGCAAGGGTCATCAGGTGACATAGACAGGAGGCTTTAAAAAGCAGTGATTTACAGGACAAATACAGCCTTACAGGAACTTTAACCTGCACAAAGGAGAAAGATCTTGAAAGTCACCACCAGGCTGCCACCTCAGGCTCGGCCCGTGGCCCTGAGGCTGGGCGGGGAAGAGCCCCGAGGCGTGTCCCTCTGGTCAGTGGTGCCTGCTCTGTCAGTGAGTTACTGTGGTCAGAGATGTCTGCACCAAACCCAGTGCCTGTAGCGACTGCCTGTATTTTCAGTTTTGTCTTTGTCTTTGGTGTATTTCTTATAAACAGCACTGAGTTTTTAATCCCAACTGAGAGTATGTCTTTTGAAAGAGACATACTAATTCACATTTTTGTAGGACCTTTCATATTGGTTTATGCCCTCCATCTTTGGGATTATGCATGCGTGCTAAGTCCCTTCAATCATATCTGACTCTTTGTAAACCTATGGACTATAGCCTGCCTGGCTCCTTTGTCCATGGAATTCTTCAGGCAAGAATACTGGAGTGAGTTCTCATGCCCTTCTGCAGGGTTTCTTCCTGACTCAGGGGTTAAAGCCTTGTCTCTTACATCTCCTGCATAGACAGGTGGGTTCTTTACCACTAGCACCACCTGGGAAGCCCCTTTTTGATTACATACACTTCTATTTTTTTTCTATTTCGCTAAAGTCCTTGACTATGTGAATCACAGCAAACTGTGGAAAATTCTTGAAGAGATAGGAGTACTAGACCACCTTATCTGCCTCCTGAGAAATCTGTATGCAGGTCATGAAGCAATAGTTAGAACCGGACATGGAACAATGGACTGGTTCCAAATTGGGAAAGGAGTATGACAAGGCTGTATATTGTCACTCTGATTATTTAACATATACAGAGTACATCATGTGAAATGCTGGACTGGATGAAGCTCAAGCTAGAATCAAGATTGCCGGAGGAAATATCAGTAACCTCAGATATGCAGATGATACCGCTCTAATGGCAGAAAGTGAAGAGGAACTAAAGAACCTCTTATTGAAGGTGAAAGAGTGAAAAAGCTGGCTTGAAATCCAGCATTCAAAAACCAAAGATCATGGCATCCAGTCCCATCACTTCATGGCAAATAGAAGAGGAAAAAGTGGAAACAGTGACAGATTTTATTTTCTTGGGCTCAAAAATCACTGTGGACATTGACTGCAGCCATGAAATTAAAAGATGCTTGCTCCTTTGAAGGAAAGCTGTGACAACTCTAGACAGTGTATCAAAAAGCAGAGACATCAGTTCTGGTTCAAGATGGTAGAGTAGAAGGATGTGTGCTCATCTCCTCCTGTAAGAGCACCAAAATTACAACCACCTTTTGAACAACCATCAACAGGAGGACACTGGAACGCACCAAAAAAAAGATATCCCATGTCCAAAGACAAAGAAGAAGCCATACCAAGATGGTAGAAGGGGCACAAACATGTTAAAATCAAACCCCATACCCGCTGAATGGGCGATCCACAAACTGGAGAACAATAACACCAAAGTTCTCCCACTGCTGTAAAGGTTCTAAGCCCCATGTCAGGCTTCCCAGCCTGGGGATCCAGTAAAGGGATTGGGAATCCCTAGGGAGTATGACTTTGAAGGCCAGTGGGACTTGACTGCAGGATTTCCGTAGAACTGGGGGAAACACAGACTCCAGTCTTGGAGGGCAAAATAAAATCGTGCATGCACCCAGACCCAGAAGAAAGGAGAAATGGCCCATACAGGAGGCTGGACCAAAACTACCTGCTGGGGTGGGATGTCTCCTAGGTCAGGAGGGGTTCACCACAGCGACAAGGGCACTGCAGCAGCAGTCCTGGAAGGTCCCTCTTGAAGTAAACCCTCTTGGAGGTCCCCATTAACTCTGCCATAGAGTTTGTAGACCCGAGGGCTGGTTCACCAGGCCAAACAACTAACAGGGATGATGGTCAACCCCATCCATCAGCAGATAATTGGGTTAAAACTTTACTGTGCAAGGCCCTGCACACCAGAGCAAGGCATAGTTTTTCTCACCCTGTCCCTCCCATCAAGAAGCCTACAGAAGCCTCTTAGCTTCATCCACCAGAGGGCACAAAGAAGAAACAAGAAGAACCACAGTCCCACAGCTAGAACAAAAACCACATTACAGAAAATTAATCAGGATGAAATAGCATAGAATTATGTATGTCCCAGATGAAGGGACAATATAAACCCCCCCCCCCAATAAAAGCAACTAACTGAAGTGGAGATATGCAGCCTTTCAGACAAAGAATTCAGAATAATGATAGTGAAGGTTATCCAGATATAAGAAACAGAATGAAGATGCAAGAAGTGTTTACCAAAGATCTAGAAGAGCTAAAGAGCAAACAAACAGAGATGAGCTAGAAGGAATCAATAGCAGAATAACTGAGGCAGAAGAACAGTTAAGTGACTTGGCGGACAGAATGGTGGAAATCACTGCCACAGAACAGAATATAGGAAAAAGAATGAAAGAAACTGAAGACAGCCTAACAGACCTCTGTGAAAGCGTGTTAGTCGCTAAGTCGTGTCTGACTCTTTGCGATCACAAGGACCATTGCTCACTAATAGCTGAAAACTTCCTGAACATGGGAAAGGAAATAGTCAGCCAAGTCCAGGAAGCACAGAGTCCCAGGAAAGATAAACCCAAGGAGGAACATACTGAGAAACGTGGTAATCAAACTGACAAAAATTAAAGATGAACATAAAATATTAAAAGCAACAAAGGGAAAATGATAAATAGCATACAAGGGAATTCCCATTAGGTTATCAGTTGATTTCCCAACAGAAAAAAGCCAGAAGGGAATGGCACAATATATTTAAAGTGATGAAAGGGAAGAACCTGCAACCAAGAAAGACTACCCAGCAAGACTCTCCTTCACATTTGATGGAGAAATCTAAAGTTCTACAGACAAGCAAAATTTAAGAGAATTCAGCAACACCAAACCAACTTTACAACAAATGCTAAAAGAACTTCCCTAGGCAGAAAGCACAGGCGAGGGAAAAGACCTACAGAAAATAAGCCCAGAACAATTAAGAAAATGGTAATAGGATCTTTCATATTGATAATTACCTTAAATATAAATGGATTAAATGCACCAACCAAAAGACATAGACTGGCTGAGCGGATGAAAACGTGCACGTATGCACTTCCGCTGACCGCATCACTCTCCTTGACCACCCCTCTCAAATGGTGTGTGGTTATTTTATATTGTTAGGCTAGTCCTGTTCCTATTCTGGCTTGCAGTTATAATTATCTTTTACATTTGTATGGCTATTGATTGTGAAACTGATAAGCATCTTTTACAATTGTGATTATGTAACTATTATTCATTAAATACCATTGTATCATGATTGGTCAACAGAGAAGTAGTAGAATTCTGTATCACCAAAATTACCATTTAATAGAAAAACCTGTAATCTCTTTTTAAAATCCAGATTCATATCAGAATTTTCTTGGAATTTTTTGAAAAATACAAAGGCCCAGGTATTGCTTTTTTCCTCCAAAGTGCCAGAGATGTTTCAAATGAGGAGCCATGTTTAAAAACAACTGGACTATGATGATCTTTTTTCCAGTTTGTTTTACTTCTTCTATTTCCTATTCAGTGCTCCCATTTCATTTAGTTTATGTTTTCCAATTTCTCCATCTTTTCTTTTTTTATGTTCTTTCTCAAGCCTTTATTAAGCATTGCATAAAAACTTTTGTATAAATATATATAAATTGTATGTATAATATATATATTTTAGGAAACTTATGAATTTTTGCCTAACTAAAAAATTTATAACATTTTGATTCCACTTGTTTGCCTTAGTATGACTAAAATGCTAGAATTCTAAGTTAAAATAGATACAGAACAAGCAACAAAGGTTTACTGTATAGCACAGAGAACTATACTTAGTATCTTGTAATAACTTATAATGGAAAATAATCTAAAAAATAATATATGTGTATATGTATAAATGAACCATCTTGCTGTGTACCTGAAACATTATAAGTCAACTATTTTGTTGTTGTTATTCACTCAGTCATATACGACTATGCAACCCCAGAGATTGCAGTATGCCAGACCTCCCTGTCCCCCACTATCTGCCAGAGTGTGCTCAAACCAATGTCCATTGAGTCAATGATGCCATCCAACCATCTCATCCTCTGTCGTCCCTTTCTCCTCTGCCTTCAGTCTTTCCCAGCATCAATATCTTTTCCAGAGTCAGCTCTTCGTATCAGGTGGCCAAAGTGTTGGAGTTTCAGCTTCAGGATCAATCCTTCCAATGAATATTCAGGATTGATTTCCTTTAGGATTGATGAGTTTGATCTCCTCACTGTCCATGGGACTCTCAGGAGTCTTCTCCAGCACCACAACTCAAAAGCATCAATTCTTCTATGCTCAGCGTTCTTTATGGTCCAACTTTCACATCCATACATGACTAGCTTTGACCATATGGACGTTTGTCAACAAAGTGATATCTCTGCTTTTTAATATGCTAAGTTTGTCATAACTTTACTTCTAAGGAGCAAGGGTCTTTTAATTTCATGGCTGCAATCAAATATCCACAATGATTTTGGAGCCCAAGAAAATAAAGTCTGTCATTGTTTTCATTTTTTCCCTATCTATTTACCATAAAGCGATGGAACCAGATGCCATGATCTTAGTTTTTTTAAGGTTGAGTTCTAAGCCAGCTTTTTCATTCTCCTCTTTCACCTTCATCAAGATGCTCTTTAGTTCCTCTTCCCTTTCTGCCATTAGGGCGTCCCTGAAGCTTAGTTGGTAAAGAATTCGCCTACAATGCAGGAGACCCTGGTTCAACTCCTGGGTCAGGAAGATCTGTTGGAGAAGGGATAGGCTACCTACTCCAGTATTCTTAGGCTTCCCTGGTGGTTCAGCTGGTAAAGAATCTGCCTGTAATGCAAGAGACCTGGGTTTGATCCCTGAGTTGGGAAGATCCCCTGGAGAAGGGAAAGGCTGCCCACTCTAGTATTGTGGCCTGGAGAATTCCATGGACTGTATAGTCCATGGGGTCACAAACAGTCGGACATGACTGAGTGACTTTCACTTTCACTTCACTTTCATCTGCATATCTGAGGTTATTGGTATTTCCTCCGGCAATCTTGACTCTAGTTTGAGCTTCATCCATCCTGGCATTTCGCGTGATGTACTCTGCATATAAGTTAAATAAGTCAACTATATGTCAATTATATATATATATACACACACACACACACACACACACATATATATGTATATGTATATCCTGGCATTTCACGTGATGTACTCTGCATATAAGTTAAGTAAGTCAACTATATGTCAATTATATATATATATATATATATATATATATATACACACACACACACACACACACACATATATATGTATATGTATATATGTACATGTATATGTATATGTATAAGAAAGAAAGAAAAAGTAGAGACCTCACTTTGCTTACAAAAGTCCGTATAGTCAAAGCTATGGTTTTTCCAGTAGTCATGTACAGATGTGAAAGTTGGACCATAAGGAAGGCTGAGTGCCAAATAATTGATGCTTTCAAATTGTGGTGCTGGAGAAGACTCTTGAGAATCCCTTTGACTACAAGGAAATCAAACCAGTTAGACCTAAAGGAAATCAACTCCGAATATTCATTGGAAGGACTGATGCTGAAGCTGAAACTCCAATACTTTGGCCCCCTGATACGAAGAGCCAACTCATTGGAAAAGACCCTGATGCTGGGAAAGGTTGAAGGCAGGAGGAGAAGGGTGTGGCAGAGGATAAAATGGTTAGACAGCATCACCAACTCACTGGACATGAATTTTAGCAAACGGGGAGACAGTGGAGGACACAGGAGCCCGGCGTGCTGCAGAGCGTGGGGTCACAGAGAGTCAGACATGACTCAGCGACTGAACAGCAACATTTCCTTTTTACCTTTTTCTTTTCTTAGTATTTATTTACTTATTTATTTGGCTGCTTAGGGTCTTAGTTGTGACACACGAGATCTTTGGTCCTTATTTGTGGCATGTGGGATCTAGTTCCCTGACCAGGAACCAAACCTAGGTCCTCTGCACTGGGAGTTCAGAGTCTTAGCTACTGGACCACCAGGGAGATTCCTTTTTACCTTTTTCTAATCATTTCTGGTTTGCGAGTTTCTAGAGAATGCTGATATTCTGTTTTCCACACCTTCTTACCTCTCTGTACCTTGGCTGGTCTCAGTTATAAACAGAGGTAGTTACAGTATCTACCTTGGAAGCCAGCTGTGCACTTAGCCCAAGGCCTGGCACATAAGAAGTCTCAATAAACATTAAACATCAGCTTCATGTTGCAAAAGGAAGTAATGATCATCTAACTCTTACATGTGTATAGTGTGAAGTGTTTTTCCCAGCACTTTCTTATCATGTTTGAACCATATAACACGTCAGTAAGCACTGCAGGAAGTAGAATTTGTTTACCAGATGAAAATATTGAGGTTTAGAGATACTCTGTTACTTGTCTGAGAACAGAAAATATTAAACAGTGATGCTGAGACCAGAATCTGAATCTTTGTAACTTGGGGATTTTCTCATTTCATAATCCCTGCAGTGTACCCCTCAGGTCTTTCATGTAGATCAGTGGTTCTTGCATTTTTCTGTAGTTGGAGTCCCTGGTGGCTTTTTAAAAATCACAATGTGCAGGCTACATTGTACACTATCTAAATCCAAATCTGTAGGATGGGACCTGAATCAGTAGTTTTTTAGAAACTTCCCAAGTGATTCTAATATGCACCTGGTGACTTTCATTTTTTTGGTTTAAGGTTAAAAGCAGAAGTGGTTGAGATCTGTGTCTGTGATCTTTTCAACTGGTAATTCCTGCTAATTTGCCAGGGTAGGGATAGAGCGTGCACGTGATTATTGCATTCTATAAATGAGAACGCAAAAACAAGACACAGTTGCTTTTCTTCTCCTTGGCTCTCTTGGGTAGAATCAGAAGAGAAAATGAAATTGCAGTACAGCCTGAATCATAAGGACTTTTTGGGCTTCCCCAAAGTGGGTGGTATTTCTTTTTTATTATTATTATTCAAGTGAATTTCACACTCAAGCACCTTGCATTAGGTGCATTTGGCTGCTCGGATCACTGACCTATGACAGCACTTTCCTTTTGTGCTGCCAGCAGAAGAGAGAGGTTTAGTGCGGGGCGGTCCAGCATTGGGAACGATGACTCAGGAACCAGAGGTATGTGCCCTGACCTTCCCAGGTGTGCAGGGGGATTGGACTGGCATTTGGGGTTTAGAATATTGGACTAAGGCCGGCATCAAAAGGGTACTTGGCTGCCGTGTGTACACAGCCTGAAAACTCTGTCTTCCTGGCCATTCATGGCAGTGACCTTGCTAAGGCAGTCATCTTGTTTCCTTCTGTTTTTGTGCTCTGCCTTCCCCACCAGCCAGTTGGTATTTTTTAATGGAATTGCTGCCTCTGTGGAAGCCAGGGCTGGTTGAGGTTCCCCACGCCTCTGTGTCAGGCCCAGCCTAGTTCTCAGGCTGCCAGAATCTGTCTCTGCCGGCAACCGGGAATGGCTGAGAAGCCCATGTTGATTTTCCACTGTCAGCGGGCAGTTAGGTTTTGATGGTGTTTGGAAAGGAAAGTCTGAGAGCCTGCATCACATGGTCTGGATGCATTTTTCAAAGAGCAAAAGCGAAGCCAAGTCAGACCTGACCAAAATCGATCCTAGCTCTGGCTCCCGAGTGCCCCTCTGGAAAGTCACCCAAACCCTTGCCTGGATGTTTAATGAGCTGGCCTGTGTTCATGGTGACCATTCTGTCAGTGTTTGCTTTGTTGCCATGAGAAATAACACTTTGGTGTTGGCATGGCCAGAAAGAAACAGATGCCGGGAGGCCAAGGCAGGGCCTGGACTTGGCACGGTATTTGTCCCATTCAGCAGTGAGAAGGCTGGGCTGGAGGGCTTGCTGAGCTGGTCTGAGTGCTGGAGTAAGTGGATTAGAACTGAAATTTTTGAAACTACCCAGTTGGGAACTTACTAGTTTTCTTTAGAAGTCTCTAAGGATGACAGATCTGATAGTGAACCTAGAGAAGATCATTCATTACACCTACTACACTGGCATGATTACTGCTGACACTTTGGATCAGCTCTGGCTTATGATGCACCCTGCATATTTCTGGTGACTGGCCGTCTAGATGCTGGTGTCTGTGCCCGAGCACAAAGAGCCTGGCTGCATTTGGGGGCTGAAGCCGCCCTTCTCAGGCATCAGGGTGGTCTGGAGGGTCCAAGGACGCACACGCGGGCGCTCGGAGGGGCACCCCCGCCGCAGGGCCAGCTGCTCAGCTCTTCTCCGGCCGTCGTGAGCAGCTGACCGAGGGCTGCTGGCGCTGGGGGAGGTAAGGCTTCTGGGGAGCTTCCCTGCCCCAATTAGGCCTGGAGTTTGGTATCAGGGTCTTACCTGAGAATTGTGAGCTCTCCAGGGTATCTCGGGATCTGCACCTCCGCCTTTTCTGCTCCTGGCAGCCTCCTCGGGCGGGCGGTGTGGCTGGCCGGCGGTGCGCAGCAGTGCGGGGGTGGGGGCGGCCTGATTGCGCGCGGTTCTGCCTCTTCACCGCTGGCTTGTGTGAGAGGAGCGCTCACCTGCCCTGTGAGAGTTACTAAATATGAGATCAAACTCAGAAGGGTCATGGCCTCTGTCGTCAGCTCCACTTTTCCGTAGCCCTGAAATTCAGCCGATGATCCTGCATGTGTCTGTTTTACCTAGTTTCCGGATGCCACAGCTTTCTCCACCCTCATGCCCTGTTCACATGCTTTCCCTATGGAATAAACTTGCCACTGTGATGCCGTCCGCACAGTGAGTGCTTCCTAGAACTGGAGAACAGACAGTGAGGGTCACACAGGAGAACAGGTGAGCCAGGGAACCCTATAACCTTCCAGGCAGATGATCATGCTGGGCGTCCCATTAGATCATCAAACATAACACAAAGCAGCAGTTATACAAACCATTTGCATTTAATTTACAATGGAGAAAATACTTCATAGAGATACAGAAATACTATTCTTTGGAATATGTGACAAACTAGAAAACACAATAAGGAAAGGATAAGAGAAGAAAAGGAAACATTATCAAGTGTCATTGAAACTATTGGATATCAGCATTGTTGTGCAGTCCCTAAGTCATGTCCCACTCTTTGTAACCCCACAGACTGCAGCCTGCCAGGCTTCCCTGTCCTTCACTGTCTCCCACAGTTTGCTCAAACTCATATCCATTGAGTTGGTGATGCCATCCAACCATCTCATCCTCTGTTGCCCCGTTCTCCTCCTGCTTTCAACCTTTCTCAGCATCAGGGACCTTCCCAATGAGTCGCCTCTTCACATCAGGTGGCCATAGACAAGTACATTCATAATTATGCAAATTAACCCGACAGGTGAAAGTTAAGCATTTGTAACTCATTTGAATATATTTTAAAAGCACATTTATTCCAGTTATAAAAGAAAATGATTACATTTCAAAACTTTAAAGGTATATCAAGATGTATAGTCACAAATAAGCTAAATGACATATATTAAAATTAATTATAGTAAAAGGTAGTAATACAGTAAAATATAGCTTTACTATAGTATACTAACATAGTAAAATATAATTTTTAAAGAAATATTAAAAAGAAAAACATTAGAAGATAACTTGAGAAAAAAGAACTGACAGAAACTGAAATCCAAAAAAAGTAACAGATGCAAGTACATGTCAGTTGATAATTGAGTTTAATTCAGTCAGTGTTTGTAGATCACCTACTAGATGCTTGGCACTCTTCAGTGCCCAAGCCAGAGCCATGGCTTACAAATGGCCTTGGGTAAGAAGTTCAGAGAAATGAATGGTTAATTTACATAAGCGAAAACACAGACAATAAATCATGGCATGGAAACATACAACGTTATTGGAAACTACAGAAATAAAAATTAAAATAACTTGAAAATGCTGTCACATACCTGTTAAACTCACAAAAATAAATATAAATGCTGAGTAAGACATTTGGCAGCGTCAAAGAGAAAGGGACACCAAAGCCTTGCTGCTGGCAATATAAATTGGTTCCATATGTGTGGAAAGTAATTGGCATCATGTGACAAAAGCTATAAAGCACTTTTCTCCCAGAGAACAGCTCTGAATTTGGTATTTCCTTTTTGAAAGATACCTCTAGGACATAACTCAAAAGGAAAAAAAAGTAATTGCCACAACTGCACTGCTCAAAGCATGGCTATTTATAAGAAGCTAGGAGAAAACCCCCACTACCCAGCAGCCGGGGAACTGCACCACTCGTACTTTACCCAAAGGCGGGCATTGCCCAGCAGGGACAGCAGGCAGCCTGCCCGTGCTCAGCACCGCGCCACCCCACCAGCTCGCCACACCTCAGCCCCAGGCCCGGGAAGGGCTCCCCTAGCCCACAGGCCGGGTCACATCCCTCGTCCATCTCTGAGAGCTCCCTGCCCTTTTATTCATAGCACTTAAAGTTTGGGGTTGTCCATTCGGGTGATATTCTTGTTTAATGTCAATTCCCCCCTTTAACTGGAAGCTTCTCCAAAGCAAGAATTTGTCCTGTTTTGCTCACTCTGTATTTGCCCCTCAGTGTAGGGCCTGGAACAGGGTGAGTAGATGGTTGCTTAAATGGATGGATGGAACATAGGTGGGTGGATGGATGGATGGATGGGTGGGCTCCCTGGATGGATGCATGGATGAACAGGTGAATAGATGGGTGGATAAATTTTTACACATGTAGTAACCTTCTGTTTACATAGGACTTTATGGCTGACAAAGTACTTTGCAAAACATTCTACTTTAATCATCTGTACAAATCTATGAGGTAGAAATTGTTGTCTTAAAAATTGAGGAGACAGTTCTCTCAAACAGTAACTTGAATAGGGTAGTAATTGCAGAGATAGTATTTTTATTTCTTGTTTTTTTTCTTTCTCTCGAATTGCTATTGGCAAAATTCTTAAGTTGGAAGGAAGATTTTTTGGTAAATTTCCTATTTTTAAAAGGAATGACTGAAATACTACAGGGAAAAAAGCACAATGTTGATTTAAAAGCAGACCTTGTGTACCTATTTTTAAGAATTTTAGTGAAGAAAAATTGATAAATTTTAATATGTTTTGGCATTTAGATGATTCAAAGAGGACCACTTTTCTTTAACAAAATGTGCTTGATGGTTTTCCAGAAGTTAGCACTGTGCTCTTTTCTTGGTATAGACCCTGCTTGGTTGGAGAACTGAAACCTTTGAGTTCAGTTGTTGATTTCCATTAGAGAAAATTTTGTTACAGTTTTTGCATCCATGGATGTACATGTAGTTGACTTAGAATTTTAATGGCTCTTGCAGAGTAATTGGTTTTGCTCATAAAATGAAGTGAGTCTTCTGTTAAGGAACCATGTAACACAGAGACAATTTGTTCTTTGAAAGATTGGATTGAAAAAGAGCTATATTGAATTAGGAGCCTTTGGAGAGTGATCCTTTATTTTCCTTGTTTGTCTGATATACACTTTTTTCTCTTACTGCGTCACTTTGAGAACTTTTTATTTTGGAAGTAAATCTTGCATTTCAACATCATTATTTGGTTTTTTAGCTCTGGCTGAGGACATCTCCCATAACTTAAACATTATTTTCCAGTGGGTGATGGATTGTCATTTTTATTCTTAGATTATTAAGGTACTTTTATTTTTCATTTAGTCATTATCAATTTTATTATTTTCAGATTATTCTAAAATTGGTTTTATTTAGCAACTTCCTTGTTTTTATTTCATTTTGGTTGTTATATTTTTAGTCTAATTTCATTTCCCCACTTTCTTTTAGCTTTTCATTCTAAGCAGGGCAGGGCTAGTTTGTGATGCTTTACTTTTTCCTTTTGGTAACTGTTATCAGAGTTTTTGTTACAATTACTTGTGTTGCTTTTGTTGGTCTAAAAATATATTCTACTCTTGTAAATTGGTTTTTCTCTCCTGTGGTGGTGGTGGTGTTCATTGTTCATTCATGTCCAGCTCTTTGCAATCCCATGGACTGTAGCCCACCAGGCCCCTCTGTCCATGGGATTCTCCAGATAAGAATACTAGATTGGTATTGCTGTGCCCTCCTCCAGGAGGTGGAATTCTTTCCTACCCCAGAATTGAACCCATATCTCCTGCATTGCAGGCAGGTTTTTTTTTTTTTTTACCCCCTGAGCCTCTTGGGAAGCCCAAGCTATTCACCAACCCCACCCAAATGCTACTCATCAGTGCTCCAAAATGGTCAAGAGCTGTGTGTGTGGTGGTCACTCATTCGTGTCCAACTCTTTGTGACCCCATGGACTGTAGTCTGCCAGGCTCCTCTGTCCATGGAATTCTCCAGGTAAGAATACTGGAATGGGTTGCCATTCCCTTCTCCAGGGGGTCTTCCTCACCCAGGAACGGAACCCGGGTCTCCTGCTTTGCAGGCAGATTCTTTACCAGCTAAGCCACCAGGGAAGCTGTTTTCTCTCCTCACCAAGCATTATTTGAAAGGGCATTTTTAGTGTCCAAATAATTGGATACCTTTCAATTCTGCTTTCATCATTGATTTCTACCTTTACTTTGCCTTTGTCCAGGGATGAGATATGCAGGAGGCTTGCCTTTTCCCTTTTTTCCATTTACTTTTGTTTCTTACTCAGAATACAATCAATATATGTGCAGGTTCATACTGACTTGAAAACAGAGTTTGTTCTCCTGGCCCCTACTCCCATTCTTATTATAATGTGTAATTTTATAATTCTCCATTCATTTTTTTTGCATATGAGACCTATCATATTCTGCTAATATTTTTCTAAAATTTTCATGAGTTTGTTTTTTATGAATTTGTCCTGGGTTGGAACCCAGAGATTTAGCATGGTGGGTTTTGGGGCTTCATCATCATTGAGGCACCTTGATTATCTCTCCTAATGCCTTTGAAATCATGTCAGCTATTTCATGGCCATGTGACTGAACACGGTGTCAGTCAGAAGGGACCAGACAGAACATTAGGCTCCTGATGTGAACTGTGATCCTGGTTCTCTTACCTTCAAACAGATTGCCTCACTGAGGCTGTTTATGTGCAAATTGTGCCTGAGCTTACAGGGTTACTGTGAGGGTCATTTGAAAAAGTTCTGTGTACGCCTTGCAAGGAGTTACCAGGAAGGTATTATCATGCCATCACAGCTCAACTTCCAGAAGGTTCTCCTACAGGGTTCAGGTTTGAGTGTGCCCTAGGAGGCAACAGACTGTTCCGTGTTGACTTTAGGATTGTTTATAAGTTATTTCTGTGCTTACATTTCGCATTGATCTGGCTTGCTTGGTTATGTTTCCCTTTTTCCCCCTTTGTCTGAAATTATATTGGCAGCTAACCACCACTGATTCTGACATTTACAATATTTTTAGCAGGAGGGCTTTTGTCAGAACTGATTTCATTTTTTTTTTTCTCTCTTACTAAGTCATTTAATGTAATAACTGAGTCATTTAATTAATCTTTCTTCTGAGCTTAGAAGGAAGGCCATCCTCCCCTTTCTCTTTTCCTCTCCTTTTCCTTACCCCCTTTATTGTCCTCAGGTCATTTTCAAAATTCTCCTTTTTCATCATAGAGTCCTCCTAGGCTTTTCCCTAAATTAGTAACTGGTTTCACTGTCCTTTCCCTACATTTTTATTGTGTTTCTAATCTATTTATCTCAAGAGGCATCCCTGTGGCTTTCGAAAATATCTGCTTATTTCATTTCCTTTCTTAATCCGTGGGCTTCTGTTGGTGGAATGTTCCGGATTCTCAGGTCTTGATTCTCCCATGGTCACTAATTTGTTACCATGTGTATCAGTGCCAGTGTAACAAAGTAACAAACACGAGTTGGCTTAGAATAACCGGAATGTGTTGTCTCAAGTTCTATAGGCTGCACCTCTGACTCAGGGTGTTGACAGGGCCTGTGCTCCTTGGCACAGCTCCAGCGGAAGACCCTTCCCTTCATAGCATCCAGTGGCTACTGGCAGTCCTGGGTGTTCCTTGGCTTGTAGACCCATCACTCCAGTCACATGCCATCCCCCCACCCTGACTTCTCGTCTTTTCTCTGCACGTGTCCACCTCTGTGTCTCACCTCCCCTTTCCATAAGGACACCATTCACACTAGGGCCCACCTTAGTGACCTCATTTTAACTTGATTACCTCCATAAAGACCCTGTTTCCAAATAAAGTCAAATAAGCTTATTTTCAGGTATCTTTTGCCAGGACACAGCTCCTCCCGTGACACCAGCCGTGACTGTTACTCCACTGCTCTTGGCCTAGTCCCCCTCCGTGGTGGTCTTTCATGCACAGGCAGATAGCCAAAGCCCAGGCTCCTACTCCTCCCTCCACCTTCACCACCCACCCTCTCCCTCCTGAGGACCTATCCCTGCCAGGTGCGCGGACGTGAGCAGGCATCCGGGAGCCTTGCAGGGAGGGTTCTCCAGGCCGTGGCTGGGGGCGCAGTCAGGCCTCGCTTGCCATGGCCCTCGCCTGCACAGGGAGACTGGGCCAGAGCTGCTGTCTCCAGCACGCTGGTCTCCTGTCCAGCTGACTCCCCATCACTCAGAGCCTCCTCTGACAGTCTAGGCTCCCAGAGACACTTGCAGGCTTGAAATTTACCACTAACTTGTTGGCCTCCATGCACAGACCCCCTTCTGCAGTCACTGACGTCCCTTGGGGGGCCTAGGATTTGTCTTCAGATTCTGCAGCAGACTCTGCTGCCCTGGGCGCCTTCATTCTTAGGTTTCTTTTCGCTTGTTCTTCAGACCTTTTAGTGAGTCTGTTCCTCTCCAATTACACCCATTGGATTTGCACACCTTCAGCTGTCTGGTGCTCTGAATACTCCTTCACAGTCAGAAGGTAGTTCTTGTCTTACTGTCTATTTCAACAAAGAACCGCCACCCAGGAGTGTGCTTACTCACAAAAAGGAAGTCTTAGGTTCTCTGTAGTCCAAAGAAAGAAAGCGAAGATGCTCAGACATGTCTGACTCTTTGGGACCCCATGGACTGTAGCCTACCAGGCTCCTTCGTCCATGGGATTTTCCAGGCAAGGGTACTGGAGTGGTTGCCATTTCCTTCTCCAGGGCATCTTCCCAACCCAGGGATTGAACTCAGATCTCCCAAATTGCAGGCGGATTCTTTACCATCTGAGCCACTAGGGAAGCTCCTATGTAGTCTAAGGATCCACGAATACATTTTAGAACATTCTATGTATTTCTCCCCCATTTTAACTCTTGTATCTTGACTGAAAAGACTAATTGCACTGACTGCCTTTTTTGTGTCATGCCTTGCTGCCATTGAGTTCCCCTCTGTCCCCTCAAGGGACAGTGAGATGAAAATATGAGAAGGGATGCAGATTCTGCTTTGTGGGTTCCATGGAGATCTAAGAAGAAGGCAGCATTGGAGCTTGCTTTGGTGGGGCTGTTCTCAAAATTGCAGAGGCACGTCCTCCCAGCACTGGAGCAGAGAACCCTTCTCTGTGTCCGTTCAGGGCCCAGTTGCCAGCCCCTCAGCTCTTTAGGTTAAAGCAAGCCTAAATCAATTTCAAGCTTCATAAATGATTATATTCTTTAACCATAGGGTTGCACCAACATAAAAGCCAGATCACCTGACCTGCCTCCTGAGAAATCTGTATGCAGGTCAGGAAGCAACAGTTAGAACTGGACATGGAACAACAGACTGGTTCCAAATAGGAAAAGGATCAAGGCTGTATATTGTCAGCCTGCTTATTTAACTTATATGCTGAGTACATCATGCGAAATGCTGGACTGGATGAAGCACAAGCTGTAATCAAGATTGCTGGGAGAAATATCAACAACCTCAGATATGCAGATGACACCACCCTTATGACAGAAAATGAAGAAGAACTAAAGAGCCTCTTGATGAAAGAGAAAGAGGAGAGTGAAAAAGTTGGCTTAAAACTCAACATTCAGAAATCTAAGATCGTGGCATCCGGTCCCATCACTTCATGGCAAATAGATGGGGAAACAGTGGAAACTGTGAGTACTTTATTTTTGGGAGCTCCAAAATCACTGCAGATGGTGACTGCAACCGTGAAATTAAAAGACGCTTGCTTCTTGTAAGAAAAGCTATGACCAACCTAGACAGCATAATAAGAAGCAGAGACATTACTTTGCTGACAAAGGTCCATCTAGTCAAAGCTGTGGTTTTTCCAGTAGTCATGTATGGATGTGAGAGTTGGACTATAAAGAAAGCTGAGCACTGAAGAATTGATATTTTTGAACTGTGGTATTAGAGAACTCTTGAGAGTCCCTTGGACAGCAAGGAGATTCAACCAGTCCATCCTAAAGGAAATCAGACCTGAATACTCTTTGGAAGGACTGATGCTAAAGCTGAAACTCCAATACTTTGGTCACCTGATGCAAAGAACTGACTCATTGGAAAACACCCTGATGCGCGGAAAGATTGAAGGCGGGAGGAGAAGGGGATAACAGAGGATGAGACTGTTGGATCGCATCACAAACTCAATGGACATGAGTTTGAGTAAGCTCCAGGAGTTGGTGATAGACAGGGAAGCCTGGCGTGCTGCAGTCCATGGGGTTGTAAAGAGATGGACATGACTGCCCAACTGAACTGAACTGAGTTTCTAGGCTTTAGTTGGAAGTTTTCCTTTAGTCTTGAAACCTCAGTTCTAGGAGTTGGCCCATTCCCCAGTTTCTTCCACCTTCTACTGAGAACAAATTATTAGCCCCACAAGCCATCTGCCAAAAGGAACCGAGAGGGTGGGCAGAGGTCTTGGGAGAAGCAGTGTGCCAGAAATTTGGGGAGTGTTTGGGGCAGACTGTGGAGGTGCGGGGCTGTCCGGGGCAGGAGTTGAGGTGTTCTCTGTAGACAGACTGCAGTGGGGGAGGCTGTGGGGTTTGAGCAGACCTTAAGAGTTTAGAGTGGTGGATATGGCTAGAGGCAATAGTAGATGGATTGTTGGTCCCGGTGGCTTGCCTCTTTTCAGCACACAAACATTTCTTGAGTGTCTGCTGCACGCTAGGCACAGTGCTGAGCTTCAGAGGTTGTCACACGAGGCCTAGCACTAGAGATGCATGCAGTCCAGCTTCTGGAAGGCCACACTGCCTCCTGGGGCAGAGGAGATGGAGACGACCCTTGGGCTGACTTAGCGCAGCATGGAATCCATGGGTGCTTTCCTGAAAAGGGAGTTGAGCCTGACAGTGCCTGAAAAAGTGCTCACCCCCACTCAGCTTGCCCAAGGTCTCACATGGGGTGAGTTAAGCAAACACAGGACTCGTGTCCCTGAGGCGGAGCCCCTGCTCCTTAAGCAGTTCTAGGCTACAGCTCCAGGATCAGAGAGGCTGACAGGAAGAGATGCAGGAGGAAGACTGCCACTGTCGGGACACAAGGTCTCAGCTGGTTCCCCAAGGATGTCTAATTGATTTGTGTCGTAATTGGTTCATGTCACCATAGCAACCTGAGTTGCGCCTGTTGTTTTATTTATTTTTGATGGCCTTTACAGAGTTTTATTTCTAAAACTTTCAATAGACACCTAAGGTCTGTTATTTAAAAGCAAACCCAGTCTCCTTTTCACTTTGCATTTGACTGCCGTATCAGTTCAGGTGACCTGAATGGCCATACAGGGCCATACAGAGTAGAGAGAGTCAGACTGTGATCTGGACACCTTGGATCAACAATGGATGCTGAAACCACGGGATGAACTGATGTAGGAACAGAAAACATTCACTAGTCTCAGAATATCACCCCCTCAGATTGCTAGTTAATCACAAAGAGCACAATGTGACTTTGTGGCACAGAGGTGAAGAATCTGCCTTCCAGTGGAAGAGATGCAAGAAACTCGGGTTTGATCCCTGGGTCGGGAACATCCCCTGGAGGAGGAAATGACAACCCACTCCAGTATTCTTGCTTGGAAATTCAATGGACAGAGGAGCCTGGTGGGCTACAGTCCATGGGCTCCCAAAGAGTTGGAAACGACTGAGCATATACACACACGCACACACGCAAAATATGGCATTACAAAGGACAGACCCCTTAACCAAGGGATCAGACTTGGCATCACCATTAGTGAAATAACCTGGCATCAGGTGCCCTCTTGTGGAGTTCAGTTAGTAGGAATGAACATTGAGATTTTTGCCAAAAATGTTTAACCTGAATCTAAACATTAGGAAACAAAATTCAGATTATGGGATATTCTACAAGACAACTAGAATGACTTGAAAACTTACAATGCCAAAGTTTAAAAGGACAGCGAAAGGCATGAGGATTCTTCTAGATTCAAGAAAAGTAAAGAGACGTGACAACTAAATGCAGTGTATGATTTTTGATGAGATCCTGGATTAAGATGCAGAATAGTAATAAAAGACATTTCTGGAATATTTGGACATGGAGTACGGATTTGATAATGTGGTACTGATTTCATTTCTTCAGAGATAATTTTGGTGTGAAGTGCCATGGTTACTTTCAGATGATGCAGCAAAAAATGAAAAGTGTATGTGTGTGTGTGTGTGTGTGTGTGTGTGTGTGTGTGTGTGTGGAGAGAAAAAGAAGAAAAAGAAATGTGGCAACATATTAACAGTTGATGAATCTAGATGAGGTATGTATGAATGGGTATGCATTGAACTGGTTAAACTTTTCTGCAGTTTTGAAATTTTTCAAGATAAAAAATTATGGGGGGAAACAATAATGACAATAAAAACAGGCCTACAGTTCAAGCTTGACTTGTCTAAAGTAAAACTGAGACTAAAACTCCATTCTCTTGACCTGAAATCCAGTATACCACCATCTCTCTTCATCGAGGTGGATGGAGAAAGACAGGCAGACAGAGACAGGGCCCCCATCTCCTTGGTTCAAAACCCAGAACTTTGAGAAGGAACAGCCTTTCCAATCCTGGCAAGTTAGCCAAGGAGACGAAGACGGGGCGCACACGCCACCTTGTGACCAGCTAAGGGAGTCTATGCTGCCAATTTTGAAAGCAAACTTACCGCACGTTATTGGTGTCTTTCCCAGTTGCAATATTTTCCCTTCAGTGAAGCACTAATTCTTGGTTCTCTAATTTTCTGATACGGATTTCCAGCTGCTTTAGAGAAACTAGCCAAAAGAGCCGATTTCCTTTCCCCAGAAACCTCAGTGAGCCCCACATTCTTGAATGACCAAGAAGAGCAAAGCCCTGCTCATGAACACTTAACCAGATCCCGTTTACCACCATGTGCCAGCAAGCTGCTGGCCTTTCTGACCCAATCAAATGAGAAAAGCAAAGGAGATTTGTTCAGCGCTTTTGGTAGCGAGTCAGCCACTGTCGCTCGCCTTTTGTCAGAGGAGTGAAGAGGCTTTATCACGGACAAGGGCAAGCCGCCAGGTGTGCCCTGTCTGGAGGCTGTTGGTGGGCAAGCTGGAGGCAGTGACTTAGAAGGGGGCACCCTTCATGACTGGTTAGGGGAGCATGTTTGACTTTCCCTAGTTAGTTACAGCAGTTGTCTTAGCCTAGGGCTAGAGAACCCTTCTCACCTGAAAGGAAGGATCATATAATTTATACTTTATTTCTTTAAATAGAATGAGTCAACCTCTAGGTCAAGTTCAGTCTCTTCCTTCCCACAGTGTGTTCCTTAGACCAGCAGGTCTGGCATCACCTGGGAGCTTGCAGGAAATGCCAAATGCCAGGCCCCACCCATGACTCACTGCAACGCCTAGTAACAGTCCAGGAAGCTACAGGGTAACTTCTGTAACAGTTGACCCCAAATGTCCGGGACTCGTCTGAGAAGTGACCGCTTCCCTAGTTTTGTCCCTGCTTCCAGTTTAGATGAGGGGGTTATCAGTGTCCTGGTGGGTTGCTGCAGGTTTTGTGTCAAAGTCCTCTTTTTCGCATGTGCTCTGGCCGTTGCCTGTGTGTTGTCGCTCACTCTGGAAGTGGTGCATCCACAAAGCACCCCGCACGGTGTGAGCACGTGCAGACGCTTCTTACCCTCATCACGGGGAAGGGTGACCTGAAGGGAGAAGACCCAGGTTTGGGTCTCCGCCTTCTTCTCCTGGCTGGTGCGGGTCATCCAAGTTGGGGTGGCCTCTTCTGCACAGAGCAGGGGCCGTTCCTGCTGTGTGTCCTGCCTGGCTGTGGTCAGCCCTCTAAGGGGTAACGCAAAGCCCATGTGCCCCCGCTTGAGTCTGGAGAGCACGTTGTTGTGTCTGCAGAGATGCCCTCGAGAATGTAGGTGCCCCCGAATGCCAACGTGCTCCCAGTGCTCCTGATCTCTCAGGACTCCGCTGAGACGAGCAGGCAGACTCACACTTGGATAAACCATTGCTTTATTCCAAGTCTGCATGAGCCCTGGGTTCATCACTGGCGTGTGCTTTGCCCATTTCCCCAACACCCAGGCTCTTCGTGTGAAATGGTCCCACCTCAAGCTGCCCTGGGTGGATCTGGACTGGCTCATCGACATCTCCTGCCAGATCACCGAGCTGGATCTTTCTGCCAACTGCCTGGCGTCCCTCCCCTCGGTCGTCCCCTGGGGCCTTATCAACCTCCGGAAGCTGAACCTCTCTGACAACCACCTGGGGGAGCTGCCCAGCGTGCAGTCATCAGATGAAATCATCTGTTCCAGGTAGGCTCCTGCCCCGGGCCCCGGTGGGGGCCCCGGCCGTGTGAGCCTGGCTGCCCCCACACTCTGCCTGCAGAGTCTGCTTCCTGCTGTTGTGCTCCCTGATTGTAGCTGGTGCTTTGGAAAACAGATTTTCAGCTAAAATAAGAGAAGGAAGTTGTGTGTGCCTTCAGCAAGCTCTTGGGCACAAGGTCCCGGGCTGTTGTCCACGTGAACACAGAGAGTTCTGACAGGGTGGTTTGTCTGGCCCACGTGTCCACTGCTCTTTGCAGCCATGCAGGCCTGCTGGCCCATGATGCTCAGTCTTGGTCCTGCAGGCAGGAATCAGAGGAAGGGGGCTGGTGGAAGCAATGGGGCCCAGACACCCTGGCTTTTGGCCTACCTCCCAAGAAAAGTGAGCAGGGCCTCCGAGAAGCAGTTAACTGCACAGGACTCTGGTCATGGTCTGACAGTGTGCCTGTCTCTTTTTCTGGGAGGCCTTGGGAAGACACCCAAGCCCCACCGCTGAGGCTGCACGGGGAGGGGAAGGACCTTCCCTTCCCTGATGTATTGATGATCATGCCTGTAAGCCCTCATTCCGTATGGGACATGAGCTGGTTTCAAAAGTTAAGGCTCTAAGTGAAGAGAAGAAAAGAATGTTGACAAGAGCATAGGGTCAGGAGTAACTCATGTGAAAAAAGCCCCGTACAAAAAATTAAACAGCCACCATGGAGTGGGGGGTCCTTAACCAGGGCAGACTTGAGAGTCCAAAAGGGTAAAAGCACTGCTCTCTGGACTTCCAGTAGCATCTAGGACACCAGCTTGTTCTGTTATCACATACTTGAGAAAGGTTACATCCTTATTGGTCAGTGAGCCCCGGACCCACCGACGAGAGCTCTGATCTTCTTTTTCTACACGACATAGTGACGGTAACATGATGAACACAAACCATGGTGGTGTTTCAGTGCACATTCCTTGTCCTTGTGCCAGGAGAAAAACACGTTTACAGAGAAATCTGTAACCAAGGCTTGCTTCTGATGCCTTGACTTCCTTCTTTCCCAACTATAGGCTACTTGAAATAGACATTTCCAGCAACAAATTGTCCCACCTCCCACCAGGATTCCTGCATCTCTCAAAACTTCAAAAACTGACAGCTTCAAAAAACTATTTGGAAAAATTGTTTGAAGAAGAGAGTGGTATGTTTCATCATCAGTAACCTGATATACTTTGTCATTTTCTTCTTGATTGGGATATGTTTACCAATTCATCCTCTTTTATCTTTTAGCCACGAACTGGATTGGTTTACGGAAGCTACAGGAGCTCGATGTTTCTGACAACAAACTGACAGAACTCCCTGCACTTTTCCTCCATTCTTTCAAATCACTCAATTGTCTAAACGCCTCCAGAAATAACCTGAGGGCGCTTCCAGATGCCTGGGCTTGTCCTTTGGTTAGTAACTTTCCAGAAACTGTGAAAGGAGCGGTCAGTCCCACAGAGCTGAGAGGGTGCACCATGCTGCCTCCCCTCGATGGGCAGAGTTGCTCCCATGTTATAGATGAGCGTGTCTGTCACTCAGCATCTAGCAGCTGAGGGTCTTAGGCAGGTAACTCACCTGAGGGCCAGCCCCCCTGGCTTTGGGTTTGAGATTGGCACCATAGCACCTACAAGACTTTCCACAGCTACAGCCTGGAAATGGGATGGCCCGGGTCGAGTTCTGTCCAAAAACGCAAGGTCGTTCCTTTAGGACAGCCATAAAATAAGAATGAAGGAGAGAAGGCATAGTCTGCATCCATAGCACTCCCCTTCAAATGGTGGTTTTGTTTCTTGCGAAGTTTGCTTGTTAAAACAGATGGAACAGCGTAAAGTATATTTGTGTTTTCTTGCCGTTATTTTTAACAGCAAATATGGAAATTCTCCATTCCTCACATTAATATTTCTAGTTTAAATGTATGTGTGTGTGTGGTGTAGGCTCCTCTTCAGAATACTCTCCTGAATTGTCCCATTATTTTCAAGGACAATGGGCCAGGTGTCCTGGGGGAAGGGAAAAGACCGCGCGAGTCACCTTGGTCTCCCCAGGAAACCATTCCCACCATTCCCTGGAGCAAGGACAGGAAAACAGGGCAAGGATAGTCTGCATGCATGTGTGCTTCAGTTCAGTCTGACCCTTTTTCAACCCTGTGGACTGTAGCCCACCAGGCTCCTCTGTCCATGAGGACTTCCTGGCAAGAATATTGGAGTGGGGTCTTTACTGCTGAGCCAGTAGGGAACCCCAGGAATAGTCTGTAGCCTCTTAATTAGCTGAACTGTATTTATTACAGAGGTTTTTGTAATGGTCTTATTTTTAACATTAAATTTGGAAAGTCTTTCTCATAGAAACCCCTGCCTCTAAAAAGCTGATTAATTCTCTTTATTGTCATACTCCTAGAAATGTTGCAAAGCATCCAAAAATGCCCTGGAGTCTCTACCAGACAAAATGGCTGTGTTTTGGAAGAACCACCTGAAGGATGTGGACTTCTCAGAAAATGCACTGAAAGAAGTTCCCTTGGGACTTTTCCAGCTTGATGTAAGTCAAGTAATAGCACCTTATTTCTCCATTTTCAGCTTTTGCAAGAAAACCACTCCACATTACAGTTCTATGTACTTCTTCAGAGCTTTTGAGACAAAAAATAAGTTGAAAGAAAAGTTTAACCATCAAGATCATGCATGGTTGTATGCAAAGATTGAGAGGAAATGTGCAAAATGACAACAGCTCTGGGAGGAAGGTGGGATGATGGGTTCTTGTTCTCCAGAATTTTCTTTAATGTTGACAGTAAGCACAGCCCAGCAGCCCCTTGGACTGACCCTCTGTGGTTCTGTTCCTTCCTGGCTCCCGAGTGGGCCCGCCAGGCCCGCTGGCGCATGAAGCTCGGGCAGCAGCCTCGTCCTGCCTCCCTGCCTGGAAGCAGAAGAGCTGGAATTCCCGGGCGTGAACTCAGGAAATGCCTTGTGCCAGAGCCCTGGCTGTGTGTGTCCCAGCAGGGCTGTTCCCAGACCTGTCTGTTTTTCCTGCCCCCGTGGGAACCTCTGAAAGCAGAGCATGGGTCCTATTCGCCACTTGGTGCCCAGTGGGAACCTCTGAAAGCAGAGCATGGGTCCTATTCGCCGCTTGGTGCCCAGTGGGAACCTCTGAAAGCAGAGCATGGGTCCTATTTGCCACTTGGTGCCCAGTGGGAACCTCTGAAAGCAGAGCATGGGTCCTAGTCACCACCTGGTGCACAGAGCCAGGCCCGGGTGGGGTACTCTCCATTGCCCCAGGGGAGTCCGTGTCAAGCCGGCAGAGGTTCCATGACTTGGGTGGGTCACCCTCAGTGTTGCTGCTGCCACCGACCCCTGTCCAGGGTGTCACCTGGGCCAGCCCAGGGAGCCATCCCATCTGCCCACCCCTCCTGCGCTGGCACTGTGGCCTCCAGGGCCTTCAGACTCTTCTGCTATTCCCAGGACGGGTCCACAAGTAATTGTCACTCTTAAGAAGTGTCAATTCATTCCTTTCATTCTGGAATAATTGCCTCGCCTTGATCTGAAGGGAAGGATCTGTTAACTGTCCCATTCGCCCTTTCTGCTGTGATGTCAGGAGGCTGAAGACTCTGAGACCCCTCACTGTTGGAATCCCTGTGAGAGTGAATTGATTGTAACCATTTGGTTCCCCTTCCGGTCCTCCACCCCTGTACTATCTGACGTCACCTTTGCTCTCTCTCTCTCTGCCCCAGGCCCTCATGTCCTTGAAGTTACAGGGAAACCAGCTGGTAGCCCTCCCACCTCCAGAGAAGTGGACCTGCAGGCAGCTCAAAGCCCTGGATCTCTCCAGAAATCACTTTGGCAAGTAAGCAGGGGTGTCTGTCCCTAGTGAGCTCTCAGCTGTGTGCATAAGCCCAGTCGCAGACCCATGGGATGGCATCCATGCGGGGTCGCTGAGCGGCCATGACAAAGTGCCATTGACCGGGCGGCTGAAACGATAGGCATGGATTTCCCCCAGTTCTGAAAGCTGGAAGCCTGAGAGGGAGGCGGCAGCAGGGTCGGTTTCTCCCGAGGCTTCTCCTCGGCGGGCAGACAGCTGACCCCGTGTCCTGACACGGTCTCCCCCGTGCCTGTCTGCGTCCTGATCACCACTTCTTGTGAGGACACCAGGCAGACTGGACCCAGGCCCACGTTCATGACTTCGTCTTAACTGGATAACCTGCTTAAAGGCCGTGTCTCCAAATACCTCACATTCTCAGATGCTGGGGGTTAGGGCTTCAACATGTGAATGGGAGGGGCACAATTAAGCCCAACACAGGATCCTGCAATTTCCAGTCTTTAGGGACTGCTGGAAAGTCTCCCTGTATTAGCCTCAGTTGTCCTTCTGTTCAAAAGTTTTTGCCAGTCACTAGCCAATATGTGTAGACTGAATAAAAAGTACCCTCCAAGGTCTCCTTAGGAAGACCAGCTTCCTTAGTTCACTTGCTGAGGGCCACCACTGCGGCATCTCAGTGGAACTTACCCCTCGCAGAGAGCTCCCTGGTGAAGAGAAAAGCGGCAGCCCCTGGAGTGGGCCTTCCTGCCAGGCTGCCCCTGCCTGAGACTGAAAAGCTCAGGAGTGGAAACCGCCAGTCCTGCTGGTATTACGTCACCTTCTCTGCTTGTTTTTGTTTTTTCCCAAAAGACTTGTGAGCACAACTGGTGCAGTTAACAGACAATGGCTGTCCACGCTTACGCGTCGGCCACAGGGGCCCCAACACCCTGCTGGGGGTATTTTCTCCCTTCTTTCTGTGTGCAATTGTATAGTCACAGCCCGAGGAGAAATGTCTTTGCCATGCTTTCCTCAAACTTGGGCGTTTCTCCCCCTACAGAAACGAAGACGTCCTTAAAACAAAGCGCATTTCCTTTTTCACCACCAGAGGCCGCCAGCGTTCGGGGACGGAGGCAGGTGTGTGTGTTGCCGCCGGGAGGTGAGACGGCTGGGGGGCCTGCAGGGAGGCGTCTCCGGTGGGCTCTCGCCTGCAGTGCCCTGTGGAGGCGTGCCCGGGCTTGATTCAGGCTCCTGACTGTGCCCGTGGCTCGTGTCACACAGATGGCCAGTCCGTGTCCCGAAACCCCCTTTCCTGTTTGCAGCCCAGTAAGTCTGGCAGCTCCCATGTATGGATGGCCTGCTGTGTGAGAATTGCCCTAGATGCCTTACATGCGTCAGTCTCTCTGTAACCATCACAACATGATGTGGGTTGTGATTTTCCATCTTGCCGATGAGGAAACTGAGTCTCTTCTTATAGGGATGGTAACCCTCTGTGGGGCCACCCTCAGGAGCTCATCTAAACTCGGGTCACCTTCCAAAGACTTCATCTCCTAAAGCCATCACGCTGGGGGCGAGGGCTCCCACTCACAGATGTGAGGGGACCTGATTCAGTCTGAGCACAGGGGTAACTGATGTGGGCAGGGGCTGCTGAGCGGGAGAGCCAGGCCAGCACTGTGAGTATCAGCCCTGGGCCTGGGGGCTGCGCTCTCCTGCCTCCACACCGCGGCTTCCTGTGAGGCGCGCTTGGAAACACCGCGGTCCTGGGTCCTGCAGGCTGTGCTGGCTGTGCTGAGACTCTAGAGGCGCTTGAGGTCTTCCTCCAAACTCATGACAAGGCCAGTTCAGCAGAGAACGTTTCTAGGAAAATAGTTCTTTTTGTTCCTTATTTCTGTAAGGTACAGTGAGAGGTATGGACTTGCCCCTCACATTCAATCACCAGCCCTCTTTTTTAACCTGAAAGTCAGGAGTTCTAAAGCCATCCATGCTCATAGATCTATCCCTGTGGATACTGTCCAATGGAACTGATATTTAGGTTATTTTAGGTGTAATAAAACTTTTTTCTTCAGCTTGATTGATCTATATTGACAACTGCTTTTTAATTGTAGATGGTGTCAGGTGGGAATAAGAAATGCCACAGAGGCCAAGACATATTTACAGGAGGTGAACTAAACAGTCTGCCTACCTGTTGCCCTTTTTTGATGATTACATATGATTGAAAAAAGAATGTATCATAGTGGAACAGAGAAGAGTCCAAAAATAGACCTAATATAGGAATTTAGTGTGACACAAGTGGCATTTCAATTCAGTGGGAAAAAGAATATTTTATTGTTTTAATAAATAGTGCTGATATAACTGCTTTGTCCAGCTGAAAGAAGGGAAAACATTGCACCAGTGCCCTCCTTACATCAGTTACAAATATCTCCATGCAGATGTCAGCTTGAAGCATTAAAAAAAAAAGAAAATAACATTTAAGAGCATAAATATATAACTTGAATGTAGGCAGATCTTTAAAAGCTAGGTGGGAAATCCAGGAGTAATTTTTGAAAAAGCAGAATCTTTAGCATTGTAAAAAAATGGGAAAACTTTGTTCAGTAAAAGCATCGTAAGCAAAGTCATAATGCAAACAGACCAAGAGGAAATATTTGCAACAAAAATTGTTGCAACATAAACTGGCTTAAGTCCCTAATATACAAAGACAGCTTACAAATTGACTTTTTTTTAAGTCAACCCAATAGGCAGAAACTGGGCAATGGATATAAACAGTTCACAGGAAAGGAAGTCCAGATGGCCCAGGAAGAAACAGAAAGGCCTCGAACCTCGCTACTAGGGAAATGCAATTTGGAATTTCATAACTGATCCTTTTCAAAACAAAGGGCCTTAGGACTTTGGAAATTGAGTCCAGACCTGAGGATTTCACTTGGGAGGAAGGAAAAGCGAGCATTTTTCTTCTCATGGCTGCCCAGATGGGGTGGCGGGCAGGAGAAGGGCTGCTGGTGGACCTCAGCTGCACTCCCACCGCGGTAGGCCAAGCCTCGGGGGTTGGAGTGGACTAGAAGGGTGTCTCTAGTCCAGAAAGGCAGACCATGCCGGCGCCTTAGGAGGTGGGCCAGCACTCCCGGGGGACTAGCTGCTTTTTCATGAAACCGCCAGAGTGCAAGATCAGAGGCAAACGGGGCCCAGCGGGGCAGAAACACGCACCGTGCCCTGGAAAGTGGCCCCGTGGTGGCCAGCAGGAACGTGGCTGGAGCTGGGGAGGACCCAGCTCGGGAGGCTCCCTGGCAGGGGTGGGGGGCGCTGTGCTGTCCACACACAATAAGAGCCCCGTGATTTTGTCGATTTCATGTAGAGTTGAGGCCTGTGCCTGGGTGAAAGGGAGAGACACTTTTCCTAAGAGGGTTGTTCTCTCGGGCTGTTGGCCTGGGGTAAGGCATCATCTCTACTTGTTTGCAGATGGATAGAAAACTCCAAGTAGATTTATGTACACTCAAGTGGTCACGTTGGCGCAGTGGTCTTGTCCAAAAATAATTTGGATGGCCATTTTTACAGTAAAATTCAGACCAGCTGAGTCATAAATAATGTATGAATAATTACAGTTCATAAATACCTTGAGCTGTGCTCTCTGCCCAGCCCAGTTTTCAGAGTTTCCATTCTGGGCCAAGAAGTCTATGACAGGTGTTGTCTCTGTGTAGAGGACAAGTCCCTTATTCCATCTGTCTGTTTCTTAAAGAGGCTTCTTAAACACCAAGGTGAAACTAAACATGGAAAGTACAGAGGCCATGTGTTCAGAACGTGTTCTCCGGGAAGAAAGTGGGTCTTTCTTGATGTTTTTTTTCCATGCAAATTAGGGCAGGGTGAAGTTGATCATTCTTTTTCATTAAAAAAAAAAAAAAACACACACACTTTTTGAACATTTTCCTTATAGAACAAGGATTAGTACAGAGCTGTCCTTAAGAGTCTTTTGCACATTTATTTCTGTAGGGGCCACTGTGTTGAGTCCCATTCATGTGGTGCTAGCTGAGCAAATTATCCAGGCGCCAATATCAGTATTCTGTTATCGTCTCTCCCAGAACGTTCTCTGATGCCAGGTTACCCTGTTACCATTGCGACTGCGTCTGCCTGTGTGGAGAAAAGCCAGAGTTAAGGGCGGAGCTGTGATCCAGGGCAGAGGCATCGTTTCAGCCTCACAAAAGAACTCCAGCTTCTCTGTCTTGTGTGTCTGGCAGAGAACTGGCTGAGAGGGCTTTGAGGCCGTTGTTTTATCTTGAATTTGAGCTGGAAGGGGCCCTCAGGGGGGTGCTCACCTGCCCCCATTCTCCCTGCCTCAGGAGAAAGGAGAAGGCACTTCAGAGATTCTGTTGCAATCCGACCCTCTGATTCCTATCAGTTTCCAAGCTTTCCCCACATTCTTTCTCAACTCACACACCCTGGTGCTGTAGAAACAGCAAATTTGATGTAATTTTAATAGGAACCTTAAAACCAGCATAATTACTGAAATCACTTAAATGTACTAGAGAGTTGACTCGTTCCTAGGAAGCATAAAAACCAAGCCCACATTATTATTTTTCAGTTAACTGGCTGTTTTATAATTCAAGAAGTAATATATGCATTAATGTATGGTAAACAAAATTTCCGAACTGCACCCAAGGGTGTGGAGTGAATATTCAGCCTTCCAGTGTTACCAAACCGAACTCGGGTCCACTCACCCGTGTCCAGTAAAGACCATGTAGCGACACTGGGTCGTGGTGAAGGCAAGCACAACGTTTATTGCAGGTGCCTGTCTAGGCAGGCAAGCTGTCCAGGCAGCCAGTGCTCAAGAGCTTGAGCTACCCAAAGGCTTTCAGGGAAAGGTTTCTAAGACAGAGTGAGGGAAGGGGATTATGGGGGTGGGAGCAGCTCACTGACATTCACCTGAATGATTGGTGGTGAGGCAGTCGGGAGTCAGCATCAACTTTCTGGTTCCAACGGTCTGGGGTCTACGTGCTTGTGGACAGCACACAGTTAACGCCTTCCACCTGATTGGGGTCTCAGACTCTGCAAAACAGCTCAAAGGACATGGCTCAGAATATTCTCTATAGCCCTTGAGGAGGAAGTAAAGGTCCTTGACTTTGTTTAATGGATGAATTATTGTTATTTTGACTTGCTTGACTGTTTTCTTTTCTTTCTGCACTTTCTCAACTTCTCTGATGAAAAGTACTCTTTGGAGCTGGGGAAGCCTAGAAGGCCCCAGTTTTTCTACAGACAAGAGGCGAGCAGAGGACATGGGGTTGGGGAGGGCTGTTCTGGGAAAGCCCCATAGGGTCCTGCCCAGTTACACCAGTGATCTCCTTCTCCAGAGAGAACTACGGAACTTCACGTGTCTGTGGTATCAACTGCGTTTGTGTCTGACGTCCACTATAACATATAACATCTGTAACATGTGGTATTTGTAGTGTATATACACATGCTGATAACATGTAACATGTATACATATTACTGTGCATGTGTGGTATATGTGTGCAAGCATATAACATATGTGCGTGCACATAACTTCATGTAACAAAAGTAAGCATGTAGGCATGTGTGTTGTGTGCACATGCACAAAACATCATATAGCATGCATAATTATGCACACATGCATATAACATATCTAAGTGCATGGGGGGGCTGTTTTTTCACATGTTTGCACACGTTTTATGGTACACAAATTTAGGCTTCTAGATACCTGCTTCCATACCTTGCTTTTTTGATTTACCAGTATCTCTTATGTATCTCTTCATACCCATACATGTAGACCTACCCCGTGCTTTGTAATAATTGTATAGAATCCCATTATTCATTTAACCAACTGCCTGTGGGTGGACATACAAGCTGTCTTCTACCTTTGTTACTGCAAACTCTGCCACTGAGTGTCCTTGTTCTCACATCTTTGCCACACATGCTAGAATGTCCGTAGGACCATTTCCTAGAATTGGAATCCCTGGGTCAGTGAGATGAGCATCTCATTCTGATAGATTTGTCAAAATACCCTCTAGAGGTTTTACCAGTGTATGCACCCACCTGGCCTCCATGTTGTGATGGCCCAGAATTATCTTCCAATGTACAGTCTGCTTTGCCATTTCTTTGCAGTGTGTGTACTGGAATTTCCTGCTTTCCTGAGTGAGTCTTTGGAAGTCCTTTGTCTGAATGACAACCACCTGGATGCAGTCCCACCTTCAGTTTGCCTACTGAAGGGCTTATCAGAACTCTACTTGGGAAAGTAAGTACACAGCCAGCGCTGCTGCACCGGCCCTTCAGCCCAGGAAGCAGAATGTCCTTGTGTGAGACATCCAAGGGCACTGAAGCCAGGGAGACATTATCTACATACCAAGAAGCAGCAGTTGGATTTTCAGAGCCAAACTTAGTCAAAGAGGTAGGGGAGGGGGAGGTAGGGGTAGCTATACAAGGATGTCTTCCTTGCTGTTTCACTCATTTATAATAGGAAGAGCAGCTCAATCATCCATCCTTTCATTCACTGAGTACCTACTGCCAAATAGTGCTGAAGGATTCAGACAGTGTGCAAAATAATTCAGGCTACATTGCCTTGTCTAGAAGAGGTAGTGATCATCTTTATGATAGTGTAATTAATCGAAGAGATGGAGAAGTTGGGGGAGGGGACCCTGTTTTAATCCATGGGGATTTGCAGAAGACAGAGCTGCCACTGTACCACTGGCTTCCCAGGGAGAAAGGCTTTGGAAAACCATGCGTGTTCAGTTGCACAGTCATGTCTGATTCTTTGTGGCTCCATGGACTGTAGCTCACCAGGTTCCTCTGTCCATGGAGTTTTCTAGGCAAGAGTGGCTTGCCTTTTCCTGCTCCAGGGGATCTTCCCAACCCAGGGATCGAACCTGCATTTCTTGCGTCTCCTGCATTGGCAGGCAGGTTCTTTACCACTAGCGCCACTTGGAAAGGCTTTGGATTTAGTATTTAAATGAAACACTTGAAATCAGGGCCTAAGATATTTGGTTTGGGGTACAGACTGTCAGTGGCCTCCACAGGCCCAGGAGGCTGACAGGCTGCTGTGTGTATGTGTTCTCCCATGGTGCATGTGTATTCTTCTGTGGTGTGTGTGTGTTCTCCCGTGGTGCGTGTGTGTTCTCCCATGGTGCGTGTGTATGTTCTCCTGTGGGGTGTGTGTGTTCTCCCGTGGTATGTGTGTGTGTGTGTTCTCTCATGGTGTGTATGTGTGTTCTCCATGGTGCGTGTGTGTTCTCCTGTGGTGCGTGTGTGTTCTCCGTGGTATGTGTGTTCTCCCATGGTGTGTGTGTGTTCTCCTGTGGTGTGTGTGTGTTCTCCGTGGTGTGTGTGTTCTCCCGTGGTATGTGTGTATTCTCCGTGGTGTGTGTGTTCTCCCGTGGTGTGTCTGTGTTCTCCTGTGGTGCATGTGTGTTCTCCGTGGTGCGTGTGTGTTCTCCCATGGTGCGTGTGTGTTCTCTGTGGTGTGTGTGTTCTCCCATGGTGTGTGTGTTCTCCGTCATGTGTGTGTCCTCCCATGGTGCCTGTGTGTTCTCCCGTGGTGTGTGTGTTCTCCTGTGGTGTGTGTGTGTTCTCCCTTGGTGGTGCGTGTATGTTCTCCATGGTGTGTGTGTTCTCCCGTGGTGCGTGTGTGTTCTCCTGTGGTGCGTGTGTGTTCTCCATGGTGTATGTGTTCTCCCGTGGTATGTGTGTGTTCTCCGTGGTGTGTGTGTTCTCCATGGTGCGTGTGTGTTCTCCCATGGTGCGTGTGTGTTCTCTGTGGTGTGTGTGTTCTCTGTGGTGTGTGTGTTCTCCCATGGTGCCTGTGTATTCTCCCATGGTGTGTGTGTTCTCCTGTGGTGTGTGTGTGTTCTCCCTTGGTGGTGCGTGTATGTTCTCCATGGTGTGTGTGTTCTCCCGTGGTGCGTGTGTGTTCTCCTGTGGTGCGTGTGTTCTCCCGTGGTGCGTGTGTGTTCTCCGTGGTGTGTGTGTGTTCTCGGTGGTGTGTGTGTTCTCCTGTGGTGTGTGTGTGTTCTCCCTTGGTGGTGTGTGTATGTTCTCCATGGTGTGTGTGTTCTCCCGTGATGCGTGTGTGTTCTCCCATGGTGCGTGTGTGTTCTCCGTGGTGCATGCGTGTTCTCCATGGTGTGTGTGTCCTCCCGTGGTGCATGTGTGTTCTCTGTGGTGCATGTGTGTTCTCCCATGGTGTGTGTGTTCTCCATGGTGCGTGTGTGTTCTCCATGGTGTGTGTGTTCTCCCGTGGTGTGTGTGTTCTCCTGTGGTGTGTGCGTTCTCCCTTGGTGGTGCATGTATGTTCTCCATGGTGTGTGTTCTCCCATGGTGCGTGTGTGTTCTCCATGGTGCGTGTGTGTTCTCCGTGGTGTGTGTGTTCTCCCGTGGTGCGTGTGTGTTCTCCCATGGTGCATGTGTGTTCTCCATGGTGCGTGTGTGTTCTCCATGGTGTGTGTGTTCTCCCGTGGTGCATGTGTGTTCTCCATGGTGTGTGTGTTCTCCCCTGGTATTTGTGTGTGTGTTTTCCCGTGGTACGTGTGTGTTCTCCATGGTGCGTGTGTATTCTCCCATGGTGCCTGTGTGTTCTCCCGTGGTGTGTGTGTTCTCCGTGGTGTGTGTGTTCTCCTGCGGTGCGTGTGTGTTCTCCCATGGTGCCTGTGTGTTCTCCCGTGGTGTGTGTGTGCCCTCAGCAATCCTAGCCTCCGAGAGCTCCCTCCTGAGCTGGGGCAGCTGGGCAACCTCTGGCAGTTGGACATTGAAGACCTGAATATCGGCAACGTGCCTGCAGAGATCAGAAAAGAAGGTAGGGCTTCCTCAGCATCACAACCCCGCCCTCTGCGCCCCAGGGAAAGACGCTCCAGTCTAGTGGTTCAGGACCTGGAGCAGACACTCCTGGGGACCCATGGAGCCTCCCTCCAGCTCCCTTGTTTGGGAAGATGCTGTCAAGTTCTCCAGAACTCGATGGTTGCTGTGGGCCATGTGACCAGACTGTCTGTGACCTGTAGCACCTAGGATGCTGTCTTTAGATCCCTGACTTTTAGATTTCACTTTTGGGGTGAATTGTATCACACCTTCTCTCCATAGACCCAAAAGTCTTCTCAGTCCCTACCTACCCCTATCCCATTAGAACACACAGAGAGTGTTCCTTCAGACAAGACTCTGATTCTCAAGAGCTGTGAGTGTCTTCCCAACTCTGTGTCAGCAGCAACACCTCCTCTGCCCCACTGTGGTTTTGCACAGGCCCCAAAGCGATGCTGTCTTACCTGCGTGCTCAGCTGCGAAAAGCAGAGAAGTGCAAGCAGATGAAGATGATCATCGTGGGTCCGCCGCGTCAGGGCAAGTCCACCCTCCTGGAGATCTTACAGACGGGGAGGGCCCCCCAGGTGGTACACAGCGAGGCCACCATCAGGACCACCAAGTGGGAGCTGCAGAGGCCGGCTGGCTCGAGAGCCAAGGTCAAGGATGATCGGCGTGCAGAGTCCCTGTGGGAGGGAGGGCGTGCCCCGGGCCCCTGCTTCCTCCTCTCCAGAGAGCCTAGGACTTTCTCTGCCCAGTGCCTGAGTCCCAGGATATTTGCAAGAGTCATCATGTACTGTTTTAAACCAGCTCCTGCCAAGGACAGTGAATCATTTCTTAAATGTCCTTGTATTTTTTCTCTTATAGCTGAGCTGAGGTTCCAGGGCAGTGGTTCCAAACCCTGGCTGACAGTTAGACTTCTTTGATGAGCTTTTAAAGACCACAATGCCCAGGCCTCATCAGCTCTAACCCCAAGGACTGTGATTCAGATGGCCTGGGACAGGGCCCTTCCCCATGGCGGAGAATGAACTACCGCTGTAGGAGTGAGACACACCAGTAGCTACCCCTAGCAGAAAGGCTGAGAAGGCAGCCCCAGAATGAAGGCCCTGTCCTCCTTGACACCCGCTTTCACCCCAAGTTCTGAAAAGTCCAGTTTCTAAGCCCTATTTTAAATGAGTCCTTCAGTGAACCTGTTAATCATCCTGTTCTCCATTTAGTATGAGACAGATGAAAGCGAGAACAGTCTTACACTTGAATCAGAAAAGGGAGCCTGTTTTCTCCCAGCCCAAGGGATGAGCAGGTGCCAGTGATGCCTCCCTTACCTGCTGCTGTGTGTGTGGCATACACGTGGCCACACAGGGACACAGGCGCAAGGAGGTCATCTGTGGAAAACTCAGCACCCTTGAGGCCAGAGGCTGCGTAATGTTCCCCACAGCGCCCAGCACAGGGCCAGCTGGAGACCAATTTTGTTGCAGAGTCTTTCACACAAAATCACTTTGCAAGTCATGGGAATCCAATTTGAGTCATTAGACATTTAAGCTGAATGTCTATTTTTTTATAACTTAAAAAATCTCTTTAGCTGAAAGATAATTGCTTTACAATGTTTTGTTGGTTTCTGCCATACAACGTGAATCAGTTATAACTGTGTGTGTGTGTGTGTGTGTGTGTGTCCCTCCCTTTTCAGCCTCCCTCCACCACCCTTCTAGGTCACACAGAATACCAGGTTAGGCTCCTTCTGTTATGGAGAGTCCTCAAAAATCGAGCAATAAAACTACCATGAAAAGTGAAAGTGAAGGTCGCTAAGTTGTGTCTGACTCTTTATGACCCCATGGACTATACAGTCCATGGAATTCTCCAGGCCAGAATACTGGAGTGGGTAGCCTTTTCCTTCTCCAGGGGATCTTCCCAATCCAGGGATCAAACCCAGGTCTCCCAAATTGCAGGCGAATTCTTTACCAGCTGAGCCAAGAGGGAAGCCCATATGACCCAGCAATCCCACTACTGGGCATATACCCTGAGAAAACCACTATTCAAAAAGATACATATACCCCAAAGTTCACTGCAGCACTATTTACAATAGCCAGGACATGGAAGCAACCTAGATGTCCATCAAAAGATGAATGGATAAATAACTTGTGACACATATACACGATGGAATATTACTCAGCCATGAAAAGGAGTGAATTTGAGTCAGTTGTAGTGAGGTGGCTGAATGTATATTTTAATATGGACTCGGAAACTAGTTCTCTAGAGAGTGGCGATCTGCCCACTAGGGCCAGAACAGTCAAATAATTAACACCAGCACTGCCCCTTCCCCAGAAAACCCCAGAAGTGAACCTAGGTAACACATGTCCAAAGGTTTTTGAAAGTAACCAGAATCTCTGGATTCTCTCCTGCTTTTTTAAGCTGTTATTCCACGTCACTTTTTTCCAGCTGTTCTTAAGCAAAGAGCTGTCTGAGGTTTGAGGAGTGACCCCCCCACCCCACCCCACTTCCTTTCTGCCATCATTCACGTTTCCGCCTACCCTTTTCAGTGAAGGACAACCACCTGATCTTGTGAACGCTCAGTTCTGTAACTCTCTGTGTGGCCGGGCCTTCAGCCAGCTTAGAACAGCTGTCCATTTTCATCTTTATACCGAAAAAGCCGGTCAGCATGCTGTTCTGGAGGCCAGGCTGCAGCATGGTGGGAATGACTGCCACCAAGAAGCGCAGCTCAGGCCAGACTCTGACCTCATAGCGCGATAGAGAAACCGCCGTTCACACAGCCTTCCCCCAGAGCCCCGCAGCTGACCTCCGTCAGCGTGCTCCGTCAGGGCCCTCTGCCGCCACCCTCGGGGGGCGCCGCCCTCTGGCCGGCGCAGTCCGGGGGCCCATCTGCGTGGCCTTGCCGGCACTCAGACGGAGCGTCAGTCTTGCTGTGAGCGCTCCTCTGACAGGCGTCCCCTCACCTCCCGCACCTGAGACAGACGCAGACAGCGCCCTCCGGCGCTCCACAGACGCCCCCGCCCGAGGGAGCCAGCCATCCAGCCCCCACCGCTTCCGCAGCAGGAGATAGAACCCCCAGAGCCCACCTCGGGGCTGCTGGACCCCCTTCTGTCCCGCAGACGGCTGGTCCCTGAGATGCACAGCAGAGCGGGCAGTGCTTTTCCGCAGCTGCGCCTTTTCCAGACCCCCATGTGCGACGTGCTGAGGGATCAGTTCTCTCAGTGGGATTGGCTAATGCCCTGGTTGCTAAAGTGTCTCCCTGTCGCTGCCCTGTTGCTCAAGTAGGTTGAGTCTGTGGAGTTCACCGTCTGGGACATCGGCGGCCCCGCCAGCATGGCCACGGTCAACCAGTGCTTCTTCACAGACAAGGCCCTGTATGTGGTGGTCTGGAACCTGGCTCTGGGGGAGGAGGCCGTGGCCAGCCTTCAGTTCTGGCTGCTCAACATCGAGGTGAGGGGGCCCCCGCCCTCCAGCCTTCAGTCCTCAGGGCGTCGCAGGGGCCCCAGAACTTCTCAGGGCTGGGGTGGGGGCACAGAAGACGGGTAGGGAGACCCAGGGTGTGCTTGGCTGCGCTGTCACGGAGGCCCCAGGATCACAGATCGCCGTGAAACGCAGCCTTCTGTCCCTCCTCCACTACACGGTTGATGGTGCCCTTGTCCTTTGCTGCTTCCTTCGGTGGAAGAGCCCCACATCTGGGACCTAGGAGGGGAACAGGGCTCTCCTCCTGCAGTGGAAAGGTGATGTGGGCCAGAAGGTGGGGTCCGGTCTGAAGGAATCAGAGGTAGAGACCCCAGGGAGGAGTTGCGGACCCTCACACACCCCGGGCGTGCAGCAGGCCCTCGAGGTTTACAGAGAGGAGTACAGGCTGTGGCAGGGCGCCGGCTGAGGGTCTTGGGTGTCCAGGGTTGACACACCGCCGCCCAGGGGACTGTTCCCATCCTCAGCCCAGACTCTCTTTTGCAGGCCAAGGCCCCAAACGCCGTGGTGCTGGTGGTGGGAACACACCTGGACTTAATTGAAACCAAATTCCGCGTGGAGAGGATCGCCACTCTGCGCGCCTACGTGCTGGCCCTCTGCCGCTCGCCCTCTGGGTCCAGGGCCACTGGCTTCCCGGACATCACGTGTAAACACCTACAGTGAGTGTCCCACGGCGTCCTGTGTGCCCAGCCTCTCGGGGCCGCGGCTGCCTCACTGTCTGTCTCTCCAGAGACAGCTGCTCTGCCCACAGTGGGCTCCTGAGGGGGTGCTTTGCTCCTCTGGGGCCCAGTCCAGGGTGAAGTGTGGCAGCTTCAGCCTGGGGAAGGTGAGGCACTGCCGAGACCCTGCAGGGCGGGGCCCGGAGACGCTGTCTGAACTTCCCGTCCGCGTCTCCCTGCTGCCAGGCTCAGCGCTGCGCGCAGCCCCGGTGGCACCAGGAGACAGAAGCTCACACACCACCCAGGACATTGTTGATCACTGAGCAAGAACAGCCCCCAGGCATGGCCCTGGGCCTCCCGTTGGGTCCGAGTGGTCTCGAGGGCTGGGATGGGCAAGGGTGCCATGGGGGGCTGACATGGGCACACTGGAAAGACTGACCGTGAAGCCCCAGCACCGCGCCCTGCACCACGTCAGGCCTCAGTAAGCTTCTGTGTCTGTCCGTCGTGAGCTTTCTCAACTTGCCAGTATTTAGGATAGAACCTTTGGGAGTACAGAGACCCTGCAGTGCTGGTCAGAGAGGGGGGTGTGGTGAGTGCGCATGCTTCGTTTTTGTACCCACAGCGAACTCTCCTGTAAGAGCCTGGAAGGTCAGGAAGGGCTGCGGCAGCTCATTTTCCAGGTCACTTGCAACATGAAGGACGTGGGCAGCACCATAGGCTGCCAGCGACTTGCAGGGAGGCTGGTGGGTATCCCTTATCCCTTGGAAGTGGGGAGTCTGGTGGGTTCCCCTCATCCCCTGGAAGCAGGAGGCTGGTGGGTTCCCCTCATCCCCAGGAAGCAGGAGGCTGGTGGGTTCCCCTCACCCCCTGCAAGCCAGAAGGGCCTGCTCTCTGCCTGTCAGGGCATCTGCACCTCCCTCTTCCCCCTGCCCTGAAGCACACTGCTGTGCATGCTATGTGCCAGGCCCTGGGGCCCCTGTGTGAGCAGTTTCTAGGAGAAAGTGGGGAGACTGTGGCGGAGACAGCCCACCTGCCTGGTCCTCAGGAGGCGGGCAGGCACCCCAAGCCCCGAGGGCCCACCCTTTCCCTCCCACCCCAGATCCCCAGGAGCTACTTGAGCCTCCAGGAGGCCGTGCTGGCGGAGCAGCAGCGCCGCAGCCTGAGTGACGACGTGCAGTACCTGACGGACCGGCAGCTGGAGCAGCTGGTGGACCAGATGCCCGGCAGCGACATCCGGGACTATGAGGACCTGCAGTCTGGTGGGCAGGCCGGGCGGGCGGGCCATGAGGGCTTGGCTGAGTGCCAGCAGGCACAGCCATGGGCGGGGTCCTGGGGAGGGGCACCTTGACTTTTCACTGCTCTGTGCACGTCTGCAAATGACGGCAAAGACTTCAGCTATCGATTTGGGGTCGCAAATCCATTTTAACGCGTAAGCAGATTTGCACGGGTGGAATGTATGAATTCGGGTGGTCAGTACATTGGCCTCTTGAGAACCTGTGAGGAAGCAGCTGACTGCTGCGAAGGGTCCCATGTGTTGGGAGCACTGTTGCTTCCTAAGAAGAATCTGTGGCCTGGCGCCCTGGGAGGAGGTCACCCAGAGCCCCTTCTGCCCTTTGTTTGACGCTGCCCCCTCCTCCCCTCCCTGGGCAGCCATCAGCTTCCTCATCGAAACGGGCTCCCTGCTGCACTTCCCGGACACCAGCCACGGCCTGAGGAACCTCTACTTCCTTGACCCCATCTGGCTGTCCGAGTATCTGCAGAGGATCTTCAACATCAAGGGCTCCCGGTCGGTGGCCAAGAACGGGGTGATCAGGGCCGAGGACCTGCGCTTGCTGCTGCTTGGCACTGGCTTCACGAAGCAGACGGAAGAGCAGTATTTCCAGTTCCTGGCCAAATTTGAGATCGCCCTGCCCGTCGCCAACGACAGGTGAGGCTGCGGACTGGGCCGAGCCGGCTGCTCCCCGCAGGAGGGAATTAGGGCAGGGGCCCCTGGTGGTCTGACAAGGTATCCAAGGATGGGCCCTCACAGTGGCTGCCTGCCTGGGCTGGGGCAGGGTGATTGGGCTCAGCCGCTCCCCCGCTGGCTGCCCCTCCCTGTGCCTTGGGTGTTTCTGTTCAGGGGGTTCAAAGAAACCCATTTATTGGAAAAGTGTAGGAAAATGTGTAAGCATGACAATGGGCCTTAAAAGTAACTTTGGGGAGTTCATGCTCTGGGCGGCTATTGGTTCTGTGATGAATAAAAATGGAGTACAAAAGTGTGCATGCTAACTCTACAGCCTAGTTTCAAAATGTAGGGAGGGCAGGGACTCGCGGGGCATGTGGGTTCAATCTAACGGCGCTCTGGCTTGGTTCTCAGGGCCTCCTTGCTGTAACTTCAGTTTCAGCCACTTCCTGGGTCTGATGCTGATGTTGGCCATGAGGCAGTAGCCAGGATGCCAAATCCCCAAACCCTTTTGATGCCTGTCGTAGAATACAGCACTACCCGGCCCCTTAACCCCAGAGCTCCGGGGGAACACCCTCTGGACTCTCAGAAGGCTGGCCTGGCCCCTGTGTGGCCAGCCGGACAATTCCATCAGCACAGACTGGGTCTCTTGGGAGCCAGTTGTGGGCCGTCTCTGCCTGAGCTCCCACCCAGATTTCCACTTGGTCTAATGACTATGGGAGGGGCCTCAGTCCTTCCTGCTTCAGCCCCATGGGGACCAAGAGTGAGTCCTAAAAAGAGAAACCCCAAAGAGGAATTCAGAATCCACATGGCCCCTCATGTCTTGGCCCAGGTGTCCTTGACTTTGGCCCCTGGTAAAGCAGCCTGTGTGTTTACAGCACTGCCAGAATTTGACAGTTTTCTCATTATTTTATCAACAGGTTAGAGGAATGAGGAAATACTCTGTAAAAGCAACTGCCTCTTTTTTTTTTTTTGCTCGTATGTAAAATAGAAATAATACTATCACCTACTAGTATTATAGTCAATGTGAGGATTAAATCAGAGAGTACCTGTGAACTATGAAACGTATCTCCTGCACCTTTGAGCTTCAGGGACATCAATGCTGTTATTGTTACTATCTTTGCATTAAGTACTCGTAGCCAATGGTGTCTAGTTCCATCTAAAGTCAGGAGTGTCTGAGCATTATACCTACCTCTAAGTGTAGGTATAATGGGCCCCTTGTACCCCAGAGGCAAGGAGTTTCAGTTCTTTGCACCATAAGCTTTTATATGGTCAACAAAAACAAAGGCATTTGCTGCTCCTTTCAGAATGTGGCTTTCAATCTGCAGTCCCTGGGAAAACCTTCAGGGCGTTTCTAAACCTCCCTACACTTCTGAGTGTTTGTGCTTCTTCCAGAGGGGGACGCACTGGCTCTTAGCACTCGGGAAGGCTCCGACCCATCTGCTGAGACAGCCTTGGGATGTGTCACGAGCCGGCTCTGCTAGTGCAAACCCCCTGCGGTGCCCAGGTCTTCATGGCTTTAGTCAGCAGGCACACGAAGAACTTCCCCCTTAGTTCCCCGAGCTCACTCCCCAGGCAGCCCTGCCCTGTTAGTGGCTACTCTCAAGCCGATGCCAGTGGTTTCGCCCAGGGCTCCGCTCCCTTTGAGAAGGGCTTCCTTTGTCCATCAGTTTAAACCTCTCCACTTGCCGTGCTGGCTTTCAAGTTGTCTGTACCTTCAAAAATATTGAACACCTGCTGTGTGTGCCACGTGCTGGGGCACCTGGGTACAGAGCATGCCCCCTCCCTCAGGGCACACCGCCCACATAGAATCAGGAAGTCCCAGGTCCCAAGCTGAGCATGATGTAGGCAGAAGAAGCAGGCTGGGTCTCACTGGGCGCTGACCAGGTCCTCCTGTTTGAGGTCAGAGAGATAAAGAAGGACTTCTCAGAACTGAAAGGCATCTGCCAGAGAATGCCAGGCTGTGGAGAGGGGCACTCCAGCTGGGGTCATTGACAAGGTCCTTTGGGCCAAGACCTGTAATGGCTGAAAAAGACCAAAACCTCACCATCTGTCCCCTTGGACCTCACCATCTGTCCCCTTTGGACCTCACCATCTGTCCCCTTTGGACCTCACCATCTGTCCCCCTGGACCTCATCTGCACAGCCACTGTCCATCCTTCTCTAACCCTACAAAGCTGGCATCCTCACTCTTCTGCCATCAAGGAAGCAGAATGGCAATGGGATTGAGCCATGTGCTGAAGACACCCTGGGTACTCCACTCCCAGGCTGTCTTTGAATTTTCAGTGTCTTCAGGGGTTCCTTTCAGAAGTCCTAAAGAGATTTTATAGGACCTAAACTGATGGAATTTTAGAGGGTTAGGAGAACTGAAGGCAAGCCTTTAAGGACACACCCAAGGCTCTGCCCAAGGCCTCCTTAGCTCCTCCAGGACACACAGAAGATGCTGGTTTTCAGGGAATTATTGGAGGGACCTCCCTCATTTCAGCTTTTTGCAAATGATCACAGTCATGAACAGCTCACTGACACTGTGATTCAGTGCTTTTATGAGTAAGAGTGCTCTTATAAAACACCGTTCTTTTGCACAAAGAGCCTCATTCGAAATTTCTAGGTAATTGTGTTGTCTCAACTGGCCAAGAACAATAAATAGCTTCTAAGGCCAAAGATGTTTCTCTGACCCCAGTATCTTGTCCTTGGAACTGTGCAGCTGTATTTGTTTTTCCTTCACCATCCGAAGTTAATTTTAAGTGACTCCCCAATCGCAGCCTGGTTTACAGAGAATCAACTGTGATTTGTTGTGTCTGTGATTATGACCACAGTTGTTTTCATATCTTCTGTAGCTGTGTTCTAGTCGTTATCTTAGGGACTTCGACAAACTGATTCGCTATGCCTATCTTCGTTTTCTCTTGGAGTATTTATGCTCACCATATAAACTACCCCCTCTTTCTAAAAGTGGTTCCAAAGGTCCTGGGGTGAAGGCATCGGGCAACCTGAGCTGTTTCAGCAGAGCCCGCCCCCGGCCAGGCGGTCTGCAGGGGTCAGAGCCCCATAGCAGAGCTCAGGCCCCGGTTCACCAGCCCCCTTTGGTGTTTCAGCTATCTCCTGCCTCATCTCCTTCCATCCAAACCCGGCCTGGACACCCACGGCATGCGGCACCCCACAGCCAACACCATTCAGAGAGTGTTTAAGATGAGCTTCGTTCCAGTTGGCTTCTGGCAGAGGTTTATTGCACGGATGCTGATCAGCTTGGCAGAGATGGACCTCCAGGTAGCTGCGTTCCCTGCACAGGGCACTGTTTGTTTGCTTGCTGGCCAAGCACCTGTGGCTATGCCCTGGTGGCAGTGGGAGGGGGGAGCCTGACTGAAGACCCTTTCCTGCAGCAGAACTGCTGGCTTAGGGTCCGGAGGCTGGTACAACGTGGCTGCCTCCTCTCCTGTGGGCCACAGACCCACTTGAGTCATTCTGTGAATGCCAAGTCAGCAGCTAGCTGGCTTGGACAGACTGTCCCATGAGGAGCAGTGGTTCCAAGTCTTACCAGCATCCACATTCCCTGGCTGTGTGGCTGTGGGCCGGGACTCAGAGTCTGCTCATCCCAGCACTGACCTTGAATATGCTGCTGCTCGGGGGTGATGCCTGGAGAACCATGGTTTTGCCGATCAGGCTGTGACTGAACTCCCCTGGGGAGCTCTTAATAGACACAGACCAACAAGTCAGAATCTGTGGGTGTGGCTCACAGGGGTCATTTTTTAAAGCTCTCCAGGTGACTCTACTGTCTACTCATGCTTGAGAACCACTGGCGTAGAACTTTAACTTGCTCTGGGAGGAGTAAAGCCCTAACCGAAGGAGTTCTTTTCTGTGGGTTCACCTGGGGTTGTTGGAGGAGATCTTGGCTATCAGTCAATATTCATTTCATGCAGGACAATAATACAGAAGTGGTAGTTGGCCAGAATCTGTGGTTCTCAAAGTGGGGTTCCTGGGCCAGCTGAATCAGCCTCCCTTGGCAACTTGTTAGAAGTCCAGATTCTCAAAATGAATCTGTACTGAAAGTCACTCAGTTGTGTCCGACTCTTTGTGACCCCTTAGACTATACAGTCCATGGAATTCTCCAGGCCAGAATACTGGAGTGGGTAGCCTTTCCCTTCTCCAGGGGATCTTCCCAATCCAGGGATCGAATCCAGGTCTCCCACATTGCAGGCGGATTCTTTACCAGCTGAGCCACAAGGGAAGCCCAAGAATACTGGAGTGGGTTGCCTTTCCCTTCTCCAGCAGATCTTCCCAATCCAGGAATTGAACCAGGGTCTCCTGCATTGCAAGTGGATTCTTTACCAATTACGCTATCCGGGAAGCCCTCAGGCCTGCTCCAAACCCGCTGCATCAGAAACACCAGCATAGAACTCAGGGCTCTGTTTCTCAGCCTTCCAGAGAATTCCAGCCTACTTCGCCTTGTGAGAACCCCTGACATAAGCCCGGATTGTTGAATAATGGACAGTAAACTCAGTATGAGTTTGCTTTTGCCGTGTTCGAGTTATAAGGCCCTCATGGAATTAAACTTCCTGCCTATTAAACGGGGATATTCTTTGATCTTCCCATTTTACTGAAATGTTCAAAAGTAAATGCAAGAGCCTGAAAGTACCAAAACCTCTCACAGCTTGTGTCAGCAGGAAGGAGGCTTGTTAGCAACCCAGTTGGGTGTACTGATAGACGGAAGGAGTGGGCGCAGGGCCGGCTCTCCCAGTGTTCCCACTCGGTCACTCTCCCTCCTTTGAACTCTGCTTCCTGCCGTCTTCTAAGTGGGAGGTCACCCCGAGCACCGCGTCGTGTGAGGCCTGAGCTCCCAAAGGGGCTCGGTGGCTGGCCAGGTGGGCGCCCTTCACAGCAGCATCCCCCACTCAGAATTAGGAAGAGAAGCTCTGCTGGAATTCAGTCTCAGAAGTAATCAAAGGTATGCAGATTCAAGCGTGGATAATATACTACTTTTCACCTACCAAATTAGCAGAGAGCTGACAGCCAACCCCAGATTGAGGGAAGTTCTCACGTCATGGTGCATGGACGTACAACTTAGTCACCAGGAAGTGATTCGTCACTGGGAATCCAGAGCCTGAAGACGTTCAAGCCCTTTGACCCAGTAATCCTACCGCTATAAATCTGAACTATAGCAGTCATTTGAAATCAGAGAAAGCTCTGTGCTTTTTTTTATGTTCATTTGGCTTATCCAGAAGAGCAAAAGACTGGAACCAATCTAAAAGTCCAAAGAAGAGAATGACTCAACAAATTACTTAATAAAATATTGAGATTTAGAAAAATGAATTTTATGAGTTTCTATTGAGACAGGAAAAGCAAAGTTTTTCAAAGTACACACAATTAGAAATTTAGAAATGCAAAGTTACAAAATATGGCCTCAGCTGTTTTATAAACATTACAGGTAGATAGGAAAAAACCTAGAATAAGATACACCAAAATTTTCATGACCTGTGTGTTAAATTGGTATTTTATTTTCTCTCATGTTTCTCTGTAATTTCCACATTTTCTAAGGTAACTTTTTGCTTGTAAAATCAGGGAGGGAAAAGAAAAGCCTGTTTTCGGTGTTTTAGGGAAAATGTGTTCCCAGAGTATCCTGGAGACTCCTTCAGATGATGCAGCATTTCATTTGGCAGCAGCGTGAGGGTGCGGAGGGCGGAGGGTGGGAAGACAGGCAGTGTCCTTTGTCCAGATGGGGCCAGGCCGGCCTTCTCACAGCTCTGCCCAGGACCAGCACGGAGCCCAGAATACTCAAGCAGGGTCTTTTCTCTGTCTTTCAGCTGTTTGAAAACAGGAAGAACACTAAGAGCAGGCACAGGAAAGTCACCATTTATAGTTTTACAGGAAACCAGAGAAATCGTTGCAGCACATTCAGAGTGAAAAGGAACCAGACCATCTATTGGCAGGAGGGGCTCCTGGTCACTTTTGATGGGGGCTACCTCAGGTAGGTGCATGAGGGGCTCACCAGACTGGGCCTCCATGGCGTGCTGGCAACAGCCCCCCAGGGGAGCTGCCACTGGACACCTGTCCGCTTGGTGTGCAGAGCCCCGTTCCCAAGGGCAGTGCATCGTGGAAGCTTGCTGGAAGTAGGAAGGCCCCCTAGCAAACGTCTGAGAGGGTCCCCATCTCCTCACGCCTCCCCCTCTCTCCTGACAGAACAGCAAAGGCCAGGGAGGGTGAGGGGACCGAGCCCGGCGGGAGGGCAGAGCTCAGGATTGGAGCACCCAGCACCCCAGTCACTGAGGAGAGTCCTCAGGAGCCTTGCAGCTGTCCCGCGCAACCCCGCCTCGTGCAAGAGCGGGCACCCCAGGGGCAGATACTGTCCCTAGCTGTCCAGCGCACCCCTGCCTCATGCAAGAGCGGGCGCCCCAGGGGCAGACACTGTCCCTAGCTGTCCAGCGCACCCCCCCTCGTCCTAAGAGGGCGCCCTGGGGGAGACACTGTCCCCAGACCATATCCGTGTTACCTAACAGTACATTTTTCCTATTCTCTCTCTTTTTATTTTGGTGGTGGGAAAGAGACAGAGGGAGAGAAAAAGTCAGCTCAGCAGGTTAATAACTGATTTTTATTCGGTTTAATTTAGTATACACAATATTATTTCATACTTTAAGTGAGTTTTTCCAAATATTTTTCAGCTCTGTGAGAAGAGAGGGGAGAGGGGAGAGTGACTATTGTGAGGGCTTGATTTGGGATTTGGGCCACGCTTGGTGCCTGGGGCTTTCAGGTACGGCTCCCACTTAAAGCTCACAGTCATCACTCGGTGGACAAAAGCCCTGTGGCTCAGATGGGAGGCCCTTTCCCAGGGTCACATCTAAGCCTGAGGTGACCCTTGTGGCAAGGTCCTCGTGTCCACCTCCCCATTTGGGGGCAGCTGGGGGACGAGGCAGGGCCATGCACACAAGTGCAGGGACTCAGGACCTCCCCCCGGGGAGCGGTCTCCTGGGAGTTGTGCCCTCACGCTGGAGGCGGAGAGCTTACCCCAGGGCCCTTCACAGCCAATTGCAATGGACCTCTTTTGGTTTCTGGGTTGCAGTGTGGAATCCTCGGATGTGAACTGGAAAAAGAAAAAAAGTGGAGGAATAAAAATCATGTGCCAATCAGAAATAAGGGACTTCTCGGCAATGGCTTTTATCACAGACCATGTCAACTCCTTGATTGATCAGTGGTTTCCTGGTAAGAAAGCATTCTTGAACCAGGCCTTGGCTCATGGTGTATATATATATATATATATATATATTTCTTTATAAACTGGGCTGGGGCTCATTTGGAGAACAAATCCCACTGGGATTCAGCCCAAGGAAACCAGAGGATCCTAGCAGCTCTCTGGTGGAGTCCTGAGCCCTGGGGGTCCAGCTGCAGGCATAGGCGGAGGTGCCATGGGGGAGATGTGGACCTGGAGGGGAGGTACTTGGGCCCTGGCACCGCAGCCTGTAGGAAGAATGCCCCAGGTACTGCATGTGGTCTGGGAGGACCGTCGATAGGAGCCTCACATGGTCTTGTTTACATGGTGAGGACAAAGCTGCTGAAATCCAGAGGGGAGCCTGAAACTGCCCTTGCGCAGGGGTGGGAGGGAAGCCACCACAAACAGCTGCCAAGAGCCCCCATTCTCCTTCCATGCCTACCCCAAACCCCCAAGTCCCAGCAGTGATCAGCCACCCACAGAGCCCTTTCCAGCCCCTTTGATCAGCTTCTTCACTGACAGTCCACCCAAAGAAAATACTTTTTGAAGTAGAGCCATTGAGGTCCTGTTTGTTTTGTTACTGAACTGGACACAAACCCACTGCGGGGTATCCTGCACGGAGGAGGCCGTTTGAGCAAAACCAGGCCACTTCTTCCCTGTGAGCGCTGCAAGGCTAGAGACCGAGAGAGCGGAGAGCAGGTCTGAGCACCCCCTCTGGCCTGCTGGTCCAGCCCTCTGGCGGCCTGAGCTGGCTACCCAGGAGAGCATCACAGCAAACAAAAGACAGGGCTGGGCATGCTCTGGATGCCAGGGTCTGGTGTCCTTTGCATGTTGACGAGAATGGTGACCTACAAGGAGAAAAGGCATAGAAAGGGGCCTAAGAGAAGGTAATTTAAGAACAGCTCCTTGCTGATTGTGGCTTGGTCATTTGAATGTGGCGTAGCTCAGACCCGGCCTGCAGTGTCCTGCACAGGGATCCCCAAACTCTCAGCACCTCCTCGCCCAGCTAGCTCAGGGTCTGCACCCCTTGGCGACTGTCCAGTGCATCGCTGGCCCCTCCTTGCAAGTGTCTTTTAGGATTGAGGATAGCGCCCTCCAGAAAGGAACCAGAGTGTGACAGTCACATTTCAGCCTCTCCTGGGCGAGGCCAGGGTAGGCAGAACCCCCTCTTGCAAAAGGCCCACCCAGCCAGGGGGTGCAGGTGCTGCTCAGGGACTGCCGGCAGCTGCTTTCAAGTGATGCCCGCCCTGTCCCCATTTAGCCCTGACAGCCACGGAAAGTGACGGGACCCCACTGATGGAGCAGTATGTGCCCTGCCCAGTCTGCGAGGCCTCCTGGGCTCAGCACAGCAACCCCAGTGAGAGGTCAGAGGACGTGCAGTACTTCGACATGGAAGACTGCGTGCTGACAGCCATCGAGCGGGACTTCATCTCCTGCCCCAGGCACCCTGACCTCCCAGTGCCTCTCCAGGAGCTGGTCCCCGAGCTGTTCATGACCGACTTCCCGGCCAGGTAGGCCTCGATGCTGACGCGCAGACCTACTGTTTCCCATGCAGCCCCGGGTGATGTCTAGGTTCCTGGCCTAGGCTGCCTAAAGGGAGCCAGGCTGTCACTCTCTGTTTGTGAGGCACACAGGCCCAGCCAGCAGGCAGACCACTTGGAGGGCAAAGTCACCTTGGGGGCCCCACCCCCTCTCACCCTCACGTTAGCTGACACTCTTTCTTGTTGAGCTGGCCCCTCCTCTCCGACTCCTACTTTGCCGCCAGATCAAGGAATAGAAAACAAACATCCACGGATGTCCAAGAAGGAAGCGCTCCCAGACCTACCACCTCCTTTTCCTTTCTTGGCAAATGATGACTCTTTACTGCTGCTCTGGTGCTGAGCATTTAGATCCCCTGAATCTGTCCCTAAAGATGAGTCTACCTATACTAATCTAAGATAAAAACTGGGGAGATAATGTTGGAGAAAAGAAAAAACACTTTGCAGTCCCATCCTATAGGAAGCCATCACAGAATCCAAGTAGTTGTGGAAACCAGAAGCCATGATTTGGTCTCCCTGGATACAATTTGACCTTGGTGGTTAGCAGTGTTTTGGAGTTGTTTTCTTATTCAAAGAATTCCTGTATCTGATTTCTTTAAAGAAAATTAAACTTGGGGGTGTAAGAATATTTATATCACCATTTTTTCCAAATTGTTTCCCTGACCCAAGAAAATGGATGTAGAGTACTCTGATACTGCAGAATTGTGACTCTAAAACAGGCTTCTGGATGAGTCTATTAAACTAAGAAATCACTTCCTACATTGGAGAAATTTCCCCCATGGTTCTTTTTCCTATTCCCCAGTTACCTCATTGGTGGAAATGAAAATTAAATACTACTCTTCTGTGAAATAACTTCCCTTTATTCCTAGATCTTTAACATAAGGGTCATCACTTCCTGGAGACCACATACAGAGTTTTATATACATATGAATCACATTTCATGATGGGATGCCCAATTAAGCAGCCCCAAATTTTAGCATTTTCATTTATTTGCTGAATCTTTTTTATATTTTATGCCGCTACTGAATCTGGGCTCTGGAATCTACTGTATGGAATCTAGAAAGCCAGGTTGGTTATTCCTGTTGGTTTGGATCTAATTACAAGCTGTAGCATGGTTCTTAAACCAGAGTACTTGGTTGGGAGTTGAAAAACCCAAGAATCTGCACAGGGTTCACAATCCAGCAGAGACTCTCTGGAAACTTCAGCTGATGTCCCACCAGGACCTCACAGTATCACACCCCGCAGCTGGGCATTTGGGCAGATGCAGGCAGGGAGAGTCTGGCTCTGCAGAGACCTGTCCTGTGTCCCTATTCAGGAGTCCTGACGGACGGCCCTGAGGGGTCTCCAGTATTCCCACTGATCCCCGTCTCAGGAGGCTCCCAAGGACCGCACTTCCTGAGTAGGTGGTTTTGGGGTGGGCATTTGGAGAACAGCCCAGTTCCTCTTCAGCTGCATCACCAAGGTCCACCATGGGTACAGTTGCATCTGCCTGGAGTGTGATGTGGTTGGGCTGTGCAGAGACTCAGCTGTTGCACAGTCTGTTCCTGGAAGGCGTAGGCAAGACTGCGTGGTGATGGGGGGCAGAAGGGGTCGGTCTGTTTGGTCAGGAGAGCTCCGGTGGAGGCACCTGGCAGAGGAAGCTAAGGAGAAAGAACTGGGGACCTCCGCAGGGCTGGGGGGACCCTGAGGTGGGAGGACATTGGGGTGCCCGCCCGCCACCCTCCCTTCCTCCCTCCCCCCGTCTGCCTTCCCTCCCTCCCAGGAGTGAACTGCAGTACTTCCAACAGAAGTCTTCTTTTGACCTAGGATTATAACATGCAAACAGGTGGGAAGGTCTAAAATCCCTGCCTTTGGGTGAAATCCTAGCTATCAGTTGTCGGGACACTAGCCACACTGACCAGAAGCTCTACATGGCCATTTGTATAATTATCAGCTTAATAATAAGAAATGAGACAACTAACCTAGCAATAAATAAATGCAACTTCCAATAGATACTAACTCTTAAAGCATAGAGTCTTCTGGATGAAAATTTCCACAGGAATTTTTTTTCTGTGTGCAACACCTTTGGAAGTTCCATCCTATACCAGTCAGCATTCCCACCTCTGAGACCATTCCTGTTATGAATCCACTTTCCAGAGGAGACCAAGGTTTGTTGAAGCTAAGTGACCTACCCAGAGCTGGGATTTATCCCAGATCTGTCTGACCCCCCCACCAGGTGGCTTTGAACCCTGACTTTGCTCAGTGGGAACTGTTAGCCAAGCACATTCTTGCACCCGCCCAGGCCAGGACCCACCTCTAGCTTTAGCGGGCGTCTTTGGGGAAACATGGGGCAGGAGGGAGGTCTGTTCTGACCCCCCGGCACACACACGGTGTTCCTGGCAGGCTCTTCTTGGAGAACAGCAAGCTGGAGCACAGCGAGGATGAGAGCGCCGTCCTGGGCCAAGGTGGGAGTGGCACCGTCATCTACCGGGCCAGGTACCAAGGCCAGCCTGTGGCTGTGAAGCGATTCCAGATCAAGAAATTCAAGAACTTTGCAAATGCCCCTGCAGGTAAATAGGGCCCTGGGTTGTTTCTTTTCAGACATGTCTTCCCTTGGTCCAAACCTGTACCAGATGCCCGAGGCCACACAGGCAGCGGAGGAGGGGGGTGATGCCAGTGTGGGCCCCAGGGGTGGTCCTGCTTTATGCCTGGTGAGACATGGGCGAGGACTGAGGATCAGGCGGAGCACGGCCTAGAAATTGCTTTCAGAGGTGACTTTCTCGTCTGACATGAGCCCCCAAGAGCATGGGCCATCCTTAAAATTTCCATCTGTTGCATGCCCAGCACAGTGCCCACATGCTGGGCACACAGACCTCAAGTGGACCCCTCACCCTGGGGCCCCTCCCCCATGCAGTTACTAAAGGAAGGATGGTGGGCACTCCAGATGTGTGGATTGGGGAGCCATCGTGGGTAGCTTCTCCCTCACCCACTCCCCTCCTGCCCTTGCCCACTCATCGTAGCAGCTCAGAGGTGCTCCAGAGCCACCTGCCACCACCTCGTGCCCACCGAAGGCGAGCCTGTGGAGGCCTTCTACCTTCCAGCCGCTGGGTGTTGCATTTCTCATTGCCCCTGGCTTAGCATGGTTATCGTCATGATCACAGAAGGAATTTACACTTTTGGTAGAAAAATTAGAATCATTGAACAATATGAAGAAACAGATTAGAAAGGAAGAGACAAACTGTAGGCATGGGATGAGAATGGAAACCTAAGAGACTAGTAACACGCGTCAGAGCCAGTAAGAGTGTGATAAAGCTGCCAGATGTGAGCTCAACATCAAATTTGGCAACAATGACCCATTAGACAATGCCTTCCATGGCGGCCATTAAGCTACAAAGTACTGAGAAATAATTAATAGCTATCATTCAATTTAGTTCTCATCTAAATTCCAGCAGTGTGTGTGTGAGAGAGAGACAGAGAAATCTGACTGACTCTAAAATTCATGTCGGAACTTCCCTGGTGGTCCAGTGGTTAAGACTTTGTGTTTCCACTGTAGGGGGCAGGGGTTCGCTCCCTAGCCAGGGAACTAAGATCCTGTGTGCCGTGCAGCAGGGCCAAATAAATAAAATTGAAAGAAAAAGAAAATGCATGTGAAATGACAAACACCCAAGAGCAGCCAGGAAAACTCCACGATGGAAGACAAAGAGGAGAGGCTTGCCCGGCAAACATCCTGACTTACCAGGCTCTAGGCATTAGGGCAGGGTACTCCTGGGCACGGCTGGGCCTGTCGGGAACAGAGAGAGCCTGCATGTACACGAGAGGCTGGCACACGACAGAGGCAACATCGGGAGTCAAGAGAAAGGCTGGCTGTTCACTAAACTGGGGCAGAGACTTCAGCCATAGTCAAAAATACATGATTAATGGTTTAAAGGCCCAATGTGAAAAACAACTTTTACACTTAAAAACAAATTTGTCTGGCACACACATCCATCTGGCACAATTGATCCATTTTAACTGCCAAGATTTTCTTTTTGCTGTTTTTAACTTCCATGTCCAGTGATTCCTGATTTTAAAATCTGAACAGGGGAGGGACAGATCAGGACCCAAGAGGACAAGCAGGACCGGGTGGATACTGCTCAGTGACCTCAGGGTGACCCCTCAGGGGGACTCAGGCAAACGCCTTCCATGTGGGGTACGTTGCGAGGGCACTGGGAGAACGTTACAGCACAGCCCACCATTGCCCCAGACGCTCCTTCTTTGGCCTGAGATGACCTGTCACAGGCCCATGACCACCCTGTGGTTTTCCTTCTGGCCGAAAAGAGGGCGGTAGTCCGCTCTGCCTTCCACGGTCCTGGCCCCTGGCAGGGGTAAGGTGGGCAGCAGTGACCATGCCCCCAGCATCCTTGCAGATGAGCGGAGGGGGCTTGGTTACTTGCCAGGCTCTAGGTGATACTCAGGGCTGCAGGTTTGGAATGAGATGCAGCTGAGAGCCTTAGGCAGTGAACAGCAGGCTAGGGCATGGGCAGAGAGTGGGTGATGAGGGTGGGGGTGTGCGGCCCTTCATCAGAGGGTCTGGAACACCGAGTGTAGCACCTGATAAGAATAGCACCCGAGGAGGGGGCTTGATACCAGCCCGGATGCCTCAGGAGTGCCCCCATTTGGCGCCCAATTCTGGGTGACGATACTGCAGCCCCCGGAGATGCAAGTCGTGGCCCCGGCCAGCCCCAGGAGTCCCCGAGAGGTGGCTCCGAGCCTGGCGGGGCCCCTACCCTGGGTAGCGCTGACGGCCGAGCTCTCCCCGCAGATACCATGCTGAGGCACCTGCGGGCCACCGACGCCATGAGGAACTTCTCGGAGTTCCGGCAGGAGGCCAGCATGCTGCACGCCCTGCAGCACCCCTGCATTGTGTCCCTCATCGGCATCAGCGTCCACCCGCTCTGCTTCGCGCTGGAGCTCGCCCCGCTGGGCAGCCTCAACACCGTGCTGTCCGAGAATGCCAGAGGTATGCGCTGCACCTAGAATCTTCCATGGAGGGCTGCCTGGGGCCCAGCCCGGTCCAGCCCCTGGGAGGCCTGCGGGCCCGTGGTGGGCAGCACAGGGCCCAGGGAGCCAGCCAAGGCCGGGCACAGCTGCCAGAGTCTCATGTGCCACACCCGGTGGAAACAGGAGAGCTTCTCTAGGCCTAAGTGCCGGGCAGTGGCGTTGTCATGGCTGGAGGAGCTCTCTGTTTAGAGCCAGACAGAACTGTGTTCTGAGTGCAGGTTCTCTGCCATAATCTGACAAGTTGCTTTATTTACTCATCCTTAAAAGGAAGTAATAGCCCCCCTTGGAGGGCCGCGAGACCATCAAAAGAGGCAGCCCCAAGCGGCAGAGCCTGGGAAGCCAGCGACCACTCAAGTCTCTCTCTGCCCACAGGGCACCGTGTCCATCCACCATGGTTAAACATCTGAGGCCCTGCAGTCAGTTTTATCCTACATTGTTTTCTTAGCAAAACTTTCGAACACTTACCTTAAGCAATGGGTAACTAAATGCCAAAGAGTTGACAGAGGGAAAGAGATAGCTGTCTTTTAACTCAGGAAGAATAAATGCAATTAAAGTTAATTATTTCTCCCTCAATGGAGATTTTTTTTAATGGAGTTCTTATACCTGCAACTCACTCCTTGACATTATAGCAATCTTGGCATGAGGTGAACTCTAGGAATTTTGAATCCTGGCTTTTTTTAGTGAAAACACCAACTACTGCAGGCATGAGATACTGTGAATGAAGCACTCACAACAAGCATTTCTAACCTAAATCATCTTAAGAAAGTCACCCTGTGTCTCTTCTGGCACCCAGCCTGGAGAACAATAAGAATGCATCCATTATAATCCATATATATCCATCCATATATATCCCCAGTGGATATATATGGATTATATATATGGATGGATATATCCATCCATATATATCCCCAATATAAAATATTGGGGAAGACAGAGGTAAGAAAAGAAGGGTTGTTATGATAATAGTTTGATATTTTTTCTTTGCCAAGATTCCTCCTTTATGCCCCTGGGACACATGCTCACCCAAAAAATAGCCTACCAGATAGCCTCTGGCCTGGCCTACCTGCACAAGAAAAACATCATCTTCTGTGACTTAAAGTCCGACAACATCCTGGTCTGGTCTCTGGACATCAAGGAGCACATCAACATCAAGCTGTCCGACTACGGCATCTCCCGGCAATCGTTCCACGAGGGCGCCCTCGGTGTGGAGGGCACTCCCGGCTACCAGGCCCCGGAGATCCGGCCTCGCATCGTGTATGACGAGAAGGTACAGGCCAGCCCACGGCAGTCCCCTGACCCAGGATGGCCTGGTCCCGGGGCATCTGCAGCTCTGGGCTCTACACGCCCTCAGGCATACATCTCTCCTCTCCCATGCTCGACCAGGAGGCCCTGGAATGAACCAGAAGGGCACAGAGACCTGTGTCTACCTAGAAACATCAAGGGTGACTTCTCCTTAGCTGCAGAACAGTGACCAAACCTCAGTTCAGAAACACAGTAGAGGCTGTGCACAGCGGACAAAAAGTCTAAGACAGAGACGCGCCCAGATATGGGTCCCAGTTCTGCCAGCCAGATATGCAAAAGGGGGACTGAGGACCAGCCTCACAGTGGCTTGTGAGGGACAGACAGATAAGGATGCTAAAGGCTCCTGGTCAAATCAAAAGGCAGCGTCACTAAAGCCAAGAGGAGACAGTGATTCCGGCAGGTCCAGCACGGCCTCCTAGACGGCCACATGGCCAGCCTTGACGGGGATGAGGCCTTCTTCCCTGAGGACTGTTTGGTAGGTGCAGGTAAAGGACAACTTCGAACTCCCTTGCAGTGCTCACCTTGCATCTAGGGCTGGCCCTGGCTAATTAGTCATCCAGCAGTGAAACTCCTCTTGTCTATAATTTCTCATTATTTGGTGACCTGCAGATGAGTCATTGACTGATGGCCTCACGAATGACCCAAGCATGTTAACTCAGCACCATGGCTATTAACCAAGATAGAAAAGGCAAATCAGAGTGACAAAAATAAGCTTCTGAGTAGCAGGCGGCAAAGCACCTCATAACTAAATTTATAACAGAACCTTCACACTGAAAATGCTCAGGTCTATCTTAGCGATTCTCCTGCTATAAGGTTACTTCTTGACCTTTATGAAGACCTGTGTCACTCTCTCCTTTAGGGGATTTTTCATGGCATTTAAATGAATCAAGATGTTGTGATCTGGGAGACTTTCCCCTTTTTTGTGATTTGCATGTACTCCTACTATCAAGCATGTTAAACCAAGGGTTTGCATTTTCCTGTCTTGTTTTGATAAAGGGAAAGTACCTTGGCATCCTTCAAACCCTTGTGCAGTGCTTGACACCAGGTTTTCATTATGTGTTTAGTAGATGGATGGAAGGAAGTTTGGAAAGATGGATGGGTAAATGGGCAGGACAGTCAAAGGGCTGCATATATGGATACATTGGACAGACGGACAGATAAATGTGCAGAAGAGCAAGTGATCATGTGTGTGAGTAGATAGATGGATGCATAGAAAGGTGGGAGGGAGGAAGGAAGGGAAAAAAGGACTGGAAGACAGATGGATTAGGGGACAGAATCACGGAAGGGCAGATGGTTGGTGGAATGCCTGGACAGGTGGGGAGAGGTGGATGGACTGGTGAATTGATGATTGCCTTCCTTTGGGCAGAACCCACGTTTTCCTTCTCTGAAGTGCCTCCCCACTCCCTCTCTCTCAGGGCCAGCTTGCAAGATCTGCTGGGCCCAGGCAGGGTGTCTGATTTGGCTTGCCTCTCTGCCCAGGTAGACATGTTCTCCTATGGGATGGTGCTCTACGAGTTGCTGTCAGGACAGCGGCCCGCACTGGGCCAGCACCAGCTTCAGATCGCCAAGAAACTGTCCAAGGGCATCCGCCCAGTTCTGGGTCAGCCAGAGGAAGTGCAGTTCCATCGACTGCAGGCGCTAATGATGGAATGCTGGGATACGAAGCCCGAGAAGGTACCTGGGGTCCCAGAGTCTGGGGCCTTGCAGCTTCTGCAGCTGGTGGTGGTGGTGGGTCTCCAGAGCACACCTGTGTGCTTGCCTGTCCACTCTTCACTGAGGGTCTAAAGCAAGTAGGTCCTTCTCTGTTCATCTCTTACAAAGAGATATGTATTAGTCTGACACACCAAGTTCATTTTCTTTGTGTGAGTGTCACTCTCAGGAAAAATGAAGTCTCTTTTCCTCCCCAACTTTTATGTTATGCAACTTTTATGTTAAGCAAACCAACCCCTTTATAGCAGTATAGCCCCCAGGCAAGAGCAGTGCAAATGTACTTATCTCTCGTTTTAAAGGAATGGGGAGAAAGTTTACTCATGAGAAGCAGGAGTCATATTATCATATTATCACTTTGAAGCTGGTTGATTTTGGAAGAGATCAATGGTTTCAGGGTTAAAACTCATTTATCAAATTAGACTTGGTTATTGAGAGTAAATGAGGTCTGAGAAAAATTCTTTCTATGACTGTGTGTCCCTGGACACAGGTGTTGGAATATCAGAGCTTATGCTAACCTGACCACCTGGTTTTGAGTTGCCATGGACGACGATGACCCAGATGCCTGGAAGGGTTTATTTCTGGTATCTGAAGTTGGTTTGGCTTCTTGTTTTGGTTGGGTCCTGAATGAGCAGATTCTACTTCTTCCTGGTTTAAGATCCTTAGTTTTGAGGACAGAGTGGGCACCCATTTGGTTGTAAGTGACCCTCACTCATGACCCTGTGGGCCTCTCTCCCTCAGCGACCACTGGCCCTGGCGGTGGTGAGCCAGATGAAGGACCCGACCTTTGCGACCTTCATGTACCAACTGCCCTGCGGGAAGCAGACGTCCTTCTTCTCATCCCAGGGCCAGGAGTATATGGTGGTGTTCTGGGAAGGCAAGGAGGAGTCCAGGTAACATCCGAGGTTTGCCATAACCTGCTGCTGTCAGAGTGGGGGCAGCGGTGGGTGGGGAGCAGTCATGGATGATCATGGCGAGAGATGTTTAGTAAATGGCGAGTTGAAATCCTGATGGAGTCTGCTTAAAAGAGAAAGCAGTCCACATGCATACAGACAAGCACATGTGGGTTTGTGAATAAGAGAAGCAGAGAAAATGTGGTGTCTGCCTGGGACATGACGGGCAGGGGTCAAGGGAGGGTTATGTTTTAAGGTGGGAGTTACTTGCAGCTCGATGGCAGAGAAAGTAAATGATGCTGGGGTTCAGGAAGAGAGGAATGTGCTAGTGGAGGTGCTGAGTAGAGAGGAGGGAAGGGGCCCCCGGTCAAGCAGAAAGGGTGCCCCAATATAAAGATTCATGCTGCTGCCCACCCAACTTCCAGGGGCGTCTCTTCTTAGTGATGGGGCAGGAAGGACAAGGGTCTGGGGGAGAGGATTTCATATTCATTCAAGGAGAAGGACAGTGAGGCCAGGGATTTGGAAAGATCATATCAGAGACTGCAGAAAAGCACATCCCATGTGAGATGCTTCAGTCCTGGACTCTCCCACCTAGCTAGTATGACATCTTCAGAAGCAGGAGAGCCTTTCATGGCATGAATAGTTTTCTAGGAAGCCTAGTGCAAATATGTGCAGGTGTGCAAATCTGGTAAGGCTTAGATGAAGCAAAGCTTAAGATGCAATGAAATAAATGAGAAGGACTTTGCCATTTTACTTAGGTCACTGTTCGTAAGGTTTTCATCAGGTTTTATGCCACTGTGACAGAGCATTCTGACATAAGACGTGCTCTGAGAAACCATGCCCTAAAAAAAAGAAAAGTATATTTGTAAACAGTGTATACATAAATATCCATATCCATATCAAAAATACATATATATGTGTGTGTGTATATATACACACAGTCAGTAATTATAATGGTGGTGGTAGTGTTGCTATTTTAAGGCATTGCTTATAACTATAGGGTAAAGTTAGTGATTGATGCCATGCATTGCAAATTGTGATATTTATCATGTAAAATATAAAAAATAGGTTAAATAAAACTTCTGTAGTTCTGAATTTAAATTGGATAGATTTGTATTTTAAGAATAATGAACTCATATTTCCTCGCTCTGCCCATTGAAAAGGCCCAGAAACAATGACTGACCAAATGCCAGTGAGACCCCCTAGGATGCAGATGGTCCTCTCTAAGGGCCAGGAGAACCACAGCTTACTGGAGAAGTGATTGACTCCAGATTTGGGGGAGGAAGTAGTCCTGAAACATAGGACACTCTGAAAACAAGGATGCCATCAGAGACGGTGAGGACAGATCAGACTCAGGAACCAACCTGAAGAGATTCCCATGGGTCAAAGATAGGGCAGCAAGCCTCAGCAAGAATAAATATCTGCAATAAATTGAGACACATCAAATTGTTTAAATTCACAAGTTTCTAATGCTACTTAATAAAAATAGTAATTAAAAAGATTTTTACTTTTAAAAACTCCTCATTTATCATCATTGGAGGCTCCTAGGGAACAAACTTCATATTTTGAAAACTAGTCTATCTGGAAAGAATCAAGGTTTTAGTCTGCCTTTTCTATTCGAGCTGTGCCCCAGGGTAGTTAGCAAAAGAGATGATAGGAGGAAGTTTTTCTTTTTACGGTAAATGAAGCTAATAAATGGAGAAGAAATACTAGAATTAGAATGGCAGTATTTTGTAATCCCTATTGAAATAACGGATCAGTAGCAATGATCAGTAACAATCACAGAGGGATTGAGATCCCGACATTGTGTGCCTCCCAAGAGAAGCACACACCCTAATGAGGGTGTATTCTAGCCCAAGAAATCAGATGAAATCTAATCGAGACTCAAGATGGGCTGCAGGAATTCCACAGGGCTCCGCCCGTGTCTTTAGCACATGACCTGCTCAGAGAGAACGAGAAAGGGAAGGGAAGCCTATCAAAAGACTTGGAGACATAAAATCAGTGGAAATGTGGTCAAGTAAACTGTGAAAGCAATGATGAGAGAATTAGGGAAGATGGAACACTGGCCATTCATGACATTAAGGAATTAGCATCTCTTTTTAGGTGTGGTCATGCACTGTAGTTAGGTTTCTATTTTTTTTTTCTAATAATTTTTTAGAGATAAATACAGATAAAAGTTAGATAAAAAGATGATTCTGGGGACTTGCTTCATAAGAATCTGGGGAGAGAAAATAAATGGATGGGGGCAAAGATGAACTGACATGGCCATAGAGTGATAGTTACTGAAGCTGGGTGATGAGCTCATGGGCTATGGTATGCACTCTGCAAAAGAAGAAAGGAGGGAGGAGTTGAGAGGGAGGGGCTGGGCCCTCTGGTTTGAATGACAGCACATAGCAGGAGACATAAAAGACACAGGTTCAATCCCTGGGTCTGGAAGATCCCATGGAGAAGAAAATGCCAACCCACTCCAGTATTATTGCCTGGGAAATCCCATGGACAGAGGAGCCTGGCAGGCTACAGTCCGGAGGGTCGCAAAGAGTCAGACACGACTAAAGTGACTTAGCACACACTTAGTTTTCAAACTCCTTCATGGGCACAGACAGCATCCTGATGTCACAAATGCTTTTGGGGAATGTCACACTCTCAGAAGACCAGGAAATGCAGGCATACTGTCTATCGTGAAAATAAAGCCCTCTTACTGTTAAAGGATATAAAGGTATACATAAAATGAAATGCTCATCAGATATATAAATATAAAAACAAACCCCATTTTCCCATCAATATTTATTTTCTCAGCAGACTCTCAAAAATCTTTTAAACAAATAGAGAAAATTAGAAACTATTATCTTTATTTCAGAGACTTTTACACATCGGTGGGAAAAAATACTAAAATCTCAGTCATAAAATAGGCAAGGAATATTTTTTAACATTTGAACTTTCTAATAATCAAGAAATATAAATTCAATCTGCAAGATTCCTTTTTCTTATCCTATTGGCAAACTTTGTTTTCAAACATAATAATGGAAACTGCTGAAGGTTGGTCATACCTTACTGGTGAGCATGTAAATTTGCACATCTGTCTGAAAAACAATTTGTCGGTATGTCTTAAATGGCTTTGAGATACTCATGCCCTTTGACCCAGAATTTGCACACCTAGGAGCCTTTCCCAGGGGTGCTTTGCTTGGCACAGCTTCTGGATCAGCTCTGCCCCACCTCCCCCGTCCCCGCTGCCCCACGACGGTGCTTTCTTTACCGTCTCAGTCTTACAGACTCACCCACAGTTTTGGAGACAACACTGCCCAAAGTGGTAAAAGCTCATCTCCAGTGCGAAGGGAAATGCCCCTATGATGTGGGAAGGCTTTAAAAACTCACCACCAGCCTGAAGAAGGGACAAGCTCACTAAAGGCAGAGCACAAAGGGCAGTGATCCTGGAAAGCAAGAGTGGAGGGGAAAATGAGACCATCCTGAATTACGGAGGAAAAGGGCACAGACTCAGTGGATATGAGCTTGAGCAGATGCTGGGAGCCGGTGTAGGACAGGGAGGCCTGGTGTGCTGCAGTCCATGGGGTCGCAAAGAGACGTCAATTAGCAATTGAACAACAAAGGGGGTAAGAAGGAAGTGGGTATGTGCAGAAAACAGGATACACATAAAATTCTTGTTGGAGGGAATAGGGGAGTGTTATCCTGTAGGTTTCTCTATATTTTAAATTTTTTCCAAGTTAAATGTAAAGTTATTTATAGTATCCTAGTTTTATCTTTTCAGTTCATAGAAAAAAGACTGCAGAAAAAGAGGGATGGAATATAACTTTGAAGAAAGTTTTCATTTGCTGATTTTTCACTCAACTCTATCATCTACAAATACACGTTATCAATCAGCTGTGGCAACGGTTTCCAAAATTTGATGGCAGAAAAGTTTTACATTGAGAACTGCTAGCCACTCACTTGACTTACTCCCTTGGACTGCAGGATGGATCTGCAGGGCCTGGGTGAATAACCCACCCCTGCCCCAGCTGCAGGCTCCCCTGCAGCAGTGAGCACACGGGGTGTTCGTCAAGGGTGGTGGGGGGACAGATGGCAATGCGGGGAGACATAGGGGTGGGCGGGTGAGAGAAAGGCCACCCTCGTAAACAGCAGCTTGTGAGTTCTCAGGGCACTTATGCTTTTTCAAGGCCCACCCCCCCAAGCCGCTGCCTGCCCCGCCTACTCTACGGCTCACTCATCGTGTCTCTAGTGGACCTGATGTATTCTGCTGGGGGTGGGGAGAGGGCATGCCCAGGGAGGAGGCAGGGAGTGACTGTGGTACATGTACGACCTCCTGGTGTCCCTTCATGCAACTATTTGAGCCGTCAAAGATCACAGAGAGAGGAGAGTCATTCCCCCACCACCAGGCAGGTAGAACCAGGCTCTGCCGCAGCCTTGAGCCCCTCAGAACATGCAGAATTGGACGCTGGGCTGGAAGGGGTAGGCCAGACCCACAGCTGATGCTCTCCTCCAAGGCTGCTCCAGGCCTGCCCTCGGGAGGGAGGCCCGCGCTGACTGCGTCACTGTTGCCGCTTGTAGGAACTACACGGTGGTGAACACGGAGAAGGGCCTTCTGGAAGTGCAGCACATGAGCTGTGCGGGGATGAAGCTGAGCTGCCAACTCAAGATCCAGAACTCGCTATGGACAGCCACCGAGGTAACCACACCCCTGTAGGGCTCTAATCCAGGTGGGAAACTCCCACCCCTGGGGGGTCAGGTTTAGCAATGAAACAGGCAGGACACCCAGGAACGTTTGGAACTTCACACACTTACTCACAGGGCTGGCTCACCCGCCTAGTTCCTGACTGGTGGCTGGGATGTAGCTTTGATGTGTCAAGTGCCGAATCCCAGCAAGAGGGATTCACCCTAGTAGGCTGGTGAAGTGACCGGGTTTCTTATAACACCGCCTGCCTAACAGCAAATCCACTCAGCTCTGAGGCCTCTTGCTTTCATGTAAAGAGGTCAGCAGAAGGCACAGGCAACTGTCTTTTGAGAACTCCAGAGAGGAATGCCACAAAAACACATGATCTGAAGCTACTGGGCAGGAGAATATGAATTGGTGCAGCCTTTCCAGATGGCAAGTATAGTTCAAATATGCATCAGAAGTCTCAACAGTATTCATGCCTTGTAAGCCTTAGTAATTTCAGTTTTAAGAATTTGCTGTCAGGAAAAAACCAAGACAGGCAAACACAGGAACACTCAGACAAGACAGGAGTGTAAGAATACTCATTCCAGTGCAACTCATAGTAGTGAAAATGAACAGAATAAACATCTGACAGCATATAAGTCAAATTCTGGTGCACTCAAGTGATGAACATGCCTCACTCCCTAACAGACCAGGGAGGAGAGAACCTCTGCCCACACTCATCGTCCTGGGAGAAGAAAAGTGTGGAAACAGCATAGCAGTGTGGTCTCACTGTTGGGAATGCAGACACACACCAATACATGTAGAAAACTGGAAGTCTGGGCCCCAGATCTCAAAGGTGGCTTTCTCTGAATGTTGGATTGTGGACGATTTTACGTTTTTCTTTAGACTGTTCTGTAGTTTTCAGAGTTTCTAGAAAGAACAGAAGTATGAAACCAGCCAGCCAGAACGCCTCAATAAATGTTACTTCCCAAGGGGTGAAGGGCCTCCTGAGGCCAAGTGTACCCCAGGAGCTGGCAGGCCTGTTGCAGCCAGCTCTCATGCTGACCGTCTCCTCTGCAGGACCAGAAGATCTACATCTACAGCCTCAAGGGCATGTGTCCACTGAACACACCCCAGCGGGCTTTGGACACCCCGGCCATCGTCACCTGCTTCTTGGCGGTACCTATTATAAAAAAGGTGAGATAAGGAGGTGGGTGCACAGGTTTCTGGTTCTCCATCGCCTGTTCCATTGGGCTGATAGGGAAGGGAGCAGAACCATGTTCTTCTGGACCACCTGGCCTAGGCTACAGTCAGCCGTAGAGACAGGAGACCTGGGCCATCCTCAGTGCCTCTGAGTTTCTGAGAACCTAAGCGTTAGCTGCTCAGTCGTGTCCAGCTCTTTGTGACCCCATGGACTGTAGCTCACCAGGCTCCTCTGTCCTTGGGATTCACCAGGCAAGAAATACTGAAATGGGTTGCCATTTCCTCTTCCAGGGGATTGTCCCGACCCAGGGACTGAACCCGAGTCGCCTGCATTGCAGGCAGATTCTCTACCATCTGAGCACCAGGGAAGTGAGTGACCAGTAAAACTAAGGGCTGAGTGGAAGGCTTGCGTCCCGCGGGCAAGCGCCACAGCTCCAGCTGGAGTGAGAGGCTTTTCTGGTACAGATGGCATCCCGGAGCAGTTGCATGTGCGCCCGCTGAGAACCTGGCCCGGCACCCCCACGGCCACTCAGCCCCCAGGCCCTGGCAGGCCCCACACCTGCTGGGCAGCCATATCCCCGCCCCGTCCAGCTCTGCCTGCTCTGGGGTACACACCATCCAGCCCAGACCTCAGTCCCGCCCCAAAGACTCACCACCTCAGCCTCTGGCTCCTGCTGTTCTCAAGTGAATCTGCGAGTGATGCCCACACCAGCCAGGACCCCGAGCACTGCAGCTCCTGAGATCAGGCCCAGCCCACAGGCCGGCCCCGCTGCACACCCTCCCCATCCAGCACTGTGTGCCCAGCAGCCCCTTCCCTCCAGAACCAATCCAGCTGCTCACACCTCTTCCTATTCATTTCTGAAGGTTAGGGCCATGACCCCTCACTCTGAGAAGCTCCTCGATGATGTCCCCAAGGCTTCTCCAGGCTCTGGAACCCCTTTGTGGGCCCTGAGGCACTTGTTTGTGTAGCTCCCAGCTGGAAGGGCCATTATTAAAAGGGCTTTGTTAAAACGAGTTGACTATCATCATCTGATTCCAGTTTTCCCATCTGCAAAGTGGTAAGGAGGATCTCTGGGCACAGCGTACCTAAAGCTCTGGGCCAGCACTCTGGGTAAATGAGAGCATTGTTGCTACTTCCTGACAGTCGTGAACTACATACAGTCTCCTCTCCATGCCTCTACAGTTTTGTTTCTTAAGAAAAAAAAAATCTGAACTCAATCTTAGAGTCAGCTATGACTGTGGCCCCACAGGCGAGGCCGGGCAGCTCAGGACCCAGTTGCACTGAAGCGCAGAGCACAGCACAAAGTGTTATTTAAGGCCGTGGCTGGCCAGAGCCCCGAGTCGGGGCACCGCCGCCCGTAGGCCGGCGGGAATAAAGCCGGCTCTGTGCGGGGCCTCCCTGTCGGCGTGTCTGCACCCTCAGGGGACGTGCTGCCCCATGGCCGCAGAGGGCAGACCCTGAATTCTTGCACGTGCGTGTCCACACCCAGCCGGGACATGGGACTCGCCGCCTGGCTGGGGCCTGGAGCTGGGACTCAGAGAGAGACCTCGCTCCTATTTGCTTTGGCTCTTTTCTGTCCTGGAATCCTGGAGATGGATTTTGATAAGCGGTCTGAGGGCTGTTGATCTCGGGGCTGGTTCACTCATCGCCTTGGACAGCCTGCCTCCCCAGCTCCCAACAAGGAGGCTTTCTGCTGCTTGCCCTCGCTGGCGCAAGGCCTGCACCTCTGCCCTTTCCCGGCTCTGGCTTTGTGCTCCTGAACCCTTCCTGCCCCCATCCTGGCCCACTTGGGCATCGAGCCTGCTCAGCTGCTCTCTGCTCCCAGCTTTGCCCAGATGCTCCAAGGCAGCAGGGCTGGGCCCAGCGTTCAGCACCGCCTCTGCCTGGTGACCTCTGGTGGTCGTAGAAGAACATGTGCTTCAAGGCAGGGCAGGGACACCTCGAGGGCCCTCTCAGTGTCAGCTGGACCACAGCATTTCAGAGTACATGTGGGAAGCAGGGTATGTGGTGTGGTGGCCAAGAGGTACCTCCGTTAGAGGACTGAGCTGAAAGTAATTTCTTCAAGACTTAGCTCAGCAGGCACCCGTTGGTACCTGAGCAGAAAACCGGGGGTTCCCCGAGGTGGCTGGGAGACCCGTTGGTACCTGAGCAGAAAACCGGGGGGGGGGGGTCCCCGAGGTGGATGGGAATTAGCCCTTCCCTGTGCGGGCTGGCCCTGGGGCCAGTGGTGGACACACAGGCCCAGGCCTGCTCTTGTGGAAGCAGTGAGCGGGAGTCCTAGCCCCGTGGGGCACCCACAGCCACCATCAGTTTATGCAGCAGAGTCAGGGGAAGGAGGGCACCACTTCCGCCTCAGAGGAGGCCCGGGTGACCAAGGGGAAGGCTGCTCCCTCCTCCTGGCCCGGCAGGAGGTCCAGGCTCACCGAGGGTGGGCTGCGTGGTCCCGGCAGCACGTGGCCCTTGCTCGGGCGCCAGCGGGCACCCTTCTGCACCCAGGAAGGAGGGCAGAGGTGGCTCTTCTGGGCCTGAGCTGCACCTCCTTTGGGAGCACACTGGAAGATCCTGCTGGTAGCCCCAGCCTGTGTTAGAAGCCGGGAGGTGCTGGCAGGAAGCTCATGCTCACGGGGTACCTGCAGGGGTGGGTCCGGCACGTGCTGTCTCTCTCCTTGGATTGCCCGAGCTGCAGGGGCATCAAGCACCCTGTCTTCCCCCCTCAGAACTCCTACCTGGTGCTGGCGGGCCTGGCGGACGGCCTGGTGGCGGTGTTCCCGGCTGCGTGGGGCGCCCCGGACCCCGGCTGCTCCTACCTCTGCTCACACACGGCCAACAGGGCCAAGTTCAGCATCCCCGATGAGGACGCCCGGCAGAACCCCTACCCCGTGACAGCCATGGAGGTGGTCAACAGCGGGTCCGAGGTCTGGTACAGCAACGGGCCAGGCCTACTAGTCATCGACTGCGCGGCCCTGGAGATCCGCCGGCGGCTGGAGCCCTACACGGCGCCCTCGGTGGTCACGTCTGTGGTGTGCGGCTCAGAGTGCCGCGGCGAAGAGGTGGTGTGGTGCCTGGACGACAGGGCCAACTGCTTGGTGATGTACCACTCGGCGACCTACCAGCTCTGCGCCCGCTACTTCTGCGGGGACCCCAGCCCCACTGGGGACGTGTTTCCCGTGCGCCCGATGGGCCCACCTCCCCTGGACAGCCCTGTGGCCAGCCCGAGGGAGCCCGCGAGGGGCTCCATCGCCGACGTGAGCTTCATGTTCAGCGAGGAGCTGGGCACGCAGATCCTCACCCACCAGGACTCGCTGACTGACTACTGCTCCCTGTCCAGCCTGCCCTGCTCCCCGGCGAGCTCTTCTAGCTTGCCCTTCTCCGCTGACTGCGAGGACACCAGCCAGCTGCCCGAGCCCGCCACGGGCTCCGACAGGTCGGCGCATGACCTGAGCCCCGTGGATGGCGAGGCGTTCAGCCAGCACCTGCAGGCTGTGAAGATCCTCGCCGTGAAAGACGTCATCTGGGTCCCCAGGTAGGTGTCCTGCAGGGGCGTCACCCTGCGCCCTCTCTGCTCTTGCTGTGGGGCCAGTGTGCAGGGAACCTTCAAGTACAGTCAGATGCATCAGGAGCCGCCTTTTCTCTCCTGGAACTGGTGGGCTCCTTTAGCAGATCTATGAAGGGCTGCCCATCGGCCCACCAGAGCTCAGGGCACCAGAGAGGAGAGCCATGGTCAGGTTTCCGACCGGGAAAGGGCTTCTCACCCAGCTCTGGGGCCCTCCCAGGAACCCGATCCATTTGCCAAAGGTGTGTCTGTTTCCCTGCCTTTCTGCACACCCTCTCCGTTTCCCCTTGGAGAGCACAGCCCTGGACAAACGATTCCCCTGCGGGGTTCTGGTTTCTTAGGCGCGGTGGAGATATCATCGTCATTGGCCTGGAGAAGGAGGCAGGAACTCAGCGGGGCCGCGTGATTGCTGTCTTGAAAGCCCGAGAGCTGACTCCACACGGGTAAGACGGAGGGCAGCTACGTGGGGGCCGGGCTGTAGCTTAGGGAATCGAGGCCCCCCACCGCCTCCCTGCGTGTTGGCCGTGGCCCTTCTGTCCTCCACCCAAAACTCATAGTAGAGGCAGAGGAGGAACAATACAGAGTCTGCAGGAGGCAGCTCCCAGGGGGTCAGCAAATGCCAGCTGACAGAGGCATCAGTCACAGTCATGGCTACCTTTTCTGGGGTGCCCCGTGCACCTGTGGACCACCTGCCCAGCCCGAGGTAGCCTGCAGAGCCCCAGTTCAGCTGCAGTCACAATGGGGAAACAGGTGGTCCCCCACTCTTCCTGCCAAGCAGGGGAGCCCTACTGAAGTGCCTCTCCTCCCCCTGGGCACCAGGTGGAGCCACGCTGCCAGGCCACACCAGCCTTCACCACGTCCACGCCCGCCATGCCCATTCTGGGCTCAGCTGTACTTACCCGCCGTCAGAAGGCAGGCCAGACGCCACTGTAGGATGCTGTTGGACCCCGCCTGCCTGGCTGTACTGATGCAAGGCTGGTCCAGCCAGTGTTCCTAGGGCTGTCACGCAGCCCGTGGCGTCCACACCCCTCACTGGGCTGAGTCCCATGCGCTTCTCTCCCTTATGGAGAAATTGCATTCGGCCTGTTTTTCCCGGAGCAGAACGATGATGGAGGTGTATGTGGCACCTGGGCCAGTGGCCCTTGCCCTCCCGGTGGTTCTAGAGACTGGAGCTGTGTTTGCTCCTGAGCGCTGGCTGAGTGTGGGGGTGGTGGTAGTCCCCAGGTCCCAGGTCAGGCTTCTGGGGGAGCAGGTGTGTCCGTAGAGGCTGGGCCTGTTGACCTTGGAGTGTCCACCATCAGTGCCCTTGACTTTTCCCCTGCTGTTGTTTTTCCTCTTTGCCCCCAAAGACAGGTTTACCAAAAGCAGGCACCCTCACTGCAGGGAGAAAGCAGCACAGGCAGCCAGCAAAAGGAAGGCCGTGGCCCGAGCCCACCAGCTTTCTGAGATGCGTCTGAGACATTTACTGCTGCTTAGCCACTCAGTCGTGCTGAGACAGTTAGTCCCTTGGCAGATAGCTACCGAGTGCCCGAGACATGCAAGGCCCACGAGAGCAGATTCCCCTACACATCCCAGTTTACATGCTGGCCTTGGTGCCATCAGGCCACACGGGCAGAGGGAGGAGAGGCTGGCAGTGTCTGCTCAGAGGGGGGCACACGGCCTGCAGAGGCCCGGAAGGAAATGTGTAGGGTGTGCCCGGGTCATGCAGAACTTGCTTTTAAAAATGTACATAGTTCAGACTTGGTATAGGTTTTCTGTCTAATATATTCCCCCACATTTCCTAGGCATGTGGAAACATAATAAGAGAGAAGAATCATGCCTGAATTGAGTGGCAAGGAAATTGAGTTAAAGTTTAGAATCTGTTGTGGACCATTGATAAGCAAGAATTATAGGATAGAATTGATCATTCCAGCCTCTCTCAGCATCTGCGGGGGCACTGATTGCAGGATCCTTACAAATACAAAAGTCCAAGGATGCTCAAGTCCTTATATATAAAATGATATAATATAGTCAGCCCTGGGATTTCCAGGTGGCTCAGTGGGAAAGAATCTGCCTGCTAATGCAGAAGGCACACGTTCAATCCCTGGGTCAGGAAGATCCCCTGGAGGAGGAAATGGCAACCCACTCTAGTATTCTTGCCTGGAGAATCCCATGGACAGAGGAGCCTGGCGGGCTACAGTCCATGTGGTCACAAAGAGTCAGACACGAATGAGCAGCTAAGCACACACAAGGACGCACAGCCAGCCCTCCATATCCAAGGATGCCAAACTCGTAGGCACGGAAGGCTGACTGTTTTTTCTGGACATGTTGGGGTCGGAGGTGTGTCACGGAGGATTCCTACTCTGAGGTGAAGCTGAAATGATGCCCCTTTTTAGGCTTTAGAAAGACTGCCCACATGCTAGACCGCCAGACAGAGCAGCACATGGCTGGTGCCAGGCTAGGGTGCACAGATACCCCCTTAGCCAGGCTCTGTCCTCTGAGAAGGTGTAGGGTGAGGGTCACCACCCTGAGGAAGCAGGAACTCCTGTGGGTTTTCTCAGACCCCCTCTCTCTGCAGGGTTCTCACGGATGCTGCTGTGGTGGCAAAGGACACAGTTGTGTGCGGCTTTGAGAACGAAAATCTGGAATGGTGCCTGGCTGTCTGGAGGGGCTGGGGCACGCAGGAGTTTGACATTTTCTACCAGTCCTACGAGGAGCTGGGCCGACTGGAGGCATGCGTGAGGAAGAGGAGGTGATTCCTGCGGGTTGAGCGTTCCCTGGCCACGGCCAGCGTGGGCCCGCAGCCTGACCTCTCTGCCTGCAGCCCGCAGCCCTCTGAGGACCCGACAGGCAGGCTGGGTTGTCCTCCGAACCACTTGCTGCTAAGACGTGCTGAGAAGACCCCACCCCACTGGGGGTTTAAGTGTTCTCCTGTTCCAGGGCACAGTTCCCTGGGTACCCGCCCCCCCGCCCAGTGCTGGTTTTACAGCCCCAGGGAAGGCAGTGGGCAGAACTGATTGGGCCCCTGCCCCCTCCGTCCACTCTCAGGGCTGGGCCTGGCTGGCCTTGTGGGCCTCCCCACTTTCACCCCCAGGCCTGGGGTGGAATTACACTAGGGCCCTCAGTCGGGGAGCAGCTCAGGGCAGGGCGGGAGGAGGGCTGTGACCCCTGCCCCTTCCCCTGGCAGCTCCCCGGCTCTCAGCACGTTTCTCAAGCTCCTGGGTCCCCGGGGCCTGGGGGCCCCGCTTGGGCAGGCGGAGATCAGATGTCTCCCGCTTGGGAAAGCCTGTGTGTGAAAAGCCTCGGAAGGACCCCGAGAGGAGCACTGCCTGGCGTGGGGATGAATGGGCTCCTTTAAGTGACCGGCCGGGAAGCCAAGAGCCGCACAGGGCGGAGCGCGCCTCAGCCGCTGCATTCTTCTCCTACCGACAGAAGGCAGGAGAGACTCCATCAGCAGGACTTGAGAAAGGGCCTGTGTTTACAGCTTTGTGAAATAAACTCAGACACAGCTGCAGCATAAACCCTGTTTGTTTGCACATAATAAGCTTTTCTATTACTTTAACATATTAAATCATATCTCAATGGTTAGACCTCTTATTGTGAAATCACATCATATGGGACTTATATCAAATTATCTGTTTGCTAAACAGTACAGCAGAATAAAAAAAAAAGTGAAATTGTCAAAGGGAGATGTATGGGTATGACAGCAAGAACTTTCATAAAGGATGCACACACTTGTGTGTACACACGCATGCATTCACATTCACATCACCACCAAGAGTAACTGTTTGAGGCTGCTTAACCCAGAACAGGAGTGGGAACCTGAGATCATCCTCCAGTGCAAACTGTTGACTTTTTTCTAAAATTAAATTATAAAAATCAAACTTTAGATTTTGCTGGGGTATGTAGGCAAATGTGATTCCTTTTATCTGAAAATAAACAAACTCTGAAGATGAAGTCATGGCTTCTGTCTGTAGAGCACACACAGTAACAGTCCGAGCGTGTCCCACCCGGCCCACTCGCTGTCCTGGCAGATGGGGCGTGCCCTCCCAGCTCATGTGCCCCCAGCAGTTTCTGTGGGCGGAGATGGGCTCTGTCAGTCTCCCCGCTTGCTTTCCATGGCCTCAGGGGGACTGAAGCCTGAGCCTCTGGCCTGCGTCCCTGCCGTTCAGCCCCAGCAGGGACTCGGAGGTTACTGCTCCCCCGTCCTCCTGTCTCCACACCGCTTGGCTGCCTAGTTAACTTCTCAAATGCAAACCAGGCCCTGTGCCTACTCTGTCCCAAACCTGTGCTCCACCTCACTTGCAGCTGGACTGCTCTGTGACCCTCAGGATCCCTGGGTCAGGTCTTAGCCTTCCCCGCCGCCCTCGCCCAGCCCCAGGATGGCGACAAGCTGCAGTGAGCTCAGCCCATGTTCTCGAGAGCCAGCTGGGAGGGCCTCCTCACCAAAGTTAGAAATCGTACGGAAGTGGTTCATGAACCTGAATATCTTAAAAACGTAAATGGAAAAATTTCTACAAACTAAAAAGATCAAACTAAAACAGTCAATTGAGAGGAAATAATATTTGTAACAAAAAGGAGAGGCAAATAGTTGGTTTATCCTTTAAGCAAAAAGTTTGTAGCTGTTGCTGAAAAAGAGAAAACTCAAGAGGAAAACGGGTAGAGGACATAAACAAGACTCAGCCTGACCCAACAGTAAGGCAAGAGTCGTGGAGACAACGATGAAATGCTGTTTATGGGCTTGCCCAGGGACACTGTGGAGACGGAGACACCTGAGTGGGGCTTGAGGAAAATCCATGAGGGCCGACTTGGTCCTCACTGGAGCACCAGGGCAGGGCCCCCCCACCGGGGGATGGGGTCAGGGAGGCCCTGGGCAGTGAAGGAGGGGCCGCGCTCCACACCAGCCCCAGCTACTTCCCTTTGGGCTCTTTGTCACGTCATAGACAAGGAAAGTGCCTTCTTGTATAAGCCAGTATTTTCCTGCTGTTAACTCGGAGCCAAATGCAATTCAGGTGTATTTGCTACTGGCCAAAGCAAAGCCCCAAGACCTAACAGGTGATGCTCTGGAGCTGATCCTAACAAGCATCTGTTCAAGTTTGGGCAGAGACCTGAACAACAGTGCACTGGAACTTTCTGCGGCCAGGCATGCCGAAGAGCTTACTTCTGTGCTGTGAGCACTGGGCGTGACGTGGCCTGTAGATCTTGTCCTTGGAGCGGCCACAGTTACAGAGTGAGGTCTGGGGCTTCAACCTCCTTCCCAAAGGCCAAAACTGAGGGTGTGACGTCTGTAAGTTTAAACTCTCCACCCCACGCAAGCTGCCCGAGTCCTGTGGCTCTGGTTTCTACTCTGTGAGATGGCCATGACATGTCTTACACCCCCAGGATTGGTTGGGGACCAAGAGAGACAAATACGTGACAGTCCAGCCTCACCCCTGACCCAGGGCCAGGACTGCCTCCCACCCCCTGGTCATGACCACCATCCCACCTGATTGGGTGGGCACCCAGGACTCTCACCCAGGGCACACACAAGTCCTCTCTGAGAACTGCTCCAGGGAAACACGGCTCTGTCTCTGTGAAATAACCCAACTTTAAATATAAATCTCCTGGGACTTCCCTGGTGGTCCAGTGGCTAAGACTATGCACTTCCAATGCAGGGTGCCCGAGTTCAATCCCCAATCAGGGAATTAGATCCCACATGCCACAGCTGGGAGTTCCACCCCACAGCTGAAGATCCTGCATGCTACAACTAAAGATCCCCAATGTTGCAACTAAGACTCGGCACAGCTAAGTAAATGTTTTAAATTTTTTTAAAATAAATCTCCTGTTTTTTTTAAGTATCAAGAAGATTTTTACTAACACCTTTCCTTGAGAATTGAGTTAGGGTGTAACACACATCACAGTAAATGAAAGGTGATGTATGGGTGTAAGAAGGCAACAGGAATCCCACTGGGAACACATGCTTTAAAAACGAAGTACAAGTAATGATAGGCACACAAATTTTAAAATTTCCCCTTTGCCCTCCATGGGCTGTGTCATCCTCTGGGCCATCACTGTGCTCCCTGCTCTTCTGGGCCTGGGGTCTGGCTGCATATTCTATCCCCAGCCTTCAGGAGAGGCCATGTGACTAGTTCTAGCAAACAGGGTGAGGGGTGAGTGGAAGAGTTGCCCATCACCTCGGGGCGAGCACTGTGTTGTCCCTGTGAGAATTTCCAGGGTGCCCTCCACTCTGACCCCATGATCTGCAACTAGAGCTGGTGCTTGCCCTATCAGCCTGAGTCTCCGAAAGGTGACCCAGAGTGTCCCAACACTCCAGCACGGACACAGAGCAAGAGCAAGAAGTGAACTTTGTGGTTGTCACCCAAGTTCACCTGGCCACGGTGCTTGATACTAGCCGCTGATGCCTCACCCTCTCCACGCCCACCCCCAGCACACTCACACAGGGCTCTGGTGCCCTCAGACCAGCCTCCTGTAGTGCTGTCATCTCTGCCCTGCTCTGTTCTCCCAGACTGAGAACTTCTTGAGGAAGGGGACAGGAAAGTGAGATCCAAATAGGCAAAAAAGGCTCATCCTAAAAGAAAAGGAAGACATGGAGGGGGAGCACCATAATTCCTGAAACAGGAAGCATCCACGTGGTCTCACAACCTTCAGTGTAGAAGACCAAGAGTTCAGACCTGTAGTTGCCTTGAGAGGTGAATCAGATGGCTAGGATGTACTTTTTATATCATGAGTGTTACTTATTTTAAAAAATCAAAACTAGTATATATAATCATCAAAAGCATTTTGCAGCTCTGTCATTAAAAGTGGCCATTTCATACTTCACCATCCTCACGTATGCGTCGCCACCCTCATGTATGCATCGCCATCCTCACGTACGCTCTGCCATCCTCACGTGTGTGTCACCGTTCTCACGTATAGGTTGCCATTCTCATGTACACTCACCATTCTCGTGTATACTTCATGTATGCCCATAGATCTTAGATCTGGACCCACTGCATTTCTCCACTGAAGGGTAGCAGGGCTATTGGGAGGGCCGCTGATTCCATCGCCACACACACTCGCACACATCGACACATGCAGATGCAAAAATATGTACATACAAACACACACATACACACACATAAGCATACACAAACTACTTAGAATGGGCCTGAGGCAAGTTGGATATCCAAGGATTTCAGGGACAGTGTTCAAAGGATAAAGGAGCCCACCATAAAGGGGCTTACTTTGGCTGAGTTGTGATGGTTCGTTAACTAGTTAATTGAAATAGTACAAGTGTTGGTAACCACTGACTGAAACCGCCTGCCTTAGCCAGGCACAATGATAATCACTTGTAAGCATTTCCTTGCAATCAGAGGTCCTGCTGCCACAAGAAAACAGAATTTGGAAGGGGCCAAAAGGAGGGGGATTGGCATGTTCTGCTAACATCCCAGAATCCTTCTTGCTGGAATCCATCTTGGTTGAGATGTGTGCACCACCTGGAAGGACCTTGAGTCAGACTAGGGCCAAGCAAAGTGTCTGACCAGAGACACCCTGGATATTAACCCTTTTACCAAAGAGTAAAACCTGAGAGAGACCACAAACCATGGGGCAGAGCGGTTCTTTGGATTCCCTCATCTTGCTGCTCTCCGCTCAGATGCTCCTTACCAATAAAGCCTTCTGCTTTGTCAGCACGTATGTCTCCTTGGACAGTTCATCTCCCAGGGTCAGACAGGTGTGCACCTGCAGGCCCTGGAAGGGGTCACCCTTCCTGCAACACAAGTTGTAAAAAGTTAGAATGATACCAAAAATGAGAAGCTATTTAGAGCATGTAAATTATAATTTAAAAGATACATATAATTTCTAATAGATTCAAGGGATTAGATCTAATAGACAGAATGCCTGAAGAACTATGGACACAGGTTCATAACATTGTATAGGAGATGGTGATCAAAACCATCTCCAAGAAAAAGAAATGCAAAAAAGCAAAATGGTTGTCTGAGGAGGCCTTACAAATAGCTGAGAAAAGGAGGAAGGATATACCCATCTGAATGGAGAGTTCCAAAGAATAGCAAGGAGAGATAAGAAAGCCTGCCTAAGAATGCAAAGAAATAGAGGAAAACAATGGAATGGGAACAACTAGAGATCTCTTCAAGAAAATTAGAGATACCAAATCATGCAAAGATGGGCACAATAAGGGGCAGATACTGTATGGACCTAACAGAAGCAGAATACATTAAGAAGAGGTGGCAATAATACACAGAAGAACTGTACAAAAAAATATCTTCATGATCCAGATAACCACAATGGTGTGATCATTCATCTAGAGCCAGATATCCTGGAGTGTGAAGTCAAGTGGGCCTTAGGAAGCATCATTACAAAGATAGTGGAGGTGATGGAGTTCTAGCTGAGCTATTTCAAATCGCAAAAGATGATGCTGTGAAAGTGCTGCACTCAATATGCCAGCAAATTTGGAAAACTCAGTAGGGGCCACAGGACTGGAAAAGGTCAGTTTTCATTCCAGTCCCAAAGAAACTCAATGACAAAGAATGTTCAAATTACTGCACAACTGCACTCATCTCACACACTAGGAAAGTAATGCTCAAAATGCTCCAAATGAGGCTTCAACAGTACATGAATGGAGAACTTCCAGATGTTCCAGCTGGATTTAGAAAAGGCAGAGGAACCAGAGATCAAATTGCCAACATCTGTTGGATCATAGAAAAAGCAAGAGAATTCCAGAAAAACATCTACTTCTGCTTCATTGACTAGGTTAAAGCCTTTGACTATGTGGATCACAACAAACTAGAAAATTCTTAAAGAGATGAGAATACCAGACCACTTTGCCTGCCTCTGAGAAATCTGTATGCAGGTCAGGAAGCCACAGTTATAACTGGACATGGAACAATGGACTGGTTCTAAACTGGGAAAGGAGTACATCAAGGCTGTTTATTGACAACTCGCTTATTTAACCTATATGCAGAGTATATCATGAGAAATGCCAAACTGGATGAAGCACAAGCTGGAATCAAGATTGCAGGGAGAAATATCAATGACCTCAGATATGCAGATGACACCACCCTTATGGCCGAATGAGAAGAGGAACTGAAGAGCCTCTTGATGAAAGTGAAAGAGGAGAGTGAAAACGTTGGCTTAAAACTCAATATTCAGAAAACTAAGATCACGGCATTCGGTCCCATCACTTCATGGCAAATAGACGGGGAAAGTGACAGGCTATTTTGGGGGGCTCCAAAATCACTTCAGATGGTGACTGCAGCCATGAAATTAAAAGACACTTGCCCCTTGGAAGGAAAGCTGTGATAAACCTAGGCAGTGTTTAAAAAGCCTCTGTGTGTAAAAAGAGCCTCTGTTTCCAAATCACTTTGCCGACAAAGGTCTGAATAGTCAAAGCTATGGTTTTTCCAGTAGTCAGGTACAGATGTGAGAGTTGGACAATAAAGAAAGCTGAGCATCAAAAAATTGATGCTTTTGAACTGTGGTGCTAAAGAAGACTCTTGAGAGTCCCTTGGACTGCAAGGAGATCAAACCAGTCAATCCTAAAGGAAATCAACTCTGGATATTTATCGGAAGGACTGATGCCAAAGCTCCAATACTTTGGCCACCTGATTTGAAGAGCCAGCTCATTGGAAAAGACCCTGATGCTGGGAAAGATTGAAGACAAAAGGATAAGGAGGCAGAAGAGGATGAGATGGTTAGATAGCATCACCCACTCAATGGACACAAACCTAAGTAAACTCCAGGAGACAGTGAAGGACAGGGAGCCTGGTGTGCTGCGGTCCATGAGGTCTCAGAGTCGGACATGACTTAGTGACTGAACAAGAATAACAACAACAAAGGATGAGGACTGTTTTCCAGGAGAACCAATCACATAATCCATGTAATTAGAGGGTTGGAACTTTCAGTTCCACTTCCTGATCTCCAGGGAGAGGGGATGAGTTAGAGTTTGAATTGACAGGAATGTCCAATGATTTAATCAATCGTGCCTATAGAATAAAATCTCCATAAACACCCAAAAAGACAGAGTTGAAGAGGTTCTCCCTATGGTGAACATATGGAGATTTGTGGAGGGTGATGCACCCAGAGAGGGCACTCACACTCCTTCTCCATTCCTTGCCCTATGTATTTCTTCTACCTGTCTGTTCTTGAGTTATATCCTTATAATAAACTCATAATCTAGTAAGCAATATGTTTTGCTAAGGTTTGTGAGCCACTTTAGTGGGGCTCACTGGAATCTCCAGTCTATAGCCAGTCAGTTAGAAGCACAGGTGATGATCTGGACTTGGATTGGTATGTGAAATGTGTGTCAAGGGCAGGGCAGTCCTGTAGGAATCTGACACTATCTCTGGGAAGGTAGTGTCAGGTTTGAGTTGAATTGCAAGACCTCCAGCTGATTTCAGAGAATTACTTGGTGTTGTATGGAAATTCCCTTTTCCTATATTTGGGTTGAGTGTGAAACCCATAGACTGCAATGTTAGGAAGGCTCAGAAACCACGGGAAGAACTATGACTAAGTTGAATATGAAGATGACTAAGAAGAAGGTTAGTGTGGAACAAGGAAGAAAAATGTTACTCCAAGGCAGTAGGTAGCATTTGGGACACAGTTTTATAGTTAGTACAGCACTTGATTGTGTAAACTTTGTAACATTTCATGTGTGTTTTGCCAGTTTCTTAGTGCTGAAGGTAATCTAGTATTTTAGATTTTGATTTTAATTGTTTATAAGTGGGATTCAATAAAATTTTAAATAATGTTTAATTGAAGAAAATTGTCAATACTCAGGTATTATGTGTTAGATATATATAAGAAGTGTATTAATATTTAGAGATGGGTTATTGTTTCATGTTTAATAGATTCACAAGCCAGATAAACTGGGCATCAACATTGTACAGACAGTAACATGTAAGCCCAACAGCATGCCCACAGCCTGGCTCCCAGCCTTGCACCCAGGAAATGTGCATGATCCCAGAGTTAATTGAAGGCAGAGGGAGATGGCTATGGATTTGCTTTGGTTTGCCATCTTAAAATGCCAGAAGTCCCCCATTTCTCTGACCTAGGGACCAGAAAGATTCAGAGGATGACAGCAACCAATTTCCATCTTTACAAGCCACTCCACTCCAAGGCAGATCCCCCACCTCTGCTGTACCCACAAAGGACCCAGAAGGAGTGAGCTGTGGGAGAAAAGATCAGCACAGGTGCCCTGCTGGGATTCTGCAGAGGCAAATCTTCACGAGGCAGCACATAGCAATTTGGGAGGCCAGGGAAGGCCCAACACCATCCCATGAGTCATGCAGCTCTAGGACTTCCCTTCCCCACCCTGGAGACTGCAAAAAGGAGACCCAGATAGGAGCCCACTGTCTGAACCATGGCCCAATATAGATAGAGTTTTTATATGTGACCAAAGTTCTTATCCATTTAAGATAGGTCTTATCAGCTTAAGATCTTATAAGATGATTTTTGTAAGCCTCATGGTAACTAAAAAGAATAAACCTATAATAGATACACAAAAGATGAAGAAAAAGAAATCCAAGCATAACACTGCAAGAAAATTATCAAATCACAGAGTAAGACAGCAGGAGAAGAATAAAGGGATGAAAGAACTACCAAAAAAGCCATAAAATAATGAAAAAGATGGCAATGGTCCTTACCTATCAATAATTACTTTAAATATAAATAGAATATTTATAATAACTATAAATAGAGTATAAACTTCAAAGTTGTGAATCGCCATATTATATGTTACACTTTTAACATATAATTTTGTACAATTATAATTTATATATATGTATATATATCACCAATCAAAAGACAGTAAGTGACTGAATAAATAAAAAATAAGATACAACTGTGTGTTCTTACAAGAGACTCACTTCAGCTTTAAAGAAGAACTTTCACATGTGCTGAAAGTGAAGGGATGGAAAAAAGTATTCTAGGCAATAGAAACCAAAAAAGGGCAGGGGTATCTATACCTACTTATAGAAGACAAAACAGAGTTTAAGACAAAGATTGTAACAAGAGGCAAAGAAGGTTATTATATAATGAGAAAAGGGTGAATTCATTAAAAGGATATAACCACTGTAAATTAAGAGGATATAACCATTATATATATATACACATATATGTATATATATATGAACCTAGCATTGGAGAACTGAAATATATGAAGTAAATTTTAGCAGATCTGAAGGGAGAAGTAGACAGCAATACAATAGCAATACAATAATAGTGGGGGACACCAATAACTCATTTGTAACAGTGGGTAGAACACTTAGATAGAAAATAATTAAAGAAACATTGGACTTGAACTATACTTCAGTCTTCCCTAGTGACTCAGAGGGTAAAGAGTCTGCCTGCAATGCAGGAGACCTGGGTTCGATCCTTGGGTGGGGAAGATCCCCTGGAGAAGGGAATGGCAACCCACTCCAGTATCCTTGCCTGGAAAATCCCATGGACAGAGGAGCCTTGTGGATCCTAATCCATGGGGTCACAAAGAGTCAGACACGACTGAGCGACTAACACACATACACTTTAAATCTACCTAACAGACACATACAGGACATTCTTTCCAAGGGCAGCAGAGTATACATTCTTAAGAACTTTTTGAGCATCATCCAGGATAGATCATATGTTAGATCACAAAATAAGTCAAACCAAATTTAAAAGATAGAAATCATAGAAAGTATTTTTTCTAACAATAGTAAGAAACTAGACATCAATAATAGAAGGAAAACTGGAAAATTCAGAGATATGTGGAAATTAGCCCAGGCCTGAGCAACTATTGATCAAAGAAGAAATCAAAAGAGAAATCAAAATATCTTGAAAAAAAAAGGAAGGCAACACAGCATATCAAACCTGATGGCAAGCAACAAAAGCAAATATAAGAGAGAAGTTTATAGTGCTGTGTGTCTGCATGCTCCATAGCTTCAGTCATGTCCAACTCTTTGCGACCCTCTAGAGTATAGCCTGCCAGGCTCTTCTGTCCATGGGATTCTCCCATGCCCTCCTCCAGGGTATCTTCCCAACCCTGGAATCGAACCCACATCTCTGGCATCTCCTGAATTGCAGGCAGATTCTTTACCCACTGAGCCACCTGGAAAGCCCGTTTATAGTGATAAATGCCTACATTAAGAAAAAGAGATATCTCAAATAATCTAACTTTACACCTCATGGAACTAGAATAAAAAGAATAAATGAAGACCAAAGTTAGCATAAAGAAAGAGATAACAAAGATCAGAGCAGTAAAAAAGCAATAGAAAAATTAACAAAACTGAATTTGTCTTTTGAAAAAATAAATAATATTGACAAGCATTTAATTAGACTAAGGGATAAAAGAGAAGACTCAAAAAATAAAAACAGAAATGAAAAAAGAGACACTACAATTGATTCCACAGAAATACAACGGATCTTGAGAGACTAGAATGAACAATTATATCCCCAATAAATTGGATAATTTAGAGAAACTGGGTAAGTTCCTAGAGACATACAACCTGAAGTGAAAATGTTAGTCGTTCAGTCATGTCCGAATTTTTGTGACCCTGTGGTTTGTAGACCACCAGGCTCCTTTGTCCATGGAATTTTCCAGGCAAGAATGCTGGAGTAGGTTGCCATGCCCTTCTCCGGAACATCCTCCTGATCCAGGGTTCAAACCTGAGTCTCTTGCATTGAAGGCAGATTCTTTACCATCTGAGCCACCAAAAAAAAAAAAAACTGATTAATTCCTAGAGACATACAACCTACCTTGGTTGAAGGTACCTACCTGAACCATGAAGAAACAGAAAATCTGAACAGACAATAACAAGTAAGGAGGCTGAATCAGTAATCAAGTCTCTCCCAACAAAGACAAGCCCAGGACCAGATGACTTCATTGGTGAATTCTCCCAAACATTTAATGAATTAATACCAATCCTTCTCAAACTCTTCCAAAAACTTGAAAAGGAGAGAATACTTCCAAAAATTTTGCTTATCAGGGTAAGCATTACCCTGATTACCAGAGGCAAACAAGGACACTACAAGAAAAGAAAATTATAAGATAATATCTCTGATGAACACAGAGGTAAAAAATCCTCAACAAATCACCAGCAAACCGAATTCAACAGCACATTAAAAAATCATATACCATGATTAAGCGAGATTTACCCTGGGATGCAAGGATGGTCCAACATCTGCAAATCAATGTGCTACACCACATTAACATAATGAAAGATAAATATCATATGGTCATCTCAGTGGATGCAGGCAAAGCATGTGACAAAATTCAGTATCCTTTCATGATTAAAAAAAAACTTTCAGCATAATAAAAATTATATATGGCAAACCCACAACTAGCATCATACTCTCCAAGACAAGGATCTCACTTTTTCCACTTCTATTCAACATAGTACTGGAAGTCCTAGCCAGAGCAATTAGGCAAGAAAAAAAAAAAATTAAAGGCATCCAAATAGGAAAGTAAGAATTAAGATTGCCTCTGTTTGCAACTAACAAGATTATATATAGATAAAACCCTAAAGATCCCCCCACCCCACACACAAACAAGTATCAAAACAAATAATTGAGTTCAGTTAAGTTTCAGGAAACAAAATCAACATACAAAAGTTAGCTGTGTTTCTACACAGCAAAAATAATTCAGAAAATAACTCCATATATAATAGCATTTAAAAGAACAAGATACTTAGGAATAAATTTAACCAAAGAAGTGAAAGAGTTGTACACCAAAAACTATAGAAAATTGATGGAAAAAACTGAAGATGATATGAATAAATAGATATCCAATGTTCATGAATTGGAATAACTAATATTATGAAAGTGTTCATAGAACCCAAAACAATCTATAGGTTTAATGCAACCCCTATCAAAATTCCAATGGCATTTTCCACATAAAGAGAAAAAAGAGTCCTAATTTTGTATGGAAGCACAAGATCCCAAATAGCTAAAGCGATCTCAAGTAAGAAGAACAAAGACAGAGGCCTCAAACTTCTGATCAGTTCAGTTCAGTTCAGTTGCTCAGTCGTGTCTGACTCTTTCGACCGCAAGGACTGCAGCACACCAGGCTTCCCTGTCCATCATTAACTCCTAGAGCTTGTTCAAACTCATGTCCATTGAGTCGGTCATGCCATCCTACCATCTCATCCTCTGTCATCCCCTTCTCCTCCTGCCCTCAATCTTTCCCAGCATCAGAGTCTTTTCCAATGAGTCAGTTCTTCACATTGGGTGGCCAAAGTATTGAAGCTTCAGCTTTAGCATCAGTCCTTGCAATGAATATTAAGGATTGATTTCTTTTAGGATTAACTGGTTTGATCTTCTTACAGTCAAAGGGACTCTCAAGTCTCCAGCATCACAGTTCAGAAGCATCAATTCTTTGGCGCTCAGCTTTCTTTATAGTCCAACTCTCACATCCATACATGACTACTGGAAAAACCATAGCTTTGACTAGATGGACCTTTGTAGGCAAAGTAATGTCTCTGCTTTTTAATATGCTGTCTAGGTTGGTCATAGCTTTTCTTCCAAGGAGCAAGCACCTTTTAATTTCATGGCTGCAATCACCATCTGCACTGATTTTGGAGCCAAAAAAAATTAAGTCTGTCACTCTTTCCATTGTGTCCCCGTCTATTTGCCATGAAGTGATGGGATCAGATGCCATGATTTTAGTTTTCTGAATGTTGAGTTTTAAGCCAGCATTTTCACTCTCCTCTTTCACTTTCATTAAAAGGCTTTTTAGTTCTTCTTCCCTTTCTGCCCATAAGGGTGGTGTCCTCTATGTATCTCAGGTTATTGATACTTCTCCCTGCAATCTTGATTTCAGCTTGTGATTCTTCCAGACCAGCGTTTCGCATGATGTACTCTGCACAGAAGTTTAATAAGCGGGGTAACAATATACAGCCTTTATATACTCCTTTCCCAGTTTGGAACCAGTCTAAGATTGTTCCATATCTGGTTTTAACTGTGGCTTCTTGACCTGCATACAGATTTCTCAGGAGGCAGGAAGGTGGTCTGGTATTCCCATCTCTCTAAGAATTTTCCACTGTTTGTTGTGATCCACACAGTCAAGGGCTTTGGCATAGTCAATAAAGCAGAAGTAGATGCTTTTCTGGAACTCTCTTGCTTTTTCAATGATCCAACGGTTCTGATATTGAACTATATTAAAAAGGTATAGAAATCAAAACAGTATGATTCCAGCAAAAAAAAAAAAAAACAGGCCAATGGGACAGAATTGAGAGTCCAGAAGTAAATCAACTCATCAAAACTAATCTTTGAAACAGTCACCAAGACTACACAATGAGGAAAGGACTGTCTCCTCAATAAATGATGTTTGGAAAATTGAACATCCGTATGCAAAAGAGTAAAATGGGCCCTTGTTTTACACTGGAAACAGAAATCAACTCAAAAAGGATTTAGGACTTAAATGTTAGCCCTGAAAACATAAAACTCCTAGAAGAAAACAGAGGTGAAAGCTCTTTGACATTTGGTCTCAGCAATGAATTTTAAATTTGACACCAAATGTATAGACAGCAAAAGCAAAAGTGAACAACATAAACAACAACAGCTACTGCAGACATACAAATGGCTGTCAGACATACAAAAAGATGCTCAACATTACTAGCTATTACAAAATGCAAATCAAAACCACAATGAGATATAACTTCATGCCTCTTAGAATGGCTACTATAAAACAGTAAAAAGTTAACAAGTGTTTGTGTGAATGTAAAGAAATGAAACTTATATACTGTTGTGGGGATGTAAATTGGTACAACTGTTGTGGAAAACAGTATGGAGTTTCCTCAAAAAAATTTAAGAGTACTACTATATGATCCAGCAATCCCACTTCTGGGTAGATATATCCAAAGAAAATAAAGTTGATATCTGCACCCCTATGATCATTGCAGCATTATTCTTAGTAGCCTAGATATGAAAATAATCTATGTGTCTATCAACAGATGAATGGATAAAGAAAATATGGTGTGTATATACAATGGAATATTATTCAGCTTCTAAAAAAAGAAGAAAATCCTGCATTTGCAACATTAGAGTCTACTACACTGGAGAGCATTATGTTAAACAAAATAAGCCAGATGCAGAAAGACAAATACTGCATGATCTTACTTATGGAATCTTAAAAAGTCAAACTCATAGCAACAGAAAATAGAATGGTAGTAAACAGATACTGAGGGTAAGGTGGGGGAAATGGGGAGATATTGGTCAAAGGACAAAATTTCCAATTATAAGATGAATAAATTCTGGAGACCTAATGTACAGCATGGTGGCTATAGTTAGTAAGAATGCATTGTGTACTAGAAATTTGTGAAGAGGGTAGATTTCACCACACCATAAAAAGTGGTAACTATATAAGACAATGGCTATGTTAATTAGCTTGGTTATGTTAATCATCTCATAAGGTACACATGTATCCAAACATCAAGTTGCGTACCTAAATATGTACAATTTTTATTTGTCAATCACACTTCAGTCAAGCTGGGAAGAAAAATAATGTGGGTATGGTGGGGCAGGGCATGTTTAGAATCTCCAGGAATTAATTCTCCAAGAGCCTTTTCTTGGCTCTGGCCTTCAAGCACACATGGGTCCCTTATGAGAATCCTGCACAATGCTGCGTGGTGGCCTGGTTTCCACTGCACAGGAAGATGGGGATGGGAAGCCAGCTTCTCATTTCCTCTGTGCTGAGGGAACAAGGTGACCCCTTTCCCCCTGGCTTAGCACAGATTCTCTTCAATCCCAGGGCTGGTGGGAAACTAAGGACAGAGGGTGTGGGGAGAAGGGGGCAAGCGGGGAGTGGGAGCTTCAGCTGCAGATGTAGATGTTGCAGAAGGAGGTAGAAAATACCCTCAGCGCTGAAATAGCTGGGTCAGGTCACTGAAGCCTCAAACCACGTACAGCTGGAGAAGTGAAAATAAACTTCAGTCTAGATTGTAGTAATAACAATGGCTTAGATTTGATCCAGTATACACTAGCTGTTTGCCACCTTCAGTGGAGCCCAGGGTGCAGAGAATGGGCTCAGACTCAGCCTTCTGCTCTGTAAAGGTGACGGCCTCCCCCAGGAGGCTTCTGGCGGGGGGACCCAGGGCTTTTGTGATCTCGAGAACCAAGGGCTGGACCCCTTCCAGCAGCCAGCCCATCCATTCCCCAGCCTCCTATCCTTTAAGCTCTGAACTAGTGGTGTCTTTTCCATTCACTTTCACTTAGGGATTGGAACTGTGCGCTGTGGTGAGCAGCAGCTGAGGTGAGAGTCAGAAAACCAACTGGGCCTTCCTTCCATTTACCACCACGGCAGGGTGGTCTGCAGCCCCTCCTGGGACCTGCAGCCCCTCCGTCCTGCTCGTGTCTCAGGGACTGACGAAGAACCCATGGCACATGCTCAATAAACCACTGAGCCCCGCATGGGGAGGCCAGAGGGGGCCTCAAGACACAAAGGCCACAGCCTGAGCACAGGGCAGGGGTGGCCAGAACCAGGGTCTCTACATGGCCCTAGGGTCAGCCTCTCTGAACTCCAAAAGCCAGTGCCTAGGGCTTTCATCCCAAACCTCCCTTTCAGAGTTGCTGAGGACTAAGGGAGTGACTGTTCCCCAGTGCGGTGGCAAGAGCAGGTCTGGCGATGCAGAGAGACCCAGGTTCAAATCCCATCAATCGCCCTGAAGGAGGCCCAGGGTTGTCTTCTCAGGCTCTTAGGTCCTATGTCCTCCTTCACCGAGGGTGCTGACTTTGTTGCAGGCTCACAAGTTAAAGAGATGGTTTCTGAGTCCCCACAGAGTGTGTGTGTGTGTGTGTGTGTGTGTGTGTGTGCGCGCGCGTGCAAGCAGTGCCCACACAGGCCTGGAACAGCAGGTTTTAAGGATGGGCTGACCTTCTGTGTGGGCATGAAAACCCTCAGGAGGCAATACCCCTTGAGGACGGGGTTGGGGAAGTGCCCCAGGCCCCACCCTGGTCCCAGTGCACAAGCCAGGTGCCAGAGCCTTTCCCGTTGATGCTTCTTGGGCGATAGCCACAGAACAAAACTGAAGACCCCTGTGTCTCTCTCACACACACACCTATGCACTCGCACATGAGCTTGCACAGCTTTCCTATGTTGGCACCGCCGAGGCTGAGGGCGGTGTCAATCCCTGGTCAAAGAGCCCATCTGTCCTCCTGCCCACTTCTGCTCTTGCTAAGGAGGAGACATGGCTGTGGGCATGCCCTTCTTCAGCTCCTGCACACAGGGGCCAGAGCTGAGGGCCCAGTTCCCTAGGCAACAAGGCCATGAGGAGGAATTCCATTTGCTTGAAGCAGGGCAGGCTGTAAACAAAATCACGGCAAGACGTCCCGCTATCCAACCCTTCCTAGTCCTCGGGAACAAGTCACATCAAGGTCAGCGGCTGGACGCAGAGGACATATGTTACGGGGAGACAGGTGGGGGGACCCTGAGCCAGAGGAACGTGGAGGTGGGAGTCAGAGGCTCCTCCTGGAAAGCCACTCCTCCCCAGCCACTTTAGTCCCCAGACAAAGGGGGTGGCTCCCTTTTGTAAGGCCCAGAGCTGGGATCCCTGCCTCTCCCACGGTGGAGAAAGAACCTGGTCAACCATGGTAGCCAGCCGCTTGGGGCTTGCCCACAAAGACATGCACTTCCCGGAGATATAAGAACTGCTCTCTGTCCCTGAGCCCAGAAAAACCGGCGGGTTGCGTGCAAGGGCCTCTGCAGGGTCCTACGGTTTCCCCTGGCCGGCAGGAGCGGTTCCCCGACCTGCGGCCAGAGGGCGCCCCGCTCCGGCGGCCCAGCCCCGCCTTTCTGCCTGGCGCCGCAGCCAGGGCCTGCAAAGCAATGGATGCCCCGGGCTCGCAGCCCTCTGAGAAGAGTTTGTGGGCTTGATTAGTTTACTTTACCAAGTATTCCCAAGTATGACCCATGTGGGGAAGAAGGAGCCCTGTGGCCGTGTGTGGACACATGTAAACACAGGCCCTGGAGCTGCCCACAGGAGCCCTGCTGTGCCCTGGGGAGCAGCTGAAGGGGAAGCCAGCCGGGCCCTCTTCGCTGCACTTCCTGGAAATTTCTCATCAATACCTTGCATACCTGTGGACTAGAAATCGTTTAAAATGCAACCTGGTTTCTGCATCTGTCACAGGCTAGTGAAGAGCATTTTCTGTGGGTGTGTGTACGTGTGTATGCATGTGTGTGTGGTGTGGGTGTGTGTCTGTAAGTGTGGGACGTGGGGGGTGTGTGATGCATGGTATGGCTACGTGTCTGGGCACCTGCATATGCGTGAGTCGGGGTGGTGTGCATGTGTGTGTGTGGTGTGGGTACGTGTCAGTGTGGTGTGTGCTATTGTTGCTTGGGTGTGTGTGTGTGTGTGTGTGTGTGTGTGCGCGCACGCACACGCACGCACATGCTTTGCTTTTCTCTCTAGCATGTGGACCAGGTGCAAGCCCAAGTAGGGCCACATGTCCACTCTGGGGGTTTGTGCAGGGTGAGGGTCAGCAACACATCAGGAGCAGGCAGAAGGTTGGAGCGGAAGTCTGGGAACCCAAACACTTTTCCTGTGAGAGTCTCTCAGTGCAGGCAGCTTTTGGAACTACAGAGTTTCCACAGTCCTCACAACTGGGACCTACTCATCCTTGCACTGTTCTCAGATGAATGCCTCAGATTTTCTCAGCCAACCAGGGCAGCAGGGAGCGCAACTGCAGCTCATCCCCACAAAGATCAGCCTGCCCCTTACATGACAGCCATGGAGGAGTCTCAGGCCCTTGGGCTCTGCCCTGGCTCCCCTCATTCCGGAGCTGTAGGTTTAGAGCCAAGAAACTCAAGACCCAGAGCTACACGAACGGCTGTGGATTATGAGGGAGGTAGGACGGGGCGGGCAGCCAGCGATCCTCCAGTGAACCACGCAGCCCCCTGAGCTCCACTTAACCCTCAACGCACCTCTTTAGTCCAGCCATGCTGAGACAGGCAGAGGTGCAGGGGCCTCCCTGGTGGGCCGTGAGGACCTGCCCCACAGACGTGAAGCACAGACGACGGCACGGGAGAGGCCTGTCCAAGGCCGTCTGTACGCTGCACTGTGACTGGGGCAGAGTGGGAAAGAAAGACAGTGAGTACTGCACGCCACTGTGTTTTCCAAAGCTCAACAGTATCTCTCATCTCTGTGCTTTACTGCAAGTGGCCTTGACTTTTCTCTCATCAGGGTGCTGGTGGGAACCTATGCCCCCCCTCTTCAATCTGGAGCACCAGTGACTTGCTTGTAATCAATGGAATGAGATTGTGTGACCTCCAAGTGAAAGTCCCTCAGTTGTGTCCGACTCTTTGCCACCCCATGGACTATACAGTCCATAGAATGCTCCAGGCCAGGATACTGGAGTGGGCAGCCTCACCCATCTCCAGGGGATCTTCCCAACCCAGGGATCGAACCCAGGTCTCCTGCATTGCAAGCAAATTCTTTACCAGCTGAGCCACGAGGGAAGCCCAAAAATACTGGAGTGGGTAGCCCTGCAAAATTCAGTCAGAAAAGGAATGAAACTGGGCATTCACCTCTGGGAACCCGAGCCCCAGGTTAAGAGTCTGACTAGGGTGAAGCCGCCTTGTTGGGAGGAAGTTCAAGCCCCACAGAGATGCCATGTGTATGCTCTCTGACCAGCAGCCCCAGGTGAGGTCGCGGTCAGCAACCAGCACCATGTGAGGGAACCAAGATGGCGGTTGCCTTCAGATGACTCCAGTCATCTGGTTACCTTCAGTTGTCACCTGAGGCTCTGAGGCCTCAGATGTTACAGGGTTGAGGCAAGCCAGTCTGCTGTGCCTTGTCCACATTCTGGACCAGAGAACTATGAATATAGGAAGTTGGATGTATGCTACTAAGTTGGGGTGACTTGTTATGCAACAATAGAAACTGCACGAGTGGCCAAGGAAAGTGTCCTGAAAGCTGAGTCAACCACCCCACTTCCCCTTTCATGAATGCTGCCAGGAAGTGAGATGCCATCAGTCCTTTGGAGAGTTGGTCTCTCTTTAATAGATAATGACCCAGGCTCGGGGCCATGGGAGCTGCCTCCTACAGAGTAGCTTCACTGTGAGCCCTCATGGCCCAGGGAACCAAAGTCAGCAGACCCTGCTAGGCAGAAATGGCCTGCATCTTCCCAGGCTCAAGGAAGGCACTGGCAGCTGAGAGCTGGCCGTTTGCAAATGGCTGAGTTCCAGGGCTGGATTTGCTGGCCTGTGGTCAGCAATTCTGAGCATGATGCATGAATGGAGCTCAAGTCGTGGGTTACTGCAGCAACCGAGGCCTCAGGAGAGGTGGGAGCAAAGCCCTGCCTTTGTGGAAAGGTGAAGTGGGCTGGGGGAGCTGGCCTGCTCTTTGCCCGTCTCTCCTGGCCCAGGCTTGGTTCTCTTTTCCAGACTGCTTGGAAGGGGACTGACGGGCAGAGGTTTCCAGGAAACTGGAGGACAGAAGGTCCCTGTGGTTCCAGAGGTGGGACTGGTCAGGGGGCTGGGCAGCCTGGGCGAGTGCCCCCGGGTCCAGGGACCGGGTGGTGGGCAGCAGACAGGGCCCGGCGTGGTCAACAGCCACCGTCATTTGCCGTCAGACGATCTGTTCCCAGGCAAGAGGCCCTGGGAATCCTGCAACCAGATAGCTCTATTCTTCCTGCCACAATGCCTGCCAGGGTGCTAAGGGCAGGAGAGAGGCTATGAGGTATTGGGTTTGGCTTCCCAGAAAGTGCAGCCGGAAACAAGCTTGACCTTCTGCGACCCCACTGTGTACCTGGGAAACAAAGCCCAGAGGAGCAGTCAACCCAAAATGTGTTGTCACCAGGGGCAACATGGCCACTGAGCTCCCAAGCTTGAGAAAAAGTTGTTGTTCATCACAGCGGGGGTGGGGGTTTGTTTTGTTTTGATCTTTTTTAAAAGCTTGAACCAAATCAGCTTTTTAAAATGCTGCTCCAGGACTCAGCACTACTTGGAGACGGCCAGAAGGGACAGATCCAGGCAGAGTGGATGCATTCTGGCAGAAACCCTTGCAGCTGCCCAGACACCCTGCCGGAGACCCAGGTGTCCTATGGCTATTTGTTTGCTTTGTTTAATCAGCAACTCTTGTAGAGGAATGAAGCTAAAAGATGGGGGGATTTTTGCCCATCATATGACACAGTATTCTGAAAAGTTAGAGATTTTAACGTGGAAGGGGTCATTTGTCATGCTTTCATGTTGTCTCACACATTCAATTAATTGTCACATCAGACCAAAACGCAGCACTAATCCAGCTATGTGGGACATGACTCCAGGCTTCTTTGTGAGGAACGGAGATAATTATGGCAGAATTCCAGCCTCTCTTGTTTCAAAAGAATCAAGTCAGCAGAGGCCTGGCCAGAAGTTTCTTCCACTCATTAGTCCTGAGCATCTAGATAGGGCAAACCAGCGAGGGATTATCACTGTCTTCTAACTCCCAAGTGCCCTCTGTGGCACCTGGCCCAAGCAGCTGTCTCCCCGGGACCTTGCCCATCCTCATGGAGCTACACTGCCTTCCTCAGAAACCACTTCTCCCTCTGTTGTGCAAACAAGAAAACTGAAGCCCACAGAACTTTCTATGACATAAGTCACAGCAACATTTTTCTGGATCCATCTCCTGGAGTAATGGCAATAAAAACAAAAATAAACAAATGAGACCTAATTAAACTTAAAAGCTTTTGCACAGCAAAGGAGACCATAAACAAAAATGAAAACAGTCTATGGACTTGGAGTAAATATTTGCAAATGATGCTACCAACAAGGAATTAATTTCCAAAATATATAAGCAGTTCATATAGCTTAATATCAAAAAATAAAACACCCAATCAAAAATGGGCAGAAAAAGTAACTATACATTTCTCCAAAGAACACATACTGATGGCCAACAGACACATGAAAAGATGCTCAATATAGCTAATTATTAGATAAATGCAAATCAAAACTACAGTGATGTATCACCTCATACCAGCCAGAATGCCCATTACTAAAAATTCTACAAATAATAAGTGCTGGAAAGGGTGTGGAGAAAAGAGAACCCACCTTCACTGTTGCTAAGAATGTAAATTGGTGCAGCCAATGTGGAGAACAGTATGGAGGTTCCTTAAAATACTAAAAATAGAGTTACCATGTGATGCTGCAATCCCACTTCTGGGTGTGTATCCAGAGGAAACTCTAATTTGAAAAGATATATGCACCCCAATGTTCATAGCAGCACTATTTACAGTAGCTGAGACATGGAAACACTCATAAATGTCTACATACAGTTGAATGGATAAAGAAACTGTGGTATATACATACATACATATGTATATATGAGTATTACTCAGCCATAAAAAAGAATGAAAGAATGCCAACTGCAACTACATGGATGGATATACATGTACGATACTTAATTATCGTATTAAGTCAAGTAAGTCAAACAGAAAAAGACAAATATCATGATATTTCTTATTTGTGCAATCTAAAAAAAATTATACAAATGAGCCTACATACAAAATAGAAATATATTCACAGACATAGAAAACAAATTTGTGATTACTAAAGAGGACAGTGGGGTAGGAGTGGGGAAGAGATAAACTAGGGGTTTGGTTTATACACACACTATTGTGTGAAACAGGTAAACAAGGACCTACTGTATACTATAAGACACATACTATCTTGTAATAACCTATAATTTAAAAGAATCTGAAAAAGAGTATGTGTGTGTATATATATATATGTATATATATACATATATATATATCTGATTCACTTTGCTGTATACTTAAAACTAACATGATATTGTAAATTAACTATACTTCAATTAAAAAATGAAGTTAAAAAAAAAAAAGAAAGAAAGAAAGCCAAAGCCCACAGAGTTTGTGTGGCTTGCCTGTGATCACACAAGGAGTGGAAGACTCCAAATCCAGGCCTCTCTCCAAATCCCACTGGAAGAGAATCCGCCTGAGAATGGGAATCCTACACTCAGGGCCGAAGGCAAAGGGTCTTTCTCCTGGAATTTAGTGAAGTGCTTCAACAAGCCTGATTTGGCTGGAACTTCCAAGAAGAAAACTGGGCTTTTTCTCCCAGTCATGCGGATCCCTGGCTGTGCAAAGACCATTTCTAAGAGCATGACATCAGAAACTCCAGACTCTCCTGCAGCTGGGACTTGGCACAGTTCCCCTTACTGGGTAAGGAGGGCAGCTGGGAAAGTTAGCCACTCTTGGGTCTGGACGTCACTGTTTCCTCAGACTCAATGGTCACACTTCTCCAGAGGACGGCAGGACTCCCCTGGACTCGCACTGGGGCTGTCGCAGCGTCTCCTCCCAGAGGAAGCTGCCTGGCGTGGACCGAGGCTCCTGGCTCCGCTGGGTGCCCCCACCAAGGCTGACTCTGGGGCTCTGGTCCACCCTGATGGCCACAGGCCTTGGTGCCCAGGGAAGCGGGCAGATGCAGACCAGCAGGTCCTCAGTAGTGGGGCCAGAATTGGCAGCTGCCCCGAGATGAGTATTTAGGGGATGGGAGCTCACTTGGCCCAGGGTCGGGTACCGCTGGGGCATGAGGGTAGGAAGCGGGGATGGGAAGGGTTCTGGGGCCCCTCCTGCCTCTAGACTACCCAGAACTCACCTGCTCTAGACAAAACAGTGGTTGAAGTGTCAAGAGCCCGGTCCGTCTGCATGTTGCACACATTTCCTCTGAAATACCAAGACAATAGTTTCTGCATTTCAGCTGAAGCTCCAAAGGCACCTGAACTCACCTACAGAGGGTCTAAAGTATCAGGGGTAGCTGGGATGCAAAGCAGAGTTTGAGAAAGAGCCAGTGCTATCCTTCGAGTCCCCGCTCCACTCCCCAAGGGGAAGAAGAGCAGACGGTGCCTCCTCCTTCACCTCGGACCTCACCAGCCGAGCCCCGAGGGGATCCACTGGAATCTCCTCACCGTCTCCTGCAGTGTAGGGCACATAGTAGGTCTGTGACCACAGGATGGGCTGGCACGCTGCCCTCACAGCAGAGTGAAGGCGAGGACAGCCTGCACCCAGTCCCAAAGGTGAAGCACTGTGGGCCTAAATGCCAGAGGAAAGCTGGAGGTGCCAGCCGTCTGGTACCACGCTCACCCAGATCAATGGCATTCAGCAGAGCCTGCCAGCAGTGAGTGTGCGGTGGGGCCCTGGAGAGCTCAGTGCCCAGAAGAAAGAGTTCTTTAAAAATGCTGTCCGTGTGAGATCACAAGGGTGAGAAGTCCAAGTAATAGCTTTGTGGCTGCCCTGGCCTTTTCCCTCACTGTTCCTGGACAGGGAAGACATCAGAACCTGAGCAAGTTTGGGGAGGAGCGGGGAGAAAACACCAATGACACCCCTTCCCCTGATCCAGATTCCCCACGACCACCACCCTGAAGAGGTGATGCATCACCCAACGCAGAGAGGGAACGGCCGCCCAGGGCAACCCAGGGCATCCGGACAGAGGATGTGGACAGGGCTGAGGACTCGGCTTCTGTCAGGACTTGGGGTGCCACTTCCGTGGGACTCTGCTCTAGACAGAGGTTGTCAGGAAGTGGGGACAGCTCTGCAATGGGGCGTCTGATAAAAGATAAAGGCTGCGTGCAGGGGGCAGCCTTGCCGGAGGGGAGGGAGCCATAGTCACTGGTCTGAGCCCAGAGAGAAGGACACGCGCTCTTCTGTGGTCTGCGCCTCGACTTGTCTGTGCTCAGACACGACCGTCAAGTGACCTCAGTCTGTTACACTCCATCGCAGCCTTGGGGACATCTTGCCTGCTGTTGTGTCCCATGAGGTTATTTGCATCTGCGGGACAATAGGACCAGGCTGGGAGCAACAGACCAGCTCCCTCCAACACCAACACCCAAACCCGGGGGCCAGACCAGCTCCTGCGCTTCAGGCCCTGCGCTTCTCTTTCCTGGCCAAGGGCACCACTTCTCAGAGCTCCTGCACTGGTAGCTCCTCTCTGCTCCAGCCACACCAGGAGTCCTGCGCCGTGGACAGGCCTCCCCTCCTCACCTACCCACCTTCTAGAACTCAGTCGTCCCCAGGATAAGCTCTCATAGGCCATGTCTCTCTCCTACCACTGGTGTGACTGTGCGTTTATTCCTGAGGGCCTCTCACCGTATCTGCCCCCTCTTAGATGATAAACTTCACCAGAGCTGGAACTTTCTGTTTTGGCTTCACCACTGTATTTGCAGCACCTATGTCAATGCCTGGCACTTAATAACTCCTGAGCCATTATCTTTGGACCAAAAAGCCCAGAACATTCTCCCCAGTAGAACACGGAGGACTCCAAAGTGATAATCCGAATCCTCCCAAATTACACTTGAACATTTGAAAGATCCTCTGATAAATTTAAATCATGCACTGCCATTGCTTTCCAAAAGAGGTTTGAAATCAAAAATCCAAGCCAATTATGCCAGAACAGGAGGTTTTGCTTGGAAATGGCTGTCTGCTTTGAACACTAATTAGGATACTGATTTCTAGGCCAGCACTAGGGAATTGCTTAATCTCTGTTCAAAGCCCCACATGCTAATAGGAACTGAGGAGGCATGCTCAATCAATTCCAAATTAAAGGCAACTTGACTTTCTTTTTTTTTTTTGCAACTTGACTTTCAATCCCTTTTGGAGTTGCCGGCAAATATCAGAACACAGTGAGCAAGTGGCAACATGGCAACACTCCACACGCCTTAGCACATGTACTCATGAGGATGGCTCCCTTTCAAGGTTTTAGGAAAGGAATATTATAGTTAGCATAAAAGTAGAAGAGGGTGTGCAGACATCCCAACATTTTAAAAACACACAGTTTTTTCCTGTTATGATCCAGAAAGCCTGGGCCATCCATCTGAACTCTGACCTTATTTCCAGACTCTGTGTCTGCAGAGGGGTTTTCCTGGTAGCTCAGCTGATAAAGAACCCACCTGCAATGCAGGAGACCCCGGTTCGATTCCTGGGTCAGGAAGGTCCTCTGGAGAAGGGATACGCTACCCACTCCAGTATTCTTGGGCTTCCCTGGTGGCTCAGATGGTAAAGAATCCACCTGCAATGCAGGAGACTTGGGTTCAATCCCTGGGTAAGAAGATCCCCTGGAGGAGGGCATAGCAACCCACTCCAGTATTCTTGCCTGGAGAAACCTTGTGGACAAGTTCCGTACTCTCTCCTTTGACACCCAGAATCAAATAGCACTCCCCTGGTAGAGGGGCACACATCTGTCTACCAGGGCCAGTTTGAGATGAGACCAGCAGGCACAAGGGAGCTAATGCAAGGTGCTCTGTGAGCACGGGGCGGGGTGGGGGGTGGGGGTGGGAAGTTGAGAGGGATCCCGCCTCCAGACCAATGTGGGACATTGAGAAGGTTGGGACCCAATCAAGCATCCCGTCTGTGGACCTGGTGGATAAATACAGATAAGCACTCACTTTTCCCACTTCCTCCTTCCAAGTTTACATTTTATAGTGACCTTCCCCTTTAAATAAAGCATGATTTTATATACAACAGACAAAAGCAGTGGTTTTATAGGTATAAATGTATTTTATGTAGTTAGATGTATGACTGTGATGAGACAGGATGAAAATTATTTAACCCCCATGGGTTGCACAACCTTCATGCTCCCCAACTCTTACACAAGGGACAAAATCAAGAAGGTAGATTTTCAAACTAGAAGAAAAAGAAAGCTATGAGGACGGAATGATGGGTTCCACAGAGGATCCCACTTGTCCAGGGACCTTGATGTGGCCGAAACTCATGGTGAGGGGAGAGATGGGGAAGGGACTGGGGGGCTGGTATGAGGAGCTGGGAAAGCAGGAATTTCCCAGGAATCTCAGTGTTAGCAACTGAGGATGCTTGTGGGAATCTGAGTCAAAATCACTATGGACCAAATGTTTTGGAAAGATGTAAGTAAAGTTGGAAATTACCAAATGCACTGTGTTTCTTTAAGCATGACAGAGCTTTGGGTCTGGATGCAATTAAAAATTGAAGGCTATGGTTGATGGTTTTCTAGTTCTTTTTTTTTCTAATTCACGAAGACAATTAGTTGCAAATGGTTATCAAAGTTAACAAGTTTGTCATAGAGATGGGAGAAGCTATTCTCTAAGGTTTACACTAAATCAAGTCAGCCTAGCAGCATAGTCAGAGTGTCAGTGGGCACTGATGTGTAGACAGTTGCATCACATTGAATAAGTGTGTATGAGTGTGTGATGAGGAGAGAGAGGTGGGAGCTTTTCAGGACAACGGGCAAATAGCAACGTATGATAAATGAGATCCTCATCAGACGTGCGGAGAAGCTCTCCCAGAGTTTTGCACCTGCAGCCACCATTTGTGGGCTGCTGTTCCATCCCCCAAACCCCCTCCGAGCTCTTCATCCTCTCCCATCTTGCCTCACCCAACTGAAATGGCTGATTTCAAGCTGATAGACTAAGCTGCAGTTCACCCACACCCGGTTCACAGATTTTAATAATATAATTTTCAAGGGATGTATTAATTTCCTGAGGCCTCCACAATAATTGCTACACACGGAGTAGCTTAATGCAGCAAGAATTTATTGTCAGTTCTGGAGCCAGAAGTCCCAACTTGAGGGGTTGCAGGGCCCAGCTCGCCTCTGGAGGCTCCAGGGGAGGTCTGGCTCCTTGCCTCTTCCAGTTCTGGTGGCTCCGTGGCCCTAACCTCTGCTTCCATGATCATGTGACCTTTTCCTCTGTGTCTCTGGGTCTCCTTTCCTGTCCCTTATATGACACTTGTCATTGCTTTAGGGCCCATCCAGGTAATTCAGGACGATTTCATCTCAAAATCCTTAATTACAAAGACCTTTTTTCCAACTAAGGCAACACTCACAGATTTCGAGGGATTTGGACCTATATTTGGAGAGCCACCATTCAACTCATTACAAGGAACAACATTTCTCCCCTTCATTACCACATGTGTGGAAAGCAATTTACACATTTCCTGGCACTCAACAAGTGCTCAATCAAAAGTGGCTGATACCACTTGCGCACCCCTGACCCTTTCTCTCCGCCTCTCCCCACCCCCAGCCTTCCCTATCCCTTTCCCATGTTGCTTCACTCTAACGCCTTCATATCTGCAGCATGGACCAAAATGGATTCAGAAAGTTGATTGTCTTCTGATTGACTGACTATACTTTAGCAAATGGCTATTTTTCAAGACCAGTCTCATCACTTAATGTCAATTGCCAGCTGACTAATTTGCTGAATACCAATAGTGGCCAACTGACATTGTCATTGTTCATTTACAGACTCTCAGTCTGACATCTCAACATCAGAATTCCTTTCCCCTTGATACACATCATGCTTATGCCAGGACCAAACTCTGGGGCCATGAGCCGATCACGGTGTCTTTTCTGACTGCCCAGTTTGGAAATGCTGGGTCCTTGCTGGTGCAGCATGACTGGGGGGAAGCAGCTTGAAGGCTGGGCACCAACCCCCTCCCCAGCCCCTCAAAGACCTCACCTCCTCTGACACTAGTAAGGAAAATATTCATAACATATTTGTTGAAGAAGCATGCTCGTGCTCACAGAACTTTCATTCACAGTAACTGAAAAGCAGAAACAATCCAAGTGTCCATGGACAGATGGACCACTCACAGGGACAGTGGAACCTGGGCTGCGGGGAGAGCAGGACAGTCCACGGCCAGTCAGCAGGGCTGCCTGACGACCACATTCTCCTGCAGAATTTAAAAGGTGCTAACACTCCTCATTTGAACTCAGGCCTTTCATGTCATTGTAAAAATATACTTCTAAGATAAGAGGGAAGAAAATTTTAGGAATAACATAAGTTACAATTAGTAAGTTATTTTCACATATAGTTTGGGAGTATTCCTTTATCCCTTGGGGCCCGAGGATGTCAGGGGCCCCAGGAGAGCCAGGCCACCAAAGGGGGGACCTAGTGTGGAGGAGCCTCTCACAGTGGAGCCAGCGCCGCCTCTGCTGTGTGACCTGAGGCTTGTCACCAGCACTCCCAGTGGCTCAGGTTTACCATCTGGAGATCTTCAAGGCTATTGGGAGAACTCAGTGAGATAAAACAAATTTGAGGGCCATTTATTCAGACTGGCCACTGAAGCCATGCAGTGAGACGGGAGAGAGAGAGAGAAAGGGCTGAGGCCCTGAGAGACAGGCCGACTATCGCTCCAGGAAGAGGGAGGTGGCCACCGAGAAAGGGTGAGGGTGTCAGCTGAACCCAGACAGTGGGTCTGTGGAGGCCAGAGAAGTAGTCGGAAAACAGAAGGCAGTGATCTGCTTGAAAGTCAAATGGGCAGTAAGGAGGACCAAAGGAAAAGGAGGCTGGGCCACAGGGGTCTGGGCAGAGAGGGGGCCTGAAGGGGAAAATGTGAGCAGGATAGGGCCTAGGGGCCTGTCCTGGCACAGGAGGATCTCAGCGGCTCAAGGGGCTTCTGCTGGGGAGCGAGGGGGTATCATGAGGGGTTCACTAAGGCTTTACAGCAAGCTGCCCTCCACTCCTCTCCTCTCCTCTCCAGCAAGATGTCCTCCTCATCCCTGACTGGAGCCCAAGACCCGAACCTTCCTGCCTTTATCCACTGAAGAGGCATCCTTCCTGCCTTTATCCATTCAGGAGGCATCCTTCTCACCTTTATCCACTGAGGAGGCATCCTTCCTGCCTTTATCCATTCAGGAGGCACTGATCTGGGAGCAGGGCCCCAGACCTACCTTCCCATCCTTCCTTCCATCTCTACCTCTCCCGCCCTGAAAAGGTCAATCTGTGACAGATTTTGTTGTCTTCAAGAGTCTCTGCCAAGGCAAATGTAGCGGAAGTGGAGCCCCCTGAGCCTTCTGAACAGAGACAGATGGCAGTCTGGGCCATTGCCTGCCTAGGGCCCAAACAAGTGCCCCCCTACAGAATTCTAAACAAGATCCTTGGAAAGCCTAAGGACTGCATAATCTAATTTATTTTACAAGCAGATGCTTCTGGCCCTTAGGGTCCCTGAACAGCAACAGATTTGGGTGCCACAGTTGAAGCAATTCCTGAGGTATTATTCCTCTTAAGCAATGAATCCTGCCAGGGCAGCTACAGGGCCTATAGCCCAGTGCTATCTCAGAACGATGGAGGGAGAGAGGGAGTAGGCACACTACATAGGAGCCTGCCCTCCTCAAGCCCATACTCTTGTGGGCTGTCATTGTGGAATGACAGTGTCCCCATGACCCATGCTCTAATTCCGAGGAAAAGAGAATTTTAACCTGTCTATCAATAAGATGGAGAAGGAAATGGCAACCCACTCCAGTATTCTTGCCTAGAGAATCTTGTGGACAGAGGAGCCCGGTGGGCTGCTGTCCATGGGGTTACATTGAGTCGGACACGACTGAAGTGACTTAGCATGCATGCATGCATTGGAGAAGGAAATGGCAACCCACTCCAGTGTTCTTGCCTGGAGAATCCCAGGGACAGAGGAGCCTGGCGGGCTGCCGTCTGTGGGGTCGCACAGAGTCGGACACAACTGAAGCGACTTAGCAGCAGCAGCAATAAGGACTAGGATTAAGTTCCCCACTTCAAATTTTCAAATATCCCATGTGGTCCTTGCAATATTTCCAATTTTTTTATGTCGTGTTATTCTTTGTGGTTTTGTTGACTGAATAACCAACCATACTTAATTTTGTGCCCTTATGAGAATTTTCATATTTATATATAAATTCATACTTCAGAAAAAAATACTTTGGCAGATAAGGATGCTATTTATGTGTTCTGAAACCTTGATCCCTTTTCTCCTTTCTCTCTCTCTCTCTCTCCACACACACACACACACACACACACACACACCCCTACACACGATGAGTGTGGTAAGCTATCCGGCCTACGTTTTCAATCGTCTCGGGGTTTCCCTGTTACCCACAACGCTTCTTTCCCATCCGCTCCACCAAAGAGCTTGGCGAGCAAGCACTGAGAGATGGGGCCGCTCCATCAAGAGACCGCGTGAGCTGAGAAAAGAGTCCTCCCCGGGGGAGTGAGTGAGGGGGCGGGGGAAGGGGCTGGCAGGGGCGCAGTCTGGGCAGGGGAAGGCCCAGAGGTCCGGCTGAATTAGAGCACGCTGCACACGCACGTGGGTGTGTGTGTGTGTGTGTGTGTGTGTCGGGGTGGGGAGGGATTTCAAGCTCTGTTGTTACTGGAGAGTAAAACGTCAGAAATGACCAGCAGAAGAGGAGCAAGTAGTTGCTGGAAGTCGGCCGTGACGGGGCAGGCGCAGATCCCCTCGCAGGGCTGCGGTCACCATCAGTCTACACACCGACCATCCGGGGAGCCAGGCGGGGTATCGGTCCCCAGGCCCGGCTCCCAGACCCAGAGTGATGCGGGGGTGTGCCTATTTGAAAGCACCCGGATGACTCTGAGGTGGTGGTCTGGCTGGAGGCAGGACGCCAGGCTTCTCCATCAGGGTCTGAACCAAACTGCTGGCTGGAGCTGAAGAGAGGGGTAGATTCTTTTTGATTACCTCTTTAAATTTTTGAGGTAAAACACACATACAATACAACGCATCTAAGGAAACAGAAGGCATTTACAAGGTAGTGGTGAGGGACTTGGGTGCATGTGTGTTGGGGAATTGATGGGGTGATGGAGAAGCTATAACTTCCAGGTTGGATGCTAGAACTGTTGGGAGTCTGAGCAGACTCTGGGTGGGGAGCTATTCACTCTGACTGGGGCAAATTGTATTTGAAATGCCTGGGGGTCGTCAAAGTGAAGCCAACCCATCATCCCCATACACTGAGGGGTGGCACAGACTGCTTTATGGTTGGGTCACCCCAGAGCCTGCTAGACTCCAAAGTACCTCCCCAGAACATCTGCACCAGGGTTGTGTGAATCAAGTTTGGGATGTGATTCTTCAACTAAAAAAAAAAAAATGTAAGAAGACAGTCCTCGGGGCTGTATGCTGGTAGAGGCCACTCGGAATTGTGCTTAAGAATCCCTGAAAATGCCTCTTCAGAGTTACCCAGTAATTCCAACTTAAGAAGTTCATCATAAGGAAATAGTCCAAAATTTTTTCATAAGTCACATACATGGAGATGTTCACTGGAGTGTTATCTATGGCAGGCACAGCTAGAAACCATGCAAATGTCTAGCAACAAGACATACTAAACTTGATCAATTTGAGGTCACAAAGAAGAAAAGCGCAATGTGGAAATACAGAAAAATGGAAGCAGTGGCATGGGAATGCTGCTATTCTGATTTTTTCCCCTCCTTCTTGTGATGTTTACTGAACAGCTGTCATTAAGACAATGACAAAAATATTTGAGTCACTTATTGTTTTCATGACACATTGTGACATTGCTTATGCAATTTTTAGAAATTGTTGCAGTGCTTTCATCCTGAGGAAGTCAGGGGAGTCAAGGCACGAGTTGCCTTAGTTCCAGAAAATAGTATTGGTGGTAACAACACAGGACCTATTGCTTCATAAAATAGCCGGAAGTATTCAACTAGGTGCTGAAAATAAGCATGTTGGAAATCACAGTGATAACACACCAACACTCAAGGAGGCTTGGAGAGAGTTCTGAGCTTGCTCTTCCTTCCTTCCTCCCTTCCCTCCCTTCCCTGCCTCCCCACCTCCTCTCTCTCTCCCTTTCTTTCTTCTCTTTTTTTCTTCTTCTTTCCCTCCTTCCCTCCTTTCCCTTTCCTTTCTTCTTTCTTTCTAACCAGGACTTTGTCACAAAAATAATCATCGCTACATCACTAAATGTCTTTAAAAGTTAAGCCTGATGTTCAAAGGCTTCATCTATACCAAGTGGTACCTAGAGAATTCTTCCATCTAAACTTCCTGAAGCAGGTTTCAGCACAGACTTTGAGGAGCTGTCTCGTCCTCAACCAGTTGTCAGGTCCCTGGAAAAAGGCCAAAGATCCATTGTCATGCGGCCGAAGATGATCAGCTGCTATGGCCCCAGAGGCACATACTTGGTGACTGCTTATCTTCGGTCCTGGCTAAGATCTCTGAACAAACCCAGTGCTAGCAGGAACAGCTTGGGACCATCCAGAGCTGTGCAGGCAGGCTCCAAGCTCAGCAACGACAGCTCCAAGGCCCCTAGTAGAATCCCTGGGTGCTGCAGAGTGCATCCAGCCCTGGGCCCGAATCGCCCCATAGGACAGTGAAGGAGTTGACCTGTTGATGAAAACCAGTCATCTGTATGCCTCCCATAACCCTTTGGGTGCCACATGGGTCATTTCCTGTGTCCGAACAGCAGAGAGATCTAATCTCTCCTGCCATCATTCACCTGTAGCCTAAAATCCCAGCTCTCTAATGGAGCGTCTGAGGCCTCTCTCAACATGTCTTGCCTTCCTGGGGATTCTTCTGGGACATGCCATCTGCCTCTGACACCTATACTTTCAAGATCCTTTTGAACATACCGTCCATCTCAGCTCAACCCCATCCCCCTGTGATGACCTCCCCAAGCCCATCTCAGATGTCTTTGGGGTCACGCCTACCTCCTTCTCACACATGGCATTTAGGTTTATCCTAGGGTCACTAGATACTCCCACTCTGCAGATAACCCTGATTTCTAAAGTTCCATCACGGTGTCAACAGGCAGACGCGAGCATCTCGGGTTCCCAGGGAGAGCCCACTCCCTGTGCAGCCCCCCGGGCTGAGTCTCACCTGCCAGACCTGACTGAGCTGGTGGAGACAAGGGTCCTGGGTCCTGAGAAGCTCACAGCAGCTCTAATGCGTGGGTTCAGGGAGCGTCAGTGGCTGAGGGCCAGAGACAGAGGCTCTTCCCAGTCAGCCCTGCACCTGCTGGAGGGAATGAGAAGGGAAAAGGGGGAGTCTAAGCCCCAGTGAGCCCATCTGACCAAGGCCACGGTCACGAGAGCTGTGGTTGCCAACCACTGGCACAAAGATCCCTGTCTGGGGGCTTGGGCTGCCCACCCCTGAAGGAGGTGTATGTGGCCCAGCCAAGGCCATGCTGGGAACTAGGAAGTCTTGGGTGCCCTCCTGTGCAGATGCAGGGACACATTTTAAAGCACAAGACATTTGATGTTCAGTTTGGGCTCCACCAAGGGTTCACCAGGGGTTGTGCTCATCAGACCCCGTGCCCAGTCCCTCGGGGAAACCAGCCTGGGCACTGCCCCTACTCTGGGGCAGGGCCACACTCTCTCAGAGGACCTGGGTTAGTTCGAAAGTCCCCAGAGACCAGGGAGAGGACTCTGGAGTAGAGGCAGCTTGCACCCTTCTGCAGGAGAGCTTGTTTTCCAGAGTTTTCCTGTTCAGCCTACAGGCTGAGAGTTTCCTAGGACCGGCTCCGTCCCTGGGGTCCTGACTTTTCAGCCTCCAGCCAGAAGGGACACCCACACCCTGATGGGTGGGGCCCTCTCCCCTCATCCATCATCTGCTGCTCACACTTAGGTCAAGCCCCCACCATGTGCCAGGCTCTATGTCAGGCCTGGGGACACCGTAATGAACAAGACAGTCAAGGCTCTTCCTCCTTCCAGAGGAGACTGACATGGAGAAGCTCAGAAATAAAGGAGCAAGACCACACGGGTCAGACACTCGGTAGGCGAGCACGGGCCCGCAGGATGCAGGAGTGTCTGGAGGCCTCTGTGGTCAGGAGGCTGGAGGAAGTAGAATAAACCCAGTGTGTTTACTGGAAATTTGGGATTTCACTTGAGCAGATGTCTCAAATCCAAGGAGGCTGACTTAGCCCGGCCAGGTTCCCTTAAGAGTGGGCCTGCTCTCCTGGGAAGGTCAGGGCTGCCCAGAAAGGTCCGGGAGACACAGAAGCAGCTAAGGAGAGCTTTAGGGTAGAGAGCGATGAAGGCAGAGGAGCCCTGCAGGAAGGCCGTGGGCAAGGCCTCTGGAGTCAAACAGGCCTGAGCCGTAATCTTAGCCCATGCAGCACAAGCTAACTCAACCTCTCTGACCCCCAGTTTCTTATCTGTAAAATAAATGAGTAGAGACTTGGTCCAGACTTGGCTTGAAGACAGAATGAGATAACATTAGGCACAGTGCCCGGCATAGTTCCTGCTCCCTGAGACGCAGTGTGAAACGTGTATCATCCAGTAAAGGCCCAGGATGGGAGCCAGTAGACCCTGCAGCCCAACTCCTAACCCCTGTCTGTAAAATGGGGAGATTCATGACCCAACCTCTGTGGTGGATCTGAGTGCCCCCAGAGCAGGCCTGCCTCTCACGGTGTGTTGAGTCTGGGGGTGGACAGGGACCCACGATTGTGGAGAACACCGACAACCCCATTGGTAGTCTTTCTGTTGACAGGGACACTGTTATTGCAGAAACACAACAGTGTGAATGCAGAGGCCACCCCAAGACCTGGTTTTAGCAAAGTGCCTCTAGCCTGAGTTTCTCCAGGGTCCTGATGCCTCAGCTCCCAGAGTCAATGTTTACCAGTGAACTCAACAGCCAGCAGCAATGGTGATGGTGAGGCGATCGAGGGAAGCAGTCTGGCCATGGAAGGAAGTACCAATTCTGAAAAGCCCTCAGTGCAGAGGGCCTCCATGTCAGCCTCCGTTGGAGCCTGGCTTCGGCTTTGCTGCAACACCCTGAGATCACTGTCCTAGAGAGACCTGGAAGCCCGGAGCCTAGTAGGGAGGACCTCCGAGAGACTCACCCTCTCCTTCCAGTTTGCACAGAGCTCACGCGGGGGCTCTCTAGTCTCCAAATGCTCTCTCTACTCCAGGGCACCTCACAGGAAGAACCTCATCTCTTTGGAGGGCCCATGGGGGAGAGACAGGCTGTGTTTCCAAAGCTAGCCAACCCAAGAGTAGGCTTCCCAGCAGGGCAGTTAAAGACTCTGCACCTCTGGGCACATACTTGGAGCCTCTCATGCAGCTCTCTACATTTTCCAGAGAGACACAAGAAGCCCACAAAACCAAGCCACCCTGCTCAGAGCTTCACAGAATCCCGGGCTCTGAGCCTCCAGCATCTCCTGAGTTGGAGGCTTTCAAGACCATCCAGGTCAGCCCTTTGCAAACTTTCATCAATAGAACCTTTTCTTAAATAAAATCTGACCTAGACATCAATTCCATCAGTCGAACATTAGGAAGGGCAAGAGTGGGCATGATTCCCTGAGCCCTGGCCATCCTGTTCTGAGACTCTCACCCTCAGCAGAGTCCTGGCGCTCCAAGGAAGGGAAGGAAGCCTCTGATTGAGTTTCAGCCCAGAGTACCAGTGCCCAGCTCCATGAGTGAGGAAACCGAGGCTGTGGGGCGAAGCACGTGGGGAGGCTGCTCAGACAGAGGCAGACGTGGGCTGCACCTCCATCCCCTGCCCCTCCTCTCTGCAGCACACACCTGCTTCTGCAGCCTGCAGACCGCACACTCCCCGGCTCCTGCCGGAACCTTGATGCATCCCATATTTCTGGTCTGACAGCCAGTAAAACTGAGCCTCCTTCTTGTAATCGCCAATTTGTTTCCTATTGGAGGAGCTGACTGTGAATGTGCAGAGAACAAAGACCCCTTTGTGAGTTGCTTTTGGAAAGGGAGATGGGGGGATTACATTAATAATATGAGAAGCAGCAATCCCAATTATATTTTGCAACCTCTCTGGTGAATATGAAATAAAAACCACTTTATTTGGAAAGCTACAGTGGAGCCAATTTTCTCCAGCCTGGACATGGAGACCCGGCGCCCAGGCCGGCCAGCGGGACGGTCGCTGTCCCATCAGGGCAGCCAGGCCAGCCTGGCCCCGATCAGCCCAGGCAAGCATCATACAACATGGGAGCAATATATTTTTTTCCAGCTGCAGGAAGTCCAACTTGTGCAAGAAGAAACTCATTTCTTTACCATTTGAAGCTGGAAGGAAAATGACTTTATCCTTTCCTTTCCCCACCGCTCTCAACCATGCGTGTCTTCCTGAGTTTCCCTGCAGTCTCTTCCTGCCAACACTCCAGGCAGGGGCGGAGTGGGAAGGGCCGGCCCTGGGGCGCCTGCAGGGACCAGGGCGGGGCTGCAGCTGTCTCCCCGACACTCCCGCCCTCTTCCAGCACAGGGAAGGCAGGGCTGCCAGCTCCTTGCTTGCGGTTTCTTCACATACTCCATATTCTGTCAGCTGCTTGGCCTGTGCCCACACGCTCTCTTCTCTCGGACGAAATGCTATCCCTCCCTCAGCTTCGAGGCACATGTCACCTCCTCTGGGAAGCCCTCTCTGAGTCAGTTCTTCCTAATCAAACTTACCGGAAAACTCACCATAGGGCAGTGTGGCTTTGTCTCAAGTCTGCCCCCTCATCTGACTAAGGCCCTAACTGAGGATGTAATTTATCTGGGGGCCAGCAGTGCCAGTCCCAGGGTCCACATGTTGTAGCCTGTGAATGGATGGAGGAGAAGGTCCTAATCTTTCTTAAGCCATAATGGTACTTAGAGTGGCTAAGATGCTTTCAGTTGGAAACTACCTTCTTTAAGAAAAATGAGAAGCTGGTGCTAATGGGAAGGGAGTTTCATGAGATGTCTGGGTGGATGGCTTCAGGTGCAGCTTGATCCAGCATCTTTGTCGTCATCACTCCACCTCTATCTTATCACAAGCAGGCCTCCCTGTTACAAGGGCAGTTAGAAACACACATCCCCAAAACTTAGCCACCTCCTAAAAGAACAGACCCTCTGTCCTCACGGCTTGGCAAAATAAATGCTATGTTTGCATCAAGCCCAGGATATCTGAACACAGGATTTTTCCTCAGAAAATAAAACCTCTGGAAACTACTGTAAAGCAGAGGCTTAAAGGTTCAGGTTCAGGAAGCATGGGAGAATGTACCTTGCGGTTCACTGTGCTGCCCAGGATGACGCTGGGCATGAAAAGCCTAATCATAGAGCACTTTGCATCTCTTTTATTAATAATTGACACATCATCTACTTCCAAAGGCATGAAATTAAAAGACAATTGTTCCTTGGAAGAAAAGCTATGACCAACCTAGACAGCGTATTAAAAAGCAGAAACATTACTTTGCCATCAAAGGTCCATCTAGTCAAGGCTATGGTTTTTCCAGTGGTCATGTGTGGATGTGAGAGTTGGACTATTAAGAAAGCTGAGTGCCAAAGAATTGATGCTTTAGAACTGTGGTTTTGGAGAAGACTCTTGAGAGTTGCTTGGACAGCAAGGAGATCCAACCAGTCCATCCCCAAAAAAATCAATCCTGAATATTCATTGGAAGGACTGATGTTGAAGCTGAAGCTCCAATACTTTGGCCACCTGATTGGAAAAGACCCTAATGCTGGGAAAGATTCAAAGCAGGAGGAGAAGGGGACGACAGAGGATGAGATGGTTGGATGGCATCACCGACTTGATGGACATGAGTATGAGCAAGCTCTGGGGGATAGGGAAGAACAGGGGAGCCTGGCATGCTGCAGTCTACTGGGTCGTAAAGAGTTGAACACAGCTGAGTGACTGAGCAACAACAACAACTGCTTCCAAAAAAGACCTGAGGCTGCAGAGTAACTTTGGCCTCCAAAGGGCTTCCATGTAGCCGTAGCTTTCACTGGGTGCCCTCTGTGAGGCCAGGAAAAGTGGAGTGACTGGTTGAGGGTCACCAACAAGTGGGACCTCTTGACTGAGCCTTGCCACCCCCTGACCTCCTAAAGTCCAAGAGCGGCTTTGCTTCCCATGCTTGCAGATGAAATCAGAGCAAATGGAATGAAAGTGTGACCATGCTCTGCCAGGCTTCTACCCATGACTGCCCTCCCGCAGAGCCCTCCCTACTGGGGCCACAGTCTCCGGTATTCTGGTGGGGCAAGTTCTGGTGCCCCAGGCACCTGGAGAGAAGCTTATGGTTATTATTGTTGCTATTGTTTACAGCTTGCTCATAAAATTATATCTACATCCACACACACATATATATAAGAGTTGGACATGACTGAGCACATACTGGCATGCTCAGTCGTGTCCAATTTTTTGAGGCCCCATGGACTATAGCCTGCCAGGCTTCTCCGTCCATGGGATCTTCCAGGCAAGAGTACTGGAATGGGTTGCCATTTTCTCCTCCAAGAGATCTTCTTAACCCAGGAATCAAACCCACATCTCCTGTGACTCCTGCATGTGCAGGCAGATTCTTTGCCACTGAGCCACCTCTGACTGTTTGTGACCCCATGAAGTGCAACACGCCAGGCTTCCCTGTCCTTCACTATCTCCCTGAGTTTGCTCGAACTCATGTCTATCAAGTCGGTGATGCCATCCAACCATCTTGTTCTCTGTTGTCCCCTTCTCTTCATGCCCTCAGTCTTTCCCAGCATCAGGGTCTTTTCAAACGAGTCAGTTCTTCTCATCAGTTGGTCAGACTATTGGAGCTTCAGCATCAGTCCTTCCAGTGAATATTCAGGTTTTATTTACTTTAGGATTGATTGATTTGATCTTGCTATCCAAGGGACTCTCAAGAATCTTCTCCAGCACCACAGTTCAAAAGCATCAAATCTTCAACACTCATCCTTCTTTTTGGCCCAACTCTCACATCTGTATACGACTACTAGAAAAACCATTGCTATACAGACCTTTATTGGCAAAGTAATATCTCTGCTTTTTAATACCCTGTCTAGGTCTGTCATAGATTTTCCTCCAAGGAGTGTCTTTTAATTTTGTGGCTGCAGTCACCATCTGCAGTGATTTTGGAGCCCAAGAAAATGAAATCTGACACTGTTTCCACATTGTCCCCATCTATTATATATATATATACGTGTGTATATATATATATATGTATATATATATGAAAGATCCATGAAAGTGGGCTAGAACCTAATGCAGAGGGCTGATTCATGTGGAATCCACCCATAGATCCATTTCACAAATTAGAAAACAGCTGCCCAGAGAGGCCCATTGACAGACCCAGGGACAGTCAGCTCTGAATAGAAGTCCTGAGAGAAGGGGGTCTCATGCTTCCTGGCAGCCCCTTTCAGCCTGCCAGGAGGCTGGTAGCGGCAACCAAGGACAAAGACCAAGCAAAAGTTCATCCTCGGTGTGGCGTTCAGCTCTGAGAGTCAGCATCCTAACCTGTCAGTCATCCTTGGGTCAGGGCTGGGGAGCTCCTCCCTGTCTCGCAGTCCTTTCTTAGAGCCTGAACCCCCGCTGCCCTGACCTCCATTCTCAGGGGCATTGAGGACCTGGCAGGACCTCTAAGGTAGAGGAGACAGTGGCATGGCCGGCCCACTCCCGGGGTCCTGGCCAGGTAGTGCCCACAGGGCTCCTGCAGAACGGGCTTGACTGCTGCTCTTTCCTGGGACAAATGACAGCTGGATCATTCTGTCTTCACTCACTCACATGTGGCCATGTGTGAGTGAGAGATTGGAAGCCATGAGATTTTCTTGTCACCTTCACTCTGAACAAAGGATTTCCTGGCCTCTTTGCTGTTCAAAGCCCAAGACTCTCCATTCCACTCTGGATGCACACTCCTGCTCCAGTGTTGCTCCCTGACCAGTGCCCTATACCTTTGGGGCTCTGCTTAGCAGCCAGGATGCAGACCCTGACTTTACCCCAAGGTTTCATCCTGTGGATGAGTCAGGGTTGGTGAATATATTCATGTCCTCAGCATGTGGTCAAAGCTATGATTTTTCCAGTAGTCATGTATGGATGTGTGAGTTGGACCATAAAGAAGGCTGAGCATCAGAGAACTGATGCTTTTGAACTGTGGTGTTGGAGAAGACTCTTGAGAGTCCCTTGGACTGCAAGGAGATCAAGCCAGTCACTCCTAAAAGAAATCGACCCTGAATATTCATTGGGAGGACTGATGCTAAAGCTGAAACTCCAATGCTTTGGCCACCTGATGGGAAGAGCCAACTCATTGGAAAAAACCCTGATGCTGAAAAAGATTGAGGGCAAAAGGAAAAGGGGGTGACAGAGGATGCGACGGTTGAATGGCATCACTAACTCAGCAGACATGAGTTTGAGCAAGCTCCAGGAGTTGGTGAAGGACAGGGAAGCCTGGCATGCTGCAGTCCCTGGGGATGCAAAGAGTTGGACAGGACTGAGCAACTGAACAGCAGCAATGTGACACCTCCACGTGATGTAAACCAAACAGGCTTCGTAGATCAAGTAAAGACAGTGGGGGGACCCTGCAGGCCCAGTGCGCTCTGAAGCAGTCGCTGTCTCAGGGCAAACGGTGCCTCTTCTCAGCAAAACCATGTCACCCTCCTCACAAGGCTAATGTCTTCCACTGGAATCTCTTGCTGTTTTGTTTGTGAATGGTCTTGGTAGTATGGTTCTGTAACAGTTATAAACATAAGGGGGTTAAGCTTGCTTTCAGGTTTTAATGTATTTAAGTAACATTATAAGCAAAATAATTTAAGTCAATAGTAGGGAATCAGACCAATCTTTCCCTCTAAAATGGAGGTTTAACAAACACTGCAATAAAATAATCAATCCTCTCTGAAGTATTAATAGCCAATAGACTTACGGAAGAGGGCCGAAAACTCAGGGACATTCTGGATTTGAACCTGCACTCCTTTCTGATCTCAGACCTGGGGAAAGTGTCTTAGTATCTATGAGCCAGTTTCTACCTCTGAAAAGCAGAAAACCAGTAATGGTTAGGCGATCTCTCTCCTCCAGGCATCATCTTTCCCAAGGTGGGCGGGCTGTACCCAGACTCCCATGGAGAAGCACTTTCAGCCAGGAAAAGCCTTTCTCCGGTGGGAGCTCCAGGCCCCTGATGTACAAGATAGGACAGCACTTGGCTGAGGCCTGAGGGGCAGTGGCTGCCCAGACCCTGCAGGGTCAGCTGCCCTTTCCACTCCAGGGCCAAGACCCCACCACTCAGCTTTCTCAAGTCCAAACCAAAGGGTGAACTCAGCCTTATTCGCTCTCTCCAACACTAGCAGGAAGAGGAGCGGCCACATGTCACCCCTGGGGCTAGCTTGGAACAAGCAGGAAGACTCAGTAGGCGTGCCTCCTAAAGTAGCAAGGATCTGCTAACCTGGGCTGAGGGTAAAGAGGTCAACAGTGCCCATGTGAGATCCAGACCCCTAGTCTTAGCCAACAGCCTACCAGCCTCTGAAGTGCCTAGTGTGAGGCAGGTGAGCTGGGCTGGGCCCCAGAAGCTGGGGTATTTGGGCTGGGGTCTTCTCAGTGAGGGCCTGCGGTAGCCCACCAGCTTGGCTCCCTTCAGGACCCCCCAGTTCACTGGCCTTGCTGTTCATCCTGGACATTTTGGGCCCTGTGTCCAGGGTCCACCCAGCAGGACCTGGTAGGCTGGACTGACAAGGCTGGGATCTAAATTATTTTACTTTTCAGAGTTGCCGCCACCAAAATGAAGGCCTCTGTTTAACCAGGGGCCAGTAGAAATAAATATTTAAACACTACATTTGTACAGTGGTGCCAGATTGTGCCTCAGAGGTATGCCATCTTCCTCAGCTACCCAGGCCCAGTGATACCCTTGTGCCTCGAGTATGACCCAGTAGGCCTGGCCCAGTAGGAGGACAAACTCTGTGATGTCCATTCACACCTGTAGTCCCCAGGGTCTGGGAGAACAGGAACTGGCTAGAGAAGGTTAGAGGACCAAGAGAGGGAATGCACTTCCAGAGCATTCTCCCCACACTGGGGTGCGGACAGCCCCAAGAAATGCCCTGGTTCTACCACATCCTGGGTTAGCTCCAGCCATGCAAAACCTGTCAAGACACCAGACGCCACCAGCCTGGCCACAGCCAAGACCAGAAACCACTCATAGCAGGGGGTCCCAGGCAGGGACTGCTGGGCCTTTCAGCTGGGAGAGGGCCAGCCTGGAGAAAAGAAAATGCCACCCCCCTGCCAGAGACCATCTGCTGTCTCTCAACCCTAAGATGTTCAAATGCAGCTTTCCTGCTAGGAGGCCAGGCGGTGGGGGCAGGAAGGCCCCACTTCAGCATCTGGAATGAGAGACAGAACCAGGAGAGGAACAGAGAAACATAAAAGAGATGAAGAAAGACACAGAGAGGAGAAAGAGAGAGAGAGAAAGAGAAAAGAGCACTCTCTGACTTCTCTCAGACAGGATGGAGGTAGCCAGGAAGCAGAGAAAGGTGACCTCCTCAGCCCCGGAGCTGCCCTCCTGCAGGACAGGCTCCGTATGGGAACAGAGCTACCAAAGCCCGACTCCCTTCTGCTAGCTGTGCTCAGGAGGGCTTGCTGGGCGACCTTCTCTCCAAATGTAGTTGCATCTAGATGGCAGGATGGAAAGAAGTCATTGCAAAGAATCTGTTGCTTGCCAGGTGCCTATAGCCTTGGGCTGCACCATGAAATAAGGTTTTCAGTAGGTCTGTGTTGTAAATAAAACAAATGGTTTCCACTGTGTTCTTGTGGACTAAACCACTATCACTTTGTGAATACATTGAAAATACACCTCAATACTTGCAATCATGTTTTCCTCTGTCTCTTGCTTTCTTTTACTTTTTCTTTCTTTCCTTTTTTTCTCACATATTTAAATATAAAAGATAAAAGTGGCCAAGACTTGCCTACCTGAGGTCACCAGGTGAGCTAGGGTAGCTCTCTAAGTGCTCAGGCTCAGGGCATGACAGGGTTCCTATGGACCCTGGCAGAGGCCCCGGGACCAGAAGCAGCCTTGGGGGCAAGTCCTGCTGCATGCCTGGATGCTCAGACCCTCAAGCCTCCTTCCCCCTTAGGAGTCTCTGAAACCACGACCCTGAAAACCAGGGTGCCCTGGGAGTGCCAGCTGGCTGAGGTTATTGGGAGGACCACCTACCTGGGGCTGAGCATAAAGGAAGAAAGGTGCTCTAAGCCAGGTGCTCAGCCCATGTAGGAGGACTGGCCCTGTTTTCCAAGGAAGCACCAACTTTGGGCAGGTGCTGTTGGTAGCACTGAGACTTAGCTGGGATGTGGCATCCTTGAAGCTTGTCCCTGTCTCTGACTTAGCTGGGTATTACTACTGAAGATGCTTCTTTTTCTGTCTTCTTCCACTGTCTAGAAACATCTTGAAAGAATTATGGTGATGGAAAGTAATACTTCACCTTGTTATCATCCCATCATATGACATATTGGCATATATTTATCCCATCTGACATTCATAAGAGCCCTACCTTCTTTCTGCTCACACTTTTCTTTGTGCTGCTCTTCAAACACCCCAAACACTTTTCTGGCCCAGGACCTTTGCACATGCTTTTCTCCCTGATTTAAATACTCTTCCCCATGCTGCATTTCATCACTTCATTCAGGTCTCTATCAAATCTTCCCTCCTCTAAAAAGACTTACTTCATAGTATTATGTAATCCACGTGTAATCCAGGAGAGTTTTCCTGTTCTTAAGAGAAACACACTGATGTGTTTTCAATACTGTTGTGAATTTAAAATGGCAGCAGATTTTAAAAGATTCTTTGCAGCTTCTTCCATCAAAATTATAGTTATTTCCTCACTCTTCTACTCTGGGCCAGCATGTGACTTGCTTTGACCAGTGTAGTGTTGTCTGACTCCAAGCTAGAATTCAAGAGATCTTGCAGCTTCCACTCTTATTCCTTTGGAACCCAGGTGCCTGTGAGGAAACCCAAGCTAGTCTGCTGAAGAGGTATATGGAGGAGAACCAATGTGCCAGACCAACAGTCCCACCAGAGGTGGTGAGTGAGACCACCTGGTGGCTTGTCAGGACTATCTAACTAAAACAAGAGGGAAGAGTCAAGGTTTGCAACTTAAATTTTTTGAAATAAGTTATTCTAAAATTTCTCTATAAGAAAAGAAAGATGAGCTTTCAATAAGAAAGAAAAGACAAACTCAAATAAAAAATCAGAGAGTTATATCTCTGGTCAACTGATTTTCATTAAGCATGCAAAGATAAATTGATAGGGGAAAGAACAGTCTTTTCAAAAAAATTATGTTGGAACAACTGGATTGGCATCAACAAAAGAATGAAATTGGACTCTTAATTCCCACCATATAAAAAATTAACTCAAAATGGATCAAAGACCCAAATATGAAAGCTATAACTGAAATATTCTTAGAGGAAAACATATGCATAATTATTCCTGATCTTGTACTAGGCAATGATTTCTTAGATGTGATACCACAAGCAACAAAAGAAAAAATAAATCAATTGGCCATCATCAAAATTAAACACTTCGTGTTTCAAAGGACCCCATCAAGAAAGCAAAACGACAATACAGAAATATTAGCAAATCAGTCATGTCCGACTCTTTGCAACCCCATGTACTGTAGCCTACCGGCTTCTCCATCCATGGGATTTTCCAGGCAGGAGTACTGGAGTGGGTTGCCATTTCCTTCTCCAGGGAATCTTTCTGACCCAGGGATTGAACTTGGGTCTCCCATATTGTAGGCAGACGCTATTCCCTCTGAGCCACCAGGGAAGCCCATGGGAAATGCAAATCAAAATCACAGTGAGAGTCTATCTCATACACAATAGAATTACTGTAATAATTTTTTAAAGGCAGACAATAGGAATTAACAAGGATATAAAAAACTGTAATACTTATACACTGCTGGTGGGAATGTAAAAATATGCAACCACTTTGGAAGACAGTTTGGTTGTTAGTCAGTAAGTTAAGCATAAAGTTATCATATGATCCAGAAATCCCAGCCTCAGGTATATACCCAAGAAATGAAAACATATGTTCATACAAAATCTTGTACATAAATCTTTACAGTAGCATTATTCATAATAGCCAAAAAGTAGAAACAACCAAAATGTCCACCAATTAATGGATGAATAAACAAATTGTGGTATATCCAGAGGTGGAAAATTATTCAGCCATAAACAGGAGGAAAGTACTGTTAAATGCTACAATATGGATCAAACTTGGAAATATTTTGATAAGTGAAAGAAGTCAGACACGAAAAGTCACATTTTATGTGATTCTATTTATACAAAATGCCCCAATAGGCAAATCCATAGGCATATACATTAATGGTTTTCAGGGACTTGAAAGATGGAGGAAATGAAGAGTGACTGATAGTGATATACAGTTTATTTCTCCAGTAATATAAAAGTTCTAGAATTAGACAAATGATAATGGTCATACATTTTCAGTATACAAACTACCAGTGAATTGTATACTTTAAAATGATGAATTTTATGGTATGTGAATTATATTTTCATTTAAAAACCCAAAACATCTGAAAAAGATTTAAAAAACTAGGCAACTACTAAAATTTCTATAATATTTAACTTACTTGATTTGTTCTTTGTTTTATTTGTTCCTTCCCAATCTATATACATTTTATTCCCTTTTCTTATCTTATTGCATTAGCTAGTACTTCCAATATGCTGTTGAAAAAGTGTGATGAACACACCTACAGTCAATTAATCTTCAACAAAGGAGGCAAGAATATACAATGAGAAAAAGACAGTTTCTTCAGCAAGGGATGTTGGGAAAGTTGGACAGCCACATGTAAATCAAAGAAGTTATAACACATCCTTACACTATCAGTTCAGTTCAGTCACTCAGTCATGTCTGACTCTTTGCAACCCCATGAACCACAGCACACCAGGTCTCCCTGTCCATCACTAACTCCCAGAGTTCACCCAAACCCAAGTCCATTGAGTCGGTGATGCCATCCAACCATCTCATCCTCTGTCGTCCCCTTCTCCTCCTGCCCTCAATCATTCCCAGCATCAGGGTCTTTTCAAATGAGTCAGCTCTTCACATCAGGTGGCCAAAGTATTGGAGTTTCAGCTTCAGCATCAGTCCTTCCAATGAATACCCAGGACTAATCTCCTTTAGGATGGACTGGTTGGATCTCCTTGCAGTCCAAGGGACTCTCAAGAGTGTTCTCCAACACCACAGTTCAAAAGCATCAGTTCTTTAGCGTTCAGCTCTCTTTATAGTCTAACTCTCACATCCATACATGACCACTGGAAAAACCATAGCCTTGACTAGACGGAATTTTGTTGCAAAGTAATGTCTCTGCTTTTTAACATGCTGTCTAGGTTGGTCATAACTTTCTTTGCAAGGAGTAAACGTTTTTTAATTTCATGGCTGCAATCACCATCTGCAGTGATTTTGGAGCCCCCCAAAATAAAGTCTGACACTGTTTCCACTGTTTCCCCATCTATTTGCCATGAAGTGATGGGGCCAGATGCCATGATCTTAGTTTTCTGAATGTTGAGCTTTAAGCCAAATTTTTTGCTCTCCTCTTTCACTTTCATCAAGAGGCTCTTTAGTTCTTCTCCACTTTCTGCCGTAAGGGTGGTGTCATCTGCATATCTAAGGTTATTGATATTTCTCCTGGCAATCTTGATTCCAGCTTGTGCTTCTTCCAGCCCAGCATTTCTCATGATGTACTCTGCATATAAGTTAAATAAGCAGAGTGACAATATACAGGCTTGATGTACTGCTTTTCTTATTTGGAACCAGTCTGTTGTTCCATGTCGTGTTCTAACTATTGCTTCCTGACCTGCATATAGGTTTCTCAAGAGGCAGGTCAGGTGCTCTGGTATTCCCATCTCTTTCAGAATTTTCCACATGTCGTGTTCTAACTATTGCTTCCTGACCTGCATATAGGTTTCTCAAGAGGCAGGTCAGGTGCTCTGGTATTCCCATCTCTTTCAGAATTTTCCACAGTTTATTGTGATTCACACAGTCAAAGGCTTTGGCATAGTCAATAAAGCAGAAATAGATGTTTTTCTGGAATTCTCTTGCTTTTTCGATGACCCAGCAGATGTTGACAATTTGATCTCTGGTTCCTCTGCCTTTTCTAAAACCAGCTTGAACATCTGGAAGTTCACAGTTCACGTATTGCTGAAGCCTGGCTTGGAGAATTTTGAGCATTACTTTACTAGCGTGTAAGATGAGTGCAATTGTGCGGTAGTTTGAGCATTTTGGGGGATTGCCTTTCTTAGGGATTGGAATGAAAACTGACCTTTTCCAGTCCTGTGGCCACTGCTGAGTTTTCCAAATTAGATGGCATATTGAGTGCAGTACTTTCACAGCATCATCTTTGAGAATTTGAAATAGCAAAACTGGAATTACATCACCTCCACTAGCTTTGTTCATAGTGATGCTTCCTAAGGCCCACTTGACTTCACATTCCAGAATGTCTGGCTCTAGGTGAGTGATCACACCATCATGATTATCTGGGTCATGAAGATGTTTTTTGTGCAGTTCTTCTGTGTATTCTTGCCACCTCTATGCTATACACAAAAATAAACTTAAAATGACTTAAAGACTTAAATATAAGACATGACACCATAAAACTAGAAGAGAACATAGTCAAAACATTCTCTGACATAAACTGTACTAACGTTTTCTTAGGTCAATCTCCCAAGCCAAAGGAAATGAAAGCAAAAGTAAACAAATGAAACATAATCAAGTTATGAGCTTTTGCAACAGCAAAGGAAATCACAAATAAAACTAAAAGACAACTGACAGACTGGGAGAAAATATTTGCAAATGATGTGACTGACAAGGGCATAATTTCCAAAATATACAAACAGCTCTTGCAACTCAACAACAAAAAGACAAACATCACAATTGAAAAATGAGCAGAACTAAGTAGACATTTCCCCAAAGAAGACATACAGATGGCCATCAAGCACATGAAAAGATGCTTAACATTGCTAATTATTAGGAAAATGCAAATCAAAACTACAAAGAGGTACCACCTCACACCAATCAGAATGGCCATCATTAGGAAGTCTGCAAATAACAAATGCTGGAGAGGATGTGAAGAAAGGGAAACCCTCCTACACTATTCGTAAGAATGTTAAGTTGGTACAGCCACTGTGGAAAAAGTATAGAGATTCCTCAAAAAACTAAGAATAGCCATATGATCTAGCAATCCCATTCCTGGACATATATCTGGGGAAAATATAATATAAAAAGATAAACACACCCCATTGCTTATAGCTTAGAGCAGCATTAGTCACAATAACTAAGATATGGAAGCAACCTAAATGTCCATCAACAGATGAATGGGTAGAGAAGATGTGGTACATATGTCCAATGAGATACTACTCAGTTATAAAAAAGAACAAAATAACACCATTTGCAAAACAAGGATGAACCTAGTGATTATCATACTAAGAGAAAGAAGAACACCATAAGGTATACCTTATATGTAGAATCTCAAATATGACACAAAAGAACTTTCATGAGACAGAAACAGACTCACAGACACACAGCACAGACTTGTGGTAGCCAAGTGAGACAGGGAGTGGGAGAGGGATGGCGTGGAATCTGGGGTTGGCAGATGGAAACAGTTGTATGTAGAATGGATAATCAACAAGGTTCAGAATCCGCCTGCCAATGCAGGAGACACGGGTTCAATCCCCAGTCCGGGAAGATCCCCTGGAGAAGGAAATGGCAACCCATTCCAGTACTCTTGCCTGGAGAACCCCACGGACAGAAGAGAAAAGTGGGCCACAGTCCATGGGGTCACAAAGAGTTGGACATGACTTAGTGACTATACAACAACAACTGTATAGCACATTCACTATTCTGCAATAAATCATAATGGAAAAGAATATTTAAAAAGAGTGATAAATATATGTATACATGTATCTGAATCACTTTGCTGTACAGCAGAAATTAACAAATTATAAATCAACTATACTTTAATAAAATTTTTTAAATGAAAAGGAAAAGTGTGGTGAGAGGTGACTTCTTTGCCTCTTTCCTGATCTTAGTGGGAAAGCTCCTAGCTTCTCATCCTTAAGTATGATGTTACTGTGGGGTTTTTATAGATTTTTTAAAATTAAGTTGAGGAAGTTCCCTTCTATTCATAAGTTTACTAAGAATTTTTATCATGAATCATCAAATACTTTTCTGCATTTACTAATAAGGTCAAGTAATTTTCCTTTTTTAGCCTTTAGCCTGTTGGCATGATCACATAATTGATTTTTTAATGCTGAATCAGCTTTGCATATCTGGGATAAATCCCACTTGATCATGCTGTATATAATTCTTTTTCTACATTGTCAGGTTTAATTTGCTAATGTTTTGTTGAAAATATTTGCATCTCTGTTGATGAGACATATTTATTTTCTTGTCTTTGATGGCCTTGGTTTTAGGGTAATGTTGACCTCACAGAAGGACTAGAAAATATTCTTTCTGCTTCCATCCTCTGAAAGAGATTATAGAGAATTGATGTAATTTCTCCCTTGAAGTGAACTCAGGACTAATGCTTTCTGTTTTAGGTTATCAATTATTGATTCATTTTCTCTAACAGATAAAGGCCTGTTCAGATTATCTATTTCTTTTTGTGTGAGTTTTGGCAAGCTATGTCTTTCAAGAAACTGATCCCTTTCCTCTAAGTTATCAAATTTGTGGGCATAGTGTTGTTCAAAGTATTCCCTTATTATCCTTCTAATATCCATATGATCTGTAGTGATGTCCATTCTTTCATTTATTAATAATCCTCTCTCTTTTTTCTTAATTAACCTGACTGTGAAGTGAAGTAAAAGTCGCTCAGTCGTGTCTGACTCTTTGCAACCGGGTGGACTGTAGCCCACCAGGCTCCTTCATCCTTGGGGTTTTCCAGGCAAGCATATTGGAGTGTGTTGCCATTTCCTTCTCCAGGGGATCTTCCTGACACAGGGATCGCACCCAGGTCCCCTGCATTGCAGGCAGACTCTTTACCATCTGAGCCACCAGGGAAGCCTAGACACGTCAATTTTGTTGATCTTTTCAAAAAAGCAGTTTTTGAGTCCATCTTTTCCTCTATTAATTTCCTGTTTTCAATTTCATTGATTTCTTTTTTGCTTGTTTGTTTTGTTTTTCCTGTATAAAAGATGATCCCAACATCAAGGTATAAGGAAGGGGAGAACAAGGGACACATGTCCTTGGTGTAAGGACACATGGGGCAGAAGAAGGATAAGCCTCAAAAGGAGGGGTGGGAGGGGAACGTCATTACAGCAACAAAATATTCTCTGTAAAAAGTTGGAAGAGTCTCCACAGCCTCAGAGATGGAGGTAAAGGTCATCTTCTCAGTTGGGGCTCTCCACTCAAGTGTTCAAAGGAAGGGGAATGTCTGCATCTCTTCTCTTGGTTCTTGCATTGCTGATTCTGTTCGTGACGCCAACTGTCTCGCTGTATCTCACTGTTCTCACTGTTTGCTGGACTCAGAGTAGGCAAGGCATGATAAGAGGCTGGAAGAAGACTCAAGGAGCTGTGGGACCTGCAGACACGTTTATTCTCTCCTGGCTGACGCAGCAGCCATAGCAGTAGACAAGCTATATTCTCTCTGCTCATGGCTGACCCCACAGACACAGCCCTGACGCAGCAGTAAGGCCGCTGCTCTTTGGGTGGAGCTCATACAGAATTGGGGCTTCCCTCACAGCTCTGCTGGTAAAGAATCCGCCTGCAATGCGGCAGGCCTGGGTTCAAACCCTGGGTTGGGAAGATCCCCTGGAGAAGGGAATGGCTACCCACTCCAGTATTCTCAGGCTTCCCTTGTGGCTCAACTGGTACAAAATCCACCTACAATGTAGGAAACCTGGATTTGATCCCTGGGTTGGGAAGATCCCTTGGAGAAGGAAAAGGCTACCCACTCCAGTATTCTGGCCTGGAGAATTCCATGGACTGTATAGTTCATGGGGTCGCAAAGAGTCAGTCACGACTGAGAGACTTACACTTGGAATGCGTCCATTCTGTTGCTCACTCTGGGTTACCTTCAGCCTTGTGTAAATAAGAGGGCTCAGAATCGAGAAGGAAATGGCAACCCACTCCAGTATTCTTGCCTGGAAAACCCCATGGACAGAGGAGTCTGGCAGACTACAGTCCGTGGTGTCACAACAGTTGGACATGACTTAGCGACTAAAGCAGCAGCAAGCAGGGCTCAGAAGGCAGAGATCCACTTGTGTGGATTAAAAGTCAGCAACTCCAGCTGCATAGCAGTGCTCCAACTTCTGCATCTCAGGTACCATCAACTGCAGTAGCAGGGCCCTCGAGGGGAAAAAGCCTCCTTGGGGTAGAGACACATCTTGGAGCCAGTCAACCTCTGGGTACAATTTGATCAGGTCAAAGATTTTGCCTAACTGGTCAGCTTCGGAGTTTCCACAGAAGAGAAGCTTTTGATGAAACATGTCTTCAAAGGTACATCCAGCCTTCCACATGGCCACAGGTGTTGCACACGTAGACTGCAAAAGAACTTCTGCAGCACAGTACCAGAGTGTGACAACCACAGCTGTAGTGCCATCTGAAATTCTGGCTAGGCCGAAGTCAACCAGCTTGACAGTCCCATCACTTGTCACCAGAATGTTCTCTGGCTTCCGGTCCTGGTGAACGGTGCAATTGGCATGAAGGAAATCTAAGACGTGAAGTTGCTCAGTCATGTGTGACTCTTTGTGACCCCATGGACTGTAGCTTACCATGCTCCTCTGTCCATGGAATTTTCCAGGCAAGAATACTGGAGTGGGTTGCCATTTCCTTCTCCAGGGGAACTTCCTGACCCGGGGATGGCAGACAGATGCTTTACCCACTGAGCCACCAGGGAAGCCCTAAGGAAATCTAAGCTGCTTAGAAACTGGTGCACCAGACTCTTGAGGTCTCCACTGGCAAGCCTGATGAGGCTGCCTTGTCTAGATATGTCCTTAGGTCTTGATCCATGTACTCAAACTCAAGGGTCACTTGAGTTGGTCTCCCGATCAGTTTGGGCTGTAGCAGAGACATCATTCAGCCCAACAAGGATGGGAAGCTCAAAAGCCTCCAGTCACTGCAGTAAGGCCTCCTCACAAACTATGCTGATGGCCAGGCACACTCCAGTATCTCCTCCATAGGGGATTCTTATGTTCCTGAGGGCTGCAAAGTGGCCACTGCGGGGACCACTGTCCCATAGACACCAACACCAATCTCAGCCACTGGCTCATATCAAGGGGTAGCCATTCTCAGACCAGAGGTGGCTCTCACCCCATGTCGGGAGCTGTGGAGGTGGCCTATCACTCGGGCCCCAGAGCCATACACTCGAGCTGAGGGGCAGGTGTACCCCACAGGCCCAGTCACGACACCGGCCACAGACTAGAGCAGTCCTCTTTACCTCTGCCCACCATGTGGCCAGCTGCCAAAGAGGCATGGGATCCTGGGGCGGGGGTGCGGGGGGGCTCAATTTCATTGATTTCTGCTCTAGTTTTTAATATTCCTTTTCTTCTTATTATTTAGATTTAACTTACTATTCCTAGTTTCTTAAGATGGAAACTTAGACTATGGATTTTAGATATTTCTTCTTTTCTTATATAAACATTCAAGGCTATAAATTTCCCTCTAAGCGCTGCTTTGCTCTATCCCACAAATTTTGATAAGTTGTTTTCTTTTTCATTAGTCTAAAATAATTTTTTTAATTTCTCTTGCAATTTCTTCTCTGACCCATATGATATTTAAGAGTATTTAATTTAATCTCTATGTATTTTAGGAGTTTCCAGTAATTTTTCTGTTATTGATTTCTAGTTTAATTTTACTATAACCTAAGAGCAGACATTATAAGATTTCTATTCTTTTAAATGTTTTAAGATGTGTTTTATTGCCCAGAATGAGGTCCATCTTGGTAAATGTTCCATGTGCACTTGAGTAGAAGGTGTATTCTGTTGTTGTCAGATAAAGTGAGCCTACAGTGATAATATTCTGTTGCTTGATGGTGTTGCTGAATTCAGTTATGTCCTTCCTGATTTTCTGCCTGCTAGGCTTGTCCATATCTGATCGAGGGATGTTGAAGTCTGCAACTATGCTAGTGGAATCATCTGTTTCTCCTTGCAGGTCTATTAGTTTTTGTCTCACATAGTTTGATGCTCTGTTGTTAGGAGCATACACATTAAGGATTGTTAAGTTTTCTTGGAAAAGTGACCCCTTTATTATTATGTAATGCCCTTCTTTATTCCTAATAATTTTCCTTGATTTGAAGTCTTCTCTGTTTCTAGTTAATATAGCTACTGTTGCTATCTTTTGATTAGTGCTAGCACGGTATATTTTTTCCATTCATGTACTTTTCACCTATACGAGTTTTTACATTTAAAGTGGGCTTCTTTAGACAACATAAAGCTGGGTCTTGTTTTTTGACACACTCTGACAATCTCTGCCTTCTAATTTAGACCATTGATATTCAAGGTGATTATTGATGTAGTTGTATTAATATCTACCATATTTGTTGCCATTTTCTGTTTGTTGTTCTTATTCTTAGTTCTGTGGTTTCAACTCTTACTTCTTACTTACATGGTTTCTGAGAAGTTGGATGTAATTCTTATCTTTATTCTTCTATTAAGTATGGTGGTGGTTTCTTTTGAAATTTTATTCTTTATCTTTGATTTTCTGTAATTTGAAAATTATATACACTAGATGTAGCTTTTTGTTTGTTTAGTTGGTTACTTGGTTGAGTTTTTTTTTTTTTTTTGCATTTATCCTGCTTGATGTCCTCTGAACTTCCTGGATCTGTGGTTTAATATCCGACACTCATTTGGGGAAATCCTCAGTCATTAGCATTTCACATCATTTAATCTATTATCATATCATATCATTATCATTTCAAATATTTATTACTTCTGCTGTTCTCATTACATGTATGTTATGCATTGTAGCTGTCCCACAGTGCTTGGATATTCTGTTTTCATTTTGTTCTCTTTGCTCTTCAGTTTTCAAGATTTTCTTTTGATATTTTCAAGATCAGAGATATTTTCCTCAATCGTGCAGTCTACTAGTAAGCCCATCAGAGGCAGTCTGCTACAGTGTTTTGATCTCTGGCATTTCCTTTTGGTCTTTCTCTAGTATTTGTATTCCTCTGCTTACATTGCCCGTTTGTGTTGGGTACTGTCTCTTTTGGAGAAGGAAATGGGAAGCCACTCTAATGTTCCTGCCTGGGAAACCCCATGGTCAGAGGAGCCTGGTGGGCTACAGTCCATGGGGTCGCAAAGAGTCAGACACAACTTAGCAACTAAACAACAAAACGACTGTCTACTTTGTCCATCAGAGCTCTTGGCACATTGATCATAGCTGTTTAAACTCCCTGCCTGTCTACTTTATCCACCAGAACTCTTGGCATATTAATCATAGCTGTTTAAACTCCCTGCCTGACTATTCCAGCACACCTGTCATGTCTGGTTCTGATGTTTGCTCTGTCTCTTCAAATTGAATTTCTTTTTTCTTTTTTTTTTTTTTTTTGCCTTTTAGTATGCCTTGTAATTTTTCTTGATAGCTGGACGTGATGTACTGGGTAAAAGGAACTGCTGTAAGCAGGCCTTAGTAATGTAGTGCTGAGGCATGGGAGGAGGGGAAGAGCTCTGAGTTCTGTGATTGGTCTCAACCTTTTAGTAAGTCTGTATGCTGGGGCTGTGAATTTCGCAACTGTTTTTCAGTTTCGTTTCCTCCCCACCTTTGCTGGGATAGGATGGCTAGAGTCCTCTAGAGCTGGGTATTTCCCCTCTCCCGGGTCAGCTGGGCTCTGATAATACCCCCAGCAGCCTAAGCTCTGGCTCACTAGTTTACCCTAGGGCAGATTTTGTTAAGAAGAACAGAGTGCTCTGGACATATTTCATAATGGTCCCTTTCCCCTCCACTGCCAAAAGTACAAGGGGATTTTTCTTTTTTTCCGAGGACCTGGTCAACTCCTGGAGGTTAGTCTTAGTACAGTGGGGACTGGTCTGCTGAAGTTTTTAATTCTCAGACTTGTCTACACAGGGCTTTCAGCAGTTCATGAGTTATAGCTCAGATTTCCTACTCTGGCACTGGTCATGATAGTTTCCAACCGTGAGTCTCTGCCCTGAGAAGCTGTGGCTCCTTGTGTTCACCTCTGTCTCTCCAATCTTGGGGGCAGTGATTGGCTTTATGTCTTTTACAAATCTCCCTCTTTTACAAATCCAAGAAGAGTTGTTGGCTTTTCATTTTGTTTAGCTTTTTACTTGTTAGGATAGAGTGGCAACTTCCAGATTTCTGACATGTGGAACCCTATTATTAATAGTTTCCATTTAATAATTTTAAGAAGTATATCTTCCAATTTTAAAGATATTATTCATATGTAGTAAAATATTTTGTATATGAACTGAAATTTGCACTTACCTTGCAGCTGGTGCTATTGTACTGGTTTAAATTTTAAAAACAAAATCTTCAGTGGTCACATAGAATGGCAAAATTAAAGTAACTCAAATTCTGGATCTTAATCTTTCTAGTCACTGTACTATTGTCATTTGTCACATCTGCAGTTTAAATGAAGGAATTTACAGTATCCCAGGGTTAGAGACACGATTTATATCTCAAATGGCTTCCAATCTCTAACAACTTACTTTGGACAGCATGTTTCTGGGCTGACCGTATCCTGTGATTTGTTCTTAGTTGCTCAGTCATGTCCGACTCTGAAGCCCCATAGACTGTTGTCCACCAGGTTCCTCTGCCTATGAATTCTACAGGCAAGAATACTGGAGTGGGGTGCCATTTCTACTCCAGGGGATCTTGCCAAGCGAGGGATCAAACCCACATCTCTTGAACCTCCTGCATTGGCAGGCAGATTCTTTACCACTAGCGCCACCCAGGAATACTTGGGAATCCTCCAAATTAACTTTCATGTAGACTACAAACTTTATTAAAGGATAAGAAATTAAATCATGCTAATCTGTAGCACATAATATATACTCATAGTAACCCTAGCAACTGTTTAGAATTTAGACCAACAAAGTATCTTATCATGTTGTTGTTCAGTTGCTAAGTCACGGCCGACTCTTTGCAACCCCATGGACTGCAGCACACCAGGCCTTGCTGTCCCTCACTATCTCCCAGAGTTTGCCCAAGTTCATGTCCATTGAGTCAGTGACACCATCCAACCATCTCATCTCTGCCACTCTCTTCTCCTTTTGCCTTCAATCTTTCCCAGCATCCAGGTCTTTCCCAATGAGTCAGCTGTTCACATCAGCTGGCCAAAGTACTTTTATCATACCCAGTGATTTAAACACAAACTGCCGTCTGACTGGGTGGACTTCACTGTTCTTCCTTTCTCTACAGAAGTCTCCCCTTTATTGCCCAAACCTAGGAAGACGGCTCCCAACAGCCTGCCCATGGTTCACTGCCTATACGTCCTGTTCCCTTAATGCTTTGTAGTTTTTATTTTAGTCAGTCCTCAGGAGAATTATGAGGTTAGAGATTCTAACCCTTATTTCACAAATGAGGAAAGAGAGGCGCAGAGAGGTGAATGACTTGTCCAAGGGCTAATTGGAGGAGACAGAGCCTAAAAGTCAGGTCTGCTAGACCCCAGTTCTCAGCCACTTTGATTTTGGGCCCAGCTCCCCACCCATGGGACCCCATCCAGACGGGTTTTCCTCAGAAGTTCCATGGGTTGACCCCAAACCACCTTTCTACTGACAGGTTTATCCCAGCCATGCTCCCAGGAAACTGTTCTCAGCCTAGGGTCTACTGTCAACCTAGGAAAAAACTGAGAATTCAGGCACACTAAGGTACCCAAAGGTTATCCAGTTTCCTTTCTCAGGAGGTATTTGCCTTGAACAAAAAGGGTATTTCTTAATTAGACTAAAGAATGCCTCTACCGGGTATCAGGTCCCCTCACTAGGCTGTTGGAATCGTCTATACATACATCCCTCTTTCTCCATATCACCCCAGGAGTAGTTTGCTCCCCAGAGATGAGTCCTGCCTGAGGGTAAATCAAGAGAGATCCTAAATTCAGGTCAGCCTCAAAGTGCATTTAGAGTAACAATTAAATGATTCACTCTCTTGACTTGTGTCTGGTTATATAAAGCTAAGAAAATCTAGCCTCTCCCCAAATGGCACTGCGTCCAACAGCCTAGCCTCTGCCGCAGGAATGCAGCCAGCCTCAGCAGGGCTTGGGGAAGGTGCTGCGAGAGGCAGATGCTCACAAACTCTAGAAGGCCGTCCTGTCCTTCTCAGTGTACTCAGACACTTCCCTCCAGAATTCCTAGATTTACCAAGCTTCATCAGGGTCAGCATTCTCATTTTTGTCCTCCAGGACTGCACAACTCATTAAAGTCCTTCAGCAGAGACAGATTAGGGAACAGGCCTGAGAAAAATGTATATATGCTTTAAGAAAAAAAAAAAATGGTTTCAGATTCTAATTTATATCAGCCAGGATTTAGTTACAGGAAACAGAAACCACTCGAACAATTTTAAGCAAAAAGGAGTTTAGACAGGAAATTAGAAGCTTTCAGTTTTATTGAGAGGGCTGGAGGAACAGACACAGGCCAGGCCTGCTGGAGTGATGCCCAGGAAAATGCCTGGGGACTGGCTGCCTCAGCCCCACGAGGCAGGTGGCGGTCAGGGGGTCACTGCTGCAGCCTCTGCACATGCCTCACAGCCACACAAAGGAGCTGAATGAACACTGGCATGCCCCTGCAGGAGAAACAACCACCACAACTTTGCTTGCTTGCAGGAACATCCCAATGCATCAGGAGGATGCACTTAAACTCAAATCATAGTGACAGGCAACTAACTGGCAGAGCTGGGCATGTGCTAGAGCCAGCTCACCCCAGCCCCACATTCAGTGACATCATATAAATAGCTTGACTGAAATTGACCATGGTGGGAGTTGTTACACCAGAGAAATGAGCAGGCATTACAATCTAAGGTTTACTTTTTAAAAATTTTTGGAGAGCTTGTTGTTAAATATTTACCAGCACACCACCAGGCAGAACCCAGTTCACATCTAGAACGCTAGCTGCAAGGGAGGCAGGAAATTCATTCACTTTCCAGTCTTTGAAGGAACAATAAAAGGAAGGTAGAAAGGATGCTAGCTGTCAAACCACATCCATTGCACACATATCTGGTAGTGTACTCCACAGTAAATTTGCACATGTGTGAAATGATTTGTGACTGATGATGCTGCAGGGTTTTTAGTAATTGTGTTGAAGCAATATTTCTTAACACAAATTGCTCTTGAGCTAATGTTGAAGTTTATTAACCCTGCAGCAAGTCCACTGGCTAGGTGACAAGATAGTGTAATGGTTCAAAGAGGGTTTGGAAAATGTTGATGCGTATCTACAGGGGGAAAGAATGCTTACATACACAGCTCATTTAAAAAAGAGGCAGCTAATAAGGTAAAGATTAGGGTTCCATTTGCCATGATCATTAAAATGTCATTTCCATTTCTGCTGCAACAAATGAGATTTGAGGCACAAAAATCTTGGAGCAATTTCTGGAGAAACCAACTGTTCATCAGAAATAACAAGAAACACATCCAAGACACGCTACATTTGTAGCTGTTAAGTAGACATCCGAAGTTGCACTGTTTCATACCCCAGCAGAGCTGGACAAGGGCCAGTCAGCCCCAGTGCAGCAAGTGTGTCAAGTGGAGGTCAGACCAAAGAGCCAAGCAACCAGGTCTTTCTTTGTCTCCATGGCTAGCATGAGCTGGTTCAAACGTGCTAAATCCATGGTCACCTAATCCTTGGTTTTGTATTTAACTAGAGCCAAAGACGGAAACAAGTGTTATGTACTAAATTGTGTTCCCCTCAAAATTCATATGTTAAAGTCCTGTCCCCCATTGTGACTGTATAAGGAGATGGGGCCTTTAAGGAAGTGGTTCAGGTTACATGAGGCCATGGGGTAAAGCCCTCATCATTGACCCTTAGGAAGAGAAAGAGACACAGAGCTTGTTTCCTCTCTGTCATGTGAAGAAGTCACAGCAAGAAGGCAGCTGTTGTAAGCCAGACAGAGAGCTCTCATAAGAAACCAATGCTGGGGGCACCTTGATCTTGGGCTTTTAGCATCCAGACCTGTGAGAAAATAAGGTGTTGTTTAAGCCACCTAGTCTGTAGCATTTTTATGGCAGCCCGAGCTGACTACAGAACTTAAATGTCCATTAACAGGGTTAACTGGTTAAATAAATTTAGTGTAACTATTCAGGATTTTCATATCAATGACCACATGAGAGGTACCCCTGGAGTTATGCAAATAACAATGCTGACTCCTACAACAAAACGCAATGCAACCATTAAAGTGAAGGAGGAAGCTCAAATAAGCACAATGAATAACCTCCATGGTATGCTAAATGAAAAAAAGGAAGGCACAAACCTCTGTGTACAGTATGCTGTTATCCCCATTAAAAGTGGTCAAAGGAATCTTTATAGATGCATTTGCTAACCAAGTAAAACTATCTGTAGAAAGATATTCAAGAAAATGGCTATCTCCAGAGAAGAGTATCTGGAAACAGGGGTGGAGAAGAAGGTTTTTACCATATGCCTTTTCTCTTACTCTGAGTTTTGTACCAGTGTGCTGTTGGTGCCAATTCAAAATGCTGGTGGTGGTGGTTTGGTTACTAAGTCATGTCTGACTCTTGCAAACCCATGGATTACCCTACTAGCCCACCAGCTCCTCTGTCCATGGGGTTTCCCAGGCAAGAATACTGGAATGGGTTGCCATTTCCTTCTCCAGTCAATTAAAAAATATTTAATTAAAAAAAATAAAGTGTTTTCAGGGATAATACGTCACTGGCCACGGGAATGGGGTGCTTGGCCTTGGAAGAGCAGAGATCGAGTTGGAGGACACCACCTTAAGTGCCTAATTTCCTGTGGGAACTAACCCTGGACTTCAGGGCACACATAGCTTTGGGACCTTGGTCTGACCTCAGGTGAGTCACTCACCCCCGTGGCCTCAATGTCTTCATAAACAACCCCTTCCTGGGCGAGTGACATCACCTATGCTTGTCTACACAAACCAGGTGTGAGGAGAGCTCTTTTCCTGTGTGGGGCGGGGGTTCATCCAGGGACTCATTGCCGCATAGCCCAGATCATGCCCCAAACCAGACACATGAATCAAACCCTGACTCTGGGCATCCACAAAAAGACCACTTCCATGCTCCATGTGGAGGAGGACAATCGGGCCGGCCGTACCAGTGGTCAGTAAGAGTGTGCAAAGGCGGGCTCTGAAGGCCCTGGCCTACGTCCTGGCCCCGCCCTCCCCACCCTGCCCTGTCTGACCTCGACGTGAGACAGCCGCTCCTCTGTGATGGAGACTGGAGGGGACGGGGTCTGTGCGGTGAGTGGCGTGGCCTGCACTGAGAGGCTTGTAAATGCCAACCAGGCTATTTCCTCATGTCCCGTTCTGCCCAGCAGAGGCCATCACAACTGCTTCCTGTAATGAAAACATACAAACCTAGAGGTTTGTTCAAAGGGGTAGATGGCTTAGCAATGAGAGGTAGGCAGTTTCTCTTTGAGGTGCATATGGAGATGTCCTTGGCTTCCCAGGCATGGAACTGGGTCAGGCCAGCCCACACCAGCCTGTCCCTCCCCAGCACCAGAGAAGTCCTGGTTGGCCAGTAGCAATTCTTCATTTAGTCATGAAACGGTCTTCTTCGCTCTTGAAAAATCTCTGTGCTCACTGACATTTTTCTCACAGCTACCGCCTCCCCTGACCTCTGACCCTCCTCCTCCCCAGCCTCAACGTCCTGCATTCAGCTCTAGAGCCTGGCAGGACCCCAGCGTCCCAGGGCCCAGGTCTGACCAGGACACAGCTGCCAGGCACCTCTGACACCTCCCCTTTCTGTCAGAGCCCTTCAGTTGTGTGTTTCTAATTCCCTGTCATTCAGGTTGTGAGGCAGGAGGGGGCAGCCATGCTGGAAGGATCCCGGGGTGGGGGCAGCCTTGGTAGGGACGAGGAGGGGCTGCCCACTCAGGCCTGGCTTGCCCTGAGCCCTCCTGCCAAGGCGTCAGAGACCCCCAGAGAGCAGGGAGTGCCTAGGGAGGCCAGGCTGAAAGGGGACTTTCTAGACTGGGTGTTTCCTGGATCTGGCCTTGAAAGGTCCCAACAGAATTTGTCCTACGAGATGGACCTGCTCGTGGTTTTATCAAGATGACAAGGTCATTTCCCAGGAGCCTGAGAGGTACAGCCAGCCCACCAGTTCAGCACTGAACTTGGGCTCCTTTGTGAGTGTAATTCTTTCCTTCCCAGCTCTCACCTGTGGCCTCCTTGAGCCACAGAATCTGTACAAAAATGCTATTGACCAGCATGGCCTGATAGGTGATCCAATGGTGAGGTGTTCCCTTCAGCTTGATTTATGTCTTAATTGAATTATTGAGGTAAAGACACCTGTTCCCCTCTCCCAGGAAGAGCTCACTGTCCCTCTCATTCCTCTAAACCCCTAAGGCCAGCATCTCCTGAGTGCTGACTGAGTGCGGGCAGTGATTGTGGGGGCAGAGACAGAGGCCTGGGTATCTGGGGAGTAGGGAGCAGCTGTCTTGGCGGGCCGCAGGCAGAGTGAATCAGCACATTCTGGGGAGAGAGAAGACGGAGAGCTGGGAGGGCTGCACTGCACTCGGAGGGCCGGAGTCCACTCTGGGCCAGTGGTGCGGCATGGAAGGTCAAGAGCGAGAAGTGATGTGCTCAGGAAGCTGGCCGAAGTTCCAGGGGCTGGGCGAAGGCTCTGGAGTGTAGAATGAATGTGGGTTCAGGAGAAGACACTCCCAGCCATTACAACTTAAGCAAGTCCCCAGAACTCTCTGCACCTGTTTTACTCCTCTGAGATGGACTGATGATAACAAGCCTGCCTGCAGCAGAGGAGAGCTGGAGGTTAAGTGGTCCAGGGGTATGACGTGCTGTGTAAATCAAGTCATCACATTTGCACTCATGGATGTGCAAGGGGACACAGCAGCATGGAGGCAGCTGCGTGGCTTCCTGAGAGGGGATGTGATGGGACCTGATCAGACAGACATCTGACACCCTGGCATCTTCATCCTAATCTCCCCACCTTCTGCAGCAGATCACCAGATCTGCCCTTTTATGTTTTTAATTCGGCAGGTGACATAGGAGCTCAGACCAAGCCAGGCACACAAGCACACACACACCCAACCATCACCACCACACCACCACCCCCTGTCCCTTCCCCACCGGCAGTAGCTGAGTAACCCGGGTCCTTCCTGCTGTTCTACACTTAGCCCCCAGAGTGGGAGGGGACGGGGGACGGGGTGTGTACGCATGTTTGTGTATGACTGGTTTCTTTTACATGTGCTCATCCAACTTGTTTTTGTCAGCACCAAGACTTGGGGGAACCGTGCTCCCACTGGCCATCAGAAAGTCTTCCATGGGCGGTGTTCAAGGCCACAGGGCCCCCAGTCGCTAAGTAGTGTTTGGTTTATCTCAGACCTCACTGAAGACAAAGAAATGCTGGGGAACAAGAGACAGATTTCTAAACTATGCTTTATTTCTAAGCTGTCCAGAGTTTACAGGGATGTTATTCCAGGTGAGGAGAGTGAGTGGCTCAGAGACTGCTCCAAGGCCATCCACCCCACTCCCCAAGGGCAGGGTCAGACTCTCCCAGGGACCTGCCCAGTGCACTGAAGAGGCGCATCTTTGTGCAGAGGAAGGCATCACTCAGGGATCCAGTCCCAATGACATGGACTGTCCCCCACCCTGCCCCCAGCCACAGGGATGACCATACTCACTGGCTGCGACCTCTAAGACCAAGAGAGAGGGGCCTGGAAGGCTGGGGCAGAAAGAGTGCTAGATCTCTCCCCAAAGGACTGTATTTACTCTTGTAATTGCCAAGTTATCCTAAAGGTGATGCTTTCTGCCCTGTGAATAGGTCTGTAGGGGCTGATTCCTGCCCCCATGAATATCCCAGTCCCCAGGAACCTGGACTTGTAGTCTCTGTAGTGGTCCTGGCCTGAATCAGTGCCTCACTGAGGGCTGCAGATACATAGCCTGAGTCCCTCCTTCTTTTCACATGGACCTTCTTCTGTGAAGAAGAGCTTGCGTCACCCCCTGAGACCAATAAGGACTTCTAAAAAGGTATCATGCTCACCTACAATGGTGAGAGATGGGCTTCTCTTTCTCCTTCTATTTCTGTCTTCCTTTCTTTCCTTTTGTTTGAGTCTTTGTCTTTTTCTTTCTTTTTTCTGTGATCACAATGAGCCATGGATGTATTATTGTTCTTTGTGCTCAACTGTAATCATTATGCTCTTTGATGCTCCAGTTGCCACAAAAATCTTTGAGTATTTCTTTCTTTCTGGCACGAAATGGCCGCAGCCCACCTTGTGTGGTCCCTGCCCCAGACCTAATATCAGTCAACCTCCCAAAGAGCCATGAGACCTTGACATGGGAACAGGATTTAGAACCCAGGATCTGAATTGCCGCAAGATGGTGAGGAACAGGTGGATGTGGAGCACATCTCTCTCCACGGATACATCAGGAATACACCTCCAGACACAGAAGTGCGTGCAAAACAGCAGCTGAGAGCAGACAGGAGGACCTGACCAGCAGAAAGGAATATATAGACCCACGCAAACCTCGGGAGGATGAAGGAACTAGGGGGGAAAACAGGAGTGTTAGTAGGACTGGACCTGCCTTTGGCAGGTGGGGGAACTGAAGCAGGGGTCCGATGCCCACATCGGGTCAGTTGTCTGAGTCAGAGGAGAAACATTTAAGGCTGAGAGTGAAACAGCTGATCTGTGGCAGCCTAAATAGAATGAGAATCAGACAGTCCTTACAGCCATACGTACCCCAGACAGGGACGTGGGTCCCCTGAAAGGGACAGCAGCTGGGAGCTGGAGTTTGGGGATTGTGGAGCAATCCCAGGGCGAGGGCTGCCATTGACTGTGGAGAGCCAGATAGAGAGGATGTGAGGAAGGAGACTGTGGGGGGGAAGTGCCTGTGGAGGAATGCCAGGCAGCTGTGGAAGCAAGGCGATACTGCTGAGTCACGCATTAGGGGGTGGAGCCATCACCATAGCCTCTCCCCCGCCTCCTCCTACACACACACACACACACACACACACACACACACACACACACACACACACACACACACACACACACACACACACACACACACACACACACACACACACACACACACGCCAGCATCAGCAGTTGAACAATAGAGAGGCTGGTCCATCAAACACCTGACTCACTGAACTACAGAGTAGGACCCCACCCAGGGTGCCCCTTTAAGTGCCTGATGCGCGGACCTGCAGAGTAGGACCCCACCCAGGGTGCCCCTTTAAGTGCCTGATGCGCGGATCTGCAGAGTAGGACCCCACCCAGGGTGCCCCTTTAAGTGCCTGATGCGCGGATCTGCAGAGTAGGACCCCAGCCAGGGGGCCCCTCTATGTGCCTGACATGCCGAAGAACAGAGAAGGACCCCAGGCAAGGGAGCCCTCTTAAGTGCCTGAATGGGCGGAGCTCTGGAGAAAGACTGGCCGGAGAGGCCTTCTGATCGCTGGCTGTAACAGGCTCGAGAAAAGACTCTGATCGGGCCATAACTCCTGTGGTGGAGGCAATCCATGTCCCCACACACTCGGTGCTGCCAGGGTCCCCGCAGGTCAAACAGCCACACCACCTTCATGCTCAACTCTCACCGGGCCAGAGCTGCCACAGGCAAAAAAAGTCTTGTGTCTACGTGAGCAGCGTTGCTTCGGTCCGCCTCTTTGCGACCCTGTCAGAGAGGCTTCTCTGTCAGAGAGGGGATTCTCCAGGCAAGAATACTGGAGCATATTGGCCAACACTGATCGCCACACCCTTCTAGAGCACTGTATTTCCTGCTGCCCTGGCCGCCAACCCCCCAGAGTACCTGGTGCTGCCAGAACCGCTGCGACCCAAGCAGCTGCACCACCTCCACACCTGGCCTCACAGGGGCAGACCCAAGTCCTCCAGGGCAGCCTCAGGAGCAAACCCCAGTGGACGACCACATGCAGAGGTGGAAATAAAACCACAGTTGAAACCCAAGGGCAGTGTGACTAAGGAAGAAGACCCAAACCCTTCCCACCAGCTGTACAAGCTGCAGATTAAATCCACACGATCAACTAGGCAGACTCTGTCTGTGGAATATACAAAAGGACACTGAGAGCTCCCACAAAAGAAAACGCACTAGTTCTGACAGCTGTGGGCATTGGAGGCAAGAACACACAGGAGTAGGACCAGACTGGAATCTGAGCTGCCCCCACAGCAGGTCCAGAGACCAGCACAGTGTTGGAGGGCGTCCTAGGGAGGGGAGGTGGACTGTGACTCCCAGCGAGGGAAAGGACCCTGACAGCAGTGACTCAAGAAAAATATTTATTATTCTTGTGTTTGACTTATTCCGTATCTTCTTTTGGATTTTTTTTTATTTTTTCCCTTTTCCCCTCCCTCTGTTGTAGTTGTCGATTTTCTTGGTTCTATGTAATCTAACTAAGTTTTTGAGCTTTTTTTTTTTTTTTTTCTGTTTTTTTCTCAGTCACATTTTTTATTGTTGTTATAAACCTCTGCTTCTGTGTTGGTCTTTTGCAGTTCTGGGGAGCTTTTTGGGTTTTTTTTCCCCCTCTTTTTTTAATTTTAATTTTTAAAACTTATTATTGCTGCATTTATTCCTTTTTTTGCTTCTCCTACTGTTGTTCTTTTCCCCTTGTAGTTAATCTTTAATGTATATAAATCTTCTTTATCTACCTCTACTTAATTTTGCATATCTATTCTTTCTTTCTTTTCTTTCTCTCCTTTCCTCTCAACATATTTGTTGATTTTATTTTCATTGCTTTATTCCCCAATTGAAACCTTGCTTTCGTTTTGTTTTCTAATTTGTGCTCTAGTTAGTTTTGTTCTGGCAGATATAATTTTTGCTTTCCTTTGTTCTCTGGGTCAATCTATTGTACTTTATTTTGTTGGATTGTTTTGATTTTGCTTATGGCTGTATATGTAAATGTGCATATTCAGTCACACTTTTTATTATTGTTATAAATCTCTGCCTCTTCATTGGGTTTTTGCAGTTCTGAGGAGTTTTCCCTTTCCCTCCCCGCCCCCCTTTCTTCTTTTATCTTCTTTTTTTCTCTCTTTTTTATAATTTAATTTTTAATTTTTTTAAACCTATTATATAATTTTTCTACAGTTATTCCTTTGTTTGCCTTTCCTACTGTTCTTTTCCCCTTGCAGTTAATCTTTAATGAATATAAATCTTCTTCATCTACCTCTATTTAAATTTGCATATCCATTCTTTCTTTTCTTTCTTTCCTTGAGTCTCAACATATTTGTTAGTTTTGCTTTCATTGCTTTATTTCCCAATTGACACCTTACTTTACTTTTGTTTTCCAGTTTGTGCTTTAGTTAGTTTTGTCCTGATAGATATAATTTTTGGTTTTCTTTGTTCACTGGATCAATCTATTGTATTTTAATTTTGTTGGACTGTTTTGATTTTGCTTATGGGTGTATATGGATATGTATATATTCAATCACACTTTTTATTGTTATAAACCTCTGCATATACATTGGGCTTTTGCAGTTCTGTGGAGTTTTCCTTTTTTTTTTTCTTCCTTTTTATTTTTTTAATAATTTTAACTTTTAATTTTTTAACTTATAATATATATTTTCTACATTTATTCTTTTGTTTGCCTTTCCTACTGTTCTTTTCCCCTTGCAGTTAATCTTTAATGTATATAAATCTTCTTCATCTACCTCTATTTAACTTTGCATATCTATTCTTTCTTTCTTTTCTTTCTTTCCTTGAGTCTCAACATATTTGTTAGCTTTGTTTTCATTGCTTTATTCCCCACTTGGCACCTTGCTTTACTTTTGTTTTCCAGTTTGTGCTTTAGTTAGTTTTGTTCTTAACTAGTAGATGTAATTTTTGATTTCCTTTGTTCACTGGGTCAATCTATTGTACTTTATTTTTGTTGGTCTGTTTTGACTTTGCTCATGGATATATTTGTATATGTGTATATTCCATTATTTTGATGATTATTTTTCTGATTTTGTAACTGCTATTTGTCTGAGGTTCATCTTTGGTTTCTCATTTTGGGATATTTGTTTTAATCTCACTTAATTCCATAACAAACCACATGTGGAATCTTCATTCCTGACCAGAGATCAAGCCCTGAGCCTTTGGAGTGGGAGCACTAACTCCAAGACCCTAGACTACCAGAGAACTAACCCTAGGGGGTATCAAGTAGTGAGAACTCACACAAAGGAAACCACTGGACTACGAGACTCAGCATCACCCAACCGCCAGTAGCACCCTGTGCAGGATGCCTCATCTAAACAACAAACAAAACAAAAATACAAACCCAATCATCAGCAGGCATGATTACCACCTCACTCAGCCTCGCCCATCAGAGGAAAAGCAAACAAACAAGCAAGCAAAAACTCAGCACAAACCTCACCCTATAAGAAGCTCACACAAACCACTGGACCAACCTTAGCGGGGGCAGAAACCAAAGGGAAGGAAGAATTCAACCTTAAAGCCTGGGAAAAGGAGACCTCAAACACAGTAAGTTTTTTTAAAAAATGAAAAGGCAGGGAAGTACTACACAAACGAAGGAACAAGCTACAAACACAGAAGTCCAAATAAACGAAGAGGAAATAGGCAGACTACCTGAAAAAGAATTCAGAATAATGATAGTAAAGATGATCAAAAACCTTGAAAGGAAAATGGAGAAAATGCAAGAATCAATTAACAAAGACCTAGAAGAATTAAAGAATAAACATGCAGAGACAAACAGCACAATTACTGAAATTAAAAATACTCTAGAAGGAATCAATAGCAGAATATCTGAAGCAGAAGGATGAATCAGTGAGCTGGAAGATGAAATGATGGAAATAACTTCTGAAGAGCAGAATAAAGTAAAAAGAATGAAAAGAACTGAGGATAGTCTCAGAGACTTCTGGGACAATATCAGACACACCAACATTCTAATTATAGGGGTCCCAGAAGAAAGGGTATGAGAAAATTTTTGAAGAGATTATAGTTGAAAATTTCACCAACATGGAAAAGGAAATAGTCAATCAAATCCACGAGACACAAAGAGTCCCATATAGGATAAACCCAAGGAGAAGCACACCAAGACACATACTAATCAAACTAACGAAGACTAAACACAAAGAAAGAATATTAAAAGCAGCAAGTGAGAAGCAACAAGTAACATACAAGGGACCCCATATGCTTAACAACCTATCTTTCAGCAAGAACTCTACAGGCTAGAAAGAAACGGAGGACATATTTAAAGTACTGAAAGGGGAAAATCTACAACCAAGATTACTGTACCCGGCAAGGATCTCATTCAAAATTGATGGAGAAATCAAAATTTTTCAGACAAGCAAAAGTTAAGAGAATTCGGTACCACCAAACCAGCTTTACAACAAATGTTAAAGGAACTTATATAGTCAAGAAATACAACAGAAGAAAAAATACCTACAAAATCAATCCCAAACAATTAAGAAAATCGCAATAGAAACATATATATTAATAATTATTTTAAATCTAAATATTAAATGCTCCAACCAAAAGAGACAGACTGGCTGAATGGATACAAATACAAGACCCATATATGTGCTGTCTACAATGTGGGAGACCCAGGTTCGACCCCTGGGTCAGGAAGATCCCCTGGAGAAGGAAACAGCAACCCACTCCAGTACTCTTGCCTGGAAAATCCCATGGATGGAGGAGCCTGGTGGGCTACAGTCCATGGGGTCGCTACGAGTCAGACACGACTGAGCTACTTCACTTTTCACTTTTACCAAGAAACCCACTTCAGACTTAAAGACACATATAGACTGAAAGTGAGAGGATGGAAAAATATATTCCATGCAATTGGGAAGCAAAAGAAAGCTGAGGTAGCAATCCTCATAGCAGATAAAATAGACCTTAATATAAAGAAGATTACAAGAGATAAGGAAGAACACTACATAATGACCAAGGGATCAATCCAAGAGGAAGACGTAGCAATTGTAAATATCTATGCAACCAACATGGGAGCTCCTCAATACATAAAACAAACACTAACAGACATAAAAGGAGAAACTGACAGTAACACAGTAATAGAGACTTTGACACCCCACTCATACCAATGGACAGATCATCAAAACAGAAAATTAATAAGGAAACACAAGTCTTAAATGATACATTAGATGAGATGGATCTCATTGATATCTTCAGGACATTCCACTCAAATGCAGAAGAATACACCTTCTTCTCAAGTGCTCATGGAACATTCTCCAGGATAGATCACATCTTGGGTCACAAATCAAATCTCAGTAAATTTAAAAAAATTGAAATCATGTCAAGCATCTTCTCTGATGCTTGACAACACCATGAGACTAGATATCAATTACAAGAAAAAAGCAGTAAGAAACACAAACTCATGGAGATTAAGCAACATGTTTCTAAATAACCAACAGTTTACTGAAGAAACCAAAAGGGAAATTTAAAAATTTCTAGAAACAAATGACAATGAAAACACAACAACTCAAAACCTGTGGGATGAAGCAAAAGCAGTCCTAAGAGGGAATTTTATAGCAATACAATCCTACCTCAAGAAAAACATCGAATAGACAACCTAACTTTATACCTAAAACAACTGGAAAAAGAAGAACAAAAAAACACCAAAATTAGTAGAAGGAAAGAAATCATAAAGATTCGAGCAGAAATAAATGAAAATGAAATGAAAGAAACAATAGTAAAGATTAATAAAACTAAAAGCTGGTTCTTTGAGAAGATAAACAAGATTGACAAACCTTTAGCCAGACTCATCAAGGAAAAAAGAGAGAAGAATCAAATCAACAAAATTAGAAATGAAAAAGGAGAGGTTACAACAGACAATACAGAAATACAAAGGATTATAAGAGACTATTATGAACAACTATATGGCAATAAAATGGATAACCTGGAAGAAATGGACAGGTTCTTAGAAAAGTTCAATCTTCCAAGACTGAAACAGAAGAAATAGAAATTATGAACAATCCAATCACAAGCACTGAAATTGAAGCTGTGATCAAAAACCTTCCAAAAAATAAAAGCCTAGGACCAGATGGCTTCAAAGAATTCTATCAAACATTTAGATAAGGGCTAATGCCTGTCCTTCTAAAACTCTTTCAAAAAATTGCAGAGGAAGGAACACTTCCAAAGTCATTCCACAAGGCCACCATCACCCTGATACCAAAACCAGACAAGACAACACAAAAAAGAAAACTACAGGTCAATATCACTGATGAACATAGATGCAGAAGTTCTCAACAAAATTTTAGCAAACAGAATTCAGCAACACATCAAAAAGCTCACACACCATGGTCAAGTTGGGTTTATTCCAAGAATGCAAGGATTCTTCAATATATGCAAATCAATCAATGTGATACACCATATTAACAAATTGAAAGATAAAAATCATATGATAATCTCAACAGATGCAGGAAAAGCCTTGACAAAATTCAGTATCCATTTATGATTAAAACTCTTCAAAAAATGGGCATAGAAGGAACCTACCTCAACATAGTAAAGGCTATATATGATAAGCCTGCAGCAAACATTATTCTCAATGGTGAAAAACTGGAAGCATTCCCCCTGAGATCAGGAACAAGACAAGGGTGTTCACTTTTGCCACTATTATTCAACATGGTTCTGGAAGTCCTAGTTACAGCAATCGGAGAAGAAAAAGAAATAAAAGGAATCCAGATCAGAAAAGAAGTAAAGCTCTTACTGTTTGCAGATGACATGATACGGTACATAGAAAACCCTAAAGATAGTATCAGAAAATTTCTAGAGCTAATCAGTGAACTTAGCAAAGTTGCAGGATACAAAATCAATACACATAAATTACTTGCATCTCTATAGACTAACAATGAAAAATTAGAAAGAGAAATTAAGGAATCAATCCCATTCACCATTGCAACAAAAATAATTAAATATCTAGGAATAAATTTACCTAAGGAGACAAACTATACACAGAAAATTACAAGACACTGATGAAAGAAATCAGAGATGACATAAACAGATGGAAAGATATTCCATGTTCCTGGGTTGGAAGAATCAATATTGTGAAAATGATTATATTACCAAATGCAATCTACAGATTCAATGCAATCCCTATCAAATTACTAATGGCATTTTTCACAGAACTAGAACAAAAAATTTCACAATTCATATGGAAACACAAAGACACAAAGCAGTCTTGAGAAAGAAGAATGGAGTTGGAGGAATCAACCTTCCTGACTTCAGATTATACTACAAAGCTACAGTCATCAAGACATTATGGTACTGACACAAAAACAGAAATATAGACCAATGGAACAAGATAGAAAGCTTAGAAATAAGCCCATGCACCTATGGGTACCTTATTTTTGACAAATGAGGCAAGAATATACAGTGGGGCAAAGACAGCCTCTTCAAAAAATAGTGCTGGGAAAACTGGACAGGTACATGTAAAAGAATGAAATTAGAACACTTACTAACACCATACACAAGACAAACTCAAAATGGATTAAAGACATAAATGTAAGACCAGAAACTATAAAATTCTTAGAAGAAAACATAGCAGGACACTCGAGGACATAAATCAAAGCAAGATCCTCTATGACCCACCTCTTAGAGTAATGGAAATAAAAACAAAAGTAAACAAGTGATTTAACTTAAAAGCTTTTGCACAGCAAAGGAAACTATAAGCAAGGTGAAAAGACAACCCTCAGAATGGGAGCAAATAATAGCAAATGAAACAACTGACAAAGGATTAATTAATCCAAAATATACAAGCAGCTCATCCAACTCAATACCAGAAAAGCAGACAACCCAATCAAAAAGTGGGGAAAAGACCTAAACAGACATTTCTCCAAAGACATACAGATGGCTAACAAACACATGAAAAGATGCTCAACATCACTCATTATTAGAGAAATGCAAATCAAAACCACAATGACATATCACCTCACACCAGTCAGAATGACCATCATCAAAAAGCCTACAAACAATAAATGCTGGAGAAGGTGTGGAGAAAAGGGAACACTCTTGCACTGTTGGTGGGAATGTAAATTGATACAGCCACTATGGAAGACGGTATGGAGATTCCTTAAAAAATCTAGGACTAAAACCACCATATGACCCAACAATCCCACTCCAAGGCATATACCCTGAGGAAACTGGGTTGAAAAAGACACATGTATCCCATTGTTCATTGCAGCACTATTTACAATAGCTAGAACATGGAAGCAACCTAGATGTCCATTGACAGATGAATGGATAAAGAAGTTGTGGTACATATACACAACAGAATATTACTCAGTCATAAAAAGGAATGCATTTGAGTCAGTTCTGATGAGATGGACGAACCTAGAACCTATTATACAGAGTGAAGTGAGTCAGAAAGAGAAAGGTAAATATTGTATTCTAACGCACATATATGGAATCTAGAAAAATGGTACTGAAGAATTTACTTGCAGGGCATCAGTAGAGAAACAGACATAGAGAATAGACTTATGGACATGGGGAGAGGGGAGGAGAGGGTGAAATGTATGGAGAGAGTAATGTGGAAACTTACATTATCATGTGTAAAATAGGTAGCCAATGGGAATTTGCTGCATGTCTCAGGAAACTCAAACGGGGGCTCTGTATCAACCTAGAGGGGTGGGATGGGGAGGGAGATGGGAGGGAGGTTCAAAAGGGAGGGGATATATGTAAACCTATGGCTGATTCATGTTGAGGTTTGACAGAAAACAACAAAATTCTGTAAAGCAATTATTCTTCAATAAAAATATAAATTAAAAAAAGAAAAGAAAAAAAACCCAGTATCTGGCTATCAGGGTGTTCAGTGCCACAGAGGTGATCCCCCACGCAGTGTAGAAGAAAACTCCTCTGACACCAGAGAGGGGCTGAGGATCAGCTGGGTCCCCTGGGCACCTGAGATGGAGTGGTGGCTGAATTCCAAGACTCCCAGTGCTCTGCTCAGGCTGTTTGCAGTGAGAGGGGTTTCCAGGTAAGTCAGTTCTATGTGTATGTCCTTCAGCCCATGGTTTGCCTAAAAGAGGCCTTGTCAGCATCTTTTTAGTATTCTTGATCTCACCCCTGTGGTCAGGGCCTTAAGCCCAGATGATGAATAATTAACTTCAAGGGCACTGGAAGAGCCCAGACACAGAAATAGATCTGCCCACCCAGTAGTGATGCCTAAAATTCCACCATTCATTCTTAAATGTCAAGATTTAGACCTCTAATTTAAGAACAAGCTCCCTGAAGAATTCACTTAAAGGGTTCAGACGCCAAGACAGATGCCACTAACAGACACAGCCCTGAGGTGCCTGGACCCTGAGGTTGGAGGGAGGGGCCCCACTGAAAGAAGAAGGACTTACACAGACTCTGGGGACTGTCTAGGTCTGGGCACTACCTCACCAATGTGTGTCACAATCTGGCAGCCCCAGTGTCTTGCACACCCACTACTCTCAGGAAAAAAATACATCACCCCCTGCATACTCCAAGACCTCCGGGGGGCTCCTGCATCTAGATGCAGAAGCCCTGCTTTTATAGCCACGAAACGTTGAACTCAGTGAAGAAATTCATATGTTTCTTTTCCCTCGTAACCCCCATAGCTTCCAGAGCCCAACAGGAGACAAATGGAAATGCTCTTCTGTGACAGGGTTGACAGCAAGGAGTGAAGGCATCAAGCCAGCCAAGAATGGCAGCAGGCAGAGTGTGCGTGGCAGTGGGATGGGGCCTGGCTCAAGCTGACATCTGATTTGATGAGCGGGCCCTGAGAGACCTCAAAGGTGCTCCCACCTCAGAGCCGGGCTCACTCCACTGCTGCCTATGCCTTCCCCATCTGTCCCCCATGGGATCCAAATGTCTCTCGGCCAAGAAGTTTCTTGCCATATTAATAGAATACGGGAAGCAGTTGTTTTCAATTCACAGGGAGTTATGTGGCAGGATAGTTCTTCAGTATGTTGAAGTATTTCTGTTTGGTTTTTTTTTTAACTTTTTGCTACCACACAACTTAGTCCATTCAGGCAGGGTGTTATTTTAGACGGGTGGTCCTCAGGGTGGGGTCACCCACTGGGGAACAGAGCACAAATGTTCAGGCTTTTGACTTCCAATGCAGGTTGCCAAGACTCAGGGAAGAAAAGTATGGTAGGAGCTGAGGCTTCATATTGCAGGAGCCAAGCTTTTCGAAAGAGAAAGTTGTGGTTTTGATTTGGTCCTCAAAGGCCTGGAGGACAAGGCTTTGTCCTTAGACAGCAGGCTAAGGAAGGATGCTTTCAGACAGGGCTCCAGTGGAGGAGATGAGTGCATAGAGTGGGTGGAGGATGCCCCGAGCCCCGGCCAGGACTGCTCAAGCGCCCATTGCCTGAAACAGGAGAGGACAGAGAGCTAGACCTCTCCTGCCAGAGTTTGTGATCACGGCAGGTGAGACGGTTATGCTTGAACGTGGTGCCCAGACCACCTCCAGCTTTCCCCTCCACTGAGTCTGCGGTGTTTCTGGCCCTCAAGACTAGAGATGAAGCCTTCGCTTTAATATCCCTGCTTTAAGCAGCAGGATGGAGAGAGGGAAAAGGAGGGCAAAGCCTGCCCCGCAGCCCTTCTTCAAGCTATTTCCCATTCACTGCCTCATGGCACCTCTGCCTATAGGTCAGACAAACAAGAGCTGACCCAGTCCACCAGAGCCACGTACTCCAGAAATTCAGCAACAACTCATCTGTGGCTGTTGAAAGATAAATTTAAATTAATTAAAATTAAGTAATATTTAGTACTAACATCACTAATCATCAAGGAAATGCGAATCAAAGCCCCAATAAAATATCATCTCACACTTAGAATAACTATCATCAAAAATGAGATAACAAGTGATGATAAGGGTGGAGAAAAGGGACTCCCGTACAACTGTAAGTGAACATGTGAACTGAGGCACCCTCTATGGAAAACAGTACAGAGATTCTTCAAAAAATTAAAAATAGAACTACCAAATGTTCCAACAATCCCACTTGTGAGATATGTGTATGTGTGTGTTTATTAAATTGAAAAGTTATCTGCACCCACTGTTCACTTCAGTATCATAATGTCCATTGACGGAAGAGTGCATTTTTAGAAATGTGGTATATATATATTCTGTGAATATTATTCAGAAAAAAAGAAGGAAATCTTGTCACCTGCAACAATATGGATGGAACTTAAGGGCATTATGCTAAGTAAAATGTCAGACAAAGACAAATATCATATGAACTTACTTATATGTGGAATCTAAAAAACAAAATATTAAGCTAATAGATACAGAGGACAGATTGGTGCTTGCAAGAGGAGAGGGGATTGGGTGTGTGCAAAAAGGGTGAAGGTGGTCAAAAATTATAAACGCCCAGTTATAAAATAAGTCCTGGGGATGTAACGTACAGCATGGTGACTATAGTTCATAATACTGTGCTGTATATTTGAAACTCACTGACAGAAGAGATTTTAGAAGTTATCACAATAAAACAAAATTTGCATCTGTCTGTGATAAAAGATGTTAACTACACTTATTATGACCGTTTCACAACATATACAAATATCAAATTATTACCTTGTAAGCAGGAGGAGAAGGGGATGACAGAAGATGAGATGGCTGGATGGCATCACCAACTCGATGGAGATGAGTCTGAGTAAACTCCGGGAGTTGGTGATGGACAGGGAGGCCTGGTGTGCTGCAATTCATGGGGTTGCAAAGAGTCTGACACGACTGAGCAACTGAACTGACTGAACTGACTGACTGACACCCCAAATTAACAGTGTTATATGTCAATTATACTTCAATAAAAATAAATAAAAAACAAAAAATTTTAAAAGTCAGCTTCTCTGTTATAGTAGCATTTTTAACATTTTAAGTGTTTGATAAAGAAGACCATACACAAAAACAAACTCAAAATGGATTAAAGATCTAAATGTAAGACCAGAAACTATAAAACTCCTAGAGTAGAACATAGGCAAAACACTCTCTGACATAAATCACAGCAGGATCCTCTATGACCCACATCCCAGAATATTAGAAACAAAAGCAAAAATAAACAAATGGGACCTAATGAAACTTAAAAGCTTTTGCACAACAAAGGAAACTATAAGCAAGGTGAAAAAACAGCCCTCAGATTGGGAGAAAATAATAGCAAACGAAGCAACAGACAAAGGATTAATCTCAAAAATATACAAGCAACTCCTGCAGCTCAACTCCAGAAAAATAAATGACCCAATCAAAAAATGGGCCAAAGATCTAAACAGACATTTCTCCAAAGAAGACATACAGATGGCTAACAAACACATGAAAAGATGCTCAACATCACTCATTATCAGAGAAATGCAAATCAAAACCACAATGAGGTACCATTACATGCCAGTCAGGATGGCTGCTATCCAAAAGTCTACAAGCAATAAATGCTGGAGAGGGTGTGGAGAAAAGGGAACCCTCTTACACTGTTGGTGGGAATGCAAACTAGTACAGCTGCTATGGAAAACAGTGTGGAGATTTCTTAAAAAACTGGAAATAGAACTGCCATATGACCCAGCAATCCCACTTCTGGGCATACACACCGAGGAAACCAGATCTGAAAGAGACATGTGCACCTTAATGTTCATCGCAGCAGTGTTTATAATAGCCAGGACACGGAAGCAACCTAGATGCCCATCAGCAGACGAATGGATAAGGAAGCTGTGGTGCATATACACCATGGAATATTACTCAGCCATTAAAAAGAATTCATTTGAATCAGTTCTAATGAGATGTTTGAAACTGGAGCCCATTATACAGAGTGAAGTAAGCCAGAAAGATAAAGACCATTACAGTATACTAACACATATATATGGAATTTAGAAAGATGGTAATGATAACCCTATATGCAAAACAGAAAAAGAGACACAGATGTACAGAACAGACATTGGGACTCTGTGGGAGAAGGTGAGGGTGGGATGTTTCAAGAGAACAGCATCGAAACATGTATATTATCTAGGGTGAAACAGATCACCAGCCCAGGTTGGATGCATGAGACAAGTGCTCGGACCTGGTGCACTGGGAAGACCCAGAGGGATCGGGTAGAGAGGGAGGTGGGAGGGGGCATCGGGATGGGGAATACGTGTAAATCCATGGCTGATTCATGTCAATGTATGACAAAAACCACTACAATATTGTAAAGTAGTTAGCCTCCAACTAATAAAAAAATGAAAAAGAAAAAATTTTAAAAATTAAAAAAAAAAGAAGGCTGAATGCCAAATAATTTATATTTTTGAACTGTGGTGTTGGAGAAGATCCTTGAGAGTCCCTTGGACAGCAAGGAGATCAAACCAGTCAATCCTAAAGGAAATCAACCCTGAATATTCATTGGAAGGACTGATGCTGAAGCTGAAGCTCCAATACTTTATGAAGTATACTTTCCACCTGATGTGAAGAACCAACTCATTGGAAAAGACCCTGATGATGGGAAAGAGTGAGGGCAGGAGGAGAAGGGGGAGACAGAGGATGAGATGGTTGGATGGCATCACCAACTCAATGGACTTGAGTCTGAGCAAACTCTGGGAGATGGTGAAGGACAGGGAAGCCTTGTGTGCTGCAGCCCGTGGGGTAGCAGAGAATTGGACATGACTTAGCAACCGAACAACATCAATTATTTGACAGCCATTTGGAGCTAGGGCCTACCATACTGGACAGCACAAACAGAAAATTCCATCACGGAAGAAAGGTCTGCTGGAAGCACTGCTCAGACAGGTGAAGGATTAGAGCTTCCACTCATGGGCCCCCTTTGGTGCTCCTGCTCCTTTCCTCATCATTATCCCCACTTCTGGTGACCAGTGCCACATACTGGCCCCATCACACCAACCAATAGGATGGACACTCTGCCTGATGCCAGGGCCCAAAGCCAGCCAAGTCAAGTGCTGTCAGTATGGGAAGAGAGACCAACAGGGATAAGGAGGAAGACAAGGAAGTTAGGGCAAGGCGGCCTGGGGTACTGTCAGCCCATGTGGTAGATGACTGGGCAAATGGAGGTGAAACTCCTCCCTCAACTTTCTCATCCATCCACTCACCCATCCACCCATCCCCTGTCCATCCACCCACTGACCCACTCATCCATCCACCTATCCATCCAACCATCGATCCCACACTCCTGCTTTCCAGGTATTGTGGATACAAAACAAATGAGCCACAATCTCCCACCTCGGTATGAAAACGGCTAGTATAGCAATAATAATAATATCAACAACAGCAGCAGCACTAATACCAATCAGCACAGTGGTGTGATAAACGTGCCGAGAGACACGAGGGGAGGGCCCGCTGGAGACAGAGTAATTGCTGACTAAGTGCCAAGGAGCCGTCTAAGCTTCCTCCTCCCTTAAGGAGTCCGCGCTTCCCAAGGTAGGCTAAGGCTGTCAGTCCACTTGCTGGGACCTGCCCAAACACCTGGAGGGAGGCTTGTGGGGGTTGAGACCTGCTCTGGCGAGGCCGCTCAGCCAAGATGGGGTCCAGGTCACCCCGACCTGTCCACCCTGTGGCTGGACATTCCTAGACTGCCAAGTCTCTGCTCCTACAAAAGGAACAGACCCAGGAACCCCCAAGGTAACCCCACCTGCAGAGGATCTTGGTCCAAGCTGCCTTTGCAACTCTGGCTTCTCTTCAGAGGAGTTGGAAAAGGTGTTCTCAGGGCCTGGCCATGGTCCCAGCTCTTCCATTCTGCAGCTGCAGGCCTGCTCAGAGCTTAGGAAGCCCTGTCTATAACGCATAGGCCCATTCATCTTGCAGAGTTATGTGAGGATTGAAGGCAATGTGAACAAAGGCCTAGCTGGGGGCTGGCACACAGCTGGTGCCTAATAAATACTATACATGGTTACAAGAAGTGGAGAGCTCCCTTTCCACTCTCACAAACTCTAATGCTATAAACTAGAGATTTCAGGCATACAGGATTATTTCTGTAACTTCACAAGCCTGAACAAAACCATCCTGTGCATGAGCTCTGGCTTGCACTCAGTGGAAAAGGGCAACAGGCCATAAATCAAAACACCTTGTCCTGCCTGGGGAATCTGCTCCCCCACACACTTTACCTGAGTCTCTGGAGAATTTTCATCACACATGTCAACATGCCAGCCAGTCAGGAGGTCTGCATCCTCCAGGGAACTGGAAACTGCCTTTTATAAGCATGCAAAGAGCCACAGAGCTCTTTGGATTCATGGCAGGTGGTCAACAGGGCTTTGCAAACCTGACAGAGAGCTGGTTGGCTGCTTTTCACTGCTGCTTGTGAAAAAGTTTAAGATCAGATCAATTAGTTGTAAATGCAGCTTGAGAGCTGAGTAGGCCATGGGTTTACAAAACTACTTCCCCCCTACAGGAACATACTCTACAGGCAACAGTTGCCCAAGTGCTCAAGTGAGATGAAGCAACAAAGATTTCTAAAGAACCAGGTGTTGGGGTATGTTTGAGGGAAAACAGATAAATCATTCAAACAGCACTTATTTATTTAATGATTACTCTTCAGGTACTCTGCTAGTTAGTGAATGAGACAAGGGTAGTCCCTAACTTTATGGACTTGGTATTCAAGTTGAGGAGCAGATAAGGAAATAATCAAACAAAACTATTACAAGTGTTCAAGTGTTGTGAAGAAAATAAACAAAGGACTGAGATAATAACACTAGGGGATCAGCGGCCTGTTTTTTAAACTGAGATCAGAAGGATGGAGAATGAGCTAGTCATGGGGAAAATGCAAGGGAAAACATTAGGCAGACAGGGAGTAGTATGTGCAAATGTCCTGGGGCAGGAAAAATGTTACCGTGCTCAATTTCCTGAAAGACTGGAGCACAGTCAGGGAGGTAAGAACAGAATGATGCAGACCACATAAGCCATAATAGAGAGCATGAATTTTATTCTTAGTTAAATGAAAAGCTATTAGAAATTTCCCCAGAGGAGTCATGTGTTCGCATTTATGCTTGAGAAATACTACTCTTCTGTTCCTGCATGGAGAACAGACTAGAAGCCTACAAACAATAAATGTTGGAGAGGGTGTGGACAAAAGGGAACGTCTTACACTGTTGGTGGAAATGAAAAACTGGTACAGCTGCTATGGAGACCAGTGTGGAGATTCCTTAAAAAAACTGGAAATAGAGCTGCCACACAACCCAGCAATCCCACTGCTGGGCATGCACACCGAGGAAATCAGAATTGAAAGAGACACGTGTACCCCAATGTTCATTGCAGCACTGTTTACAATAGCTAGGACATGGAAGCAACCTAGATATCCATCAGCAGATGGATGGATAAGGAAGTCGTGGTACATATACACAATGGAATATTACTCAGCTATAAAATGGAATGCATTTGAGTGGTTTCAATGAGGTGGATGAAGCTGGAGCCTATTATACAGAGTGAAACAAGTCAGAATGAGAAGACAGATACTGTATATTAATGCATATATATGGAATTTAGAAAGATGGGTAACCATGATCCTACATGCAGGGCAGCAAAGGAGACACAGATGTAAAGAACAGACCTTTGGACTCAGTGGGAGAAGATGAGGGTGGGATGATTTGAGAGAATAGCACTGAAACATGTATATCACCATATGTAAAACAGATGACCAGTGTGAGTTCAAGGCATGAAGCAGGGCACCCAAAGTAGGTGGTCAGGAATTACCCAGAGGGCTGGGGTGGGGAGGGAGGTGGGAGGGAGCTCAGGATAGGGGGACACATATATACCTATGGCCAATTCATGTTATATGACAAAAATAATCACAATATTGTAAAGTAATTATCCTCCAATTAAAATAAATTAATATTTTAAAAAGAATTAAAAGTGCATTCAAAGAAATTTAAAAGCAATCCAAGTAAAAAGTGATGACTACTTGAATGAGAGTGATGTCAGATAGAGAAAAGTGGAGAGAATTCAAAATATACTTTGGATCTAGAACCCAATGTCACTTGCTGCTAGGTTGGATTTGAGATTGGAAGGAAAAAAGGAGCCTCATGAACTCCTGGCTTTAAAATGATGGTACTAGATGCTGGGATGAGGACACTGGTTGAGGTTAGATATATCAAAATGGGAAATCAGGAGTTCTGTGTTGGACCTATGAAGTTTGAGATGCTGTGGAACAACCAAATACAAGTGATTTAAGGCCCTCGGGAACTCAGATGAGAGATCTGAACTAGAGATACGAATGTGAGGCCATTAAAACATAGATGAAAATCGCCCAAGTGGAGCAGTGCGCGACAGACTTAGAAGTCAGAGGTAGAAGAAGAGTAAGCCGAGAAGACAGAGAAGCGGCAGAGGAGGAGGAGAAAACCTCGGAGAAAGTTGGGCTGCAGAAAGCAAGAGAAGTGCTTTAAGAAGGAGCTCAACAGATCGTCTGCTAAAACGTTAGGTGAGCACCAAGACGTGCCCATGGACGTCTGGAAGGCCACCGAGCTTGACCAGAGCAGGTCCACTGGGGCTGTGGGACGGAGGCCACGGAGCGCAGAATGAAGCGAGATGACAAAGAGGAGACAATAGATGGAGTTGCACCATTCGCGGGCTGCCCCACACCTTGAGAACACTCTGGCTCTGTTCGGGGGCCCTCTGCACCTGCGCCCCGAGTAGACTAGAAAAAACTCTCCTCCCGGTCTCCTTTGCACCCAGCGCACCCAGGGCGCAGGCACGTGACCTAAGATTCTCCAATCAGATTCAACTTCAGGAGACATCAAAATCCCTTCCCAGCCGCCTTTGCAGAGAAGGCTTAAGAATGTGAGCTGACCCCTCCCCCGCCCCAGTCCTATTCAGTCTCATAAGGCGTCAGTCTGGAGGGAGGCTTCAGAGGGCAGGAGTGGCCAGGCCCCAAGCGCTGGAGGGACACTGCTGGTGGCAGCCGTGTATGGCAGTGAGGTCAGGCTCCAGGTACCAGGCCCTCTGTAACATCTGGTGCTCCGTGGGCCAGGGGCAGTGCTTTCCTCTCTAGCCTGTTACTTCAGCCTCCCCCAAAATTCCTTTTAATAAATTCCTCTTTTGCTTAACCATCTTGACACAGCTTCTGTTGCACATATAAACAACTATTCCTGATTTAGTAGGATAGAAAATTACAAAAAGATCAGAACAGGGAGCAAGGAAGAGCCTGAGTGCCCTGATTCCCCTGGATGATGGACCAGCCCTGGACTGCCTCAGACTTCCTGTTGTAGGAGACCAATACATCCCTCCCCATTATTCAGGTTTTCTTGCAACCAAGGGCACACCTAACTGATCCGAAATCTGGTGGATGGCAGGGGAGCCCTGCAGGGATGGGGGGAGGGAGGAGGAAGAGGCAGATAACGAGAACCCTACTTTCCAGGACAGAATGCTGGGGATCCTTGTCATGCCACAGCAAAACATTTGGCCAAATAGTGGGGCACAGACTATACACTGAGTGAGGCTGTCGACTTGGGGAGATGTTAGGAAAAATCCAGAACGGGGCTGTTGTTGGCTACTTTAGGCAATGTTCCACAATAGAGGAATGGGCTGAGATCAGAAAGAGCCAGATGTCAGGCAGCATAGGAGGGAATGTGACAATATGAGAGAAGCTCCCTCTTTCAGTGGCCTTCAAGCTGTATGGAGTGAAAGTTCCAGAAGAGTCTTACAAGATTTTACACACACACACAGAGTTTCTTTACACTAGACTGAAATTGTTGCCTGCAAACAACAGCCATAGCAGGAGATAAAATTGGGACACAAGGTCTTTCTCCAGGTCCTACTCTTAAGAATTTCATCTTAACAGAGAGACCCCCAGAAAAGAGCATATGAAGGGGCATCTCCCATGAGGCTACTGTTTTGAATGTAGTAACAATCCAGTTAGGGTGAAAGCAAAACACAGATGCCAAGTAGGTAAATCATTGGAATTATTGTATAAGACTTAGGCTGGGGTAGATCTTTGACTATGATTCCTTTTGAATGGAATGACCTCCCCTCACCCTCAACAAAATACCAAAGGCCAACCAGGTTTTTGAGTAAAATTATTACCTGAAATAATTCAATGGATAACACTAATCCCTTCTGAAGGGATAAGAAAGACTTCCTCAATGATCAACACACACACACACACACACACACACACACACAAAATAGAAGAAAACAGTGGAATGGGAAAGACTAGAGATCTCTTCAAGAAAATAAGAGATGCCAAGGGAATATTTCATGCAAAGATGGGCACAATAAAGGACAGAAATGGTATGGACCTAACAGAAGGAGAAGATATTAAGAAAAGGTGGCAAGAATACAAAGAAAAATTGTACAAAAAAGATCTTCACAACCCAGATAACCACCATGGTGTGGTCACCCACCTACAGCCAGACATCCTGGAGTGTGAAGTTAAGTGGGCCTTAGGAAGCCTCACTATGAACAAAGCTAGTGAAGGTGATGGAATTCCAGCTGAGCTATTTCAAATCCTAAAAGATGATGCTGTGAAAGTGCTGCACTCAATATGCCATCTAATTTGGAAAACTCAGCAATGGCCACAGGACTGGAAAAGGTCAATTTTCATTCCAATCCCTAAGAAAGGCAATGCCAAAGAATGTTCAAACTACTGCACATTTGCACTCATCTCACATGCTAGCAAAGTAATGTTCAAAATTCTCCAAGCCAGGCTTCAACAGTACGTGTACCATGAACTTCCAGATGTTCAAGCTGGATTTAGAAAAGGCAGAGGAACCAGAGATCAAATTGCAACATCCATTGTATCATTGAAAAAGCAAGAGAGTTCCAGAAAAACATCTACTTCTGCTTTATTGACTACATCAAAGCCTTTGTGTGGATTACAACAAACTGGAAAATTCTTAAGAGATAGGAATACCAGACCACTTTACCTGCCTTCTGAGAAATCAGTATGCAGGTCAAGAAGCAACAGTTAGAACTGGACATGGAACAACAGACTGGTTCAAAATTGGGAAAGGAGTACATCAAAGCTGTTTGTTGTCACCCTGCATATTTAACTTATATGCAGAGTACATCATGCAAAATGCTGGGCTGGATGAAGCACAAGCTGGAATCAAGATTGCCGGGAGAAATATCAATAACCTCAGATATGCAGATGATGCCACCCTAATGGCAGAAAGTGAAGAAGGACTAAAGAGCCTTTTGATGAAGGTGAAAGAGAAGAGTGAAAATGTTGGCTTAAAACTCAACATTCAGAAAACTAAGATCATGGCATCCAGTCCCATCACTTCATGGGAAATAGTTGGAGAAACAATGGAAACAGTGACAGACGTTTTTTTTTGGGGGGGGGGGGGGGCTCCAAAATCACTGCAGATGGTGATGGCAGCCATGAAATTAAAAGACGCTTACTCCTTGGAAGAAAAGCTATGACCAACCTAGACAGCATATTAAAAAGCAGAGACATTACTTTGGCAACAAAGGTCTGTCTAGTCAAAGCTATGGTTTTTCCAGTAGTCATGTATGGATGTGAGAGTTGGACCATAAAGAAAGCTGAGCACTGAAGAACTGATGCTTTTGAACTGTGGTGTTGGAGAAGACTCTTGAGAGTCCCTTGGACTGCAAGGAGATTCAACCAGTCCATCCTAAAGGAAATCAATCCTTAATATTGATTGGAAGGACTGATGCTGAAGGTGAAACTCCAAAACTTTGGCTACTTAATGCAAAAAACTGAGTCCTTAGAAAAGACCCTGATGCTGGGAAAGATTGAGGGCAGGAGGAGAAGGGGATGACAGAGGATGAGACGGTTGGATGACATCAGCAACTCGATGGACATGAGTTTGAGTAAACTCCAGTAGTTGGTGATGGACAGGGAGTCCTGGCATGCTGCAGTCCCTGGAGTTGCAAAGAGTCAGACACGACTGAGCGACTGAACTGAACTGAAGTGAACAGCAATCCCTGGCCCTCAGGACCCCAAATGCCCTCCAACTGGAAGCTGTGTGACCCCAGCGATGGCATGCCTCTGACCACCTGCGTTACGTGTAACCACGAGAGTAATGGACAGGGATGATCGCTGTGGAGGGCAGGACCAAGTCCACAGTGGGTAATGACTACAGCAGATACTCCCAGAAGCAGAGCAGGGTGCCAGGTGGCCGAAGGAGGAGCAGAGTGTCCTCACAGGGTGGGACGTTTGCTGCAGGCACCGGTGACAGCTGCCAATGCTGGAGCAGAGAATTGTCTTGTAGTTTGAAGGTCATAGGACTTTTCCAACGAGCCTAATGGAGAAGCTGGCCTGGTGTAGAGATATGAAACTTTGGCTCTCTGCCATGGGAGGCAGTGACATTTCCTGTGGGGGCTGGGGAAGGGTGGGATGAGTGCTGGGCAACAAAGAGGCAGACTGTGTGCAGTTACTGCTCGCTGCCTGCTCAGTGTCCACCCTCCTTTCTTCTTCACGGACAGGGGACAGGTGTGGAAGTGAGGCTCCAAGTGCCTTTCTGAAATACTCATTTTCTCAGTTAGCTAATGGTATAAACAGTGCCATATTCATTCTTTCTCCCAATCTATTTAAGTGGAGTCAAAAAATAAAACTGAAATATAAATCAGCATTATGTTTTTATGGTATTAATCAATAGCTCCGTCTTTAGAGTCAGACACGACTGAGTGACTGAGCGTGCACACACACACACACACACACACACACACTTGCTTTGGCTAGTTGGCTGACTTTCCCATAGAACAGGAAGGTCAAGAAGATGAATAAGTTCCCAGATGGGCCTTTTGGGGATTCAGACGTGAAACTGGAAGGAGAATCTAATAACTGAAGGGGGCATGTGCCCCAGGCTCACAGATTAGTTAGTCCCCAAGGGCCACTCAATAGAAGGATGTAACTGAGAGCAGGACATTAGGCAGTTAAACCACAGAGCCTTCCAGTTGTCAGCAAAGTGTTGAGGAAGCGTGATTTTCTCCCAGTTTCACAGCTTCTTGGAGGCCATCCGCAGAGTGTGGCCTTGTGAGGTGGAGTCTTACACCTCACGTTTGCCTCTTCTGAGAGCCTCGTGTGGTGGTATGCAGAGACTCATCACTGCTGTGTATTCACTCCTCTGCCTCTGCCAGTGCACCCAGAACAGTTAGGGGAAGAGAACTTGGCCCAGGAGCCCACATTTCCTAGGTATCTACCAAGGCGCTGCACACATTCAGAGACGTGATCTCATTTAATCCTCATAGCCCTTTCTCCCCCTGGCGCAGTGAAGTGGGGATTATACCCCCATCTTACAGATAAAGTGATTGGATAAGACAAATTGGGTAATTAGCTAAAGCTGCCTGGCTGGAAAGCCAGGTGCTGGAAGCAGCCCTTCTCAGTGCTTGGAGCCGCAGCTCTGCCCCCAGACGCCGTTGCTGGCAGTTTCTATGGGACCGTAGGTGTGAGAGCATTTGTTATCTTGTAAGACAGAAGAGCTGGTCAGGGAAGTGAGGAAACTCACTGGCTCCAGAGCCAGGCAGCCTCAGTATGATTCCAATTCCCCTACTTACTGGCTGTATGACCTGGAGCAAGTTTCTTAACCTCTCTTGGGCTTTAGAGTCCACATATGTAAAATGGGGATAATGAGAGCAACACCTCCCACGTGGTGAGACCATAGAAAACCCTTAGAACAGCAGCGGGCACATGAGAAGTCCTGAGTAAGCAACCGTTAGCACTATTTTTATTACTTCTACTGTTGTGGTTGATGTTGACGTTGGCATAGCGAAGGAGCTTGTGAAACTGTATGGCTGAGGCTGTCATCAGGGAAAGAGTCCCGAACCCCACCAGCTCCGGAAGCCCCAGAAGTCCACCTCAGCAGCAGCAGGGGTGGGGCATGGTGAGCTGGGCTCTGCCCGCACACAGGAAGGGGTTTGGTTGTCTGTTTGTGCTGAGTGTTCGGACTCAGGCCTGCTTGGGTTCCTGCCCCCATAGAGCCTCTGACCCTGCTCTCCAAGCAAACATGCCCACACTCACATCCTGGGCAGATCCCTTCCAAGGCCTTGGCCTCTCTCAGGGGTAGCCTGCAGAGTGGGCCTGGGTTCCCAGGTCCTGTGAAAAATGCCTCTGCTGGAGCACGCGTGTGGGTCTGTGGCCCAGCCAGTCCGGGGGCACTTGCCCCTCACCCTTGCACCGTGGGTCCCTTGTCCCTGGGAAGGCCCAGGGCCAGAGGGAAAGGCTTCGGCAGGAGGGCAGGGACACCCCTGCCCCGCTCACTGCTCCCTGGGCTTTAATGCTGCCTGGATCCTCCAGCTGGTTCTCAGGGGCCCTGCCTAGTCCCTGAGCTGGGCCTAGGACAGCTCTGACCCTCAGGGCTCAGCCTCCCTACCAGGCCATTGGCCTGAGCACTCACACCCTCTTGGGGTACAGTTGGGCCTGGCCACAATCACCCAAGCCTTTACTTTCTTGAGAGAACGACACGAGACCACCATGTAAGCAAGGCTGCCTGCTCTGGTTGGCAGTGCCCTCAGATGCTTCACTCCACAACTGAAGTGTAAGGCTGGCAAGGGTGGAAAAGGAGTCTCTACAAATAGCCTGTCACCCTCACCAGGTCCCCAGCCTAGAGCCCTACACAGTAGGCATTTAAACTGGCCACAAACAGTCCCCAAATGCCCTTATTAGTCCTGATAGCCACACAGCCTCCTGTCTACCAAAACCTCCTCTCACAAAAACAGAGGTGCTGATTAGAACCTTCCTGAAACTCTGTAAGGAAACAGCCCTCCAAAGCACTAGAGGGATATTCTGGTGAAGTTTTCTTGCCCCACTCTTATCTTTGAAAAATTGCAAGAAATGTATGTTGAGTTTTACAAATTAGCACAGCATCTTTGAAAAGAGATCTACTACTGTCTTTTAAAAGCAATGAAAATATCCACCCCTTTTTACCCAGAAATCCCATTTCTGAGAATGTAGCTTAAGGAAATAGTTAAAAGGTAGAAAAAAGAAATAATGATTAAAATTAACCACTACTGGTTTGACTAAATCATCTAGGCTCACTCTGAAAATAGCCTCGTGTCTGTCCGATACCAGAAGGAAGGCCATATTCGGGCACGTCTGTCAACTCAATGGTGCCTTGTATGGCTGTTAAAAATTAAGTATGTTTCACAAGGACAAACATACAAGTGACAAAGGAACACAAAATAGTAAGTGCACCAACCAACCCGGGCCTGCACGTGACCCAGAAGGAGGTGCATGTGGGGATGACGGGGCTGTGGGGGACCTCCTTTCCTCTTCCTTCCTTTCTTCTTTCCTTTCACCCTCTCTTGCTTCCTTTAACTGAGGTCATGGGGTTTACTCTTCAAGACCCAGGGACAAGAGCCCTCAGGAGAGAGGAGGACGTGCCCTCACACTGCTTCCCAGCTTTCCTTGTTGAATCCAAATCTTTGTTCTTCCTCTCAGCCTCTGTGGAACACAAATAGCAACAAGATAGCATCATTATCACCATTGTCATTGTCATCAAAAGGACAGTAACATTAAACAGCCTCCCTAACGAATCCCTGTTTTCCCTGAAGGCCCTTCCCTGAGACTCCAGCTCCATAAAGATCTTCCTTGGGAGGCGCCAGGAGGCCTTCCCTTCATAGACGCGCCCTGGAGCCCTAATGCCCTAAGGACATGTCACACACAAGCATTCCAGCCCTAGCGGTGAAGAACACTAGGGGGAAAAATAAAATTCTTGACCTGAAGAAGGAGCTGGTGACAGTGCCTGAGGGTAGTTAGTAGACTGGACCTGGGGGTCCCAGGCAGCATCAGAGCCCAGGTATCTTTGGACTCACTGTGGCCTTGGGAGACGACCTGTGTGGGCAAATCCCCAGGAGGAGCAAACTGGGTTGGAAACTGGGCACGAGATTACCCAATATCTGAACCACTGTCTGCTCCCATGTAAAGTAGTGATTGAGACCTAGGCTAGGAAGACTTCTCAAGCAGGAAACAAACAAACAAAAAAAATCCACCATATGGGAAAAACTGATCCATTTGACCATGCTGCATTAAGAACCATTATCAGAAGACATCATGAGAGTAAAGATGAGTCACACACAGTATTCATAGCAACTGTAACCAACAAAGAGTTAGTATTCAAACTATGAAAGAACTCCAACCTGACATGGAAAATATAAGCAGTCCAATGGAAAAATGAGCAAAAGACACAGGGAGGTGTTTGTAAACAAGGAATCTGAAATTACAAAGAAAGAAAATGTTGCTTAGCCTCAAATACACAAGAAAGCCAAGATAAGAATGTGGAGCCATTGGAATCTTCCATGTGTGGGAGTCTGATTTGGCACAATCACTCTGGGAGAGTCCAGCAAGGGATCTGACAGCATCTAATGAAGGGATGTGTACCTGCCCTATGACAGGGCAGATCTACTGTTAGGGGTAAGTCATAGAGGAAACTTGTACATAGGCGTCTAGGTATGGGGAGTAGTCACAGAACACCAGTGACAGTGCAAATAACCCTCAAAAGTAGACTGCTGCTGCTACTGCTAAGTCACTTCAGTCGTGTCCAACTCTGTGTGACCCCATAGACGGAAACCCACCAGGCTCCCCCGTCCCTGGGATTCTCCAGGCAAGAACACTGGAGTGGCTTGCCATTTCCTTCTCCAATGCATGAAACTGAAAAGTGAAAGGAAAGTTGCTCAGTCGTGTCCAACTCTTCGTGACTCCATGGACTGCAGCCTACCAGGCCCCTCCGTCCATGGGATTTTCCAGGCAAGAGTACTGGAGTGGGGTGTCATTGCCTTCTCCCAAAAGTAGACTACTTACTTTTAAAATATGGGCTACTCACTTATTAATCACATAAATCTTAAAAACACCATTTTGAGCAAAAATTGGGAAAGAATCACAGAATTTTGAAAGAATATGTTTGACCCTATTTCTATAAAGTACAAAAATAAAGAAAGTTATCGAATACATTAACTTGAGATGTTCTCATACCAGGATGCTTTTTGCCTGCATGCAATAAAGACAATTTACTGACACTGGGCTGTGGTGAAAGAAAGTGCAGAGTTTATTGCAGGCGCCAAGCAAGCTGTCTAGGCAGCTAGTGCTCAAAAGGCCTAAACTCCCCAGAGGCTTTCAGGGAAAGGTTTCTAAAGACAGGGTGAGGGAGGAGGGTTGTGGGGAGTATGACCAGCTCATGGAAGTTCTTTGGACTGGTTGGTGTTGAGGTAATTGGGAGTCAACATCATTAACCTTCTAGTTCCAAGCCTTCGGGGGCCTACATGCTTGTGGGCAGCACACAGTTAAATTCTTCCACCTGGAAGAGGTTCAGAATCTACAAAACAGCTCAAAGGACATGGCTCAGAATATTCTCTGTAGCCCTTGAGGAGGAACTAAAGGTTTGTTCCAAACTAAAGACTTGGCTTAATGGCTAAACTTATTGTTTTGTCTTGCTTGACTGTTTTCATTTCTTCTTCATTTTCTCACTTCTCGGGCTAAATTTATGCTTTGAATAAAGTTTTTCCACAGATGAAAGTCAGGTGGGGGATATTGTGATGGGGTATTCTGTTCTGGGAAGGCCCCTTAGGGTCCTGTTCAGTTACCCTAACAGCCTAAGACTTCATTTTACTACTGCTATCTATTTAAGACATACCTAAACTGATGGACTCATTGTACTGTTGTTTGTAATGCAAAAAATTGAAACAGCTCACATCCATCAGTAGGGACTGGTTCAACAGATTGTTTCACAAAGTGTCACTGTGTGAAAAAATACCTAAAGCAGGATCTCTTATGACCAGATCACTGAGATTTACTGCTAAGTGGGAGAAATAAAGCCAAGGTGTAGAACAGGCTGTGTGCTTTTATTTTAAACAAAGAAAACATTGCTGTTTGCTTGTCTTTGCCTACTCTTGCTCACAAAAACCAGGTGACTGTCTGTTCGCATCCATATTTGTACCTGCTGTCCTGGGATGATTTAATCACTCCTTTCCCTGTTGATAAGGCTCTGGTTTGAACAAGAAGTTACCTGAGTCACCCTAACCCTAATTCACTTCTTCTTTGTCCTGAGAACAAATCTAGACTGCATTTCTCAGTCTCTCCTGAGCTTAGGTTTGGCCTGGAGGGTGAGTTCTAGGCAGCGGGATTTAAATGGAAGTTAAGTCATGACTTTCAGGCTTGGCCTGTAAAACTGACATGTGAGGTCCTTTCCTTTCCAGCTAGCTGGTGTCAATGTGATAGGCAACCTCAGATACCCTGGACTAAAGCTAGAGCAGCCCCTGGCAACCTGGATCCCTGAGTGACCGTGTGGAGAGCAGCTGTCCACCCTCCTCACCCTGCCTCCCTGCCCAGCTCTGGTGAATAAGAAGCGTCCTTGTATTTCAGTCATGAGGCATTTAAGGGTCTATTTATTACAGCAGTCACCCTAAGGCAATTAATTTCTTATTAAAAATAAGTGTACAAATACACATTACAAGCTTCTTTATTTGCAGGATATATTTTACAGGGAAAAGTATTTAAAATAGAGATCGTCAACCCACATGGTTACCATGAAGATTCAAAAAATAAGGTATAAAAAGGCTTCCTCAGTGACTGAAACAGAGTTGGTGCTCTAAAATGTGTAGCTGCTTCTGCTGCTGCTGCTAAGTCACTTCAGTTGTGTCCGACTCTGTGCGACCCCATAGACGGCAGCCCACCAGGCTCCCCCGTCCCTGGGATTCTCCAGGCAAGAACACTGGAGTGGCTTGCCATTTCCTTCTCCAGTGCATGAAAGTGAAAAGTGAAAGTGAAGTCGCTCAGTTGTGTCCAACTCTTACGACCCCATGGACTGCAGCCTACCAGGCCCCTCTGTCCATGGGATTTTCCAGGCAAGAGTACTGGAGTGGGGTGCCATTGCCTTCTCCAAAAATATGTAGCATCTATTATTTATCTATTTGCATGTGTGTGCTAAGTTGCTTCAGTTTTGTCTGACTGTGCGACCCTATGGACTGTAGCCTGCCGGGCTCCTCTGTCCATCAGATTCTCCAGGCAAGAATACTGGAGTGGACTGCCATGCCCTTCTCCAGGGGATCTGGAAGTAAATTTATCTATTTACTAATTGTTAAATTGAGACCATTGTTAGGGTTGAACACTGACTGTCATCACCACAGGTATTGCCTCACCATTTTCTGGACGAAAAGGCCCCACTCTCCTGGTGGCACTTCCAACCGGAACCCAGGCTTACTTAGCTCTACAGAAAATCTTGGTGAACCTCTCAGGGACAGGAGGAAGGGTCAGTGAGGGCCTTCCCGGTCCCTTGGAGCACAGCTGCTCCTCACCTCCGTTCACCTGGACGGCACCCAAGCCCTGGGGGAGGACTCTGGGCAATGAACTCCCTGTTGCTGTTTAGTCGTTCAGTCATGTCCAACACGTTTGTGGCCCCATGGACTGTAGCCAACTAGGCTCCTCTGTCCATGGGGTTTCCTAGGCAAGAATACTGGAGGGGGTTGCCACTTCCTTCTCCAGGGGATCTTCCTGATCACCAGGGAAACCCAATTAACTCCCTACGCCCTCAATTTTTATCTTCTTTTAAATTCTTAAAGTGTCCTTCTCTCTCCCTCCAATCCTTAAAGTAGCAAGTGTTCTTTATAAGGCATTGGGAAAACATATTAAGGCTAAAGGAAGAACATTATGCCCACAGTCAGACTCACCAGAAATAGCCTCAGGGCTTCCTGGTGAAGTGAAGCACTGAAGGGCAAGGCCCAGCTCAACGTGTGTGTGTGTGTGTGTGTGTGAAGCTATACATACACAAAATTTACCATCTAACCTTCCCAGGTGGCCCTAGTGGTAAAGAACCCGCCTGCCAATACAGGTTAGATGTAAGAGACGCCAGTTTAGTCTCTGGGCTGGGAAGATCCCCTGGAGAAGGGAATGGCAATCCACTCCAGTATTCTTGCCTGGAGAATTCTATGGACAGAGGAGCCTGGAGGGCTACAGTCTATGCGGTCACACAGAGTCGGACACAACTGAAGCAACTTAGCACACACACACACAACCATTTTCAAGGACACAATTCAATGGAATGAGTACATTCACGGTCAAAGGCTTTAGCATAGTCAAAGATGTTCAAGCTGGATTTAGAAAAGGCAGAGGAACTAGAGATCAAATTGCCAACATCCATTGGATCATAGAAAAAGCAAAAGAATTCCAGAAAAACAATCTACTTCTGCTTCATTGACTACACTAAAGCCTTTGAGTGTGTGGATCACAACAGACTGTGGAAAATTCTGAAACAGATGAGAATACCAGACCACCTTACCTGTCTCTCGAGAAACCTGTATGCAGGTCAAGAAGCAACAGTTAGAACCAGACAGGAAACAGCAGACTGGTTCAAAACTGAGAAAGAGTATGTCAAGGTTGTATATTGTCACCCTGCTCATAATGCAGAGTACAGCCTGGAATGCCAGGCTGTATGAATCACAAGCTGGAATCAAGATTGCCAGGAGAAATATCAATAACCTCAGATATGCAGATTATACCACTTTAATGGCAGAAAGCAAAGAGGAACTAAAGAACTGCTTGATGATGGTGGAAAAGGAAAGTGAAAACTGCCTTAAAACTCTGCATTCAAAAAGCTAAGATCATGGCATCTGGTCCCATCACTTCATGGGAAATGATGGGGAAAAAGTGGAAACACTGACAGCCTTTATTTTCTTTGGCTCCAAAATCACTGCAAATGGTGACTGCAGCCAGGAAACTAAAAGATGCTTGTTCCTTGGAAGAAAGTTATGACAAACCTAGACATTCCATATTAAAAGCAGAGACGTCATTTTACCCACAAAGGTCCCTATAGTCAAAGCTATGGTTTTTCCAGTAGTCACATATGGATGTGAGAGTTGGACCATAAACAAGGCTAAACACCAAAAAATTGATGCTATCAAATTGTGGTGCTGGGGAAGACTCTTTAGAGTCCCTTGGACTGCAAGGAAATCAAACCAGTCAATCCTTAAGGAAATCAACCCTGAATATTCATTGGAAGGACTGATGCTGAAGCTGAAGCTCCAATACTTTGGCCACCTGATGCAAAGAGCTGACTCATAGGAAAAGACCCTGATGCTGGGAAAGACTGAAGGCAGGAGGAGAAGAGGGCAACCGAGGATGAGATGGTTGGATTGCATCACCAACACAGTGGACACGAGTTTGAGCAAACTCTGGGAGATGGTGGACAGGAAAGCCTGGTGTGCTGCAGTCCATGGGGTCACAAAGAGTCGGACGCGACTTAGTGACTGAGCAACAACAACTGTCTGATATGCTAAGCCCTCAGTAACTGTTAGCTATTATTATCATTATCATCAGCTTCACGACTTTCGAGCATTTCTCACTGGCTGTGAGCAGCAGCTGGACTCTAAAAGTACAGCTGGGGGAAATGCACGTGGTGTGAGCATAAAACATGCCTTCCAAACAGCACTAGCAAAAACAGTGCAAGGCACATGTGATCCATGGACATAGTAGTGCGTAGCACAGAACTTGTTCCACAATAACTGAGTTCAAGAAACACTTCTTTATTTTTCAAACAAAAATCTCTAAACAAACAAAAATGCTGTCTTTGAGCAAGTCATCCCAGAACTCGTTCCCACAGTGTAAGCCCAGCACCAGTCACAGCCTCCATGCTGGAGCCTTCAAGGTCCAGCTCTGCCGCACCCCCACCACCCACCCGGCTTCCAGGACTGAACCACAAAGACCAGAGGCTCCCAGGGGAGGCTCAGCCCTCTGCAACACCGGGGGGCAGCTTCCCCTTCCTGGGCCGGGGGCGGGAAACCCTCAAAGGAGCTGCAAAAAGAAAAAGCCACGTACTCAATACCCACAACGAGGAGACACAAGGTCATGTTTTCAGCGATTACTCACCTTTCACACCCTCCCTCTCTAAGTCCCTGCAGACCCTGTGTTCCTCTGGGCTGAGCCTCCGCCCCAGGCTGCCCTGTGGTGTGGGAGGGCGAGGTGGCCTTGCTGGGTGTTTCTCTCACAAGCCCACACCAGCCACCACAAGAATGACTTTTCCCGTAAAGTCTTACTCTGTTACACAAGACACAGACAGTGAATGTATACCCAGAAGGTCTTAAGGGAGAGGGCAGGCAGGGGGGTTGGAAATCAAAACACTGGGAGAGCTGTGTCCCCACTCCCTGATTGCTGGAGATCCCTAGAGGGAACAGCCCTTCAGGCCACAGGCATAAAAGGCGGAAGAGTGGGTGGGTGAATGCATGGAGGACTGACAGAGGAGCTGGGAAGGAAGCCTCGGGCACTGCCAGAACTTTCTGTTACTGGGGAGAGAAATTGAATGCAGGCCAGCTTAGGCAAAAAGGAGTCTATTGGCTTATATACCTGAAGTATCCAATGAGGGGGCACTACCATCAGACGTAGATTCAGGGACTCTTCCAATGTTATTCTCTCTTCACTTTCCTCACCTTGACTCATCTTACATTTGTGTGTTGACCTCTTCTTTTTGCCCACACGTGGACCATGCTATCAAGGAAGAAGCCAGTAGCCCAAGCTTATATCATCTTAGCTGGGCAACCCAGCCAATAAGAGACATTTCTCTAACAGCCACATGGATTGGCTTGGATCCCATGTCCAGCCCTGAGCCAGTCCCTGGTACCACGGTGATGGGAGCATTAGGATGGGCCAAGCCCAGGTCACATGCTATCAATGTCAGGATGGGGAGGAACACTATGACCCCACAGTCCTACCAGAACTATTTTGATAGGAAATGGTGGAGGGTGGTTCTTGTGCAGACAAGGAAAAGTCTTCTACAGTTGTCCAAGTTTTTGGAAGGGTATAAACAAAGGCTAGAAGATGGGAACATACAGATAGAACAAAACACGCTTTCTGGGAAAAACAGAAACTGAGATAGAAGGTGGATCACGGTCCCCTCACAAAGGGTCCTTGACACCCCATGCAGGACTCATCTTCTCAATCCACTTTCAATCTACCTTCTATCAAAACCACCTGCAGATACAAAAAAAAAAAAACAACACAAAACGAAATTTAAAAACAAGCAAAGAACCTGAATAGACATTCACAGAAGATATATGAATGGCCAATTAACACATAAAAAGATGCTCAACATCATTCATTAGAGAAATACAAATCAAAACCACAATGCTTTAATTCCCTCACACCCATTAGGATTATTGTTTTTCAATTGCTGAGCTGTGTACAACTCTGCAAATGCACAGACTGCAGCATTCCAGGCTCCTCTGTTGTCCACTATCTCCCGGAATTTGTCCAAATTTATGTTTGTTGAATCGGTGATGCTATCTATCTCATTCTCTGCCGCCCCCTTTTCCTTTTGCCTTCAACCTTTCCCAACATCAGGGTCTTTTCCAATGAGTCAGCTTTTAATATCAGGCGATCAAAGTGCTGGAGCTTCAGCTTCAGCATCAGTCCTTCCAATGAATATTCAGGGTTGATTTCCTTTAGGATGGACTGGTTTGATTTCCTTGCAGTCCAGGGGATTCTCAAGAGTCTTCTCCAGCACCACAATTTGAAAGCATCAACTCTTTAGCCCTCAGCCTTCTTTATGGTCCAACTCTCACATCTGTACATGACTCCTGGAAAAGCCATAGCTTTGACTAGATGGTCTTTTGTTGGCAAAGGGATATCTCTGCTTTTAAGTACACTGTGTAGGTTTGTCATTGCTTTCCTTCCAAGAAGAAAGCATCTTTAAATTTCATGGCTGCAGTCACCCTGTGGCTACTATTTTTTTTTAAAAAGAAAGTAACAATTGTTGGTGAGGATATGGAGGACCTGGAACTCTTGTGCTCTGTTGGTAGGAATGTATAATGGCACAGCCACTGTGGAAAATAATATGGCAGTTCCTAAAAAATTAAAAATAGAATTACCAAATGATCCAGCAATTTCCTTTTTGAGTATAAACCCAAATGAACTACAGGCAAGGGCTAGAAGAGATATCTGTACATCCAAGTTCATAGTAGCATGATTCACAATAACCAAAATATACAAGCAATCCAAATGTCCTTTGAAAGATGAATGGATAAACAAAATATGGCCTAAACATATACAGTGGAATATTACCCAGCCTTTAAAAAGAAAAACATTCTGACACATGTTACAGTATGGATGAAACTCAAGGACATTGTTGACTGAAATAAGCCAGAAACAAAAGGACAGATATGATTGCCCTTATATGACACACCTGTATGTGTGCTTAGTCATGTCTGACTCTCTGTGACCCCCTAGACAGCAGCCTGCCAGGCTCCTCTGTCCGTGGAATTCTCCAGGCAAGAATACTGGAGTGGTGCCGGGGTCCAGCCTCGACAGGATCCAGGGGATACCCTCAGGATGAACGGCGTTGGCGAGAGATAGAGAAGACACGTGAGACCAGCCTTAGGGCCAAGTCTGCGAGGGAGAGAGAGAGAGAGAGAGAGAGAGAGAGAATGACCAGACAGGGGTGCAGAGAGTCTGGCAGAGTCTGGCAATGCTTTATTTTTTACCATGGCTTTTATACCATAAATTAGTACATTTCTAAGGGGAAGATAGTTTAACATTATGTCAGCTTGTCCTTCACGAAACCAGGGTGTTTTCTGCATACTTCTTTGTTTATGAGGGTCTTGTACATTATCTTCTGGCCTTGGGGCCTATTAACATTTTATGCAAGTCAGGTGAATGTAAACCTATTTTCTGTTTCTCTGGTGACCTTAACTGAAAGGTCTCATAGGGCAACAGTACAGAGTAGAAGTATAACCTTGTTAACACAAAAATTAATCCTTTTGCAGAAGTTGTCAGTTGTGTTTATCTAAGAAGTTTACCCCACACTGACTCTGCGACTTTGGTGAGGCAGCTTCTGCCTAGCACTCCTGGCTGACAATTAACAACCATCTCATTGTTACCACACTAGGGTTAAGTTCTTATTTCTCTAGATCTTTAACTATATTAACAATGGTTTCTATAACACAACCTTAGCACATTAAAAGCAAAAACACAGCAAGAAAAACACAGCAAGCAAAACACAGCAAGCAAACAACCCAATAACCACCTTCAGAATAATTTTTCTTATGTTTTCTAATAGGACTCTTTTACCCCTTAAAAAGGCTCTATGTCTATTAGGGCTTTTATATAATCAGGTTCTTCATGCTATTTTATGATTAGGATATTATAAGCAATCATGCATATTAGTTCCAAGGGCATAAATGCATTTGGCTAACAAACTACCAGCAAAGGAGTTTAAATTAAAACACTCCTTTCACCCTGAATAATCTCATAAAATACCACCACCTGGGAAACTTATTGATTAAAGTTCTAAATTGATTCTTATTTGGGAAGAGATCAGGGAAGGCCCTCCTGCCTGTGTCAGAGAAATTAGGGAGTTGTCCATTGAGGCAGGCATCAGAAAGACAGGTATCATCTTTAAGGTGAGCGCCTGGGGGGCAGCTTTTCGAAATCCCTGAAAACCTGATCTGCCTTGCCTGTCAGGCTTTCTCCTCGTGACCTTGTCATGGGTGGGATCTCGTGAGCTGGCCTTTTCGAAACCCCTGAAAACCTGATCCGCCTTGCCCGTCAGGTTTTCTCCCTCATGGCCTTGTTAGGGGTAGGGTCTCGTGTGTTGGCTCCCGGCAGAGTGGCATGGTATTCCCTTCTCCAGGGGATCTTCCCAATTCAGGGATCAAACTTGCGTCTTCACGTCACCTGCAGTCGCAGGGAGATTCTTTACCACTTAACTACCTGGGAAGCCCATATGACATACCTAGAGCCGTCAAATTCATAGAGACAGGAAGCACAATGGTGTTTTCCAGGGAAAGGGGGATGGGGAGTTAGTGTTTGATGGGTGCAGAGTTTGCGTTTGAGAAGATGAAGAGCTCTGGATGAATGGTGGTGATGACTGCACGACAGTGTGAGTGTGCCTCTCTGTGCTGGCTCAGACTCCTGTAACAAAGTGCCACACACTTGGTGGCTTGAGCAACAGGCATTTATTTCCTCACAGTTCTGGAGGCTAGAAGCTCAAGCTCATGGTGTCAGACTGGGAAGATCCTAACGACGACCCTGCTCCTTGCTGTGCACTTATATGTCCTTTTCTCCGAGCATGTGCATGGAGAGACAGAGGGATCTCTCTTCCTCTTGTTAAAGGGCACAGATTCTGTCACTAGATTCCTGCCCTCATGATTTCATCTAAACTTGATCACCTCCCAAAAACCCCGCCACTGAATACCATCAAAATAGAGACTGTGGCTTCAACACGTGGGCTTGCGTGGGGGGCACATTTAGTCCATAATAGCACATAGTGCCATTGAACTGTATACTTAAAAATGGTTAAAATCATAAATTTTATGATATATGTATTTTACAACAATAATTTTTCTTTAATTATACAAGTTAAAAAAACACCTGTGTGGTGAGTTAAAGACTCTGGTCCTTGGGCATCACCATGGGTGATCTGATTGCTGGGGCTCTGGTGGGACTCAGGAGGCACTGACCTTTCAAGGGCTACAGGCATATCTGAGGCCCACATCACAGTTTGAGAAGCACCACTCCAGGCACTGGGGAGCCATGAAAGTTTTCAGACCAGGGCTGTGCAGGATGCAAGTGGAAGGTTAGGTGATGCAGGGAGAAGTTACAAAGCCAACCTGTCCTTGCGGCTAAGGGGGGAAGAGGAGAGGAGGGGGAGAAGCAAAGCCAAGAGGAGACAAGAGGAATAATCCCCAGAACATGGCGAATTACCCCCAAAGTACTGAACAGAAACCACCGACCACAGGGCCATTTCCAGCCTGTCTAGCAGCCCCTCCCAAAGGGGAACTTCCACTCCCTGCAGCTCCCTCTCCCAGAGCTCCTGATCGAGGTGGCTTGTAAGGGGACCATCTGCAGACCCAAAAGGAGCATCTTCTTCCACTGGAGGAAACCGGCCAGCATCTGGCCTCTCTGGGGCTTCTTCAGGAACAGATTCCAAGCTTGGGAGCGACCAGCAGGGACACAGGCCTCTGTGCTGTCCCTGCCAACACCCACCGGACAGAAATGAGAAACCCTCGCTGGGAGTCCTAAGGCTCAGCTCCAACTCGAAGCTCAGGCCGCCATGTGCATTCATCATTTGAGGGGATGATCCCAGCAGGGAGGCGATCCTGAGGCCAGCCTCACAATGGCCGTTTCTGCTGCCACTGGAGCCGAGAGGCCCTCTGGTTTGGAGATCCTGGGGAGGGGGGCTATGTTCTGCTCTGTGACAGGGTCTCAGCCAGGTGAGATCACTTCTCACGGGGCCTCTCTCTGTCCTCCCAGCAGCTTCCAAGGCTCAAACTCAGCTCTACTCAGAATAGTACAGAGGTGTGCGAGCCTGGAGCCCTCAGCATTTGCTCCTTCCTTCGCCTCCAAGGGAAGAGTCCAGCCAGGTGGCAGTGGGATTTCACCCTTGAACAGTTAAATGGGAGGGAGACAAGATAGGGGTCTCTTCTGCTCCACAAAAGAAGAGCTTTTGGTGGTGCAAGGGACAAACGGGTGTTCTGTTAGTTCTTGGATCCTGCTGCTAACAAAGTGATCACTGGGAAGAATATTTTCAGAAGGCCGCCGTCCCTGCCCTTGGTTCTGACCTTTGACCTCAGACGTGCTCCCCTGAGTCACAGCCTCCACAAGGCCTTTCCCAGCATGGCACATCATCCAAGGTTCTATGATTTATCTGCAGAGAAGCTCGGATTTCCTTCCACCTCACGCCCCCCTCCCCAATTCCACATGTTTTTTGGTGTGTGAAAACTTGAACGATGCTATATGGGTTGAATAGCGATAAGTCGCTCAGTCGTGTCCAACTCTTTGTGACCCCGTAGACTGGAGCCCGTCAGGCTCCTCTGTCCATAGAATTCTCTACGCAAGAGTACTGGAGTGGGCTGCCATTTCCTCCTCCGGGGTTGAATAGTATCTCCCCTCCAAATTCATTTGATGGAGTCCTAACCCCCAGTACTTCAGACAGTGACCGCATTTGGAAATGAGCCATTGCCAGTATAAGTTAGGATGAGCTCACAGTGGAGTGGAGAAGCTGCTAATCCAGTAGGAGTAATGTCCTTATCAAAGGGGGAATGTGGACACAGACACACACACAGAAGGAAGACCGCATGAAGGCACCAGGGGAAAGCCACCTCCATACCAAGGAGAGAGGCCTGGAACCGATCCTTCCTGCCCAGCCCGAAGAAGGAACCAGCCCTTCCCAAGCCTTGATCTTGCCTCCAGAGTTGTGAGACTATGTATTTCCATCGTTTAAACCACCCAGCTTATAGCATTTTGGTACGGCAACCCTAGCATTAAATACAGAAGGGAAAGCTGACTCCCTCAGGTACTTCCTTCTGATCCTCCTCCAGGGTGGCATGCTGAGGCCACAGCACTTCTAATTCCATTCACCAGACTCATGCACACGCGACTTCTGCGCATGAGTTAGTTTCGCCACCGAGAGGCATTCTTGTGTGATTTGGAAGGTGGGACTGAGGGAGAGGCCAGCCTCTGGCTGCCCCCCGCGCTGGCAGCGTCTCGAGGTGTTTCGTGGGTGTAGGAGGTGTGCACGGCCGTGGGGGCAGCAATGACCTCTGAGGCACGGCCCCGTGGGGGGCCCTCCCACAAACCGCCTCTGGCTCCCCTAGCCTTCCAACAGCACCGCAGGCACCTAGCCCCTCTGTTAAACGCCTTTCCTGGAAATGCCTCTAGAGTCCCCCATTTCCCACAATGGATCCTGACAAATAATTGCATAGACCTTACTTCAGACTTTTCTGCAAAGAATTTTTATAACATTATTGATTTCCTAATTAAAGCTCGAAAATTAACATCTCTTCATTAAAACTTTGGAATTACTTATAAGTGTACAAGAGAAAAGAATCCCTTTTAACACTTTTGAAGTTTTTCCACTCTTTTCTCTGTGAGTATGTTCCCCTCTAAGCTGGGTTCATAATGTGTATATGGTTTTGTAACCAGCTTTTGTATTCTTATTAATATGTAAATAATTCCCCATGTTTTACAGTTGTCATCAGAAAGATGAGTTTTAATCATCTTTAGATATAGATGACATTTTTATGTTTTAACTCACTTATAGGGACTTTCTTTTTTGTTTTAACTCACTTCTCTTGTGAGATAATTACTAAATATAAAAGAGATCATTAACATTTACAGTTTAAATAATAATTATAAAATGACCACACAGATAGGGAAACAGAACATTTACTCTACCCTTGAAACCCCTACCACTATCCCGACTTTATGATAATACTTTCCCTGCTTTCTTAATGGTAGTTTTACTATTTTTCAAGCAGGCTTCCCAGGCGGTACAGTGGTAAAGAATTCTCCTGCTAATGCAGGAGATGTAGTTCAATCTCTAGATCAGGAAGATCCTCTGGAGAAGGAAATGGCAGCCCACTCTAATGGGCCTGGAAAATTCCATGGACAGAGAAGCCTGACAGGCTACAGTCCATGGGATTGCCAAGAGTCAGACATGACTGAGCACGCAGCACAAAAAACTAGACAACATTGTTTAGTTTGACTGGTTTTTAAATTTTGTGTTAATGAAAACTTACAATGTCTTTCTGCTGGCTTCTCTTTTTAGTTTGTAGATTCATCTATTGTTGCATTTAACAATAATTTGTTATTTTTCATTGCTATATAGTATTTCTTATATGAATATATGCTTACCTCTATTTATATATCCATTTATATTGCTTGCAGACCTTTGGGTTGTCTCCAATGTTTTACCATGAACAAAGCTATTATGAACACATTTTTAGATGACTCTTAGTGCACACATGATGCATTTCTTCTAGGTAAACACTTAAGAGTGGAATTGCTTCTAAGACAAAGTGTACATCATCAACTTGATTAGATAATCACAAACTTGCTTCACTATGTCTATGTCAGTGCACACTCCTGTCAACAGTGGACGAGTTCTCATTTCTCCACATCCTCACCAGCACTGGGCTTCCCAGGTGGAGTAGTGGTAAAGAATCCACCGCCAATGTGGGAGGCAAGAGATGCAGGTGTGATCTCTGGATTGGGAACATCCCCTGGAGGAGGAAATGGCAACCCACTCAAGTATTCTTACCTGGAAAATTCCACAGACAGAGGAGCCTAGCGGGCTAGTCCATGGGGTCACAAAGGGTCAGACACAACTGAGTACCCAGACATCACCAACACTAAGGACCATCAGATTTTAACATTTTTACTAGTCATGTGATCATGTGAGAGTATTTCATTGTGGTTGTAATTTTCATGCTCCTGATGACTAATAAAATTGAGTATCCTTTCACATTGATTGGCCATTTGGATTTCCTTCATTGTGGAATTCTCATTGAAATCTTTTGCCTTTTGCCAAGACGGATGAGCCTTTCCTATGGGATGTCTGTCTTGTTCTTATTAGCTTATAGGAATGCTTTATGTATTTTAAATATAAGTCCTTTGTCAGCTGTATCTGTTGCAAATATTTTCTCCTGATCTATGGCTTGTCTTTTGGTTTCCTTTACATATTTTGATGTGCATGTATTTATTACTCTTTGCCTTTTAAGTTAATACTTTTTGGGTTCTTCTTTAAGAAACTCTTCTTAATCCCAAGATCAAGAAGATATTCTACCATGTTCCTTTCTAAAAGTTGTATTGCCTTGTCCTTCACATTCAGGTCTTTAAGCCATCTGTTATTTATTTATTTTTTGGTTTATATATTTATTGGTAAAAAGTAACATGCCAGGCCTCCCTGTTCATCACAAACTCCCGGAGTTTACTCAAACTCACATCCATCGAACCGGTGATGCCATCCAGCCATCTCATCCTCTGTCATCCCCTTCTCCTCCTGTCCCCAATCCCTCCCAGCATCAGGGTCTTTTCCAATGAGTCAACTCTTCGCATCAGGTGGCCAAAGTATTGGAGTTTCAGCTTCAGCATCAGTCCCTCCAATGAACACCCAGGACTGATCTCCTTTAGGATGGACTGGTTGAATCTCCTTGCAGTCCAAGGAACTCTCAAGAGTCTTCTCCAACACCACAGTTCAAAAGCATCAATTCTTCGGTGCCCAGCTTTCTTCACAGTCCAACTCTCACATCCATACATGACCACTGAAAAAACCATAGCCTTGACCAGATGGAACTTTGTTGGCAAAGTAATGTCTCTGCTTTTTAATATGCTATCTAGGATGGACAGGGAGGCCTGGCGTGCTGCGATTGATGGGGTTGCAGAGAGTCGGACATGACTGAGTGGTCTAATTCTCCACAATTGTCCCAGCGCCACTGTTTATTCATTTTTTAATTGGAGTATAACTGCTTCACAACATTGTCCTGGTTTCTGGTGTACAATAATGTGAATCGCTATGTGCACATATATGCCCTCCTTTTTGAGCCTCCTTCCCAGCACCCCTAACCCATCCCTCTAGGTTATCACAGAGCACCCACCTGAGCTCCCTGCCAGCACCATCACTGAAAAACCAATCCATCCTCTTCCACAGATCTATAACATTTGGTATCCACATATGCACAGATCTGTTTTTGAGCTCTCTACTCTGTCCCATGGGTCTGTTTCTCTGCCTGCCCCAGGGTTTATCTGAGTCCCTTAAAACAGAACTGTGTGGCTGAATCACCTTCTGAAAATACATATCTCCACCACCCTACAACTTCCATGTTATCACCTCATTCACCCACCTGGCCTATTTCCTATTTCCGTTTCTTCAGGAATGACTGTTGTAGCAGAACATAGATGATAAATAGCCAAGTTCTTGACTCTTGAATTTCAGAAAGATACAGATAAGTCAGAGCTAGTATTTCACACCCGTAATATTAGATAAAGATCCGTTAGATGAGGAGAAGGAGAAGCAAGGGACAGAGAGGGCTTGAATCAGGCTTCCTGTCTCTGGACAATCTTTCTTGATGCCTCTCTCTCTCTCTCTTCAGTCGCTAAGTCGTGTTCGACTTTGGCGACCCCATGGACTGTAGCCTGCCAGACTCCTCTGTCCATGGGATTCTCCAGGCAAGAACACTGGAGTGGGTTGCTGTTCCCTTCCTTGATGCCTCAGGTTATTGGAAATATAAGAGCAGAAGGAACAGGTGCCCCCAACCTGAGTAGGATTGGAGATATTAGCAAAACCTCAGATTTACCCTTGTGCCTGGCCGTGTTGGAGACGGGCAGCAGAAGACGCCCAGAAGGTGACAAATGTTCCCTGAATACCTGGGGGCACAACTGAGGCTGAGACAGTGCCCCTGTAGAGAGGCTCTGCAGTGGAGCGGGAGGGCGTGAGCGTGGCCTGCATGGACTGTGGACAGAGTCCAAGAGCTAGCGCACTCCGGCTGACCCTCTCCTCTGCACGCCGAGCTCCAGCCCAAGGCTGAGGAAAGCAGTGAAGCCTGTTTTTAGGGGTGGGGTAGAGTGTTCAGTACTTCATCATTAAGCATAATGTCAGCACTCTGGTTATTTTGTAAATAGCCTTTATCAGATTGAAGAAGCTCCCTCTATTCCTAGTTTGCTGACTTGATACCATGGATGAGTGTTGAATTTTATCAAGTACTTTTTCTGCATCTATGAGCTGATTATATGATTTTCTACTCTGTTATAATTCTAGTCAGTGACCTTTGAATTCTGTAATGGTCATACAGTCCCTGCACAACCATCACATGTTTCTAGACTTGGTTTGCTAATAAACATTTTCTAAAGGATCTCTGTGTCTATGTTGATAAGATATATCAGTCTTTTCCTGTGATATCTTTGTCAGATTTTGTATTGGGGTTTTATGTTGGTCTTAAAAATGAAATTGAGAGGTGTTCCCCCCTCCTCTATTTCATAACAGGATTTCTATGAAATTGGTATCATTTCTTAATTAAATATTGATACAATTAACCAGTGAAGCCATTTGGTCTTGGAGATTTTTTCCTCTGGCCAGATTTTTCTTTACAAATTTAATTTTTTATTTTATATAAAGTTATTCAGAGTATATATTTCACCTTGTGTCAATTTTATTGTCATATTTTCAAATGTGTCCTTTCATCTTTGTTATTGAATTAATTGACACTAAGTTATCTCTTATTACTCTTTAAATAGCTTCAAGATCTGTAGTGATAACCTCGTTTTCAATGGCATATTTGTAATTTGTGCTTAGTCTTTTTTTTCCCCTTGATCAGTCTTTGTAGAGCTTTGCTAATTTAAAAAAATTTTCAGTACACAGTACTGTGTTTCAGTAAACATCAAGTTTATCTAGTACATTCTGCATTTCAGATATTGCATTTTTCCGAATATCCAATGAAGTCCATTTTTCTGGTTTTTATTTCTCATTAAGTTTCCCCATATATTCACTTCTTGACTATTTTTTGTTAATTAATTAATTTATTTTGGTTCCACTGGGTCTTCATGCCTACATGCAGACTCTCCGGTGGTGGCGAGCAGGGGCTGCCCTCTGGCTGGGGTGCACATGCCCTTGCATGCGGTGGTTTCTCTGGTTGCAGAGCACGGGCTCTAGGTGCCTGGGCTGCAACCCCTGTGGCACGCAGGCCCTAGAGTGTGCAGGCTTTAGTAGCTGTGCGCACGGGCTTAGTTGCTCCGTAGCACGTGGAAACTTCCCAGGCCAGGGCTTGAACTCGTGTCCTCTGCATTGGCAAGTGGATTCTTATCCTCTGTACCACCAAAGAAGTCCTATTTTATTTTTTTAGTTAAAAAAACTTTTAAAATTATTTACGTATCTCACTGTGTCGGGTCTTCGTTGCTGCATGCGGGTGTGGTGAGCGGGGGCACTCTTCCTTGCGGTGCGCGGGCTGGGCCTCTCATTGCTGTGGATTCTGCTGTTGCGGGGCACAGGCCTACGGGGGCTTCACTATGGAGAGCACCGGCTCAGCAGCTGTGGTGCACGGGCATAGTGACTTTGCAGCATGTGGAATCCTCCCGGCCAGGGATCAAACCTGTGTGCCCTGCATTGGCAGGCAGACTCCTATCCACTGTGCCACTAACGAAGTCCTTGGCTATTTTATAATAACTATTTCAGAGACCTTGTCTGAAAATTATGTTTCTCTTGCTTGGATCTTCTCTTGATTATAGGTCCCATTTCCCTGAATACCTGTCCCCTAATCAAAAGTTATTAATCACTATGGCAGCCACACAACCACAGATCTTGACAAGAAGACCCTGTGTAAGCAGAATTTAACAGGACATAGTGCAAAAAGGGTCCAGAATCAGAGTGGGGAGCCCTGAGTAAATCTCTGCCCAAGGTACTAAGAAAGGCTTGACTGAGGAGGAAATTCTGGATATCTTCCTCTGAAGAGCAGCTAAGTTGGGGAGAAACTAAGTCCGTGGGCACAACTACTAAAGCCTGCATGCTCGAGGGCCTGCCTGCCACAACTACAGGGCTTCCCTTGTGGCTCAGCTGGTAAAGAATCCGCCTGCAATGCTGGAGACCTGGGTTCAATCCCTGGGTTGGAAAGATCCCCGGGAGAAGGAAACGGCTAACCACTCCAGTGTTCTGGCCTGGAGAATCCCATGGACAGAGGAGCCTGGTGGGCTACAGTCCATGGGGTCCCAAAGAGTTGGATATGACTGAGCGACTTTCACTTCACTTTACTTCCTTTGAAGAATGTTAATTTTTGTGAAGTTCCTGTCTGTTAAATTTCTTGCTGAACATCTCAATTTTGTGGAGATTTGTTTCTCACACTTGTTAGGGAAAGTCTGTTTGGATTTTGCCATTGGTTTTAGGATAAATCTGAGATATAGTCTTGTCTCCTGATATACAGCCCAATGGAGTTTCAATGGACGTTTCAAGGTGTTTGGGAAGCTCCTCTAACCTAGTGGAATTCTGAACTCTGACTTTCCTGCAATGGGAAGCAACTGAATTTTTCTTTTACTAGCTTTTTCAGTTAATTCTTTCCACTGTGTTCTGTCCAGTTGCCCCCATGCAACAATAATTCCAGGAGAAACTGACATAGTAAGGGAGCTGACAGGCAGATTTCAAAGTTCCCCTCTCCATGTCTCCCTGCTTCCTTTGCTTTCTCTTTTTCCCTTCCAGATGAACTGTCAATTCAAACCCCACCCTCTGATGCCTCAAGCCAATAATAATGGAGCTTTCTTAGTTCTAATCCCCCAGTGCTCTGTGGCCTGGAGAGTGTCCTGGATAAATAATATGCATGATTATAACAATATGCAGTTCTCTTCTTTCAAGAGTCAAATCTCCTTCAGCATTTGCCTGATTTTGGTCACTCTCCAGTGCTTCAAATAATTTTTCTACTTTCTTTTTTTGTGTTTTTATTTTTTTGCTACTTTGTCCATAGTTTATTGTTGCTATCTATGGGAGGGTTAATCTGATACACAATACTCCACAGTTATTCCTATTGTTTAGTCACTCAGTTCTGTCTGACTCTTTTGTGACCCCTCTGGACTGTAGCCCACCAACCTCCTCTGTGCATGGGATTTCCCAGGCAAGAATACTGGAGTGGGTTGCTATTCCCTACTCCCCTGTTACTAAAACAAAAACTCTTCTCAGTACTGTGTATTTTTTAAAATTGTTTTATTGCATCTATATTGAATTGCATGTTTTGGAGTCTTAAAAAGTATTCAGCCTTTTAAAAAGGCAGAAAAATGATAAAGTACTTAGAAAAATGATAATGATACTTTAAATGATAAAGTATATATGAGTTCTGTCATTCTCCTATGGTTCTGAAAACTTCCCATTCAGTGGGTTCCCATTTCCTGATAATTTGTGAGCACTTTAAACTGAGTGCTGAAATCTCCCTGACAAGTAGACACACTGCTTCATGTCCCTGCCACACCCCCACCCCAGCCCCAACATGAATTTTGGGAAAAGGGCGACCTAGTGTGAATTTTGAATCTGCCATTTATTAACTGTGACCTTGTCATGTAAGCTCTCTGAACTTCCATTCCTCCTCTGTAAACTGAAGTCAAGAATACTGATCTCATAGAGGTTAATTAAATGGAGTAACTTATATAAACTGCCCCGCACTTAGTAACTCTTCTATAACTGTTAGTTTCATGATTCACAAGGGAAACATTCCATTTCTCCGAAATAACACTCATTATTGCACTGAAAACTCTTTAATTGCTTTAACCTAAAAATTGGATATACCAAGCTGTTTGTTCAAAAATATTTTATCTTAGTTGTTATTTCCCCTTGGCAAATAACCCCTGGATTCTGTTATCTTCTTCTGAAGAGTGTTGATTTTTGTGAAATTCCTGTTAAATTCCTGGCTGAACATCTCAATTTTGTGGAGATTTGTCTTTTACACCTTTTAAGGGAAGTCTGTTAGGATTTTGCCATTGATTTTAGGATAAATCTGAGACATAGTCATTTGATGGCAAATGTTATTTGGTGGCAAATAACCCCACCAAGAGCCTAGAATAGAAGTAAAGAGAAACTAATATTGGCTGCACACCGTGACCTGCAGGCCTGTGGTGGGTGATGAAGGTGAGTGAGCCTCAGTTAAGGCCAGTCTGATGTAGCAGCCAGGGACCCACAGGTGAAGGCAAGAAACCCCCAATAAGGAGTTAAAATCTACCGGAATTAGTGGAAAGGGGCGTGGATGGGGTAAGGAGGCTTGACAGAACTCTGTCAAAGTGCCCAGGAAGGCTGAAAAGATCTTGCCACAGAATCTTCATATTTCCTCAAAAAGAGAGGAGGTAGGGATTCCAGGCCCAGGACGCTATGTGGGCCAAAGCTCAGAGCTGTAAGAGAGGGATCTTGTCCCTTTGTGGGGAGGTGTGGTAACGGGGGCAGGGGTTAGAACTCAAGAGTCTTTGGAAAGGTGGGAGGAGGCAGGGTCAGTCAGGGCCTTAGGGCGGTCAGGCCATGACTTCCAGGCTTGAACCGGTGTCCTGTCTAAGCAGAAGAGTCCAGATAAAGTTTGCTTCTTTAGGAGGAAGGGTGAGTAGACCCAGAGGAGGCTGGCCTGGAGGAGCAGGAAATGGTCAGGAGGTGCTCTGTACACCAGCTCTTGAGGAGGCCCTGCGGTGGGGAGGAGGGGCCGTACGGTGACTGCGTCCTGGAGGGGCTGGAGGGCTTTGACGACTCACCGGAAGTGTGTCTGGACGTAGATGGCTCACCGGAAGTGCATCTGGAAGTTGATGACACACCGGAAGTGTGTCTGGAAGGAGTCTTGAGCAACTGAGATTTCTAGGTGGGGCTGTGATATGGGGGTGATACATTACCTGAAGCAGTGATAGGAGGTGCCCCAGGTCCTGTGAATTCTCTCCTCAGTCTTGTAGGTAATCATAACTGTGCCCACTTCAGAGGAGGAAGCCAATCTCTGCCAAGGGCAACTCACCTGAGATCACACAGCAGCAGGTGGCCTGGTTCAGGGCCTGGTCCATTGTCTGTGGAGTTGATCCAAGCCAGTGCAAACCAGAGCTTATTCTGGTAATTCCAATTCAAATAAAAAAGCCTGACTTGAGGCATTTGCCATTTCCTGAGTTGTAAACATTCCTCCCACCTCGACCAATTTCAGACCACCAGCGTGATGTCACTGAACATGGAGTTGGGAAGGGCTGTGTGCAAGTCATTGTCACGAGTGGGTGAGTGGGTACTCGCCAGCTCATCCCTGACACTGATCCAGGTTTGCCTGGTACCGGGGCCCCTTCTCCCTTCACACCTCACAACGACCCCAGTTTCTTGTATTTTCAGTCACTGGCCTTCACCCCAACCTCTCCAGGGTTTATCTCTCCACGGATTGGTATAGTGAGTGGGTTATAGGGAAATACAAATTAGTGAGAAAAGTCACACTTCCCCATTCTGTGCCCAGGGCCCATTCCCTGAGATTTCAGGGCAGTGAATTCCTTGGAGTTGTATTTCAGGGCAAATCTCATGCAGGGCCTTTCTGCTGAGTCTGCAGAGGAAGCACTCCAGCCATCACGCATCGTGTGTCTGGAGGACTCAGAGGAACCACACTTGGCAGCACTCCTGTATCAGAAGGAGTGGTTATCTGCTCATCATTCAGAACCCAACACAGTGGCTTCCTGTCCCAAGTAGGGATGATGTTTCTGGTGCCACAATCTGGAAGTGAATTCAATATGCACAGCAACTGTCTTCAGAGTTGTCCAAGCTATACCTTACCGACAATTCACATTCAGACAATCTGTAGTATTTGAGCATCAACCCTATGATGATCCACATGTCACAGGTCCTCCCCCATCTTGTTGTTTGTATTTTCCTTCTAACTTAAACTGACTGCTGTAGAAGCTGAAGAAAGGCAGACACATCAAGCAAGGAATTAGGGCAAGAGGAACCCTGTGGACTGTGCCCTTCTGTGGGTGATGAGGGGATGAGGATTGAGGTGAAACCAAACAACTCTGTGACAAACTCATCTCCAAAGCAGCTTGGGGGCAGGACACTGCTACAGTAGCCACTCTGAGGGAAGGGTGGCGTTAGGCCCTCAGCTGGGAGGCATGATGGTGGCTGGCACTGCAGGGACCGATCTAACAGGAAGTCACCAGAGGGTGAAAAAGAAGTCACGCATTCTCCCAGCTGGGGGCACACCCAGCAGCCAAGCCCTGGGCCGTGGGCAGGCACAGAGGCCAGGCTGCCCCATGACTCCCTGAACCTCAGGCCCCTGGCTTGGGCTGGAATAGGGCTTCCTGTCTTGCTGAGCTCCACAGCATATGTATCACATCCTCCCAGGGACATGGCTCGTGGTGGGCTGTGCTCACAATCTGCCTCAGAGAAACTGGCCCTGGTGAGCTTTTGCTGGCAGGCACACCCTTTTGGGAGTAGGCTTGCCCCAAAATCTAATTTTAAAGAAGGCCTGTGAATCATAACCCAAACTGCTCATTACCCAGGGATTGCCTGGTGACTGACTCGGACCTTCAGCTCCAGCCAAGGAGAAGTCGGGAAGGCACGTGTTAACTGTGGTTTCCCCTGATCCCAAGAGCCTCTCAGAGACCTCCAGCTCACCCAGGCCCAACAGGGGTCTCAAGGTGCCTTTGTCTATCATGAGGTGCCCTTATTTTCCTGCTCCTACTAACAAACGATCATTCATGGAAGCCCCCGGCCTGGGCCTTGAAATTCAGTCATGGGCTTTAACTTCCAGGGAGCACAAAAGCCAAGTAACAATAAATTGCATTGTTTTATTGAGAAATGAAATGAAATATTTCCTGCCATATCAGTAAACAAAGATATCACAGTCATTGGTGATTCCAGCCCTCCAGTGTGAGCTGAAGGGCCCTAAGGGCACGTAGGAAGGAGAAGAATACTGGTATTCAGAGTGCAGCCACTCCCAATGGTGAGCCCCAAGGGAGCTCAGGATGTGAAGAAACACCGGATACTGGCCCAGGAGAGCTGAGATGCTTACTAAAGGAATGATTTCAGTGAGCCCAGATTCTCACATCTTACAATACATAGAAAAGCACAAAACTCCTTAACTTGGGATATCTGGTTTTTAAAAATTAACAATAATCTCTTGCTGTTCAGACTACCTGCCCTTTGTTGCAGAACTTCTGTATAAACTGGCCCCTCACCTCACCTCCTCAGAGCCATTTTCTCAGGGTCACTTGAGATCCTGTCTCCCAGGCTTGAAGTCCTAATAATTCCCAGAGAAAAAAACATAACCCTCAGCTTTTAGGTTGTGAATATTGTTTTTAAGTCAACATATATTTTATATGTTGTTTAGTCACTCAGTTGTGTCCAACTCTTTTGCGACCCCATGGACTATAGACTCCTCTGACCATTAGATTCTCCAGGCAAGAATAGTGGAGTGGGTTGCCATTTCCTTCTCCAGGGGATCTTCCCAACCAGGGATTGAACCCACATATCCTGTGTCTCCTGCATTGGCAGGCAGATTCTTTACCACTGAACCACCTGGGAAGCCCATATTTTGTATATTATCTAAAATATGTAATTCTATTTATATAGACCCTCAAAACCTCTGTACAACATAGGTAAGAGGTCAGTGGTAAGACCGAAATTAATTCCCATTTGTGTTCAAATGTACACTTTTCTCTATGGAAAAATGCCCTTGCTTCTGGTCACATGGATCCTAGTGTCTCTGGGCATGTCTACGCCCACCCCCCTCAAAGTCTGGGAGGAGCCCTTTACCTTGAGCTGCCACTTTTGTACCTTGCTTTGTGCTTTGATCTCATGGGACAAATATCTGTGACCTGGGAGTGGAGATATGTACCTCATTCCCAAACAGCCCATCTACCTGCACCTTGCCTCCCCTCACCTGAGTCATCAGTAAATCTGTCTGCCTTTTTTCTCACTTTGCAATGACTCAAGTTTTGCAGAAACAAAATTAGGTTTGTTGAATTTCTGTTTTCACAGGATGATGTAACCAAGACACAGGGTGCAATATTCCCACAGTATTTCTTGAAGGCCACTTAGTTGTTCAGGTTTATTTTTAAAAGGTTTTATTAAATGACAAGTAGGCACAAAATGTCAATGTTGACCAAGTGAAATACCAAATGACTTAATGTGAGAAGTGGCCAAATACTAAGGTCCCTAGAAGTGGATGACCTACTACTGGAAACTGATCTGATGATCCAAAGTATGAAAAGGGCTTTGTGCAAAAGGCTTCGAGGTTATCCAAGATGGAACAGGACACTCAAGGTGGCCAACAGCAGGGAAATTCTCAACTCTAATAAGAGACATGAGGGCCTTTAGAGACAATTGTAGAGACAGTGTGTTTTAAGTGGGAGAGGGAGAGCAAGATGCCAAACAGTATGTATGCATACATTAAACTATAAAGAAAAACCCTAGAGAAATTTACCAAAATGGAATAGGATGTTACACAAGGAAAGTACTAAAGGCCGTTCCTTTTCCTTCTCTACTTCCCAGTAAATCTATATTTGCATTGTGAAGGCACTGTCATTTACAGTGGAGGAGACAGTCTTCATCTAAAACTCCAAAATGTTTCCTTCACAACATGATCCTTTGAATGTGCAGTTTTAGTTTTACATTTCTAGTTTGCAGAGGGCATTCTGGGCACACGAATGAGATTTCCCCTTTAGTTATGTAACAGGAAGTGTTCTCCTAAAGAAAGACCTGAACTTAATTTGGAATTAATAAATTTGAAAGTCATGAGGTTTGGCTAGAAATGCTCTCTTTTCTGCAATGGGAATATGTTTATAGCACTGAGCTAGGCATGTGTGGGGCTGGAGCTTGACTTGGGGCAATGGGTCGGGGCAAATCAGCAAAACGAAAGAGGAAGTGGCAGCCCAGAGGTGTCACCGACTGAACTGTGATGGGCTACTTAACAGGGAGAAATTCATTACGGATGCATCAGCTTTGTCTAAGCAGATTCCAGATCTGGCCTAATTTGCACCATTAAATGATTTAATCAATTTATTAAGTTTTTTCATTAGAAATCAATGGATAGCTGTTACCATTTTAAAGGAAATGTAGCTAGGATATTCTTAAAGGAAAAAAAAAACTTTGTTTTGGTTTACAGTAGTAAGTAAAGAAGACCCTCATAACTGGAATATAATGGATGGTAAATTGAATGTATTAAAAAAAAAAAATCTGACAACAGGCACTTAAGTGGCTTAACTGCACTGATGATAAGCCAACCTCAAATCTGGTTGGTCCTATGGTTTTCGTGAACGTTTTACTCCCATCTCCTCCTCCACATGGTTGTCATTGTTCAGTTGCTCAGTTATGTTAGACTCTTTGCAACCCCATGGACTGCAGCACACCAGGCTCCCCTGTCCTTCACTATCTCCCAGAGCTTGCTCAAACTCATGTCCATCGAGTCAGTGATGCCATCCAATTATTTCACACCCTGTTGCCCCCTTCTCCTCCTGCCTTCAATCTTTCCCAGCATCAAGGTCTTTTCCAGTGAGTCGACTCTCTGCATCAGGTGGTCAAAATATTGGAGCTTCAGCTTCAGCATCAGTCCTTCCAGTGAATATTCAGGGTTGATTTCCTTGAGGATTGACTGGTTTGATCTCCTTATTTTCCAAGGGACTCTCAAGTCTTCTCCAAAACCACAGTTCAAAAGCATCAATTCTTCACTGCCCAACTTTCTTAATAGTCCAACTCTCACATTCATACATGACTACTGGAAAAACCATAGCTTTGACTATATGTACCTTTGTCAGCAAAGTGATGTCTCTGCTTTTTAATATGCTGTCTAGGTTGGTTAGTTTTTCTTCCAAGGAGCAAGCATCTTTTAATTTCATGGTTGCAGTCACCATTCACAGGGATTTTGGAGCCCAAGAAAATAAAGTCTGTCACTGTTTCCCCATCTATTTGCCATGAAGTGATGGGACTTGTTGAAAGTGAAAGGGAAATTCACTCAGTTGTGTTCAACTCTTTGCGACCCCATGGACTATACAGTCCATGGAATTCTCTAGGCTAGAATATTGGAGTGGGTAGCCTTTCCCTTCTCCAGGGGATCTTCCCAACCCAGGGATCAAACCCAAGTCTCCCACATTGCAGGAGGATTCTTGACCAGCTGAGCCAAAAGGAAGACCCAGGCCTGGATGCCATGATCTTAGTTTTTTGAATGTTGAGTTTTAAACTGGCTTTTTCACTCTCCTCCTTCACCTTTATCAAGAGGCTTTTCAGTCCCTCTTCACTTTCTGCAATTAGGGTGGTGTCATCTGCATTTCTCAGGTTATTGATATTTCTCCTAGCAATCTTGCTTCTAGCTTGAGCTTCATCCAGTCCAGCATTTCACATGATGTACTCTGCATGTAAGTTAAATAAGCATCTGCCTGCCAAAGCAGGAAACACAGGTTCAATCCTTGCGTCGGAAAGATCCCAAGGAGAAGGAAACGGCAACGCGCTCCAGTATTCTTGCCTGGGAAATTCCATGGACAGAGGAGCCTGGTGGGCTAGAGTCTATTGGATCACAAGAATTGGGTACGACTTACCAACTAAACAACAACCTCCTCCACATACACCTCTGTAAAAAAACAAAACCCTGAAACATAGCAACACTTCTACAGAAAGTCACACAAAATGAGTTGCTTTAATTTGATCTGCATTGTAACATTTACAGTTTCATTATATTTATAACGAGACTAAGCATATTTGGTGTGAGCTGGCCTTTTCCTTCAGGTGGATCAGGGACATTCTTTGAGGACTGGGAAAGAACAGTGGGACCCCTCCAGGCAGCTGTGTGGAGCCACTTCACAAGACAGACCCCTTGCTGGCCCCCAGGCACTGTGGCAATAAGCTCCTTTGCAGCTGAGATTACAGGAGTTCACATGCAGCAATGCAGTTGAAACCCCCCAGGGAGGGCTGGCACCTGCTTCCTCCCATGACAAGGAAGCATAAGGAGATCTTGGAAGTCTGGGACTGGGTGGAGGCCCTCAGCCACTAGCAAGCTGTCCAGTGGGTAGGCAGTCCCCAAAGTGTCTTCCTGGAGGATAAGACTTGCAAGGCGAGAAAAGCTTCTGTAAACCCACCGTTCTCTTAACCTTGGGGGATGGTGTGGAGACCACATCTCACTGGTACCCCATGGACACACTGCATGAAGGTGGCTGCAGACAACACCAGAGCCTCTAGGTGACCTTTCAAGTGCTGAGAACTGAGGTGAAACGTGACTTGTCACTTAGCTCGGTCACACATCGTGACAAAGGTTGTGTTAGGAAGTATTAGCCAAGGTCCCCAGTCTACTGTCTGCGCTGCATGTTTTGCTCTGCCCCAGTTGCATCAGGTTGGCCTTGTGAAATGGATATGGTCAGAGCACTGGGCAGAAAGGAGATGGGGGCAGACTTGCCTGCGGTTATCAGGAGCTTGACCGCTGGGAAGATGGTGTCTGGGGCAGTGGGACACAGACCAGCTCCCGAGGGTCGTGGCTCCTGTGTCGGCTCAGAAAGGGCCCTGGAGGGGATTGCCACCCAGGCCTTCTGCTTTCAGGCTCTGAGAGAGATGGCGCCTCCCTCGTGCCAAGAGGGCTGCCGCATGGCCTCACCGTGCGACACGCAGCCTGTCTCCAGCCGAAGTTCTGCATGCTAAGATCTGTCGTGCATGTTCTCTCACTGGCTCAGAGGAACAGTGCTGGGAAAGCGATGTGGCCCTCCAAACGTTAACGGCTGCACCGTCTGACCTGAGACAGGCTCTCCAGCCTCCACTCGGGCAGACCTCCCACACGGCAGCCACACCTGGGCAGCCCACCCAGCCTGCTTTCCTTCAAACACAAGTCCGTAAGTCTGCTCGTGGCAACAGAGGCTGGCACAGATTCAAGCAAGCATGTGCCCTCCCTTATCCGTTTAAGTGAATTTTTTAAATGCTACCAATGTCAGCCTATTACACAATTCATCCTGCCTTCCGTACCAGAACCCCACAAACCTGGTGGTTCTTGGCGGGAAGGGCCTGAAGGCTGGTTGGAGGAAGGAGGGAGGTTGCGCACATCTTTGTGCATTGTGATCCACCCCTCCTTATGACTTTCACATATTATCCTTAATTTTTAACAGGAGTTATCTGGCTTGGGGTTCATGGGCCATTTCAGTTGAATTCTTCTCTTGTGTTTAAAGTAGTTACACAAGCTAAGATAAAGTCTAAAGTAACAAGTGAAACAGAGTTCTAACCAGAAAGCATTCCAAGTTTCAGGGAAGAAGGACTCATCTGTAGGTCATGAGTGTGGGGCAGGTTGTGCAGGGGGCAGGCAGGACCGGGCATTGTCTGCCAGGAGGCGTGCGTGGTGGGGACCGGAGCACAGACGGAGGGCTGGGCAGCGTGGGGCTCCGCAGGCTTCTGCAGACGCGGGCCTGGTGTGCGCGGTCATCGCCTAGAAGAGACCCAAGACTGTGGTCCAGGGAGACTGTCCACCTGTGTCACATCCACCCTGGGAGGGCCTGAAATGACACCAGGGTGGACACGGGGAGTTTCAGGGTCTCCTGGAAGACGAGTCAGTGGTGAGGCAGGGAGAGCGCTCCAGGCAGGGGGAAAGCACAGGCGGACAGAGACTGACGTCCTCATGAACAAAGAGACTGTTGGGCTGGAGGTGGCGCCCTGAGGGGCCTACAGAGTCTTCGTTCTGGGCAGCAGGGGGAACCAGAGCTGCTGATTTGGAGGGGTGCTTTAGGAAGAGGGCGTGTCCAACTGGAGCGTGAGCCCACAGGCCAGGGGGTACCGAGTTCAGGCATGGCAATGCCAGGGGAGTGAAGGGCTCCAACGGCATCTCTAGAGACAGAGTCTTGATGAAGGGAGGGTAGCACCTCCATCATCAACACTGATGTCAGGAAGAGGAGCAGATGTGGGCAAGAATGAGATTAGGGAAGGAAGTGGCTGGTGTTAAAGGATCACTGGGACACCTGATAGCCACTGAGGCTCAACAAAGCAATTGCTCACACTCTGTCCTACAGTTCCCTATTATGATAAACAGGAGAGAATTTAACTGACTTTGTCATCAGGATGTATACTATGCTCTTCCTTACTGAAGAATAAAAATGTCTGTGCTTTTTTCCAAGGAAAAACTAACTACTCCCACAAAGTAAATGGCAATTAGGCTGAAGGACAGCAATTCCTACTGTGAGCACGATGTCATTATCCTGGATCTTCACTGTCATTACATGGTAAATACCTGTCCTGGGAGTGTAATTCACATCCACAAAGCTTGCTGCTTTGGCGTCAAAGAGCTTACTTTGTTTGATTCTTAGATTATATGGGAACTGTGGGCAATTTATTCTGTAGCTAGATCCACCCTAAAATCCTGAGCACATTTATGCACACAGTACCAGCAAGTGGGCACTTGTTAAAATGCAGATTCTAAGGGGCCTAGCAGGTTCACTAAGGGGCCCTGAAAGATACACTTATATCAAGAAGCCAGAGGGGGCTTGGATCTGGTTTGAAGACCTTTGTTCTATAAAACACAGATTCAGCAAGTTCTTTAAGAACAACATAAGATGATGCATTCATTCTAGCAAAAAAAGAGAGGAAAGAGGCACTTGAAAGTTTCATTTCATTCCCAACTGCAGTGCACATAAATATTTCCCTCAAATAACTTGAAAAACCTTATGAGTCAGTGTTTAAGATTTTTACTATCCAAATGTAATAACATTCTTCAGCTAAAACAGGAGTAATGAGACAAAATGGTTTTGAAAAGTACAATAGAAAAATATTGTCCACTGGTTTATTTTTCCAAATGAGCAATAGGCTATTTACAAATAAGCAGATCTCCAATGATGTATATTAAAATGACAAAACTATTACTGTTTGAAATCTAAATGAAAAAAAAATTTATTAAGGCACATTTGTTCTGTGAGTCTAAAACAAACTTTCTGGTGTAATGACAGATTCATTTCACTTTTGTCCCCAAAACACATGAGCACCAGGATTATCAAAGAACACTCAATATTTAGTACAACAGTAAGGAATGTAAAAATTGAGGACAGGGAAGAGTTTTTAAAAAGAAATCTTTGGAGATCAGTTTACTGCAAATAAAATATACTAAACACTCCTTATACACATAAATACTAATAACTAACGGGTACTTGGGAAATGGTAGAGCTCTAAACAATGGATATTAAATAAATTAAAGGTATTTCAGATACAAAGGATAGAACAAAACAGTAATTAAAAATGAGACACCCATCTCCGTCAACATAACACAGATAGGATGAAGTGAACAAAATCAGATACATTTCCCCCCAATGCTTTCATTAGGGTTAAGTTTTGTTTATTTTGTTTAACCTTGCATACATTAGATTTATGGTAATAATTCTTTGCCATTCTAAATATTTATATTTTATCTTTTAAAAAGAAGGGTCTGGAGAAGAAAAAGTGCCAGATCCTTCTTGAAATCTAATGCCAGGTCCATCAGGCCACACTAATTGCAATAAGAACAGCCATCTATCTTATTATGTTTTCCTGCTTCCCTTGTTTTGAAAAATGAGACAAGTTTTGGGGAAACAACCACGTTTGAAAAGCTCTTGAGGATGATGACACAGTTACTATCACATTTCCTTATTTGACAACCGGAACATGAAATGGCTTAAAAAAACTGTTGTAAAAAAGACAAAAGGTAGAATCTGTGCAAAGTTAACAGTCAAAACAAAACATTTATCAGAGTTACAGTGTTTTGTTACAATAATACTTTGCAGTAACGTTCATGTTTTCTGCCATAGGACTATAGCAAAGAGGTCTGAAAAAGAAATATTAAAAAAAAGTTTTGCTCCTCAGGTACATTTCAAGTCATAATTAAGCACGTCTGCTACATAATGTTTAGCAAGAAAATGTGTTCAAAAGGCAAACATGATCACATTTTTGTTCAAAAAGCTCAATCTTCAAGGAGTCCTTTGTAAGAAAACCATGTGTAAAATATATCCCCTTGTATGGACTTCAAAAACTGATCGTACAAAAAAATTTTTGAAAAATAAATTAGATTAATTAAAAATGTCCTTTCCAGCAAAGCTGGACATTAGGCTGTCCTCACTGAGCCATTATTATTGCTGCTTTTACTATAATTTGGGTCATTTTTCTCTAGCCACATTTCAGCCAACTGCTGTGTGGACCCATATGTTGATGCTTTGGACCCCAAGCACATTTTGTACTGTTTTGGATCAAGGTTGGGATCACAAAAGACAGGATGGTGGACATGGACTACTCCTACTTCTTGGCTCCTAAATGTCTTCAAACCTGCCTGGACAACCTTGTTGAAAAGGTCAACATCCTCAAGCCCCCAGCCTTGGATAGAAACATCAAAGCCGCCTACTCGGACGAGATCGCCCTTATAAATACAAGTGATGCCAAACCCATAGTTTCTCCAGAATCCAGTTTTTTGAGTAAAGGCAAAATGGTTGTCACTGGGAACCTTCCCACTATAAACAATCTTTGGATCGTACTGGCTAAAGATGATTGGAAAATATATTTGTTGGCCCAGAACTGTATTTGCTCGACATCGCTGAAGAAATTCTGCAGTAAATACAAGGTCAACATCACAAAAGAAGAGCAAAGATTCATTATTGAACTGGGACGATCCCACTTCTAGGGCCAGAGCTCTTGAAAATTCTCCAGACACGGGCAAAATCTGCATGTCAGCTTTGGGGTACTTAATGCGGTAGTCTCTCATGAGTTCAACTTGCTTGGCCTTGTCGGGGTTGGAGTCAGAATTGAAGAGCAGAACAACGAGCTTGACGTTCTGATTCGGAATGAGGCACGTCTTCTCAAAGTTCCCCATAAATCTCACAAACATGTCAAACCGTCCAGACAAAGGAATCAGTATATTGATCTTTTTCTCTTTGGGTTCTTTGTGCTCATTCTTGGACCCAGGAAGCTGAAAGGGAACAAGCTTCTTCAGGGAATTGGAGAGAAAGGACAAGGATCCGGATTCTTGATTGATTTTGTTGGCCAATTCCTTTGCGTCCAGCTCCTCGTGCTCCACAAACTGGATCTTGCTGAAGGTCTGCTGTAAATACGCGTGCCTCCGCACAGGGACCGTCATCTTCTTCCCTTTGTGCTTTTTGTACAGAAGCAGCAAGTCCAGAATGTACTCGGCCCCATACATGGGGTTCACTCGGCGATAGCCGTACTGTATCTCCTTAAAATCAATAATGCGCCCTCTGGTCTTGGCGTTGGCGTTGATCATCTCCATGACCTGCATGACGATGTCATCCAAGGCCTCGCGCTGTGCGGAGTCCATCCCTCTTCGCGGGGGCTGGCTGTCAGCAGCTGAATACAAGTATTTCCCAGTCAGAAATTCCCACTCCAGGATCTCCTCTCGTTGGCGGGGCTGGAACCTCATGAAGGAAGGAGGGATTCCCAGCTGGAGGTCTTCTTTATGGACCTCGGTGTTGCTGTATTTGCTCATCAGGACAATCTCGCGGTGCAGCTGGATGGTGCGGTGGCGAAGCTCAGCGATCTTGCGGCTGAGCATGTAGCTGTGAAGCCTGTACTGGTAGGGTGGGTTTTTGTTCGGGTGCAGTGTGATGGCGCGGTGAATTTTACTGTTATGGAGATCCCTAATGTACCCCTTCTTGTTCTGTTCATAGTTCTCATAAAAAAGCTGCTGCATCTGTGAGGAAATAAACAAGATTTCTATTAGTAATATGTGGCTGAGTGTCCCCCCCCTTCTTGTATGTCCTTATATATCTGCATACTCTGTATTATAAATCTTTCTAAATGAGTCAGAGCATACCTAAGATTCTAGGGAAAGCTCGAAATACAGCAGTGAGAGTAGAAGAATAGTACACTGCTTATAGAAACAATACTTCATCAATAACCAAGTTGGTCAATACAATTCTGTAGGCAAATGGAACTATGATAAAAAGTTTTTCCATAAAGTGAAAGTACAATCTTGAGCTCACAATGCACCAACTCAGCCTACTCGGAAGAGAACGCCACCTTTAGCCCCCACCAAACCTGGGAAGGGGACCAGACAGCCAAGGTCCCCTCCCTGAAGACTGGCACCCAAAGGAGCTGCCATCAAAACAGGAATACACCGCTATCAGCGGGGTGAAAAGGAGAACTCCAGGAGAATGAGCCGAGCACAGACAAATGCTGCTTCCAGGGAGCTGAGCAGAAAGAAAACCACCCAGCCACACGCAGAAAGAGGCCTGCCACTTGGCAAGGCATGCTGTGGTAAAACCAAGGGTCAGCGAGGTTGCCAGGACCACACTCTGAGAGTCCCTTAATCATCTGTGTGTTCCTAGGCAGGCCTGAGAGGGCCGGCTTGCTGGCCACCAGGTCTTAAGCGCCAGTGCAGAGCTGAAGGGCAGGCAAGGCAAGGGGGATCGTTACCCCATCCACTCTCCCTCTGTCTTAGGACACTGGCTGGGGAAACAAAAGTGTGAGGTCCTTCAGCCAAAACAAGGTCTGTTGCCTCAAGCTAGATAGGGAATATACTTAATTACCCAGTACATTCAAGCAACAGAATGATGACCTTTACAAAGCCTTCTAGAACCAATAATTTAAAAATTTGCAAGAAATGTTTTAGTAAAAATAACGTTTGCAGCTGGTATCTGATAACCTAGCCTTTGTTTCATTTGTGGCTCAACTTTGTTTTTCTGAACATGTTACTAAAAACTAACTCTTGACAAGGGTACATGGATTTGGATCAAGAGTTTATTTGCCTCTGGACAGTCGTATTTTTGACTTTTTTTTTTTCTTGAGCCACTGAAGTTATAATAGAAAAATACAGATTAATATTTTTACACCGCATTTTCTTTTTCTATACAATTACCACAGGCTACCAATAAATGAAGCCAATAAGAGTAAAAAAAAAGAGAAATGCTTTCAAAGAATGGCTTAAGCAGGGGGAAAAAAGGCACACATGTAACGCTCCTGGTGTTGAGCAGGGGCTCTGCGCACACCCACTGGCTCAATTCCCTGGAGCCGCGAGTCTGCTGGACGCGGACCACCTATGTCCTGTCCTTGGAAGAGCAAGCCAGCCTGGAACTCATCATTTCCGACTGTGCTCTCCATGTAATCTACAATCACACACAAAGTGCGTGTGCACATGGAATTATCCACTGAAATAATTTCCAAATGTTACAGTTAAGTGGAACAGGTAGTCAAGCAAAAAAAGAAGGAAAGAAAAGGAAGCAGAGAGCGTGTCTCTAATGTTGGAGAGAGCACCACCCTTCTCACTTGAGCAGCAGGCACGCGGGGTGCTCACCCACATGTGTGCAAGTGCCCACTCGCTGTTTCTCTTAGCACAAACAGCACTTAATTACTTAAAACACCCAACTTAGTAAATGACCTGATTTGCTGAGACAGCTTGCAGTAACTGATGCTTGAACTCCTCCAGCCCCGGACAGACAGGCCACAGAATGATAAACAAGAAAAGTGACAAAGTTTGGATGATGATCACAAGGACCATAAGAATTTAACTTTCTTTTAATTTCACTCTTTAGACAGGTCACAACAAAAGAACTTTAATGAAATTCCTATTGAAAGTATTTTCACCATTCATTTTCTAGTTGGGCTAATTTCTGGGGAAGAAGTACATGGCTCCAAGGTGACAAGTGAGTGTCCTCTGAGGATTCAAAACCACGAAGAAACACTGGGGAAAACCCTTTGCAGATGCTAAAGATAAGAAACAAATACCTTCAATTATTTCCTTCCTCTGACCCTAACCCCTATATGTCCCAATAACTTGAGGTTATTCTTACAGTTTAACAAAGTCAGCCTTTACAACATCAAATTAGCTAGGCGAGACACCTGACCCCACTTCCTCCTCCTGAGGACTCCACCTCGTGAGAAGAGTCACTCAAAGGTCAAGCAACATCCTCATCACAGCAAAGAACTCGGCAAAACCCAATGCTCTGAGGTCAGGGAAAAGTACAGTCACCACTGTAAGCTATATGATGGAAGGTTTCCTAACGATTTTGGCAGAGACTTTAAATATTTGTTATAATTACAAATTGTTTCCATTTTGCCTGCTTATATCTTCCAAAGTTTTGAAAATGAGCGCGAAGAACCATGACTGTTTTGGAAAGGTCCCTTTTACATTTTCAAGAATTCAGACACAGCGGGCCATCAGCCTGGCCGTAAAAGCTGCTTTCCAACACTGAGGATGCCCTGAAGCAGGTGGGCTCCTTCCTCGCCCTGCACTGCCAACCCTATCTGCACCAGCGTCTCAACTCTGCTCTGATCCCGCCCTGCTGGCTGATGTCTCGGTCTCCCAATGGGCCTCCTCACAGAATTTTGTTCGTTCCTCAATTCTGCACAGTACCAAAACCAATCCTCTTAAAATATAAATCAGAGGCTTAAGGCTAAAATATAAGTGGTAGAACCCACATGAGTCTCCTTCCCAAATGCTCTTAAAAGAGAATAAAGAAATGCAAAAGGAATAAACTCGTAAGGACCAAGAGAATGGGGTCACAAACACAGAAGACAGGAAATGTCCCCAAATTCTGAGAAAATGGAGCATGAAGGAAGTTGAAACCTAACAGACTGCTCTGAAGAGTAAGCCAATTTATTTAATCCTGAGAACCCTGGGGAAAGATACTGGTGCTGCAAAAAGTAGGGGGTGGGGGAGCTCCAGGGCTGAGCACAAGGAGAGTGGGGGAGCTGGGAACACGGAGCAGGGAGAGGAGGAGGGGATGGGAACACGGAGTAGGGAGAGGAGGGGCGGGGAACACGGAGCAGGGAGAGGAGGGGCGGGGAACACGGAGCAGGGAGAGGAGGGGCGGGGAACACGGAGCAGGGAGCGGAGGGGCGGGGAACACGGAGCAGGGAGCGGAGGGGCGGGGAACACGGAGGAGGGAGAGGAGGGGCGGGGAACACGGAGCAGGGAGAGGAGGGGCGGGGAGCACAGAGCAGGGAGCGGAGGCGCGGGGAACACGGAGTAGGGAGCGGAGGGGCGGGGAACACGGAGCAGGGAGAGGAGGGGCGGGGAACACGGAGAGGAGGGGCGGGGAGCATGGAGCAGGGAGCGGAGGGGCGGGGAACATGGAGCAGGGAGAGTGGGGATGGGCTGGGATCACGGAGCAGGGAGAGTGTGGGAGCTGGGAGAACGGAGCAGGGAGCGGAGTGGCTGGAAGCACGGAGCAGGGAGAGTGGGGAGGGGCGGGGAACACGGAGCAGGGAGAGTGGGGAGGGGCGGGGAACATGGAGCAGGGAGCGGAGGAGGCGCGGGGAACACGGAGCAGGGAGAGGAGGAGGGGATGGGAACACGGAGGAGGGAGAGGAGGGGCGGGGAACATGGAGCAGGGAGAGGAGGGGCGGGGAACACGGAGCAGGGAGAGGAGGGGCGGGGAACACGGAGCAGGGAGAGGAGGAGGGGATGGGAACACGGAGCAGGGAGAGGAGGGGCGGGGAACACGGAGGAGGGAGAGGAGGGGCGGGGAACATGGAGCAGGGAGAGGAGGGGCGGGGAACACGGAGCAGGGAGAGGAGGGGCGGGGAACACGGAGCAGGGAGAGGAGGGGCGGGGAACACGGAGCAGGGAGAGGAGGGGCGGGGAACACGGAGCAGGGAGAGTGGGGAGGGGCGGGGAACACGGAGCAGGGAGAGTGGGGAGGGGCGGGGAACACGGAGCAAGGAGAGGAGGGGCGGGGAGCATGAAGCAGGGAGCGGAGGGGCGGGGAACATGGAGCAGGGAGAGTGGGGACGGGCTGGGATCACGGAGCAGGGAGAGTGGGGAGGGGCGGGGAACACGGAGCAGGGAGAGTGGGGAGGGGCGGGGAACACGGAGCAGGGAGAGTGGGGAGGGGCTGGGAACACGGAGGAGGGGCTGGGAGCACCGCGCAGGAAGAGGAGGGGCGGGGAGCACGGAGCAGGTATAGCCCCACAGCTCCTCCCACAGAACATCTCAGGAGTGGAGGGAGGCCGTTGGTTGCAGATGCCCAACATCTTTAGAAACTCGCTCCCAGTCACTCTGGCATTTAGATGATGGGTCTTCGGCCAGAATTCATGTAGGGTTGCCTGTCAATTGTTCCAAGTAAACTAGCACTGGTGAGTAGCAAATACTGGCGGTTTCTTAATGCATAAATCATTTACAGTAGTTATCCCTGAATTTCCCTGTCTATAGGTTAGCTTTCTTTATTCCTCTGGGGTTACCTCACTGATAAGCACATAAGCCTTAAGTTCAATCTCTCCAAAAATGAAATGTGAACACCTGGGTAGAGATAAGTTCAAAGCTGACAAGAGGGGGATGTGAAGTGAAAGTTGCTCAGTCCTGTCCGACTCTTTGAGACCCCATGGACTGTAGCCTGCCAGGCTCTTCTGTCCATGGAATTCTCCAGGCAAGAATACTGGAGTGGGTATCCGTTTCCTTCTCCAGGGGATCTTTCCAACCCAGGGACTGAACCCAGGTCTCCTGCACTGGAGGCAGATTCTTTACCATCTGAATCACCAGGGAGACAGCAAAGCTACTAGTTTAAAAAAATCTTGCCTACAGAGCTTCCACTTAGTTTTTCAATGCTTCAGTCTCAAGTGACAATCAACAGCCAAGACCATCAGGCAACTGAAAGAGGGTTCCAATGGGATGAGAAGAAACTGCAACCAAAACAAAAACTACGAGGGATTCAAAGAGAAGCTACTGTATTTGTACAACAAAAATAGAATACTATAGAAAAGAACAATCAGAAAACAAATAAGCACTTGAAATTAAAATAAAATAGCAAAACAAAAAGAGTTTAAAGATAAAATTGAAGAATACACCAGAAAATAGAAAAACCAAAACAAAAATGGAACACAGGAGAGAAATGTATTCATTCTAGAAAGAGAAAGCACATGGGGAAGAAAATACAAAAACAGGGTCTAAAATGAAAGTGCTCAGATGCCTGGATTGAATCCTAAGTGCCCAGAACAGAGTACAGACTGGGAACGCTACAGGTAAAACTATTAGAGGAGAAAAAAAAGGCTGCATATAAATAATTCAGAAACTGGAGTGGCACTAAACATACACAAAACTAAAGAATAATTTTGTTCCCACCTTCCCACCTTCAAAAGTGGGAAGTGAAAATTATTTCTTCATACAGAATTCTCTTCCCAACCAAACTATCCATCAAGTAAGAGGGAAGAAACACTTTCAGGAATTCAAGGACTCACATTTCACCTTGCATCCATTCTTTCCCCGGAAACTGTTAGTGGATGTGCCCACCCAGAACAAGGGGATAAGTCTGGAAAGATGACCCAGGATCCAGGAAACAAGAGGAAAACGCAGAAGGAAGAAAAGAGAGCCCAGAAGGACAACGCCAGGAAGTCCTCCCAGAACGGTACTGTGGACTGCAGGTTTGTGTCGCCCCAGACTCCTGTGTCAGGAGGGAGGGCCTTTGGAAGGTGCCTGAGCTTAGATGGGCCGTGACAGTAGGGCCCACAGTGAGACAGGGGACCTCATTCACCAGGGGGTGGAAGGGAGGAGAGGACGCAGCAGGAAGATGGCTGTGTGCAAACCACCTAGAGAGTCCTACCAAAACCACAATGCTGACACTCTGATCCTGGACTTCCAGCCTCCAGAACTGTGAGGAACTGCTGCTGTTTAAGCCACTCAGTCTACAGTCTTTCCGTTCTAGCAGCTGGAACAGACTGGACAAAGAGCTGGGCAGCAGGCTGAGGGTCCCAGTGCACAGACGGCTCACTGCCTGCATCTCCAGAGCCCAGCACAGCGCTTGACACACTGCAAGATACTCAACCTGAATTAACGACTCACAGTGGTCTTGAAGCATAGCAAGTATCGAGGAACACAGCTGATGCGGACAGACAGCATACAATACCGCTGTGTTCTACTGGTCAGGATACTAAAACCTGAAAAGCAGCAGCGTGTTCTGAAAGAGAATGCAGACCACCGAAGGATATAGCTGTCATTTGTTTTTCACTCCCCAGACACCAGTATACAACTGCACGTTTTATTCTTGGCTATCAAAACCCTGCATGAGGAGCGCGAGGTCCATCAGGAGTCCTCTGTGAAAGCAGGTCTTCCACGCATGACTGATAATTCTTACAGACTCAATACGACACCAGGTTTCCAAACACTTTCAGGGAAACATTTCTCAGAATGTTTTAGAAGCAGTTCATGGCCATTACTTTCATAGTGACCGAACTGTAGACCAGCTCTACCTGCAACAGAGTTTCAGTGTGCTGAAGGCATAAATACAGAGAAGAGAAAATTACTGACTAGCAGGCTTCTGATCCCCTGGAACCACTGCAGACTGAGAATTTTAAGCTATAGTAAAGTTGCTGTAAGCACCTTCTGGCTAAGGTTTGGCTGAAAGAAATGCTGTATTATATTCTGTTTTTCTTTTACTGAGAAGAAATCTGTTGCAAGACAGAGCGCGTATGCACATTTGTGCGTGTGTGTGTGTGTGTGTGTGTGTTTAGGGGAGGAAGCACTTATTTTATTCCAAAGAAGGCCAAGTCTATACCCAGACTAGTTAGTGCTTCCCCTTCTCAATTCACTCCAAGCAATTGACTTGGTCCACTAATGCTGCTACAAGATAAATGTTTTAGACAAAGAAGCCAGTCACTTGGCACACAGGATGGAGTGACGTACTTGCTAGGATCTTAAGAAAAGTCTAAATAAATGCCAGTGAATTAGCTCCCTTTCTAAAAGGGCAAATGAAGGTGCAAGTACCTTACAGAGAAGTAGACAAAATATAACAGGTGATGACATGCACCTCCACATAAGTGTATTAATAGCAATAGTCAGACCCTGCCTGAATTGGCTTCCCTTAGCACCTCGTGGTCATTTAGCACATTTAGGAATCTCCTTCAACTTCTATACAAAGCCAAAGCCTTATACCATGCAGAGGTAAGAAATCACTTTCTTCTCACCCTCAATGTGGCACAATAGGAGAGGAGGAGGAAAAATTCAGATTTCAGGGAAACTTCTGAAGAGAGAAATATATACAACAAATGAACTTTCAAATTAAGAACAGAAAAACAAAGCATAATTCAAAGTAAAAATGTCAGTGAGATATGAAGGCCAGGTTAGGGAAGAAGGCTGGAGAATGCTCTGTGAGCTGAACCTGAAAAGGAGTCGGGGGCTGGAGGGAGGTCCTGAGAAGCAGCCCGTGCTTAGACGCTGCCCTCCTACCCACCTGCGCAGGCCTGCGGGGCGGCCCTGGCCGGGGGTCAGGGCCCCCGGCATTTACCCCTCAGCGCTACACCCCACGTCGCCCCATCCATGGCTCAGCTGAACCCACCTCAGCACTCACAGGTCTCATTTCTGCCTTTGTAGTAGTTCAGGTATCTGCATTTGATTTTGGAATCTCTGGCAAAGCTCTCCTCAAGTTATCTTTGTTTTTACCTTGACTAGTTTCTCCGCTGTTATTCAGGTTTTTCCAACCTTTTGCTTTTCTTTGAAGGTGTCCACTTGCATTTAAGAAGGCATGTTGTGGGTAGGATGAAATTGAACCATTTTGCTCTTAGGCACTTGAATGAGAAATAACTGGATCATTAAGCTGACCATCTATACCACCTATCCGTTGTCCCTCTTTTCCTCATATGGTAGCTAATTCCACTGCTTACTACAATGTTCCCCATTAAGCAGGTAAAATGCAGGTAAGATTTAATTTCTGAACTCCAGGGAATTTTCTGGATTCAACAGGAACGAACTTTTCAGTCTCTAAGAGGAATTAACCATATCATTAAGAAAACTTGGCAATTTTCTGATAATAGAAATAAAACTATCATTTCTCTGAAAGAAAGTTTAGAATATAACAACTTAAAGAATAACAGATAAAAAATAAGACTACATACTGACACTTACTGCTTATAACCAGTAAGTTATAAGACTTCAGACAAGTCATTTGAATTTTTTGGGCCTCAAGTTTTCTCATTATAAAATGATTGTACAGAGGTTCCTTCAAAGTGAAGAATTCTAAGCTCTTCTGTGCTAACTGTAGAACCAGTCCCATAGACATGCCCTGATGTTCTTCAACCCATCCATCCTGATATGGTTGAAGGCGTAACATCAGGATGTTACAGGATTCTACCTTTACCATATCAAACTGTATTAAAGGGTAACAACACATCCCAATGAACTGTTTCCATCTCATAAAAACAAACCTCCAATTATGCTATAAATAAAAAGAGTTAAGAATATGAAATTCGTAACAGTTCACTTTAGTAACACTAGAGGTAACAAATATGTTAAGTTTTTGGTAATAAAGAACATGTATTTTGCATAGTACCAAATTTAGAGCAAGGATTTATTATTAACAAGTTATTTCAGTGATCTATTACTTGGCACATTCTTTGGAAAAATATTATAAAATGCAAAGTTTAAAAGCACTGCAGAAGAAAACACAAATCAATGCATATAGGTTATTTAATAATCACAAGGAATACCTTTTTGAAAACACTCTAAAGGCTTTTCAAGATGGAGTACCACTGAACGTTTGAAGTTAATTTCCAGTGTCCATAAAACAGCCCTTAATCTTTGATTTAAAAAGCAGCCCCATAATCTTGGATTCCAGAAAATCTCTCTCTTTTCCGGGAGATGTTTCAAGACTCTGAGTCATTCTATTGTAAATCTGAAAGGGGTTAATAAATAGCAAGGTCACTCTATTCCCAGGAACTTCTAGCCAGCTGGGAATAACTATCAACTACCCTCGTCTAATCTTCAGTTAACAAACACCTCAATAGTCTTCATTAGCAAATGTCCTTCTTGTCCTCTGCAATGAACATCAACATTCTCATTAAGTCAAGACTCTTCCCATTAACTGTTTACATTAATGTCATCATTAAGTACAGATTTCAGCCACATCAATAGACTATCACTGCTCCAGATGGACAGCTATTTCTAACTGTGACTTATGCAGTGTTTTAATTCACTGCACAGAATTTTTCTTACCCTTCTGTCCTGAGAACTGATTTAAAGAAAATATGGATTGTGTAAGTGTCAGGAGACCATAACTAGTGGTAGTTTCAAAATAACTATATTCACAAGTTTTAAATACTTAAATTAATAATGTCATAAACCTGCAGGTAGGGTTTCCAGAAACTTTACTGCCTGAAGCAGGATCTTCTGAGATGGAAGAGGAAATCTGTTGATAATTAGGTCAAGATCACTGGTATAAACTGGGCCTATTCCCAGCTCTCAACACATATGGTTACTCTACATGTCCCTATTAGGTCTCTTCTAATTAGTTTTGTGTAGGCTTTGCCAATTTTCATCCAATTAAGTTCAAGGATTAGGTGCTTAGTGTTTTAAAGACTCTATTCAAGAAAGTAAGTTTTCCATGGGAATTAAGCTGGGTCTTTAATGGTAAAAAAAAAAAAAAAAAAGAACTATATGCGTGTCTTGGTTAGTGTTAAATTTTGAAATTTAAAAACAACCTTTTAAAAAAGCCTGACACATTTCAAAATAATTGAGAATTAATCTTGGCAAAGTAAATGAAAACTGTTGGCAGTAATTTAGGACTTCTACATCAGACAATAAAAGTATATGCAGAACTATCTTTAAATGACCAAAGTCTTATGCAAATATAGCACCAAATACCTGACTACACATTCACATTAAAGGCATTGTACCTTGCAGGGAAAATTCACAAGGCCACATATGAAGAAAGGATACACACACATACACTAGTGGCCACAAACAGAGGATACGTGAGCACGTGTACACACACACACACACACACACACTCTCTCTGTCTCTCTCATATGCAACAGAGCCCAGCACTGAATAGCCTGACACAGGACACCAGTGGGGGGCTCCCTCTGAAACTCGACTCAGCAGGTACTCGGGTCCAGCCCCCACTGGCCTCTGCTGATCCATCACTCACAGAACCAGCAACTAGCTCCAGTCAACAAGCGACACACTAGCTCTCACACTTGACCAAAAGCCTTTGTGACAAACTGAGTTAAGCTGTGGTCCAGATCACCAAAAAACAAAGCAGAACAAAAATAAAACTAAACAAGAGGGAGTCAGGAGAGCAGGACATACAGGAATATAGCCCTGTGAGGCCAGATTTTTAAAGAGATGCTAAAAATCTGGCTGTTTTGTGTAGAATCTTCTACCTTTTAAATCTCAGCAACCAGTTCAAACTAGAAAAAGAAACACACAGGCCAAAATAAGTCTGTGGGTCAAATATGGCCTATAAGTTCATCTCCTGCTGCTGCTAAGTCACTTGAGTCGTGTCCGACTCTGTGCGACCCCATAGATGGCAGCCCACCAGGCTCCCCCGTCCCTGGGATTCTCCAGGCAAGAACACTGGAGTGGGTTGCCATTGCCTTCTCCAATGCATGAAAGTGAAAAGTGAAAGTGAAGTCGCTCAGTCGTGTCCACTCTTCGCGACCCCATGGACCGCAGCCCACCAGGCTCCTCTGTTTATGGGATTTTCCAGGCAAGAGTACTGGAGTGGGGTGCCATTGCCTTCTCCCTCATCTCCTTCTAGGATTTTTCAAAAGTCTATTCCTGATCTGTTATGGAATCTCATTCTGTCTAAAGATATTTTGTACCATTAATATTTTATTTTAAAATATTTTATTTATTTTAAAGCTGAATTTGTTACAGTGTCACTTCTGCTTTATGTTTTGGTTTTTTGGACACAGACACCTGGAGTCTTAGCTCTCTGAAGAGGGATCGAACCTGCACCTGCTGTGCTGGAAGGCAAAGTCTTATCAACCACTGGACTGCCAGGTAAGTCCCTGTGGCATTTAACTTTCCACGTTTATCAAGTAATATCTCACCAAAGCCCCCCCTAAAGATTCAAGCGGCTTTTAAATTATCAGGGACTAATGAAAGACGAGAGCTGTAGCTGCGAGATAAGGCCACCGGGTGAAGGCAGCAAGCGGACTGGGGGAGGGGGCGGTGGGGGAAGCACAGCTGTTGCCCTGCACGTCTCACAAAGCAGAGCCACCACTTTAGAGCCAACGGTGTGTATTACAGATTCGTTTCACACATTCAAGTCAGTATTTCAGCCAGGTCCGTCTAGTCAAGGCTATGGTTTTTCCAGTGGTCATGTATGGATGTGAGAGTGGGACTGGGAAGAAAGCTGAGCGCTGAAGAATTGATGCTTTTGAACTGTGGTGTTGGAGAAGACTCTTGAGAGTCCCTTGGACTGCAAGGAGATCCAGCCAGTCCATCCTAAAGGAGATCAGTCCTGGGTGTTCATTGGAAGGACTGATGCTGAAGCTGAAACTCCAGTACTTTGGCCACCTCATGCGAAGAGTTGACTCACTGGAAAAGACACTGATGTTGGGAGGGATTGGGGGCAGGAGGAGAAGGGGACGACAGAGGATGAGATGGCTGGATGGCGTCACCGACTCGATGGGCATGAGTTTGAGTAAACTCCGGGAGTTGGTGATGGACAGAGAGGCCTGGTTAACTGCGGTTCATGGGGTCACAAAGAGTCGGACACGACTGAGCGACTGAACTGAACACAGCACTGAGGAATATGCAGTTGAATTAGTGGATCAAGAGTGGGCTTGGGATGCTCAAGTTTAATGAACTCTGTGGGGTTAAAACAACCTGTGTTAAGTCTGAGAAGGGATTCTCAATACACAACCACCACACAAACCCTTGAATTCTTAAAGTTTTCTTTTACAAAAGATTATAAGAAAAACTTTGTTGGAAGGCATTTTGGCAATTTCTTATAAAACTAAATGTATTCTTACTGTATGATCTAACAGTTGCACTTCTTCGTATTTACCAAACTGAACTGAAAACTTGTGTCCACAAAAAAACCTGCACATGGATGATCATAATTGCCAAATCTTGCAATCAGCCAAGATGTCCTTCAGACTGTGTTAGCTGCTCAGTTGTGTCTGACTCTGCGACCCCATGGACTGTAGCCCTCCAGGCTCCTCTGTCCAAAGAATTCTCCAGGCAAGATTACTGGAAAGTCAAAGGGAAAATCACTCAGTTGTGTCCAACTCTTAGCGACCCCATGGACTATACAGTCCATGGAATTCTCCAGGCCAGAACACTGGAGTGGGTAGCCTTTCCCTTCTCCAGGGGATGTTCCCAACACAGGGATCGCACCCGGGTCTCCAAGGCAGGTGGATTCTTTACCAGCTGAGCCACAGGGAAGCCCGAGAACACTGCAGTGGGTGGCTATTCTCGTCTCCTACGTCCTTCAGTAGGTGGATGGATAAACGGTGACACATCCAGAAAATGGAATACTATTCAGAACTAAAAAGAATAGTTATAAAGCCGTGAGAAAATATGGAAGAACTGCAAGTGTATGTTACTAAGTGAAAGAAGCCCACCTAAAGAAGCTGCATACCATGTAATACCAACTGCACCACATTCTGGAAAAGACAAAACTGAGGAGCAATAGAAAGACCGATGCTGCCAGCGGGTGAGAGAGAGGCATGAACAGGTGGGGGCGGGGAAACGACTCCACATGATGCTACAGTGGGGGCCACGTGGCATCACGCACACCTCAGAACCCAGGGGATGTTCAACACCAAGAGGGAGCCTAAGGTGAACTATGGACTCTGGTTAATTACGATGTATCAGTGCAGTTTCATAGATTGTAATAAATGTACCACTTTGGAGGGATGTTGACAATTGGGGTGGTTTTGTGCAGTGGGCTGGGAGGGCTGGGGTATGTGGGAACTCAGTACATTTTGCTTCGAAACTAAAACTACAAAAAATGGAGCTTATTACTTAAACAAACCAACAAAACACAGGCCACCCACTAGGGAAAAAAGTCCTCAAAATATCTATGTTAATGAAAACAGATTCTGGCGGAAACAGTAAATCTTTTTTCTCTGGATTGTTATTTATGATCAATTCTTTCATTCTTTCCTTGGTTCATCCATCCACTCACTGCTCTAGACAAAACAAACCATTTAGATAAGCATATAAAATACTTTACATTTCAGATCCTTTGTGGAAAGAGGTAAGTGAAAATAAAAATGCACATGATTAACTATCACAATGGGTACAATCTTTTGTCCTTTAAGACAGTAATCTAAACTAAAAAGCCTTACAGAAAGAGAACATGTATTCTTTGAGCTTCTGGCCATCTATTACGAGACACCATGCTCCTTTTCGTTTGATTCTCTCCACAAATGCACATATTCTTCACAACTTTAAACCCCTTGAGGGAAAACCTAGTTTTATTCATAAGCCTTTGCCCCATCAGTACTTGCTGAATTAATGAACATCATTTCTCACACCACACAAATGAGGACAGAAAGATTAATCACTTAACAGTAAGTGCTCCAGACAATATTTAAACATAACAAGTAAAAAGCAGCACCAGCTTAGAAATCATTGGAAGGACTGATGCTGAAGCTGAAGCTCCAATACTCTGGCCACCTGATGTGAAGAACTGACTCACTGGAAAAGACCCTGATGCTGGGAAAGATTGAAGGCAGGAGGAGAAGGGGACGACCGAGGATGAGATGGTTGGATGGCATCACCGACTCAATGGACATGAGTTTGAGCAACCTCCGGGAGTTGCTGATGGACAGGGAGGCCTGGCGTGCTGCAGTCCATGGGATCGCAAAGAGTCGGACACGACTGAGCAACTGAACTGAACTGATCATCTCATACCAGTTAGATAAATGCTGGAGATGATGCAGAGAAAAGGGAATCCTCCTATAACTACTGGTGGGAATGTAAACTGGTGCAGCCACTATGGAGAATAACATGGGGGTTCCTCAAAAACTAAATGTAGAATCACCACATGATCCAGCAATCCCACTCCTTGCCATATATCCAAAGAAAACTCTAACTGAAAATGATATATGTGCCTCAAGTTCATGGCAGCATTATTTACAATAGCCAAGACATGTAAGCAACCTAAATGTCTATCAACAGATGAGTGGATAAAGAAGATGTCATACGCAGACACATATACACAATGGAATATGATTCAGTTGCCAAAACTAGAAATTATCATACCAAGAGAAAGAAATCAGAGAAAGACAAATATCATATGATATCACTTATATGTAAAGTCTAAAGTATGATACAAATGAACTCATTTACAAAACAGAAACAGCCTCACAGAAAACAAACTTATGGTTATAAAGGGGGAAGTGTAGGGGGGGTGGGTATAAATTAGGAGTTTGAGATTGGTAGATACAAAGCATTATATATAAAATAAACAACAAAGGACCTACTGTATAGTGCAGGAAACTATGTTCAGTGTCATGTAATAACCTATAATGTAAAAGATGAAAAAGAAAATATATATAGACACAAAGATACATGCACATACTATGTATACACACACACACATAACTGAATCACTCCACTCTATACCAGAAACTAAGACTACACTGTGAAATCAACTATATTTTAATAAAACAAATTCTAAGACAACCTACCTCCCTCATACAACCATTCAACGGAACTCTGTTATTAGAAGTTACACATGAGAATGCAGGGCTTTTCCTCCAAAGGGTTCTTCAGGGGCACTGGACTTTGTAACAGAGGCCTCTCACCTCCAACCCATAAAGGCAGGCAGGCATTAGTAAGCGGCACCTCTGGGAGGGTCGGGCTCACGTGTAAGGCTGTGGGGGTCCTGCTGCCCCGCGCATCCCACACATGGTGTGGGGTGGGGTTGGTGGTGCAGGCCCCCGGGGGCGGGGCGGGCCCTGCTCTCGGGGGTTCACCCTGCAGGGCCGGAACAGGCAGTGTGCAAAGAGCAGGTGACACAGGAGGCCGAGGGCCAGAAGGTGGGAGACTGGGCAGAGGGGGCTCTGCAGACTCAGGAAGGGAAGGCGCTCAGCCAGGGGCTATCAGAGCCAAGCCTGGTCAGAAGCAGCTGGGCAGGGAGGTGCTGCAGAGGGCACAGCAGGTCAGACAGGAGAGGACGCGCTCCCGGGAGCTGGCGCCCGTCCACTCCACACTCACCCACCCTGCCAGAGCAGACCGTGGCCGGCTCCCTGAGTTCCGGGGCCCCAGGGGCCGTGTTTCCTCCAGCCCACAGGTCCTACTACAGTGCCTCCAGGCCGGCTCACAGCGAGGCTCGTTCATGCGGCTGTGGGGCCAATATAAGTTAGTTACATAACAGAGAGAGAGAGAGAGAGAGAGAGAGAGAGAAAGAGAGAGAGAGAGAGAGAGAGAGAGAGAGTGTGTGTGTGTGTGTGTGTGTGTGTGTGTGTGTGTGTGCTTCTGTGAAGAGAAGGGGGGAGGGGAGAGAGATGGACAGAATTTTAACAGCACGATCTTATCAAAGGTTTAAAAGCAGGAAGTGACTACCGCAAATTTTCTGAATAAGTGTCTGTCTGTGTGTGTGGACACCAAAGGGGCTTGCCAGGTGGTGCTCGTGGTAAAGAGTCCACCTGCAATACAGGAGACCTGGGTTTGATCCCAGGGTCATGAAGATCCCCTGGAGGAGGGCATGGCAACCTACTCCAGTATTTTTGCCTGGAGAATCCCATGCACAGAGGAGCCCGGCAGGCTACAGTCCGTGGGGTCACAAAGAGTCGGACTGAAGTGAGTTAACATATACATACAAACACACACACACACACACACATGCACAGTGGGACCAAAATTTGCCAGGCAGTATAAGAGCAAAGAGAAGAATGAAGAAGCCCCGATTTGATGTGCGCACAACACAAAACATCCTGGCACCAAGGAAGAGGGGACAGGGCCAGCAGCGACGTCCCGCCCTGCCGGAGCGGTGACTGCTGCTGCCTCAGCCACGCGCGGACTGCCTCTCAGCAGGGAGCAGCCGGGGCACTGAGGCTCAGCACTGGGGGGCATTGAGTGTCAGCACCAGGGGAGGCACTGAGTCTCAGCAGGGAGCAGCTGGGGGCACTGAGGCTCAGCACTGGGGGGGCACTGAGTCTCAGCAGGGAGCAGCCGGGGGCACCGAGTCTCAGCACTGGGGGGCCCTGAGTGTCAGCAGAGAGCAGCCAGGGGCACTGAGTCTCAGCACCAGGGGGCACTGAGTCTCAGCAGGGAGCAGCCGGGGGCAGTGAGTCTCAGCACTGGGGGGCCCTGACTGTCAGCAGAGAGCAGCCAGGGGCACCGAGTCTCAGCACTGGGGGGGCACTGAGTCTCAGCAGGGAGCAGCCGGGGGCACCGAGTCTCAGCACTGGGGGGCCCTGAGTGTCAGCAGAGAGCAGCCAGGGGCACCGAGTCTCAGCACCAGGGGGCACTGAGTCTCAGCAGGGAGCAGCCGGGGGCAGTGAGTCTCAGCACTGGGGGGCACTGAGTCTCAGCAGGGAGCAGCCGGGGGCACTGAGTCTCAGCACTGGGGGGCACTGAGTGTCAGCAGGGAGCAGCCGGGGGCACTGAGTCTCAGCACTGGGGGGCACTGAGTGTCAGCAGGGACCAGCCGGGGGCACTGAGTCTCAGCACCGGGGGGCACTGAGTCTCAGCAGGGAGCAGCCACGGGCACTGAGTCTCAGCACCGGGGGGGCACTGAGTCTCAGCAGGGAGCAGCCACGGGCACTGAGTCTCAGCACCAGGGGTGTGCCGGGAGAGGGGGGCCTCTTCAGGGACAGTGCCACTTGCACTTGGAGCAGATCCCATACCGCCCTCTCCACCCACTTCCTTCCTCCTCAAAGCTGCTTAAAGGCAGCCCATAGCCGCCAGCCCTGGCCCAGCACCAGAACCAAGTGGGATCCAAGTGCCAGCCCAGTTGTCTTTAAAGCAGAAGTAGCTTAAAAGTATTGAGTAATTTCCCCCATGCCCTCTGGATGGAGTGACTGAGTGTTGGACAGCAAAACCTTTATTAGAAACAGGAGTTAAGGAATCTCTAAGTCAGAAAACTGAAAAGAAAACTGGCTGCAAAAACAAGAAAGGGTAACTTTTATTTTATCACTAACGTTTATTTACACATGGGCCTGGGGTACTCTAAATTGAAAGAAAACAGAATGATGAGAAAGTTCATTCCTGGTAAAGTTATCTCCACTAATTAAGAGTTTATCCTCTTGTTTTTTAGCCTGTTCACTTATCAACACATTTCACATGGTGGACCTCTGCTGAGATACATTTAAGCAGGCTAGATAACGTTTCAAAATAATATATTTTAATGAATGCATTTTAAATGATAACTTCTAAATTAATTTTCCTCTGAATTCTGTGGCCAGTACAACTCTTGAGCCATCAATCTTGCCCTTAGGGCCCTTGTTTCCTACCTAATATTCTGCACCTTTACATACTAGGTTGGCCAGAAAGTTCAGGTTTTCCATAACATTGTATGAAAAACCCAAATGAAGTTTTTAGCAAGCTAATATAACTAATAATCAAGTACTGGAAAGAGAATGGGCTTCCCTGGTAGCTCAGCTGGTCAAGAGTCTGCCTCCAGATCCCCCAGAGAAGGCGCAGGCTACCCACTCCAGCACTCCTGCCTGGAGAATCCTCATGGACAGAGCCTGGTGGGCTACAGTCCACGGGTCGCCAAGAGTCAGACAGGACTGAGTGACTAAGCACAGCACAGAAGGAAAATGGGATAACTGCTCCTAAACACCAAATGCAGTGGAATTTAATCACACCAAGAACTTGCTACTCCTACTGGGAAAAGAACCACTACACATGAATGGTCTCTGAGCTCCTGCACACCCCACTGTCTAACCTTGTCACTCTTTCCAAATGAAGTCACAGCCTCCCACAGTGCATGTGTGCGTCTGGTTGAGGCGAAGGGGAGACAGTGAGAGCCGTGAGCGGGGCTGAGGGGAATAACCATTGAGGTCTTTAAAGTCAGAAATCTACTTCAAGAGTGTTATTTCTGAAAAGGAGGCCAAGAAAATATGCCATCTACCTGTCTGCCATAAGTTCTGAATAGATCCACAACGTGTTCCTTATTAAAGACTTATTAAATGAAATAAGGGGGGATTTCATGAATGAAGTGTAGTCTTCATTTCAAAAACCTCCACTGTAAGCCAGGTGATTCTTTGAATGCCATCCTGCAGAAACACTTAACTTGCTCATGATGACTATTTTCAAACCTTTAAAAATTATTATAAAGTAATACACAGCCATTATAAAATGCAAAAAAGAGAATCAGTTACCCTAAAGAGGGTTGCAGAGGATGAGATGGTTAGATAGCATCACCGATTCAATGGACATGAATCTGAGCAAACTCTGGGAGATGGTGAAGGCCAGGGAAGCCTGGTGTGCTACAGTGTATGGGGTCACAGAGAGTCAGACATGACTTTAGTGACTGAACAACAGCAACTACTCCGCTGACACTTGGAAGATATTCGTTCTAATGCACACACATCTTTATTCACATATAAGACAAAGATTCTGAGCAGAGCCCTGTGGGGCTCCTGCATATAAAAGCTTTCCTATGTCCCCCATTAATCTGATTACAGGAATTAGGCTTCATTCAGCCTCTAAGACCTTCTCTGAGTTCCAACTGGTAAATTCAAGCAGCTGCTAATTAGGGAAGGGAGGTGATGCAAGACAAGGTAGAAAGAGCCAAGAGAAACCACAGTACAGCTGTGGGGTAAGGTCCTGATTCCCCATCAAGGTATACACACAATATCTTTGAGCTGTTTTGCAGATACCGAAGCTCCCACCAAGTGGGAGAAGTTCACAGTTAACGATGGTATGCCATGGGCTCTCTGGTAGCTCAGCTGGTAAAGAATCTGCCTACAATGCAGCAGACCCCGGTTCGATTCCTGGGTCGGGAAGATCTGCTGGAGAAGGAAAAGGCCACCGACTCCAGCATTCTGGGGCTTCCCTTGTGGCTCAGCTGGTAAAGAATCTGCCTGCAAGGCGGGAGACCTGGGTTCAATCCCTGGGTGGGGAAGATCCTCTGGAGAAGGGAAAGGTTACCCACTCCAATATTCTGGCCTGGAGAATTCCATGGACTGTATAGTCCGTTGGGGTCACAAAGACTCTAACATGACTGAGTGACCTTCATTCTCACCCACATCCTAACCACAGCATGAAGACCCCAGACTGATGGGAACCAGAAGGTTGATGATGCTGATTTCCACTTAACCTCACCACCAACCAATCAGAAGGTCTATGACCTGATTATGCCCTCTTTAACCCATTACTATAATATTTCTCATTACTCTCTCCAATGGGGGACACACAGTTTTGGGGGCACAAACCTGCTGTGGCCTGGCCTAGCAAAGCAATAATGCTCTTCTTTCCTACTTCACTCAAAATTCTTTCTCTGAGATTTAATTTGGAGTTGGGTACAGAGGCCAGATTCAGCTTCAGTAACAAAACCAAATTATACTTGGTAAATTAGGTAGTGTGTATATACTTATTTTATAAACACACCACACTTGAGTAATAACTCTACTTTTGACCATTTTATTTTCTTGAAACAACAGTGACTGCTAAATAAAATCAAGCTATCAGGACTTTATGCAAAGAAAAAGAGTCACTAAAATTATAAGCCATGAGGAAAGCAAAAATGTCATAGAAGCAAGAAAGTTGAAAGGTTAAAAGTAAAGGAATAAGTCATATGTCAACCAAAGGCTAGAAGTACAAACTTCTTTCATTAAAAAAATCTTTGGTGGGGGAAAGTGTATCAAGTGAAGAGAATTTCATAAAGATTTAGAATCGAATTCAAGTTACATATTATGTTGACCCAAGTTCAGTTCAGCCGCTCAATTGTGTCCGACTCTTTGCGATCCCATGGACTGCAGCACGCCAGGCCTCCCTGTCCATCAACAACTCCCGGAGCTTGCTCAAACTCATGTCCATTGAGTCAGTGATGCCATCCAACCATCTCATCCTCTGTCGTCCCCTTCTCCTCCTGTCTTCAATATTCCCCAAAATCAGGGTGTTTTCTAATGAGTCAGTTCTTCGTATCAGGTGGCCAGAGTATTGGAGCTTCAGCTTCAGCATCAGTCCTTCCAATGATTTCTAAGCTGCTGCTGCTTTTTCCTTGTTACCTTTAAATATTGTCTGGAGCCACCTTCTGTCCTCATTTGTGTGAAATGTGAGAAATGATGTTCATTAATTCAGCAAGTACTGATGGGGCAATGGCTTATGAATAAAAACAGGTTTTCCCTCAAGGGGTTTAAAGTTGTGAAGTAATTCACCATGAACTACAGACACATTCCTAGAATACAAAGGAGCAATATATATTTAGTTTTAATTATTTTAGTTTTTGTTGTACCTTACTTTCAAGTACAATCAATGTAACGGCTTTCCCATGGCACCAGTGGTAAAGAGTCTGCCTGCCATTGCAGGAGATTTAAGAGATGCAGGTTCGATGCCTGGTTCAGGAAGATCCCCTGGAGGAGAGCACGGCAATCCACTCCAGTATTCTTGCCTGGAGAATCCCATGGACAGAGGGGCCTGGTGGGCTACAGTCCATAGGGGCATCAAGAGTCAAACAGGACTAAAGCAACTTAGCATGCATGCAAGCAAGTACAATGCAAATACTCAAGTATCACAGATTTTGCTTTATTTCTTCCCAAAGAAGGTGGTGCTGTGTGTGCTCAGTCGTATCCGACTCTTTGAGACCCCATGGACTGCAGCCCACCAGGCTCCTCTGTCCATGGGATACTCCAGGCAAGAAGACTGGAGTGGGTTGCCATTTCCTCGCCCCAAAAAAGGTGGTATTAATCTATTTTCCCTCAAATTATTGGTAAATTTGACTGCAAAGTTGACAATCTCAAACTGGCACCTGCCATCTACAACAATTAGACTGTGCTGTTGCAACTGCTGATCCTCAATCCCTGCTGAGAGGAGTTCAGGGTGGAGGGCAGACACGAGGTGCTCTGTGCTGGGGGTGGGGGCGGGGGCTGGAAAGCAGATCCTCAGATAGAGTTTCAGGAGCTGATTTTATGAGCCCAGTTCTTGTATCTCCCCATAACTAGAAAAGCACTAAAATCCTTCATAGTGACAACTGTTCCTCATGACTAGCAAAGCTCCACGAGACTAGTAGAAACCTTCTACAAAGACACATGCTTGACTGCATGCATTTCCCCATCACCAAAATCACATATATACTGACCGTTCCCCCCGCCTCTTCAGAGCAGTTTCTCAGAGCTATCTGAGTTGCTGACTCCTGAGCTGCAGTCCTCATTTTGCCCCAAATAAAACTTAACTCACAACCCTCACATTGTACACCTTTTCTCAGTTGACAAACCCATTAATTATATTTTCTTTAAGCTTTGATAATAGTAATAAAGCATTTCCATGCTCCCCAAATGGAAGTTTAATCACAAATGCATTCCCAGTCTCAGTGTTACAGTAGGGGTAAAGTTAAAAGACACATAAAATAAATTTAAAAGGAGATACCCCAAAGGAAACTCCCAGCTGGACTGATTTTCTAGTTTCATACTATAACTCAAGAATATTCTTAAGTCCCTACATTATATCCTACTATTACAGCCACTATGTTTTTCCATGAGAGGAAAAACTCAGGGGAAGTATCTAAGGGCACCCTAAATTATGGCACTTATATAAAGTTAATTAATTAAGACCAAAAAACCATACTACATATAATAAAACCGAAATTACAAATGAAAGGGAGCCCCTCATAGAACTGAGTTTCCCTGCAAGCTTATCATTAACCTTTCTATCTGAAACAGTAAAGTTTCTATCAGAAACTTTCAAGTCGCTTTTCTGTTCCCCTCAGGACTAAGGCTATCAAAGTAAACAGGATAATACTGAAACCCAGCAGGACCCTGCCAAGCCCTCCCTGGTACAAAAGCCCCCTCCAAGTCCCCTGTTTCTTGTCTGTAGAAAAAAGTCTTTAGTCTCCCAAGGCCTTCCCTGAGTTAACAAAAAGGAGACTCAATTAGTAACTAATTAGCAAAGTGAGAGATTATAGAAACAAAGGAACAGCAGTCAAGCAAGAAAAGTCATGATAGGTCAACAATCTCATGCAAATCTTCGAGTTGTTCTACAGAAACGTCCCAGGTGGAGGATGGTGAGGACAAACGCAGGCCCCAGACTGCCTGGAACCAGAAGGTTCATGATTAAGGTCCCCAAAACACCACCCTGCTACCTCATCGCCAGCCTGTCAGAAGAAATCCTTGCTCTGCACCCCTCACCCCTTTAAAGGCAACCTAATGTTGCCTTTAAAAGCTCTTCCCTGAAAGCCATCAGGAAGTTCATATCTACTGAGTATGAGCTACCTGTTCTCCGTGCTCTCTGCTTGTTTGTCTTTAGTCACTCAGTTGTGTCCGACTCTTTGAGACCCCATGGACCATAGCCTACTCCTCTGTCCATGGAGGATTCTCCAGTCAAGAACATGGGAGTGGGGTGCCATGCCCTCCTCCAGGGGAGCTTCCCAACACAGGGATTGAACGCAGGTCTCCCGGCGTTGCAGGTGGATTCTTTACTGCCTGAGCCACCAGGGAAGCCCTGCAAATGACACCCTGCAAATAAATGCTGCACTTTTCTTCACCATAATCTGGTGTCAGTGGACTGACTGGTTTTGCTGCTCATGGACCCAAGTTTGGTTTTGTAGTTCAGTTCAGTCGCTCAGTCGTGTCCAACTCTTTGCGACCCCATGGACTGCAGCACGCCAGGCTTCTCTGTCCATTACCAACTCCCAGACCTTTCTCAAACTCATGTCCATGAGTTGGTGATGCCATCCAACCATCTCGTCCTCTATCATCTTCTTCTCCTCCTCCTGCCCTCAATCTTTCCCAGCATCAGAGTCTCTTCCAATGAGTCAGTTCTTCGCATCAGGTGGCCAAAGTATTGGAGTTTCAGCTTCAGCATCAGTCCTTCCAATGAATATTCAGAATTGATTTCCTTTAGGATGGACTGGTTTGATCTTGTAACAGAACTACAATGTATTCCTAACAGTCAATGATTCTTGCCAATGGAAATGCTTATAGAAACCTATTTCCCATTCAGATCTCATATTAGCTTTTTAACCTAAAAGTCAATTAAATGGCATTATGCAATTGTAATTCTTAAACATCTGATCCTGGTACACTGCCATGATTTCCAGATGCTCTCCTGCCGGCTGGTATCTTCTCCAGCCTGACTCTGTCTCCCCAGGCCCTTGTCTCGTCCTGTAGATGTACCAAGAGCACCATAACCATGCGGCTGAGGGCGAGGCCACCAGACAACGCAGAGAAATGGAACTACATACAGACCCATTTAGGTCCCTAAATGACTGCGAGGAACAGAGTCCCTTCCACCCTGGAATACACGCCTACAGAAAGAAACTAACGTCCATCTCCACTGTATTTCTCAGGTGGCTGTGACGGTGTTCAGCCCTCTCCTAAGTCATATGTAACTTCGCAGGATGACATCTCTCAAAAATTATGTGGCAACTATTTTCTGAGCAGGATTTTACATAGTTCATGTGATTTCATGCCAGTCCTGGGGATCATTCCCATGTAACAGAAGAAGACAAAGAGCATCAGGAAACCAGCTGAGCTGACAAGGAGACCAGCGAGCAATGGCAGAGCCGACGTCTGGTCACAGAGCCTCTGCTCACCAGGGCCAAGCCAGGCACGCAGAGGCCAGTGAGTGACGGCAGAGCCGCCGCTGTCCCAGAGCCTCTGCTCACCAGGGCCAAGCCAGGCACGCAGAGACTGTGCCCAGGGCGGTGCCCTCCCCACAGCTCCCTCCCCCTCTGCAGCCCTCAGCTGCCTGCCCTCTGCTCCTGCCCCCAAACCCACCACTCTTGACCAGGGCCAGGTCTCGTCTCCCTCACACAAGGCACTCCATTACACCCATGGAAGTCACATCTCTGGCTTCCTACCTTCTCGATGCTATCTATACAGCTCTTTAAAAAAAGCAATTTCAAAATTAAAAATTTTATGTAAGTTGCTTAAAATAAACACTTGATTCAAGGGAAAGTAAAAATCTGAAAACAGTAACACCAGAAGCAGAAAACATAATGCATCAAATTCTGCATACTTTATACTTTGTGGTATATATTCATTTTGCTTTGGTTTTGTACATAAAGGCAGTTTTAAGACAAAAACATGACATAACACTCCCTGAAATAGAACCCTCAAAGACCACGAACTGCAGATTCTGTTCATTTTATCCCTGTTTCTAACCAGCACTGGAGTTGCATGAGCAACTGGATATGAATGAGTCACAAAAGCTCCCAGAAGCATCAGTCTGAATAAGGTATGAGAAAAAGTGACTTCATCTACACAATTCATTTCACGACAAATGAAAACAACTTGTTTTTCACAACAAATATTTTTTGAATACCTACTATATATCAGGCATAGGTGTACAGTCACCCAGTACTCTAAAGCATGAAGTAAATATTTTTCAAGTACTCATCATCTAGGTGACAATACAGATGAAGACAAAACACGATCACCATCTGCAGTCATTTAATGAGCCGATTTACTTCTAGATTTTAAATTTTTCATTCTTATGCGTTTCAAGGTTAAAAAAAAACAGGGGAGTTTTGACTCCCCCCGCCACAAACTGCCAGCTGTGAAGAAAATTATGGAGGTCTGATCTATGTGACTGGCACATATGCTGTGAAGAGGAGGCTGAGACCCCAGGCTGAGAGCCTGTTTAGCTCCTTACAGGCTATGTGTTCTCAAACAAGTCTCAGCTTAACTGAAATAAAGCAATTGTGAAATAATGAAAGTCCCTTCCAGGGTTATAATTCAGGGTAAATTAATAGTATGAACAAGCTACGGGGGCCCATTCAAAGACTGCTCTCCAAGACAACACAAACAGGCGCTGACAAGGATGCCTGGTTATCCGCTGCCTCCGACCTGCAGGGCAGCCCAGGTGCTGCCGACACGTCCCTCCTCCACAGTCCTGGTTATCGCTGACCCTCATCATGTCTCACCTGGCTGCTGCAGAAATCTCTTCTGTCTTCCCTGCCCCCAAGCCTCACCTTCCTCTAAACCTGTCGGGGTGACCTTTCAAATAGGTAACTGGTCATGCTTCTTGCTTGCTGGGAGTAATCAAATCCACCCCAAAGAGCTGCTCTATGTAATACCGAGGTCTCCTCGCATTCCAGCCATCTCCACCAGGCCCAGTTCCGAGGCCCCTCTGGGGCTGGCAGCCACCCCATACCTTACGTACCAATCGCCCTGTCCCCCTGGGACTCAGTCTTTTCCTGAGCCAAAATCTGTGGGTCCAGGAACCTGGGAACTTTCTGCCACATGATCTCCTGCTGCCTGATTCTGAGCCCTCCCTCCCAGGATCTCCCAGGGTGTGGTGTGCTCACAGGTGTGTGGGTGACCGGGGGTGGGGAGGTGGTTTGGGTAGCTTGAGGACAGACAGAAGATAAACTCTTCTTACAGAGCAGTGATTCTCCATGAGGAGAACATGGCAGAATCAACTGAGATTCTGATGCATGCCCCTGGCAAAACTTACTCTATAAGGAACATAATGAGGCTGGTGTCAGAGAAAGGGGACCTCAAGAACCGGTGCCTACTACCCCACATGTGCCCCGCCCATGAGTATCAACACGAAGGCACTCTGGCAGGAAGGATCATCTCTCAAATCCTGTGGCACAAAGGTGTGGGACAAACGGATAAGCCAGAAAAGATTTCGTAAGAAAGATGCCAAAAAGCAGGTAGGCGGTTGGCTAGCAACCCCCATCTCACTCTGAGTCTTCATGGGGCCGATTTGCTGCATTTAACGGGTAGAGTAGTGGGCTCTTCTCCCAGCAGGATGCTGGGCAAGCAGGCAGAAGGCACCAAGTCACAGGAGATAAGTCTGCGCTGAGAAGTGCAGCTGTGAGCCATGGGTGGACAGGGGACAAGGGGCAGAAAGAGCCGGTGGCAGGGAAGAAACGCAGACAGGCGCTCCCTGGCACAGGGAGGGCTGCTCACGGCTTTCTGAGGTTTCCCTATGCTCAGGGAGACCAGGCGAGCCAGATGGGACGGAAGGAAAGGAAGACTGTCACCTTCCACCATTCCTGAACTGAGACCGAGAGCGCTCTGGATGCTGCCTTCGTGGCGAGAAGTGACCGGAGGGGTGAGAAGTGATCTCAGGTCAGTAGCACCTGAGCCAAGGGCATTGCCAGAGTGAGAGACAACCCTCAACTCTCTGACTGCACCAGAGCTTTCAATCTGAGCTAACGAGATGGGTCAGACTGCATGCCCTGAGCTCTGGTTAGCAGCTTCAGAGGCTGCTGAGACAAGCTCTCACCCTGCCAGCCTGCCAGGGAGGGTGGGGAGGGGCAGGCCTGGAAGAGGACTGGGGCTCCGCAAAGAAGGGCAGTGGGGACCCAAGGCGTGTGGGACTGCTGGCAGCACTCACTGGTAGGATGAGGTAACCCCAACTTAGGGTGGTGGGCTTTTTCTTCCTTTAACTTTAAAAAGGCTGACTTATAAATAGTAGTTTGCATGTTTAGAAATTTTGGAAAGGTAGTTAAGACTGAAGGATAAAAATCATAAAATGAGAACCAATAATTAAAAGAGATCTATTTAATGGAAAACACACAAAGGAAAAAAAACCCAAAATATTGGTGAGATAAATTGTGTGTTTTAGAAGGCTTTTTCCCTACCAGCCTGAACCAGCTATAATTTGGGTGGAAACGGCAGTATCTTTGGGCTTATACATAGACCCAGATTTCTTTTTTCTTCCCGAATCCATTTTGACCTGCTATAAAAAGGTCACTTGTTTCCAGAAGAAAACTTTAATACCATCAGTTAACATACAATTTTTTAAAACTGTGATAATAAGATTCAGTAACAGCTATCTCCAAGTAAATGAAACTGTTAGTGACTCAGTCGTGTCCAACTCTGCAACCCCACGGACTGAAGTCCACCAGGCTCCTCTGTCCATGGGATTCTCCAGGCAAGAATATTGGAGTGGGTTGCCATTTCCTCCTCCAAAATGAAACAAGACCACCACATATCAATTTTTATTAAGAAGTGTTTAGACCTAAAACCAAGCTTTAAAGTGGAATATGCTGAGTTCCAGAAGCCACTGTCTCTGAAAGGGGAATGAAGACTATAAGACAGCCCAGGCCCCCAGAAAGCACTCAGGAGGTCTTGTCCAAAATTCCCACAGGCCACACACCTTCTTCCACTGGGCCACTCACTGCACAGGTCAAGGCTAACACCCAAGAGTAAAGGTGAGGGAGGACAAGGGAGACACTGTTGAATTTCAACACAAACACTTAGCATATTCAGCCACTCAAACTATTTCCAGGAAAGTAAACAATTACCAAATAGCTCCATTATAAAGTTGCCAGACATATAAACTAGCATCTGGTAAAGAATATCTCCATTTGACAAACATCAGAGTAATTGATTCAGGTAAGAATCATGAATGGATGCTAAAATTAGTAGATGGCAATAGAGGAGGAATAGGGTAGTTCACGGTCTCAAAACATCTCCCTGTAAAATAGGCATCTATTAATTACAAAGGGGAAAACAGTAATTTCACGGTGGAGACTTAGCAAGCAATCATAGTTAGTTCTGCCCATTGGGGGTCACACTGATATCACATGTTCCTATTATGTCCTTTTTCTTAGAAAATACATGTAGGGAGAAAAAAGTGTATAATGTTTGCAATTTATTCTCAAATGGGTCAGAAAAAATACAGATACATAGAGAGAAAAATGATAAGACAAATGTGGTAAACATTAACAACCAGGAAATCTGGATGAAGGGGTATAGGAGTTCTTTGCACTATTCTCGAAATTATCCTGTCTAAAGTTATTTCAAAATGAAAAAAAAAAAAATATCAAAAAGAGAGGTTAAAAATGACCATGGTGTTTTTCTATAATAGTCCATTCACCAACAAAGAAATCATGAATGGCAGTAACTTTTTCTAAAAGGTTCTTCAGCTGTTCAAAGATGTTTTCGCAAGTATAAAGCAAGATGCTTTTGATCTGTAACTGCTTTTATTAAACCTAAAGTTTCAGTATTTCATCTTTTGGATCTATTTTCCACTTTTTTTTTTTTTTAAGTAATCAACATAGCAATGCCTCATTATATTCTTTGAGGTTTCCTGGACAAAAATTTGTTACTATTTCTGTCTCTAATTCATCCTTTTTGCCCACTGTGCTGTGGGCATGACATCAATTTATTATACCCAATAATTTACAGTGCCTCCTAGTTACTAAATTACCACCAAACACACTGATGATTCATAGGGGAGGGAAAAAACTTAGTATGTACTACTAGAACCAGAATACTCATCAGTCAGGAAAAACCTTAAGTCTTTGTAGTCCCCTTAACATAAAAAAAGTAGTCATTAATCTGTATATGTTCTATAAAACCTGATGATCAAAGAAAATATACAGCTCTACCAGATCTTTATAGCCACTTGCTGAAAGACACATACTCAAACCTAGATGGTATTATAAAACTCTTATGGATTTGACATTTCAATTGATGACTATATGTACTAGCCATTCTGACCTTGGGACACACAAACCCATACACACTTAAATTGCTCAAAGTGGAAAACATTAATTTTGAAGTTGGTTTAACAATTTGCTCTGTCTCCCATGCTCTTGGTATGGTACTGATTTCTATCAGGTTGGTGCAAAAGTAATTGCAGTTTTGGATTTTCGAAATTTGCCATTTGATACTGGAATACATTCTTAAATAAATGTGGTTATGTTATACATCATTTTAACACACATTTCTTTGTGTTTTTTTTTTTTTTTTTGCTAATGACTTATTGCTTATTTTCTATTTATTTTAGACTAGGGAAATGATATCAGACAAAACCCAAACTCAATCAATTTTCTTATTCGAGTTCAAAAGGGTACTTGTAATGGGGAGGGAGGTGGGAGGGGGGATCAGGATGGGGAACACATGTAAATCCATGGCTGATTCATGTCAGTGTATGGCAAAAACCACTACAATACTGTAAAGTAATTAGCCTCCAACTAATAAAAATCAATGAAAAAACAAAACAAAAAAAAAACATAAAATGGGTTGTAAAGCAGTGGAGGTTCAAGAAGTCTTGCAAAGGAGACAAGAGCCTTGAAGATGAGGAATGCAGTGGCCAGCCATCAGAAGCAGACGACTGAGAGCAACCACTGACACTGTTCCTCTTACAACTACACGAGAAGCTGCTGAAGAACTCAACGTTGACAATTCTACAGTCATTCAGCATTAGCAACAAATAGGAAAGATGAAAAAAGCTCGGTTAAGTGGGTGCCTTGTGAACTACTGAATATTTTAAAACTGGTCATTTTGAAATGTTGTCTTCTCTTATTCTATGAAACAACAATGAACCATTCTCAATTGGATTGTGACATGCAATGAAAAGTAGATTTTATATGACAACCAGTGATGACCAGTTCAATGTCTGGAGTGAGAAGAAGCTCAAAGCACTTTTCAAAGCCAAGTTAGCACCAAAGAAAGGTCATGGTCACTGTTTGGTGGTCTGCTGCAGTGGGATCCACTACAGCTTTCTGAATCCTGGTGAAGCCATTACATCTGAGAAGTACACTCAGCAAACTGATGAGATGCATTGAAAACTGCAAGGCCTGCAGCAGGTACCAGTCAACAGAATGGGTTAAATTCTTCTCCACAACAACGTCCAAACGTATGTCGCACAATCAATGCTTCAAAAGTTGAACGAACTGGGTTACAAAGTTTTGCCTCATCCACCATATTCACTTGACCGCTCACCAACTGACTACCACTTCCTTCAAGCACCTCGACAACTTTTTGCAGGGAAAACACTTCCACGACCAGCAGGAAGCAGTAAGTGCTTTCCAAGAGTTCACAGAATCCCAATGCACTGATTTTTACGCTACAGAATAAACTTACTTCTTGTTGGCTAAAGTGTGTTGATTGCAATGGTATCTATGTAGATTAATAAAGATGTGTTTGAGTCTAGTTATAATGACTGAAAATTCCCAGTTCCAAATTCAATTATGTTTGAACCAACCTAATAGTTCACGTGCATATAGGTAGGGAAATGTTCCATCCTTAAACTATGGGTCTTTGATTTTTGATGAATATTACATAGTGTATGACTAAACGAGAAGTTTAATTTCAAGCCCAAACACAAGCCTACACTCCTTTCTCTCCCAGCTGGGGCAATCTGAGCAAACAGGTAGGGTCTAGGTAATAGACCTGAGGCCATATGGGCAGATCAGGCTCTTGTGCCAGGTGTGAGGTTAGACAAAGCAGCAGAAGAACCAATTCCCAAGTGTTTATTTTTAAAGAGTCATAATGACCCACTGAGAAACTCTGACAGACAGTGAAGGGCAAGGGAGCCTGCAGTCCATCGGGTCGCAAAGAGCTGGACACAACTTAGTGACTGAACGCCAGTCCATTAGAGAAGCAACTAAGCCTCTGAGACAGGCTGGGGGCAGGGAGAAGCAGCTGGCTTACGGGTTCATGGGGCTCTGAAGACCACAGAGTGCTAAGTGCTACGGTCACAACTGACATCTGTTTCCTGTGGAAGTGGCTCAGAGCAGATTTATGTACGCTCATGTCATACAAGTAACACTTTAGAAAATAAACAAACAGATAACAAATTATTATTCACTGAAAGAATATGGTATTATATAAGTAAACTAGGGAAGTCAGAAAAGAGAGGAGCATTACACAACATCAATAAACTTATTACAGAAAAGAAGAACAGAGTAAAAGAGACAATCTAGCCTGTGAGAAAACAAATGTATTAAAAAAAATAGTTTTACTTATTTATTTTTGGCTGTTCTGGGTCTTAGTTGTTGTACTGACATAATTGTATTTATTTTTTTCATTTTTTGTACACACAAGTACCTTAATGGCAGAGAAGAATGGATGAGTATTCCTGTAGTTTGGAGGGCATAGTCTAAAGCAGTCGCCAATAAACATTAAATTTCTTTTCTCACTTTCAATCTTAAACCCCTTCCTGACCCAGGGGCAAACCTGCATCTCTGGCATTGGAAGACAGGTTCTTCAGCACTGAGCTGCCAGGGAAGCCCGAGCCATCCATGGTTATCCTCCAGCTACTCATTTTCCCTAACCTAGCAGCACACACTTGGGACCCTTTTGGAGAAGCCTGGTTCTAAAATTAGAATTTTATTTAAGAGAAATAAGACCAGATGAAAGAAAACAAAACCAACAGCAAAGAAATAAAACTTAAAGGGGGGAAATTTTAGTGGGATGCCTGAAACACATCTTGTCTAGTCAGAAAAAAAGCCCACTCACAATAAATATTTTCTATATTAAAGTAGCATAGTCAGCTAAAAACAGAAAATTCACTACCTAAAATGAGAAAGGTTTTCTTCTACACCTCATTTCTTGAAACAAACAAACAAAAAACTTTGGCTAAAAGAAGAGGAAAGAGTTATACCCATACAAAACTTCAGAATGGGAAGAATTAGTATCACCAAGTACGTATTGACTTTGCCAAGTAATAATGGTATTTTAGAAATTATTCATTCTGGTTTTTACAACACAATTCACTTTGCTGGCTGGCTAATAGCTATATAGTCTAATACTTTATATTTTACTTCAATTTTAACAGATCATTTCTTTAAAATCTCAAGGTAACTTTATCATATTACCAATAAATGTTAATTTATCAAACACATAAAGTGCCTAATATGTTAGGCCTCTAAAAGGAATACATAAATGGTTAAGACCTGATTTACCAGGAAAAAAAAAAAATCGAAAATTTGATTCAAAGTCACACTGAGAGAAAACAGATCTTCAAGAGAACATACTATCAAAACAAATACTGTTTTGGTAAATTTATCAATAGGATCATAAGAGGAGGACCACATTGCTATGTGACACAGTCAGGTATTACCTAGACTCAGGTAACTAAAATTACAAAAGCCTGTAATAAGATGGATTTAAGGGTTTTGGTTCAAGATCATGGAGTAGAAGGACGTGTGCTCATCTCCTGTGAGAGCACCAAAATCACAACTAGCTGTTGAACAACCACTGACATGAGGACGTGAGAATCCACCAAAAAAAAAAAAAGACCCCCCACGTCCAAAGACAAAGAAGAAGCCACAATGAGACAGCAGGAGAGGCACAACCATGATAAAATCACATCTGATACCTGTCGGAGGGTGACCCACAGACTGGAGAACGGTAACACCAAAGAAGCGCTTCCACTCTTATGAAGGTTCTGAGCCCCACGTGAGGCTTCCCAGCCTGAGGATCTGATGAAGGCACTGGGAATCCCCGGGGAATCTGACCTTGAAGGCCAGCGGGATGTGACTGCAGGACTCCCACAGGACTGGGGAAACAGACTCCAGTTTCGGAGAGCACAAACAAAACACTACACACACCAAGACCCAGAGCAAAGGAGCAGTGATCCCACCGGAGGCCGAACCAGACCCACTTGCTGGCATTGGAGGGTCTCCTGTGGGGGCGTGGGTCAGCAGGGCTCCCCACAGGGCGGGGGCACTGGGGGCAGCAACCAGGAAGGCCCCCCACAGTGTAAGCCCTCTCTGAGGTCACCATTAACCGACCATCAACCCCACAGATCCCAGGGCTGGGCTGCCTCAAGCCAACCCCAACCATCAGCAGATAATTGGATTAAAGCTTTACTGAGCAAGGCCATGCCCACCAGAGCAAGATCCAGTTTTTCCACTGCCAGTCCCTCCTCTCAGGAAGATTACACAAGCCTCTTAGCCTCCTCCATCAGAGGACAGACAGAAGCAAGAAGAACCACAATCCCATAGCTAGAATAAAAACCACATTAGAGAAAGTTAATCTGGATGGAAAAGCAGATGTTATGTCCCAGATGAAGGGACAAGATAAAACACCAGAAAAACTACTAAATGAAATAAGAGACAGTCAACCTTCCAGAAAATGAATTTAGAATAATGATAGTGAAGATAATCCAGGATCTCGGGAAAACAATGGGAAAAATGCAAAAAACGTTTACCAAAGACCTATAAGAACTAAAGGACAAACAGAGATGGAATCAATAGCAGAATAACTGAGGCAGAAGAACAGATAAGTGACCTGGAGGACAGAATAGTGGAAATCACTGCCGCAGAACAGAATATTGGAAAAAGAATGAAAGAGAATGAAGACAGCCTAAGAGGCCTAAACACACCAATATTCACATTTTAGGGGTCCCAGAAGGATAAAAGAGAGAAAGGACCTGAGAAATATTTGAAGACATAAGGGCTAAAAACTTCGCAAACATGCGAAAGGAAACAGTCAACCAAGTCCAGGGAGCACAGAGAGCCCCAGGCAGGATGAATCCAAGGAGAAACGCACGGAGTCACATAGTAATCAAACTGACAAAAATTAAAGACAAAGATAAACTACTAAAAGCAACAAGGGAAAAACGACAAGGGAACTCATTTCTCAACAGAAAACTCTACAAGCCAGAAGGGAATGGTATGACATATTTAAAATGATGAAAGAGAAGAACTTACAACCAAGAATACTCTACCCAGCAAACCTCTCCTTCAGATATGATGGAGAAATCAAAAGCTTTCCAGACAAGCGAAAGTTAAGAGAACTCAGCACCACCAAACCAGCTTCACAACAAACACTAAAGGAACTTCTCCAGGCAGGAAGCACAAGAGAAGGAAAAGACCTACAGAAAATAAACCCAAAACAACTGAGAAACAGGCAACAGGATCACACGTAATCATCATTACCTTAAATGTAAATGGCTTAAATGCACCAAACAAAAAACACAGACTAGCTGGGCAGACGGAAACGTGTGCAGCATATATGCACTTCCACTTACTACATCACTCTGCTTGATGCTCCCAAACTGTATCATTTTATATTATTAGATTAATCATGTTTCCATTAAGGCTTATAATTGTAATTTTCTTTTATTTTTTGTCTGGCTACTGATTGTGAAAACTGATAAACATCTTTTCTATTGTGATTATGTAACTATTACTCACTTAATTATCATTGTATCATGATTGGTCAAAAGAAAAATAATAGAATTCTGTATCACCAAAACTACCATTTAATAGAAAAACCTGAAGTCACTTTTTAAAAATCCAGATGCATATCGAATTATCTTGGAATTTTTTGAAAAATACAAATGCCCAGTTATTGCTTTTGTCCTCCAAAGCTCCAGATATGTTTCTAACAAGCAGCCATATTTAAAAACAACTGGACTATAAGAAGATCTTTTTCTTTCATCCAGTTTGTTTTTTTTCTATTTCATATTCAATGCTCCCATTTCATTAGTTTATGTTTTCCAATTTCTCCATCTCTTTTTTTTGATGTTCTTTCTCAAGCCTTTATCAAGCATAGTAGAAAAGCTTTTGTATACATATATATAGATAGTATGTACAATATATATCTTAGAAAACTTATTTTTGCCTAACTAAACTCCACTTGTTTGAGTTAGTATAACTAGAATGCTATATTTCTAACTAAATGCTATATTTCTAACTAAAAAAAATAAAATATGCAACAAGCAGCACAGATTTATTGTATATAGCACAGGGAACTATAGTTGATATCTTGTAATAACCTATAATGGAAAAAAATCTCAAAAATAATATATGTGTATATGTATAAATTAATCACCTTGGTGTGCAGCTGAAATATTACAAGCCAACTGTACTTCCACAAAATACAGATGTTATGAAAAGGAAAAAAAGATGGGTTGAGGCTTCCTGCTCATCTGCACCCTTCCCCTGAAGTAAAGCCAGCGACAGCAGGCGAGGCAAGGCCCCCACGGGAGGCAGGGAGCACCAGGGGCGGAGGAAGAGCCTGCAAACGGCAAGAGGGGCGGCCTGCCAGCTACACGCAGCGGGGGCACCCCGTGAGCACGCGCGCCTGAGGGCAGAGGGGGCCAGACCCCTCAACTGCCAAAGGAAGACAAGTGTGGAAAGGGAGAGCATTACAGTGATCCTTTAGTGCTGAACTGGGGTTCTGGGTGCCAATGTAAACTCATGGATACAGATACGCGCGCGCACACACACATCTGTGGTTCAAGTCACTGAACAGGCCTGAGAGTGGCAATACCCCAATAGCAATGTGCACATTTAGAGCCTTAGGTCTTTCTCCTGGTGACTCAGCTGATAAAGAATCTGCCTCCAATGCAGGAGACCCAGGTTTGACCTCTGGGTCAGCAAGATCTCCTAGACAAGGGAATGGCTATCCACTCCAATATTCTTGCCTGGAGAATTCCATGGATAGAGAAGCCTGGCAGGCTACTGTCCATGGGGTTGCAAAGACTCAGACATGACTGAGTGACTAACACTTTCACTTTTCCACTTTCTTGGCTTCTAGATATTTCCCATTAAAATGATCCAGGGCCTGAGATATGGCAGATTGCAGAGAAATAATAGGGAAAAAAATAGAAGCCTGGAAGAAAGCAAGAAACTACTCAAAATAAAGACAGATACAAGTCAAAAAGACCCAGAAGCCAACAAAAAAAGATGGCCACTGGACAAATCGGGGATTATTCAGACACAGCAAAATATAACAGTAAAAGATTATCACCCACTAGAAGATCCATCCTCATATAGACACATACATAAATAAACAGACGGAAAGAACATCTAGTTTCAGAATAGACGGAAAGAATAAATAGATGGAAAGAATTATCTAGTTTCAACTAATAAAGGTAGAAAAAATGACTGCAACTAGAAAAGCATCATTTGGCAATCATTTGCAATCATTTGTTCAGCTAAAAATCATTGATGGCTATTAAAACTAGAGGGTATGAGTTTGGTGAAAAATAGGATATTGACACAGCCTGAACATACCTCTCCATAATGACACTAATTACAAAAAAAAGAGTCATGCACCCCAACTTTCATAGTGGCACTATTTACAGTAACCAAGACATGGAAGTAACCTATGTGTCCATTGACAGATAAATGGATAAAGATATATATATATAAAGATAAACACACAAATATATACACACACACGGAATATTACCCAGCCATAATAAATTACACAATGCCATTTGCAGAAACATTGATGGAGCCAGAGATTATGATACTGAATGAAGCAAGTCAGACATGAAAAGATAAATACCATATGATATCACTTATATGTGAAATCTAAAAAATACAAGCGAACTTATTTACAAAACAGAAACAAATTCATAGACATAGAAAAAAACTTATGGTTACTAAGGTGAGGCAAGGATAGATATGAGTTTGGAATTAATAGATACATGCTACTATATATAAAATAGATAAACAAGGATTTACTGTATAGCACAAGTTCAATGTCTTGTAATTCAATGTCTTGTAATAACCTATAATGGAAAAGAATATGGAAAAAAATCTCTATATAACTGAATCATTTTGCTGTGCTCCTGAAACTAACACAACACTGTAAAGCAACTATGTTTCAATAACATTTTTTTAATCAAAAAAAAAAAAAAAAGAGCAAGTACCTTCACAGTAGAGAATAAGGTGATCAATGTTAATACCAACAGTAACAGAACAAATCAAAACCATGCACTTAAAAACAGAAGAACATAGCATCATTTCTATCATATTCCTGCCCCAAAGGCATAACTTTAATCTAATTGGGAGGAAACAATAAGCAAATCCAAACTGATAAAACATTTCACCAGCCTATGCTCTTCGAAAGCATCAAGGTCTAAAACTCAAGAAAGACTGAGACCCTATTTCAGATCAAAGGGACACAACACTCAGAGCATTTAAAATGCTACCTATTCTAGTAAAATTTCAATTTACACAGATTTATAGAAAAATGACAAGGAGCAGCACACCTGTATGCCATGAAGCTTTTTCTGTTTTAAGAGAAAGAGGCTAAGTAAAAACTTTGATCCCTGATACTTGAGAGACTGGAAATTGTTATACAAACTCAAAGTTCCATGTTAAAAAAAAAAGCTGCTAAATAAAAATTACAAAGTCAGTTGCTATGGAGCAATAATGAGATATGTTCGCATGAAGTCAACAAAAGAGGAGAAGAGGCAGTAAAAATGAACCTTTCTGTATTTTCTATGTTCAACTTGCAGGACAGGATGCACAAACAGTCAAGGCAGCAACTGCACCCACAGAGGTATCTACTTACACACGTGTCAGTTTACTGGAAGGGAATGGCCACAGCCATATGTTGAAGTCTACCAGTATGGGACTGACCTACACTAAAAGGTAATTTAAATAGCAAGTTCAACATAGAATGTGTAAAAAGTGCCTCCAACTTTGTAATTTAGCCCTTTTAAGATCACTCTGGAGTCAGTACTGTTACGATACTGATCAAGTTTCTCGAAGTCCCTGTCTTCGACTTTCAGTCCAGTATCTGTCTTACCTCCTACTCACTCACCCTGGTCAAACTTCCCAAATGCTTTAAGTAAAAATGTATGAAAAGGAAAAAATTAAGCTGAAAAGATCTCTTATTAACCTTGGTACAAGATTTGATAGTAATTACCCATTACATAGTTTGAGATTATACAGTACCTTAAAATCAGTCAGATTTTTCACACACTTGGCCAGAGGAAGTTAAGGTTAAGAGGTAGAGTCTATGGTCTTCCTGTCTCAGAGCAGAAGCAGCTCAGTAAACACCTTCAGTATGACTACAACACAGCTACACTGAAACACATTTAATTCCTCCTTGATTTGTCCCAGGCAGTTTTGTAACTGTCAGGATCTGGGGAAATTTTAGAGTCCTTCCTCTGTCACAACATGGGATGATTCTGATTCACACAAGTTCCCTTGGAGGAATCAGGCAAAGTAAGCTGAGTATATATTCAACTCCCTCTGAACAAACTGTGCAAGTCTTTAATCTCTTCCTTGGAATTACTTTATCAGTAACACAAAGTTCAGCTTTTCCATACAAAGGTCGTTTACTTGTTACCTAATCACAAAAAAGACTTGTTGAAACATCAAGGCAGTATGCAAAGAATAGGGTGTATGTTGGACACCCTTATTCCCTAAAATAAAATCTAACCACTCTGGTTCATCCATCTATCCAGTCTCATTTCCTACCATCCCATTATACTAACACACATGTAGTTTTCACAGTAGTTCAGTTCAGTTCAGTTCAGTTCAGTCACTCAGTCGTGTCCGACTCTTTGCAACCCCATGGACTGCAGCACGCCAGGCTTCCCTGTCTATCACCAACTCCTGGAGCTTGCTCAAACTCACGTCCATCCAGTCGGTGACGCCATCCAGCCACCTCATCCTCTGTTGTCCCCTTCTCCTCCTGCCTTCAATCTTTCCCAGCATCAGGGTCTTTTCTAATGAGTCAGCTCTTCCCATCAGGTGGCCAAAGTCTTGGAGTTTCAGCTTCAGCATCAGTCCTACCAATGAACACCCAGGACTGATTTCCTTTAGGATGGACTGGTTGGATCTCCTTGCAGTCCAAGAGACTCTCAAGAGTCTTCTCCAACACCACAGTTCAAAAGCATCAATTCTTTGGCTCTCAGCTTTCTTTCACAGCAGATCAGACTATCCCATATTTATGGGACTTACTGTTACTTCACCCTTGTGAGGTTGGGACCATCCAATAAGGCTCTGGGTAACTGTCCTCCAACATGGGCTTCTCCCTCCCACCCCACTCCTCCACCCCAGTCTCTCTGGTTTCCTAAAACACCCTGTTCCTAACTCTGGCAGCACTTCCCACTGAGATGTGAGTTTACATGCTCTCCCCTGCGGGACCACAGGCTCCTTGACAGTTGGGTCCAGTCTTACTCATCTTTGATCCTCTGCCTGCTTAAAAGCGGGACAATCCTTCTATCAGTCTGTACCGCTTCTATCAGATGGTAAAAATGTCATCTTAAAAAAAGTCCAGTCTCTGCAAGATGTGCCTTCAGTTATATCACTGTCATTTTATTTGCCTTTGAGGGGAAAGCGTCTGCCTACAATGCTGGAGACCTGGGTTCCATCCCTGAGTCGGGAAGATCCCCTGGAAAAGGAAATGGCAGCCCACTCCAGTACTCTTGCCTGGAAAATCCCATGGACAGAGGAGCCTGGTAGGCTACAGTCCACAGGGTCGCAAAGAGTCAGACATGACTAAGCGATTTCACTCACTCTGAGGGGAAAAGGATGGGATATGAAGCATAAAATCCGTCTCTGCTGGAGGAAAACATCAAAAGAGAGTTGATGACTGTACATTTCCAGACTCTTAACCTGGTCACCTTGCTTGCCCCTCCCCACCTGAACCTAGCCCAAATCACAAACAGAAATACAGAACCAAAAAAAGGCACACCAGCCGAGACTGACCATAAACAGGGTACTAAAAATCTGGAAAACAACATTCGAATGGCTAAAATCCAAATCACTGACAATACCAACTGCTGGAGAGATGAGAGCAACAAAAAACTGCTCTCGTTGCCGGTGGGGATGCAAACTGGGCCAGCCACTGTGGAAGACAGCTTGGCAGCTTCTTACAGAGCTAAACATAGTCTTACCATATTATCCAGCAATCACACTTCCAGAATTTACCCAACTGATTTAAGAACTTATATCTATACAAAGTCACACACAAAAATTTGACAGCCACTTTGTTCATAATTACCCAAACTAAAAACTATCAAATTGTCCTTCAATAGATGAACAGATTAACTATGGTAAAAACAGACAATGAAATATCTAGAAGCAATAAAGAGAAATAAGTTACCAAGCCACAAATGACATGGATGAATCTTAAATCAAGCATTTCTTCCTAAGTGAAGCAGCCAATCAGAAAAAGCTACACAGTGTATGATTCCAACTCTATAACATTCTGGAAAAAGTAAAACTATACAGCTGGTAAAAAGACGAGTGATTGCCAAGGGCTCGGAGGTAAAGGGAAGGCGGGTGAAGCTCAGGGATCTCTGCAGGTCCGTGAGTCCAGCTGCTCAGCCTTGCCCGCCTCTCTGTGACCCCAAGGACTGCAGCCAGGCACCCTACCCATCATCAGCTCCCGGAGTCTGCTCAAACTCATGTCCATCCAGTCGGATTTTTGAGCAGAGTGAAACTATTCTATGTTATATGAAACTGCAATATGGCCGTATAACACTATGCACGTATTTGTCAAAACCCATGGAACTTCACAGCATTTAAAGTCATTTAAAAATCACTGAAGGGGCTTACTTCCCTGGTGGTTCAGTGGTTAAGACTGCACTTCCACTGCAGGGGGTGCAGGTTTGATCCCCAGTCAGGGAATGCAGATTCCCACATGCCATGCAGTGCAGCCCACCCAAAAAATTAAAAATAAAAATGAAGCCATTTGAGAGGAAAGGCAAAGGACCTGAGCAGTTAAGCCAAGGGACGGCGGATGGTGAGAGGCAGGCTTTTCACTGCTGCAGTGGAAAGGAGACGGCTAGAGTGGTTCATGTGGTACTGATTCCAGTTGGAGACGTCAGTACTAGCTCGTATTTGGTTTCACTCAGATACAGCTGGACACACAGTTAATTACATACAGCAATATTTATGGACATGTTTATGTACACAGGTCAGTATACACACACAGATGTCAGCATGAAGGCGGCACCTAGGAGTGAATGATACCCAAACAGCAGCGAGCACACCCAGCACCCAGGCCTTGGTTTCTAACACTCTTCTCCAAGGGAAGGAGCCTGGCTGGCCTTCCTGAAGAAACGCCTGATTCTAAAACTGGGGCAGAAAATTTATAAGACAAGCCTGCAGCATCTTCTAGTGCCAGGGAGTATTTGGGAGGTGCGCAGGGAATCCAACTGAAAGAAGCCCCAACGGCCAAACCTGGAACAATTTTAGCAACCAAATCAAGTAGTATATAATCCGAAATACAAAATACCCATGAGTCCATAGATGATTTAAAAAAAAAAAAAGTGAGCAAATAAACGGGAGAGAAGAGACAAATCCATGCAGAATTCTAAGTAATATATGCAGATTGCTGTTGCTTCGTCACTAAGCCACGTCCGACTCCTTTGTGATATATATATGCAGGTACTCCAAGCTTAAGACCAGGGAAGCATAACCCCTCACTCCTTAAAGGTGGGGCTGCGCATAGTGACTTCCTTCCAAATAGCACAGTGTGGAAATGAGAGAGAATTTTTACAGAGGAGAAAGCTAACACTCCTTCAGCCAGGTAATCAAGGTCAACCTCAATGGTGATAAGTCATGTGATGATATCTGATAAGAATGACACTTCACCTCTGTGGTCCTCCTTTAAAAAGCCCCAACTCCAGCCAAATCATGAGATAAACAATAGGTAAGTCTTAGAAGATGGACATTTCAAAATGCCTAGCTCGAAACTGTCAAGGTCATCAAAAACAAAGACGGTTTAAGAAGCTGTTACAGGGCAGAGGAGCGTGAGGAGAGGTGACGACAGAGAAAAGACACTAGTAAAAACTATGGATGTCTGAATAAGCTGTGGCACTTTCTTTGTAATTTTTCTGTAAATCCAAAACTGTTCTCAAGTCAAAAATTTATTTTAAAACACAATGAAACAAACCAAAATCTCCTACTCACAATCAAATGTTACACCAATGGTTGTCAAAGTGTGGTCCCCGGACCAGCATCAGAATCCCCCAGAAACTTGTGAGAAAAGTGAATTTTCAGGCCCCACCCTAGGTCTGCTGATTCCAGTCAGGGGATGGGGCTCAGCAACCGTGTTTCCAAAAAAGCCCCTGAGGTGACTACGATACATGCTTAAGTCTGCCTGGGGGCTCTGATTTCTGATACCAAAGTGAGCAGGACCTGAGAACCAGATGGTGCTCAGGCTGCGGGTCTGGGAGCACACTTCCGAAAATCTCTGATTTACAAAAACCAAGCAATAAGAGCGGCCATTACTGGGAGCTTGCAGGTACTAGTGCAACACACCTGTGAGAAAGGTTTCGCCACACCCGCCGCAGAGCAAGACAGTGCTTCTCCTTGGCCCGATAAACACACGACGGGCCTGTGAAACCTTTGTCCTGCCCTCTCCTGGGGCAGCATTTCTGGGCAACACACTGTATTCATCTCCTGGCCAGCTATAACAAATGACCACAGACTGGGTGGCTTAACACAACAGGCACAGTTCTGGCGGCTAGAAGTCTGAAATCTAGCCGGGGAGATCTAGCACCCCATGGAGAAGGCTCCGCCCTGCCTTCTCCCGGCTTCTCCGGGCTGCGAGCATTCCGGGCTCCTGGCCACATGGTTCCCATCTCTGCCTGTCTTCTCTGTGTGTCTGTCTTCCTTCCCTCTGTTTCTCTCCTACAGAAACACTTAGGATGGCATTTAGGGCCCAACTGAAATCTCCTTATCTCAAAGTCCTTACTTAAATACGTGTGCAAAGACCCATTTTCCAAATAAGGTAACATTTACTAATTTGAGGGATGCGCACTTGATGCGTTTGGGTGACAATTACTCAACCTGCTACAGGTATTAAGTCAGAACGCTAATCACATGGATTTCTCCTACAAAACTGTGCAGAGAATGAAGATTTCTAATCAAGGATCTGTCAGCTTTTTTCTTTCTATAGGCATGACCACACAATACCATACAAAATCAACTACAAATGTGAAATACTGCCGTCTTTTAAACTGTCTAAGATTCACCTTACAGTTAATAAACACCTCCTTCAAGGCTGGAGAATCCAAAGAACTTGTTTAAGAAGATCCTGATCTTTAAAGACCTTTGGAAAATTTTTAGGACTAGCTTAAAAATTTATCAAGAAACTGATCTAGGAACGTTTGCTCTGCTGCTTTTACAATGAAAATTTCCTAAGAATAAATCTAGGGATTGAAAATCAAACTTGCCTTTGTTTGTTCTTAGGTTGAGGTCCACCACTTTAAACCCATGACATCACTGCTTTAAACAAGTCATTTACACTGGCTTGGCAGGAGTCTCAAAGAAAACCGACAGAGTGCCATTACGTCTAACTGCTGTCCATTAAACATTATCTTAGTATTACATGAGAGTACTAAAAATACTCTACCAAATAAAGAAATGTAAGAACCACAAAAATCTTCCCCTCTTTTCAGATTCCTGACCACTGAATGTTACTGGTTCTTTTCAAATGAATAATGGCAATATTTACAGTAAAAAGGCAGAGTGTAGTGCATTATAAAGAAAAAGAAAATGTCATTGCATCAGAGTTAGAACTGCAGGATCTACAGTTAGCCTGCCTGGATTCAAATTTGGAATCAAGCACTTAACCTTTTGTACAACCCTGGATGAGTTAAGTAACCCTGTTTCAGAGAAGAGGAAATAGACTTGGAGACCAGAGGTTAAAGCATAAAATATACTTTAAACCTCACCCCTCTCCAAAAACAAATTATCTGTTACAATGGCTTAACTGAATAATGCTCAATTAAAGCTCTCTCCTGAAATTAATAGTGATTTCTGCCTTCTAAGTTAAATGTCCACTGGGAAACATTACGGATCTACCATAACTATTATAAAACAGCTTAGATCACTTGGTGATAAACAGGCTTTCCATTGATTAATAACAGTTTTCTAAGCCAAAAATTGTAACAGAAAGGCTGAGCCCCTGCTACATCTCTCTATCAATTAGTAAAGGTTGTGCAGCGATTACATGATCAATGCATGCAATACTACGAGTGGCTTATCTTTTCAAAAATAAGCAAAATCACGTCATTCAAAAATCAATATAAGTAAGTGTTAAATTTCATGATAAATAAAACCTCTACAACACAGGTACACAAGCCTCAGGGCTTACTGCTCCAAGCAAACAACGTTCTGGCTTCTGTTTGGGTGCTGACTTAGTTTCAGGTAGTTCTCACAGGCTTCCCTGGGAGCTCAGCAGCAAAGCATCCGCCTGTCAATGCAGGAGACGTGGGTTCAATCCTTGGGTCGGAAAGATCCCCTGGAGAAGGAAATGGCAACCCACGCCAGTATTCTTGCCTGGAAAGTCCCATGGACAGAGCAGCCTGGCGGGCCATAGTCCACAGGGGCGCAAAAGAGTAGAACACAACTCAGCAACCAAACAACAGAAGTGTTCCCATACACTAGTCATCAGCTGATAAAAAAAAGCTCCTCAACGTTATGCCAGCAAACCTCCCACCATGCCTACCCATATCATTTTAAAGAAGAAAATGTTCACTTTTGATAAAAAAAAACAACCTCCCATATTATGATCTTTTAAATCAACTATAACAAGTACCTCAATGGCGGGTGTTCAAACACTGCAAGTTCAAACTAAGCAGACATCAATCCAAGGTAAGATCTTCCTCTTATTTCACCGGTCTCCCCTGCCCAGTCTCCCTTGCTGGATCCTTTCTGTCTCTAACTTCTAACCCCTGGCAACCCCAGGGCTCAGCCTTACAGCCCTTTTGCTATCTCCACTAACTCCCTGGAAGATGTTATTTGACCTCTGGATGCAGAAAATGTCTAGATGCAGATGACCCACATTATTTCTAGCCTGAATTTCTCCAGTCTCTCCCACCGCCTTAACCCTCTACCTGCTCAAGCAACTTTCCTCTCTCCCCACATCTCATCCCTCAACAGACCCTACCAGCAACACCTCTGAAATGCACCGACAGTCTAACCATTTCCCCCCACTCTTACTGCTCTGTCCCTGGGCCCCGCTACCCTTCCCTCCTCTTGGGGTTGGCTCACCAATCTCCCTGCTCCCACACTTGCTCCCCTGCAGTTTCTTCTTCATCCACAAACCAGAGGAATCCTTTTGAAATACCAGCAAGCTGCACTCCTCTCCCCACAACCCAGACGGCCTTCCCAGATCACTCACACGGAACCCAGAGCCCTAACTGTGGGCAGGCCTTACAGGCCCTGGCCTCTCACGCACGTGCTCCAGCCACTAGACCTAACCATGCACCATCCGTTGCCCCAGGGCTTTGCACACCCCATTCCCTCTGCTGGAGATGACCCACCCGTACACAGCAAGGCGGGCTTCTCACTCTTCCAGCGGGACCAACATTCCCCCACCCCTCCACCACTCTACCCTCTTCTCATGCCTGTATTTTTTCAGAGGGCTTAGCACCAGCTGACAATAGGTATTTGTCTCCTTATTCTCTGATGTTCCCCTGGAGGAGTGAATGTATCACGAGTGCTGGGCTGGGCTCACTGCTGCAACCCCAGCATCTAACAGGGCTGCCACACAATGGGCATGCAGGTAGTTTTCTAATGAATTAACCACTAAGAAAAATTTAAGTGTGCTTGCATCATCTGGGATCTCATACCCACCTGATCCTAATAAAACAACCAGAATTCTAAATGATTACAGAAACAACTTACAAAAACCTAAAAAGCAAACAGAAGTGTTCTTTGGGTGGTAAGAAAGAATTCAGAATGGACTCATCTTTCTGCCTTAAATAAACCACATTGTTGTCAATAAAAATAAGCCTCACGTCTTTAAATGAGTGTTCCTGTTGAAGAGAAATACATAGATGTTAACATACATGAAAGGAAAAGTAGTACCTACCCTATTTATCAAAAGAAAAAAATTGTTTTGAAAGAATTGAAAAAAAAATCTTTGAAAATAATGATGACAGACATCAAAGAAAATAATTTTGTACTGATTTAATCCCTGCAAAGGTCCACAAACAGAAACACAGAAGCAGAACATTATACGGTTAAACATGATGACATCAGCAAGGGTGCTAGCATTAAATTGCTGAGTGAAAGCTGAAAGATTCCTTTAAGCCAGGGAAAAGTTCTGCCGTAACGGTACCATTACAAATTTCTTACAGTAATAACACAGTGCATTATAAGCTTGCTCCAATGATAAGCTCTTTATGAGGGTTAAAAGTCTGCAGTCCTCTCAAACAAAGGTCTTTCTGTCTTGGATTTCCTAGAAGTCAATAAGCTAAAAATCACATCCTGTCTGATAAACTTAAGACTCACAGAAGGTCTTCTATGATTTTACCCGGTTCCCCAAAGCACTGTGCGGGCAATGTGACATGGTGGCAGAGACGGCAACCTCACTCCTATGGCCAAATAAATCAGCAATGGGTTCTTACTGCTTTTTATTCTGAAATAATTTCAGAATTACAGCACAGTGGTAAAGGCAGTGGAGAGAGCTCCCATCTCTTCACCCTGCTTCCTCTAGTGTTAGCACCTTATGTAACTATTCAGCACATCAGAACTAAGAAAGTAACATTAACTCACTATTAACCAAACTATAGGCCTGATTCAGACTTCACCAGTTTTCCCACCAATGTCCCTTTTCTTTCCCAACCAAGGAACCCACACTGCATTCAGCTGCCGCATCTCCTTTGTTCCATTCTGGGAGAGGTCCTCAGTCTTTCCTCACTTTCCATGACCATGACCAAGTATTTTACAATATGCGCCTCAGCTCGGTCCGTCTGATGTTCTCTCACAACTCTGATGGAGGACGAAGGCAGACGTGAAGAGCTTTCTCATCACATCCCATCCCCTGGCATGCCAGGGGTTTCTATATAAAGTTACTAGCTTTTTTATTCTCTACTCCATTCATTTAAACTGAGTCACCAAGTTCAGTCCACATGCAAGGGCAGGGTAATGAAGCTCCACCTCCAGGAGGGAAGGTTATCAAACAATTTGTGACTATTAAAACCACCATGTCTGTGTGCTAAGTCGCTTCAGTTGTGTCCGACTCTTGGCAACCCTACAGGTTATAGCCCGTCAGACTCTTCTGTCCATGGGATTCTCCAGGCAAGAATACTGGAGTGGGTTGTCATGCCCTCCTCCAGGGGATCTTTCAAACGCAGATCTCTTGTATGGGCAGGAGGGTTCTTTACCACCAGCACCACCTGGGAAGCCCAAAATCGCCATAGTGACGAATAAATACTTTGTAACTACTTTTTTAAACTGAAGTTTGTTTGATAAACAAATCTCAAGTTATGGTTCATAGCAACTAACAAAGGTTGAGGTTTAAAATAGGAAAAAAAAAAAAAAAAAAGGAAGAAGAAAGCTTGAGCCTTGAGAAGATTTATAACCAGAACACATAGATATTTGTGAAATCAAAAATTGCAGAGACAAGTAACAGTACTTTAAAATATCACTGACTTTTAGCTTTAAAGTGTTTGTCCATTTAATTTCTGCCCAAAAGTTTTTTATTTTCATCATTTCATCTAACAGAGATGCATTTACTCAGGATTTACTGCTGACCAGCACTCATCATCACTGACTTTTTTATCTGCCAGATTGCAATTAACATGGCTTACAAGAGGGAAGAAAGGGAAAAAAAAAAAAAAATATATATATATATATACATATATATATATATGTATATATATATATAAAGCATTAGCCTACCAAACATAAATGATGAGAGATACTGTGTGCCAAGTGTGGCTTCCCTACCAACTGGACGGTAAGTTCCTCGCTGGGAAGGCAAAAGTCTAAACTCCTTTTCCGTGCTCTCCTCCACCCAGGGTAGAGCTCTCCATAGGGGTTAAAGGAAATGATGCCAATTAACCAAACAACTATGGTCTCTACTCAGTTTCAAAATATACTGGATCAGGGGGAATGTTTTAAGGGTAAATAAATGGCATCGATAGTTCTTAAACATGAACAAGGAGAACAATTAACAGAAGATGATGGGAGACTAGGAGGATGAAGACTTCCCATCTCTGCACAACTCGGGCGCCTCCCAGGCACTGGCTGTGAACCACAGACACCTAAGGGGACGGGGGGACCCCATAGCCACCAGGTAGGACGTGGGTGGGGAGGAAGAGGGGAGGAAAAGTAGAGGCCAGGGAGGGGACCTGTGCCCCTGAGGGGCAGCTGGGGAGGGGTTTCTATCCCAAGAGGGGCCCGCCAGCACTGAGCGTAATCAGTGGAGAGGGGGAGACCCTTGGGAGGGCAGAAGATAGCAGAGGAAATTGGTCAGTGTCTCCTATTCCCACTTGGGTCCCAGGGAGCCTGCTGAGGTCCCGGATCTAATCTTCACCCTCTGAGGCCCTTTCTGGCCCTGTGGGTCCTGAGTCTAGGCCCCAAACACATCCTAAACGCTGCCTACACCAAAGTCCCAAGCTGCCCAACCTCCACCCTCTACAGTCAGTTCAGTCTCTCAGTCGTGTCTGACTCTTTGCCACCCCAGGGACTGCAGCAAGTGAGGCGTCCCTGTCAATTACCAACTCCCAGAGCTTACTCAAACTCATGTCTATTGAGTCGGTGATGCCATCCCGCCATTTCATCCTCTGTTGTCCCCTTCTCCTCCTGCCCTCAATCTTTCCCAGCATCAGGGTTTTTTCCAATGAGTCAGCTCTTTGTATCAGGTGGCCAAAGTACTGGAGCTTCAGCTTCAGCATCAGTCCTTCCAATGAATATTCAGGGTTGATTTCACTGAGGATTGACTGGTTTGATCTCCTTGCTGTCCAAGAAGAAGAGTCTTCTTTAGCACCACAGTTTGAAAGCATCAATTTTTTGGGCACTCAGCCTTCTTTATGGCCCAACTTTCACATCCATACATGACTAATGGAAAAACCATAGCTTTGACTATATGGACCTTTGTTGGCAAAGTGATGTCTCTGCTTTTAAATATGCTGTATAGGTTCTTCATAGCTTTCTTCCAAGGAGTGTCTTTTAATTTCATGGCTGCAGTCACCATCTGCAGTGATTTTGGAGCCCAAGAAAATAAAGTCAGCCACTGTTTCCCCATCTATTTGCCATGAAGTGATGGGACCGGATACCATGATCTTCATTTTTTGAATGTTGAGTCTTAAGCTGGCTTTTTCACTCTCCTCTTTCACTTTCATCAAAAGGCTCTTTACTTCCTCTTTGCTTTCTGCCATTAGGGTGGTGTCATCTACATATCTGAGGTTACTGATATTTCTCCTAGCAATCTTGATTCCAGCTTGTGCTTCATCCAGCCTGGCATTTCACATGATGTACTCTTCAAATAAGTTAAACAAGCGGGGTGACAATATACACCCTTGATGTACTCCTTTCCCAATTTTGAATCAGTCCAGTGAACTGTTCCATGTCCCATTCTAACTGTTGCTTCTTGACCTGCATACAGGTTTCTCAGGAGGCAGGTAAAGCAGTCTGGTATACCCATCGCTTTATGAATTTTCCAGTTTGTAGTGATCCACACAGTCAAAGGATTTAGCATAGTCAATGAAGGAGAAGTAGATTGTTTTTCTGGAATTCTCTTGCTTTTTCTGAACCAATGGGTGCTGGCAATTTGATCTCTGGTTCCTCTGCCTTTTCTAAATCCAGCTTGAACATCTGGAAGTTCATGATTCACATATTATTGAAGCCTAGCTTGAAAGATTTTGAACATTACCTTGCTAGCATGTGAAATGAACACAGTTGTGTGGTAGTTTGAATACTCTTTGCAATTGTCCTTCTTTGGGATTGGAATGAAAACTGAGTTTTTCCAGTCCTGTGGCCACTGCTGAATTTTCTAAATTTGCTGGCATACTGAATCCAACACTTTAACAGCATCATTTTTTAAGGATCTGAAATAGCTCAACTGGAATTCCATCACCTCCACTAGCTTTGTTCTTAGTAATGATTCCTAAGGCCCACTTGAGTTCACAATCCAGGATGTCTGGCTCTAGGTGAATGACCACACCATCATGGTTATCTGGGTCATTAAGACCTTTTTTGTACAGTTCTTCTGTGTATTCTTGCCATCTTGTCTTAGTATCTTCTGCTTCTGTTAGGTCCCTACCATTTCTGTCCTTTATTGTGCTCATCTTTGCAAGAAATGTTCCCTTGGTATCTCTAATTTTCTTGAAGAGATCTCTAGTCTTTCCCATTCTATTGCTTTCCTCTATTTCTTTGCATTGTTCACTTAAGAAGGCTTTCTTATTTCTCCTTACTACTCTTTGGAACTCTGCATTCAGATGAATATACATTTCCTTTTCTCCGTTGCCTTTCATTTGTCGTCTTTGCTCAGCTATTTGTAAGACATCCTACAGCAAAGGTCTTTTCTGGCCTTTCTCTTTTTAGGTTGTGGTTCTGTTTTACCTTGTTTCATTTATATTTTTATTTCTAATAACGTTTCTTACTGTTACTTCTTACACTTTGTTATTGCTATGTTACTCTTGGCTTGTTTTCCCCTGCTCCCTTCTTCTTTTTTCTGCTGTTCCTTGTTTTACCTTGCTATAGTTGCTTCACTTACATTTTTACTTTTCCTAATATATTTTTAAGTTTTACAACTTTATTTTGTTTTCTATTTTCTTGTTATTGTACTGTCCTTTCTCTTCTTTTGCCACATCATGCAACTTGTAGGATCTTGGTCCCCAGGCTGGGGGTCAGGCCTGAGCTTCTGTGGTGACGGGTATCAAGTCCAAACCACTGAACTAACAGAGAATCTGAAACCTCCTGGAATATTAATCAGAGTGAGGTCCCATCTAGGTACCGAGATCTGGCTGTACCAAACTGGCTGCAAACAAACTTCAGCGTTAGAAGCCTCATGGCAAACAACCCTACCCATCAAAGAAGAGAGACAGCCAAAAAGTATGTTACAGACGAAGGAGCAAGGTAAAAACCAACAAGATCAAATAAATGAAGAGGAAACAGGCAAACTACCTCAAATAGAGGTCAGAGTAATGATAGTAAAAATGATACAAAATCTTGGAAACAGAATGGAGGCAAGAATTGAGAAAATACAAGAAATGTATAACAAAGACCTCAAAGAACTAAAGAACAAAGAGAGATGAACAACATAATACCTGAAATGAAAAATACACTAGAAGGACTCAACAGTAGAATAACTGATGCAGAAGAGCATGTAAGTGAGCTGGAAGACAGAAAGGTGGAAATAACTACCAAGGAGCAGGAGAAAGATACAGAAAGAACTGAGGATGCTCTCAGAGATCTCTGCGACAATATTAAATGTATCAATATTCAAATTATAGGGGTTCTACAAGAATAATAAAAAAAAAGGCTTTAAGGAAATATTTTAAGAGATTATAGTTGAAAATCTCCCTAACACCAGAAACGAAATAGCTACTCACTTTCAGGAAGTGCAGAGTCCCATACAGGATAAACTCTAGGAGAAACACATCAAGACACACTTTAATCAAATTAACAAAAATTAAATTCAAAGAAAAATACTATAAGCAGCAAGAGGAAAGCAACAAATAATATACAAAGGAATTCCAGTAAGGTTATCAGCTGATTTTTCAGTAGAAACTCGGCAGGACAGAAAGGAGTGGCAGGATACCTTTAAAGTGATGAAAGGGAAAAACCTACAACCAAGATTCGTTGATCCTACTAAGATCTGAAAGAGAAATCACAAGGATTACAGACAACCAATGTAATTACCATTTACCACTGCAACAAAATGAGTAAAATACCTAGGACTAAATCTACCTAACAAGGCAAAAGACCTATACTCATAAAACTATAAAACACTGAAAGAAATCAAAGAGTCCACAAACAGATGGAGGGATATGCCATGCTGCTGGATTGGAAGAGTCAACATTTTGAAAATGACCATATTATCCAAAGCAATCTACAGGTTCAATGCAATTCCTATTAAATCAACAATACCAGTTTTCACAGAATTAGAACAAAAAAATCTTAAAATTTGTAAGGAAACACAAAAGACACTGAATAACCAAAGCAATCCTGAGAAAGAGAAACAAAGCTGGAGGAACGAGGCTCCCCGGCTTCAGATCATACACAGAGCTACAGTGATCAACAGTACGGTACTGGCACAAAAACAGAAGTACGGGTGACAGGACAGGAAAGCCCAGAGACAAACCCACACACCTGAGGGCACTTAATCTATGACAAAGGAGGCAAGAATATAAAATGAATACAGGGAGATGGGGAAACTGGACAACTACATGTAGAAGAATGAAACTAGAGCACCACCCAACTCCACACACAACGATAAGCTCAAAACAGATTAAAGTCCTAAAGGGAAGACTGGACACTATGAAACTTAGAGGAACACACAGGAAAAACACTCTTTGACATAAATCACAGCAAGGTCTTTTAAGACCCATCTCTTAGAGTAATGAAAATAAAAAACAAAAATAAGCAATGAAATCTAATTAAACTCAAAAATTTTTGCATAGTAGAGGAAACCATAACCATATGAGAAAATAATAACCCACAGAATGGGAGAAAATATTTTCAAACAAAGCAGTGGACAAAGGATTAATTTTCAAAATATACAAACAGCTCATGCAGCTTAATTAAAAAAAAAAAAAAAACAGCCCAATCAAAAAGTGAGCAGAAGACCTAAATATACGTTTCACTGAAGAAGACATACAGATGTCCAAGAGGCGCATGAAAAAAGATGCTCAACATCAGTCATTATTAGAGAAATGCAAATCAAAACTACCATGAAATTAACACCTCACACCAACCAGAATGGCCATCATCAAAAAAATCCACAACAAATGCTGGAGAGGGTGTGGAGAGAAAGGAACCCTCTTGGACTGTGGCTGCAGCTGCTGCTAAGTCGCTTCAGTCATGTTCGACTCTGTGCGACCCCACAAACGGCAGCCCACCAGGCTCCCCCGTCCCTGGGATCCTCCAGGCAAGAGCACTGGAGTGGGTTGCCATTTCCTTCTCCATTGCATGAAAGTGAAACGTGAAAGTGAAGTTGCTCAGTCATGTCCGACTGGGTCATCTGTGGAGATTCAGATGGACCTAGAGTCTATCATACAGAGTGAAGTAAGTCAGAAAAAAAACCCCAAATATCATATATTAACACATATACGTGGGACTTTTTGTGACCCCCATGAACAACAGCCCGCCAGGCTCCTCTTTCCGTGGGATCCTCCAGGCAAGCATACTGGAGTGGGTAGCCATTTCCTCCTCTAAGGGATCTTCCTGATCCAGGAAAGAACCCAGGTCTCCTGCATTGCAGGCAGATTCTTTTCTATCTGCGCCACCAGTGAAGCCCCCCAGAGTGGTACAGATGAACCTACCAGCACGGCAGGAACAGAAACATGTAGCGGGGCGGGGGTGATGGGAGGGGGTTGACCAGGGAGATGACTGGAATTAACAGCTTTAGAAACCTTTGCTGTTGCCATCCTGAGACCTCACCCAGACGTGACAAGACAGCTTCCTAACTGCTCCCAACAGTCCGGAAACCCAGCCATCTTCAGAGAAGGCGGCGGCCCAGACAGGGCAAGCCCCCTCCACACTGTTCTCCCAAGTCATCCTGCCTCATCCTAACTGTGCCACAGGCCCTCCACACTTTCCTGTGTGGTTTACACTATGTGCCCTGGTTTACTGTAGGTTTATTATTATTAATATTAGGTAATGAGGCATTTTTCACATAGATTAGTCCATTTTCACATAGTGACAGTAAGTTTTAGAGCTCATTTTACTCATCTAAAAATGGCTTGTAAAGCACTTTGAATACTGCGATACAATTTAGAAGATAAGACTGTCAGTTTATTGCAAGAATTGGAGTGATGACCTTTATGATCTCAATCTTCTCAACTATACAGGAAATGCTCTTCTGCTGTACTGTAAGATAAAGAAAAGGGTACATGGAGCCCATCTCCTGATAATGTTGCTAGGAGCCCTTTCCTGTCAACTGAACATTAAGTTAAACATGTCTTGTTATGAGTTTCCAGTAAGAAATGTGGTGAATATATAAAGCCTAGAATACCTTTAACACACTCCTACCAAACGTGAACATCATGAAGAGGTATCTATCTGCCTTAGACCCACAGCTCACAACCACAAGACTCTGCTATATCAAACAGTGAAACCATTTCAGAGGTGTTTAAGTACCTATAGGAGGTTTCACCTTGCCACAAAGATAATTACAGGTCCAAAGCAACTGACGTCTTCATTTCAGGTAAACTGTGATTTGTTCCATCAGAACAGTATTCTCAAAATTGTAAAAGGAAACAGAGATTCCAAGAACACACTGTTACTATAAAGAGAAAGCGTTAGTCGTTCAGTCGTGTCCGACTCTCCGTGACCCCATCAACTGTAGCCCACCAGACTCCTCTCCATGGGGTTTTCCTGGCAAGAATACTGGAGAGGGTTGCCATCTCCTCCAGAGCATCTTCCTGATCTGGGGATCTCCTGAACCTGCATCTCCTGCATTTGCAGGCAGATTATTTACCACTGGGCCACCTGGATGCATGCATGCTAAGTCGCTTCAGTCATGTCCGACTCTGTTACACCATGGACCACAGCCCGCCAGGCTCCTCTGTCCATGGGATTTCCCTGGCAAGAATACTGCAGTGAGTTGCTATTCCCTCCTCCAGGGGATCTTCCTGACTCAGGGACTGAACCTGCATCTCTCCTGTCTCCTGCACTGGCAGGCAGGTTCTTCACCATACCTGGGAAGCCCTCACAGAAACAAACACATATGCCCAGAAATTCTTTCAGGCACTCTTTTCGGGACTCTGAATATTAGTCAAAGGTCTGCAGCAATTCAGGAAGCATTTCTACAAGAATAACTGAAATTTTGGTAAGAACAGTGGGTTTGTGACATTATAACTTGCCCTATTTCCCTTCCCAGATTCCTAGCAATGTATTAAATTTGAAAAGCACTAGCTCCCCACCACAGTGAAAACCAGTGGCCTGGCAGCCCAGGCAGGAGGCAGGGAGGGGCTGTGCGTCCTTCACAGCGCCATTCCCAGAGAGCCGTCATCGCCCGACCTGGCCAGTGGTGCCCAGGAGACCGCACTTGCAAGAACATCTTTCTTTTTCGCTTGTGCTGGGTCTTCACTCCTGCATGCGGGCTCTCTCCAGCTGCACTGTGCGGGGCTACTCTTCGTTGGGGTGCACAGGCCTCCCAATGCAGCGCCGCCCAACCCAGGAAATACTGAAGTCTTTCAAATGGAAACGAAAAGACACTGGGCAGTAACACAAATACACATGAATAAGAAGTCCATTAAGGGTAACTACATAGGTAAATACAAAAGATACTATAAATGCATTTTTAAAAATTCTAAGTCTTTTTTTCTCTATCCTGATTTAAAAGACAGCTGCATAAAGCAACAATTATAAATTTACCTCAGTGGGCATACATAATTATACAGAGATATATAATTTCCATATAATAACAGCATGAAGGACTGAGAGGAGAATTAGGTATACAGAAGCAAGGATTTTGTGTATTACTGCTATTAAGCTGGAATTAATTTGACCAAGGTTTTTATCAGTTAATATGTTAATTGTAACAGAGTGACCTCCAAGAAAATAACAAAAAATAAGAAAAATGATGAGTGAAAATGTACAGAAAATGTGTATTTAACACAAAAGAAAGTGGCATGGAGAACAAAAAAAGACATGACATAGAAAACACAAAGCGAAATGAGAGACATAAATCCTCAGTTCAGTCACTCAGTCGTGTCAGACTTTGTGTGACCCCATGGACCACAGCACGCCAGGCCTCCCTGTTCGTCACCAACTCCCGGAGTTCACTCAGACTCATGTCCATTGAGTCGCTGATGCCATCCAGCCATCTCATCCTCTGTCATCCCCTTCTCCTCCTGCCCCCAATCCCTCCCAGCATCAGGGTCTTTTCCAATGAGTCAACTCTTCGCATCAGGTGGCCAAAGTATTAGAGTTTCACCTTCAGCATCAGTCCTTCCAATCAATATTCAGGACTGACTTCCTTTAGGATGGACTGGTTGGATCTCCTTGCAGTCCAAGGGACTCTCAAGAGTCTTCTCCAACACCACAGTTCAAAAGCATCAGTTCTTCGGTGCTCAGCTTTCTTCACAGTCCAACTCTCACATCCATACATGACCACTGGAAAAACCATAGCTTTGACTAGACGGACCTTTGTTTGCAAAGTAATGTCTCTGCTTTTTACTATGCTGTCTAGGTTGGTCATAACTTTCCTTCCAAGGAGTAAGCGTCTTTTAATTTCATGGCTGCAGTCACTGTCGCAGTGATTCTGGAGCCCAAAAAAATAAAGCCAGCCACTGTTTCCACTGTTTCCCCATCTATTTGCCATGAAGTGATGGGACCAGATGCCATGATCTTAATTTTCTGAATGTTGAGCTTTAAGCCAACTTTTTCACTCTCCTCTTTCACTTTCATCAAAAGGTTCTTTATTCTTTTTCACTTTCTGCCATAAGGGTGGTGTCATCTGTACCTCTAAGGTTACTGATATTTCTCTTGGCAATCTTGATTCCAGCTTGTGCTTCATCCAGCCCGGCATTTTGCATGATGTACTCTGCATAGAAGTTAAATAAGCAGGGTGACCATATACAGCCTTGATGTACTCCTTTCCTGATTTGGAACCAGTTTGTTGTTCCATGTCCCGTTCTAACTATTGCTTCTTGACCTGCATACAGATTTCTCAGGAGGCAGGTCAGATGGTCTGGTATTCCCATTTCTTTAAGAATTTTCCACAGTTTTTTGTGATTCACACAGTCAAAAGCTTTGGCATAGTCAATATAACAGAAGTAGATGTTTTTCTGAACTCTCTTGCTTTTTCGATGATCCAACGGATGTTGGCAATCTGATTTCTGGTTCCTCTGCCTTTTCTAAATCCAGTTTGAACATCTGGAAGTTCACAGTTCATGTACTGTTGAAGCCTGGCTTGGAGAATTTTGAGCATTACTTTGCTAATGTGTGAGATGAGTGCAACTGTGTGGCAGTTCACTTCATCAGTAATATTAAATATAAATAGGTTAAACACTCCAATCAGAAAGCAGAATGGCAAAATAGGCTAAAAAATGACCCAACTATATGGTTTCCACTAGATACACTGTATTTTTTAAAACTTTTATTTGTATTGGGGTACAGCCATCTAACACTGTTGACAGCTTCAGGAGTACAGCAAAGGGACTCAGCCACACACACACATAAGTATTCACCCTCCCGGAAAACTCCCCTCACATCCAGGCTGCCACGTGACACCGGGCAGAGTTCTGAGTGCTACGCAGCAGGCCCTGTCGTCATCCACTGTAAATAGAGCCGTGTGCACGCCAGTCCCAAACTCCCTGACCACCCCTCCCCCATCCTTCTGCTGGCCAACCATAAAGGAGACAGACTTTAGATTCAAAGACGCAAACAGGATGGAAGAGCAAGGATGGAACAAAAGGTACCATGCAAAAGAGATGGAGTGGTTATACTCACATCAGATAAGACAGACTTTTAGATAAGATGGTGGAGTAGAAGGACCTCCGCTCATCTCCTGCAAGAGCTCCAAAATTACAAGTCGCTGCTGAACAACCTTTGACAGGAGAATGTTGGATCCCACCAAAAAAAGATACCCCACATCCAAGGGCAATGGAGAAGCCCCTGCAAGATGGTAGGAAGGGCGAAATCTCATTTAGAATCAAACCCCATACCCACCAGAGATGCTCGGAGGACTCAAACAAAACCTTGTGCACACCAGGACCCAGAGACCTCACAGAGACTGAGCCAGACTTGTCTTTAAGTGTTTGAGTCTCCTGCGGAGGCACAGGTCAGCAGGGGCTTGCCGCAGGGGCAGGGGCTCTAGGTGCAGCAGACCTGGGTCACAAAGCCTGTGGCAGAAGCCCTTTTGGAGGAGGTTGCCATTAACGCGACCACAGAGCCGCCGAGCAGATGACCCACAAACTGCAGAACAATTATACCAAATAAATTCGAGGACCCACAACAGATTGCCCAACCTGGGGATCTGGCAAAGGGACCGAGAACCCCCAGGGAATTTGACTTTGGAGGCCAATGAGTTTTGATTATAGAACTTCCATAGGACTGGGGAAGTAGACTCTTGGAGGGCACAAACCTTGTGCACACCAGGACCCGGGAGAAAGGAGCAGTGACCTCATAAAAGACTGACCCGGACTTTCCCATGAGAGTCCAGGAGTCTCCGGTGGAGGCCTGGGTCAGCGGTGGCCTGCTGTAGGGTCAGGGGCACTGACTGCGGCAGTGCCTGCCTGCATGGGACCTTCTGAAGGAGGTCGCCATTATCTTCATTACCTCCACCATAGTTTGGTCTCAGGTCAAACAACAGTGAGGGAACACAGCCCCACCCGTCAACAGAAAACTGGATTACAGATTTACTGAGCATGGCCCCACCCATCAGAACAAGACCCAGTTTCCCCCCAGTCAGTCTCTCCCATCAGGAAGCTTCCATAAGCCTCTTATGCTTCTCCATCAGAAAGCAGACAGAATGAAAACCACAATCACAGAAAACTTATCAAACTGATCACATGGATCACAGCCTTGTCTAACTCAGTCAAACTATGAGCCATGCTGTGTAGGGCCACACAAGACGGATGGGTCATGGTGGAGCATTCTGACAAAATGTGGTCCACAAAAGAAGGGAATGGTAAACCACTTCAGTACTCTTGCTTTGAGAACCCCATGGACAGTATGAAAAGGCAAAAATATATGACTCTGAAAGATGAACTCCCCAGGTTGGTAGGTGTCAAATATGCTACTGGAGAAGAGTGGAGAAATAACTCTAGGAAAAATGAAGAGGCAGAGCCAAAGCAAAAACAACGCCCAGCTGTGGATGTGACTGGTGATAGAAGCAAGGTCCGATGCTGTAAAGAGAAATATTGCTTAGGAATCTGGAATGTTAGGTCCAGGAATCAAGGTAAATCGGAAGTGGTCAAACAGGAGATGGCAAGAGTGAACATCGACATTTTAGGAATCAGTGACTTAAAATGGACTGGAATGGGTGAATTTAATTCAGATGACCATTATATCTACTATTGTGGGCAGGAATCCCTTAGAAGAAATGGAGTAGCCCTCAAAGTCAACAAAAGAGTCCAAAATGCAGTACTGGGATGCAACTTCAAAAACAACAGAATGATCTCTGTTCGTTTCCAAGGCAAGCCATTCAATATCACAGTAATCCAAGTCTATGCCCCAACCAGCAAAGCTGAAGAAGCTGCAGTTGAATGGTTCTATGAAGAACTACAACTAACACCCAAAAAAGATGTCCTTTTCATCACAGGGGACTGTAATCCGAAAGTAGGAAATCAAGAGATACCTGGAGTAACAGGCAAGTTTGACCTTGGAGTACAAAATGAAGCAGGGCAAAGGCTAATAGTTTTGCCAAGAGAACGCACTGGTCATAGCAAACACCCTCTTCCAACAATACAAGAGAAGACTCTACACATGGACATCACCAGATGGCCAACACCGAAGTCAGACTGATGTGTTTTTTGCAGCCAAAGATGAAGAAGCTCTATACAGTCAGCAAAAACAAGACCAGGAGCTGACTGTGGCTCAGATCACGAACTCCTTATTGCCAAATTCAGACTTAAATTGAAGAAAGTAGGGAAAACCACTAGACCATTCACGTATGACCTAAATCAAACCCCTTGCAATTATATAAGTGAGAAATAGGTTCAAGGAATTAGATCTGATAGACAGAGTGCCTGAAAAACTATGGACGGAGGTTCGTGACATTGTACAGGAGGCAGTGATCAAGACCAAGACCATCCCCAAGAAAAAGAAATGCCAAAAGGCAAAATGGTTGTCTGAGGAGGCCTTACAAATAGCTGAGAAAAGAAGAGAAGTGAAAGGCAAAGGAGAAAAGGAAAGATATACCCATTTGAATGCAGATTTTGAAAGAACAGCAAGGAGAGATAAGGAAGCCTTCCTCAGTGATCAAAGCAAAGAAATACAGAAAAACAATAGAATGGGAAAAACTAGAGATCTCTTCAAGAAAATTAGAAATACCAAGGGAACATTTCATGCAAAGATGGGCACAATAAAGGACAGAAATGGTATGGACCTAACAGAAGCAGAAGATATTAAGAGGTGGCAAGAATACACAAAGAACTGTACAAGAAAGATCTTCATGACCCAGATAATCATGATGGTGTGATCACTCACCTAGAGCCACACATCCTGGAATGTGAAGTCAAGTGGGCCTTAGGAAGCATCACTACAAACAAAGCTAGTGGCAGTGATAGAATTCCAGTTGAGCTATCTCGAATGATAAAAAATCATGCTGTGAAAGTGCTGCACTCAATATGCCAGCAAATTTGGAAAAGTCAGCAATAGCCTGGTAGACTGGTAAAGGTCAGTTTTCATTCCAATCCCAAAGAAAGGCAATGCCAAAGAATGTTCCAACTACTGCACAATTACACTCATTTTACACACTAGCAAAATAATGCTCAAAATTCTCCAAACCAGGCTTCAACAGTACGTGAATCGTGAACTTCCAAATGTTCAAACTGGATTTAGAAAAGGCAGAGGAACCAGAGATCAAATTGCCAGCATCTACTGGATCACTGAAAAAACAAGAGAGCTCCAGAAAAACATCTACTTCTTCATTGTGGATCACAACAAATTGTGGATTATTCTTCAAAAGATGGGAATACTAGACCACCTTACTTGCCTCCTGAGAAATCTGCATGCAGGTCAAGAAACAACAGTTAGAACCGGACATGGAACATGACTCGTTCCAAATTGGGAAAGGAATACATCAAGGCTGTATATGGTCACCCTGCTTATTTGACTTATATGCAGAGTACAACATACAAAATGCCAGGCTGGATGAAGCACAAGCTGGAATCAAGATTGCCGGAAGAAATATCAATAACCTCTGACACACAGATGATGTCATCCTTATGGCAGGAAGCGAAGAAGAACTAAGGAGCCTCTTGATGAAAGTGAAAAGAGGAGAGTGAAAAAGTTGGTAACATTCAGAAAACTAAGATTATGGCATCTGGTCCCATCACTTCATGGCAAATAGATGGGGAAACAGTGGAAACAGCGAGAGACTTTATTTTGGGGGGCTCCAAAATCAGTGCAGACAGTGACTGCAGCCATGAAATTAAAAGATGCTTGCTCCTTGGAAGAAAACCTATGACCAACCTAGACAGCATATTAAAAAGCAGAGACAATACTTCGCCGACAGAGGTCCGTCTAGTCAAAGCTATGGTTTTTCCAGTAGTCATGTACGGATGTGAGAGTTGGACTATAAAGAAAGCTGAGCACTGAAGAATTGGTGCTTTTGAACTGTGGTGTTGGAGAAGACTCTTGAGAGTCCCTTGGACTGCAAGGAGATCCAACCAGTCCATCCTAAAGGAGATCAGTCCTGAATATTCATTGGAAGGACTGATGGTGAAGGTCCAAAACTTTGGCCACGTGATATGAAGACCGGACTCATTTGAAAAGACCCTGATGCTGGGAAAGATTGGAGGCAGGAGGAGAAGGGGACAGCAAATGATGAGATGGCTGGATGACATGACTGACTGGGTGGACTTGAGTTTGAGCAAATTCCAGGAGTTGGTGATGGACAGGGAAGCCTCGCATGCTGCAGTCCATGGGTTCGAAAAGAGTTGGACCCAACTGAGTGACTGCACTAAGACAAAAATTGTTACCAGAGATAAAAGAAGAAATTTTATAATGATAAAAGGAGTCATTCATCATGAAAATATAACAGTTATAAACATAAATGCACATTACAAGAGAGGCCTAAAATGTATTAGGCAAAAATTGACATAATAAAAGGGAGAAATATAGACAATTCAACAACAGTATTGAAGATTTCAATATCTGACTTTCAGTTATGGATAGAAAAACTAGCCAAAGAATGAAATAGACTTGATCAACATAAAAACAACCAGATTTAACAAACAGCCCACACAACAAGAGCAGAGTACACACTTTTCTCCAGTGCACGTGGAACATTCTCCAGGGTACATCACATGTGACACCATAAAAAGGATTCAGCAATTTTTTAAAACTGGAAATACAAAGTATGTTTTCCAACCATATTGAATGAAACTATAAAGAAATCAGTAACATAGTATTTGGTCTCAGACTACTGTGCAGGTCACTGCTGCATTTTCTCTTATTTTTTCACTTCCTTTCGTGCCCTTCCCACTCACAACTGACACAGTCCTTATACAGTAGCCCTCTTCTGGGGGTGCTAACAGATTAGAAGGTAATCTATTAGGGCTTGGAAACTGAACCACCAAACTGCCAGAACAAAAGAAGACTCAGTATAAGACCTCAAGGGGTTCTGCCGCGAAGAAGCAGGCAGCAGCAGTGCTCAGTATTTGAGCCTCTAGCCATGTAGAAGCTTGCCTGGTTCCTGAGCAGGTAAGGTTAAGGGGCAGCCTAAAGGAATGAGGAAGGCATCCCAGTATAACACAAACCAGCTCTATGACAATCAACATTAAGAAATATTATTTCTTCTGTGATGAAAGGAAAAAACCTCAAGCTTCTGATGTAAGGCTGTTCAATATTCCTTTAAAAACCAGTCAGACTAACACAGAAGAACTCTTTTGATATATTTTGCTCTAAACTCCAATCTCCCTTGGTGATACGCCTTTCTAAAATAAGAATGTCATAGATCTTGCCTTTCCCTGTTTTATATTTTTAAAATCAGCATCACAAGGTTTTACACTTCTAAGTTTTTTTCAACTATTTCATGAACATATATATTTTTATCTCCTTAACTAAAGTCTCTGAGAGAGAAAAAGGCCATTCATCTTTCATCCTTCTTTGGCAATTTCCTTCCAGTTTCCCTTAACAAACACTTACCAGTTAACTCAGACATCACAACTGATGGTCTTGGTATACTGATGTATCCCCAAACAGTTCAGGATGTGCTAAACAACAACCCCTTTGGGTCTGGAGCGGGTGGGTAGAGCATTAGGGGCTGGGGTGGCAGGAGCCCTGTAGAGGCAGTTGCCTCAGTACATGTGCCATGATGTGAAAAAGACTGGGAAACATTAGGATACATGACTGGTTAGAAACACTGCTGGAAAAAACTAAAAATAGCCTGAATGCCATAAAAAAGGTAACACTCTTTATGTACCAAATTGAAAACCTTCCAAGACATGTAAGTGTAGAGTAGCAAGATGTGCATAGTAAGTAAAGCATGCTGCCATTGTATAAAAGGGGTAAGAGAGACAAACTCAACTGCTAATATACAGGATAGAGGAGCCTGGCATGCTGCAGGCTATGGGGTCGCAGAGTCAGAAATGACTTCGAGCCTGAACAACAAGAAACAATGCATGGGGTATAACCGTAAAGGTGTACTATGGTGACTGACTTTTGGGGGAACCCAGTGGTTGGAGATAAAGGTGGGAGGACTTCTCTTTGTAAGCCCTTTGCACGTATGAATTTTGAACCACGTGACAGCAGTAACTATTAAAAAGATCTTTAAGTTGCTAAAAATGGGCTTCCCTTGTGTTTCAGCTGGTAAAGAATCCGCCTACAATGTGGGAGACCTGGGTTCAATCCCTGGGGTGGGAAGATGCCCTGGAGAAGGGAAAGGCTACCCACTCCAGTATTCTGGCCTGGAGAATTCCATGGACTATAGTCCATGGGGTTGCAAAGAGTCGGGCACGACTGAGTGACTTTGACTTTCACTTTAAGTTGCTATATCTATCTATTCCTGTTACTAACTTTCATTGGTAATGATTATTTTCTACCCCAAACACATTCATTACTAGTCAAACACTGAGTTAAAATAATACACAAAAGATCTCGATGCTGGTTACCCAGCTGTGTCCAGTTCACCAAAACCCACTGAGCTCTGCACTTAGTTATGATCTGTGTACTTTTCCAGAGGCATAACATATACTTCAATAAGAAATGAAGATGAATGAGTTACTTGGCTCAACTTTCTTTTTGTCCCTCCTATTTAGAGAGTACTGCATGGTATAATATGTCATATATTTGCCTAAATAAATTACTGTTTCAAACTGTTCAACATTTCAAACTGTTCAATAATGTTTCTTAAGAAAAGAATGTGGGTTAGTGATACCGACCCTGTGTGACAAGGGTGAATCAGGCTTGCAAGCTCCTCCTGACTTCTCTCCTGGCGTTAACAGTCTCAAGGCCCACACTCTGCTGCGAGGTCCTCTCAGCGGGAGGTTTTAACAAACCTTGAAGGGCATTACTAAAAACTACTTAATGGTTTACTATATTTAAGTCACATTTTTTCATTATGAAAATCATGTTTTGAAAATGCCAAGGTCATGAAAAACAAAGAAAGAGGCTGTGCAAACATCCCAGATTAAACAGACATGACAACCAAAGGTAATGCCTGACCCCAGGAGGGAGGCTGTAATGGAGAAGGAAGAGATGTTGCTGCGACTTTACTGAATCTACAGACATCATGTTTAATTTACTTAAGCTGTACTGTGGTGGTATAAGAGAATTTCTGTATTTGTGGTCAAAATACACTAACACTGTTTAAAGTAAAGGGCCACAAAGAAAGCTCCCCTTAAACGGTGGCTGAGTGTGTCTGTGTCTCTGCACCGGAAGGAATGGGGGGCAAGTGGGAATACAAGCAAATGACGGCACAAATGGATAAAACACTAACAGGTTACTCTGAGTGTAGGCTTGCATTTTTTTTTAAATTCCTGTAATGTTCCTATAAAATTAAAATGATTGCCAAATAAAGTTTTTAAAGTCAGGTATTAAGAATCAGCCACTAATAATAGACAAAACAGGGACTTCTCTGGTGGTACAGTGGTTAAGACTTCATGCTTCAAATGCAGAGGATCATGAGTTCAATCTACAGTCAGGGAACTAAAAAAAAGTCAAAACAAGTGTAGAAATGAATCTGAATTTTGATTCACAGTTGCTCCCGAGAAGCCACTTTAATTATATAAGTGTAATCCCAAGGCATTATTTGGGACTTGCAAAAAGGAAAAAAAAAAAAAAAACTACACCTTCTGGCTAGGTTTATAATAGTACCTTCCAAGATCCAAAGCTTAACGTAACTGTCTTTAATATAAGACTCCACCTCAATAATTTCTCATAATGTGAGCCTTAACAGAAAATCTAGATTTTACAGAAAGTTTAATAAAAGTTCCTCATCCATGTGAGGGATTATGGTGAATACAACAATAAATTCTAATAACTTCTCAGGTTAGAACTGCTTAAAGCCCTACATAAGGGGAAAGAGAAAAGAAATCAAAAGTCTAACAAAGTGGTAAATGCCTCAGTAGAATTCTTAAAAATGAGAGTGATAAACTCTATGTGAAAGGCAAAACTAAATTTACAGAAAAATATATATAAAGTTCCTGTGGCCCAAGGAAGGGAAGAATTTCTTAAGACATGAAAAGCACAAACCACACAGGGAAAGAATGATGAGTTAGACTACACTTAAATTCATAACTTGCATATATTAAAAATACCATATTTAAAGTGAAAAGACAAGCTACACTCCAGTGAAAGATTGCTGCTGCTGTTGAGTTGCTGTCAGGCCCGACTCTTTGGACCCCCCAGGCTCCTCTGTCAGTGGGATTTCCCAGGCAAGGATACTGGAGCCGGCTGCCGTTTCCTCCTCCAGGGGATCTTCCCAACCCAGGGATCGAACTCGAGTCTCCTGCAATGGCAGGTAGATTCCCTACCTCTGAGCCAGCAGGGAAGGCCCAGGTAAAAGATATTCTCCCACAAAAGGAGAGTCATCTGGTATAAGCCCTGTGGAGGCCAAGCCAGCAGGATCTAGAAAAAACTGTCATCAGGCTTTAGAGAAACGCAGAGAAGTGGGGCCAGCATCCAAGGTGACTCAGGAGATCCTGGGCAGGGACAAGCAGTGTTGCGTCACACAAGCAGTGAAGGGGGCTTCCTCCCCCACCAGGCCCTTTTTTTAATAAGGTCGTTTACCAGACCCATCAAGTCTAACCAGCAGTTCCAAGTACACAGATGGGATGATTCCAGCATCCTCACTTCAGGCCTTACAAAACTTTGGCGATCACATGGTAAAAAGAGAAATAGCCCCTCAAACTGGCTCCCGACCCCTACAACCTCAGGATACTACTTTCTCCCTCCATCTTGGCATTAACGTTAGGTCTAAGTTCTCGACAAGTGAGGACACCGAGTGTTGCTGTCTATCTAGCAGCGTGTAAGATCTAACGGTGTGACCACACTGAGACAGACTTGCATGACAGGTGGTGTGAGCGGCCAAGAACCTGCCCACCGAGGCAGGAGACAGAAGTGGCACGGGTTCCATCCCTGGGTGGGGAAGGTCCCCTGGAGGATGGCATGGCCACCCACTCCAGTATGCTTGCCTGGAGAACCTCATGAAGAGAGAAGCCTGGTGTGCTACACTCCGTAGGGTTCACAAAGAATCATACACGGTGGAAGCAACTTAGCACGCACATGGCACATCTCAAAGGCAGGCCTGTCCTCTCCATTTCTACCAAGAAAGCTAGCTCCTCAGAGTTCAGGGGCAGTATAAAGCACTCCAAAATACAGAGGGCATTACACATTTGAAGAATAATGAAACATGTTAAAGTTATAACTACTTAATTAAGGATGAGGAAAATGCAAGAATACCGTCAGCTGTATTTTGTTTAAAACTCCACCAAATTCCCAAATAGCTTTCCTGGCAGCAAAAATCCATGAAAACAGAATCCCCCCTAGATCCAAGGAGCAACAGCTGGTGGACGGGGATCAGGGGAAGAGACAGAGACCACAGGGCTCACTCAGATGGCATTCTGATTTAAAAGGCATCTTTTACAATTGGAAACTGTAGGAAGACTACTTCCTATATACTTGCAAGTGTCCACTTCCCTAAAAGTTCAAACAAAAGAAACAGTATGATTAGGAGACATTTCAAAAGGAGTCCAGGGAAAAGACAAGTACAGGCAAGAATACCATTTCTTCACATAAGCACTTTAGAAAATTAACTGAAGACAGGCTAACAGTTTACATCTGAAGCTGCGTTTCTTTTTCTTGGGCAAAGGTCTAGCGATTCCCTCTGTGCCTCACAACTATCAGCATTTTATCCATCTAAACACAACACAACCTAAATAATTTTTTCCATTCTGACTAATATCACATCCTGCAACTGCAGGCAAGAGGTGAACATCTGCCAATAAACACAGAAAAATCAAAAGCTAACTCATATTCTCCAGAACTATTAAAAAGAAAACATCTCCAAGTAGGTTTCCTTCAAAATATTGCACTTATGTATCAATATAACTCATAAACTGCCTATTCTGAGAGGAAAACTATATTGCAAACTTCCAGATCTTGGTAACTGTAAAAAAGTCAAGGTTTAAAATAAATGCAAACCCAAATACTATTGGTTGTTTTACATTACTCATTTTATGAATTCAAAACACATAAGTCTCTAAACTGTGCAGGTCAGCATGACCAGATGAAAGGGGTCAGGCCTTTGGAAGAAAAAGGACACTCTCGCAAATCACATCTGCAGAATCAGAAGTCAGACTAAATGAATCTTCGGGAAAATCATGAAAGTATCACTGTGACCTGTATTAACCTTTTTCATTGGGTCCCAAAAGCCATCATTAACTAAAATTTTAGGACCAAAGTACAGAAGGTAAATTTAAAAGCTAAGAGAAAAGGTAATAAAAGAGAACTCAAAAGAACTAATGTAAAAATATATAATAACTTAGTACCAATTGTTAAGCGTTAAGGAGGACATTATCATAGTTTCCTATGACTGGTCCAGAACTAATGACAAAATCAACAGATTTTCTTCTTGTTCTTACCTCGTAAGACCAGACGCACTGCACGCCCGCAAACCTTCGGACGCATCTTCCCACCTCGACGTCCTCATGGGTCGTGTACATTTCCCGGAGGCACTTGCCGATGTGTGGGACCATCCTCCGGAGAACCTCCCGGCTCATGATCACACCAGGCCCCCCCATACAGAAGTTCTCGCCAGGTTCCAGAGCAAGCTTTCCCATTTCTTCCGTGGTGCCCAGTCCCGTCTGCCCAAGAAAGAGGGGTTCACTACTATTCAAACTCCTCAGAAAACTCTCCAGACGGTCTCCTTTGATATAAACATCATCATCTGCTCTCATAAACCATTCGTATTTGTCCAAGTAGTGGTCATGCATGTACTTGAGCATCATAAAAGACTTCTTCTGGGGTGGGTAGGAGTCATCCACGCCCCGTAGTGGCACTACTGGAATTGAGATCGATGTGTCTGAACCCTCACTAGAGAAGAATTCAACTTTCCCAGGAATTGTCTTGGACCACGTCCTGGAATTAAAATAAACATCAGTAAGAGAACAGTTTATTCCAAGCTTCCCATTTCTATAAATTCCCATATTGACTCATGTTGAATCACTGTACATTCAAAAGGATGATAAAAAGCTACTTGATATGCTTCTCCTTAACAGAAGCCCACACTACCGGGTATTGCAAAGTTCTAACTTCTTTTCAAATGAATCCCAATAAAAAAGAATGATGAATATTAAAATATTTCCCAGATAACTATGTTTTGGCTAAGGCTGAAAAATCGCCAGGGCACCAAGTCTAGATATTTAGGTTAATTTTCTGATACTACCGACTCCCTACCTATAAAACCATCTGCTCTAAAAAACAAAAGATTAAAAAATAAAATTGTTCATTCAACACATTTTCTTGGAACGCTCATCAAGTGCCAAGTATGTGCTAGGCCACAGGGATGCAGTGGTGAGCAAAACACAGACCCTCCAGCTGAAGTGCAGTCAACAGGAGGGCAGAGATACATCTCTCTCCAAGAGAAAGGATGCAAACTAGAGCGGAAGAGGGACTGCTTCCTGAGGCAGGGGACCTCAAGGAGGAGAAGCAGACCCAGGGACCAGGGGCAGTCTCGGGGGGAGCAGGGGAAAACTGCAAGGCCTCATGGCCCCCCAGCAACGGGGCCTTTATGCTTTAAAACATCAGGAAGACACGGGAATCAAGGTGAAGGGCCCTGAGTTCTGGAACATAAGCGTTTCATAGGAAACTGCTCATCCCACTGCCAAAGGACACATTAGGGGTCAATTAAGAGAAAACAGTGACGAATTCTGCTGCCAAACAACAGATTTAAGACCATCAGATTACATTTTTCCTTATGCTTTCTTTATGCTATGTATTAAGAGTTGAAGTAGTCTAGCTACAAAAATACATTTATATACAAACGACTTTTAGAAAAAACATATCATAGAGAATAAATGAAACCATACATTTAGCCTTAATACAGTCAAAAAGCATAGTTTCCAAATGATGTTCTTTCCAATATAGTCTTATTGTATGTAACTGTTACAACTGTATTTATTATAGTGAAAAGTGACTGAAAGATCAATGAAAAACATGTTCTCTGTAGACTCAGACGATGGTTAGCATTTTTAGCAATATAATATTTTAAAATTAGCATATGTACATTGGTTTTTAAACATAATGATACTGCACACTTAAAAGACCACAGTTTAGCATAAATATAAATTTTATATGCAGTGGGAAGTCAGAACAACTGTGTGAGTTGCATTCTTGTGATACTTGTTTTCCTGCAGCAGCTATGAATTTCCAGTGTAACTATGAGATATGCCTATATTGCCAGTTGTAATCACATAATGCCAGCAACTGTAAAATGATCTTCACTTCAGAGATGCTAAAATGCGAAAACAATGCACATCTTAGAATGTATATAGTATAGTAGTTGTAATGAGTGCTAAGTCGCTTCAGCTGTGTCCAACTCTTTTCCACCCTATGGACTGTAGCCCACCAGGCTCCTGTCCATGGGACTCTCCAGGAAAGAATACTGGAGTGGGCTGCCATGCCCTCCTCCAGGGATGGATCTTTCCAACCCAGGGATTGAACCTGCACCTCTTCTGTCTCCTGCACTGGTGTGCTCTTTGCCACTAGCGCCACCCGATAATATTTTTCCCTTAATGCCTATGGATTTAAAATGGACCTATAGGTCTTATGCCATTTACAGAATCCTTAACAAAGAATTTGGCATAAATGAAACCTGACTGGACTACAGAAAATATACCGGGTTACTACATTTTTACAAATGATATGCTCCTGAAAAGAAGTATGCAAACATAGCAGGAATGAGGCAATTAAAGAGAAATCAACCCCTCCCGTAAAGAGAAAGTCCATTTTAAAATGGGAATGAGCCCCAACCTACACAAAATATGATAACTTATATATTAGTCCCTGGCATGTAATAGTGTTCAGTAAATACTGCTCACCCATGTGAAGTGACTAAAAGATACCTTTGTACATGCGTGGGCATGTGAAAGGGAAGAAACCATTTGTTTCTTATCTTTGAAAAATTTCCAAGAGGGCCACATTAATATTCCTATGTGCACAAAGAAACCAATTTTATCAAAACACAACCAGAATACAATTATTAAGAGGTAAAATCCACAGGCATACTTGAGTTGAAATATACTACCATTCATGCTACTTCTGAAATGCAATTTAAAGCTAAATAGTCTGTTGTATCTCACAACTGATTTTTAAAGGGTAATGAATAAAATCAATTTAGCTTTAGCTTCCATCCAACTGCTTCTGTGATTAACAACAAAGACCAAGTTCAAAGTAGTACTAAAGTAGTCAATCCCAGAAGCCATTAAAATACTAAAGCATCATGGGATTATCTGGAATACAGGGGCTCTAAGACAACATCTACCTTCAGAGGAAAAACCTGCTCTCAAGACACAATACAGTGTGTGATGGCTAAAAGCATGGACTCAGGAATCAGGCTGTTGGGGTGAGAATCCTGCCTTCACTTTGGGCAAAACATTCTGTGCCTATGTGAACTGGGGATAATAAAAAATATCTGCTTTATAGGGTTAGGGTGAGGGGGAAGTGGATTCTTATATCTAAAAACGCCAGCCTGGCATGAGATAAGCAAGTACACAGGTGTGACTCATTAGGGAAGACAAGCGTTTGCAAATAAAATAAGGTACTGAAATAAAAATGAGAGAGATAGGAAACTGCGAGCTGAAGAATAGTCAGTCTCAAGATGACACACCAAAGTGAAAGCATGGAGATAAATGCTGCTTCTCTTATTTCTAGCTGAAAACCTGACGCTTAAGCTATATGACAAGTTCTATCATATTATGAGCCTCAAGACAACATCAGGGTGCAAGTCTAAAAAGACTTTAAAAGTGCTCTCACTTAAAACACCAGAATCCTTCATACTAAACTGAGGATAAAAACCCATTTGGTCTGGCTCTGCTTCCCAAGGCTGCCCCAAAGAAAATGCAGAGATGGAAGCACTAGAAGTACATCCATCAGTGAGGGGATTAATACTTGAACTGTAACCTGAAATAGCATTAATTTGTCCAGGAAGAGCAAGTAACTAATTTTAAAAACAGACAATCTAGCTTCAAACCATCTTTCAAAGCCTCTCTGCAGTTTTAAGGTAACACCAGCCATTATTATCTTTTCCTCAGGTAACCCAAGGAAAAATCTCATGCTGCCCTTTTGCTTAGATGGCTGGTGATTTGAGGGAAATCTCTCAATATGGAGTTGTTGTAAATCCTTTAATCTCGATAAATTACAATCTTTAAACTTAGGATACCTTTAGCTTAACTAGCTCCATAAAGTTAAAGAGTTCTGGAACACAAATCACGATTCACCACTCTGGGGGAACCAAGGTGAGGGCATTGATAATTCCAAAGAAATGAAGTAAATGCTACTGAAGAAGCACACTGCCCTCCCCTTTCTGAGACAGAAACAGGTTAGCATCTTTTTTTTTTTTTTCCCCAGCTTTTATTCCTTTAACATCTTAACAAAAGAACATTCCTCAAGTTAAAAAAAAAAAAAAAACTTTGAAAAATATACAGTTTCATATTATTTACATAACATACAAGTATAGGTCCCAGTATCATACAAACGTGTTAGATCAGGTTAGCATCCTTAATTTTCATAAGCAAATGTCAACTTTGCCATCAACACATTTGTAACTGGGGGGAAAGAGCTCTCACTTAATTGAAACCACTCAACATTTGAATGGGTCCCTGCCAGAAAGCTCACTTTTCAATGAGCTGATAACCAACTCTTGCTAAAGCAGACAAGATAATTGAAATCTGCGAATGCCAAGCCAATAATCTTCCTTTCCTCCAGGCTTCCAAACCCTGCCCCTGTACCGAGTTAAGTCACACTGAAGTCACGCAGCTGGACAATATTAGCTTCGCTGAGGAACGCCTTTGCTGAACTGGGATTTAATAACAGTCTCCATCTCTATTTATGTCACTTTAAGAAAAACTATATGAAATACATTTCTGTACAAAACCACATCTACAGCATGCGTACCATCCTGGGTACACATTCATGTAGGTAAATTTTCAAAGCAAGCAATAGAATACTCATGATACGGATTAACAGGGGAACAGAAGTACACACACTAAGTAAAATAATGTACAACTCTACCCCAAAGTGTTTACTATAGTTATTTTTGGATAGAGGATCAGAAAGGGATTTACTTTTCTTCATGTTTTCTACAACAAATACAGTTATGGGAAAAAAAAAAATTTAAGTCTTAGGGAAAGCTTCAAACTAAAAAGCATTCAAAGAAATAGAACTTCACAGGAGATAATTTTACTCGTGTAACACTTTTTACTCTATTCACCAGGAAAAAAAAACAAAGAGAAAAATGGAGTAAGATTGAGTGCTTTTCTTTCACATTTTCTAAGCTTTTTCACTTTTATAAATAAGGGGAGATTTTCTGTGAGTTGCCCTGAATCACTATTACATATGTGGTCTGATGGTTACAGTGTAAGTTTGAAAGGACTCATATGATTCAAATCACTTTGCAATTTCTAGTCAAGGAAGGAATGGAGAATATAGTTTTCCCCTACGAACTGACAGGTTGGTTGGTTTGTTCAGTCACGTCCGATTCTTTGTGACCCCATGGACTGCAGCATGCCAGGCTTCCCTGCCCTTCACTATCTCCTTGAGTTTGTTCAAATTCATGTTCACTGAGTCAGTGATGCCATCCAACCATATCACCCTCTGTAGTCCCCTTCTCCTCCTGCCCTCAATCTTTCTTAGCATCAAAGTCTTCTCCAATGAGCTGGCTTTTTGCATTAGGTGGCCAAAGTATTGGAAGTTCAGCATCAGTCCTTCCAATGAATATTGAGGGTTGATCTCCTTTAGGATGGACTGGTTGGAGCTCCTTTCAATCCAAGGGACTCTCAAGTCTTCTCCAGCATCACAGTTCAAAAGCATCAGTTCTTCAGTGCTCAGCCTTCTTTACAGTCCAACTCTCATATTCACACATGACTACTGGAAAAACCATAGCCTTGACTAGACGGACCCTTGTTGGCAAAGTGATGCTTCTGCTTTTTAATATGCTGTTTGTCTAGTTGGTCATGGCTTGTCTTCCAAGGAGCAACAGTCTTTTAATTTCATGGCTGCAATCACCATCTGCAGTGATTTTCGAGCCCCAAAAATAAAGTCTGTCACTGCTTCTATCGTTTTCTCATCTATCTGCCATGAAGTGATGGGACCAGATGCCATGATCTTAGTTTTTTGAATGTTGAGTTTTAAGCCAGCTTTTTCACTCTCCTCTTTCACTTTCATCAAGAGGCTCTTCAGTTCCTCTTCACTTTCTACCATAAGGGTGATGTCATCTGCATATCTGAGGTTATTGATATTTCTCCCGGCAATCTTGATTCCAGCTTGTGATTCATCTAGCTTGGCATTTCGCATGATGTACTCTGCATAGAAGTTAAATAAGCAGGGGGACAATATACAGCCTTGACAATATACAGCCTATACTCCTTTCTTGATTTTGAAGCAGCTTGTTATTCCATGCCTGGTTCTAACTGTTGCTTCTTGATCTGCATACAGGTTTCACAGGAGGCAGGTAAGGTATTCTAATCGAGGAAGCAGTAGCAGATGTTTTTCTGGAATTCCCTTGCTTTTTCTATGATCCAACATATGTTGGAAATTTGATCTCTGGTTCCTCTGCCTTTACTAAATCCAGCTTGGACATCTGGAAGTTCTCAGTTCATATACTGCTGAAGCCTAGCTTAAAGGATTTTTGAGCATTACCTTGCTAGCACGTGAAATAAGCGCAACTGTGCAGTAGTTTGAACATTCTCTGGCACTGCCCTTCTTTGGAACTAGGATGAAAACTGGCCTTTTCCAGTCCCATGGCCCCTGCTGAGTTTTGCAAATTTGCTGGCATACTGAGTATAGCACTTTAACGGCATCATCCTTCAGGATTTGAAATAGCTCAGCTGAAATTTCATCACCTCCACTAGTTTTTTGTTCGTAGTAATGCTTCCTAAGGCCCACTTGACTTTACATTCCAGGATGTTTGGCTCCTGTAATTATGTTTGTATAATTAAATGTACACATTTATATTCTTCCCTATTACAGAAAGGATTTAAGACAACCAAAATGCATACAAAATGAAAAGAATAATCAAGAAAATTAGGCAAAAAAAAACAAAAGTAGGAAAGTTGGAGCAAGGCATGAAGGTGGTACCTGTAGCAGAGAGGACAAAATCAGGGTAGGGTCTGCCTGCCCACCTCAGTACCCGACCATGATTACCCAGTGAGCTCCCGGGGTGAGAGCCCAGTCGTAACACGTCCTCTACGTCTGCTAACACGGCGCCAAATTTAGTTGTAAGCCTTCCAGCAGGCAACCAAGAGGAGTCACAGACTGTGCACCATTGCTCAGGGTGAAGTGAAATAGTGATTCTAGATACTAAGACCTCAAGGAAGTTTCTCCCCCGTGTCCACGGCAAAGAGATGGAGCCAAGGCACGGAGCGCTCTCACAGGAGGCTCAACGCGACGGAGCAGCGGTCTCAGCTCAACCTCCCGAAAAAGTGCATGAAGGACAGTTCTGGACTGCCAGGTAGAGCAGCCACGGGCCTGGGAAACTCGGAGGGCTTCCCAGGCAGGCTACCCAGTGAGCACTCACAGCCTCTCCTGGAACAGAAGGCATGTCTCTGGCAGGACACCAGAAGCCTTATTCAGCCCACTACCTCCAGGAGCCCTGCAGTCAGAGTACTCAGCCGGAGGTTCCCTCTTCTACGCATGTGGTTTCCGGACACGGGGCTTCCTCTTTTTAAATGTTTAACTGCCTCGCTGCTATGACCGTATAACATGAGCAATCTCAAAATCTTTTTGGAAGCAGGTGGGGAAGTATATAACAGGGATCACAAAGGTTGGGAAAATTTTTTAAAGGAAAAATCAAATTAGACCACTTACCATTAATCCTGAAAACTTCACTTAAGCTAAAAGCAAACATTAATGAGCCCCCCCCACCCCACCCCAATAAAGCTGCTGGAGGGTAGATGACAGCTTCCCACCTCAACAATGGCCTGGGCACAAGCCCAGGAGGCAGTACCAAGGTATTAAGAGCAGCCTGCCCTTTGAGCCTAGATTCACAGCAAACAGCAGAAACACTTATCAACAGAGACCACAAATATGCCATCCATGAAACACGAGAATGAAAATTTGGAGTGTTAATAGCAGAAGATAAATTCTGATCCTGTGGTCCACTTCCAAGCTTCAAGTCTTAGCTACTTTTAGAAAGCTATAAGTTTATATTTTGCTGCTTACACTTAAAAAGTGTGAACACAGAACTAATTCTTAACCATGCATGAACAAAATTAAGTTTATAAATGTAATTTTAAGAAAAAAAAAAAAAAATCAGTGTTGTTTGAAACCACCCTGAACCCACAGCCAACTCCTGCGAAGCCAGTCTTCTCCCTCTGCTGGAGTGCCCCCTGGCATCAAGCCTGCTTCACAGTCACCAACTCAACAGCAGTTACGGCGTGCAGGGCAGTGCGTGCTGAGCACATCGGACACTCAACCTTAGGACAACGCCACGAGATGTGGGAGGTACCGAGACCCACCTTTTACAGAGGAGGAGGCTGAGGCTCAGAGCCAGGTAGGTAACTTGCCTGAGATCACAGAGCCAAAACTGTGGAAGCCAGGCCACCAGTGAGGTCTGACTCTAACACGTGCACTGGCCAGCCCATGGGCTTGTCCGTCTCACACCGCTCTCCCTGGCCATCACCCACACGCCCCACTCCTCCGCTGTTGTGTGTGTGCACTCAGTCCCTCAGTTGTGCCCAACTCTCTGCAACCCCATGGACTCCAACCCGCCAGGCTCCTCTGTCCATGGGGATTCTCCAGGCAAGAATCCTGGAGTGGGTTGCCATGCCCTCCTCCAGGGGATCTTCCCCACCCAGGGATCGAACCCAGGTCTCCCGCACTGCAGGTGGGTTCTTTACCATCTGAGCCACCAGGGAAGCCCCAGCTGAGAAAACTTTAGTTGTCACAGACACGGAGAGCAGCCTTACACCCGTTTCAGTCACTGCCTCCCATGTTGTCCGTCTGCCTGGCTAAGACCTGCCCATCGAAGGATAGCTTCATAGTTTGGGCTGATTTCAAAGGCCAGAAGACTTCATTCAAAACTAACTTCCTGAAACTTTCATTCTGTCTTTAGGTCCCTCTGTCACTCCAAATCCTGCCCAATTATCTTCTGGTATTAGGTTACATCTAGGTTCAATTTACAAAGCAATTATTTTAATGGCATTAATAGCTAAATTTTCAATCATCCTTAGGCTTTGCAAGTCCAGAGCTGACATCAAATCAGAGCAGACCACCTCATTTTTAATCATCCACAGAAAAGTGTACTTAACTACAGAACAAACACAGCTCATGACACAATTAAGCTGAGATGAACAGTTTCACTACCTTGTTCTAAAGAGATTTATATATTTTATCTTTTGGCTGTGGTGGGTCTTTGTTGCTACACAGAGGCTTTCTCCAGCTGTGGCGAGCAGGGGCCACTGTTTCGGGGCACAGGCTTCTACTGCGGGGCGTGGGCTCCAGGCTCACAGGCTCAGCCGTTGTGCCAAACAGGCTCAGCCGCTCCTCTGTATGGAGGGTCTTCCCAGAACAGGGATCAAACCGGCGTCCCCTGCATTGTAATGTGGAGTCTTTACCACTGAACCACCGGCCAAGCCCCAGCTTCGCTCCTTTAACACTGTAACTAAGTTTCTCATTCCTCCAATTTCATCCAGAACCAGAAGCCAGAAAGACACTGACAGAAGATGGAGGCAGAGAATACTTACTATGAATACACAAAAGCCCTCACGGTAAAAACGCTGTCACCCGACTCTCCTCAGTATCATCTGGAAGGGCACAGATACAGTAACTGAAGAAAAGAATTACAGTAACACCACATACATGTGTTAACCCTACATTTGGGGGCAGGAATAACTGTCATGTACTGAAACAAGAATGGCCTTGACTTCAAACCCCAGGGAACCCAGGGCCAACACGCCCCCTGTGCCCAGGAGTCCTGCAAGTATCTGCAATTAACACACACAAAACTGCATTCACATTTCCTCCCAAGAGCTGTCATCTCTCTGTTTTTTAAAAAACTGTAGTTAGGTAGCTTTATTTTAAATTAAGTTCTCACTGCAGAAAAACTCAAAAATACAAAAAGTGCCAAGAATATGAAAAGTCATTCAGCATCATGGTAAGTATATCTTCTATACTTTCTTTTTTTTTTTTTATACTTTCTTTTCTATATCACACAAAAAGAAACATTTCATTTGATTTTAAAAATGGTCTCATACTTGGCATACAATTACTTACAGCCTACTCACATTTAGATATATTATGAACTTTTCTTCATTCCAATAAACATATTTCAGCCACACCATTTTTTACGATTAGAGAAGCAGATCACAAAATGGACAAACTAGAGAAATCAATCACGGTCCGTAGTTCCTAATGCAGGACACCAAAGGCTCTTGCAATTCCCACTTCATAGAATACATACCTGAGCACATGTTCAAATTCCTTTGGAAACATCTCTAGTGGAATTGCTAGATCGCAGCTCCCAGTCCCAATGAATTGTTCTTTCTCATCATCCCTTCACTACCTCCTGCTAGTTCACATTTCCAGGAAGCTGTTGTGTCTGCCCCAGAAACTCCAGCTCAGCCTTCAAGACTATGTAAGGGAAGAGGGGTAAGACTGTGAGTGAGACCTTCCTCAATCCCCTTCATAAGTCAGTGCAGACCTCTCTCTTCTGCACCCACACAGTAACAAAGTCCAGGCACCTCTCGAGCCCTATCATTCAACAGTATCATTTGCTTCCTTCCCTAGACAATTAATTCCACAAGAATGGAATTATTAATCTACTTTCAAAAACTGCAGCTTAACTAATGAATGGGGGAAAATGAAATTGCCAGTGCAACAAAAACATAATCGTGTATATCTTCTATTGGCAACCACAACTATCCTTGGAATATTCTATTTGAAGACATCCAGATCTGGAACCATGATATAGAACATTAAACTCATTTTCAGGACTGCAATTTTCACCAGTTTTCTAATGTGAAATGGGTTGTGCCCCGTAAAGTTCACTTACATGTTAATTATTTTGACTATAAAAGGCTTTCGGTAACTTTTTGCCAAACTGAATTCTGAGAGAGCGAGCACTGCTGTAAACTGTTTCGAGATAAACATGGTTTACAGCATTCAAGAAAGAAGGAACTCTGAGATCTGCTCACGTGAAAGTGAAGTCACTTGGTCATGTCTGACTCTTTGTGACCCCAAGGACTGTACCCTACCAGGCTCCTCTGTCCATGGGATTTTCCAGGCAAGAATACTGGAGAGGGTTGCCATTTCCTTCTCCAGGGGACCTTCCCAACCCAGGGATCAAACCTGGGTCTCCCGCATTGGAGGCAGATGCTTTTACCGTCTGAGCCCTCAGGAAAAGTCCATGAGATCTACTCATGGAGACTGGTAAAAGGAACAGTTTGCCTTCACTTAAAACATTAGGAAGAGGCTACTAATTGATAAAACATCTTGCAATAAGATTCTTGTATCTAAAGCTACTGTTTCTCAAACTTTCTTCCCATAATTCCCTATAAACTAATGCTAATATTCAGGAGCGCCCTTTATCACTCCTGGGCCAAAGAAGGGAAACCATCCACCTCTCTATTCTGAGAAAAAGAACAAATCAGTTCCCCATCTTCAGCCAGGGGAAGCAAGAGTCAAGATAAATAGATAGTGTTGTATTAGTTTAGTGTTCAGGGCATAAAAATAGACTGAAATCTAAATACAATTTAAAAAAAAAATCAAACCATTAATTAAAAAAAAATCCAAACAGCACCAAAATTCTCAGCAAGAACAGGTAAGTGTAGCCAAGTAATGCTTCAAACAGAAGAGTAACAAAGGGGACTTGTCTACCGGATATTAAAATATTATTCAATCTTCAATAATTTCAGTGGGTGGTACTGGAACAAGAACAGACAGAAAGATCAATGAAACAAAACAGGAAGTCCAAACACATACCCAAGAATTTTGAGTATGATGAAGATGGCATTTCAAACTAGTAGGGAAATGGGAGTTTATTTAACAGGTAGTGCTGAGACAATGTATCATTGGGAGTGAAAATGATGGTGAGATGATTTGTACCCCTTCTAAAATGAGAAAAATGTTTCTTTAAAAAAATCTTGGGACTTTACTGGTTGTCCACCAGTTAAGACCGCACGCTTCCAATGCAGAGGGAGTAGCTGCAATCCCTGGTTGGGGAACTAAGATCCCACAAGCTGAGAAGCACAGTCAAAAAAAAAAAAAAAAAAAAAAACCTCTCCAGGGCAATAAACTTTCTGCGCTTCCTGAAAGGAAGAGACTGAACTACATGGACATCTAACTTCTGTATATCAAATGATGTAACTAAGAAAAATATGAAAAAAAAAAAAAAATTGCGGTTAGTAACAGTAAGACATAATGAACCCAGCCGGAGGCTCCAATGAACTGTCACTAACCAGCACACTAAATTACTTTGGAAGAATCACAGACCCATTTTAAAGTGAAATTACCTAGAATACAAATATTTTGCATATGAGTTAAAAAAAAAAAAAATCTTACATATTGACTTGTAGACCACCACCCTATCCAGAACCATAAGGGAATTTTAAGTTTAAGACAGCTTCAGAGTTCCAACACTGTAGTCACTTCAGATATAAATCTTTTCTCAATTCCTTTTAAAATTCATTACATTTATAAAACTAAGGATACATCTACCCGCTCCTGTACAAAACCAGATCTCTGCTGCCTTACCTCCTTCCCCTAAATTAATTCCTCCTCTAGTTTTCCCCATCTCAATAAATGACACCACCACCCGCCCTTTCTTTCAAGGCAAAATCCTAGAAATTATCCTGAATTTCTCTCTGCCTAATGGCCTCTGAGGCATTTTGTCAACATGTCTCCAACTCTGGCTCCTGCATATATCTTGGGGCCATGCTCCTCTCTCCATCCCAACCATCTTCACCTAGACCACCTCCTACAGCTCCTTGCTCCGCCATAACCTATTCACACAATAGCATGAATTAACTTTTCAGAATATAATGCATATAATCCCTTTCCCATCTAAACCGTCCAAGTGAAAGTCGCTCAGTTGTGTCCTACTCTTTGGAATCCCATGGACCATACAGTCCATGGAATTCTCCAGGCCAGAATACTGGAGTGGGTAGCCTTTCCCTCCTCCAGGGGATCTTCGCAACCCAGGGATTGAGCCCAGGTCTCCTGCATTGCAGGCGGCTTCTTTACCAGCTGAGCCGCAAGAGATGCCCAAGAACACTGGAGTGGGTAGTCTATCCCTTCTCCAGAGGATCTTCCTGACCTGGGAATTGAACCAGGGTCTCCTGCATTGCAGGCAGAATCCCTACCAACGGAGCTACCAGGGAAGCCCAAAACCTCCAAAGGCTTTCTAATTCACTTAGAGGGAAATTCCATGACACCACACACGCATCTTCTTTCTTTTATTGATCATCTTCAAGTTCCAAACTGATTCCTGTCTTATAATTTACCAGCTCTTCCCTCTGCCAAGCATGCTCATCAATGACATTCCCAGATCTCAGCAAACACCACATTCTCGGAGGTGTTCCCCAGACATCTAACAGAGAGAGAATATCACCTCACCCTGGCTTCACCCTGCTCTACTTGTTCCACAGCACTCATCACTAGCTGAAACCCTCTTTTTAAGTATCTGTCCCTCTCACTAGAACAGAAGCTCCATGAGAACAAGCATCTTCACTTTGGGGTTCCCAAACATTCAGAGTCCAGACCCAAGGCACCATGCACGTATTTGTTGAACGAAGGGATGAAACCTAAGTGTATGGGATCATTCTGATGAACCCAGATCACTCCCCTGAACATAAGAGCTATGGTATCTGCTCGGTGCCTGTGAAGGAGCGCTACTGCTGGCCTGTCTGAAGGTCACACTTTGAGTTTTGCTTCGCCTGCTTTCAGCTATCGATGCACTGCTAACATCTATTGGCGCTCCCTCTCCTCATTGGAAGCATACAGCAGAACTGAAAAGTCTGTAATGATGGTGCTCTCCCATCACTTAAGTGCACCAACTTTAGCGCAGACAAGTGTATCTCCTTGAATTTTTCAAAGGGTTTTTAGCTCCTTTCTAAATCTAAGACAGCTAGTAGTCCCTAAATCTGAATCCTGACATCGTCAACCTCCTAGCATAAAAGTACATCACAGTGCCATCTTTTAAAAACACTGCCATCTCCTTCGACCTAGAAGCCGAACAAAAATTTTACTTTAATAAACAAAAACATTGACTTTTTCCCTAAGGTAAAGAATGTATTCACCTTTCAGCGGAAATGTAGAACTCAGTGCCAAACTAGAGTTCTACCCTGTGCTAGAAGATTCAAGCCAACTTTTATACTGCGTGAAATTTCCAGTTTAAGAGCTGAGTGTGGACTTTTGGCCCAGGCTGCAAAGCACAGCAAAGCCATAATTATAAGTTACATCCTATAACCTCCATCCCAATTTTGGCTTTCCCCAAAAGTTCCTTACGGCTAAAATCGTCTTGTGTCATCTCCTGCAGCCAGGCTAATCACAATGTCGACAGGCTGAGAAGCAGAGGACCTTAACCAGAAAGGCAGGTCCACCCCCAGGCTCCAACTAATGTGACTACTTAAGATCAGAGCGATACAAGAAAAAGTATGCAGGAAAGCTGACAGAAGGACTGAATAGAATATACCATTTCCTAGTAAGGGATTTATCAAAAAGGCAGAACTTCCACAAAGAAGGGCCAAAGGACAAATTATGTGTCTACTTTTCCCTAGCTGCCTTAAAGAAAATAAACAATGAGATAAAATCCTACATCCAAAAAAGATGAGGTAGGAGATTTGGAAAGGAGGCCAAGCATAGAGCCTTAAGCATGGGTTTTAGGGAAAGATCATTTCCAAGTGTTAAATAGTATCCAGTTTGCAAACCATTTTATAAGTATTGCTGGTGTTACCAGACCCCTTCTAGTTTGTGATTTTGTATCTACGAAAAAGTATTCGCTTGGGGGGCAGGGAGTTCCACTTCCACTATTTGAACAAACCACTTTGGTAACTGTCCCAAACTTGTGATTTCAAAGAACTTGTCACCAAATTGAAGTCATATAGATTTACTTTAAAAACCATACTGTAAACAATGCATACAGCTCATCCTCAATTCCTGATTATATATTCTTTTTTTTCAAAAATCAAATGCTTTTTTGATGTACACCTGAAACACGGTAAATCAACTATACTTCAGTGGGGAAAAAAAAACAACAACCACCCATAAAACAACAAAAAGCACAACTCCACCTAATTCAACAGATCTGAGAGAAAACCATGATCTGCACGTTTGTTCCCAAGTCATGATCTTAGTCAAATTTATGCTACCTTTTCTAACCTTTTTAGGCACTCAGTCCCCTTCTGGCAGAACCTAGGTTATGGACTTAAACTAGATCCCAGTGGAAACACACAGGAATGGGGAATCAATGCACTGAAAAGGCAGACATTCTCTATTGCTCTTTCACCTTCCTTTTCAACCCTTTATTTCCTCCTTTAGAGGAACAGAGATCCAAAGATGCTTTTCTCCTCACAACATCTAATGCCTGAAAATTTAGACCAGGACTACAGTTAAAAGCTGAAATTATAAAGGTGATGGTTATAAACTAAGAACAACAACCAGCTTGGCCTCGCTCAGTAATGACTGCTCTAAGAGTCCATTCCCAGCAGACCTCTCAGGTTGGTTTGCTCTGTGGTTGGATGAATACCAAATCTTATCTGTAGGGTAAGCATTTCTGTACTTCACACATATAAGGTTTCCATTAAATCTCTTTACTGAATCTATTAATACATCCTTTTTCTACCTCAAATTCATTCCAATATCATCTCTCTTTCACTCTTCTAAAAGATTACTTTGGCTAATCCCTTTGTTAATCCTGAACATGATTCCAGCCACTTTTCTGACTTATATGGCCAACTAGGACCCAGATACCAGATAACTCACACGTCACTAAATTGGGCTAGTTAACAACAAATCTAACATAAGCCAAGAATTGCTTTTCCCAAAGGTTCTCTTTCCAATTACAAAACAGTCTGGTGGGGTTGAGTATGCAGCGTGTATCCCTTCCATTTACCAGAATGGTTCCAACAGTGAAAACTGCAAGTGGAAGGCCTCTAACCAAATTAATTTACACAGGCTCTAGTTCTGCAAGGCTAAAAGTGCAGGTTTCAGAGACTCAAATAATAAGCCCCGCTGCCGCCACTATCACCAGAATTGTGCTGAGTTTTCCAAACACTCTTAGGAGTGTTTGGAAATGTTCAGTCGTGCTCATTCAACAAAGGAAAGGACTTGGAGAAGAAAAGATGAAGTGCGGAGCTGAAAGTCCGCGAGAAGACTACATCCAGAGGGGCCAAGCTTGTCCGCTGAACCCCAAAGCCCCTGCTTTTGAGCGCTGCGCTCACTATACAGCCCCTGAGCCCGCTGCCAACGCCGGGCACGCCCCGCGGGGCACAGCGGCCCCACGGAAGCCCAGCGAGCACCGGGTCTGGGAAGCAGGCAAAGGCGCGCGCCGCCGGCGGGCCGCGGGGCAGCGCGCGCGGATGCAGGACGCCGCCCGGGAGGGGGGCTCACCTGAAGGCCGCCACCGCGCGGGTCTGCAGGTACTTCTGAGCGGTCATGACTCCCACGAAGAGAAAGTTCCTGTCGCGCGGGATGCCATCCTGGGCCTCGCCGTGGGGCCAGAGCCGCTGCCCGCGCGCATCCCCGCGCGCCCCGCCGGCCAGGGGCACCGCGGCCGCCTGCCCGGGCCGGCAAGCCTCGGGGCTGGCGCGGCGCCGCGGGCCCGCCCGCTTCAACTCGGAGGCGCGGGGCAGCACGAGCCGCGAGGCCAGCACGAAACCCAGCACCAGCCCGAGCAGCACGCTGAGCCAGGCGCGCCGGCCGCGCACGGCCATGCCCGCGCCGCTCCGCCCGCCGGGCCGCCGCCGCCGCCGCCGCCCCGCGCGCCCTCAGCCCGCCCGCCGAGGCCAGCCCGCCCTACACGGCCCCGCCCGGGCAGCGCCGCGGCTGCGGCGGGCCCGTCGTGCCCATCGTGGAGCGCGGGCCGCCCGCAGGCCCCGCGCCGGCGCTCGGTCCCGCTCGCGCGCCCCCGCCTTCAGGGGCGCAGCATGCCCGGCGCGCGCCGGCCGCGGCCCCCCGCCCGCGCCCCGCGCCCCGCGCCCCCCGGCCGGCTCGGCTCCCCGCGCGGCGCCCCCCGGGCGCTCAGCTCTGCTGGCGCTGCGCGCGGCGCGCTGCTGTCCCTGGCCGGCGCCGGCGCGGCCGCTGCTCATCGTCCGGCTCCGCGCGCTATCGCCGCGGGGGCGCCGCACGTCACGCACGGCGCGCAGGGGGCGGCGCGCTGTGGCCCCGCTCGGGACCCGTCCGCGCCGCGCGATTGGCGCAGCGGTGAATGGGGGGCGGTTCACGTGGCGAAAGTTTGCCCGAAAAAGAAAGCCCACCTCGGAGCCCCGCCCGCGCGGTCTGCGGCGGCCCGGGGCGGAGGGGGCGTGGGCCGGGCTCGGCGCCGCCTGGGGCCCGGAGCTAGGCGCCCGGCCGCCCGTTACCCGCCCGGCGGACCGCCCCGCCAGCCCGCGCTGGGCATCCCTGCCGCGGCGCGCGGCGCTGGCCCGAGGCCGTCCCGCCCGGCCTCCGGCTGCCGCGAGATGCTGCGCCAGCGTGGATCTTAGCAGGGATTTCTAAGAAGGGGCTTCTTGGTCCTCGAACACTGCACTCGTGGAGGACGAGCCGCACGTTCCTCCTGCACACACTGTCCTCAGACACACCCGCCTCCCCACGCCCAGCCCTCCAGCCGGGCGGACCTCTCCGGCCACCTTCCCTGCGTCCTGCCGATTCACACTGTATCTTTGTTCCCGCAGCTCTGTGGGTACGAGCGAGCATGTATAGCGTAAACAGCTCAGGAGCCGTTTGAAACGTGCATGACTGCAGAATGAACCGTGAATTCAGCTACCTTGTTCTCTGCTGCTAGTTTCTAAGCTAAAAAAAGAAAGAAGAAAAAAAAAAAAGCTATACTCAAGTGTCCAGCCTTCTAACACTGGCAGCATTTAAAGGATGTTGAAGAAATGGTAGACGATGTTAATACGCTTTTATTTACATTCTATGTGGAAACTCATCAGTTAGTGTCTCTAATCTGAGTCTGTTTTTTTTTTTTTTTTTTTTTTTAACATAATCCATCCATAAAAGTGCCGTGGATTTCTAAAGACAGTGTTTGAGAACCGGTTTCTCTATGATGGATTTTGAATTTTATGCACTTCTTAAAACAGCTAAGGTAACAAAAGCTGATGAAATGACCACACAACAAATATTTGTGTAAACGGTATTATTATTTAGTCACCAGTGTGTTGGGGTTTTTTTTTTAATGAAACTCCCAGTCAGCACAGTAGTTTCCTCGGCCTGACAGGGAACTTCAGGCCTTCATTTAAACAAATGAACCCAAGAATTAGGGATAGAAAATAAGCATGCTTGGGTAAACCTTGGATCTTTCTTCATTGCTAAGATGACCAAATGATGAAATATTACACAATTTAAAGTGCCATCTTACAGGAGAGATATCATCTCTGCAGTTAAATAGTGGTCACTCTTAGTATTCTTTGGATATCAGTACTTTCTTTGGCACTTGTGATTTGTGCCAGATATAGTTCATTACCCACCTTCCCACAGGCTCCCTGGGTAGGTGATCCACATCTAAAAATAAAATACTCATTATACAGTGAACACAGGATTCCAACAGTGGTTTTGAGAAAAATGCAAAACTCATAATCATGAATCACAGACTCAAAAATCAGTCAAAGGGCTTTCCAGTAAGACCATAAGCCGCAAATGCCAAGTTCCCCCAAATTCAGCAACAGCCTCATAATTCACAATGATGTCCATAAAGCACAAATCTAGCTAGGTACAGATGTTCAATTTTTTGACATAGTGATTTCAGTATTTTCTGACTTACTTTAAACTACTCTGTTTCCTCACCTAGACTAAAATCTGATTTAAAAGCACATAAGTGGTGTGTTCAGTCACTCAGTCATGACGTTCAACTCTTTGTGACCCTGTGGACTGCAGCATGCCAGGCTCCCCTGTCCTTCACTAGCTCCTGGAGCTTGCTCAGACTCATATCCATTGAGTTAATGATGCCATCCAACCACCTCGTCCTCTACCATCCCCTTCTCCTCCTACCTTCAAATTTTCCCAGCATCAGGATCTTTTCCAATGAGTTGGCTCTTCACATCCATAAAAGTGCTGCAGATTTCTTAAGGCAGGTTTTGAGACCCAACTTCTCAAGAGTCTTCTTCCCCAGCACCACAATTCAAAAGCATCAATTCTTCGGTGCTCAGCTTTCTTTATGGTTCAATTCTAACATCCATACGTGACTATCGAAAAAACCATAGCTTTGACTGAACTGACCTTTGTTGGCAAAGTGATGTCTCTGCTTTTTTATACACTGTCAAAGCTCATCATAGCTTCTCTTCCAAGGAGCAAGCATCTTTTAATTTCATGGCTCCAGTCACTCTCCACAGTGATTTTGGAGCCCAAGAAAATAGTCTGTCAATGTTTCCATTTTTTCCTTGTCTGTTTGCCATGAAGTGATGGGACTGGACGCCATGATCTTAGTTTTTTAAATTATGTTTTGTCCTCCTCCATTTCCTGGCTCCTAGGTCCCCATCAGTTCCCAGGTCAGCAGCCTTAGCTGCACACCTGTAGACTCAATGGGAGTGTGTGTTTCTTAAAGTAGAGAGAATAACCTGTTTTCCATAAAGATTGGGCCTGAAGGTTTACACACCTGGGTCAAGGGAAATGCTACACAGGTCGAGTCCTCTGGACAAGCTGGGGGTGATGCTAGGCTAGAAGCAAGCAGGAGACTAGGGAGGGCTGGGTCGTGAAGGTGCCGGCCAGGGTCTCCAAGAGCCTGCACGTTGGGGTCGGGGCAGCTTCCTGGGGAAGTCAAGAGGAAGCGCCTCTGCAGCTGTCTGGCTAAGGCAGTTCTGGGGAGGGGCCCAGGAGTGAGGAGGCAAGGGCCTCTCACTCATCAAGAGGCAGAACTCTCCTGTGTGGCAGGATTTCACAGCTGGAGGCAAGTGCCCAGAACCAAGGACTGCAGGAACAGCCAGAGGCCCCAAGAGCCAGACAAATAAGCGCAGCACGGAGGTCCGTCCAGAGACTGGCCCCACCGCAGACGCAGCTGACACCAGCAGGGACCTGGGGCAGGGCGCGCCTCTTGAGACCCCTGCCCTGCACACACATGGCCTCGCCCCGGAACTCCCTCAAGGCCAGAGCAGGTCCTCATTCCCCGTGTCTTCTTTTCCTTTATTTATTTGCAAAGGTGAGGAAGTCGGTTCATCAGATTTCCTAGGCGTTTCACCTCAGGAAACTGAGGAAAAAATGTTCCTCCTAGGAGCTGTACTGGGAGCCCTCTCTGTTAAGTTGAAGTCACTAACCGTCCTTCTCATTTAAAAAAGAAATGGCGTTACCACAATCAGATAGAGGTATTCAGTGATGAAGACTCCTAAAGGCATACCCCACCCATGAGGCGGCCTGGGCTGAATCAGGGCCTCCGGTCGAGTGTGGGGCCTCGGTTTCCTTCTGCACGGAGGGTACCCCCTGGACCAGCATCTGCAGACCCCTCAGGGTCTTCGTTTCCTTGTGAGCCTTTCCACTAGTTCATGTTAGAAGTTTCTCCTCAGTGATTCTGGACAGATGATGAAAAATTTGTTCAAAAGTGCCACATCATCCAACTTCCTTTCTGTTTTCATCACTGTGATTCATCTCTACCTACATTACTGAATACTTTCTCACAAATTGCAACACTGTTCCCACACATGTTACATTTTTTTCCTGTTCCTAATATATTGAATGCCTGTTACAGGTATAATATTTCATATAATTTGCAGCAATTTCTTGGAAACCCTTGGTAAATACCTCAATTGTTTGTTGGCAGCAAGCCTTGAACAACCGACAGAGTTCCCTGTAAGGGCTTCTTTAAAGACACAGCTACTAGACTCCTGCCTCAAACAGGGGGCAATGCAAAAAGTGGTCATAATTTTTAAAACCTTTAGAAATGCCTCTTTTAAGAAAATGCAGAGGAGGGAGTTATAATCTGTGCTTTCAGAAGGCTCTGTTCATGGCCTGCAAAGAAGAAAATCTATAATGACCATTTTACTAATATTACCACTTAACCTCTATTAACCCAATAAAACTTTGCTCTATTATTAATGCTGCTGTTAAACTGACATTTAAGGTCCTCATTAGCTAATGAATTTTGCTCCCTGTTTCCCTTGTATTTGCAGCATTTCCAGCCAGATGCAGGAAAGGGCAAGTGATATGCCTTATGTTCTGGCTTCCACACACTAATGGTTGCGATGCTGGTTGTGCTAGAATGTACTTTACACTTCCCTGTTCTGCTTATCAGCTCTGTCTGTTCCTCTGTCAGACTCTGAGTCAGTGTGTGTATCTCACACAAGTGCAAGTGTTTGTGTATATAGGAGAGAGAGACAAGGAACTGAGCACCCCTCTGTGTGCTGTCCGGATGGGATGTAATCTTACTAACTAGAAAACGTTGGTGGCTGCCAGCACCAGGAAACTGCCTGAGTGTTCTCTGGGAGATAACTTCACTGCAGAGGCTGGCGACAGTTTGTTCCTAGTCTAAGACTTAATCCTTGCGGAGCAGAGCAGTTTGCCTTTCCCATTCATTGCAAGTAATGCCATTAATCTTTAAAGCCGTGCTGGAGTTTTCACAGCTGGAGAGTTTGCACAGACAAAGCTTCCATTTCTCAAGAGGGAAGGAGAGCCTCCCCACCCCCAGACACTGGTCAGCTGGTCTGCCATCTTGCCACCTGAGGCTGCACACAGTGGTGGTCAGGCCTGAGAGTCTGTGGAAATGTTCCAGATGTGCAACTCAAACTCTCTTTGCTTTACTCGAGGCCTAATGAAGCATAAAATTGCCTGGGGGTCAGGGCGGGGGGTGGTGGAATTCAGGCTGCAGAAGAAGCTTTAAGCTTCAAACTGAGGCAGCAGAAATTCAGATCCACAAACACATAAAGGGCAATGAGAGGATAAGAAAACTGTAACACCATAAAACTCGATAAATGACCTCACTGCATTGCTCATTTATTTGTACACCTTGTTGTCATGCTATCATGCTCTGCTCAGGCTAGGGTCATAAAGACTTCTATCACCCAGTGATGGGTGATAAGATTGTTATCAATCATGGTGGTAAGGCCTCTACCAGAGTTTAAAATAAACACAGTGAGATGAGACATTCTGCTGGGGAATCTGGAGAAAGAGGCTCTGAAACCAGTTGGGAGAGTGAAGTCCTGCAACCCGTTTGGACGGCAATTTCATCACAGTGGCAAATTACTAATGAATTTACTTTTGACTCAGCACCCTCACTTCTGAGAATTTTTCCTCCAGTCATACCAGTACAGAATGACACTTGTACTGGATTATTCTCTGTCATCTGTGTATGATAGTAAATGATTAGACCTGTGTCCATTTAAAGGGGATTGAGGAAGTAAACCACACTGTACCCATCAGAGAATGAGATATTCTGCAGATGTAAAACAGGGCGACGAAATCCTCACCCTTCTTAGAGTGAGAGACTGCCATTCCGTCAGGACAAAAAGCAGAGAGAATAAGAATTTTGCTTGTGTCTTTACAACAAAACACTAGAAGAATACACAAGAAATAAAAATGAAACCTGGCGTGGGTGGTGGGGCTGGTTGAAAGGAGAGACATAAGCCAGGAGTTCCCAATCGATACTTTTAAATACCCTTCTGATTTTTTAGTGTGTGACTGTATTATCTATCCACCTCTCCAAAAAGAGTACCCATTTCCTACAAGGTGAAGCCCTAAAATGCTATTCGCAGAGCATTTACCTACCATTAAGACCACAGATTCTCCCTGATGACGTGTTTGCTTCAACTGCTCTAGTTTAATAGACGGGAAAACTGGAGCCAGTTGGCCGCACGGTGAGAGCTGCCCCCAAACCAGCCTGGCTTCTGGGCCGGAATGCCTCAGACCGAATCCCCCAAATATCTTCTTTCAAGCTTTGTCTCTTGCCCCTTAGGAACTGGTTAAAATGAAGTCTAATTTATGAGGTCTAATTACTTTTACTTTCCAGTTTCCTTAGCATATCACATAAGTGTTCTTCCAGGTGTGGAAATACTAAGAGCCTTCTCAAACCATCAAAATGGACATGCCTGTACTCATTTCAGGATCTCTTTCTCCATTTGTTTTGTACTGGCTCATCCTTGGACTTAGTTTTTGGATCTCCCATAATTTTAGGAGCTCTTGCCACATCTTTTCCCCCCTACTTAAAAAAAAAAAATCCATCTTTCAAAACTCTTAGCAGTACACACAAGAAACCTTAGAGCAGCGCTAGAACTTTGTGACAATGGCGCCCTCTTATGGTGCGTAGTTATTTCTGTTACCAGAAGGCCTGTAATCTTGGACTCAAAAGAGAATAATGTCAGGTATTTTATTTTACGGTTCCACTTTACCAGCATGTGCCAAAGTGATATCCTGGTCTTGGATTTGTGACTAACTAGCTGATGATACTGTAAAAATGAGAGGAATTGAACTAAACAGTCAGCTAGAACCTACCCCTTCCTCATATTTTGAAATTGAGTGAGACGCTCTGGGGGAGTGTAGGTCTAGCACTCACTTCCCCTTCATGACTCTGATACCCAAATAGTTTTGAGAGCCATGGATATCTGCTTTCTTGTGGAAAATTGGCTGATTTTCTCAATATATGAAAAGTATCAGCCAGTGTAAATTGATTGTATATGGGAGCAGATTCCTCCTGCAACTGCCCAGATTCACAGCTGCAAAGGGGTTCACACTGGAAAGGCTGTCTGCAGGCCCCAGAGCTCCAAATGTTTTTTTTGCAATTCTCCTCAAAAAGCCACCTTTAATCTTTCTGATTAAACTGTTGGTGGTGTGGTCAACTGCACACAGCATTTGCTTTGCTTTTGCTCCCCGCAAGGAGGACATCAGTTTCGACCGACACCTGAATTCAGAGGGGTCCCTGCACAAGTGCCCTCCCACCTAGCAAACACAAGAAAAATCTCATCACTAACATGCTTTCATTGTCACAAACTAAAAGTGGCCCTCGACACAGTTGGCCCTGATGCCGAACATTTCAATGATGTTGAAGTGAACAGAAGTAGATTAACTAAACTAGTATAATTGGTTTCTACTCCATAGTTTCTGGGTTTTATGTCATTTTCCAATCACTGTTTTATTTGGTTTAATGAGAAATTAGCATTTATGTCACTGCAATACATTCTCTATTTCTAAATATTTCATAGTAATGAAGCCAAGTTACAAGTGGTGAACATCAGCAGGATGAGAAGCTGTGTTACTTCCGCTCAGACATGGGAGCTGTGCATGACACACCTGGACTCAAACTTTGTGATGCCAAGAAAGCAAAACTGGCAGAGACTCACAGATCCCACAGAGAGCTCTGATCCCCCATCAGTGCCAGCTGTGCCATCAGGGTCTAGTCAGGGGATAGAAACCTCGCCAGTCATTTGAACAGAAATGTTTTAAGTTTTATTGAGATCTAATTGATTTACAATAAACTGCACATATTTCAAATGTACAATTTTTAAATTTTTTATACAAGCATAAATCTGTGAAAACACCACCACTGCTATAAGCTGAATGTTTGCGCCCCCCTCCCAGTTCATATGCTGAAATCCTAACCTCTGAGGTGAAGGCATCAGAAAGTAGGGCCCTTGGGATGGAGACCCCTCATGAAAGAGGTTAGCATCTTTACAAAGGGACCCGCAGAGTTCTCTAGACCTTCCCACCATGTGAGGACGCAAGAAGTCTGAGACCTGGAAGGGGACCTCACCCAACTGTGCTGACACCCTCATCTCAGGCTTCAGGATTTCAGAACTGTGAGAAATACATTTCTGTTGTTTATAAGCCACCTAATCTGTTGTACTTTGTTGTATCAGCCTGAACAGACTGAGACAACCATGATCAATAAAGTGAACTCATCTGTCATTCCCAAACGTTACTCCCTCCCTGCCCCAACCTCTACCTCGGGGACACTGATCACTATAGACTAGGGTGCATGTTCTATAGTTTTGCATTAATGGAAATATAGAGTATCTACTTTAAAAAATCTGGCTTCTTTCATGTACATTATTTTGAAGTCCACTCATGTTGTTGCATGTATCAAGAGTTCATTCCACTTTACTGCTGAGTAGCACTGAATTCTATGAACACACCTGCATTCACCCACTGATGGACATTTGTATTGCTCTTGACTTAGGCTGTTACATGAGAAGCTGCTCTGAACATTCATGTGGAAGTCTTCATATGAACACATGCTTTCATTCCCCTTAGGCAAATACTTAGAAGAGGAATGACTGGATTACAGAGCAGTGTGATTTAACTTTTGAAAGTGAAAATTGCTTAGTTGTGTCTGACTCTTTGTGACCTCATGGACTGTAGCCTGACAGGCTTCTCTGTCCATGGGATTCTCCAGGCAGGAATACTAGAGTGGGTTGCCATGCCCTTCTCCAGGGGATCTTCCCATCCCAGGGATCAAACTCAGGTCTCCTGCATTGCAGGCAGATTCTTTACCATCTGAGCCACTAGGGAAGCCCTCAACTTAGGAACTGGCAAAACTTTTCTCATTTTTTTTTCTTCTAGCAGTGAATTTCAATTCTTTCACATCTTCATCAACACTTGGAATAGTGAGTCATTTTAACTTTTTTAATAAGTATGTAGTAGAACTTCATAGTGGTTTTATCTGCTTTTTCCTAATGGCTAATGATGCTGAGGACCTTCTCATGAATACCTATCTATATGTCTTTTTTGGTGAACTGTCTGTTCAGTGCTTTTGTTCACTTTTAAAAAATAGAAAAGAATATATATATATATTATATATATATGAGTTGCTTTGCAGTACAGCAGGAACTGCCACAGCATTGTAAATCAACTATATTTCAATTTTTTCAAAAAAGGTAGGAAATCCTGTCACACATGGATCATCCTGCTACAACACGCATGAACCTTGAGGGTATTATGCTAAGTGAAATGAGTTGGTCACAAAAGGTCAAAAACTGTGTGATTCCACTTATATGAGGTTAAAGCAGTCAAATTCATGGAGACTGAAAGTAGACGCCCAGTGCCAGAAGGTGGCAAAGAGGAAGAGGGAATGGTTGTTTAATCTGTAAGGTTTCTGTTTTGAAAGGTTAAACTAGAGGGCTGCTGTACAAAAACGTGAGTACGCTTCACACTGCTCAACTGCACACTTAAAAGCAGTGAGTTCAGGCGTAGACTCGTGTCCCACTCTGTGCGACCCCATGGGCTGCAGTGACCTCCTGTCCACCACCAACTCCCGGAGCCTACTCAAACTCATGTCCATCGAGTCGGTGATGCCATTCAGCCATCTCATCCTCTCTCGTCCCCTTCTCCTCCTGCCTTCAGTCTTTCCCAGCATCAGGGTCTTTTTCAATGAGTCAGTTCGTCATATCAGGTGGCCAAAGTATTGGAGTTTCAGCTTCAGCATGAGTCCTTCCAATGAATATTCAGGAGTTATTTCTCTAGAATTGACTGGCTGGATCTCCTTGCAGTCCAAGGGAATCTCAAAAGTCTTCTCCAACACCACAATTCAAAAGTATCAATTCTTTGGCGCTCAGCATTCTTTATAGTCCAATTCTCACATCCATACATGACTACTGGAAAAACCATAGCTTTGACTAGATGGACCTTTGTTGGCCAAGTAATGTCTCTGCTTTTTAATATGCTGTCTAGGTTGGTCATAGTTTTTCTCCCAAGGAGCAAGCATCTTTTAATTTCATGGCTGCAGTCATCATCTGCAGTGATTTTGGAGCCCAAGAAAATAAAAGTCTCTCACTGTTCCCATTGTTTCCCCATCTATTTGCCATGAAGTAATGGGACTGGATGCCATGATCTTTTCAGTTTTCTGAATGTTGAGTTTTAAGCCAACTTTTTCACTTTCCTCTTTCACTTTCATCAAGAGGCTCTTTAGTTCTTCTTCGCTTTCTCCCATAAGGGTGGTGCCTTCTGCATATCTAAGTTATGATATTTCTCCTGGCGATCTTGATTCACCGGCAATCTTGATTCCACCTTGTGCTTCGTCCAGCCCAGCATTTTGCATGATGTACTCTGCATAGAAGTTAAATAAGCAGGGTGACCATATACAGCCTTGACGTACTCCTTTCCCATTTTGGAACCAGTCTGTTGTTCCATGTCCAGTTTTAACTATTGTTTCTTGACCTGCATGCAGTTTTTTCAGGAGGCAGGTAAGGTGGTGTGGTCTTCTCATCTCTTTAAGAATTTTCTGGTTTGTTGTGATCCACATAGTCAAAGGATGTGGCATAAGTCAATAAAGCAGTAGATGTTTTTCTGGAACTCTCTTGCTTTTTCAATGATCCAATGGATGTTGGCAATTTGATCTCTGGTTCCTCTGACTTTTTAAAATCCAGCTTGAACATCTGGAAGTTCACAGTTGGCTTGGAGAATTTTGAGCATGACTTTGCTAATGTGTAAAATGAGTGCAATTGTGCGGTACTTTGAGCATTCTTTGGCATTGCCTTTCTTTGGGATTGGAATGAAAACTGACCTTTGCCAGTCTTGTGGCCACTGCTGAGTTTTCCAAATTTGCTGGCATATTGAGTGTAACACTTTCACAGCATCATCTTCCAGGATTTGAAATAGCTCAACTGGAATTCTATCACCTCCACTACCTTTGTTTGTAATGATCCTTCCTAAGGCCCACTTGACTTCTCATTCCAGGCAGTCTGGCTCTGGGTGAGTGATCACACCATCATGATTATCTAGGTCATGAAGATCTTTTTTGTATAGCTCTTCTGTGTGTTCTTGCCACCTCTTCTTAATATCTTCTGCTTCTGTTAGGTCCATACCATTTCTGTCCTTTATTGTGCCCATCTTTTCATGAAATGTTCCTTTGGTATTTCTAATTTTCTTGAAGAGATCTCTAGTCTTTCACATTTTATTATTTTCCTCTATTCCTTTGCATTGATTACTGAGGAAGGTTTTGTTATCTCTCCTTACTATTCTTTGGAGCTCTTCATTCAAATGGGAATATCTTTCCTTTTCTCCTTTGCCTTTCACGTCTCTTCTTTTCTCAGCTATTTGTAAGGCCTCCTCAGGCAACCACTTTGCCTTTTGGCATTTCTTTTTCTTGGGGATAGTCTTGATCACTGCCTCCTGGACAATGTCTTGGTTACTGTAGCTTTGCAAGTTTTGAAATCGGGTAATGTTAGACCTCCAACTTCTTTTTTGAAGTTGACTATTCTGATATTCTGAATACTTTACATCCTTTGCAAATTTTAGAATTGCCTTGTCAATTTATATGAAAATGCCTGTTGAAATTCTGATTGATAGTGCATAGAATCTTTAGATCAATTTTGGGAAAAATGTTCATATAACAATATGAAATCTTGTAACTCATAAATAAATAGATATATTGTTTATGTACCTATTTTTTCTATGTAATCTATTTATTTATGTTTTATTTCCCTCCGCAAAGATTTATAGTTTTCAATACACAGATCTTTTACATATTTTTCAGATTTAAGTATTTCTTGTTTTTGGTGATAATGAGAATATCATTTTAAGGTTTCAGTTTCCTTTTGTTTATATTAGATAGCTAGTATACAGAAATGCAATTGAAATCTGCATACTGACCAATCATACAACCATCCTAAATTCAAAGGTTCAGATAACATTTTGTAAATTCTATCAGATTTTCTACATAGATGGTCAGATCATCTGCACATAATAACAGTTTTACTTTCCTTTCTGGTATGGATACAACTGGTTGTTTTTGGTAGATGCCCTTTATCAAGTTGAGGATGTTCCTTTCTAGTCCTAGTTCACTGAGTTTTATTAGGAATTGGTGTTAAGTTTTGCTAAGTGCTTTTTCTGTGCCTATTGAGATCATATGGTGTTTTTTTCTTAGTTTTTTAATACGTTGAATTATACTGACTGGTTTTCAATGTTAAAACAATTCACACTTCTTCATTATGTCATGGCCTTTTTATTCTTTTTATAAATTATAGAACTTTATTGATTTTGATTTAGAATTTATGCATTTATGTTCATGGGAAATGTCTTGGGAAATGTTAATTTATAGTTTCTTTTTTTCAGTAAGGTGTTTGCATGATTTTCATATCGAGGTAATGGTATTCTCATAGAATGAGTCAGAAAGTTCTCTCCGCTTTGATTTTCTGCAAGAGTTTGTGTAGAATTTGTATTATATCTTTCTTACATGTTTGGTAGAATGCACCAGGGGAGCCATCTGAGCCTGGAGTTTTTCTTGTGGAAAACTTTTAAACTATAGATTCAATTTCATTAATAGACATAGGACAATTTAGATTATCTGTGTGTGCATACACGCTCAGTCATGTCCAACTCTTTGCAACACCATGGACTGTAGCCCACCAGGCTCCTCTGTGCATGGGATTTCCCAGGCAAGAACACTGGAGTGGGTTGCCATTTCCTTTCCAGGGAATCTTTCCAACCCAGGGATTGAACCCATGTTCAATCCTCCTGCATTGGCAGGCAGATTCTTTACCACTGCATCACCTGGGTTTCCTATTTTTCTTAAATAATCTTTGGTAGTTTGTGTCTTCCAAGAAATTTATCCTTTTCCTCTAAATTATCAAATTTATTGGCATGAAGTTTATAGTATTTCCTCTTTATCATTTTAATATCTACAGAATCTATAGTGATATTATCTTCCTCAATTCTGATATTGGTAATTTGTATTTTTTCTTCCCCCCACCAGATTAGTTTGGTTACAGATTTTTCAATTTTATTGATTTTTTTCTTTCAAAGAACCAGCTTTTGGTTTTATTGATTTTCTCTATTATTTCCTTTTTCAATGATTCCTACTCTGATCATTATTATTTCATTTGTTCTAGTTACTTTGGGATTAGTCTGCTTTTATTTTTCTTGTTTTTTGAGATAGGAGAGATGGTAACTGATTTGAGACCTTTTTCTTTTCTGATATAGGTGTTTAATACTATAAATTTTCCCACAAGTACTATGTTACCAGCATCCCACAAGTTTTGAGTGTTGTATTTTTATATTTTTAAAATGCTAATTTTCCCTTTATTTTTTGACTCATGGATTATTTAGATGTTTCCGAATATTTGAGAAATGGATTTTTCCAGATATCTTTCTGTTACTGATTTCTAATTTAATTCCATGACAACCAGAAAAGAAAAAAAAAAAAACATTGTGTATGATTTGAATCTTTAAACACTTTTTGACATTTATTTTATGGCCAGAATATTATCTACCTTTGGAAATGTTCTATGAACACTTGAAAAAGTATATTCTGCTGAGTTGGGGTGTAGTGTTCTGTAAATGTCAGTTGGATCAAGTTGATCTAAAACATCTTTGCTGAGTCTACTTTTTCCATCAGTTACTGAAGGAAGGTTGTGAAGGTTCTAGGCCCCAGAGCCCGGGAATCCAGCAAAAGGAAATGGAATCCCCAGGGAAACTGACTTTGAAGGCCGTAGGGATTTGATTACAGAGCGTCCACAGGACTGGGGGAAACAGAAATTCTTGGAGGGCACAGACAAAACTGTGTGTGCACCAGGAGCCAGGGGAGAGGACCAGTGGCGCCCAGAGGCTGAGCCAGGCCTGCCTGTGAGTGTCTGAGGGTCTCCTGCAGGAGCGCGGGTCAGCAGGGGCCAGCCTCTGGGGGCACTGGCAGCAGCAGTCCTGGGAGGTGTGTGCTGGTATAAGTCCTTGGGAGGGTTCCCTAGAGCCCTACTGTAGAGCCTGTAGACTCCGGGGCCAAACAACTAACAGGGAGGGAGCAGAGCCCCATCAATCAGCAGACAATTGGATTAGAGATTTACTGAGCATGGCCCTACCAGAATAAGACCCAATTTTCCCCACAGCCAGTCCTTCTCATCTGGAAGTTTGCACCGGCCTCTTATCCTCAGCCATCAGAGGGCAGACAGAAGAAGTGAGAACTATAATCCCACAGTCTCTAGAATGAAAACCACAATCACAGAGAGCTAGCCAAATGATCACATGCATCACAGCCTTGTCTAACTCAATGAAGCTGTGAGCCATGGCCTTGCAGGGCCACCTAAGATGGACAGGTCATGGTGGACAGTTCTGACAAAATGTGGTCCACTGGAGAAGGGATGGCAAATCACTCCAGTATTCTTACTTCTAGAACTCTATGAACAATATGAAAAAGCAAAAAGATATGACACCAGAAGACGAGCTCCCCAGGTTGGTAGGTGTCCAATATGCTCCTGGGGCAGAGCAGAGAAACAGTTCCAGAAAGAATGAAGAGGGTGGGCCAAGGCAGAAATGATGCTCAGTTGTGGATGTGTCTGGTGGTGAAAGTAAAGTCTGATGCAGTGAAGAACAACATTTCATAGAGATCTAATGTTAGGTCCATGAATCAAGGTAAGTTGAACTTGGTCAAGCAGGAGATGGCAAGCATGAACATTAACATTTTAAGAATCAGTGAACTAAAATGGACAAAAATGGGTGAATTTAATTCAGATGACCACTATATCTACTACTGTGGGCAAGAATGGCTTAGAAGAAATGGAGTAGCCCTCAGAGTCAACAAAAGAGTCTGAAATGCAGTACTTGGGCACAGCCTCAAAAACAAGAGAATGATCTCAGTTCATTTCCAAGGCAAACCCTTCAACATCACAGTGATCCAAGTCTATGCCCCAAACACTGATGCTAAAGAAGCAGAAGTTGAACGGTTCTATGAAGATCTACAACACCTCCTAGAACGAACACCTTTCCATCATAGGTATTGGAATGCAAAAGTAGCAAGTCAAGAGATACTTGCAGTAACAGGCAAGTTTGGTCTTGGAGTACAAAGTGAAGAGGGGCAAAGGCTAACAGGGTTTTGCCAAGAGAGCACACTGGTCCAGCAAACATGCTCTTCCAACAACACAAGAGACAGCTCTACACATGGACATCACCAGATGATCAATACTGAAATCAGATTGATTATACTCATTGCAGACAAAGATGGAGAAGCTCTATAGAGTCAGAAAATACAAGACCTGGAGCTGACTGTGGCTCAGATCATCAGCTCCTTATTGCAAAATTTAGGTTTAAACTAAAGAAAGTAGAGATAAGCACTAGGCCATTCAGGTATGACCTAAATAAAATCCCTTATGATCATACAGTAGAGGAGATGAATAGATTCAAGCGATTAGATCTGTTAGACAGAGTGCCTGAAGGACTATGGATGGAGATTTGTAACACTGTACAGGAGGTGGTAACCAAAACCATCCCAAAGGAGAAATGCAAAAAGGCAAAGTGGTTATCTGAGGAGACCTCACAAATAGCTGAGAAAAGAAGAGAAGCAACAGGCAAAGGAGAAGGGAAAAGATATATCCAACTGAATGCAGAGTTCCTGAGAATATTAAGGAGAGATAAGAAAGCCTTCTTAAGTGAACAGTGCAAAGAAATAGAGGAAAACAATAGAATGGGAAAGACTAGAGATCTTGTCAAGAAAATTGGAGAGATCAAAGGAACATTTCATACAAAGATGGGCACAATAAAGGACAGAAACGGTATGGACCTAACAGAAGCAGAAGATATTAAGAAGAGGTGGCAAAAACACACAGAAAAGTCTAGGCTCACACTTGCACTCAGTAAGACGGCAGAGTAGGACTTGCGCTCATCTCCTGTGAGAACACAAAAATCGCAACTAGTTGCTGAACACTATTGACAAGACAATGTTGGAATCCACCAAAAAAAAAAAAGATATTAACATTCAAGGGCAAAGGAGAAGCCACAATAAGATGGTAGGAGAGGTGCAAACACATTTAAAATCAAACCTCAGACTCCAGAGATGCTCAAAGGGTGCAAACAAAACCTTGTGCACAGCAGGACGCAGGGAGAGGAGCAGTGACCTCCACAAGAGACTGAGCCAGACCTTCCTGTGACTGTGGAGGCACAGGTCAGCAGTGGTCTGCCACAGGGACAGGGGCTCTTCCAGCGCCAATCCTGGGAGTTGCAGTACGTGGCCTAAGTTCTCTTGAAGGAAGTCATCATTAGCCCCACTATACAATCACCAGGTGCGTGATCCACAAACTGGAGAACAATTACACCAAAGAAGTTCTTGCACTGTTGTGAAACTTCTAGGCCCCAGAGTGGATTTCCCAACCTAGGGATCTGACAAATGGACTGAGAACCCTCAGGGAATTTGAATTTGAAGGTCGGCAGGATTTGATCTCAGAATTTCCACAGGACTGGGGAAACAGAGACTCTTGGAGGGCACAAACAAAACCTTGCGCACACCAGGACCCAAGAGAAAGGAGCAGTAACCCCACTAGAGACTGATCCAGACCTGCCCATGAGTGCTCAGGAGTCTCCGGTGGAAGCATGTTTTGACAGTGGCCTGCCACGGGGTCAGGGGCACTGATTGCAGCAGTTCTGGGAGGTGAAGCATGCTTGCATACTTCCTTTGGAAGAGGCTGTCATTAAGGCCACCACCTCTACCATAATTTGGTCTTAGACCAAACTACAGGGAGGGAACAGAGCCCAACCCATCAGCAGAAAATTGTATTAAAGATTTACAAGCCTAGCCCCGCCCATCAGAGCGAGAATCAGATTCCCCTACAGCCAGTCCCTCCCATCAGGAAGCTTCCACAAGCCTCTTATCCTTATCTATCAGAAAGCAGACAGAATAAAAACCACAATCACAGAAAACTAACCAAACTGATCACATGGGTCACAGCCTTGTCTAACTCAATGAAACTATGAGCCATGCCGTGTAGGGCCACTCAAGATGGATGGGTCATGGTGGAGAGTTCTGACAAAACATGATCCACTGGAGAAGGGAATGGCAAACTACTTCAGCATTCTTGCCTTGAGAAGCCCATGAACAGGACGAAAAGGCAAAAAGATATGACACTGAAAGACGAACTCCCCATGTAGGTAGGTGTCAAATATACTATTAGAGTGGAGAAATAGCTCTAGAAGGAATGAAGAGGCTGAGCCAAAGCCTCAAAAACAACACCCAGTTGTGGATGTATCTGGTGGTGAACCTAAAGTCTGATGCTATAAAGAACAACATTGCATTTGGTTCCAGATGGAAGAGTAGAAGGGTGTGTACTCATCTCCGCCTACAAGAGCACCCAAATTGCAACTAGCTTTTGAACAACCATTGACAGGAGGATGCTGGAACCCACCAGAAAAAGCTACCCCACATCAAAAGACATAGAAGCAGCAGCAGTGAGACAACAGGAGGGGTGTACTCACGATCGAATCAAATCCTACACCCGCCAGGTGGGTGACACACAGACTGGAGAATGATAATAACAGAAGTTCTCGCACTGTTGTGAATATCCTGAACCCCACGTCAGACTTCCCAGTCTGCGGATCTGACAAAGGGACTGGGAACCCCTAGGGAATTTGAATATGAAGGTCAGCTGGATTTGATCTCAGAACTTCCACAGGACTGGGGAAACAGAGACTCCTGGAGGACACAAACAAAACCTTGTGTGCACCAGGACCCAGGAGAAAGGAGTCCCCCAGAGGACTGGGGGAAATAGACTCCAGTTTTGGAGGGCACAAACAAAATTTCGCATGCATAAGACCCAGCGGAGAGGAGCACTGACCCTACAGAAGACGGAACCAAAACCATCTGCTAGTGTTGCAGGGCCTCCTGTGGAAGCGCGGGTTGGCAGAGGCTCACCACAGGGACGGGGGCACTGGAAGGTCCCTCTTGGTGTAAACGCTCCTGGAGTTTGCCACTAACCCCACCATAAAGCCCGTAGACCCTGGGGTTGGGTCGCTTCAGGCCAAACAACTACCATGGAGGGAGTGTAACCTCACCCATCAGCATATAATTGGATTATAGTTTTAATCAGAAAGGCCATGCCCACCAGAGCAAGACCCCTATTTCCTGTTGCCAGTCCCTCCCATCAAGAAGCTCACACAAGCCTCAGCCTCAGCCATCAGAGGGCAGAAAGAAGAAGCAGGAAAGTAGCATAATACCACAGTGACTAAAACAAAAAACACATTACAGAAAGTTAATTATGATGAAAAAGCAGAAAGTTATGTCCCAGATGAAGGGACAAGATAAAATCCCAGAAAAACAACTAATTGAAGTTGAGATAGGCAATCTTCCAGAAGAAGTCACAAAAGTGATTGTGAAGATGATCCAGGATCTTAGGAGAAGAATGGAGGCAAAAATTGAGAAGATCCAAGAAATGTTTACCAAAGATCTACAAGAACTAAGGAACAAACAGAGATGAATAATACACTAGAAGGAATCAATAGCAGAATAACAGAGGCAGAAGCACAAATGACCTGGAGGACAGAATGATGGAAATCACTGCCACAGAACAGAATATAGAAAAAAGAACTGAAAACAGCCTAAGAGACCTCTGGGATATTAAACGCACCAACATTTGCATTATAGGGGTCCCAGAAGAAGAGACAGAGAAAAGACCTGAAAAATACCTGAAGAGATAATAGCTGAAAACTTCCCAAAGATGGGAAAGGAAATAGGCAACCAAGTCCAGGAAGCATAGAGAGTTCCAGGCAGGATAAACCTACAGAGGAGCACACTGAGACACATAGTAATCAAACTGACAAAAACTGAAGACAAAGATAAAATATTAAAAGCAACAAGGGACAAATGACAAATAACATACAAGGGAACTCCCATCAGGCTATCAGCTCATTTTTTAACAGAAAACTCTACAAGCCAGAAGAGAATGGCATGATATATTTTAAGTGATGAAAAGGAAGAACCTACAACCAAGAATACTCTATCTAGCAAGACTCTCCTTCAGATTTGATGGAGAAATCAAAAGCTTTCCAGACAAGCAAAAGTTAAGAGAATTTTAACTTTTTTACAAGTTAAGAGAATTTTAACACATGGTCATAGCAAACACCTTCCAACAACACAAGAGAAGACTCGACACATGGACATCATCAGATGATCAATGCCAAAATCAGACTGACAATATTCTTTGAGCCAAAGATGGAGAAGTTCCAAACAGTCAGCAAAAACAAAACTGGGAGCTGACTGTGGCTCAGATCATCAGCTCCTTACTGCAAAATTCAGTCTTAAATTGAAGAAAGTAGGGAAAACCAGTAGTCCATTCAGTTATGACCTAAATCAAATCCCTTAGGATTAAACAGTGGAAGTGAGAAATAGATTCAAGTGGTTAGGTCTGATAGAATGCCTGAAGAACTATGGATTGAGGTTCATGACATTGTGCAACAGGTGGTGATCAAAATCATCTCCAAGAAAAAGAAATGCCAACAGGCAAAATGGTTGTCTGAGGAGGCCTTACAAACAGCTAAAAAGAGAAGAGAAGTGAAAGGCAAAGGACAAAGAGATATACCCATCTGAATGGAGAGTTCCAATGAATAGCAAGGAGAGATAAGAAAGTCTTCCAAAGTGACAATGCAAAGAAAAAGAGGAAAACAATAGAATGGGAAAGACTAGAGATCTCTTCAAGAAAATTAGAGACACCAAAGGAACATTTTCATGCAAATATAGGCACAATGAAGGACAGAAACAGTATGGATCTAAGAGAAGCAGAAGATACTAAGAAGAGGTGGCAAGAATACACAGAAGAACTACACAAAAAAGATCTCAATGACCTGGATAACCACGATGGTATGATCTTTAACCTGGAGCTAGACATCTTGGAGTGTGAGGTCAAGTGGGCCTTAGGAAGCATCACTACAAACAAAGCTACTGGAGATGATGGAATTCCAGCTGAGCTATTTCAAAATCCTAAAAGATGATGCTGTTAAAGTGCTGCACTCAGTATGCCAACAAACTTGGAAGACTCGGAAGTGGCCACAGGACTGAAAAAGGTCAGTTTTATTTTGGTCCCCAAAAAAGGGCAATGCCAAAGAATGTTCAAACTACCACACAATTGCACTCATTTCACAGGCTAGCAAAGTAAGGCTCAAAATTCTCCAAGTGAGGCTTTACCAGTATGTGAACCATGAACTTCCAGATGTTTAAGCTGGATTTAGAAAAGGCAGAGGAATGAGAGATCAAATTGCCAACATCCACTGGATCATTGAAAAAGCAAGAGAATTACAGAAAAACGATCTACTTCTGCTTCATTGACTATGCTAAATCCTTTGAGTGTGTAGATAATAAGAAACTGGAAAATTCTTAGAGAGATAGGAATACCAGATCACCTTATCCACCTCCTGAGAAACCTGTATTCAGGTCAAGAAGCAACAGTTAGAACTGGACACAGAACAACAGACTGGTTCCAAATTGGGAAATGAGGACATCAAGGCTATATAATGTCACCCTGCTTATTTAACTTATATGCAGAATACATCATGCAAAATGCGAAGATGGATGAGGCTCAAGCTGGAATCAAGATTTCTGAGAGAAATATCAATAACCTCAGATACGTAAATGATACCACCCTAACTGCAGAAAGGGAAGAGGAACTAAAGAGCCTCTTGATAAAGGTGATAGAGGAGAGTGAAAAAGCTGGCTTAAAACTCAACATTCAAAAAACAAAGATCATGGTATCTGGTCCCATCATTTCATGGCAAATATATGGGGAAACAATGGAAACAGTGACAGACTTTATTTACTTGGGCTCCAAAATTACTGTGGATGGTGACTGCAGCCATGAAATTAAAAGACCCTTGCTCCTTGGAATAAAAGCTATAACAAACCTAGACAGCATATTAAAAACAGTTAGTTTGCTGAGAAAAGCTCCATATAGTCAAAGCTATGGTTTTTTCAGTAGTCATGCATAGACGTTGATAGTTGGACCATAAAGAAGGTTAAACACTAAAGAATTGAGGCTTTCAAACTGTGGTGCTGGAGAAGATTCTATTGAGTCCCTTGGACAGCAAGGAGATCAAGGCAGTCAATCCTAAAGGAAATCAACCCTGAATATCCATTGGAAGGACTGATGCTGAAGCTGAAGCTCCAATACTTTGGCCACCTGATGTGAAGAGCTGACTCATGGGAAAAGACCCTGATGCTAGGAAAGATATATAGCTGTAGGAAAGGAGACAACAGGATGAGATGGTCAGATGGCATCATCAATTCAATGGACATGAGTTTGAGCAAATTCCAGGAGATAGTGAAAGACAGGGAAGCCTGATGTGCTGCAGTCCATCGGGTCACGAAGAGTCAGACACAACTGAGTGACAACGAATATTTGATAGAATTCACCTCTGAAGCCATCTAGTCTTGAACTTTTATTGGGAGTTTTTTTTTTTTTTTTTTTAATAACAGTTTCAATTTCAGTACTTGTGATTGGTCTGTACATATTTTCTATTTCTTCAGTCTTGGGAGATTGTACCTTTCTAAGAACTTTTCCGTATCTTCAAGGTTGTCCTTTTATTGGCATATTTGTCTGTAGTGATCTTATGATCCTTTGCATTTCTGTGGTGTCAATTGTAACTTCTTTTAATTTCTAATTACATTGATTTGAGCCCTCTCCCTTTATTTTCTTGATGAGTCTTCCCAAATGTTTATTAGTTTTATCTTTTCAAATAACCCAGTTTCACTTCATTGATCTTTTCTATTTTTCTTTTTGTCATTTCTATTTCTGCTCTGATCTTTATGCTTTCTTTTCTTCTGCTAACTTGGGGTTTTGTTTATTCATCTTTCTAGTTGCTTGAAGTGTAAGATTAAGTTGTTGTTTTTCTTGTTTCCAGAGTTAAGATTATATTGCTATAAGCTTTCCTCTTAGAACTGCTTTTGCCACGTCCCATAAGCTTGGATCATTATATTTTTATTTTCATTTGTCTTTAGGTATTTTTTATTTCCTCTTTGATTTCTTTGATTCATTGGTTGTTTAATCGTATTGCTTAGCCTTCCAGTTTGTGATTTTTTTTCTTGTAGTTTAATATTGTGTTGTGGTTGGAAAAGTTGCTTGGTGGGATTTCAATTTTCTTAAATTAACTGACACTAGCTTTGTGCTCAGCATGTGGTCAATTCTGGAGAATGTTCCATGTGCACATGAGAAGTGTGTGCATTCTGCTGCTTTTGGATGGAATGCTTTATAAGTATCAATTAGGCCTATCTAGTCTAATCTTGATAGAATTTCTTAGGCACATGGATGAATAGTCCATGGGCCCAGTCATGTAGTCATACATGTCCTAGTATATATGGCTGTTTGGAATTTATGGCTGTTCACTCACATCAGAAACGGGAGCTAGGGAGCTGGTTAATTTGTAACATTGGAGCCACAGGAAAAGGTTCCTTGATGTTGTCAGGTGATCGGCCTTTGTCACAAGATCTAAGGGAGACAAACTGACCTAATGAATCTTACGCCGAAACTATTTTTAGCATAACACGTCAAAAGGTATATAATGTCTTAAAAGCTGTGTGTGGGTCTCTTCCTACCCCTTCTGGTGTCTGGGCCAGAAACTGTCCCTATTACTTCCTGACTTTTACTAAAACTTTACACTCCTGCAAAGACCTGAGTGACTGTGTTCCTTTGGTCCCAGTGAATTTGTTCCTTGGGAGATGACAGACCCACACCCAACACAGAACGTGGTAGAACAACATGCCACTTAAGGCTTGCATTTCCTTACTTTCTGTCTAGATGATCTGTCCATTGACAAAAGTAGGATGTTAAAGTTCCCACTATTATTGTCTTACCGTTGATTTCTCCTTTTATGGCTTCGTATTTGGGATGCTTTTATGTTGGGTGCATATATAATTGATATATCATCTTCTTGGATTGATTTCTTAATCATTATATAGTATCTTTGTTTATCTCTTGTAACATCTTTATTCCAGTCTGTTTTATCTGAGTATCGCTACTCCAGCTTTCTTGTGATTTCCATTTGCATGGAATGCCTTTTTCGATTCCCTCACTTTCAGTCTGTATCTGTCCCTATATCTAAAGTGGGTCTCTTGTAGACAGCATATATGTGGGTCTTGTTTTTGTATCCATGCAGCCAGTCTATGTCTTTTGGTTGGAGCCTTTAATTCACTTACATTTAAGGTAATTTTCATACAAATATTGAAACTAGCAAAGTGAGGGGAACCATGATGGCGTGATCACTCACCTAGAGATAGACATCCTGGAATGCAAAGTCAAGTGGGCCTTAGGAAGCATCACCACGAACAAAGCTAGTGGTGGTGATGGAATTCCAGCTGAGCTATTTCAAATCCGAAAAGATGATGCTGTGAAAGTGCTGCAGTCAGTATGCCAGCAAATTTGGAAAACTCAGCAGTGGCCACAGGACTGGAAAAGGTCAGTTTTCATTCCAATCCAAAGAAAGGCAATGCCAAAGAATGCTCAAACTACCGCACAGTTGTACTCATCTCACACACTAGCAAAGTAATGCTCAAAGTTCTCCAAGCAAGGTTTCAACAGTATGTGAGCCAAGAACTTCCAGATGTTCATCTGGATTTAGAAAAGGTAGAGGAACCAGAGATCAAATTGCCAACATCTGTTTGATCATAGAAAAAGCAAGAGAGTTCCAGAAAAACAACTTCTCTTTTATTGATTATGCTAAAGCCTTTGACTGTGTGGATCACAATAAACTGGAAAATTCTTAAAGACACAGGAACACCAGACCACCTTACCTGCCTCCTGAGAAACCTGTATGCAGGTCAAGAAGCAAGACTAGAACTGAACATGGAACTGGTCCAAATTGGGAAAGGAGTATGTCAAGTCTGTATATGGTCAACCTGCTTATTTAACTTATATGCAGAGTACATCATGCGAAATGCTGGGCTGGATGAAGCACAAGCTGGAATCAAGATTGAGGGCAGAAATAATAACTTCAGATATGCAGATGACACCATCCTTACAGCAGAAAGCAAAAAGGGACTAAACAGCCTCTTGATGAAAGTCAAAGAGAATGAAAAAGCTGGCTTAAAACTCAACATTCAAAAAACAAAGATCATGGCATCTGGTTTCATCACTTCATGGCAAAAAGATGGGGAAAAAGTGACAGACTTTATTTTTTTGGGCTCCAAAATCACTGCAGATGGTGACTGCAGCCATGAAATTAAGACACTTGCTCCTTGGAAGAAAAGCCATGACCAACCTAGACAGTGTATTGAAAAGCAGAGACATTACTTTGCCAACAAAGATCCGTCTAGTCAAGGCTATCATTTTTCCAGTAGTCATGTATGAATGTGAGAGTTGAAGCATAAAGAAAGCTGAGCGCCGAAGAATTGATGCTTTTGAACTGTGTGGTGTTGGAGAAGACTCTTGAGAGTCCCTTGGACTGCAAGGAGATCAAAGCAGTTAATCCTAAACGAAACCAGTCCAGAATATTCATTGGAAGAACTGATGTTGAGGCTGAAATCTCCAATACTTTGGCCATGTGATGTGAAGAGCTGACTCACTGGAAAATATCCCGATGCTAGGAAAGATTGAGGGCAAGAGGAGAAGGGGACGACAGAGGATGAAATGGTTGGACGCCATCACTGACTCAATGGATATGAGTCTGAGCAAGCTCCAAGAGTTGGCAATGGATAGAGAAGCCTGGTGTGCTGCAGTCCACGGGTTCACAAGGAGTCAGACTCGACTGAACTGAACTGAGCAGTGAGCCTTTACACTCATAATTTTCTTGTTCCTAGCTGTCCCCTGGCTCTGCTCAAGACCCTCCAAAACTAGCAGATTGGAGATCTTGGCCCAGTCTTTTATGTGGTCACTCCTTTTCCCCCTAAGTTCTGGTGCACACTAGACTCTGGTGCCCTCCAGAAGTAGAATTTCTGTTTCCCTCAGTCCTGTGGAATTCCTGAGACACAGCATGCTGACCTTCCCGATTCTCTGGAGGCTCCTCCTTCCATTGCCAGACCCCCCAGGCTGAGAATCCTGATGTGGGACTCAGATCTTTCACTCTAGTGGGAGAACTTCTGTGGTACAACTGTTTTCCAGTTGTGGGTTACCCACCCTTTGGTTATGGGATTTATCACAATTGCACCCCTCAAGTCATCTTGTGGCTTGTCATTGCATGTAGGTTATCTTTCTTGGTAGGTTCCCCCATTTTTGTTGTTGTTCATGGCTGCTCAGCAGTTAGTTGCTATTTTGTTTTTTTTGTAAGAAGGGATGAACTCTTGTCCTTCTATCCCACCATCCTTTGCTGTTTTCAGTCATTTATTTTTGTATTAACAACTGTGTGATGTTCATGTCCCTCCAACAGATAGAATGGCCCATGAGGGCAGGGCATATTTCTGTGCTGTTTATATCTTCTTCATTGCCAGACTGGTATGACTCTGAGACTTCAGTTTTCCAGAACATGTCAGTTTCCATCTAAGTTCTTTGGATACACAGTATTTGAATTGGGGTATGCTATGCTGACATTTTGTTTCAAGCTACAAATACCAATTTGCCTAATCACTCCATCATACATTTGTGGTTTCTCCAATGCCTATTCACACTGATTACTTTTGCCTTTTATAACTCCTTTTGTAACTTCAACATCAGCATTTAGAGCTCAGGAAGTTGAAGAAAAGCAGCAGGAGATTGATAAGAAAGGTAGGAAAAAACCAGACAAGTGCAAAGCCCCAGAAATTGAGAACAGTTTTTCAAGGAGTATGCAATTACTGCAAATGATGAAAGCCAAGAATGATCCATTAGATACATGTCACCTTAAGAAGAGCTTTAGTGAACCAAATATAACAGCAAATGGAGGAAGAGAAATTGGAAAAAGTATAGGAACTTATTCAGTAAGACCAGAAGTGCTGGGCAGGGTTGGCACAGAAGTATAAGCTGTCTTGGGAGTAAAGACCCGGAGTGTGGTGTTTCAGAAGGCAAGAGAAGGGAAAATTGCAAGAAGGGCCAATTGCTGTCAGGTCAAGTAAGATGAAACCAAAAACTCCACTGGAGTGAAACGGGATGATCCAGGAAGAGCATCTGCAGCATTAAGCAAAGGGAGTGCAGAAACAGATGATGAATGGAGACAACTCAAAGCTCGTTCCACAGCAAACAGCACCAGTGGGAATCAGGGTTTTGTGAATGTGATGTGATGTGGCTCTGTGCTTATATTATGATAAAGACTTGACATGTTTGAGGAGCAGCTAATAGAAATGGCACAGGGCAGAAAAGGAAGATAGCTAAGACTGGTCCTTGAGAAGGAGGGTATAGTTCCTTTTCCCAAAGGAAGCAGTTGCATTTGGCCAAAGCCACAACTCTAGGCACCAGAAAGTTTCAGCTGAAAGTTTGTGTCTTTTGCCCACTTACTAATGTTACTCCACGATCAGGATGGACTGGGTTACACAACATTTAAATACACGACTACTGCATCAGTTCCAAGCTGCAGCCCCCCACTGCAGCATTAAGGCAGTGTTCTGCCTGTTCAGCTGTGTTCTGCCTGTTCAGCTGTGTTCTGACCCACCCCTTCTTCCCCAGGGGCCTTGGATTCTGGCACTTCTTCCAACAGGGGCACAGGACCCATCTCCTCTGGCAGCTTCAGTCCACGCTTCTGAAATATCTACTGCTCTTGACTCGTAGCACACAATACTTCATAAGCATTCACTATTCCACATGGTAGCTGTTTCATTAGCTACATCAAGCTCCCCATCTTGGTTTTCTATGACCCTTGGCTGTACAGCCTTTGGCTATCAGAAACACAAGGACAAACAGACTATAGTGATCGGGGTTGTGCACCAGTTGACCCTATAAGCTAGTTTCTAAAAACCAAGGTTAATTAGAAGTACCTACCTCACAGGACTATAGTGAGGATTAAATATAAATGTACATGCTTGGCAAACAGCATGTGCTCTTCAAATGCTATTACACAATTAGTTTCCTTCTCTCTTCTATTATCTCCCCATCAATTACTCACATGGCACCACCCCTCAACCACTACAGTCATACTGCCAGATGCAAGGTGGGCACACAGAATTCAACATTTCTTCCTGTGTTTACACCTGATAATTTCTTAACTTATGGGGGAAAAAAGGAGGTTTGAGGGGAAAGTCACAGCTAATAGTATACTGAAACAGTCCTTCTATTTCTAAAATGAATAGCTGATATCTGCTTAACTATGTATTTTCAACTACAGAAAATATATTAAAGGAAGAACTCTTAAAAGTTCGTTTATATCCTACAGGGAATCAATCTCTTGAGAAGTAAATAACAGACCTAGATAAAGTATTTTAACCCAAGTCTAAAACTTTCCATTATTCTTTCTCATGATCTTGACATGAAGCAGGGATCAGCAAACTACAGGCAGCAGGAACAATCTAGCCTGTGAGCTCAATATTTTTAAATGTATTTAACAATTCTTTAAAAATTTAAAAAATAAAGACTGCGCTGCCTGCCAAGCCTAAAATCTTTACTACCTGGCCCTTTATAACATACTTCACAGAGGCTCTGGACAAGGACGTAAGAAATGAGTGCAAGACAGAGGACTCACAGGGCTTCCAAAAACCCCACTGACCCCTGATGTACTTATAGGCAAGATGTTTCTTTGCCCTATTAATGCAGAAACTCAACTCACAGTGCCTGGTTTTGTGGATAAACCCCCAGGAGCCCTCCAACTCTGAAAACTACTTCAGGTGTCCCACTTTTCATGCTCTATGAGGTGAGCAATAATGAGAAGAGAAAGTAAGTCTTATTAATGGGAGGTTGTGAATGATAAAAAGCTGTATAATATTAGATAGACAAATTCAAGTTCATAAAGAAATTTCCTTAAATTTAATAAAGATACTGAAAATGTTCTCTGCATTTTTTTTTTAATATTTACACTTTTTTTTTTTTTTACAGTTCTGTACATATAAATTTACAGAACAACCCCATCAACTGTCTGCATCAGTAATCCTTGCTGGTGGGTTCACCATTTACAAGGAAGACATCATTCAACGCAAGCTGTCACAGAGACTGTCCTACCAGCAAGGACCTCTTAACTTGAAGGATCATTGCCAGGTCTCTTTTATCAAGATCACCAATCACCTGGAAGCCCTTAGCTACCAACTAACAACGACCTATGAAATCAATGAACAGTCACTGGCTTCAGTGCAGTGTGACTAACTGCAATTACTGTCTAGTGGCCATGTCCACATCCTATGCTGCCTTCAATCCTTGAAGTCATCAGTATAGTTAAGAACAGAAACAAAGCCCCCACCCCCCGGCCAATCACTGTGAAAAGCATGCGTAAGGCAATTGAGTTGAGGGTTAAGGATTCATCTTGCTAATGTCAAAAGTGACACTAACAAGATTCTTAGCCTCATCCACCAGATGAGGGTCCTCTGCGTCCAGGTCTCCAGGAGCAGGTTCCACCACCTTCACCAGACAAAGGATTGTAACCTGTGGCAACAGAAAAGGAAACAAAACAGTGCTGGAAACATTTTGCATCAAACAGAAGACTGTAAGCCTGATATGCAAAGCACTGCAAAGATACGATCCTATTCTCATGAACATTTTCATAAAACTTTAAGCTACCACAAGAGAAAAAAACTTTATAATGTGATTGCATTATATATACTGAACTGACTTTCTAGAATGTGATTGCAGTCTGAACTGACGTGAATAAAACAAGCCATTCAGCTTCTGTTTTAGCTATCAAAACACAAAAATCTCCCCCAAATACACAAAAAATTTGCCCCCAAAGCCACTCAAGATGGTTAAATTTAAATATATAAAGGCTTCTAACTGTAGTGCTTAATAAAATGAATACATTCAAGTAAGAACTTATCAAGCTACAGAAAATAAATTATAAAAATCAAAACAGAATGGAACTTGCTGTCACTTTCACCAGTCAGAACTGGAAAATCCACATGCCCCAGCCCCCACACCCATCCTTGCCCACTCATTAACTTCCTAAAGTTAATAGACATTTGGCGACCATTCTGCTCAGGCTCTAGAGTCAGCAAGACCTTAAATGAGGTGGTTTTGTTTCTTACTTACTGTAGAATCTTTGGTCACCAACTCCCTGTGACTCAGTTTCTTTAAGGCCTGTAAAGACAAGCCATTCGAAGCCTCCAGCTCTGGATTGCTGGGAATGCTAGAGGCATGCACACAGCACACCATACATTCCATTTTCTACAATTGTCTCCTGAATACTACCACTCTTTGCTCTGCAAAATGGTCTTAGAAGATTTCTTGCTGGAGCACGAAAAAGACTTAAAAAAGCATTTTCTTTTCAGACACACCACTCCCCTATACAGGACAGCTTTGAGTTCCTAACACAAAGGAAGGGATCAGAGCCCACTTTAAAGGGCAGCCCACCTTGTGTCCCGGCTTCACAGAGCTCACAGGCTTCACAGACTCCCCTCAGTCCTCCAAGAGGTTGGCCGGGCTTCCACACCTCTGCCTCTGCTGGCACCTAGCCAGAGAAAACCCCTCCTCCCAGATAGAAAAAAGTGTCTTCAGCCTAGAACTGGTTCCTTCACAAAGTATTCTAATGCTTTTGCCCACCCCTCTCTCCAGATGGAGGAGGATCTCCTGGCAGATCACAAAGGATTACTTATTTTCAATTGTATGGGAGTCCCATCTTCCCAAAAGTACGTGAAAGTCCTCAAGGATGGGATGGTACGGACTGCTATGGAGCCACCCAGAGTGCTGGGGGGTACTGCACACAAAAGGTCTCTTAATGAGTATCTGTTCATGCTTCCTTGAGGGAGTTATTTCTAAGAAACAAGGCAGCCCTGGCTGTAAAGACCAAACCCCAGGTCCTAGGTCCCTGACCCATTCATATGCAAAACAGGCAAACTACTCCTTGCCTCACTTAACTCACCCATTACAGGACTGTGGGATCAAGTGAAAAATACTAAAATACAAGTGCAACTGTCCCGATTATTTCCTGAGAGCCTCGAGTGACCTCCTTCTTCATTGCTGATCAACTGCTAACTTTTGTGAGGCCAAGGAGGTCAGAGGCCTCCTGGAAACAGGACATGCACCCACAGCCTTGCTGGAGGCCCTGGGGCAATGATAGGGTTCAGCAGGTTGGTCATTTCTAGCTGCTGATGGCTGTTTTACATCTATTTCTTTTATTTAATCTTCATAATCTACACTTAAGAATTAGTCTCAGTTTATAGACAATGAATCAAGGAAAGAGAATCCTGTTTCAGGTAAATTCAGCCAGTCATTGTTCAGAATGCTTTAACGTTTGACACTTACCTCCTCCTCGCAAAGGCTTTCTGTCAGATTTTCGTTTCGGGATGACTGATGAAGTAGAAGGCCCAGGACTGTCTTCTTCCTGCTTGAACATATACAGGCTTAAGAATCTAGTTAAGACATACTACTCCACGAATCTTCACCTACTTCAAAAAGTCCACTAGGTTGAAGGCTACATCACCTGAGGCTTTCTTGTATTTCCTTTATAACTTTTTCCTTCTTGCATGCTATCCCACATTTCAATCTTCTGTCTCCTTTTTTCTTCTTCAAGCTGAGGAAGAATAGCACATGATACAGAATGAATTCATAAGCTGCCATCTTTCTCAAAGAAAATGTGCTTTTGATAATCTGTAATTTAAATGTTCTTCAAACTTTCACCTGCACTTTCTTCAGTTAATAAAGCAGCTATCATCTAGTGGTGTGTGAGTTTAATTCAGATACAGAATCTTTTGCTTTTGCATACTATTAAAGAAAGCAAAAAGTGTCACAGAAGAAACAATACCTGTTCTTCTTTTAAACTAGACATTTCTGGTCATGTGGAAGAACCCTGACTTGAAAAGGGTCAGTGTGGCTGGCAGGTGTGCTTTGCTGCTATTTGGCTGTGTCACCTGAGGAAAGTCAATTAACCCTTCAACTTCGAAGGCTGTGAGGAACCAATCAGAGCAAATTTGAAAGTTCTCTCAAAGTAAGGTACTGTGGGAGCATAAGAGAAAACTAATCTCAGTAGAAAACTATGTCCAACAACGAGCACCTGGGAAAGCTTGAGCAGTGAACAGGAGGGAAACACAGTGCCCGAGGTCTTCACCTCTGCTTCCTACTCCTTGAACAACTGGGTACTGCAACTCACGTGCACACAAAGGTCAATAACTCTCTCAATTCCTGATGCAACCCAAACCCAAACTTCAATTCATTCTGGTTCCAATTAAACTGTGATGCCACAAAGATATCCAAGAGGATGCATTAGAAAGCACATATCCGGAAATTTCTTAACGGCTCAGGGTCAATCACTGTTAAGCCCAAATGCCTGTCCCTTCATGCCTTCACTGTCTACAAGTACAGGAGGTTAAGGAAGAAACTGCTTCTTTTTTTAAATTTTTATTTATTTATTTATTTATTTTTAAAGAAACTGCTTCTTGATCTGAAGGTTCTTTTATGTTTATAGCCAACATGGAAAACACCAGAATGGTACACAGTGAAAAATTCTGAGACCACATACAAGAGAACAGACTAAACTGTGAGACAAGAAGACTGTTACTTTTCTTAAGTATACAGAACCATGCTGACTACACTGAAGTCTCTGACTGTGCAGATCACAAACTGTGGAAAATTCTTAAAGAGATGGGAATACCAGACCACCCTACCTGTCTCCTGGAAAACCTGTATGCAAGTCAAGAAGACAGAATCAGACATAAACAATGGTCTGGTCCAAAACTGGGAAAGGAGTATGTCAAGGCTATACGTCACCCTGCTTATTTAACTTCTATGCAAAGTACATCACGGGAAATGCCAGGCTGAATAAGCACAAGCTGGAATCAAGATTGCCAGGAGAAATATCAATAACCTCAGATATGCAGATGACACCACCCTAATGGCAGAAAGCATCAAGAGCCTCTTGATGAAGGTGAAAGAGGAGAGTGGAAAAAGCTGGCTTAAAACTTAACATTGAAAAACGAAGATCACAGCATCCAATCCCATCACTTCATGGCAAACAGATGGGAAAACAATGGAAACCGTAACAGACTGTATTTTCGTGGGCTTCGAAATCACTGTGGATGGTGACTGTAGCCATGAAATTAAAAGATGCTTGCTCCCTGGAAGAAAAGCTATGACCAACCTAGACAGCATATTAAAAAGCAGAGACAGTCCTTTGCCAACAAAGGTCCATAGTCAAAGCTATGGTTTTTCCAGCAGTCATGTATGGATGCTAGAGTTGGACAATAAAAAAGGCTGGGCAACAAAGAATAAATGCTTTCAAACTGTGGTGCTGGAGAAGACTCTTCTGAGTCCTGTGGACAGCAAGGAGAACACACCAGTCAATCCTAAAGGTAATCAGTCCCGAATATTCAATGGAAGGACTGACGCTGAAGCTGAAGCTCCAATACTTTGGCCATCTGATGCGAAGAACTGACTCATTGGAAAAGACTCTGATGCTGGGAAAGATTGAAGGTGGGAGGAAACAGGGGTGACAGAGGATAAGACGGTTGGATGGCATCACCGACTCAACGGACATGAGTTTGAGCAAACTCCCACAGATGGTGAAGGACAGAGGAGCCTGGCGTGCTGTGGTCCATGGGTTTGCAAAGGGCCAGACACACGACTGAGAGACTGAACAAACAAAACAGAACCACAACTTTAAAACTGAACACAGGCTTCTATCCTTTCTCCAATTTTAGGAGGCTCACATTACAGATTTTAAAAACAATCTTTTAAAAGCTTTTTTTTCCCCAGCTACATCAGCAAACTGGGTAAATGATCAGGCTGTTTTACTAAATGCAAAAAACTCAAACCCTCAAGTCATTAATTTTGACATGTAGAAGGAACTTAACTTACTCTTAGGCTCTAGAAACAAAACAATTAAATATTTCTCAAAAACTTTAAAACACTTTCTAAAGTTTAAGAAAAAAAAAAAACTGCTTAAAAATAGCATCTATGTGTATTATGCTGCCATTTCTATGGAAAAATTACATAAGCATGCATTTATAGATGGATGAAATATTTCTGGAAAAATACCTAAAAAACTTTGCTCTGTCCTTTCACTCTGGGCTCCAGCCACGATAGGGACACCAGCCATGTACTAAGTGATCATGCAGAAAACAAAAGCCACCAGTGGTGGCAGAGAGGCATTTCTTTCTGGAAATACCAGAGACACATGTAAGACCAGCAGGAAGACCAACTTCTAAGGGGATAAAGAGGGGCCCAGAAACATCTGTAATGAAACCAGAAAGTGGAGCCTACACTTAGCTGCTTCAGTTACACAGACTGGGGCCAACACAGGAAGTGTGACTTCACTCCTGTGAAGAGCAGCACAAGCCACCTGGCTGCTCAGGTCACTTCAACAGTAGCCCCTGGTTCTTCCTCCCCACCACCTCAGTCCATTGCCACCCTCCCCTGGCTCTTCTTTACTCCACTGAAGAGTGGCCCCACCGAGTCAGGTCCTGTGAGATGCAAAGCTTGAAATTGACCATGAAGACGCTGAATGTGTGTTCTGCATCTGGTGGTACGGCTCCTGCACATAGCACATGGTTTTGTTGGGCAAAATACTGCTATAAGGGAACCACCACTTAAAAGTAAAAACATAAATACAAGACTACTTAAGATATTTAATTCTTTAAGAGCAATTCACCTCTAAATATTAAGAAATTACACAAGTAAAACACGCTGAGCAATACTTAACTAAGTGGAAATGATTCAGCCTGAAAGTGTTCCCTGTACCCACCATAATGTGAGTGCATGCACACACACATACACACACTTTTACCAACTAAATCTCAAATATCATGTATTCAAACTAAAACCAGTACATACCTGTCTTAATTTCTCTTTATGTTTTTCAACTTGTGCATTCAATTCTTCTTGCATTTTCAAACGAGCAGCTGCTAAAGCCTCCTGCCGTTTAACAACAATATCAGGTTCTGAAAAGGCAGAAAAAAACTGGAATAAAGCACCTTGTAAAATATAAAATGGAAACTCTTGAGGTCTATATTATTAGAAGTGTACAGAAATCAAACAATACAAAAACTTTTTAACATGAATAAGCCTATTCTTCTGGATATATTTAATTACTGCTTAAAGGGGAAGGAGACTATCACACAGCCTCAGTTCAGAGTCCTTGTTAAATACTTACAGCATCAGAAATCTCTGTTCAAAAGAGATTTCTGGGCTACCTGAGCAGTCCCAATTCAGAGAATCTGGCATGGGCCCTAAGATTAAAATATAAGTGGTCAGGCAGCCTCAGCAAAATTTGATTTCACATCCTGGATACCTCCTAACACCCAGCCTCTAGGTTTACCAGAATTCTAGAAGATAACTAAGGGAAAGAAAGTTTTCTATCATTAGCTATCACCTTATTAGTCTAGATATATACCAGAAAGAGATAAAGATATTTAGGTATTTTATCCTTGTTTCTACAGAAAAAAAAAATCCTTCCAACTAGCGTTAATAGAAATGGCCACCCCAGATATTTATTTTTATCTGGTTTATACAACGAAGCAAATTACACAAAAACACAAGTTTCTGACCTGCTTTATGCAGACCACTGTGTTTAGGGAGCACTACAGAGAACTACGCAGTGGTGTGACTAATTTTCTCTACAAAGAAACAAACTAGAACTATTATGTTCACATCAGCACCATCCAAAGGATATGTGATCACCATTACCCACAGACAGTAAAAAGCAATGGAAAAAAGGTCACTTAACTGAATCCACATAAAACAGGGGACAAAATGGGTATGGCTGGGAGTTGTGTGTACGTGTGTGGTGGCAGAAATGAACAGATTTTTACCTTTAAAAATGAAACTATTGTTTTACTTTATAGAAATGTGAATTGTAGCAACATTTGAAATTGCTGTTTTATTCTTAGAAAAAAAGAAATTATGTGTGGATTTTTTAAACCTAATTTTCCTAACAAAATTGTACAACACAAAGTACACCTTTCACTGCACATTTACTTTGTGCAACGCTTCCTTAAAACAAACTCCTCTTCTGAGATGCCCATCCCATTATCTTATAAATCCACTCCTCAGCTGTCAGCAGCTCACAGTGCCAGTAATGGCTTGTACCAGGTGACTGAAGCTGTTCTCTAACCTCATCCACTTCACATTATCCTGCAACTTAAGCAAGATTTACAACTATACTTTGTTTTTTGGGATATATAGCCAACAACCAAAAAAACTGAGATAATGGCAGGACCACAGGGTTTCATGGGAGAGGAGAGTGAAGGAATTTTTTAGGTCCTTCTACTAATGACTACTTTTAAGTTATGATGTTTGTTTTCTTCCCCAGCTTCAAAACTGTGGTGACTCAGATCACTGATGATTAGTAGTTATTTAATTATACTACTATTATCAAAATACTGAACATTTCTTTTGAATATGTTCTCAGAAACTGTAACTTCTAACAAGTTAAAAGGTGACTGTTTTAGAGGGAATGAGTTTTTGAAACAGCCATGTGTAAATCTGCCATCAGGTCTGATGAGTAAGTTGTGAAAAGCAAAATACAGTGGATGTGAGGAACTAAGGCTGAGTTTCCTGTCACTCACAAGGGTTCTAGAGATAACTGAGAGTTAGTAGGCACACCCATAACTAGAGAAGCTGTGACGCTTTCATTTTAATCTCTCCTGTAAATGAAGAATGATGCAAGCAGAGGGTGTTCTACACATCATCAAGCAGGTTTTTCACCCCATCAAAAACTGAAATTAAAAAAAACACTATTGCAATTCACCAAAATCAACTTCAGAAGTGTAAAATAGTTTTCCTCCCACACAGATTAGACGGATACCTCTTACTCATAACAATAGACTAACTTATAAATACTACAAGTACGGGTAAAGCCACGCCTTCAGTCCACTTCCCTGGAAAATTCTATGGACAGAGGAGCTTGGCAGGCTACAGTCCATGGGCCCCAAAGACTCGGACACGACAGAGCGTACACGCGCGCACACGCACGTACACACACACAGACATACTAACCCAGAGCAGCGGCAGCTTGGTCTAAGTGCCTCTGCCTCAACGCCCTCAACCGGGTGGAAAGCTTCTGAAAAACCACGTAGAGAAGGATGCAGCTGAAGACGATGTACCAGCCATAAGTGGCCAGCAGGGAGCCCACTGAAAAGAATAAAACATTCACAGTTTTCAAGAAACTAAAAATGACACTACCACCGGACTTTCCTAGCGGAGGACTTCCTAAGGCAGTTAAAACAGCGAGAAGTACAATCCAGGGATCCCTGAGAAGGTACTTCTCAGCCGTCTGAGGAATCGGAGGGGCAAGCCCGAGGCAGGCGGGGCACGACAGCCGGGTTTTGAAGGATGACGGGGTGTGTCCGAATCAGGAAGGGAAGGGCTTTAAGGATCCAGGCAACGGACGGAAAAGGGTAGCCGCGGGGGCCTGGCACAGGACAGAGTTTGGGGCCGTGCGCGAGGGCGCGGCGGTGGGGGGAGCGCGGCTTGGCGGCAAACGCCAAGGGCCCAGTGAGCCCAGTAGCCGCGACCCGGAAGGGCTTGTACCGCCTGTGTCGCGCAAGATAAAGGACTAGCCCAACCAAGGGCCGACTGCAAAGCCCAGGGAAGCCGGGCTCCGGGAGAGCCTCCGCGCGCGGCTTCGGCCCACCGCCCAGGACTGCGGGCACCGGCCGCCGGCCGGCCCGGCCCAGAGCGCCGTGGAGGACTACTCACTGAACATGGCGGCGAGCCGGCTGTGGTGGCGCGGCCCGCGGCGCGCGCCCACTCACCCGTGACGTGAAGGAAACGCAGCCCCTCGGTCTCCAGGGCGGGCCGCGCGGACAGCTGATCCCCGTCCCGCTCCATGGCGACGCAGCCCCGGCCACCTCCCCGCCGCACACGCCCGCCGAGTCAGCGCCGGCCTTCGCCTTCCGGCGGGCCCCTAGTACACGTGGCGGCCGGGGCGGCTTTCCGGCCTCCCGGCCAATCGGGTGGCGAGGCGGCCCGGACGTGCGGCATCGCCGCGGGGGCGTGGCCGAGGCGGGCTGAGCCCTCCCGGGCGGCACCGGGAACCTGAGGCGCGCCTTACAGCCTGCGCCGCGTCGGATGTTTACTCTCGTACTGATTGGACACCGAGGTCTCAAGACTTTGCCCTGGGCAAACAGGATTTGCGTCCACGCCCTTGTTTGCTGGCACCTTAAGCAACTGGGACTTCGCAGATTGGCAACTCCCGGCTATTCCGGGTTCCAGCCTTCCCCTTCCGCAGCCTCTGTTACCTTTCATAATTGGGAAAGTCCCCGCTGACCCTGCGCCGTTCTCTCCTCCAGAATCAAAATCTCCTGGGAAAGAATCAGCGTTAACAACGGCTCCAACACGCGTTGAATCAATAATTACTAAGTATTATAACACATCACAATTATTTATAATAATGTCCTGTCTTTTCTCTGCCTGCGATGCCCTCTGCCACACCATTGCACTACTCGCTTAGTGTCCTACCTTAACCACCCTATTTGGAATTTGATCTTGAGCCTTTTTTGGAGGAGGATTTAAAGTGAAAATACTCCCCTGTGTCTCAGAAGAAGGGTTGAGGATTAGGAAGAGAAAATAATCAGCAGGTGATGGCATCAGAGTGCTCTGCCACCTTAGCGTGCACAGACGTGAGCCTGGGGTATCCTGGGGGGATTCCACTGCTCTTTTCCCTAGAAGTTTCTCAAGGGACTTGAACATGGACCCACAGAATGCTATCGTCAGATGTGTGTCAGAAAGCAATAAAAGGGAAGAAATGGGCTTCTCCAATTGGGAAAATGAGGACTCTGGATTTTATCAAGACTGTGAAGACCCATTGATTTGCCTTTATAAGTATTAGGGTAAGCACACTGACTGAAATTGCCAACTCTGGACAGGCACCTTGGCAACTATTTGCATGAGTTGTTTTATGATCAGAGATCCTGGTAAAGAACATGGAACTAATAAGACACCACTAACCAGAAGAGTTCAGGAAAGGTCAAAAGGAGACGGCACGTGTCTGACAACCTCCCAGAATCCTTGTTGCTGGCAACCGTCTTGGCTGAGCAATGTGAGTACCACCAGGAAGGACTCTGAATCAGAATGATTGGCCAAAGACAGCCTGGAAACGAATCCCATCTCTGTTTGGTTCAGTCACTCAGTCGTGTCCAACTCTTTGCTACCCCATGGACTGCAGCATGCAAGGCCTCCCTGTCCATCAGCAGCTCCCAGAGTAGACTCAAACTCATGTCCATTGAGTTGGTGGTGCCATCCAACCATCTCATTCTCTGTCATCCCCTTCTCCCACCTTCAGTCTTTCCCAGCATCAGGGTCTTTTCAAATGAGTCACTTCTTTAAATCAGGTAGCCAAAGTATTGGAGTTTCAGCTTCAGTCCTTCCAATGAACACCCAGGACTGATCTCCTTTAGGATGGACTGGTTGGATCTCCTTGCAGTCCAAGGGACTCTCAAAAGTCTTCTCCAACACCACAGTTCAAAAGCATCAATTCTTTGGCACTTAGCTTTCTTTATAGTCCAACTCTCACATCCATACGTGGCTACTGGAAAAACCATAGCTTTGACTAGACGGACCTTTGTTTGCAAAGTAATGTCTCTGCTTTTTAATACGCTGTCTAGTTTGGTTGTAAGTTTCCCTCCAAGGAGCAAGTGTGTTTTTATTTATTTATTTATTTGAAAGCGTGTTTTAATTTCATGGCTGCAGTATCCATCTGCAGTGATTTTGGAGCCCTATTTATTTATTTATTTATTTGAAAGCGTGTTTTAATTTCATGGCTGCAGTGTCCATCTGCAGTGATTTTGGAGCCCCCCCCCCCACCCCCAAATAAAATCTCTCACTGTTTCCCCATCTATTTGCTATGAACTGATGGGACCAGATGCCATGATCTTAGTTTTCTGAATGTTGAGTTTTAAGCCAACTTTTTCACTCTCCTCTTTCACTTTCATCAAGAGGCTCTTTAGTTCTTCATCATTTTCTGCCAAAAGTGTGGTGTCATCTGCAAATCTGAGTTTATTTATATTTCTCCCTGCAATCTTGATTCCAGCTTGTGCTTCATTCAGTCCAGCCTTCCTCATGATGTACTCTGCATAGAAGTTAAATAAGCGGGGTGACAACATACAGCCTTGATGTACTCCTTTCCCAATTTGGAACCGGTCTGTTGTTCCATGTTCAGTTCTAATTATTGCTTCTTGACCTGCATACAGATTTCTCAGGAGGCAGGTCAGGTGGTCTGGTATTCCTATCTCTTTCAGAATTTTCCACAGTTTGTTGTGATCCACATAGTCAAAGGCTTTGGCATAATCAATAAAGCAGAAATAGATATTTTTCTGGAACTCTCTTGCTTTTTTGTTGATCCAATGGATGTTGGCAATTTGATCTCTCATTCCTCTGCGTTTTCTAAATCCAGCTTGAACATCTGGAAGTTCACGGTTCATGTACCATTGAAGCCTGGCTTGGAGAATTTTGAGCATTACTTTGCTAGCGTGTGAGATGAGTGCAATTGTTCGGTAGTTTGAGCATTCTCTGGCATTGCCTTTCTTTGGATTGGAATGAAAACTGACCTTTTCCAGTCCTGTGGCCACTGCTGAATTTTCCAAATTTGCTGGCATATTGAGTGCAGCACTTTCACAGCATCATCTTGTAGGATTTGAAATAGCTCAGCTGGAATTCCATCACCTCCACTATCTTTGTTCATAGTGATGCTTCCTAAGGCCCACTTGACTTCACATTCCAGGATCTCTGGCTCTAGGTGGATCCAGTATAGATCTAACAGAAGCAGAAGATACTAAGAAGACATGGCAAGAATACACAGAAGAACTGTACAAAAAAGATCTTAATACCCAAATAATTATGATGGTGTGATCACTCACCTAGAGCCAGACATCTTGGAGTGTGAAGTCAAGTGGACCTTTGGAAGGAAGCATGACTATGAACAAAGCTAGTGGAGGTGGTGGAATTCCAGCTGAGCTATTTCAAATCCTAAAAGATGATGCTATTAAAGTGCTGCACTTACTATGCCAACAAATTTGGAAGACTCAGCAGTGGCCACAGGACTGGAAAAGGTCAGTTTTCATTCCAGTCCCAAAGAAGGGCAATGCCAAAGAATGTTCAAACTGCTGAGAGGGTAACAGGCAGGAAGGCCAGGGGTCTCCAAACGGAGGAAAGAGGCTGCAAGTGCCAGACATTTTTATCTCTCTTATGCGGCAGGAAGGAAAAAACCATCAATAAGTTTTTCCTTCTCTATACAAATTTAAAAGGAGGTTTCTCTTAAAATGCTGTGTTGCCATGACACCTGGTCTCACCTAAAGCTAACTACTCTCAAACCTTGAGTTAACCAATACATTTCTTTTTCTTATGGAAATGTTGTCTTAAGCTATGTTAATGTACCCCAGACTCTTATCTTCAAGTTGGTTCCGCCAAACGGCCTAACTTACTTACTCAGGTATTGTTCCCCTAATCTATGTAAACAAAACTGTTTGTTAGTATTCTGCCCTTCTACCAGATTCAAGTCAATCATTTTATGGCCAGGGATGAATTATCTGGTGCCATTCGAAATTTTATGACATTCCTTTCTTTTCATTAACAGACTGTGAGTGAGTATATAACATACAGCTAAAGACTAGGAGGGGGGTACTCTTTTGCCCCCTTCTGATGCCTATGTCAGAAGGTTTCTCTATCTCCTTTATACTTTAATAAAACTTTATTACACAAAAGCTCTGAGCGATCCAGCCTCGTCTCTGGCCCCGGATTGAATTCGTCTCCTCCGGAGGCCAAGAATCTCACATCTTATCGTTCAGCAACAAACTTTCACTACCACACAATTGCACTTATTTCATATGCTATCAAAGTAAAAACTCAAAATATTTAAAGCTAGCCTTTAATAGTGTGTGAACTGAGAACTTCCAGATGTTCTTAGAAAAGTCAGAGGAACCAGAGATCAAATTGCCAACAACCATTGGATCATAGAAAAAAGCTAGAGAATTCCAGAAAAATTTTTGCTTCATTGACTATGATAAAACCTTTGACTCTGTGGATCATAACAAACTGTGGGAAATTCTTAAAGAAATGGGAATACCAGACAACCTTACCTGCCTCCTGAGAAACCTGTATGCAGGTTAAGAAGAAACAGAACTGGACATGGAACAATGGACTCATCCCAAATTGGGAAAAGAGTACATCAAGACTGTATATTGTCACCTTACTTATTTAATTTATATGAACAGCACATCATGTGAAATGCCAGACTGGATGAAGCACAAGCTGGAATCAAGATTCCTGGAAGAAGTATCAATAACCTCAGATATGCAGATGATACCACCCTTATGACAGAAAGCGAAAAGGGACTACAGAGCCTCTTGATAAAAGTGAAACAGTTGAGTGGAAAAGGCAGCTTAAAACTCAACTTTCAAAAAAACTAAGATCATGGCATCAAGTCCCATTACTTCATGGCCAATAGATATGGGAACAATGGAAACAGTGACAGACTTTATTTTCCAAAGTCACTGTGAATGGTGACTGCAGCCATGAAATTAAAAGATGCTTGCTCCTTGGAAGAAAAGCTATGACAAATGTAGACAGTGTATTAAAAAGCAGAGACATCACTTTGCTGAAAAAGGTCCATCTAGTCAAAGCAATGGTTTTTCCAGTGGTTGTGTACAGATATGAGTCTTAAACCATAAAAAAGGCTGAGTGCTGAAGAACTGATGCTTTCTAACTGTGGGGCTGGAGAAGATTCTTGAGAGTCCCTTGGACTGCAAGGAGATCAAAGCAGTCAATCCTAAAGGAAATCAACCCTGAATATTCATTGGAAGGACTGATGCTGAAGCTCCAATTCTTTGACCACCTGATGAAAACAGCCAACTCATTGGAAAAGACTCTGATGCTGGGAAAGATTGAAGGCAGGAAGAGAAGGGGATGACACTGGATTCGATGGTTGGATGGCATCCCTGACTCAATGACATGAGTTTGAGTAAGCTCCAGGAGACTGTGAAGGACAGGAGAGCCTGGCATGCTGCAGTCCATGGGGTCTCAAAGAGTCATATGCGACTGAGCAGCTGAACAAAAGCAGGCAGAGGGCCAGGGATCCCTGAGGCAGGCTGTTAGGGATGGGATGTTGACAACTTACAGTGAATGGTGCCAATACTGGTGGTCTCTGAAGGAGAAAATTTTACTCCAGGGCCCAAAAGACAAGATCTCAGTCAACCAGAGCTTTGTATAACAAGGGTTTTATTTAAAGTGACACAACAGCGAAAGCCTGACATAGATATCAGAAGGGGGTAAAAGAGTACCGACTTGACTGTTTTATGCAGGGCATTATATTTTCAACTGGCTGCTGAGAATAGATAAGAAGAATACCTCCAGGTTGTATGAGTTCCACTGGACCCTTTGCCAAAGCATATATCCTGAGCCAACTTCAGTACAAGATTAACCAGAAGGAAACCAGAAGGAAGTGTTCTGGTCAACGTGTTTCTGCATAAGATACACTGTTTTAAGAAACAGAGTCCCAGATTTGTTACGTAACGGATTTTTTACAATTATAATCCTTAACATAGCTTCTAAGAAAAGCATTTCCATGAGTAAGCTTTGCGCTGTATATTCATTTGCTCCTAAAGAAAGGTCAGTTCTTGGGCAAGATACATTGTTACACAAGAGTTAAGGAAAGCATGAGCAAGAATGCTCATCTCTTCCTTAAAGGGCCTTGGACTACCTGCCTAAGTGTTAATCTCTTCAGGTGGAGGGGCAAGGTTTCCTGAGGCAGGTCATCATGTATTATTATAATAACAAAAGTGGGCTTCCCTGTGCCTGAGATGGTAGAGACTCTGCCTGCAATGCAGGAGACCAGGGTTTGATCCCCGAGTCAGGAAGATCACCTGGAGAAGGGAATGGCAACCCACTCCAGTATTCTTGCAAGGAGAATTACATGGATAGAGGAGGCTGGTGGGCTACAGTCCATGGGGTTGCAAAGAGTTGGACACGACTGAGCAACTAGCACACTCACATAATAACAAAAGCAACGAAAAGCAAAGGTTATAGTCAAATAGACTCATCATGGAGTCAAAATTGGCCCTTCCCTGCAACAACTACAGAGGTAGGGGTGCCAATTATTATAAATCTTGCTATCCCCCACCCATAAAATCCACCTTAACTAAGGGCTGAATCCCCACCCAGGGGATGGTCCTAAGATAAATTAGCCAGTTTGCGGGGGGGAGGGGGCGGATCAAAGCAAGATGACTAGCCAAGAAGAAGACAAAGACCTAGAAGACTGTCCTCTTATAAAGGATTTAAACTTGCCAAATGCGCGACTTAGCAACTGCTTGCCCACGCGTCTTTCCACATATACTCTGCTTTTCTAATACTTTCGTTGCTTCTATAGCTTCTGACTCCTTGTCTGATTCTTTCTTACAAGGTAGACAAAGACTTGGAATTTAGATTCTAGCCACTGGCTCCTGTGGTCTAGCGGTTTGGATTCCTGGTTTCCACCCACGCAACCAGGGTTTGATTCCCAGTCAGGGAACGAAGTTCTCATTTTCAGCTGCTGTTTATTACAAGCTACTATGTGAATCCAAAGTTATTTTCTGTAAAAGATGATGAACTCTTTGCTTTGAGGTGAATTCTCACTTGCTCTGGCATCTTGCAGGAACTCAATGTGTTAAAATCGAGTGACTTCTTGGGATTGCAGATGTAATACTTGGCCTGGGATCAGCTTAACATTTACTCGTATGTAAATACCAATGAACTACTCAGGGTGACTAGGGCTAGCTGAATTTTTTGGTTCTACTCTGGACACTAGGTACACTGTATTGGAGGGTCACTGTTCATGGAAGCAGCTTGTTATGATTTCTCTTTCAGGGAATTAGTGTTCTGAAAAGGGATCTGGCACAACAGCTTCAGTCAATGTTTGGGAGTGTCCACTAAAAATTTATTCACAACCTGAAAATTGAGAATTATGTTTTATTCAGTGGAAATTTTTAGAACTTCAAGTCCATGAGGCAGCATCTCAAGTGTCCCTGAGAGAATTGCTCTGAGGAGATAAAGAGAAAGCTAGGATACATAGGATATAGGAGTTTGTGACAAAGGGCAGGACAACAAAAGATTCTGGCTAATTAAAGAAAACCAGATATAACCAGTTAAGGAATTTAGTGCCTTTCTATACATGAGAAGATGCAAGAGTCTGGGCTCACTGAAATCCTTCCTTTGACAGGCACCTCAGCTATGTGGGGCCAATATTGCATGTTTTCACATCCTGAGGAAACTCAGGGCCGACCTTTGGGAGTGGCTGCAGTCTGACGGCTGTTAGATGGCAGGTATTCTTTGCTTCCTTCCTGAGTTCCCAGAGGATCCACCAGCTCACTAGCACACTTTTGGTGGTGGGTGCTTGGCTGCAACCACTGATGATTGTGACACTACTTACTGATATGGCAGGCAATGTTACATTTATCAAGAGCAGTTTATTTTTATATATTAACTTAATGGTTAAGACTACTGGTGGCTTGGGTTAACTAAGTAGACAGTCTTGGGCTTCCCTGGTTGCTCAGTGGTGAGGAATCCACCTGCCAATGCAGGAGACACAGGTTTGATCCCTCATCCAGGAGGATCCCACATGCTTCAGAGCAGCTAAGCCCATGCACCACAACTATTTAGCCTGTGCTCTGGAACCTGGGAGCTGCCACTGCAGAAGCCTGCTAGTCCAAGAACCTGTGCTCTAGCTAGAGAGCAAACCGGACTTGCCACAACTAGAGAAAAGCCCATGTAGCAGGAAAGATCCAACACAGCCAAAAATTAATAAATTAAAGGATAACAGTCTTTATCAGATAGTTCCCTGCCTTAGTAAGAGGTGTCACATAAAGATGTGAAAGCTTCAAGAATGTTTCAGTGAATATCACTTCTGAGTTCATGGTGTAGTTCAGGAATTAAGATACTTGGAACAGGTATGGAGGAAGATCCCACATTGCAAAGATTTGCCGCTGCTGGCTTTCAAAATAAGTCAATGAGTCATCAATGAATTAAGACAACCTGTATATCATAAAAGTGTCAAAATGCTGCATCTGGTTAAGGAGAAGAAAAGAGACTGGTTTATTAACCTTGTTTACCCACCTTGCTGTGTAATGTTTGTAATCATGAAGATGGGAAAAATTTGTAACATTTAGTTTCTATTATATAAACAAAAATAGTGAACAATTCTTGTCACTCAAGACTTTGTGATATAGAATACAAATGAGCACAAGAGTCATGAAAATAATGTACAATTAAACATTTACAAGAACAAAGTGTCTTGTATACTATTGTGAACTTCAGTGTATTTGTATGTATACATATCTATGTATACATGTATAATGATAAAGACTATATTCAATAGAAATTTAAGAAACTGATTTCAGAGCATGGATGATTTGTTTTCAGTACCTAATATGTTGCTATTCTTATAGTCTCACTGATAGAAGTTACTCATTCTTCTTGGCTAGGCATATATGTTACCTTTGTCCTATTAATCAGTGTATCATCTCACCTAGCTTGTCCAGAACCGTAAGTTATTTCAGCAAACATTTTGCTCAATATAACTGTTCAGGTGTTAGTAACAAAAACAGAACAAAGGTAGTATCCAGGATTCCCGACCTGTCACTGACAATGGTAGACTAAATGATTTGTCCTAATCCATCACTCCTTGCAACAATACCCTTGCCATAGTCTCAAGGTGGGAGGAATGTATTTCCCCATCCCTTGACTTTGAACTTGGTCAGACTGCTTGTTTTGGTTAATGGCAAGTAGACAAAAGTAATAACGTGTCAGTTTTGAGTGTAGGTCTTAAGAAACTTCTACTCTTTCCTTTTCGTGCTTTTGCCTGGTTGTCCAGGCAAAAGGAGAAAAATATGTAAAGCTGAACCACAATAGTTAACCCATAGACCTGAAGTGAGAAACAGAGCCAGCTATAAGAGAAAATGGTGGTTGTTGCTTAAAATAAGTTTTGGGGTGGTTTGTTATGCAGCATTTAAAAAATTATTGAAGTATAATTGATTTATAATAATGTGTTAATTTCTACTGTAAATCAAAATCACTTTATATATAGATATATAATATATATAGGCTCCCCTGGTAGCTCAGTTTGTAAAGAATCTGCCTGTAATGTGGGAGATCCCAGTTTGATTCCTGGATTGGGAAGATCCCCTGGAGAAGGGATAGGCTCCCTACTCCAGTATCTTGGGCTTCCCTGGTGGCTCAGATGGTAAAGTATCCGCCTGCAATGTGGGAGACCTGGGTTTGATCCCTGGGTTGGGAAGATGCCCTGGAGGAGTGCATAGCAACCCACTCCAGTATTCTTGCTGGAGAGTCCCAAGGACAGAGGAGACGAGAGGGCTACAGTCCATGGGGTTGCAAAGATTCAGACATGACTGAGCAATTAAGCACAACACAGCACATATCATATATATATATATGTGTGTGTGTGTGTGTGTGTGTGTGTGTATGGCATCCGGTCCCATCACTTCATGGCAAATAGATGGGGAAACAATGGGACAGTGACAGACTTTATTTTTATTTTTTTGGCCTCCAAAATCACTGATGGTGACTGCAGCCATAAAATTAAAAGACACTTGCTCCTTGGAAGAAAAGTTATGACCAACTTAGACAGAATATTAAGAAGCAGAGACATTACTTTGCCAACAAAGGTCTGCCTAGTCAAAGCTATGGTTTTTCCAGTAGTCATGTATGGATGTGAGAGTTGGACTATAAAGAAAGCTAAGTGCCAAAGAATTGATGCTTTTGAACTGTGGTGTTGAAGACTCTTGAGAGTCTCTTGGACTGCAAGGAAATCCAATCAGTCCATCTTAAAGGAAATCAATCCTGAATATTCATTGGAAGGACTGATGCTGAAGCTGATACTCCAATACTTTGGGCACCTGATGCGAAGAACTGACTCATTTGAAAAGACCCTGACTCTGGGAAAGATTGAAGGTGGGAGGAGAAGGGGATGACAGAGGATGAGATAGCTGGATGGCATCACTGACTCAATGGACATGAGTTTGAGTAAACTCCGGGAGTTGGCGATGGACAGGGAGGCCTGGCATGCTGCAGTCCATGGGATTGCCAAGAGTCCGACACGACTGAATGACTGAACTGGGCACTGACTGATATATATATATATACACATTGTTCTTTTCCATATGATTTATTACAAGACATAGAATATAGTTTCCTGTGTAGGACCTTGTTGTTTATCCATTCTCTGTATAATAGTTTGCACCTGCTAATTCCAAACTCCCAATACAAACCCTCTTCAACCCCTACCCCCTTGCCAACCACAATTTTGTTCTCTATATCTGTGAGTCTGTTTGTGTTTCATAGATAAGTTCATTTGTATCATATTTTAGATTGCACATATAAGTGACATCCTAAGGTATTTGTATTTCTCTTCAATTAATATAATCTCTAGGTCCATCCATGTTGCTTCAAATGGCATTATTTCATTCTCCTTTATGGCTGAGTAGTATTCCATTGTATATAGATACCACATATCCATTCATCTGTTGAAGGACATTTGGGTTGTTTCCATGTCTTGGCTATTGTAAATAGTGCTGCTATGAAGATTATTGTGGCAATAGCTAACTGACAAATTGTGAAATCTCAGCTTTTCACAAAAGTGTGTGCAGCAAAATAGGACTAAAGGAATTGCTAGCTAAGGAGATTGCAGAGATGGCAATCTAACAATAGTGTTTCTCAGAGTTGAATAATACAAAGACCTCTCTTGGAATGACATTCTTGTAGACCCTCAGGTGTGGCCTTTAAAATATGTTAAATATACACATAGGTAAAACTAGATGTGAGCGCAATTGTCTGGTGGTTAGAGCACTCTTTAGTCCTACTCTTCTTGGGAAGTGGGATGAGAATTGACCCTTTCCAGTCCTGTGGCCACTGCTGGGTCTTCAAGATTTGCTGACATATCAAAAGCAACACCCTGATGGCATCATCCTGTAGAGTTTGGATCACTCTACTGGGATTCCATTGCATCCACTAGCTTTATTAACAGCAGTGTGACTGACTGTAGTAATCCAGTTCATTAAGTTATTTTTTGTAGAGTTCTTCAGTGTATTCTTTCCACCTCTTCTTGATCTCTTCAGCATCTACTAGGTCTCTATCATTTCTGTTTTTTATTGTGCCCATCTTTGGGTGAAATGTTCTCTTGATATTTCCAATTTTCCTGAAGAGAAGGTATTTCCTGAAGAAGAAGAACAAAAAGAAGCTATGACAAACCTAGACAGTGTGTGGAAAGGCAGAGACATTACTCTGCCGACAAAGGTCCATACAGTCAAAGCTATGGTCTTCCCAGTGGTCACATACGGTTGTGAGAGCTAGACTGTAAAGAAGGCAGAATGCCAAAGAATCGATGTGTTTGAACTGTGGTGCTGAAGAAGATTCCTAAAAGTCCCCTGGACAGCAAGGAGATCAAACCAGTCAACCTTAAGGGAAATTAACCCTAAATACTCATTTGAAGGACTGATGCTGAAGACGAAACTCCAGTATTTTGGTCATCTGATGCAAACAGCCAACTCATCAGAAAAGTCCCTGATGCTGGGAAAGATTTATGGCAGAAGGAGAAGATTGAGGTTGTCAGAAGATGAGATGGTTGGATGGCATCACCGATGCAAGGGACTTGAACTTGGGCAAACTTCAAGACATGGTGAGGGACAAGGAATGTTGCTTTCTTTGGGGTCACAAAAGAGTTGGACATGACCGGGTGACTGCACAACAACAAAAATATATATCTCTTAAATTCATATTCTTACACCGTCAGAACCAGGGCATTTACTGATTACATACAAATACATACATATTCAAATCAACATTTTAATATAGTTCTGCAGAAGCAAAGTTCTTTCGAGTGTTGCACGGCTGTGTCGCTGGTATAAAAGTTTCTGCTATAACATGATACAAGTTATCCTGAGTGAGCCTCATGTTCTGAAAAATTGCACACTGAAAATATTGGACTTCTGGGAAAAAAAGGGATTCAAGTAGAGCTAATTTTTCTGGTCCCAAGACACACAAATGGAGGTTGAGCTCTGAGCATAGAAGCCCTCGCTTTCCTCTCATCAAATTTTTGCAAAATTTTCACTTGGGACAAGAGTATAAACAATGTTACAAGTTTCTTTTTTACCCTTTCTTCTCACTAGCCCTTAAATTATCAAGCCTGTGTCATTAAATTGTTTGATGCCAAAGCAACCCTATTCAGTCCACACTAAATCAGGGAATGACATTGAAGTCTCATGTTATTGCTAAGTGCTGCACAACAGCCAAATCCAGAACCCAAAGGAAGGTACTCTTTTGAGGTAGGGAATGTGATCAGAAAAAAGTTAACTGCAACCAACTTGTTATTTATGAGGCTATTGATCAGAGCTCCGGAGTTCCACTCCGGAGTGAGGTGAGGTGAAGTAGCTCACAAAGGATGGGAGCAAGAACCCTCTTGGAAATGGTAGAGAGAGCGTCTCTGGGTCTTAAATATAGAAAAAAAAATGCCAGAATCATTTTCAATGTCCTATCAGAAGCAGAAACAACAGGGTAACTTGCATTACCAGGAAGACTGTACGGAGGTAGAAAAGGCATCCTCACTAGCACATGTCATGAAAGATGTGGGAGCTAAATTCTAATCCAGTTCAGGAAGAATTAGCTCCTAAGATATCCCCACCCCTAGTCCTTCAGTTCTGACTTATGCTCATGTAGCAAAATCCTAATCTCAAAGGGAAACTTGGTGAGGGGGTAGATAGAACCTGAATTGCAGACACCAAAGAAGTTATCTTCTTCTGATATTAACTGTAAGATTTAAGCTTATAATCCCATCTATTAAATATTTGTTTTACTTCCTGGGTGCCTAAATATCCCAAGAATTCATTTTATAGAGCATCTAGGGCTAATAAGAAGTAGGTGGAAGGCAAGGGTGTTTAGATTAAGAATACATGTACTGGGGGAGACATTCAAGATGGTGGAGTAAGACATGGAGATTACCTTCCTCCCTACACATGCATCAAAAACACACTTGCATGTGGAACAACTCCTACAGAACACCTTCTGAACACTGGCAGAAGAGCTCGGACAGAATTAAGTAGGGCAAAAGACATAAGAAAAAAAGGAGACAAAGGAATTGGGACAAGAAACTGCACCTTGGGGAGGGAGCTATGAAGGTGGAAAAGTTTCCGCATACTTGGAAACCTCCTCATAGGCAGGGATGGGGGAAGTTTTGGAACCTCAGAGGGGAATACAGCAGCAGATGCTAAGAAGACAAAACAGAATTCACCACAGAGCTGTTTGCTGACCAGCACTTCCCAGCTGGAAACACTTGTTTGCAGTGTTTGGAAACACTGCCACAGCGACGGAAGAAGGCTGGGTGCCAAGTCTCGGGTTCCCAGGGAGATGACTGGGGTTGACTGCTGTGAAGGTACTCTAATGTGGCTAATCCCATACATCTGAGGAGTTCAGGGGAAAGTCTTGGCCTGCCAGGGAAGCAAGAGATCATCATCTTCTTGTCTGGGCAGGGATCAGACACCAGAGGGTGGTCTACAAGCAGAGGTGGGGCCAAAACCAAGGCGGAGTGCCAGGGGCTGTGTGACCAAGGAAGAGGAAGGGAATTCACTCCCACAATGGCAGGTGCAGTGGATTAACTCCCCACAGTTAACTTGAAACTGGACTTTGAGGCAATTGTGGACTTCGGAAGCAGGGACAAGCTGGAGTCAGGTCAGGGCTGAGCAGCAGTAGACCCTACAGCGAGCACCCACAGCAGGCCCAGAGAGCTTCCTAGAAGTATTAGAGGGCTTTCTGGGTAGACAAACTGGCTTGAGCTCACTGTGTGGTGAGAACAGCTGACACCACAGGGTAATATTCCTCTTAAAGTAAAAAGTGTTAGTTGCTCAGTCGTGTCTGACTCTTTGTGACCCTATGGCCTGGATCCCATCAGGTTCCTCTGTCCATGGAATTCTCCAGGCAAGAATACTGGAGTGGGTAGCCATTCCATTCTCTAGGGGATCTTCTATTCTCCAGGTTCCCAGGGATGGAAACTGGGTCTCCTGCACCTCTTGCATTGCAGAGGGATTCTTTACCATCTGAGCTACCAGGGAAGTCCATATTCTTCTTAATACCACTATATATATGTATACATATATATACACATATATATTTGTGTATATATATATATATATATATATAAAATAGAACAAAATGAAAAAACAGATTTTTCTTCAATATAAAAAATGTTTTCTTTCATTTTGTTCTATTGTTCCTTTTTATTAATCCATAATTTTTATTTTTACTTACTTTTTCCTTTGTTAACGCTTCTATTTTTTAAATTTTTTATTTATTTATTTTTAATATAAATTTATTTATTTTAATTGGAGGCTAATTACTTTACACTGTTGTATTGGTTTCGCCATACATTGACATGAATCCACCATCCTGACCCCCCTTGCCACCTCCCTCCCCATCCCATCTCTCTGGGTCATCCCAGTGCACCAGCCCCAAGCATCCTGTATCATGCATTGAACCTGGACTGGTGATTCATTTCACATATGATAATATACATGGTTCAATGCCATTCTCCCAAATCATCTCACCCTCGCCCTCTCCCACTGAGTTCAAAAGACTGTTCTATACATCTCTGTCTCTTTTGCTGTCTCGAATACAGGGTTATCGTTAGCATCTTTCTAAATTCCATATATATGCATTAGTATACTGTATTGGTGATTTTCTTTCTGGCTTACTTCACTCTGTATAATGGGCTCCAGTTTCATCCACCTCGTTAGAACTGATTCAAATGTATTCTTTTTAATGCCCGAATAATATTCCACTGTGTATATATACCATAGCTTTCTTATCCATTCGTCTGCTGATGGGCATCTAGGTTGCCTCCATGTCCTGGCTATTATAAAAAGTGCTGCAATGAACATTGGGGTACACGTGTCTCTTTCAATTCTGGTTTCCTCGGTGTGTATGCCCAGGAGTGGGATTGCTGGGTCATCTGACAGTTCTATTTCCAGTTTTTTAAGGAATCTCCACACTGTTCTCCATAGTGGCTGTACTAGTTTGCACTCCCACCAACAGTGTAAGAGGGTTCCCTTTTCTCCACACCTTCTCCAACATTTATTGCTTGTAGACTTTTGGATAGCAGCCATTCTGACTGGCGTGAAATTGTACCTCATTGTGGTTTTGATTTGCATTTCTCTGAAAATGACTAATGTTGAGCATTTTTTCATGTGTTTGTTAGCCATCTGTATGTCTTCTTTGGAAAAATGTCTGTTTAGCTCTTTGGCCCATTTTTTGATTGGGTCATTTATTTTTCTGGAATTGAGCTGCAAGAGTTGCTTGTATATTTTTGAGATTAATCCTTTGTCTGTTGCTTCATTTACTATTATTTTCTCCCATTCTGAAGGCTGTCTTTTCACCTTGCTTATTGTTTTCTATGTTGTGCAAAAGCTTTTAATTAGGTTCCATTTGTTTATTTTTGCTTTTATTTCCAATATTCTGGGAGGTGGGTCACAGAGGATCCTGCTGTGATTTATGTCAGAGAGTGTTTTGCCTATGTTCTCCTCTAGGCGTTTTATAGTTTCTGATCTTAATTTAGATCTTTAATGCATTTTGAGTGTTTAATGCTTTTATTTTTAAATAAATTCATTTCCCCCATTTCTACAACATCCTTTCACTGTATATTTTCCTCATGTCTTTGGTTTTGTATTTTTGCTTCTCTAGTTTTTAGTATTTGTTTTCATTTACTGGTTTGTTTCTTGGTTCAATTGCTCTCTCTCTCTCTCTCTCTTTTGTTCTTCTAATTACCCTTTCTTCTTTTGCTTTCTGTGAGTGTGAGTTTGTGAGTTTCTTTTTAGGTTCCCATCAGATTAAAATTGTGTTTACCATTAGTCTTAAGTTTTGGAAAATGCTATGGACAGAGAAGCCTGGTAAGCTATGATCCATGGGGTCACAAGAGTCAGCATGATTTAAAGAATAAACCACGACCACCACCAGAAGATGAATTCAGAGTAATGACAGTAAAGATGATTCAAAACTGCAGAGAAAAAATGGAGGAACAGATGATTATTATGGAAGTACAGAATGAGAAGATACAAGAAACATTTAATAAGGGCTAGAGGAAATAATATGCTACTGGAGATCAGTGGAGAAATAACTCCAGAAAGAATGAAGGGATGGAGCCAAAGCAAAAACAATGCCCAGTTGTGGATGGGGCTGGTGATAGAAGCAAGGTCTGATGCTGTCAACAGCAATATTGCATAGGAACCTGGAATGTTAGGTCCATGAATCAAGGCAAATTGGAAGTGGTCAAACAGGAGATGGCAAGGGTGAATGTCGACATTCTAGGAATCAGTGAACTAAAATGGACTGGAATGGGTGAATTTAACTCAGATGACCATTATATCTACTACTGTGGGCAGGAATCCCTTAGAAGAAATGGAGTAGCCATCACGGTCAACAAAAGAGTCCGAAATGCAGTACTTGGATGCAATCTCAAAAGCGACAGAATTATCTCTGTTCGTTTCCAAGGCAAACTGTTCAATATCACGGTAATCCAAGCCTATGCTCCAACCAGTAATGCTGAAGAAGCTGAAGTTGAATGGTTCTATGAAGATCTACAAGACCTTTTAGAACTAACACCCCCAAAAGGTAGCCTTTTCATTATAAGGAACTGGAATGCAAAAGTAGGAAGTCAAGAAACACCTGGAGTAACAGGCAAATTTGGCCTTGGAGTACAAAATGAAGCAGGGCAAAGGCTAATAGAGTTTTGCCAAGAGAACTCACTGGTCATAGCAAACACCCTCTTGCAACAACACAAGAGAAGACTCCACACATGGACATCACCAGATGGTCAACACTGAAATCAGATTGATTATATTCTTTGCAGCCAAAGATGGAGAAGCTCTATACAGTCAGCAGAAACAAGACTGGGAGCTGACTGTGGCTCAGATCATGAACTCCTTATTGCCAAATGCAGACTTAAACTGAAGAAAGTAGGGATAACCACTAGACCATTCTGGTATGACCTAAATCAAATCCCTTATGACTATACAGTGGAAGTGAGAAATAGATTTAAGGGACTAGATCTGATAGACAGAGAGCCTGATGAACTATGGATGGAGGTTCGTGACATTGTACAGGAGACAGGGATCAAGACCATCCCTATGGAAAAGAAATGCAAAAAGGCAAAATGGTTGTCTGAAGAGGCCTTACAAATAGCTGTGAAATGAAGAGAAGCGAAAAGCAAAGGAGAAAAGGAAAGATATTCCCATTTGAATGCAGAGTTCCAAAGAATAGCCAGGAGAGATAAGAAAGCCTTCCTCAGCAATCAGTGTAAAGAAATAGAGGAAAACAACAGAATGGGAAAGACTAGAGATCTCTTCAAGAAAATTAGAGGTACCAAGGGAACATTTCATGCAAAAATGGGCTCAATAAAGGACAGAAATGGTATGGACCTAACAGAAGCAGAAGACATTAAGAAGAGGTGGCAAGAATACAAAGAAGAACTGTACAAAAAAGATCTTCATGACCCAGATAATCACAATGATGTGATCACTCACCTAGAGCCAGACATCCTGGAATGCAAAGTCAAGTGGGCCTTAGGAAGCATCACTATGAACAAAGCTAGTGGAGGTGATGGAATTCCAGTGGTGCTATTTCAAATCCTAGAAGATGATGCTGTGAAAGTGCTGCACTCAATATGCCAGCAAATTTGGAAAACTCAGCAGTGGCCACAGGACTGGAAAAGGTCAGTTTTCATTTCAATCCCAAAGAAAGGCAATGCCAAAGAATGCTCAAACTACTGCACAATTGCACTCATTTCACACACTAGCAAAGTAATGCTCAAAATTCTCCAAGCAAGGCTTCAGCAATATGTGAACAGAGAACTTCCAGATGTTCAAGCTGGTTTTGGAAAAGGCAGAGGAACCAGAAATCAAATTTCCAATATCCACTGGATCATCGAAAAAGCAAGAGAGTTCCAGAAAAACATCTATTTCTGCTTTATTGACTATGCCAAAGCCTTCAACTGTGTGGATCACAATAAACTCTGGAAAATTCTGAAGGAGATGGGAATACCAGACCACCTGACCTGCCTCTTGAGAAACCTGTATGCAGGTCAGGAAGCAATAGTTAGAACTTGACATGGAACAACAGACTGGCTCCAAATAGGAAAAGGAGTACCTCAAGGCTATATATTGTCACCGTGTTTATTTAACTTATGTGCATAGTACATCAAGAGAAACGCTGGGCTGGAAGAAGCACAAGCTGGAATCAAGATTGCCAGGAGAAATATCAATAACCTCAGATATGCAGATGACACCACCCTTATGGCAGAAAGTGAAGATGAACTAAAAAGCCTCTTGATGAAAGTGAAAGAGGAGAGTGAAAAAATTGGCTTAAAGCTTAACATTCCGAAAACTAAGATCATGGCATCTGGTCCTATCACCTCATGGGAAATAGATGGGCAGATAGTGGAAACAGTGTCAGACTTTATTTTTTTGGGCTCCAAAATCACTGCAGATGGTGACTGCAGCCATGAAATTAAAGGACACATACTCCTTGGAAGGAAAGGGATGACCAACATAGACAGCATATTAAAAAGCAGAGACATTACTTTGCCAACAAAGGTCTGTCTGGTCAAGTCTATGGTTTTTCCAGTGGTCATGTATGGATGTGAGAGTTGGACTGTGAAGAAACCTGAGCACTGAAGAATTGATGCTTTTGAACTGTGGTGTTGAAGAAGACTCTGAGAGTCCCTTGGACTGCAAGGAGATCCAACCAGTCCATCCTAAAGGACATCAGTCCTGGGTGTTCATTGGAAGGACTGATGCTGAAGCTGAAACTCCAATACTTTGGCCACCTGATGCGAATAGTTGACTCATTGGAAAAGACCCTGATGCTGGGAGGGTTTGGGAGCAGGAGGAGAAGGGGACGACAGAGGATGAGATGGCTGGATGGCATCACTGACTCGATGGGCATGAGTTTGAGTAAACTCCTGGAGTTTGTGATGGACAGGGATGCCTGGTGTGCCGCGATTCATGGGTCGCAGAGTCTGACACAACTGAGCGGCTGAACTGAGAGGAAATAAGTGTTAGTCACTCAGTCATGTTTGACTCTTTGTGACCACATGGACTGTAGCCTGCCAGGCTCCTCTGTCCATGAAAATTTCCAGGCAAAAATCCCGGAATGGGTAGCCATTCTTTCTCCAGGGATCAAACTCAGGTGTCCCACACTGCAGGCAGATTCCTTACCATGTGAGCCACCAGGGAAGCATCTGTAGCCTTCCCAGGTGGTGCTGGTGGAAAAGAACACTCCTGCCAATACAAGAGACATAAGGGACATGGGTTCAACCCCTGGGTCAGGAAACTCCCCTGGAGAAGAAAATGGCAGCCAGTCCAGTATTCTTGCCTGGAGAATCCCCATGGACAGAGGAGACTGGCAATCTACAGTCCATAGGGTCACAGAGAGTCAGACATGACTGAAACAACTTAGCACACACACACAGAGGAGATAAAGAACAGACAATTAGTAATGAACAAGATAATTGAAATAAAAAATACAATGGTGGTGGTTTAGTTGCTAAGTTGTGTCCAACTCTTATGACCCCAGGGGCTGTAGTCTGCCAAGCTCCTTTGCCCATGGGATTTTCCAAGCAAGAATACTGGAGTGGGTTGCCGTTTCCTCCTCCAGGGGATCTTCTTGACCCAGGGACTGAACTTAGGTCTCCTGAACTTCAGACAGATTTTTTACCGACTGAGCTACTAGAGAAAAATACAATAGAGGGAATCAATAACAGAATAACTGAGGCAGAAGAATGGATAAATGAGCTGGAAAATAGAATGGTGGAAATTATCGAAACAGAGCAGAATAAAGAAAAAAGAATGAAAAGAAATGAGGACAGTCTCGGAGACCTCTGGGACAACAATAAGCACACCAACATTCATATTATAGGGGTCTTGGAAAAAAAGAGAAAAAGAAAGGGTATGAGAAAATACTTGAGGAGATTGTATTAAAAAAAAAAAAAAAATCCCCTAACATGAGAAAGGAAATAACCACCCAAATCCAGGAAACCCAGAGAGTCCTGTGTAGGATAAATCCAAAAACAAACACCCCAAGACACATATTAATCAAACTAATGAAAATTAAACACAAAGAATAAACATTAAAAGCAGCAAGAGATCAAGAACAAATATCATTCTCATAAGGGAATCCTCATAAAGTTAACAACTGATCTTTCAGCAGAAACTCTGAAGACTAGAAGGGAGTATCAGGATATACTTAAAGGGATGAAACAAGAAAAAAAAAAAAAAATCCTACAACCAGGATTACTCTACCCAGCACGGATCTCATTCAGACTGATGGAGAAATCAAAAACTTTACAGGTAATCAAAAGTTAAGAGAATTCAGCACCACAAAACCAGGTCTACAACAAATGCTAAAGGAACTTCTCTAGATAAGAAGCATGAGAGAAAGAAAAGGGATACCAAAAGAAACCCAAATCAGTAAAGTAAATGGTCATAGGATCATACATACTAATAATTACCTTTAAACGTAAATAGTTTAAATGCTCCGACCAGAAGAAAAAGTATGCCTGAGTAGGTAGAAAAAGATCCCTGCATATGCTGTCTATAAGACACTCACTTCAGACCTAGGAGCACATACAAACTGAAAATAATACAGTTTTTTCCCAAGTACACATGGAACATTCTCCAGGATAGATCACATTGTGGGTCACAAATCAAGTATTGGTAAATTTAAGAAAACTGAAATTGTATCAGGCTTTTTTTCTGACTACAAAGCTATAACATTAGATATCAATTACAGGAAAAAAATCTGTAAAAAACAGAGACTCATGTAAGCTAAACCACACACTTCTAAATAGCCAAGAGGACACTGAAGAAATCAAAGAGGAAATTTAAAAAATACCTGTAAACAAATAACAATGAAAATATGACAACTCAAAACAAATGGGATAAAGTTAGAAGCAGTGCTAAGAGGAAAGTTTATAACAATACAAGCCTACCTCAAGTAATAAGAAAAATACCAAATTAGAAACCAACCAACATTAAACCAATCAACATTATGAACCTAACCAACATTACATTTAAAGCAAATAGAGAAATAACAAGAAATCCTCAACATTAGGAGAAGGAAAGAAATCATATAGATCATAACAGAAATAAATGGAAAAGAAATGAGGGAAACAATAGCAAAGATCAATAAAACTAAAAGTTGGCTCTTGAGAAAATAAAAAAATTGACATACCATTAGTCAGACTCATCAAAAGAAAGGAGAAGAGACAAATCAATAAAATTAGAAACAAAATAGAAGGACAATGCAGAAATACAAAGTGTCATAAGAGACTACTATGAGCAACTATATGACAATAAAATAGACAACCTAGAAAAAAATTGGATACATTCTCTGTAAAGAACAACCTTCTAAGACTGAAAGAAGAAGAAGTAGAAAATATGAACAAACTGTGAGAGTTGGACTATAAAGAAAGCTGAGTGCCAAAGAATTGGTGCTTTTGAACTGTGGTGTTGGAGAAGACTCTTGAGAGTCCCTTGGACTGCAAGGAGATCCAACCAGTCCATCCTAAAGGAAGTCAGTCCTGAATGTTCATTGGAAGGACTGATGCTGAAGCTGAAACTCCAATACTTTGGCCACCTGATGCGAAGAGCTGCTCATTTAAAGACCCTGACACTGGGAAAGATTGAAGGCAGGAGGAAAAGGGGATGGCAGAAGATAACATGGTTGGATGGCATCACCGATTCAATGGAGATGAGTTTGTGTAAATTCCGGGAGATGGTGATGGACAGGGAGGCCTGGCGTGCTGTGGTCAATGGGATCGTGAAGAGTCGGACACAATTGAGGGACTGAACTGAACTGAACTGAATCACAAGTGCTGAAATTGACACTGTAATAAAAAATCTTCCAACAAACAAAAGCCCAGGGCCAGATGTCTTCACAGGAGATTCTAACAAAAGTTCAGAGAAGAGTTAGCACCTATCCTGCTCAAACTGTTCTTAAAATTTAGAGAGGGAGGAAAACACTCAAACTTTTTCTCTGATGCCACCATCACCCTGATACCAAAACTAGACAAAGATATCACAAAGAGAAAATTATAGATTAATGTCACTGATGAATGTAGAGGCAAAAATCCTCAACAAAATTCTAGCAAACAGAATCCAACAACACATTAAAAGAATTATATACATCACCAGTGGGGTTTATCCTGCTGAATTAAGGATTCTTCAATATATGCAAATCAATATGATGTATCATATTATCAAATTGAAAGATAAGAACATGATCATCTCAATAGATGCAGAGAATTCAAACTTCATTTATGATAAAAATTTTCCAGAAAATTGGCATTGAAGGAACCTACCTCTACATAAAAAAGGCCACATATGACAAACTGATAGCAAACATTATTCTCAATGGTGAAAAGCTGAAGATATTTCCTGTAAGATCAGGAACAAGAAAATGGTGCCCACTCTCATAACTATTATTCAAGTTATGGGATTCAGAGAAGAAAAGGAAATAAAAGGAATTCAGATTGGAGAATAAATAAAATATTCATTGTTTGCAGATAACATGATACTATAGGTTCAGTTCAGTTCAGTTGCTCAGTCATGTCCGACTCTTTGTGACCTCATGGACTGCAGGACACCAGGCTTCCCTGTCCATCACCAACTCCCGGAGCTTGCTCAAACTCATGTCCATCGAGTCAGTGATGCCATCCAACCATCTCATTCTCTCTCATCCCCTTCTCCTCCTGCCTTCAATCTTTCCCAGCTTCGGGGTCTTTTTCAATGAGTCAGTTCTTCGGATCAGGTGGCCAAAGTATTGGAGCTTCAGCTTCAGCATCAGTCCTTCCAATGAATATTCAGGACTGATTACCTTCAGGATTGACTGGTTGGATCTCCTCGCAGTCCAAAGGACTCTCAAGAGTCTTTTGCAACACCATAGTTCAAAAGCATCAGTTTTCCAAGGCTCAGCCTTATTTATGGTCCAACTCTCACATCCATACATGACTACTGGAAAAACCATAGCTTTGACTACATGGAACTTTGTCAGCAAAGTAATGTCTCTACTTTTTAATATGCTGTCTAGGTTGGTCATAGCTTTTCTCCCCCCCCCCCCCCCCCTTTTTTTAGCTTTTCTTCCAAGGAGTAAGAGTCTTTTAATTTCATGACTGCAGTCACCATCTGCAGTGATTTTCGAGCCCCCCAAAATAAAGTCTGCTTCTGTTTCCACTGTCTCCCCATCTATTTCCCATGAGGTGATGGGACCAGATGCCATGATCTTAGTTTTCTGAATGTTAAGCTTTAAGCCAACTTTTTCACTCTCCTCTTTGACTTTCATCAAGAGACACTTTAGTTTCTCTTCCCTTTCTGCCATAAGGGTGGCATCATCTGCATATATGAGGTTATTGATATTTCTCCCAGAAATCTTGCTTCCAGCTTGTACTTCATCCAGCCTGGCATTTGGCAGGATGTACTCTGCATATAAGTTAAATAGGCAGGGTGACAATATATAGCCTTGATGTACTCGTTTTCCTATTTGGAACCAGTCCAATGTTCCAAGTCCAGTTCTAACTGTTGCTTCTTTACCTGCATACAGATTCTTCAGGAGGAGGTTAGGTAAAGCAGTCTGGTATTCCAATCTCTTTAAGAATTTTCCACAGTTTGCTGTGATCCACATAGGTGAAGGATTTGGCATAGTCAATAAAGCAGAAGTAGATGTTCCTCTGGAACTCTCTCCCTTTTTCTATGATCCTCAGATGTTGACAATTTAATCTCTAGTTCCTCTGCCTTTTCTAAATCCAGCTTGAACATCTGGAAGTTCTTGGTTCACATACTGTTGAACCCTCACTTGGAAAATTTTGAGCATTACTTTGCTAGCGTGTGAGATGAGTGCAATTGTGCAGTAGTTTGAGCATTCTTTGGCATTGCCTTTCTTTGGGATTGAAATGAAAACTGACCTTTTCCAGTCCTGTGGCCACTGCTGAGTTTTCCAAATTTGCTGGCATATTGAGTGCAGCACTTTCACAGCATCATCTTCTAGGATTTGAAATAGCACCACTGGAATTCCATCACCTCCACTAGCTTTGTTCATAGTGATGCTTCCTAAGGCCCACTTGACTTCACATTCCAGGATGTCTTGCTTTAGGTGAGTGATCACACCATCATGGTTATCTGAGTCATGAAGATCGTTTTTGTATAGTTTTTTTGTGTATTCTTGCCACCTCTTCTTAATGTCTTCTGCTTCTGTTAGGTCCATAGTGTTTCTGTCATTTATTATGCCCATCTTTGAATGAAATGTTCCCTTTGTATCTCTTATTTTCTTGAAGAGATCTCTAGTCTTTCCCATTTTGTTGTTTTCTTCTATTTCTTTGTGTTCATCACTGAGAAGGTCTTTCTTATCTCTCCTTGCTCTTCTTTGGATCTATGCATTCAGATGGGTATATCTTTCATTTTTTCCTTTGTTTTTAGCTTTAGAAAACCCTAAAAACACCACCAAAGGCTATAAGAGCTAATCAATGAAAGTAGTATAGTTACAGGATATAAAATAAACACATACCAGAGAAAAACTGAACCATTCCATGAAGAAACTTGTATAGGTAGTGTTCCTCGTGTAGTGAATATACATAATTAGCACCTGGTTAAGACTAGAGGTTCTCTTAGAAAGGTATTAGCAAAGAGTTGCTAGCACTATGTTTTTCTCACTTGTCATAGAGTGATATTGCTGCAGTGAATAGAACATGCAACCAGTGTTTTTCAAGCAGCTTTGAAACTTCACATACCTAGCTTTCACAGGAAGAAAATATTGCTCTTGCCAGCAGGCCCCAGTTTCTAAGGTGACAAACAGCACATGCTCTGCAGCTTCCAACCAGCTAAACACTTGCCTTATGCACATTGATCTTTAAGGAAGAATCTTGTATGTGCCAAGTGTTCTGCATCTGGTGAATGCATATGTGTTCTTACCTGTTAGGTTTAGCTGTTCTTTTAGAGAGCTTCTTAACACAGAGTTGCAAGAACTCAGTTTCTTCCTAAACTAAAAAATCACTTGTCCAAAAACATAGCTGAAGAGAATAGAACACAAGAAACCAGAGTATTTTTCAGACATCTTTGAAGCCCCAACTGCATAACAGCAAAGGGGGAAAAGCAGTTTCTGAGAAGCGAGAACACACATCTGAGACACACTGATCCATTCCATGAATGAACATGTGTGTACACAGTGTTCTGCATGTGGAGAATGCTTACCAGGGTTAGTACCCAGTAGGCCAAGATGTTCTCTTACAGAGCTAATTGCAAGAAATTGTAAGAACCTGTTTATTTCTAAAACTCACTTGTCCACCAAGAGACCATGCAGCTGAATAGAACACAAGCAGCCCAAGTGTTTTTCTGCAGCTTTGAGCCTGCAACTACCTAGATTTCATGAGGGTAAAATACCGCTATGTCAGTAGGTCCCAATTTCCCAGGTGACAAACAGCATCTTTCCTGCAGTTTCTGACTAGCAAAAACACGTATGTGAGAGACACTGAACACTTTCATGAAGAAACTTGTGTACATAGAGTGATTCGCATGTGGTCAATGCATACCAGAGTTAGTACCTTCTATGCCTAGGTATTCTCTTAGAGAACTACCAGCAAGGAATTGCAAGCACCCTTCTAAAGACTCACTTGTTTAATGAGACATTGTTGTAGTGAATATCACTCAAGCAACCAGAGTTGTTTTAATGCCGGAACTACATAGATTTCACAGAAGGAAATACTCCTTGTATCAGCAGGCACCATTTTAAAAGGTGAAAAACAGAATCTTTCCCTGCAGTTTCAAACCAGTGAAAACAACCACCCAAGACACGCTGAACCTTTCCATTAAAAATCTTGAGTGTGCAGAATGCTGTCTGTGTGAAGAATACATAGGTTATTACCTTGGTGGGCCTAGTTATTCTATTTGAGGGTTCCAAGCAAGGAACTACAAACACCATGTTTCCTTATAAAAACTCACTTGCTGAAACAGAGACATTGCTGAAATGAATGAACACAAGCAATCAAAGTGTTTTTCAGGCAACTTAGAGACCACAAATTTCTAGCTTTCACAATGGAAAAATACTGTTTTTGACAGCAGGTTTCAATTATGAAGTATTTGAAAGGATACACAGAATCCTTTCTGTGAATGCATAACTGGAAGCATTACTTGAATGCATACCTGATGCACCTAGTAAGGTCTAGGTGTTCTCTTAGAGATCTACATGCAAAGAATCACAAGCATCCAGTTTTTTCCCCTAAAAACTCACTTGTTCAATGAGAGACATTACTGCAGTGAATAAGACACGAACAGCCAGAGACTATTTCAGGCAGCACAGGAGCCACAATTACCTATTTTTCACAGGGCAGCAGCTTTCCCTGCCATTTCCAACAAGTAAAAACAAACACCTGACACACGGTGAATCCTTCCATGAAAAAACTTGCGTTCACTAAGGGTTTTGCACACGGCAAATGAATACTGAGCTAGTGCCTAATAAGGCATGGGTGTTTCTCTTAGAGAGTTACTAGCAGGGCATTGCAAATACACTGTTTATTCTGAAAACTCACTTGTCCACGGACAGAAATTGCTTTAGTGAATAGAACAAAGGCAGTCAGTGTGTTTCTCAGGCAACTTAGAGGCCACAACTGTATACCAGAGGGGAAAATACTGCTTTTGCCAATTGGTCCCAGTTGGCAAGGAGACAAAGAGCATCTTTCCTTGCAAATTCCAACAAGTAAAAACACAAACCTAAGACACACTGAACACTTCCATGAAGAAAACTGTACACACAGAATATTCTGCATGAGATGTGTGTGTATCTGATATAGTACTGAGTTAGATCTAGGTGTTCTCTCAGGGGGCTGCTAGCGAGGAGTTTTTATTTTAAAATGGACTTGTCCATCAAAAGTTATTGATGCAGTGAATTGAATACAAGCAACCAAAGTGTTTTTTAGACAGCTTAGAGAGCGCAGCTAATCTAGCTTTTTTAGAGGAAAAATATTTCTCAAAGTCCAATTTCCAAAGTGACAAACAGGATCTCTCCTGTTCTTTATACCAGGAAAAACATACACCTGGGAAACACAGAACACATCCATGAAGAAAATGTGCAGAAAATGTTCCACCTGTGATGAATACATAACTGAGATAGTAGTTAGTTATTAATGTTGGACCTAAATGTTCTCTAGGAGAGCTAGTAGCAAAGAGCTGTGAGCACCCTGAAATGTTTCTAAAAACTCACCTGACCTACAACAGATAAGCTGCAGTGAATAGAACAAGGCAATCAGAGTGTTTTTCAGGCATCTTAGAGGTTGCAATGAATTAGCATTCATATGGGAAAAATATTGCTTTTGCCATAAGGATTATATTTCCAAACAAGTTCTCTCGTGAAAGGTTGCAGTGTGCTTCTAAGTGTGTGTTATACAACTGCTTGCAAAGAGCAGGGAAACTTGCTAGGTGTGAACCTGGTCCATTCTTATTGCAAATTGCAGTGTGTTCTCACTTGGAATGCTGATGGAGGGCAACCCGAAAGCCGCGTGGAAAAAGCGTTGAATTTCTTTTCTGCTAGTCATTGCTGTAACATCTGTGGTCAAACTATCTCATTTTCTGAGAGAAACTGGCTGGTGGAACCTACTTGCCTAGGAGCTCAGCTTACAGCACAGTTCCGCCTATTCAGGAAAAACCAACCATCATGTACTCAGTACCACCCAGAGCACTCCCACCAAATAAGATTTCTAGTACATTCCTGGCACATCTTCAGTGTGTTCTAAGCATGTTCTTCAAATGCTTGGAAAGGGCAGGGGAAACTTCTAGGTGTAAACCTGGAAAGTCATTTTTATTTTTGCTGCTTGTAGTGCGTATGCACTCAGGATGTGACTGGATGGCAGCACAAAGCTGCCTTGAAACACCATTAGATTTCTTTATGCTAGTTTTTCCTGCAACATATTTGGTCAAACAACTGCATTTTCTGAGAGAAACTGGCTGGTGGTACCTACTTGCCAAGGAGCTCAGCACACAGTACATATTCACCTAGCCAGGGTAACCTAATTGCAGGGTACTCAGTACTCCCCCAACAAGTTTTCTCATGAAATGGTGCACGGTGTTCTATCTGTGAAAAGGCAGGGAATACATCAAGGTGGGGACCTGCAAGTTGGACCCTCTTGGTAAGCTTCACAGTTTTTTCCCTACAATCACTGAGGGATGGTAGCCTGAAAACAGCCTAGAGAGGTTGTTGTATTTCTTTCCTACAAGACTTCGCCCTAACATCTTTGGAGAAACACTTTTGTGAGAGAGGCAGGCTGGTAGAACCTGCTTGGTTAGGATCTCAGCTGACAGTACAGTTTCATCGTACATCAAGGTGTGGACCTGCATAGTCGATCCCTTTTGACAAGTTGCAGAGTTTTTACACTAGGATCACTGAGGGATGCAGCCCAAAATTTGCCTGGTAAACTATCGGATTTCTTCCTTGCTACTCATTCCTGCAACATCTTTGAACAAATAACTGTATTTGCAGAGAGAAACAGGCCATTGGTACCCAGTTACCTAGGAGCTCAATTTGCAGTGGAGTTCCACCTAGTCAGGGAAACCCCAACCATCGTGTACTCAGTACCACCAGAGCACTCCCACCAAATAAGTTTCCTCAAAACTGGGTGCAGTTTGCTCTAGGGGTGTTCTTCAAATGCTTGGAAAAGGCAGGGGAAACTTCTAGGTGTGAAACTGGTTAAGTTTTTTTTTTTTTTCTTTCAGTAATTGAACTGTTTTCACACTCAAAACACAATTGGATGGCAGCACAAAGCTGCCTTGAAACACCATTAAATTTGCTGATGCTAGCTTTTTCTGCAACATATTTGGTCAAAGAACTGTGTCTTATGAGGGAAACTGTCTGTGGTATCTACTTGCATAGGAGCTTAGCACACAGTAAAGATTCACTTACTCTGAGCAACCCAATCACAGGGTACTCAGTACTCCCAGAGAACACTCCCGCAAGACGTTTTCTCATGAAAGCGTGCAAGGTGCTCTGTGTTATTCAAGTGCTTGGAAACCATTTTGGTAAGTTGTATAGTTTTTTTTTTTTCCCTAGGATCACTGAGGGATGGCAGCCTGAAAGCTTCCTGGGGAAGTCATTGTATTTCTTTCCTACAAGACTTTGCCTGAAAATCTTTGGTTAAACACTGCATTTTGTGTGAGACAGGCTGGTGGAACCTACTGTGCTAGGATCTCAGCTGGCAGTACAGTTTCACTGAGTCAGGGAAACAAAACCTACTCCCAGAGCACGCTCCCCAAACAAGTTTCCTCATGAAAGAGTGCAAGGTGCTCTATGTTTTATTCACGAGCTTGGAAAGTGCAGGGAATACATCAAGGTGTGGACCTGCATAGTTGGTCCCTTTTGGCAAGTTGCAGAGTTTTTGCCCTAGGATCACTGAGGGATGTAGCCCGAAAGTTTCCTGGTAAACTTGAATTTCTTGTTATTCATTCCCACAACATTCTTGGTCAAACAACTGTATTTGCAGAAAGAAACAAGCCATTGGTACCCAGTTACCTAGGAGTTCAATTTGCAGTAGAGTTCCACCTCGTCAGGGAAACCCCACCATCATGTACTCAGTACCACCAGAGCACTCCCACCAAATAAGTTTTCTGGCACTTGGTGCAGTGTGCTCTAGGGGTGTTCCTTAAATGCTTGGAAAGGGCAGGGGAAACTTCCAGGTATGAACCTGGAAAGTCATTCTTTTCTGCTATTGAACTGTTTTCCCACTCAGGATGTAACTGGCTGGCCGTGCAAAGCTGCCTTGAAACACCATTAGATTTCTTTATGCTAGCTTTTCCTGCAACATATTTGGTCAAACAGCTGCATTTCCTAAGAGAAATATGCTACTGGCACCTACTTCCACAGGTGCTCAGCACGCAGTACAGATTCACCTAGTCAAGGTAACCCAATCTCAGGCAACTCAGTATTCCCAGAGCATACTTCCCAAACAAGCTTTCTTGTGAAAGATTGCAGTGTTCTTCTAATCTGTTATACAACTGCTTGCAAAGGGCAGGGAAACCTGCTAGGTGTGAGCCTGGAAAGTCGGTTCTTATCACAAATTGCAGTGTTTCTTCCTTGGAACGCTGATGGATGGCAGCCTGAAAGCTGCCTGGAAAAAGCATTGAATTTCTTTTCTGCTAGTTATTGCTATAACATTTTTGGTCAAACCACCTAGTTTTCTGAGAGAAACCAGCTGGTGTAACCTACTTGCCTAGGAGCTCAGCTCACAGCACAGTTCTACCTATTCAGGAAAAACCAACCATCATGCACTCAGTACCACCAGAGCACTCCCACCAAGTAAGTTTTCTGGTACACGGGTGCAGTGTTCTCTAGGGGTGTTCTTCAAACACTTGGAAAGGGCAGGGGAAACTTCTAGGTGTGAACCTGGAAAGTTTTTTTTTTTTTTTTTGCTACTTGAACTGTGTGTGCACTCAGAACATGAAGGGATGACAGCACAAAACTTCCTGAAACACCATTAGATTTCTTTATGCTAGCTTTTTCTGGAACATATTTGGTCAAACTGCATTTCCTGAGAGAAACTGGCTAGTGGTACCTACTTGCCTAGGCGCTCAGCATACGTACATATTCACCTAGTCAGGGTAACCTAATCGCAGGGTACTCAGTACTCTCAGAGCACTCTCCCCAAACTAGTTTTCCCATGAAAAGGTGCAGTGTGCTCTGTGTGTGTTCTTCAACTTCTTGGAAAAGGCAGATAATACAGCTTGAATTGAAGCTGGAAATTTGATCCTTTTGGCAAATTGCTGTGTTTTTGCCATATGAATGCAAAAGCATGACAGCCGGAAAGTTGCCTGGAAAAACAGTTGGATATCTTTCCTGCTAGTCATAGCCACAACATCTTTGGTCAAACAGCTGCATTTTTTTTCTGAGAAAATAATGGCTATATACAAGAAATTGACAGTTCACATTATTCTCAATGGTGAAAATCTGAAAGCATTTCCTCTAAGAACAGGAACAAGACAAGGATACCCACTCTTGCTTCTATTGTTCAACACAGTCTTGAAAGTTCTAGCTACAGAAATCAGAGAAGACAAAGATATAAAAGGAATCCAGATTGGAAATGAAGAAGTAAAGCTTTCACTATTTGCAGATGACATGATACTGTATCATCAGAAAATTACCTCATGATACCATCAGAAAATTACTAGACCTAAGCAGTAAATTTCATAAATTTGCAGGATACAAAATAAATGCACAGAAATCACTTATATTCCTATACACTAACAAGGAAACATCAAAAGGGAAATTAAGGAATCAATCTCAGTTACCATTGAAACAAAAAGAATAAAATACCTAGGAATAAACTTACAGACACAAAAGAGCTGTATACAGAAAACTACAAGACAGTGATGAAATAAATCAAAGATGACATAAACATAGGGAGAGATATTCTATGCTCCTGGGTTTGAAGGATCAATATTGTGAAAATGGCTATATTACCAAATGCAATCTACAGATTCAATGTAATCCCTATCAAATTACCAATGGCATTTTTTTCACAGAACTAGAGCAATACATTTCACAATTTTTATGGAAACACAAAAGACTCTGAATAGCCAAAACAATCTAGAGAAAGAAGAATGGAGCTCGAGTAGGAATCAACCTTCTTGTGTTCAGAATATACTACAGAACTGGCACAAAATCAGAAATATAAACCAATGGAGCAAGTTAGAAAGCCGAGAGATAAACCCACGTACCTATAGGCAACTTATTTTGACAAAGGAGGCAAGAATATACAATAGGGCAAAGATAGTATCTTCAGTAATGGTGATGGGAGAACTACACCTATGTGTAAAAGAAAAAAATTAGGACACTTCCTAACACCATACACAAAGATAAACTCGAAATGGATTAAAGACTGAAATATAATACCAGAAACTATAAAACTCTTAGAGGAAAACATAGGTAGAACACTTGATGACATAAATCAAACAAGATCTTCTATGATCCATCTCAGTGAATAATGGAAATAAATACAAAAATAAACAAGTGGGACCTAATTAAACTTAAAAGCTTTTGCACAGCCAAAGAGACTATAACCAAAGTGAAAAGAAAGCTCTCAGAATGAGCAGAAATAATAGAAAATGAAACAACTGACAAAGGATTAATGTCCAAAACAAACAACTCAATCAAAAAATGGGCAATAGACCTAAACAGATATTTCTCCAAAGAAGACATACAGGTGCCCAGTGAACACCTGAAAAGATGCTCAACATTGCTCATTATGAGAGAAATGCAAATCAAAACTACACTGAGATATCATCTCACACTGGTCAGAATGGCCATCATCAAAAAAACCCACAAACAGCAAGTGCTGGAGAAAGTGTAGAGAAAAGGGGAATCCTCTGCACTGCTCATGGGAATGTGAATTGATGCAGCCCCAATGGAAGACACAATGGAAACTCCTTTAAAGAACTAGGAATGAAGCCACCATCAGTTCATTTCAGTCGCTCAGTCATGTCCAGCCCTTTGCGACCCCATGGACTGCAGCATGCTAGGCCTCCCTGTCCATCACTAACTCCTGGCGTCCACTCAAACTCACGTCCATTGAGTCGGTGATGCTATCCAACCATCTCATCCTCTGTTGCCCCCTTCTCCTCCCACCTTCAATCTTTCCCAGCATAGGGGTCTTTTCCAATGAGTCAGCTCTTCACATCAGGTGGCCAAAGTATTGGAGTTTCAGCTTCAACATCAGTCCCTCCAATGAACACCCAGGACTGATCTCCTTTAGGATGGACTGGTTGGATCTCCTTGCAGTCCAAGGGACTCTCAAGAGTCTTCTCCAACACCACAGTTCAAAAGCATCAGTTCTTCGGCACTCAGCTTTCTTTATAGTCCAACTCTCGCATCTATACATGACCACTGGAAAAACCATAGCCTTGACTAGATGGACCTTTGTTTGCAAAGTAATGTCTCTGCTTTTTAATATGCTATCTAGATTGGTCATAACTTTCCTTCCAAGGAGCAAGCATCTTTTAATTTCATGGCTGCAGTCACCATCTGCAGTGATTTTGGAGGCCAAGAAAATAAAGTCTGCTACTGTTTCCCCATCTATTTGCCATGAAGTGATGGAACCAGATGCCATGATCTTAGTTTTCTGAATGTTAAGCTTTAAGCAAACTTTTTCATTCTCCTCTTTCACTTTCATCAAGAGGCTTTTTAGTTCTTCTTCACTTTCTGCCATAAGGGTGGTGTCGTCTGCGTATCTGAGGTTATTAATATTTCTCCCGGCAATCTTGATTCCAGCTTGTGCTTCTTCCAGTCCAGCGTTTCTCATAATGTACTCTGCATATAAGTTAAATAAACAGAATGACAATATACAGCCTTGACATACTCCTTTTCCTATTTGGAACCAGTGTGTTGTTCCATGTCCAGTTCTAACTGTTGCTTCCTGACCTGCATACAGATATTTCAAGAGGCACGTCAGGTGGTCTGATATTCCCATCTCCTTCAGGATTTTCCACAGTTTGTTGTGATCCACATAGTCAAAGTCTTTGGCATAGTCAATAAAGCAGAAATACCACCATATGACCCAACAATACTACTTCTAGTCATATATCCTTAGGAAATCAAAATTGAAAAAGGCACATGTACCCCAGTGTTCATTGTAGCACTATTTACAATAGCTAGGATGTGGAAGCAACCTAGATCCATCGAGAGATGAATGGATAAAGAAGTTGTGGTACATATATATATCTAATACTACTCAGCCATAAAAAGGAATGCATTTGAGTCAGTTTTAATGAGGTGGATGAACCTAGAGCCTATTATACAGAGTGAACTAAGTCAGAAAGAAAAAAAAAATTATATATTAATGAACATATGAATAATGTAGAAAAATGATACTGATGAACCTGTTTGAGGGCAGCAATGGAGATACAGACATAGAGAACAGAATTTTGGGTATGAACAGGGGGCAAGGAGAGGGTGAGACTAATGCAGGGAGTTGCATGGAAGCGTATACACTACCACATGTAAAATAGTTAGCCAATGGATATTTGCTGTATGACTCAGGAACTGAAACTGTGGCTCTGTAAAACCTAGAAGGATGAGAAACGGTGGGAGGTGGGAGCGAGGTTCAAGAGAGATGGGACAGCGGTATACCGATGGTTAATTCATGTTGATGTATGGCAGAAATGAAATCAATGTTTTAAAGCAATTATCCTTCAATTAAAAATAAATAAATTTATTTCAAAAATCCCTTTGGGCAGGATATATTAATATTATCAGAAATCACAGAGTTTACCAAGTTTAGGGATGAGCCAAAATGGCTTACTGACCCTTCCTTACAGGTGAAATCTAATCATTTTTCTGGGCTCCTAGAAGAAGAGCAAGGTAAACAAGCCTGCTTATTCCCTGACTTCCATATCCCCTTCTGATTTTAGACCCTAATGTCATTTTGTGTCCCAAGGGAATTTTAAAAATTCTATCCAGAATGGAATAGCTCTATAAATTCTGATTATTTTCCTTTCCTCTGGACACAGTCACTCTGGTGAATAGTTCCTTTCCTCTGGGAAAGACTTGGAGGAAGAATCACAGTATAGACTGGTAGCCATAATGCAGGGTTCCTTTCAAATCTGATCAACAAAGGTACTCTGGATCTAGTTTAAAAGAGTCCTTTATGCATACATGTGCTACTACTCCCTAGTCCTTCCCAGATTACATGTACCAAGCATAGCCTTCACAGATTTTGCATCTGTGTCATTGCTACAGACCTCCGGATCAATTAGTCATTGTCTCAGATGCTGTTAATTGAATTGCTTTGATTTACCTACCATTACTATGGCTTATCATGGTCATTGAATCCACTGTCTCTGTAGGTTGAGTCATGCCATCTGGTCCTGTTACTCCAAGAGTTCATGGTGACATCTTCTAGAATTGTCTAATATGAACTTCCATGGATGCTGGAACTGTTCCCCTGGTGCCTTTCTAAGTATCTAGGTCAGGGAGTTATCCTTGAGTATTCCTACTTAGGGCTAGATTATGAGTGGATTAACTGCACATGATAAATCTACGCCAACATTTCCACCCTTTAAAACCTTGGGCTTTTCCCTTTATAGTGTTTTAGGGAAGTGCCAGCATTTCAATGTCTTTGGCTGAAGGCCTCTGTGAATCCAGATTTCAAGTCATTTTACTGAAATAGTTTCACTGTTAAGCTTTAAAATGAATTGTTGGTTCTGTTTAATCCCCTGATTTATAAACACAGTCAGTCTGGTGTTTTAACTGGTCCTTTCTGATTCTAATATTCTTAACATAAGTCACAGGCAGGCTTCACAGACTCCTGCCAACTGCAAATATTCAAGATGCTGTAGTCTCTCAAGTGTGTCTGCAACCTCCCTGGGTAATAGAACTTGAGGTTCTCCTTCTGGGCTGTGCTTGGATGTCACTTAGTTTGGGGTCTAAGACAATAAGAAGAGCATCCCTTGAGACTCAACTGACCCAGGAGGAGTCATTGAACAGCTTTTAGAAAATAAAAGCTAGTCTGGTGGGGGGTAGGAGGTTCAAACATGCCACTCCAAATCTCAGGGTCCCAAATCATGACACTGTGAAGGATTTCCTTTTGATAACTTACAGTAAATGGTGTCAGATTCGTGATCTCCAAAGGAGAAAATTCTGCTTCAGAACCAAAGATGCAACTTCAGTCACTCAGAGCTTCGTGAGTCCTAAGTTTTATTAAAGTGAGAAGGGACAGCGAAAGCTTCTGACAGACATCAGAAAGGGGCAGAAAGAGTATCCCTCTTGCTAGTCTCATATTCTTTTTCATTTGGTTACTAACAATAGATCAAAAGAATGTCTCAAGGCTGTAAAGTTCTTTCCAGACTGACTCTCTCAACATGTATCTTAAGATAACAAGGTTAGTGGGAAGGAATGGGTTCTTGCTAAGGAGAGACATGTCATCAAGCAAGATCCATTGTTGTTATATAATCATTAGCACGGAGCTTAAGGAGAAACATACCCTTGAACAAGATGTATTGTTTTGTTGTGTAATCATTAGCTGTGGGCTTCAAGACAGTCTTAGGCAGAATAGACTGTTGCCATGGCAACTCCTCCTCCTCCTACTCGGGGTGGGGGGTGAGGGGGGACTACCTAAGATTGACTCTCTCACCTTCCTTATAATTCCCACTCTGCATCCAGTACAGAGTTTGGTAATAAAAACTGTTCTTACTTTACAAGTCAAGTAATCAAGTGAGAGAACATTGTGTATATTACTTTTCAGCTGAGAACAACTGTGATTGATTTCTGTGAATCCCTGCTAAACACTGCTGAGCTCATTGTACCATTTTAGCACATTCTTTAGATGCCCTTTTGTTTTTCTTAAATTTTATTTTAAAATTATTAGTAATTTTACATATATAAAAATCTATTATCTTTCAAATTCCTTTCCCATTTAGGTTATTACAGAATATTGTGCGGAGTTCCTTGTGCTATACAGCACGTTCTTGTTGGTTATCAATTTTAAATATAGTAGTGTGTACATGTCAATTCCAAACTCACACTCTTTCCCTTCACTCCACCCTTTCCCTGCTAATCATAAGTTCATTCTCTATGAATCTTTGCTTTATAAGTAAGTTCACTTATATTCTTTTAGATTCCACATACAAGTGATAATATGTGATTATTTGCCTTTGTCTGGCTTACTTCACTTAGTTGGCTTACTACTCTTTGTCGATGTTGTTTAGTCACTAAGTTGTGTCCAAATCTTTTGTGACCTCCTTGGATTGTAGCCTGCCAGGCTCCTCTTGCTTGGGATTTCTCAGGCAAGTGTACTGGAGTAGGTTGCCATTTCCATCTCCACAGGATCTTCCCAACTCAGGAACTGAATCCATCATGTTCTGCGTTGTAGGCGAATTCTTTACCACTGAGCCACCAGGGAAGCCCATGATAATCTCTAGGTCCATCCATATTGCTGCAAATGGCATTAGTTTTTTCCTTTTAATGGTTGACTAATATTCTATTGCATATATATACCACATCTTTATCCATTCACTTGTTGATGAACATTTAGATCGCTGCCATCTCTTGGTTATTGCAAACAGTGCTGCAATGAACATTGGGGTGCATGTATCCTTTGATCCATGTTTTTCTACAGATATATGCCCAGGAGTGTGATTCCTGGATCATGTGAAACTATTTTATTTTCTCAAGGAACCTACATACTGTTCTCCACAGTGGTTGTACCAATTTACATTCCCTGTGCCCTTTCGAAAAAAATATTCCTTTCCGAACAAAAACATGTTTAAATTAATTAAAAAGTAAATTTTGGTCTTATTAAAAAAAAGTTCTCAGAAATTCACTCCATAATGTCCAAATTTTCAAGACACTAGCTGCAGAGTGTAACATTTAAGCACAGAAGTTCTGAAGTACTTAAAGTCATATTTCCAGCACTTGAACTTTTTTTCTGCATTTTCCTAGGTCTTTAATATTGGGAAAGCCTCAGCTTTCTTATCAGTATAAAGGTGATAACAGCAGTACCTCCTTCACAGAGTACTGGAAGGACTGAATGATTCATCGTGTGCAAAGTTCTTAGCACATAGTCCTGCATAAAAGACAGCTATGATTGTAATCTATCTATGAAGAGGCCTGTAGAACTTGTCACAGACCAGGGACAACTTGACAATTCTGGTAAGAGGCAGAGATTAATGAACATGAAATGTTCACCATCATTCAAACACAGATTGAAGTAATCCAGAAGTAATTGCTGGAAATACAAAACTAGATACTTCTGACCCATCCAACTGACATCTGAAAACCTAATGTCAGGTTCAGAAGCTTGTGCTAAGTCTTGGAGGAGAAGTGCAAGCTGGCAGAGGCAGAAGAAAATGTCTCATGGCTGCCTCTGCCCCATTCCTCCAGTGGAGCACCCATCTAAGAGCAGGCTGGGCTGTCTTACTGAAGTCATAATAGGTGAGCTAGGAGACCTGATGCTTGTTTTCAGTAAAATGTGCTCAGTTCAAATTGATCAAAGTGGAGTGCAAAGTCTGTCCTCAGTGGTGGCCATTGGTTTGTGATCGTATTTGCTAAGCTAGGCTTTTACTTTAGTTTGGGGCTGCAGTCTTTTCTCACAGAGTGGCTATTCAGACTTTAAAAGTAGTCAGTTCTCCCTTCCACGTTCATGGATAGTGGAGGGGCAGAAACCCAGAACCCTGCTCATACTATTTAATCACATCTGAACTGTAGGTGAGGCCCTGGGAACCGGCACTTGCCTCCCTGCTTGGCTAGAGTGGGATTTCAAGCTCTTCAAGGGCAGAGGTGGGTGTGTTGTTTGGGCTTTCAGGGGAGTCTCTGTTTCTGGACTTCATCAAGAGTGGAGAAGGGCATATACTCTGAACATAGGTCACTTGTAACCTCCCCCCTCTTTCTTAACATTTGCAGAATCTGCCTCTGGGTAGGGTTAGCAGAAGGGTGAGCCTCTGAGAAGGGCAGTTGATGTTACACCCCCACCGGTGGGAAGGCCCCCCACCCATGTGGACCTCAAAGCCCATGCCTTTTCCCAGCCTCCTGTTTGACCATTCAAAACAAGAAAGATACCTACTCTTGGCTCAAATATTTCTGACAACATGTGCGTTTATTTGTATTAGAAGTACAAACGTAGGAATCCAAATACAAATACAGAGGGCAGCCTAGCCCACCCCGAGCAGCGCACAGTGGGGGCCAGACTGGCGAAGCAAGGTGTAGTGCCTCCCGTGTCTCAGTGCTGCCCGCATTGCCAAGGCACGTTGGACACAAGTGTGCCCACTTGTCTCTAGGAAATCACGAGCCGCACAACTAGCAGGGAGTCACATCCTTGACAGAGAGGAGGAGGACGGCAGGACCTCGGACCCAGAGCCAGAGCCTTCAGGCCCTCATGGGATGACAGTAAAGCAGGGGCTGTTGGATGCCACTTGATGAAGGCCGGGACCCTCAACCCACTTGCCTAGAAAGGGACCAGGGCACATATTTGGCCAGGGCAGGTCACCTCTCAGGACCAGGTCTCTACTCTGAGCCTCTACACTGAGTGCTCAGTGCAGATGCCAAGAAACCCTCAGATTCTGAAGTCTTTCTCCTCTCTCCCACTGGGAGGAGATGAATTCACAGGCAGAAAGGAGTCCATCCAGGCGGAGAGCAGATGTGCACAGCTTCTCTGCCTTTCTGCCTAGAGCATCTCCTAGGGCACCTGACAGTTTTCCTTTATACACATGTTTCAAAAAGAGACTACTACACATTATGGTTAACTCATACATGTGGCACAGTTCACGCTAAGCCTGGTACTTTCTCACAATATACATGAAATCTGTGTCCTAAACAAGTGTTACAGTGGCTATTTGTCACCTATATCTTGAAGAACTACTTTTGGCTTATCAGTTGAAATAGACCACTATGCACAAATGACCAAGAAATAACTTAAGTGTGCCCTAGTGAAAATGTGATGGTCTGCTCTCAGCAGAAGGCAGCCTCATTTGGACTTCAAAACAATTTCTGATCAGTTATTTAAGCTTGATTTTCTTTTTAAAGAAAAAATGTGGCCCCACATTTTCAGGAAATAAAAAGATAGTTCTTCTATCTATTTCTTTCTTTTTTTCCCTAAAAAGAAACAGCTTGAGAAGCTAATATGCTTTCATTAGGAAACTGTGCTCCTTTCTACTTGTTTCAACTATGTTTAGGGTGGTAGGTAGAATAATACACACGCTAATAACTTGTTCCAGTTTTACCACTGTACATAAGGATATAAACACACACATCACTGCATGTAAACACAAGATGGCCACTTACTCCTCACAAAACAATCCAGGCCTAATCCCTGAAAATTGTTGCTACTTAAGAACTTTCCACAGAGAATTCATTCATGAGGAATGAACCTCTCACTTAGTTCAGGAGCTGCTTATAAGGAAAAACATGTCATGTGGTTGCACAAACATATGCTTGTAAACGTTGTCCACTAGCACAAAATTAGTCATTTTGAAGGTCAAGAATGATCAAAAGTTTCCTTTTAAATGTTTTCATAGAAGTAGGCTGAACAGCTAATATAATAACAAATACTGTAAATTCCTTTAATATGTTTTACTTGTGTCTGTTTCTATCCAAAAGTAAAAATCTCAAGATATATTAGAAAGAGTCAAAGGTTAGACCCAAATTATATAATAAGAAGCATATTGATTGTCTGTTGGGGCTAACAGAAATCTAAAGTGTACACAGAAGCATTAATTTTAGGGAAAAATGATAGATAGTTCTTAGCTAATTTAAATGTTAACTTCTTGAAAAGGAATAAAAAACATCAAGCACCATAAAAACAACAAAAAACAAGCCAAAACAAAATAAGAAACAAAAACACAAACCCACAAGCCACCAAAAAACAATTAGGTGGAATATTCTCCTAAGAAATAATTTCAAATTCTGATTGAGGCAGGGTAGACAAACAGGACCTCTGGGACAAAGTATAGTTCTGGAAATGTTTTAGGAAAGCAAATATTTGAGCTGTGTATTTAATATTTAAACTGAAATAAAACTTTTTAAAATTTTCTCTTAAGTTCGAATTTTGTTTTTGTTTGGAAAAGACATTAAACTTTCATGTTGATTGAATAGTTAAGCACTAGGATGCATGCATGTATGCTCAGCAGTGTCCGGCTCTTTGTGACCGATGGACTGTAGCCCGCGGGGTTCCTCTGTCCATGGGATTCTCCAGGCAAGAATACTGGAGGGGGTTGACATTTCCCATTCCAAAGGGATCTTCCGGACCCAGAGATCAAACCTGTGTCTCTTATGTCTCCTGCATTGACAGGCAGATTCTTTACAACTGTGAAACCCAGGAAGCCCCAAAGCACTAGTAAGTGTGTGTTTGTGTGTGTGTGTGTGTTCAGTCCTGTCTGACTCTGTGACTCATGGACAGGTTCCTCTGTCCATGGAAATTTCCAGGCAAGAATACTGAAGTGGGTTGCCATTTCCTTCTCCAGAGGATCTTCCTGACCCCAGGGTCGAGCTCATATCTCTTGCATCTCCTGCATTGGCTGGCAGGTTCCTTACCACTAGCACCACCTCAGAAGGCCAGCACTAGCGTGGAAACTGGAAAAGGATACATAGATGATGATATAATGATGATGATGATGATGGGGATGGTGGAGCTGGTGGTGATGATGATGGTTATGATAACAGTGATGATGATGATGATAATGACAATGCAGCACAATTCATTTCTTCTGAAATCCTATCATATTCATCTGCCAACTTAAAAATTTGGTCAGCAAGTTAAATGAGCTTTCTGTCAATATTTATCATTTAATTACATTGAAAGTCACTTCAGAATGCAGTTTTTCTTTTTTGTTTAAACTCTCTGTAGCTTCCAGGGTCACCCTGCCCTAACCAGTGCACGAACGCAGTGAATGGGGCAGGTTAGCTGATTGGTGGATGCATTGACTGGAACTGCTGCAGCTAGTTAGGGTGATGAGGTGTTCTAATCTCAGCAAAGTGACTGAAATGCCACTCTGTGTGTTGAGTGGCTTTCACCTGTCAGTTGACAAAGCTGACACCCCCAATCCTTCATTTTGTAAACAAATAGCCAATGAAAACAAAATCTGCTGTAATAAACAAGAAGAAAATCAAAGCGCTCATCATTTGCTCCTGAAAATCAGTCTGGCATTGAGTTCTTCTGCTTTTTAATGGAAAACAGGAGCTTTAATACTTCTTGTGGAAAAGTGGTTATTGGGAAAAATAAAGAATCTCAAAGAGCTAGAAAAGAAGAAAATATAATAGCCACCTTCTCAGTCGGGGGGCTTCGTTATTGGCAATCCATATTCACTGTGCTTTCCAATCTGCCCAGTTTAAACTGTTCAGCAGTTAGAGAAGACCATCCTTCCCTGCAGAAACCACTCTCATCCTCACATTGTAGAACAGTCCACTGGGCTGAGAAAATGTTGTGTTGCGCTTATAAATGCAAAAACAAAAAACAAAAAACAAAAAAAACCCCTAAGGTGGTAGAGGTAGGTGATGATCTGAATAATTCAAGCAAAGCAACTTTACATTTCCCTCTCATTACCTGAATGGTACATTCAAATATGTTGCTTTATGTGTGTGAGTGTACGTGTGCATTGTGAGGATGCTCCTGTGTTTTATCTACCTAATTGTTTTCTAGCTCATGTTCCTGTATAATACAATTTTAAAAACTGGGTTAGTTCACTCGAAACACTGAAGACTTGTTAGTAAATGTACTACTTTCTCAGGACTGATATAAACTGGTCTAAACTTTGGTTTTTATGTAGGCAGAGTAATGAGATTTAAGATGTTTCATTGACAACATTAAAAACAAAAGCATCATTTAACTAGACATTTTGAAAAGGAAGTAGGAAACATTCTCTTTTGATCTAAATAGAACTAGACTAGGTTTATATCCTGGAATTGCTAAGTTTTAATCAGAAGAAATTGTAAAAGAAGGACTGGGAATGTCTAATGGCTGCTCTTCAAAGATTAGCAGGTTTTTAATTTTAAAAGCCAAAGTTTTATTTTCCATAGATATGACTGGCTAAGTTGCTTATCTATTATCTCAACCCTTATCTCAGTCTTTTATAGTGTTTTATCCGCATAATGATAGAAATCTGTTTTTACAGTAAAAGGTAAGTTAACAAAGAATTTGAGAAGGGGTCATTTAGCCTGAACTTTTATTTTTGGTTCTTTGGATATGATTATACAATGTGGCAGTACTGTTAAGTTGCATGAATCTGAAGGTTTTCCACAGGCAAATTTGAGGGGAAAAATGTACAGATTACATGCTATTTCAGTTTTCGGAAATTTGAAGGGGACTTCAACAGAAAATTTTGAGTTTCACATTACAGTGTGTTTACCATCTGATTCTTTCTTTCTTATTTACAGACATCTTTCTGAATATTTTTAAATGTGATGGTGTTCTGAAGTCTAATTGTAAATATTTCAATGTGCATTTACATCAGATTATCCTTATCTCAAGTCATTCACATTTTGTCTTTTTATAGAAATTGAGGATGAAATTTCATATGTATATAAATTTCAGAACACTTCAGACAGTAGCAAGATCATGGAGAGAATTAAAAATGTTTGTATTTTGAGAGCACTCATTTGGTATAGCAAGTATAATGGCATGGAGACTAGTTAGAGTCCTTCAAGTCTTCAAAGGAAATCACAGAAATTTTTCAGTTAAGCCAAGATAAAAGTGATAAAAATGAGGTTTGTATTTGTTTTGAGTCGTAGCCCTTTTAATAAAGAATGCCCTGTTGTAGCAAGTATCCACCAATGCAAAATAGGGTTATCAATTATCACTCTCGCCTCCAGAGTGTGATAATTTGCAGAGGAACAAAAAATCTGTCTACACATTTTTACTACAGCAAGCTGTGACTAGATAAAAAGACTTGGTGTGAAGGTTCTAAGTGAACACTCACATCCTATCACAAGCACTAATGTCACTGACTTTTAGATTGGCCCCAGTTTCTCATATGTAGCCTGAAAATGCTTTGTCATAAAGGAAAGGCATTTCTTCAATTAAAGAGTCCACAAAAAATGAGTTTTTAACTGATTTGATAATACAGTTAAGGATAAAACTGTTGGGCACATGAAGAAATCTTCACCATTCATAAATGCTAACTAAAATCTGGCCTGAGATATATATGATCATAGGAAATGGAAAATCTACACAATATATGCAATTTAAGATTTATTTGTTACTTTAAGGCATATGCTGGGTAAATTAGGGACAGTATTGACTGGGTCTAGAGTAAGTTAGAGCTATATTTTCCTTCTCAGTCATGTATATGACAGTCTCTGTTGTGGCCTGTGGCATTCAGACTTTGCAGAAACTGAAAATTTCTAGGATCAGAAGATGCATTTTGCTCTAATTCCATTGGTGTGAAATTTCTTTTTTCTCCGTCCAGCCTAGATGCAGCTTAATAGAGCCTGTCACGGTTCTAAGTATGAGCTGTGGTGGTCAGAAATTAGATATTTTTGTCAAAATGTGGAACAGTCATCTCCTTAATTTAGTGTTTCTAAAAGTGAGGAACACAGTAGCACTTTTGGAATGCAGGTCACTCAACTTCCCTACAGCCACCATCCAGCCACCAAATATCATTCCCCATTCTACATGCAAAGCAATCTGGGTGGAGCTGTAAGGATGTAGTATCTGTGAACAGTCTTGCACAATGCTCACCATACATACCCTACTAACCAAGCATACTGGTGAAAGAGAGTCCTTCAGTTAAAGAGTAATACATTCCCCTCATACTATCCCAGTGCCCATCCTCTTTCTTCTTCCATAATGTAAACTCATACCTACTTAAAAGCATGCCCCTGAACCCTGCACCTGTGTGAGGTACATGTCAATTTCCTTTACTGTAGACTGGTATGGTTTATCTGGGGAGCTGGGATCAACAAGAACTTAAATGGGCAAGTTGCAGAGAAGCAGGCATTGGTGTGTTCTCAGGGAATAATTTCGTTCTTTTTAGTAAGATCCCGTAGTGGATAGATGTGCAGAAATCCAGTTTAGGCTCTGTGATCTGTTACACTCTCTTGAGATGAATGTTCTGTTTCATGGAAAAGGAACCATAAACTAGTGTGTTTAAATCATCAGAATGACTGATACAAGGAGAGAGAGATTGGTTGGATTCAGAAAACACAGATGATCCTGTACTTATACTTTCATAAGAGTTGCCAATGAGCTCAATTATTGAATGGCCTTGAAACAAGAGGCCTCAGTAAAAAATTTTAGAGGTAAAGTTGGACTTAATATGTGTGATAAAAATGCTTTTAGGCTATTTTCCTCCCAAGAATTTCACTGAAAGATTCAGCTCCTTCCAGAACGTTTTAAAAAAAGAAATAATGAATGGAAATTTTCATATTGCTATAAAGTTGAGAATTGTGTTTGAAGAAGAACCTTGGGATGCTATCTCTGGGTGTTTAGTTCGTCTGGTGGGGTGTGGTCAGGGCACCTCCAGAACCCCTCCCTGTTGTTGAGTGAGTGGGAGATTGATGCCTGAGGGAGAGGACGAGACTGCTAGTAGGTACAAGTCTCCAATAGCACAGAAATTTCTGTTGGGCTAATAGATTCAAACTGTTTCTCCACCAATACTTACTGTTTTTTGTGTTTTAAATTGGACTTTCAAAATAAAAATCAGTTGGCTTGTGGCCTATGTAGTAAGTATCAAATCAAAAGGTATGGAGGGAGTTGACAGGAAGTAACTCAATGTCTCACGTTATATAGACTTTTCCTTGAAAACTGGGTGATAAAGATCAGTATATTTGCATTCACTTGATGTTCATAAAAATAGACTCATCTAATTTCAACTCATCTGGTCTCTTCCACTCCCATGTTTTCTGTGTCTAGTCTGCATTCATTAAATTGTATGAATTAGCACTTTTATATACTTTTCCTGCATAATGTTTTACCTTTTTTTCTGAATAATAATAGTATGCACAATACATAATTAAAATAAACATATGGTTTCCAATAAAACAAATTCAATTTTCTATGTGATAAAGATGAGAAGCAGAGTTAGTACCAAAATTTTGATAATGGCAAAGCATCTGTTAAACTAATGGTAGGACTTTTTTTTTTCCCCTATCTATGGTGGAAAGCTTCTGAAGAGTCTTGTGAAGTATGTACTAGCATCCAGTTATAACAAAGAACTAACATCAATAAGCAAGTTTGCTTTGTGTTATAAAAATATCAAAAGAGTACTAATTTCAAGGTTTCTTTTCCTTTAGAATCTTGCTACCTACCCTTATTCCAAAATATAAAATAATTTTTTTTTCATCAAAATATATCATTGATGATAGCCATGGCCCATTGTTTTGCATCTAAAATTGATTTGACTTGAAAGTTAATATTCACTAAGAAAAATTTGTACAAATTCTATCTACATTTCTTTTACATTCTGGAAAACAATTTCAAAACCAAAGCTTGTGAATGCTATATACCTTTCTTTGCAAGGTAAAGATAATCATTGAACCCATAATAGAGTATACCCTGGGGTTGCTTCTTGGTTTAGTAAAACACAATTCTTAGGATAAAATGTTGAACTTATGATGTTCAGAGATAGTAAACATCTTTGACTTCAGCAACATGAGAATTTTGAAAATCAGACTGTTTCCTCAACTGAAAACTTGTGGATGAAACAGATATAACCTTTCCAAACTTAGGGTGAGGTTATTAGATAAAAGTACACCAACCAGTGAAGGTGGTGACAGAGCAAAGAGGCCACAGAGAGAGGAAACTGGGTGGTAACTCACTGCAGTTCACACTTGAACTCAGACTGCCAGTGGCTGAGGTCAGCATGAGTGTCTCGGTCAGCAGCAACTCTGAGTGACTGGGCGCCAGTGCTGCCGAGGGCCCAAATACAAATACAGAAAACGGTGGAGTCTGAGAGAGCTTCTCAGATATTTGCTTGTACGTTTCACAGATTTCTTCACAAAAGAAAATTGGGAACTGCTTCCAATATCCAAAAAACATTTATAAATATCACCAAGCTACAGATTCAGTAAAGGATTAGCAAGAAGATCACTTTAACACTCAGTTAACTTGTGTGTGCACACGCATGTATCTGTGGGTTTGAAATACATAATAGAAATATTTGCCACATACTCCTACACTGCTCAAAAGTGATGTATTTCAAATAAAGTGAGCAGTGTCTTTCCTTGCTACTCCAGTTAGTCACTACTGGTCTGGGGACGGTGAAAGTTTAGAGGGGAATCTAACACTCTTCACTTATCACCTGGAAGAAGAGTTAGAGATAGAGGTATCCCACCCAATAAACCAAGTTGAAGAGCAGGAATGATGTAGGGAAAAAGACCCGTGAATATGAGTCCAGTTCCAAGATGTCTATGTGAATATGTCCTTTTCTCCAAGATCCTGATTTGCATTCTTCATAGCAGCAGAAGAAACTCTGACAGTCTTTGCCATCCAAACACTCGTAGACACAGGTATCTTCTAATTCCTGCCAGTACACGGAATTGTTTAGAGTAACTGTTACAGGTGGTGGTGGCCTCATGTCAAGGAGAGAATAGTTCTGCAGACAACAAGAGCAACACAAAAATCATCATGAAATGCATCAAAGACAGCTCGAGATGAATCAAGCAATATGCATAGATTATACCTGTCCACAAATAATGATGACAATGCTATGCCCCATGCCTGCTCCCCTATCCCTGCTATGGAGAGTTCAATCTTTGCAAATCTAATGGAAAAACAAAAAACTAGAGTTCAGTTTTCGAAACTTGTGTTTCTCAGATTACTGATAAGGGAGATTCAGTATTTTTTCAAATGTGTATTAGACATTTCAAGACTCTGTTCTGCCTACTTCTCTGCTGATTTGGAGTATATATGCACACACATTATATACAATTCTTCAAATGTTAAACAATACTTATATCAATTTGTAGAGAAATAAATTCTTTCTAATTAGCAGAAAGTTAAAAAAGCTACGGTGTATAGGAATGATAAGAGAGAATCTTCTTGGTCCATGTAATTCAGGTTAAAAAATGAACTTTCACTGTGTGAACGCCAGACAATGCTTGTCATCTCTTGACAGTCAAAAATTGTATACAATAGGAATGTTTTGTTTTCTACTTCACAAGCTCTCTTCCTGATGTGGAGAAGTCAATATTTGGGCAGATAAGGTGAGGGGATGACTTATAGTCACTCATAAATGAGAGGAATCATTCTTAACCTTGAGTAATGGCTTCAAATAGACTTGTCAACTCTTCAGGCAGTTGAAGAACTGTTCCATACAACTAGAACTGTGTACTAAATTGAAGTTTTTAGACAGGATCAGTTCAGTTCAGTCACTCAATCACTCAGTCATGTTCGACTCTTGCAACCCCATGGACAGTAGCACACCAGGCTTCCCTGTCCATTAGAGAGGACATATTTCTAAGTTTGACAGAATAATGTATGAAAGCTAAAAACCACAGTTGTCTTTCTGTTCTAATTTTATTTATACTGCAGAAACTGAGGATCTGAGGTGTCAAAGGAAAGCGTGTGTGTCAATGGAGGCTGAAATCAAGGGAGAGGGAGGCACACAAGCACATTGCTTAATGCTGGGAGAGAGGCTTTTCAGAATTCATCATGAATATTATGCATATTTTAAAATATATCATTAATATATTATTAAATATTTTAATACATATTATTACATTATATTAATGTGATATATTTATATATCTATAATATATAAAATATATATTATATATAATGTATACTGTATATACAATATTTACATATATATTATATATATACTATATATAATTAATATGTAATTAATATGTTAATATGTTACAATATGTAATATGTATATACTGTACATATGTACATATGTTATATGTAATATGTAATTAATATGTTACAATAATATTAACACTTAATGCTGGGAGAGAGGCATTTCAGAATTCATCATGGATACTATGTATATTAAAATATATATTATTAAAATGATATTAAATACTTTTAATATATATTATTAAATTATATCAATATAATATATTGATATATCTATAATATATAATATATATTATATATATTACATATATACAATATTGTATACTGTATATACAATATATATAGTATATATATACAATATATATACTATATATATACACATTATATACATATATATATGTATCATATTATATATAATACATATATAAATATATAATATTAAATAATATATATGATTATAATATAATATATTTTAATGATATATATTGAAATATTTAATAATATATTAGCAATATATTTAAAAATATATATAACATTCATGATGATTCTGAAAGGCCTCTCTCCCAGTGTAAAATTAATTATTGTAATTAATATGTTACAATAATATTATAATATTACAATAATTATATGGTAATAATATTACAATATTATACATATTGTATATATGTAATATATAGTGTATATATATAGAATACATATAAAACACATATACATATAACATATGTATATAACATGTACACACAACATATACATACATATATGTATATATAGACACAATATATATAATATTTATATATATTATACAAAATATTGTAATATTATTGTAAAATTATAATTATTGCAATATTGTAACATATTAATTATAATAATTAATTACAATTATCAATATAATATTCAATATACTATATTGGATATTATACTGCACATATATTGTATATTAAATAATATACAATAATTAATTACAATAATTATTTACAATAAATATAATTTCAATATTGTAATATTGTAATTATTGTAATATTATAATTATTGTAATATTTTAATATTGTGATATTATTGTAATATATTAATATTGTAATATATATGCAATATTGTACAAATAATATAATAATATATTACATGAATTAAATTAATATATTATATTAATGTTTATATCATATATAATATATATGATATATTATATTGTTAATATATTGTTAATATAATATACATAATATATAATATGGTTATATTATAATATAATATATAATATATAATATAATATATTGTTAATAAAAATATATAATATATGATATATATTATATATGATATATTATGTATGTTTATTATAATATTTATTATTATATATAATATATATAATGGTATATGTATTATATAAATATAAATATATTATTACATAATATATAATATATAATCATATAATATATATAATATATAAAATGATATATATAATATATTGGATATATTATTTCCAATATATAATATATTGGATATAACACTGTATATATAGTATATTATATAATATACAATAATTAATTGCAATTAATAGAACTACAATATTGTAATTACTGTAATATTATAATTAGTGTAATATTTTAATATTGTGATATTATGTAATATATTATTGTAATATATACAATATTGAATATATATAATATATAATATAATATTAATGAACTTCTCTGGTGACTTAGAGGATAAAAGCATCTACCTGCATTGCAGGAGACCCAGGTTCAATCCTTGGGTCATATTAATTTAATCATATTGATGTTTATATATATTATATATATAATATTATATATTATATTATATTGTACATATATAATAGTATATTACATATTATATTATATATCATATATAAAATAATATATAATGATATATATCAAATATGATATTATAACACATGATATATATTTTAATATTATAGTACTATATTATATATAATATTCATTGTTACATTTTATAATATATATTATATATTAATTATATATAATATAAATAATAACATATGTATAATAAAAATATAATATATATAATATATGGTATATAATTATATAATATATAATATATATAACACATATTATATGTTATTATAATCTATTATACTATATCATATATTATACATAATATATTGATTATAATTAATATATCATATATATCATATAATAATTATAATATATATCATATATATTTAATATTTAACATAAATATACTATATTATATATGATATATTATATATTATAATATGTAGTTATATATTATATAATATTATATTATATGTAATATTATATTATATATAATTATATAACAATTATATAATATATTATGTAATGTATAATTATATAAAATTATTATTAATTATACTATATATTTATTATATAGTATATATATAAAACCAAACCCCATAATTACAGGGAATATGGTACCTTTTTCCTTCTACTTCTGGATGTTACATTAATTGGTTATTTTTCTAGCTGTGTGGAGTCAAGTCAGAGAGAAGCAAGTAGAAGTGTAGAGCATTCAGTGTCACTACTGGTTCCCTTTGGGGCATCCTTTTAATTGGGAAATGTCTGTGTGAGCAGTAACCTAAATCAAGATGCTCTGGGCCAATAGCCAGTCAGGGGCCATGGTGCAGCTGTCTACTTTCCTCTATAATTCTAGACAAGGAGAAGAAATAAAAACCTTGGTGTCCCTCCAGTTCTAGTGTAGGTACATGTTCTCCAGGTTAATGTTTCTTAAACCTGAGTCGGTGTAAATTTCACCTGAAAATTTGCTGAGAAAAGCAAATTCCTCATTCAACTCTAGTGCATTTGAGGAATTTGCTTCTTTTTGATAATCTTCAATTAGAAAAATCTGCTTTTATTAAATAATTGTACACGTGCTTTGACAGTGTTCAGCCAGATTTTCATCCTTTTATTTCTTCAACCTTTTTTACCTGTGTAGTGTCACACAAAGATGTCCAGCCATTACAAGCAGCCAGGACCAACACGAGGAGCTGACTCAAAATGGGCATCAGAAGTCTCTGCAGGGATGGAGACAGCTCACTAGAGATTCAAAGGATGCCCAACGAGGTAACAGGCTAAAAAGCATACGTTTTCTGGGGACAAGGGAGAACTATATACCTCACTTCTTTATTTAGAGAACTAAAATCCATGATCACTGAAACAAATAAGAGATCTCTAGTTATATCTTTATAGCTCACTGTTGTAAAATGACATATTACAATATTGAAATAAAACTTATAATGTTAAGAACTGTAAATAGCCATATGTTAAAATGTTTAAGTAGTTCTTTAAATGCAGTCCTCCCATTTGTCAATATAATTTCAACTATGCCCCAAGAGAGATTTTAATTAATGAATCTCCAGGGTCATCTTCAGCCCAGCTAGTCCCTGCCTGACTCACTCCTGTTTTGCTTCTTTGTATAATGCAGTTCCTTGACTTCCTCAGAACCACTGCACTTCCTGGGCAACAAATACTACTGCATACTCAGAGTGGACTAGCCTTGCATTTTATGGGTTGGGTAACTGAGGCACAGAACTCTTTGGACAACTTGCCCCAAAGCAACATATGACCCTCAGGGGGCCAGCTCCTGTCCTGGTTACTGAGAGGCTGTTCATCTCTGCTTTTCCTTTTTGGGGAGAGTGATCCCTTAACTAACCTGACACTAGATATTTCAGAATAGAACTGAAGACATTATCATCCAACAGTTGAAATACCCCAGTTTTTTTTTTTTTTTTTTTTGTCTTCTGAACTCCTGTTGAAGACTCTCTGATTATGTCTTGCTAGCTGGCCTGGAGCCCTTTCTGTGAATTGTTTCTGTATGCACATTCTTTAGGGTCATTACATTTTCCAGCTTAAAAATTTCTTCCAGTTTTGTGGCTATTTTTTTCTCTATGTTAAAACATTCTTTATTACTTTTGACTGTATCATTTCTATATCGAAGATGTCAATATTTCTTCCTCCACTCTTAGCCCCCTGGCTGTGTGTGATAATGTATTTTCTGGGCCTCATACTATTTGTTCTGACTTGTCTCTGTTATTTAGCATCCCCCACTTCCACCCCTTCCCATTACCTTTCAGTCTGTTGCTATTTGGCAGCATTTGCTGGCAAAATCTATGTCCACTGTGGCTTCCCACAGCTAAAAAAAATGGCTTCACCTCTGTCAGAACTATAATGATACATACTAGCAGAGTATAGATAATTATACAATTTCCTGATGAAATTGACTGAAATGAACTGAACATAAGATGCTGATTAGCAGCTAGAAAACCACCTATTGTGTACGGGTGGGCATAAAACATTCAGTGCTATTTGTGACTTCTTATGTACAAAGGAATAAAAATAATTAAAGTAAAAGCTGTCATATGGTAAAAGTGGTAGCTCACGATCAGTGCTTTAAAGACATGTTTTTCAATTTTTCAATAGAGTCTTACATTAAGCTATATATTAAAAATTTCAGGTAACACTAATAATTAAATGCAACAATTTTTTAAACTGTGAAGGTTCGGTCAATACTTATAGGACTTTACTTTTCCACATCTCAGTGTCCTTGTCAGTAGAATGGGTTTTTGTGAGGATAGAATGAGTTGATAAATGAAAGTATGTAGAATATGTTGTCAAACAGAGTTAGCACTCAAAAGAAAGTCAGGGAGAGCTATGTCATTCTGAAAATAGGAAAGGACTTCCAAGCAGGACACAAGAGGCAGATACCACAAAAGGAAATGTTGATAGATTTGACAACAGGAGATTGAAGACACTGCATGTGGAAAAAAGCACAAGAAATTGCAGTGACAGCATTACTAGTGAAATCTGTAATAAAAACTACATAAAAAACCAGATTAATATCCCTAATATATTCTATATGTGATTATATAAATTTTACATTGTATAGAATACAATAAATATAACCAGCAGATTGCTACTTTAAAAAACTTAAAGGATAAAAATGTTATAAAAATTGTACAAAAATTTTATAAAAACTAATGGACAGAAAAAACAATTCACAGGAATATGTGAAAATAAAAAATAAACAAGTAAAAAAGTGCATTAAACTTTATCAATAATCAAAGCAATGCCAGTAGGAATAGTTTGTAGGAGTTGTTTGTATATTCAACTATCCAAATAAATGCAGGGAGAGTGACCCACATTGAGCAGTGAGTGACTCACACTGCTAACAAAACTGCTGGAATGCGATTTGGGAAAAAACATGCAATTCTTTGGCCCAGGCATTCTCCTTCTAGGAATTAATACTAAGAAAATAGTCACAAGTATGTACAAAACTGTAGTGATAAAAATATGTTTAAAAGTGAAAAGTTGTGGATTAGCCCAGTGTCCAGCTGAGATCATCTGTGCGTGCATCAGTCATGAACGTATGATGCAATCATCAAAATGATCCTATAAATTAATATTTTGACCAAAAAGTGTATTCAGAACATAATTTTGAGTTACAGAAATATGTATGCTATACATTAATTCCTAAGTAGAAGTGATTTTTTTCCCTTTATTTTCCAAATTTTCTAAGTTGAACATTCCTTTGTAAATACATTTTTTAAGGGAGTACATGCATTACTCTTTGGTCTTCAATAGATGCACCTGTAAACAATAATATTTTTCAATTGTAGTTTACACAGAGTTCTCAGAAGTATTTACACTTGCAATGCTATACGTACAGAGGGGGCTTGTAGGCTTATCCTTTCGTGAATCCATCTTGAGGAATCTGCATGTAGTAACTACAAGGAAAGCAGGAAAAACAACTGAAAACTGCCATGGAATTTGTATTACAGAACACTCTGATAAAGAATAATCTTTAAGGTGTGATTACATCAGTCCATGCCACTGGTAGGTGAAGCTGAAGACTGCTTGACAGTCACATTCATATCTTCTGAATACCTATCTTGTTTTTTAAAAGTCTTTTTTTTTTTTTTTTTTAATTAGTTGGAGGCTAATTACTTCACAACATTTCAGTGGGTTTTGTCATACACTGATATGAATCAGCCATGGATTTACACGTATTCCCCATCCCGATCCCCCCTCCCACCTCCCTCTCCACCTGATTCCTCTGGGTCTTCCCAGTGCACCAGGCCCGAGCACTTGTCTCATGCATCCCACCTGGGCTGGTGATCTGTTTCACCATAGATAATATACATGCTGTTCTTTCGAAACATCCCACCCTCACCTTCCCCCACAGAGTTCAGAAGTCTGTGTCTCTTTTTCTGTTTTGCATATAGGGTTATCGTTACCATCTTTCTAAATTCCATATATATGTGTTAGTATGCTGTAATGTTCTTTATCTTTCTGGCTTACTTCACTCTGTATAATGGGCTCCAGTTTCGTCCATCTCATTAGGACTGATTGAAATGAATTCTTTTTAACGGCTGAGTAATATTCCATGGTGTATATGTACCACAGCTTCCTTATCTATTCACCTGCTGATGGGCATCTAGGTTGCTTCCTAAAAGTCTTATCAAATTAACTATTTATATCATGTTGTATAAAATCCTTATGAATAACAACCATTTACCTCAAAATATTCTACTACCTTCTGAGAAAATCTTTGCTACTGGAACTCACCGATGTTTTTTTCTTAGTGGTAGTTGGTTTTCTACAGCTTGAATAGTAGTTGAGGGTAGCATACTCCATCAGAGCAGCAAAGACAAATAAGAAGCACACAGTCACGAAAAGGTCCATGGCAGTCACATAGGAAACACGGGGCAAGGACTTCCTGGCTATGGTGCTGAGTGTGGTCATGGTCAGTACTGTGGTGATGCCTGCACAGGGGACACATACCAAATTGTAAAAGAAGCCGAACAGAATCCCACCATCCCACCTGGTGTTTTATTTTTATGTGAATCCTCCTTCTTGACACTGAGTAAATGTAATAATACTTTTAATTGTAATGTATATATAATATTACAAGCAACATTTCCACAATATGTTTTATTATAGTCTTCACAATAACATTAAAATATATGAATTAAGTTTATATCATTCCATTTATTCAGTAATTTTTGTATTGTTTGACATTTTGTCTTTTAAATATATTTTCAATGAAAGTGAGGTTTGCAGTCCCCTATACTTTGGCTGTTCCTCATCTCACACTTTTCTTCTGCTCATGTAAACTATTTCCTGTCTTACTTCTCTTCTGGTGTGCAATTTGTAACCTCACTTTTTTTGAAGACTCAGCAGAAACACCACTTTTTATGAGGCAAATCACTTTATAGGACTGCAGGCAGAGCTGATAATACACACATCTTCACTGTTCCTATACATTCTACGTGCCTCATTTTTTGCATTATCACAGAGAATTGCATACGTCTTTGTGGTCTGTCTCCCTGAATAGAACGTGAGATCTTTAAAAGCAAAACTGTATCTTGCTCATCCTTTCTTGCCCATTACATAGCACCATGTCTAGCATTCTAACCATTTCAATAAAGGCTTTTTATGAGTACATGAATTCATTGGTTAATTAGTTAACTAATCACAGTATTAAACTGACTTTATTTAATATATGTTGGCCAACACTAAAGATTTAATCAAAGACTGTGGAGCAAATTTAAGAGATACGTGTGTGATAGAAAGATCAGGTAGACATGACAGATGAATGCACATTAGTTCCCATCTTTGCAATAGCATCACAGCTCTTATTTAGTGCCTGTTTAGTGGTCTGTCAATCAGCAAGAAACTGTAGAACAAGTCAGATAGAGCAGCATGAGCAGCTTGAGGTGTACAGGATATTGAACTAGAAGTCAAAGCCTTCAGCCTTGCTCTGGGCCTTCTCAACATTTGGTCAGATAAAGCCACTTATCCTCTTTGAATCAGTTTCTTTAATCAGTACAGTGAAAACAGAATGTCAGGCTCTCCTTACTGCAGGTGGGAAAGTTGTGATACTTTTTGTAAAAAATGCATTGTAAATTTGAGAACTGTACACTGATGGCAGGTAAATTTTTATGAAAAATATAGATCTTGTAATAAACGTTCAATTTAACATTTTCAAAAATGTGGTGACCATGTTATGTCTAAAGAATTTGTAGGTAGGGCTTCCCTGGTGGCTCAGATGGTGAAGTATCTGCCCACAGTGAGGGAGACCTGGGTTTGATCCCTGGGTTGGGAAGATCTCCTGGAGAAGGAAATGGCAGCCTACTCCAGTTTTCTTGACTGGAAAATCCCATGAACAGAGGATACTGGTAGTCTACAGTCCACAGGGTCGCAAAGAGTCGGACATTACTGAGCGACTTCACTTTCACTTTCATTTTCAAGAAAGTTGCGTGTTTTTACTAAATTTCTTCAAAAATTTTAAAAGTTGATTCTTTTTCTCTTTTCATTTTGGAGTACCAGTTGAAGTTGTGTTATACATCTCTATATTGTCTCACAGGTCACTGAGGCTCTGTTAATTCTTTTAAATCATTTTTTAATTCATCTCTTCTTCTAATTAGATAAATTTTATGTGATGGTCAATTGTACATGATGTCTCCCCTCCCCGGCATCTTCAGTCTGCTCTTAAGCTCATTTAGTGATTATTTTCGATTTGACTATTATACATTTTATTCTAGAACTTCATTTTTAAGAAATGTATTTGTTGATATTATCCATCTGGTCATTTACTAACATTGTGTTTTCTATTTAATCCTTGAACCCTGTTATAATAGCTGCTTTAAAGGCCATATCTGCTGATTCAACATTAGAGTTACATTTTAATGTTGACTTTTTTTCTTGATCATGGATCACAATTATCTGCTTCTTAGAAAGTCGAGTAATTTTTTACTGTATAGACAATATTGTAGATGATACATGATGGACTATGTCATTTTTTAAAAAGAATGTTGAATTCTTCCTTATAATAAATAGTTGATTTACTGGTGGTTTTGCTTGATCTTGTCATGGCATGATTTGTTTCATTTAAAGGAAGTCTAGAATATTCCTTTATTAAGCAGAGCCCTTCAGGTGTCTCAATTAAATATACTAACGTTGAGATTTCTCCACTCTTCTGGTCAGCAAATCTATTACCTGCAAGCATGGTATATTTCTAGTATCTCTGTTCTCTTAATGCCATGATGGCTACTCTTTGATAGGACTTGCATAGTTTCAAGTTGTGCAGACATATTACTCTGTTTTGAAGCTGATCTTTAAAGTCATACTATGACATCTGAATTTGTCATTGTGAGGTCATAACCTCAAGAATAGTTGCTAAATTTATGTTATGTCTTTGTCAGCTGATTTTCTATAAGAATGAAAAACCAACATTGGGCAGAGAGTCAGTTCAGTTCAGTTCACTCAGTAGTGTCCAACTCTTTACAGCCCCATGGACTGCAGAACAGCCAGGCTTCCTTGTCCATCACCAATTTCCAGAGCTTTCTCAAACTCGTGCCCATTGAGTTGGTGATGCCATCCGTCAACCTCATCCTCTGTTGTCCCCTTCTCCTCCTGCTTTCAATCTTTCCCAGCATCAGGGTACTTTGCAATGAGTCAGCTCTTTGCATCAGGTGGCCAAAGTAGGAGCTTCAGCTTCAGCATCAGTCCTTCCAATGAATATTCAGGGCTGATTTCCTTTAGGATTGACTGGTTTGATCTCCTTGCAGTCCAAGGGCTCTCAAGAGTCTTCTCCAACATCACAGTTCAAAAGCATAAATTTATTGGAGCTCAACTTTCTTTATGGTCCAACTCTCACATCCATACATGACTTCTGGAAAAACCACAGCTTTGACTAGACAGACCTTTGTTGGCTAAGTAATGTCTCTGCTTTTTATTTTTATTTTTTTCAGTTAGTTTATTTATTTATTATTTTTTTATTTTTCCCATTTATTTTATTAGTTGGAGGCTAATTGCTTTACAATATTGTAGTGGTTTTTGCCATACATTGACATGAATCAGCCATGGATTTACATGTGTTCCCCTTCCCTATCCCCCCTCCCACCTCCCCCTCCACCCAATCCCTCTGGGTCCTCCCAGTGCACCAGCCCTGAGCACTTGTCTCATGCATCCAGCCTTAGCTGGTGATCCATTTCATCCTTGATAGTATACTTGTTTCAATGCTATTCTCTCAGAACATCCCACCCTCGCCTTCTCCCACAGAGTCTAAAAGTCTGTTCTGTACATCTGTGTCTCTTTTTCTGTTTTGCATATAGGGTTATCATTACCATCTTTTTAAATTCCATATATGTGCATTAGTATACTATATTGGTCTTTATCTTTCTGGCTTACTTCACTCTGTATAATGGGCTCCAGTTTCATCCATCTCATTAGAACAGATTCAAATGAATTCTTTTTAATGGCTGAGTAATATTCCATGGTGTATATGCACCACAGCTTCCTTATCTGTTTTTTAATATGATATCTTGGGTGGTCATAGCTTTTCTTCCAAGGAGCAAGTGTCTTTTAATTTCATGGCTGCAGTTAACATCTGTAGTGATTTTGGAGCCCAAGAAAAGAAAGTCTGTCACTGTTTCCATTATTTCCCCATCTATTTGCAATGAAGTGATGGGACCCAATGCCGTGATCTTCTTTTTTTGAATGTTGCATTTTAAGCCAGCTTTTTCACTCTCCTCTTTCACTTTCATCAAGAGGCTCTTTAGTTCCTCTTTGTTTTCTGCCATAACGGTGGTGTCATCTGCATATCTGAGGCTATTGATGTTTCTCCTGGCAATCTAGATTCCAGCTTGTACTTCATCCAGCCTGGCATTTCACATGATGTACTCTGTATAGAAGTTAAATAAGCAGGGTGACAATATATAGCCTTGACATACTCTTTTCCCAATTTGCAATCAGTCCTTTGTTCCATGTCTGGTTCTATTGTTTCTTCTTGATTTGCATACAGATTTCTCAGGAGGCAGATAAGGTGGTCTGGTATTCCCATTTCTTTAAGAATTTTCCACAGGACTGAGGATACTAAAGGCTAATTTACCTTGTTAAAAAGTACTGTGCTGTTAAACAAACAAGAATTAAAAACCAACAGAAGTGGTGCAATGTAATATACAAGATTTTGCAGTTTTTTTTTTATATTGAGGTAGGTTGATTTCCAAAAGAAATTGTGAGAGTGCTGGTGGAAAGAACTATATATCATACATTATTAACAAATCAAAATATAGAAAGTTAGGCAAAATTCCTACCATAAAGAAAAATTGACATAAAACATGCACTACAAATCTAAAACCCCTGAAATTTAGTGTTTTATTAAGAGAACTTTGGGTACCAGAGAAAAATTCATGAAAAGATTTTGAGCTTTAATGTGTAAATTATAGCTGAAAATAATAATAATTTTCTTGTTTGCTGGTAAATTTGCTCTAGACAAGCAGTACCTCTTTTATTGAAAGATTGTTTTACTGATTTGGTCATCAATCCTCAAAGGTTCTATTTCCATACACTGTTCTATTTCCATTCACTGACCTAATGAGACTTCTGAGTGTGGCAGGTTTCAGAACATGACTACATTTTTAATGACATCATCCGTAGAGCACAGTACAGAATGATGCAATTGATTTATTTTGAATACCTAACCTCATCTTAAGTGGTACACATGAAATTTTATTGTCAGGAAGAAAAATCTAACTTGTCTATTTAAAAATAAATAAAATAATCAAGTAGCCCTCAAATTAGATCAGTTACATTTGAACTGAGTCTTTTTCATTGAAAGTATTTTTATGAAGATAGTTCTATATTAAAATTACACAAAATGGTAGGAGACTTTTTTGAAACTCACCTAATGCTGTTCTTGCTGGTGTAGCATCTTTTTTGATCCAGAATGATACCCAGGATAAAACCACAGTCAGTATACAAGGAATATATGTTTGAATAGTGAAGTATCCCATTCTTCTACTCAATTCAAAATATATAGTCATGACAACATAATCACCTGTAATGAAGTATTGCCAAAATTAACACAACTTTCTTGTGTTAAAATAATTCAAGGAAATAATTTATAACTTATTTTGTTAAATGAATATCTTGATAAAAGTATTCAAGTACAGCATTTATTAAATTGGGGAAAGAGTCAAAATTCTGGTGCTTTGAAACTTAATTTTTATTATATCCATGGCTGTGTGAAGTATTTTACTGTAAAAGACAGAAAAAGATACATATTATTTGATATGTGTGATAGACATGCACATTTATTCTATGCCATTATTCTACACCATTTATTCAGGCCATTACTCAGTGAGCTATTATCACTTCTGTCTAGCTGTATTGTACCTGGTTAAGAACAAGGATAACAGAAAACTCACCCCTCAAGTAGCTACATTCTTGGTTTGCTCTTTCAATAGTAACAGACCTATACATAAACTTTCATATCTAAACTTCTCTAACAAATTTATATTTCCCTTTTTGCAGTATGAATTCAAGCTTATCAATCACTATAATGTTTTACTTAATATTTTTATATTTATCTTATCCTTTCATGATTATTCAGAAAACAAACTGAAGAAATCATTTTATGGACACTATTTCCTCTTTACTAAAGCAAAGCCACACATAAAAGAGTTGGGGTTAATAGAGATGTTACTGGAAATTTCATAAGATTCCATGAGGGGCTGGGAGAGTGTGCATGCCTAATACGTTGTTTATTTTATTCCAAAGTTGCCTCTACCCATGTCTTTTCTAGGTGATCTTCCGAAGAATTGTATCTCTCTCCTTCCTCCCATTTGACCTCTGTCCTTCAACCTGCTGGTTTCAACCTTCTGGCAGCTGAAATTCACGATGACCAGAAATGAGCTGTTATCTCTATCACACCAATACCTTCTCTTAGTTTAGGTCCTCCTTTCATTTATCCAAAGTGGGAACCTAGAAACCATTTCTGATTCATTTCCCCTTTTCAACTTCTATATATCCCCCAATTCCTCTTCCTACCTAGCCCATGTACTATTTACCAAAGCCCCTGGCTTGTCTCATAACAACCCTCAGTACTCTGGATCATTCTGTGCTCTGTCACCAAAAGGATCTTTCCAGAACACAGCATCTTGCTACTCCTGTACAACCGTCAAAACTTTATAATGGAGAGAATAAGATGGTGGAGGAGTAGGTGGACATGGAGTGCATCTCTCTCCGTGGATACATCAGGAATACACCTTCAGACACAGAAGTGCTTGCAGAACACCAGCTGAGAGTGGGCAGGAGCATCTGACCAGTGGAAAATAATAAATAGAACCAGATAAAACTCAGTAGAATGAAGGAAGTGGGGAGAAAAAGAGAAGAGTTAGTAGGACTGGACTTGCCCCTGGCAGGTAGGGGAACTGAAGCAGGGGTTTGATCTCCACATTGGGGCAACTGTTTGGGACAGAGGAGAAATAGTTGAGGCTGAGTGTGAAGCAGCTGATCTGTGACAGTCTAAATGGAATGAGAGTCACGCAGACAATCCTTGCCACAGCCATACATACCCCAGTCAGGGACGTGGGTCCCTTAGAAGGCACAGCAGCTGGGAGCTGGAGTGTGGGGATTGTGGGGGAATCCAGGGGGAGGTCTGCTGTTGATGGTGGGGAGACGGCCCGAGGGGACACGAGGGAGGAGACTGTGGTGGGAAATGCCTGTGGAGGAAAGCCAGGCCGCCTTGGAGGCAAGGTGATACTGCCGAGTCTGTAGGATGGGGCCATCCCTTTAGCTTCTCTCTCCCACAGGCCAGCACGGGCAGCCGAACAACAGAGAGGCTGGCCCTTCAAGCCGCTGACAGTGCTGAGCAAGAGAAGGAGCCAAGTTAGGGGCGCCCTCTAAAGGCCTGAATGGGTGGGGCAATGGAGAAGGACTAGCCGAAGATCACCTGCTACCAGAGGCTAGAAGAATACTCTGAGACGGCCATAGCTCCTGTGTCCCTGCACACTTGGCGCCGCTGTGCCACCTTCAGGCTCAGTCCTCACTGGGGCAGAGATGCCACAGACTAGAAAAAGCCTAATAACACCACGTCTCCTGCGACAATAGACATCAGTGCTCCTGCATAGCCGGCATTGCCAGGGTCCCTGTGATCCAAGCAACCGTGCCACCTCCATGCATGATCCCTACTGGGAAAGAACTGCCAGAAGCTAGAAAGAGTCCTGCATCCGAGCAAACGGGGTCACTTTGGTCGCGTCCAACTCTTTAAGACCCTGTGGACTGTGGTCTGCAGGCTTTTCTGCCCAGGAGATTCTCCTGGCAGGAACACTGGAGTGGGTGGCCATACCCTTCTATAGCATGATATTTCCTGCTGCCAGCTCCCTTGAGTACCTGGTGCTGCCAGGGCCCCTGTGACCTAAGCAGCTGTGCCAACTCCACACCTGGTCCTCACTGGGGCAGAACCAAGTCCTCCAGGGCAGCCTCAGGAGCAAACCCTTCTGGATGACCCACATCCAGAGGTAGAGATAAAGCTACAGTTGAAACCCAGAGGCAGTGTGGTTAAGGAAGAAGACCCCAAACCTTCCCACCCACTGTACAAACTAGATTAAATCCACACAATCAACTAGGAAGAATCTGTCTATGGAATATGTAAAAGGACAATGAGAGTTCTCACAAAAGAAAATGCGATAGTTCTGACACCTGTGGACATTGAGGGCAAGAATACACAGGAATAGGACCAGATTAGAGTCTGAGCAGACCCCACAGCAGGTCCAGAGACCAGCCCAGTGTTGAAAGGCATCCTAGGGAGGTAAGGTGGACTGTGACTCCCAGTGAGGGAATGGGTGCTGACAGCAGAGACCCAAGAAAAATATTTCTTATACTTTGACTTGTTCTGTAGTTCCTTCTGGATGTTCCCCTGCCGCCTTTTCACTCTGTTGTTGTAGTTGATGGTTTTTACTAGTACTATTAAACCTATTTAAACTTTAGAGAATTTTTTAAAATCACACTTTTTATTTTTGTTATATACTTCTGCCTCTGCATTAGCCTTTTGTAGTTCTGTGGGGTTTTCCTTTTTTTTTTTTACTTTTTCTTCTCTCTTTTAAAAAATTTTTAAAATTTATTGTTATTTTTTTCCACAATATATTGTTTGTTTTTCCTACTGTTCTTTTCCCATTGTAGTTAATCTTTACTGTATATAAATCTTCTTTATCTACTTCTGCTTAACTTTGCATTTATATTCTTTTTCTCACCGTATTTGTCAGTTTAGTTTTTGTTGTTTTATTCCCCAGTTGGCATCTTGCTTTAGTTCTGTTTTCCAGTTTGCAACTTAGTTAGTTTTATTCTTAATTGGTGGATATCATTTTTTATTTTTTTTGTTTGCAAGGTCATTCTATTATACTTTATTTATCTTTTTTGGACTTTTGGTTTTGCTTATGGGTGTATATATATGTGTGTGTTTATTCCATTATTTTAGTTATTATTTACCTGATTTTGGAATCGCCATTTATCTGGGATGCACCTTTTGCTTCTCACTTTTGTGTGTTTGTTTTAATACCATTTACTGTCATAACAAACCACCTGTGGAATCTCTGTTCCTGGCCACAGCCCAGGCCCTGAGGCTTTGAAGTGGGTGTGCTGACTCCAAGTCCTTAGATTACCAGAGAACTCCTAACCCTAGGGAATATCAAATAGTGAGAATAGCCACAAAGGCAATCACTTGTGTGCAAGACTTGGCACCACCCAACTGCCAGTGGCGCCCTGTGCAGGACGCCTCATTCAAACAGCAAACAAGACGAAAAGACAAACCCAACCATCAGCAGACAGGGTTACCACCTCAGCCAGCCAAGCCCATCAGAGGGAACACAAGCACAAGTCACAGCCTATCTGAAACTTACACAAACCACTGGACCAACCTAATGAGGGCAGAAACCAAAAGGAAGAAAGAATTCAACATCAGAGCCTGGGAAAAGGAGGCCTCAAACACAATTAGTTAAAAATAAATAAATAATGAAAAGGTAGAGAAGTAATGTGCAAATGAAGGAACAATCTAAAAACATGTAAGTCCAAATAAATAAAAAGGAAATAGGCAGACTACCTGAAAAAGAATTCAGAAAAATGATGGTAAAGATGATCCAAAACCTCAAAAAATAAAATGGAGAAAATGCAAGTATCAATTAACAAAGACCTATTAAAATAAAAGAATAAACATACAGAGACAAACAGCACAATTACTGAAATTAAAAATACTCTTGAAGGAATCACTAGCAGAATACCTGAGGCAGAAGAATGGAAAAGTGAGCTGGATGATAGGCTGGTGGAAATAACCGCTGAAGAGCAGAATAAAGTAAAAAGAATGAAAAGAACTGAGGATACTCTCAGAGACTTCTGGGACAATATTAATTGCACCATCATTCAAATTATAGGGGTCCCAGTAGAAGAAGAGAAAAAGAAAGGGTATGAGAAAATTTTTGAAGAGATTATAGTTGAAAATTTACCCAAATTGGGAAAGGAAATAGTCAATCAAGTCCAAGGAGCATAAAGTATTCCATACAGGATAAACCTAAGGAGAAACACACCAAGACACATACTCATCAAACTAACATAGATAAAACACAAAGAAAGAATACTAAAAGTGGCAAGAGGAAAACAACAAGTAACATACATGGGAAACCCCATACATTTAACAGCTGATCTGTTGGCAGAAGCTCTTCAGGCCAGAAGGGAATGTCAGGTTATATTTAAAGTGCTGAATGGAAAAAAATTCTGCAACCAAGATTACTCTACCTGGCAAGGATCTCATTCAAAATTGATGGAGAAATCAAAAGCTTTACAGACAAGCAAAAGTTAAGAGAATTTAGTACCACAAAATCAGCCTTACAACAAATGTTAAAGGGACTTATATAGTCAGGAAATACAAGAGAAGAAAAAGATCTACAAAAATAAACCCCAAACAATTAGGAAAATGGCAATTGTAACATATATATTAATAATTACTTTAAATGTAAGTGGATTAAATTCTCCAACCAAAAGACATAGACTGTTTGAATGGATACAAAAACAAAACCCACATGTATACTGTCTATAAGAAACCCACTTCAGACCTAAAGACACATATACACTGCAAATGAGAGGATGGAAAAATATATTCCACTCAAATGGAAATCAAAAGAAAGCTGGAGTAGCAATCATATCAGAAAAAATAGATATTAAAATACAATATATTACAAAAGATAAGGAAGGACACAACATAATGATCAAGGGATCAATCCAAGAGGAAGATATAGCAATAGATATTGTAAATATCTATGCACCCAACATAGGAGCTCCTCAATACATAAGACAAACACTAACAGACAAAAAAGGAGAAATTGACAGTAACACAATAATAGTAGGAGACTTTAACATCCCACTTACACCAATGGTCTGATTATCAAAAAGAAAATTAAAAAGGAAACACAATCTTAAATGACACATTAGACCAGATGGATCTCATTGATGTCTTCGGGCATTCCATTCAAATGCAGAAAAATGCACTTTCTTCTTAAGTGCACATGGAACATTCTCCAGGATAGACCACATCTTGGGTCACAAATTAAACCTCAGTAAATTTAAGAAAATTGAAATCATATCAAGCATCTTTTCTGACCACAACACTATGAAACTAAATATCAATTACAAGAAAATAACTATAAAAAACACAGACACATATAGATAAACAAAACAGTTCTAAATAATGAGCAGGTTACTGAAGAAATCAAAAGGGAAATAAAAAAAATTCTAGAAACAAATGACAATGAAAATACAACAATTCAAAAACCCATGGGATGTAGTAAAAGCTGTCCTAAGAGGGAAGTTTATAGCAATACAATCTTACCTAAAGAAATAAGAAAATCATTGAATAGAAAATCTAACTTTACACTAAAACAACTGGAAAAAGAAGAAGAAGAAAAACAACAAAAACCCCAAAGTCAGTAGAAGGAAAGATATCATAAGGATCAGAACAGAAATAAATGAAAAAGAAATGAAGGAAATAATAGTAAAGATTAATAAAACTAAAGGCTGGTTCTTTGAGAAGATAAACAAAATTGACAAACCTTTAGCCAGACTCACCAAGAAAAATAGAGAGAAGAATCAAATCAACAAAATTAGAAATGAAAAAGAAGTGGTTACAACAGACAGTGCAGAAATACAAAGGATTATAAAAGACTATTATAAGCTACTGCAGACAACTTGAAAGAAATGGATAGATTCCTAGAAAAGTTCAATTTTCTAAGACTGAACCAGGAAGAAATAGAAACTATGAACAACCCAATTACAAGCACTGAAATCGAAACTGATCAAAATTCTCCCCAAAAACAAAAGCCCAGGGCCAGATGGCTTCACAGGTGAATTCTATCAAACATTTAGAGAAAACCTAACGCCTATCTTTCTAAAACTCTTTCAAGAAACTACAGAGGAAGGAACACTTCCAAACTCATTCTAAGAGGCCATGATCACCCTGATACCAAAACCAGCCAAAGACAACACAATAAATGAAAATTACAGGCCAATGTCACTGAAGACATAGATGCAAAAATCCTCAACAAAATTCTAGCAAACACAATTCAACAAACATTGAAAAGCTTGTACACCATGATCAAATTGGGTTTTTTCCATGGATGCAAAGATTCTTCAATATATGCAAATCAATCAATGTGATACACCATATTAACAAATTGAAAGATGAAAACCATATCACAATCTCAATAGATGCAGGAAAGCCTTTGACAAAATTCAGCACATACTTATGATTAAAATTTTTCAACAAAAAAAAAGAATAAATAAAGGGCCTAGAAGGAACCTACCTCAAAATATTAAAGGCCATATATGATAAACCCACAGTAAACATTATTCTCAATAGTGAAAAACTGAAATTATTCCCCAGCAGGAACAAGACAAGGGTGTCCACTCTCAGCACTATTATTCAACGTAGTTTTGGAAGTCCTAACTACAGCAATCAGAGAAGAAAAAGAAATAAAAGGAATCCAGATCAGAAAAGATGTAAAGTAGTCACTGTTTGCAGATGACATGATACTATACATAGAAAACCCTAAAGATACTATCAGAAAATTACTAGAGCTAATCAGTGAATTTAGCAGTCACAGAATACAAAACCAATACACAGAAATTATTTTCATTCCCATATACTAACAATAAAAATCAGAAAGAGAAATTAAGGAATCAATCCCATTCACCATTGCAACCAAAAGAATAAAATACCTACGTAATAAAATACTATTATGTCTACATAAGGAGACAAAAGAATGGTATACAGACACTGTATGGTATATAAGACACTGATGAAAGAAATAAAAGATGACATAAACAGATGGAGAGATATTTCATGTTCCTGTATAGGAAGGATCAATATGTGAAAATGACTATAAAGTGTGAAAATGACTATACTACCAAATGCAATCTTCAGATTCAATGTGATCCCTATCAAATTACCAATGGTATTTTTCACAGAACTAGAACAAAAAATTTCACAATTCATATAGAAACACAAAAGATCCTGAATAACCAAAGCAGTCTTGGGAAAGAAGAATGAAGCTGGAGGAATCAAGCTTCCTGACTTCAGATTATACTACAAAGCTACAGTCATCAAGACAGTATGGTACTGGCACAAAAACAGAAATATAGACCAATGGAACAAGATAAAAATCCCAAAAATAAACCTATGTACCTATGGGTACCTTATTTTCCACAAAGGAATCAAGAATATACAATGGGGCAAAGATAGCCTCTCCAATATGTGGTGCTTGTAAAACTGGACAGCTACATGCAAAAAAAATGAAATTAGAACAGTTCCTAACAACATATATGAGGATAAACTCAGAAGAGATTACAGACCTAAATATAAGACCAAAAACTATAAAACTTTAGAGTAAAACATAGGTGGAACATTCTCTGACATAAATCACAGCCAGGTCCTCTATGACCCACCTCCCAGAGAAATGGAAATAAAAATGAAAATAAATAAATGGGACCTAATTAAACTTAAAAGCTTTTGCACAATGAAGGAAACTATAAGCAAGGTGCAAAGGCAGCCTTCAGAATGGGAGGAAATAATAGCAAATGAAACAACTGACAAAGAATTAATCTCCAAAATATAGAAGCAGCTCATGTAGCTCAATATCGGTAAAATAAACAACTCAATCAATAAGTGAGCCAAAGAACTAAACAGACACTTCTCCAAAGAAGACATACAGATGGCTAACAAACATATGAAAAGATGCTCAACATTGTTCATTATTAGAAAAATACAAATCAAAACTGCAGTGAGGTATCACCCCATTCCAAACAGAATGGCCAATATCAAAAAGCCCACAAATAATAAATGCTGGAGAGGTGTGGGAAAAGTGAACCCTCTTGGAGTGTTGGTGAGAATGTAAATTGATACAGACACTATGGAAGACAGTATGGAGATTCCTTAAAGAACGAGGAATAAAACCACCATATGACCCAAGAATTCTACTACTAGGCATATACCTGAGGAAATATAAATTGAAAAAGAAACATGTCCCTCAATGTTCATTGCAGCACAATTTACAATAGCTAGAACATGGAGGCCTCCTAGATGTCCATTGGCAGATGAATGGATAAAGAAGCTGTGGTACATATATACAGTGAAATATTACTCAGCCATAAAAACGGATGCATTTGAGTCAGTCATTCGAGTCTACATTCTAATGAGGTGGATGAATGGATAGCCTATTATACAGAGTGAAGTAAGTCAGAAAGAGAAAGATAAATATCATGTATTAACACATATATTTGGAAACTAGAAAGATTGTACCAATGCATTTATTTGCAGGACAGCATTGGAGAAACAGACATAGAGAACAGACTATGGACATGGGGGCAGGGGGAGGAAGGAGAGGGTGAGATGTATGGAAAGAGTTACATGGAAACTTACATTACCATGTGTAAAACAGATGCCAATGGGAATTTGCTCTATGACTCAGGAAACTCAAACAGGGGCTCTGTAACAACCTAGAGTGGTGGGATGGGAGGGAGTTTGGAGAGAGGTCTAAGAAGGAGGGGACATATGTATGCCTATGACTGATTTATGTTGATATTTGGTAGAAAACAACAAAATTCTGTAAAGCATTTAGCCTTTGATTAAAAAAATAAAGAAAGAAAAAATTTTTAAAAAGGGAAAGAAAACTTTATTATGGTCTTTCTGGGGCCCAAGGTAAGCTACCCCAAAATATGCCTCAATGGCATAGTGATTATTTTGCATTAAAGTTACTTAAGAAATGACCAGTGCAAGAGATATACTCTGACCCTCCTATTTGTCTCCAGAAGTAGGAAAACAATCTATCATGTGAAAGGTGTACTCCCCACATCTAGAGGTAAGATATCCTTATTGCCAGGAAGGCTGTATAAACAAACCTTTTCCCTTCTTTAATTTACTACCTCAAACCAAAGCTCTGTTTAGATTCCTCACTAAATAAGCACTCAAAACCCAAGTTCTTTATCCTATTAATTCCTCACAGATGTAATGTTCTTTTTGGTTTAAAAAGTATAGAGGCTACATTTGGGGGCACTTCTTAGGTCTCACTTCTATGATACCTCCTTGTGTATGAATCAAATTTTGTTTCTTCTTCTCTTGTTAATCTGTCTCATGTCAATTTTATCATTAATATTAGTCCAACCATAAGAACTCAAGAGGGGTGGAGGGTGGGGGGAATTTTCCCCTCTCCAACAGTCTGCATCATTCTGAACAAAATGCCCCCTTGTCCCTGTATTCTTTGCACTTCCCCAGGTCCTCAGATATGCCAGGATCCTTCCCCAATGGTTGCTGCATACCTTATTTTCTGTGTAGGATGTGCTTCCTTTCACCTGCATCCAAATAGTTCACACTCAACTTTGAAGCTCAGCTTAGAAATCATTTAGTCCACCAGAAAGCACTCTCTAATTGTTTCTAACAACTGTGATAAATTTATTTCTATAATTCAAATAAAATATTAGATTCAAAACCAATAAACTAGTTGAGTTTTAGAATATATGTCTTGTTTATCAATGTTACCTGATAAGCAATCAACTGGTACTTGTTTAAAAAAAAAAAAGATTTTCATGGTTGCAAAGAGTCAGACACAACTGAGTGATTGAACACCACACGTGCAGTTTCTCAGATAAGGCCAGGTCCATTCCTAGTTATATTTGTCATTAGTTCTAGGGCTGGTGACTGAAAAAGAAATGTTTCTTCTATGAAAAAAGTCCCCAAGTCCCATTTTTACTTAAAATCTTCACAAGCAGACTATATGAAGCCCATGTAAAATTATGCCTTTTAAAAAATTAGAATATTTTTTTGTAAAATATGGTGTTCTGTTGTAGCAATATTCAGGATGGCCAGTAGAAACATCAATTTGGAGGTTATTTCCCAAGAAACATTAAAAAATTTCATCAAATTAGTATTTCAGTACAAAGGAAGCAGAATGATTAACCTGAAGCAATAAAAAACACAAACATATTTTTCTAAGTAATGTGAAGGTCAAGTTATATTATTTCCTGGGGAAATGTTATTATTTATGTGTGATATTTAAAGGTCTATTAATATTTACATAAAATTCCAATAAAAACTGAGCAGAAAATAGAAAAGCAAAACACAATAAAACACCCTACCAGTTATGAACACAATCTCAATGCAATATTCCACAAGTTGAATAATTTCTTCAACCACCATTGTAATTTCCTTAGTAAGAAAAACAGAGGGACAACTCCAGAGCAGATTCATTTTAACAAATTCATCTGCTTTGCACCAACCTGAGGTGAACAGGTTCCACATATCCTGTGTTCAGAATACCCCTTTGCCTAACTCATGGGTCTGCCTGAACGTCCCACTGTCAGATGTGAAAGTGAGAAGGGGTTGTCAGGGCCACATTCTGGGGCGTGGTTCTATAATTCAGTTGGCTGTTGGTGAGGTTCTGGGACACAACCTAAAAAGTGGTTCCAGAGAACCCCTGGTTCTCTGTTTCCAGCTTCCATGGGGAATGAATATCTGGAGAAGCAGTAGTAGGAGGAATTGTGGGTTCTAGCTTCACTGTCTCTGAAAGGAAGACCAATACAAAGCCAATGTGCCAGTCATCCCAAATTGGAAGGAAGAGGGCATAGGGCTCCATTTTCAGAAATACCACGTTTCTGTACATAATTTATTTTTCTAGGCTTGTTAAAACATATCTTCATAGAAGGCAAAACCATTTCCTTATTTCTGAAAACATGTGCCTAGAAAGTTTCTCAGGGATTCCCAGATAGCTCAGTGGTAAAGAATTCACCTGCCAACGCAAGAGACGCAAGAGACATGGGTTCAATCCCTAGGTTGGAGATTTTCCCCTCCAATCCCTGGAGAAGAAAATGGCAACCCACTCCAGTATTCTTGCCTGGAGAATCCCAAGGGCAGAGGAGCATGGTGGGCTAAGTCCATGGGGTTGCAAAGAGTCGGACACGACTGAGTGAACACCACACATGCAGTTTCTCAGATAAGGCCAGGTCCATTCTTAGTTATATTTGTCATTAGTTCTAGGACTGGTGACTGAAAAAGAGGTGTTTCTTCTATGTGCTTCCCCTCTGCAAGTGTACACACACCTGCACACATGCACATTATGGACACACAGACACATACTCAGGAACCTGGCAAGCTCCAACTTGAGTATGAAGTCTCCTCTCCAATTACATGCTTTTTAGAGGCCTTAATTCCTTCTTTGAGGTGTTTTAGCTGTTTACTATGATAAATGTGCAGCCTTCCTAATACAATTCACGAACGAAATTGAAGAGATTTTGTTTTATTGAGATTAGTTCTTTCTAAATCAGACACTTGAGATTCCAATTAACTCTTATGACAGATAACAGGGTTCAGTGATTCTAGAATCCTTAGAGGTCATCAGAGTCTGCCATGAAATGTGCCTGATGCCCATTTCCCAGGGGAAGATGGATGGAAAAAGTTGGAGAGGGAATGAGAAGTTTCTCTGATTTATCAAGATAGAAAAGTCATCCTGGGTCAGTGGAAATGTAAGAAGAATTTACCTTTTGCTAATTGCTCATTTTTGTGACTTTTTTCCTTAGCCAAGGTAAGGAAAAGCTATACTGAAGACTTTTTGGGAGAGCAGGTGAATTATTACTTTTTAGGACAGCAGCATAGAACAGCCTGTTGATACTACTTTTAAAATAAAAATTTGTTAAGCTAGTACTGTGTTCCATGAAATATAAAGATTAACAACATACAGAATGTTCCCTGAAGGTTAAACACTAGCTATATCTTCCGTAATTTTCACTGTTCCCAGAGAATACTATTATAAATCATTATTTACTCAATGTCATGGGTATCCTCATTTCTTTATCTCTCCTCAGACAACCAAAGACATACCTGGCAGACATACCCTAAAATGACTCCCAATTAGTCACACATTTGTATGACTCTCTCCTCTTGAGAACCTGGGGAGAACATGTGATTTGGTTTTAGCATGCACTTTGCAGATCTGTTAATTTCAAGTTTGATCCAAAGAAAGATTATTGTGGGTGGGCCTGACTTAATCAGAAGAAAATCCTTAAAAGAATTGATTTTCATGATGAAAAATTTTTCTGGTCTTGAAGAAGTGAGCTGCCATTAGCTCTACAGTTAGAAACAATGAATTCTGCTAATGGCCTAATGAGTTTAGAAGTAAAAATTTCCCCAGTCAAGATTGCAGATGAAAATTAAGCTCAGGCTCAATCACAGACTTATGAGAGCCTAGATAAAGGACTCAGATAAGCCACACCCATACTCCTTACAGAAACTGTTGAATTATGTTTATTTTGACTTAAGCTACAAAATTCCTGGTAATCTGCTACAAAGAAATGGAAAAATAAGGGAGAATGACATCAGCACAATGGCCAAACCAGAGGTCCCTCAAACATATTGCTCCCTTCAGTTCAGTTCAGTCACTCAGTCGTGCCTGATTATTTGCAACCCCATGGATGGCAGCACACCAGGCCTCCCGGTCCATCACCAACTTTTGGACTTTACCCAAACTCATGTCCAATGAGTCGGTGATGCCATCCAACCATCTCATCCTCTGTCATCCCCTTCTCTTCCTGCCTCCAATCCCTCCCAGCATCAGGGTCTTTTCTAATGAGTCAGCTCTTTGCATGAGGTGGCCAAAGTATCGGAGTTTCAGCTTCCGCATCAGTCCTTCCAATGAACACCCAGGACTGATATCCTTTAAGATGGACTGGTTGGGTCTCCTTACAGTCCAAGGGACTCTCAAGAGTCTTCTCCAACCACACAGTTCAAAAGCATCAACTCTTCGGCACTCAGCTTTCTTTATAGTCCAACTCTCACATCCATACATGCCTACTGGAAAAACCATAGCCTTGTCTAGATGGACCTTTGTTGGCAAAGTAATGTCTCTGCTGTTTAATACACTGTCTAGGTTGGTCATAACTTTCCTTCAAAGGAGTAAGCGTCTTTTAATTTCATGGCTGCAGTCACCATCTGCAGTGATTTTGGATCCCCCCAAAATAAATTCAGCCACCGTTTCCACTGTTTCCCCATCTATTTGCCATGAAGTGATGGGACCAGATGCCATGATCTGAGTTTTCTGAATGTTGAGCTTTAAGCCAACTTTTTCACTCTCCTCTTTCACTTTATCAAGAGGCTCTTTAGTTCTATGCTTTCTTCCATAAGGGTGGTGTTATCTGCATGTCTGAAGTTACTGACATTTCTCCCAGCAATCTTGATTCCAGCTTGTGCTTCATTCAGCCCAGCATTTCTCATGATGTACTCTGCATATAAGTTAAATAAGCAGGGTGACGATATACAGCCTTGATGTAATCCTTTTCCTATTTGGAGCCAGTCTCTTGTTCCATGTCCAGTTCTAACTATTGCTTCCTGAACTGCATACAGATTTCTCAAGAGGCAGGTCAGGTGGTCTGGTATTCCCATCTCTTTCATTTATCCATGGATGAAAGTGCCTTTGTGGGAGATATGGGATTCAGCAAGGAGACTGTGAAAAAACTATGCTGTCGAAGAATAATGAGAGACCCACTGAGAAAACAGATTTATACCCAGATGACTGACTCATTGACTGAAGTCACAGCTACAGACCTAGAAACAACTCTGATTGTATTAGAATTCAGCTACAGTCCTGTTTAACTTTGGTTCTGTCAGCAACACCATATGCCTAGGGACCCATGAGGAGTCACACCCATTGTTATGTTGGCTAGTAGGTATACAGAACTTGGTCCCAGCTGTGGGCCATGAAGTGGCCCATGAATCAGCTCCTGCCCCTCTCAGCTGTGGTCAGGGAGCTCCTGAAAACACTGATTTAAACAATCATCTACAGATGAGAGAGACTTGGTGGGGAATCCAGGAGTCTATTGGAAAAGTTGCACTAGAGCAAAGAAATCAAGATTAGACTTTACCTACATAGCCTCTTCCCCCAAGGCAGTACAGCTCTGTGCCAAGAGATTTTCTTCACCTGTGATTTCTCCAATAGAAGAAATTGAAAACACAGAAGTGAATGCTTGCCTTCCCTGGTGTGAGAGATACTGCTAATGACACCCACTTTTCTCTTCCCTCACCCAGAGCACTGAGTCCTGAGTGGCAACCTGAGGGGTGGTGAACACTTAGGGCTTGTAACGGACCCTAACAAAAGGACAAAGATTCTACTATCTGCTTCAGGGATTCAATCAGAAGGTATGCCCACAAGTTACTGAGGGCGCCTCACCTCTGGATTTCCCCAAATGGCCTATAGGCACTTCTAGCACTCTACATGTGATATCCCCCTGCAACCTGCAGCTAGCTCCCTGTGTATGCTCCCAACAGTGGCAAGAGCAAGCTTTAGTAGTGGGCTAGTGGGCACAGTGGCTAGTGGGCACATTGCAGAAAGCTGGCTCAAATCCAGGGCCTGAGAGAAACCACAAACATTCTTTTTTTCAAACTCAGTTTTCAAACAATTTTAATCAGTATTTTTTAGCCTTCTCCTTTTTCTTTTTTTAATTGAAGTATGTTTTATGCACAGTATTATATGTTACAGGTGAAAATTTAATGGTTCACAATTTTTAAAGATTTTTTAAAGTTTATAAATACTCCATTTATAGATACTTAAAGATATTGGCTAAATACTCTGTGTTGTACAATATATCCTGATATCTAACAGTTTGTAACTCTTACCTCCTACTTTTAATTGCTCCTCCCAACTTCCCTCTCCCTATTGGTAACTAGTAGTTCTCTATATCTAGGAATCTGCTTCTTTTCTGTTATATTCACTAGTTTGTGTAGATTTTAGATTCCACATATAAGTGATACAATATTTTTCCACATATAAGTGATACAGTATTTTTATTTCTCTGTCTGATTCATTTCACTTAGCATAATGCCCTCTAAGTCCATCCATGTTGCAGCTAGTGGCAAATTTTCATCCTTTTTAATTGCTGAGTAGTATACCATTTTGTGCATGTGTGTGACACACACACACACACACACACACATATATATATATATATAAAAGAGGTGAGATATGTATACTTCTTTATCAATGCATCTTTTGATGGACACCTAGGTTGCATACACATCTTGGCAACTGTAAATAATGCTGCTATAAACACTGGGATGCATATATATTTTGAATTACTGTGTTCAGGATTTTTTTGGTATATACCCAGGAGTGGAGTTACTGGGTCATATGGTAGTTCCAGTTTTAACTTTTTTGAGAAAACTCCATACCATTTTCCACACTGGTTGTACCAATTTACATTCTCCAAAACTGCATACAGCTTTCCCTTTTCTTTACATCCTTTCCAACATTTGCTCTTTGTGTTATTTTTCATAATGGCCTTTCTGACAGGTGTGAGGTGATATCTCTCACTGTGGTTTTGATTTACATTTTCCTGATGACTAGGGATGTTGAGCATTTTTTTTTTTCATCTGCCTGTTCAGTTCAGTTCAGTTGATCAGTCGTGTCTGACTGTTTGTGACCCCAGGGACTACAGCACGCCAGGCCTCCCTGTCCATCACCAACTCCCAGAGTTTACCCAAACTCATGTCCATTGAGTGGCTGATGCCATCCAACCACCTTATCCTCTGTCATCCCCTTTTCCTCCTGCCTTCAATCTTTCCCAGCATCAGGGTCTTTTCAAATGAGTCAGTTCTTTGCATCAGGTGGCCAAAGTATTGGAGTTTCAGCTTCAACATCAGTCCTTCCAATGAATATTCAGGACTGATTTCATTTAGGGTGGACTGGTTGGATCTCCTTGCAGTCTAAGGGACCCTCAAGACTCTTCTCCAACATCATAGTTCAAAAGCATCAATGGAATATTACTCAGCCATAAAAAGGAAGGCATTTGAGTCAGTTCCGATGAGATGGATGAATCTAGAACCTATTATACAGAGTGAAGTGAGTCAGAAAGAGAAAAATAAATACCATATTCTGACACATATATACAGAATCTAGAAGAATGATACTGAAGAACTTATTTACAGGGCAGCAATGGAGAAACAGACATAGGGAATAGACTTATGGACATGGGGAGAGGGGAGGAGAGGGTGAGATGTATGGAAAGAGTAACATGGAAACTTACATTACCATATGTAAAACAGAGAGCCAACGGGAATTTGCTGCATGTCTCAGGAAACTCAAACAGGGGCTCTGTGTCAACCTAGAGGGGTGGGATGGGGAGGGAGATGGGAGGGAGGTTCAAAAGGGAGGGGATACCTATGGCTGATTCATGTTGAAGTTTGACAGAAAACAACAAAATTCTGTAAAGCAATTATCCTTCAATAAAAAAACAATAAAAAATAAAAAAACAAGTAATTTTTTTTTAAAAAAAGAAAAGAAGAAGAAAAAATTATATGGAAACACAAAAGACCCTGAATAGCCAAAGCAATCTTGAGAAAGAACAGACCTAATGGAATATGTTTTCCTGATTTTGGGCTATTATATGAATCTAGAGTAATGAAAACTGCATGGTACTCTCACAAAAAAAGACATATAGATCAAATGAAAATGAAAATGAAAATGAAAATTAAGAGATTTCTGTTTGTGTTTATATGGATGTGGGTATATCTAGGTATGTATGTGATAAATATCATATATTTCTATCTCTAAATGGTATGAACAAAATTAATTTATAAATATGTTCTATTTAATTGGCCTGAAAAAATTAAGAACTTATATAAATTCTCTGAAATATAAAAAACTAACCCAAATAAATTTCAGGTTCATGAGATCTAAGAAAAATGCATTATTAAATTATTATTTGTGAGATTGATTCAAGATGGAGGGGTAGAAGTATCTGTGTTCATCTCCTACTGTGAGAACGGAAAAATAGCAACTAGCTGTTGAATAATCATCAACAAGAAGACACTAGAACCACCAAAACAGATACACCATATCCAAAGGAGAAGCCACAACTAGATGGTAGGAGGGGTGCAATAATTATAAAATCAAATCCCATACTCTCCGAGTGGATGACCACAAAACTGGAGAACACTGATACCAAATAAGTTCTCCCCTTGTTGTGAAGGTTCTGAGCCCCACGTCAGGTTTCCCAGCTTGGAAATCCAGCATAGAGACTGGCAATCCCCAGGGAATCTGACTTTGCAGGCCAGAGGGATTTGATTTCAGGACTTCAAAAGGACTGGGAGAAACAGAGACTCCACTCTTGGATGACACACACACACAAAATCTTGCTTGCACCAAGAACCAGAGGAAGGAGCAGTGATCCCACAGGAGACTGAACCAGACCTAACTGCTAGTGTTGGATGGTCTCCTGGGGAGGCATGGGTCATCAGTGGCTTGTCTCAGGGAAGGGGGCTTTGGCAGCAGCAGTCTTGAGAAGTACTTCTTGGCATGAGATCTCTTGAACGTCACCACTAGCCCTACCATAGAGCCTGTAGACTCCAGGGCTGGGTCACCTCAGGCCAAACAGCTAATAGAGAGGGAGCTCAGCCCCACCCATTAGTAGTCAATTGGATCAAAATTTTACTGAGCATGAACATGCTTACCAGAGTAAGACCCAGGATTTCCCACCACCAGTTACTCCCATCTTAGAGGGAAGATAGAAAAAGCAAGAACTATATCTACATAGCTTCTAGAATGGGAGCCACATCACAGAAATTTAATCAGTAGGAAACAGCAGAGGGTTATGTCCAAGACAAAGAGGCAGTATAAACCTCTGAAAGATAACTAAATGAAGTGAAGATAGTCAACCTTCCAGAAAAAGAATATAGAATAATGATAGTGAAGATGATCCAGAATCTCAGAAAAATAATGGAGAAGATGCAAGACATACTTACCGAAGACCTAGAAGAACTAAAGAACAAACAGAAAGAGATGAGCAATACACTAGAAAGAATGAATAGTAGAAAAACTGAGGCAGAAGAATGAATAAGGGGCCTGGAAGACAGAATGGTGGAAATCACTGCTGCATAGAGAATGTAGAAAAAAAGAATGGAAAAAATGAAGTAAGAGACCTCTGGGACAACATTAAATGCACCAACATTCTCATTATAGGAGTCTCAGAAGGAGAAGAGTGAGTGAAAGTACCTGAGAAAACATTTGAAAGGACAGTAGGCTGAAAACTTCCCTAAAATGGGAAATAGTCAACCACATCCAGGAAGTGCAGAAAGTCCCAGGCAGGATAAACCCAAGGAAGAACATAATGAGACACATAGTAATCAAACTGACAAAAATTGAAGAAAGAGATAAAATATTAAAAGCAACAAGGGGGAAAAAAGCAATAACATGCAAGGGAACTCCCATAAGGTTATCAGCTGATTTCTCAAAGAAACTCAACAAGCCAGGAAGTAATGGCACGATATATTTAAAGTGTTGAAAGGGAAGAACCTACAATCCAGTAGGACTCTTGTTCAGATTTGTGATGAAATCAAAAGCTTTACAACAAGCAAAAGTTAAGAGAATTAAGCATCACCAAACCAGTTCTATAACATATGCTAAAGGAACTTCTCTAGACAGGAAAGGCAAGAAAAGGAAGACCTACACAAAATAACCCAAAACAATTAAGAAAACAGTAATAGGATTATACATTTAAGGTATTGATAATTACCTTAAATGTAAACGGATTAAGTGCACCAACCAAAAGACCTAGACTGGCTGGGCAGATGAAAACAGGTGTGTGCATGCATATCCACTTACCCGGCCACTCTACTTAACCCCTCAAACTGTATGCAATTATTTTATATTGTTAGGTTAATCATATTTCCATTATGGCTTGCACTTGTAATTATCTTTTAATTTTAGTCTGGCTATTGATTGTGAAAACTGATAAACGTCTTTTACTATTGTGATTTTTTTTTTTTTTTAACAAGTCAGGGACTGTTTATTTTATTTTATTTATTTTTTTGTTTTTTTGATTTTTTTTTTTTTTTATTAGTTGGAGGCTAATTACTTCACAACATTTCAGTGGGTTTTGTCACACATTGATATGAATCAGCCATAGAGTTACATGCATTCCCCATCCCGATCCCCCCCTCCCACCTCCCTCTCCACCTGATTCCTCTGGGTCTTCCCAGTGCACCAGGCCCGAGCACTTGTCTCATGCATCCCACCTGGGCTGGTGATCTGTTTCACCATAGATAATATACATGCTGTTCTTTCGAAACATCCCACCCTCACCTTCTCCCACAGAGTTCAAAAGTCTGTTCTGTACTTCTGTGTCTCTTTTTCTGTTTTGCATATAGGGTTGTCGTTACCATCTAAATTCCATATATATGTGTTAGTATGCTATAATGTTCTTTATCTTTCTGGCTTACTTCACTCTGTATAATGGGCTCCAGTTTCATCCATCTCATTAGAACTGATTCAAATGAATTCTTTTTAACGGCTGAGTAATATTCCATGGTGTATATGTACCAGAGCTTACTTATCCATTCATCTGCTGATGGGCACCTAGATTGCTTCCATGTCCTGGCTATTATAAACAGTGCTGCGATGAACATTGGGGTGCACATGTCTCTTTCAGATCTGGTTTCCTCAGTGTGTATGCCCAGAAGTGGGATTGCTGAGTCATATGGCAGTTCTATTTCCAATTTTTTAAGAAATCTCCACACTGTTTTCCATAGCGGCTGTACTAGTTTGCATTCCCACCAACAGTGTAAGAGGGTTCCCTTTTCTCCACACCCTCTCCAGCATTTATTGCTTGTAGACTTTTGGATAGCAGCCATCCTGACTGGCGTGTAATGGTACCTCATTGTGGTTTTGATTTGCATTTCTCTGATAATGAGTGATGTTGAGCATCTTTTCATGTGTTTGTCAGCCATCTGTATGTCTTCTTTGGAGAAATGTCTGTTTAGTTCTTTGGCCCATTTTTTGATTGGGTCATTTATTTTTCTGGAATTGAGCTGCAGGAGTTGCTTGTATATTTTTGAGATTAATCCTTTGTCTGTTTCTTCATTTGCTATTATTTTCTCCCAATCTGAGGGCTGTCTTTTCACCTTACTTATAGTTTCCTTTGTAGTGCAAAAGCTTTTAAGTTTTTAAGTAACTATTAATCACTTACAGATGTGAGAGTTTGACCATAAAGAATGCTGAGCACTGAAGAGCTGATACTTTCCAACTGGGGTGCTGGAGAAGACTCTTGAGATTCCCTTGGACAGCAAGGAGATCAAACCAGTCAATTCTGAAGGAAATCAACCCAGAATATTCATCAGAAGGACTGATGCTGAAGCTGAAGCTCCAGTACTTGAAAGTGAAAGTGAAAGTGACAGTTGCTCAGTCATGTCTGACTCTGCGATCCCATGGATTATACAGTCCATGGAATCCTCCAGGCCAGAATACTGGAGTGGGCAGCCTTTCCCTTCTCCAGTCCATCTTCTCAACCGAGGGGTGGAACCAGAGTCTCCTGCATTGCAGGTGGATTCTTTACCATTATCAGGAAAGCCCTCCAATATTTTGGGGACCTGATAAGCCCACTCATTGGAAAAGACCCCAATTCTGAAAAAGATTGGAGGCAAGAGTAGAGGGGGACAACAGAGGATGAGATGGTTGGATGTCAACACTAATTCAATGAACAGGAGTTTGAGCAAACTCTGGGATATAGTGAAGGATAGGGAAGCCTGGCATGCTGCTGTTTATGGGGTCAAAAAGAGACAGACACGACCTAGTGAAGTAAGCTGATCATGATTGGTCATCAGAAAATAATGAAATTTTATATCACTAAACCTACCATTTAATAGAGAAAAACTTGTAAGCACTTTTTAAAATCCAGAAGTATATTAGAATTATCTTGGAAAAATGTGAAATACCCAAATGCCCAGGTGTTGTTTTTTCCTCCAAAGAATCTTTGACATTATTTTCTCACTTTGAAATTGATTTCTCATTCAAATTCTTTCTTATCTGCAATCACCCTCTGTGTTTTTTCAGTCTTCTAAGTTTATTGAGGATTTCAATAGTTTAGTCAGAGATCTCTCTTAGAAATTGTCACTTTGCACTTGAAAATATATGGGTTATTCTCAAATATAGTTTCATATTGATTTCCAACTTAATTCCACAGTGATAAGAGATTAGACTCTGTATGATTTCAATACCTTTAGACCATGAAATTTTTGAGCATTGTTTTATGTCCCTGGATATGTTCCAGTATCTCCAGATTTATAGTCTATGGAAACTTCAATAAAATTTGTATCTCACTGTTGTGTGAAAATTATCTGAATCTTAAGGTCAAATTTGTTCATAGTGTTTTTCAAGTCTACTATATCCTTCTAGTTTTCTGTTTATTCATTCTATTAGATTTTGAGAGAATGATATTGAAACTCCAATAAAAAAATCTTCATTTATCTACTTAAAAATAATTGTATTATATAGTGGAGCTATATGTAACTTTGTCCTATATTTTCCAAGTCTACTGTAAGTGTGTTATCATACTGTCATAATTGAAAAAATAAAAAAATATTTGGTGTTAAAGTGAGTTTAAGTTTGTTGGTTTAATCATCAGTACATATATATCTTTAGAGTCATTTGCACTACATATAACACTTTTATTATTCCTATTCAAATAAGATCTTATTAACTTTGTTATAAAAATTTTCAGCAAGAAGTATTTGGTATGATGATATTTTGATAAGTAAATTAAGTGCAAATGAGGTAAAGTTTTTAGGTGAATTATTTAAGAATATTATGATTTATGATATATCAACTTAAAATTATCTGCTCCAAACTCTTTTGTAACTTGAAACTTAGAGTTTTGCTAAAGTTAAACAGAAACATGTATTGAATATCTAGCTCATTTCAAAAAAAGATAAAATATTGAAACATTAATTACTGAACACAGGCTTCCTTGTGGAGAAAAATTAAAGATATTTGGAACTATTAATAAAATGTGTGATGTCACAGTGAAAATTTTCTATAAAAATGTATATATGTTTAGAAATTATAAATAGTATCTGTATGTTTGCCTGATGCTGAAGTTCCAATAATTTGGTCATCTGATGTGAATAGCTGACTCACTGGAAAAGACCCTGATGTTGGGAAAGATTGAGGGCAAGAGGAGGAGGCAACAGAAGATGAGATAGTTAGATGGCATCACTGACTCAATGGACATGAATTTGAGCAAACTCCAGGAGATAGTGAAGAATAGGGAAGCTGGTGTGCTGCAGTTCATGGGGTCACAAAGAGTTGGATATGACCTAGCAACTGAACAACAATAGTATGTTTGCCAATCTACAAAATGCTAGTGTAAAAACAGTTCATAATTGCTTACTTTGTAGCTTTCACAAGAAAGTAAGATTTTCAAAGATTAAAAAATCTAATGTATATAATTAAAACTACTAAAAGTAGTAAAAATAAAAATAAAGTAATAAGGAACACATCTTAGTATGCAAAAAGAGAGAGAGAGAGACAGAGACAGAGACAGAGATCTAAGAAATGGTAATTCATTTTGTTAAAAGAAAGCAATTTTGTCCTAAAGAGATATTAAGAAAAAGAGAGAGAGAGGGGTGGGGGAAACATAAGACAAAATCTGAAGTTAAAATAAGAAAGGCATAAAAGGTTTATGAGAAAGCAACCTGAAAAAAATAATTTTATGCATGGTCAGAATTGGCTAAATTTAGAGTATATTTAATTAAGCAAATGAGTTTTAGTAATAAAAGTTAGCTGATGCAAAACTAGAGTTTGGTCTTCTCTCACCCTTAAGAGAACAAAGTTTTCTTAGGATATTGATCTGTTTCTGATAATGGATTGTAAAGTTCTTTACCTTTTGGGTAATCTGTTGTAAATTTGTGTATTTGCCTTTGAACTCTTTTACTATCACTTTGGTTAAGTGAAAAGTATTTTTTCACAGTGACCTTGATCTCATTTCACCAGTGTCTAAAATTCTCAAACTGCCCCAAGTCAGACTCTAAACTAAGTTCTTTTGACTTCTAACTAACTTCAAGGTACTTCAGAGGACTCCTGAAACATCTCAAAGGGAGATATTAAACTGATTAGGCTTATTTGGTGGGTTAAATTACATGGAAGCATTATCAAATGAGTGATGATAAGCATTCTCAGGCTATGTTGCCGGGTAAATGTTATTATTATAAATGTTCTAAAAATTATTTGAAGTCCCTAAAATCTGGATATAACCTGATATAATGTTATGATTCCAATTCTTGTATGTTGCAGAAATAATCAAATTTGTTAATTTGATTATCAGATCTTTAACCATTCAATTTTAGGTTTTTATCATTTATAGAGAGTTTTTATTTTACTCTGCAGCTTTTATACAAAGAAGTTTCACAAAATGATTTTTTGACAAATATAGGTTCCTGATAACTTTTAGATTACACCTCTGAGCTTGATAAGAAATTACAGAACTCTAGTGGAAAACTTCTTGGTTTCATAAACTGCTAATAAAAGATCAATTTCAACAAGAATTAGTTACATAGGATTCAGTGAATTGATTAATATAGTTCAACATATTCATAAGTCTTTTGTTCAAAATATTACTGACTTTTTAATCTTGTTTTCCACATGTGAGAAAACCTTTCCCTTTAAGCCAGCTATCACTTGCAGCAGTTTGACAAAGCACAACTTTGTAAACAATGAGAAAACATTTATCTTTTCCACTCTACCTCCAGAATATAGAAACTCTTAGTGAATATTCTTATTTTTTTTGTTGTTGTTGGGGAACTAAGATTCCACATGCTGCAGGGCAACTAAGCCAGTGCATCACAACTGTTGAGCCCACGCACAGCAATGAAGACACAGCGCAGTCAAAAATAAATAAGTTACTAAAACACAAAAACAAAAAACTCAGAATTGGGAGACCAGAAGGGGAAGCTCTCATACCCTGTCATGACAGCAGAGCTCAACAGGAAGAAAGATCTCCTTCTCTTCTTTCCCAGCAACAATTCAGCCAACGAAACACCATGGACTCTTTGTTTACCATCCCCTCCCAACTTTCTGTCCCCTCTGTAAAAGCACGCTCCTCTCTGGTCACCTCCACTTTTGTGGGAGACCTGCACATGGCTCATCATGGTTGCAGACCCTGATCTGCAATTCTCTGCTGATTCCAAATAAACCTATTTTTGCTGTATAAATAACTGGCAGTGTATTTGTTTTAGGTGAATATATGGCTAAAGGAACTTTCACAAACTATTCACCATGGATGGAATGACTTCCTCCACTCCTCCTGCCCCCAACCTGGTCTTCTGGATAAAATCTTTTTTTTTGGCTGCACTGCATGGCATGTAGGGTCTTAATTCCTGATTGAACCCCTATTGGAAGGCGGAGTCTTGACACTGGATCGCCAAGGAAGTTCCTGGATAAAATCCTTTTGGAGATTCAGCTTGATCTTATATAACCAAGAACGCTCTTGGGACTTCCCTGGTGGTCTAGTGATGAGGACTTTGTGCTTCCACTGCAGGGTGCATGGGTTCAGTCCCTATTTGGGGAATGAAGACCCCACATGTGGCCTGGAATGGCCAGGAAAAAAAAAAAAAAGGCTCTCCTTCAGCAGGCAGGGAAGGAAGAATGAGTCTTACCTTCTGCTTCCGCAGTACTCTGCACATAGCATGTCTATAGCAGTGTCATCAGACTGAATTGAAATGAACTCTGTGCAGTCTCTAAAACGTGAGTGTGAACCAGGAATCATCCGTTGTGTTACACCCACCGACCAGCACAATGCCTGATGTTCAGCACTGGCTCAGCCCACCTTCCCTGACAGTGTTTCTGCTCAGAACCCTGAACCTGTTGGTGATTCATCAATGCCATCTGCAAAAAGCGATGTTCCTTACCTTTAATAAATAGGGATCCAGAACAAGTCTGGTCACTCTCACTTTAGCAGTTTTTTGCATGGCTGTCCCAATCACCTTGCCCACGACCCATTTGGCATGGACGGATGAACGAACTACGGACATGATGTGGCTTTGGTCACTTCTGCGACGGCGCGCGGCCGGCGGTCACCTCAGAGCTCCACAGTTTCGGCGTACGCCCGGCAGAGCGAATATTCTTATTTTTATGGAAATATTATTATTTAACAGTAAAAAAAATTTGTTCTCCCCATTAGAAGGACAAAACTGGGAACATTGGTTCTGTTATCAAGGTTTTGACTGTAAACACATATATGAAAGAAACATCCACAGATTCACATAGGACTAGGCGAATTTAAAGAACCAAGGTGGACACTATGGTGCCAAAAATCCCTTTGGAAAATGCCCTGATTCCTGCTTACAGGGTTTCCAACAGCCTTACTATGTGAGTAAGGAAAGCCATTTCCTGGCAGATGCAAGAACCTCACAATATTTTGAGGACCTCAAGAAAAGGAGTCACCCAAATCTGAAGGTATTGCAGGGAAAATCTGATCATAAGTTCTTGGCATTGAGAGGCCTTGAGTGGTCTTTTAAAATCTGAGATTCCGTATGAAAAGTTCCAGCTTTGCCAACTTAGAAGAAATTATCAATTGCTCTTCTTGTTACAGCTGTGTCAATAATCAAGCTAAGTTTATTGAAATCAAAGTTGAACTAGCACCAAGTCTACACAATCATTACTAGAAAATAGAACAAAAGTAAACTTTCTCAAATCCTTATATGAAATCAGATTTACTAATAACAAAAATCAGAAAACTAGGGAAAGAAGAGAAGTGAAGTTCATTTGTCTATTAACTCAGCTACATAATTTTCTCTAGTTAAATATGGGCTAGACTTATATTAAACTAAACTTAACTGGCTCAGTTCTATAGAGTAAAATATTGAAAAGAATAAAACTCTAACGTTAAAAGTAGAGAAATCTGGCAGGCAGTGCCTTAACCAAGTGGTGAAGGTTAATATCACCTGTAATAAGTAATGTTGATAACATGTGATCCTTAATGTCATGTAATGAAAAGTATGTAAAATGAGAAAACATCAGAAAATCTTAAGGCAAACACATTCTACAGAATATCTCACCAGGGTAAAAAATTTCCAAGACCAATATTCCATAAAGCATAGTGTTATTGATTAAGAGAGACTAAGGGAAAATGAAATCTAAATGTGATGTAGTGTCCAGGATTGTATCCTAGAACAGCAAAGGATATTAATGAAACAACTGGTGAAGTCTTGAAAAGGCTGCGGTTAACTAGTAGTGTTATGCCTATATAAATTTCTTAGTTTTGATAACCTTGACACGGATATGTAAGATGTTAACTAAGGGGAGAGTGGAAAAAAAAGGTAAATGAGAAGTTTCTGTTTTATCTTTGCAAGTCTGAATCTAAAAATTTTTTTAGAAAGGAAAACATTTCTGTCAACTTATAAGTCTATATTACCAAAAACATCCTCCAACAGTAAAGGTAAAATAAAAACTTTTCCAAACATGTTAAAATGGAAATGATTCACAGATCCACATCACAATAAATGTTAGAGGGAATCTTTTGCACAAGCACATACAAATGGATAGATAGCCAATGGAAATTTTTTATATGATTCAGAGAACTCAAACAGGGGCTCTGTGACAGTCTAGAAGGGTGGAATGGGGAGGGAGATGGAAGGGATGTTCAGGAGGGAGGGGACATGGGAGTACCTGTGGCTGATTCTTTATGTATGACAGAAAACTGCAAAATTCTGTAAAGCAAATATCATTCAATTTAAAAAATAAAGTGGCAAAAAATGTAAATATGAGTCTACACAAATGAGTGGCCAGTCCTGGAAATGTTAAACACATAGGATAATATAAAATTTATTTTCTTAGTATTTAAATTTCATTAAACAAAAATAATAATACTGCAGTGTATATTACAACAGATGTAAAAGTAAAATATATGACAACAATAGCACGAGTTTGGGAGTGGAGAAATAGAAGTATACTCTTTTTAGATTCTTATACTACACATAAAGTAGTAAAATGTCATTTAAAGGTTATTGCTGTTGTTGTTTAGTTACTAAATCATGTCCAGCTCTTTGCAATGCCATGGACTATAGCACACCACACTCCTCTGTTCCCCATTATCTCCCAAAGTTTGTTCAAATTCATATCCATTGAATTAGTGACAATATCTAACCATCTCATCCTCTGTCATCCTCTTCTTCGTTTGCCTTCAATCTTTTCCTACATCAGAATCTCTTCCAGTGAGTTGGCTCTTTGCATCAGGTAGCCATAGTATTGAAGCTTCACATCAGTCCTTCCAATGAATATTCAGGGTTGATTTCCTAGAAGATTGACTGGTTTCATTTCTGTGCAGTCCAAGTGACTCTCAAGAGTCTTCTCCAACACCACAATTTGAAAGCATCAGTTCTTTGGCACTCACACTTCTTTATGGACCAGCTCTATACCCATACATAACTACTGGAAAATCATAGCTTTGACTACAATGGACCTTTGTGGCAAAGTGATAGCTCTGTTTTTCAATATGCTGTATAGGTTTGTCATAGTTTTTCTTCCAAGGAACAAGCAGCTTTTAATTTCATGGCTGCGGTCACTGTCCTCAGTGATTTTGGAGCCCAAGAAAATAAAATTTGTCTCTGTTTCACTTTTTTCCCCTTCTACTTGTCATGAAGTGGTGGGACTGTATTCCATGATCTTAGTTTTTTTAATGTTGAGTTTCAAGGCAGTTTTTTCACTCTACTCTTTCACCCTTATCAAGAGACTCTTTAGTTCCTCTTCATTTTCTGCCATTAGAGTGGTATCATCTACATGTCCGAAGTTGCTATTTCTCCCAACCATCTCGATTCCAGCTGTGATTCATCCAGCTTGTGATAGATTCCAGCTTGTGATTCGAGTTTGTGATTCATCATGCATTTTGCATGATGTCCTCTGCATTTAAGTTCAATTTATACCCCTGTTGTATTCCTTTCCCAAATTTGAACCAGTCAGTTATTCCATGTCTGGTTCTAACTGTTGTATCTTGACCTGCATACAGATTTCTCAGGAGACAGGTAAGGTGGCCCAGTACCCCCATTTCTTTAAGAATTTCCCACAATTTGTTGTGATCCACACAAAGGCTTTAGCATACTCAGTGAAGCCAACGTAGATGTTTTTCTGGAACTCCCTTGCTTTCTCCATGATACAATGAATGTTGACAATTTGACCTCTGATTTCTCTGCCTTTTATAAACCCAGCTTGTACATCTGGAAGTTCTTTGTTCATGTACTTCTGAAGCTTAGTTTAAAGGATTTTAAGCAAAACCTTGCTAGCAGTAGTCTGTGATAACTTCAAGATATATACTATAAAACATAAAGGGAACTGCTAAAACAAATCAAAATATTTTACCTAAAAACTTAGCAATGAAGATAAAATGGAATCACAAAATATATTCAAGGAACAGATAAAATAAGAAAAAAACAACAACGAACAAAAACATATTTGATAAACACAACAAAAAAGCAGGATGATAAATTTAAAACTAAACATGTCAACATTCACACTATAGGTAAGTGGTTTAAATACACTAACTTGTCAGTTTGGATAAATAAGCAAGACCCAACTATAGGCTGCCTACAAGAAAAACACTAAATATAAAGAAAAATAAGTTAAAAGTAAAAGAAAAATGTATACTCTGCTGGTACTAATCAAAGAAAGATCAAGTTACTATATAATATCAAAGTAGATTTTAAAGCAAAAACATATTACTAGAAATAAATAGGTTTATCTCATAAGAAATAACATGCCAATTCCAAAAAGAAGCAGTCATATTAAATGTGTACGGGCCTAATAAAAGAGCTTTGAAATATAGAAAGTGTAAACAAATAGATTTTTGCTAGGAGAAATGGGCAAATCTATAACTATGATCAGGGATTTCAATACTCTCTCAATAAATGATTGAACATGCAGACAGAAAATAAGTAGGTATAAAGGATCTGAACAATACTACCAACCAGTGTGACCTAATTCATATTTATAAAACACTCTATGTCAATAGAATATACACACTTTCCAAAGATACATAATCCTTTTAACAAAATGGATTATATTATGAACATTGAGGTGAGTCTGGGGGCTTCTGCCGGGAGCCAGCACATGAGATCCCACCCATGACAAGGTCATGAGGGAGAAAACCTGACGGCAAGGCGGATCAGGTTTTCAGGGATTCCGAAAAGCTGCCCCCGGCGCTCACCTTAAAGATGATATCTGTCTTTCTGATGCTTGCTTCAATAGACTACTCCTTAATTTCTGTGACACAGGCAGAAGGCCTTCCCTGATCTCTTTCCTAATAAGAATCAATTTAGAACTTTAATCAATAAGTTTCCCAGGTGGTGGTATTTTATGAGATTATCCAGGGTGAAAGGAGTGTTTTAATTTAAACTCCTTTGCTGGTATTTTAGTTTGTTTGGCAAATGCGTTTATGCCCTTGGTACTAATATGCATGATTGCTTATAATACCCTAATCATAAAACAGCATAAAGAACCTGATCACATAAAGGCCCTAATAGACACAGAGCCCTTCGGGGGTGAGGAAGCCCTATTAGAGAACATAAAAATATTATTCTAAAAGTGGTTATAGTTAAAGATTTAGAAAAATAAGAGTTTAAACCTGTTAATTTTAACCAGGAATGCTAAACAGGGGCTGCCTCACTGGAGCTGCAGAGTCTTTGTGTGGTAAACCTTTTAGATAAATTTAACTGATAACTTCTACAAAAGGACTGACCTTTGTGTTCATTAAAGAATAAAAAACAGCTTTGCATTCACCTAGGTCACAAAATGTCAATAGGCCCCAAGGCCAGAAGATAATGTACAAGACCCTCATAAACAAAGAAGTATGCAGAAAACACCCTGGTTTCATGAAGAACAAGCTGATGTAATGTTAAACTATCTTCCCCTTAGAAATGTACTAATTTAGGGTATAAAGGCCACGGTAAAAAATAAAGCATTGCCAGACTCTGCCAGACCCTGCAAGCACCCTCGTCTGGTCATTCTCTCTCTCTCTCTCTCTCCCCCCCCTTGCAGACTTGGCCCTATCAAGGCGGGTCTCACGTGTCTTCTATCTCTCGCCGACGCCGTTCATTCTGAGGGTACCCCCTGGATCCTGCCAAGGCTGGACCCCGGCAGGCTTCCCTGGTGGCTCAGCTGGTAAAGAATCCACCTGCAATGCAGGAGACCCCAGTTCTACTCCTGGGTTGGGAAGATCCACTTGTGAAGGGATAGGCTGTCCACTCCAGTATTCTTGGGCTTCCCTGATGGCTTAGATGTGTTAGGTAGTTAGAATAGGGAAAAAGAGTCCAAAATGGCGGTGGCTAAAAGACCTGGAAGGGAAAGCCCGTGAAAATAGAACAAAGGAAGGTCCGAGGACCGGAGTGAGAACCTCAGGTAAAAACCAACAGCACTCCTGGCTGGCCCAATTTACATAAGGCAGGCCCAGGGACAGAGAAACATATAAAAAGAGGAGCCAAAGCCCTCTTCTCCCTTTTTTTTTGCTCCCTCCCTTTCCCCCGCGCGATGGGGCGATTGTCTCTTCGCGTCTTTGGATCAATGTGCCCTTATGCCTCAAAGATGGATTTTCCTGCTATTATCTAAATAAATAGAGCTGTAACACTGATTTATTTAAGAGCTATAACATGGTCTGTTCAAGACCTGAGAGCTATAACACGGTCTGTCCTCCGAGATCTGTGACCCGCCAAGGGGCTTTAATGTCCGTCACTCCAAATTTTTGTTGTGACGAGACAAAGAACCGAGGAACATACACTCGCATGACAGATGGTAAAGAATCCACCTGAAATGTGGGAGATCTCGGTTCAATCCCTGGGCTGGGAAGATTCCCTGGAGAAGGGAACGGCTGCCCACTCCAGTATTATGGCCTGGAGAATTCCATGGACTGTATAGTCCATGGGGTCACAAAAAGTTGGACACGACTGAACAACTTTCACACACATACATAAGGTGAGTTTTAATAAATTTAAATGAGTTCAAGTCATAAAAGGTATGTTCTATTTTCAAATGAAATGAAATTAAAAGTCAGTAACAGAGAGATTTTGGCCAAGATGGCAGAGTAGAGAGACACTGAGTTCATCTTTCACATACACACCAAATTTACAACTATTTACAGAGCAAATATTAGTGAGAAATACCATAACCTACCAGGAAAATCTCTTAATAACTAAAAATCTAAAGAAGGAACCACAATGAGACAGATAGAAGGGGTGGACATAGGTGTATAGTTAAGATCTATATGCTATATGAGTGACCCTCAAACAGGAGATAATTATAATTGCAGAGGTTCTCCCCAAGAAATCAGGAGTTTGGACACATTAGGTTCCCAAGTCCAAGGTTTCCTCATTGAGAAAAAAAGAGGCCTTGGAATGATTGGAGTTGATAGCCAACAGGTCTTATTTTGGGGAGACAAAGATAGTAGTGAGAAATAGAGACTCCGCTCTTAAAGGGCACACACAAAACCTCCCAAAGACCCAGGACAGAAGTAGTTATCTGAAAGGCGTCTGGGTCAGACCTACTTGCTCATCTTGGAGAACCTCCTGGTAATGCGAGAGAAGGCAACTGGAACTCACTCTGGGGACATAGACACTGATGACAGCCATTCTGGGGCTTATTCTATCATGCAGACACTGATGCTGGATCTTCCCTCTAGGTTAGTAGCCTCAGGACCCAGCCTCACTCCTGCCCACCAGCCTGTCGGCAGTACTACTGGGATTCCTCAGGCCAGTGAATAGCTTGACAGGGACACAGGCCCACCCACCAGTAGGCTGGTGGCCTTAAGACCCCCTGAGCCCACATAGCCTAGGAACTTTCCCAACAAACCATTTGGCACTAGAAACAGAAATTCCAGGGCCCTGCAGATAGACATTTTGCACCTACCATCATTTCCACCTACCATCAGCTTTTTCCAGCCATGGGACCCACTGGGCCCTGGCCTCACCAATAAGCAGTACCAGATCTGAAACTCCCTGGGCTCCTAGGCCAGCCACTCTGGGATGTGGCCCCATGTACCAGCAGGCCTGAACCAGCTTTGGGATACCACAGAACCCATAGCCAGCCATGTCAAGGACTGGCCACATCCACAGGTAGGTGGACACTAGATCTGGGAATCCCAAACCACCCACTCTATAATCTGCCTTTGACTATGAGTGAGTCAGCACTAACTCCAAGACTTCCCAGTTTTTGAAGCCAGCAGCGTCATGACATGGCCCTGACACACAGTGGACAACAGTCTCTGAACAAGATAGGGCCTGGTAATCAATCAATCAGGGGTCAGCTAGGCCTGCCAATTTACCCACAGTAGTCAGCATAATAAAACAAAAGGGTGCACACAGCCAGCATATATAATAACTCCTAGATCACATACTTCAGGTTACCAGAGGGGACCTCTCCCATAAAAGACCACTACTCAAAGGTCAGAAAATATGACTAACCTACCACACATAAGGAAATAAAAACAGCAAATTAGGAAAAAAGTAAGTGACAAATAAATATGTTCCAAATGAAGGAACAAGACAAAAAACTAGAAGAATTAAGTGAAGTGGAGATGGGCAATCTACCCAGTAAAGAGAAAGAGTTCAAGGTAATAATCACAAACATTCTCAAAGAAATCAAGAGAATATTGAATGAACAGAGTAAGAAGTTAGATATTTTTAGAAAGAGCTAAAAAATATAAAGAATAACCAGAAATGAATATAACAATAAATGAAATGAAAGTACCCTAGAAAGAATTAGCAATAGGTTAGATGATGCTGAGGAACAAGTCAGGGAGCTGGAAGATAGACTAGTATAAATAATATAAGCTGAACAGGAAAAAAAACAAAAGAAAAAAAATGAAAAGAAATGAGGGTAGTTTAAGAGACCTCTGAGATGACATTGGGTACTAACATTTACATCATAGGGGTCCCAGAAGGAGAAGAGAGAGAGATCATATTTGAAGAGATAATAGCTGAAAATTTCCATAACCTGGGACAGGAAACAGACATCTAGGACCAGTAGCATAGTGAGTCCCAAACAGGATCAACTCAAAGAGGACCATGCCAAGACGCGGTATAATTAAAATGGCAAAAGTGAATGATGGAGAAAATTAAAAGGAATAGAGGAAAAGCAACAAGTTATGTAAAAGGGAACTCCCATAAGGCTATTAGCTGACTTTTAAGCAAAATTGTGCACCAAAAAGGAGAAGCATGTTATATTTTGAGTGAAGAAAGGAGAAAACTACAAAGCTGCTCCATTGAGTAAGGCTTTCATTCAAATTTGATGGAGAGATTGTAAATATTACAGGGAATAAAAAGCTAAGAATTCAGCACCACCAAAACAGCTTTATAAGAAATGTTACAGGGCATTCTATAAGCAAAAAACAAACAGTGAGAAATATGAAGGCAAATATAAAGTAGTTAAATCACCCATATATAAAGCTATTAGGAAGGTTAAGAGACAAGCATAGTAAAATCCTTTATACTCACAATTAGTGGTTAAGGGATACACAAAACAAAAATATGTAAAATATTTATGATAAAAAAGTAATTGGGGGGTAGAATAAAAATTCAGTGTTGTTACAATTCATTCAAGCTTAAGATACGAACATCTTAAAATAATCATGCTTATATACAGATTGCTATATATAAGCCTCATAGTAATCACGAATCAGAAATCTATAACAGATTCACAGAGAAAAGAGAGAAAAAATTCAAACATAACGCTAAAGACACTAAAGATAATCATCAAATCACAAGGGACCAGGGCAAAAGAAGAACAAAAGGGTGAAAAAATTACCCCCAAATCCCTCAAACAATTGAAAAAATGGCAATAAATACACACCTACCAATAATTACTTAAAGTGTAAATGGATTAAATATTCCAATCAAAAGACATAGAATAACTAAATGAATACAAATACAAAACCTTTATATGTGCTGCCTACAAGAAAATCACTGCAGATCTATTAATAAAGAAATAAAGTGAAGGGATGGAAAAAACACTCCATGTAAATGCAAATTAAAGAAAGTTGGAGTAGCAACACTTTTATCACACAAAGTATACATTAAAACAAAGACTGTCACAAGAGACAAAGAAGAACATTGAGGTCAACACAAGGGATCAATCCAGGAAAAAGATGTAACCATTTTAAGTATATATGCACCTAACATGTACTCAATCACTCAGTCATATCCAACTTTTTGTGACTGATTGGACTGTAGCCTGTCAGGCTCCTGTGTTCATGGGATGTTTCAGGTAAGAATACTGGAGTGGGTTGCCATTTCCTCCTCATAGGCCAACCTAAATACATGACACAAATATTAACAGACATAAAGGAAGACGTTAACAGTGACACATACGAGTAGCCAAATAAAGGAAAAAGAATGCAAAAAATTGAGGATAGTCTCAGAGACCTCTGGGACAATATTAAATGCACCAACTTTTGGGTTTTATGGGTCCCAGAAGGAGAAGAATAAAAGAAAAAGTCAGAAAATTTTTGAAGAGATTATAGCCAAAATTTCCTTCATATGGGAAAGGAAATAGTTAATCAAGTGCAAAAAGCACAAAGAGTCCCACACATGTTAAACCGAGGGAAAACACAGCAGGACACATACAATCAGACTAACAAAGATTAAACACAAAGAAAGAATATTAAAAGCAACAAGTAACATACAGGAAACCCCATACAATTAACAGCTGATCTTTCAGCAGAAACTGCAGGCTAGATGGGAATGGCAGGATATATTTAAAGTACTGAAAGAACAGCATATATACTATCTAGGGTGAAACAGATCACCAGCCCAGGTGGGATGCATGAGACAAGTGCTCGGGCCTGGTGCACTGGGAAGACCCAGAGGAATCGGGTGGAGAGGGAGGTGGGAGGGGGGATTGGGATGGGGAATATGTGTAACTCTATGGCTAATTCATATCAATGTATGACAAAACCCACTGAACTGTTGTGAAGTAATTAGCCTCCAACTAAAAAAAAAAAAAAGTACTGAAAGAAAGAAAATCTACAACCAAATACTCTACTTGGCAAGGATCTCATTCAAATTAGACGCAGAAAAAAAAAAAACTTTACAAGCAAAAGTTAAGAGGATTTAGCACCACCAAACCAGCCTTAAAACAAATGTCAAAGGGACTCCTATAAGCAGGAAATACAGGAGAAGGAAAAGAACCACAAAAACAAACCTAAAGCAATTAAGAAAATGCAAATAGGAACATACATATCGATAATCACTTTAAATGTAAATGGAGTAAACACTCCAAACAAAAGACACAGACTGGTTAAATGGACACACACAGAAAAGACTCATGTATTTTTCTTTCATAAGACACCCACTTCAGACCCAGAGACACAAACAGACTGAAAGTGAGAGGATGGGAAAAGATATTTCATGCAAATGAAAATCAAAAGAAAACAGGAGTGGCATTTCTCATATCAGACAAAACAGACCTTAAAATAAAGAATGTTACAAGAGATAAAGATGGATACTACATAATGATCAAGGGAAATCAATCTGAGAAGATATAACAATTGTAAATATATATATGGCCAACATAGGGGCACTTCAATACATAAGGCAAATACTAACAGACATAAAAGGGAAAATCAGCAGTAACACAATAATATTAGGGAACTTTAAGAAAGAGGTGGTCTGTCCTGAAAAACGTTCCATGTGCCACCTGAGAAGAATATGCATTCTTCTGCATTTGAATGAAATGCCCAGAAGATGTGAATTAGATTCATCTAGTCTAATGTATCGGAGAAGGCAATGGCACCCCACTCCAGTACTCTTGCTTGGAAAATCCCATGGACGGAGGAGCCTGGTAGGCTGCAGTCCATGGGGTCGCTAAGAGCTGGACATGACTGAGCGACTTCCCTTTCACTTTTCACTTTCATGCATTGGAAAAGGAAATGGCAACCCACTCCAGTGTTCTTGCCTGGAGGATCCCAGGGACGGGCGCACCTGGTGGGCTTCTGTCTATGGGGTTGCACAGAGTCAGACACGACTGAAGTGACTTAGCAGCAGCAGCAGCAGTCTAATGTATCACTTAAGTTTTGTGTTTCTTTATTAATTTTCTGTTTTGATGATTTGTCCATCAGTATAAGTGAGTTGTTAAAGTTTATATTTTTAAAAAATATATAAAAATTTTGAATCACTATGTTGTACACCTGAGTCTAATATAATATTTTAAATTGACTATACCTTAATAAAAATGGATTGGATATTTCTGCTTCTGGGAAAATATAGTCAATATATCTTTTGCAGTGTGCCCAATAAATGCAACTAAAACTCCTGAAAATTATATATAAAACATAAATTTAAAATTTTGTAAAACATGAGAAGAAGATAGAGCAGGTGAAGACAAAGGATATCATGGAAAAACACAAAGGTGAGTGATCTGGGTTTTTTTCAATTTAAACTATTTTTAATATTGGAATATAGGAGACAACTCTTGAGAATCCCTTGGACAACAAGAGATCAAAGCAGTCAATGCTAAAGGAAATCAATCCTGACATTCATTGGAAGGATTGATGATGAAGCTGAAGCTCTAATACTTTGGCCACCTGATGCAAGGGGCTGACTCACTGGAAAAGACCCTGATGTGGGGAAAGATTGAGGGCAGGAGGAGAAGGAGGTCACAGAGGGTGAGATGGTTGGATAGCATCACTGACTGAATGGATATAAGTTTGAGCAAACTCCAGGAGACAGTGAAAGACAAGGAAGCCTGGAGTGCTGCAGTCCATGGGGTCACAAAGAGTTGGCCACGACTTAGCAACTGAACAACAACAGCAGCAGCCAATTGACAATATTATGATAGTTTCAGGTGGACTGTAAAAGGACTTAGCCATGCGTATCCATGTATCCATTCTCACCCAAATTCCTCTTCCATCCAAGTTGCCACGTAAAATTGATCAGAATTCCCTGTGTTATACAGTAGGGTCTTGTTGGTTGCCAAGTTTAAATATAGCAGAGTGTTCATGTTGATCCCAAACTCCCTCATTACCTCTTTCTCCCATTCTTCCCCACTGGCAACCTTATATAAGTTCATTCTCTATGTAAGTCTATGAGTCTCTAAGTAAGTATATGAGTCTGTTTATGTTTCATTGTTGTTGTTCTCAGGAGGCAGATAAGGTGGTCTGGTATTCCCATCTCTTTAAGAATTTTCCAGTTTGTTGTGATACACAGAGTCAAAGTATTTTAAGTCGTCAGTGAAGCTGTAGATGTTTCTCTGGAATTCCCTTGCTTTTTCTATGATCCAATGGATGTTTGCAACTTGATTTATTGTTTCTTTAGAAAACCCTCAGTCAGTCACCGTGGAAAACACTGGGGATTCAGCCTTTCTTATACCAGCAAGCTTGAGTGGTTTGCTAGACTGCCAGGCCTTGACTCACTACATGGAGGCACCCCAACCCATCCACTGTGGTAGTTACAGAGAACATCAAGTAAGGAGTCAGAACTTCTACCCCTTCAGGGTAGCTGCAAGCTCCTCCACCACTGTGTGCCAGTGGAGACCATGTGTAGAGCCTTGACTCCTATTCTTATCTGATAAATGGGTACTACTCTTGCTCAATGCTCTCAGGAGTAACAAGGAGGCAATCCTCATTAGGTGCCAAAGGAGGCCAAGCAGGGAACCTGGGCTTATATTCTCACCCACAGTAATGAATTGATATCAACCTAAACCCTATAAGTTAGGTGTCAGAAGAAGTTAGGTGTCAGCTAAAACAGAAATTTAAATAGGATTCTGCCCCATAGCATCTTACTATGTTCAGATTTAAACTGAAAATCATTCCCCAAAACAAGGGATATCTCAAACTGAAAAGACAATCAATACATGATAACATCAAAATAGCAGACATATTAGATTTATTTATAAAGCAACCATTGTAAAATTGTTTAAATGAACAATTATGAACATATAGAAACAAGCAAAAAATGGAAATCCTCACCAAAGAATGAACAGATACAAATAACTAAATGGAAATTTTTATAACTAAGACCGACAACTAAAATGAAAAGATCAGTGATTGAGCTTGACTTCAGAAGGGAGATGACAGATAAGTAATTAGTCAATTGGGTGATAAAAAGAATTATTCAATCTGAACTAGTACTGAAAAAAAAAAAAGTAAATGGAACCTTAACAATTCATGTGATTATAACAAAAGATCTAGTTGAAAACTAGATCTAGTGGGAAAAGAAGTTCTAGAGGTCTATAATTTGGTAGTTTCTTAAAACAGAAAAGAGAAAATTAAATATCTAACTAGCATCCACATAACATAGTAATTGCACTCTTACCAATTACTCCAGAGAAATAGAGAAATGGAAATGGATGTTCACACAAAACTTGTACACCTCTGCTTACAGTAGCTTTATTTGTAATAGTCAAAGTCTTCAATATTTTATTTCCTTAAATGGGTGAATAGTTAAAGTACTTACTTAGTAATAATACTATTGTATACTCAGAAAATTGGATGAATCAATAGAGAATTATATTGAATTTAAAAAAATCCAAAGTTTAATTTTATATTATTTCACTTATATTGCATTCTTGAAATGGTAAAATAGAAAGAGAGAGCAGATTAATGGCTGTCAAAGAATTTGGAAGGAGTGAGAGTGGGAAGGAAATAGCATGGACAAAAATGGGCAACTTGGAAATCTTGACTGTAGTACCAAACTGTGATACACTTGTATTTTCAAAACATTACCATATCATTAACTTAGTGAAGAGTACTTAAGATCTCTATATTATTGCTTGCAATTGCATTTTAACTAATCAGTTCAGTTAGGTTGCTCAGTTGTGTCTGACTCTTTGCAACTCCATGGACTGAAGCAGGCCAGGCTTCCCTGTCCTTCACCAACTCCCAGAGCTTACTCAAACTCATGCCCATCAAGGCAGTGATGCCATCCAATCATCTCATTCTCTGTCATCCCTTCTCCTCCTGCCTTCAATCTTTCCCAGCATCAGGATCTTTTCAAATGAGTCAGTTCTTCATAGCAGGTGGCCAAAATACTGGAGTTTCAGCTTCAGGATCAGTCCTTCCAATGAATATTCAGGACTGATTTCATTTAGGATGGGCTGGCTGGATCTCCTTGCAGTAAAAGGGACTCTCAAGAGTCTTCTCCAACACCACAGTTCAAAAGCATCAATTCTTCGGCACTCAGCTATCTTTAGAGTCCAACTCTCACATCCACACATGACTACTGAAAAAACCATAGCTTTGACTACAAGGACCTTTGTTGGCAAAGTCTCTGCTTTTTGATATGCTATCTAGGTTGGTCATAGCTTTCTTCCAAGCAGCAAGTGACTTTTAATTTCATGGCTGCAGTCACCATCTGCACTGATTTTGGAGCCCCAAAATACAAAGTCTGTTACTGTTTCCATTGTGATGGGACCGGATGCCATGATCTTAGTTTTCTGAATGTTGAGTTGTAAGCCAGCTTTTTCACTCTCCTCTTTCACTTTCATCAAGAGATTCTTCAGTTCTTCCTCACTTTCTGCCATAAGGGTGGTGTCATCTGCATATCTGAGGTTATTGCTATTTATCCTGGCAATCTTGATTCCAGTTTGTGCTTCATCCAGCCCGGCATTTCGCAGGATGTACTCTGCATATAAGTCAAATAAGCAGGGTGACAACATACAGTGTTGACGTACTTCTTTTCCTATTTGGAAGCAGTCTGTTGTTCCATGTCCAGTTCTAACTGTTGTTTCTTGATCTGCATACACATTTCTCAGGAGGCAGTTCAGATGGTCTGTTATTCCCATCTCTTTCAGAATTTTCCACAGTTTCTTGTGATCCACACAATCAAAGACTTTGGCATAGTCGATAAAACAGAAATAGATGCTTTTCTGGAACTCTCTTGCTTTTTTGATGATCCAGTGGATGTTGGCAATTTGATTTCTCATTTCTCTGCCTTTTCTAAATCCAGCTTGAACATCTGGAAGTTCATGGTTCACTGTATAATTGTAAGGGATTTGATTTAGGTCATACCTGAAAGGTCTAGTGGTTTTCCCTGCTTTCTTCAATTTAAGTCTGAATTTGGCAATAAGGAGTTCATGATCTGAGCCACAGTCAGCTTTTCCATCTTCAGCTTCAAAGAATATAATCAATCTCATTTTGGCATTGATCATCTGGTGATGTCCCCATGTAGAGTCTTCTCTTGTGTTGTTGAAAGAGGGTATTTGCTATGACCAGTCAAAACTCTGTTAGCCTTTCCCCTGCTTCATTTTGTACTCCAAAGCCAAAGTTATGTGTTACTCCAGGTATCTCTTGACTTCTTACTTTTTCATTCCAGTCCCCTACAATGAAAAAGATATCTTTTTTTGGGTGTTAGTTCTAGAAGGTCTTGTAGGTCTTCATAGAACTGTTCAACTTCAGCTTCTTCAGCATTACTGGTTGGATCATAGACTTGGGTTACTGTGATACTAAATGGTTTCAAGATGATGGAGTAGAAGGACGTGGGCTCATCTTCTCCTGCAAGAACTCCCAAATTAAAACTTGCTGCTGAAGAACCATTGACAGGAGAATGTTGGATCCTAGTAAAAAAAATATACCCCACATCCATAGGCAATGGAGTGACCCCAGAAAGATGGTAGGAGGGGCAAAATTGCATTTAGAATCAAACCCCATACCCACCAGAGATGCTTGGAGAGCTCAAACAAAATCTTATGTGCACCAGGAGACTTCACAGAGACTGAACCAGACCTGTGTTTGAGTGTTTGAGTGTGGTGATATGGGTGATGAGTGGCCTGCCACAGGGGCAGGGGCTCTGGGTGCAGCAGACCTGGGTGTGGCATAAGCCCTCTTGGAGGAGGTTGCTTTTAACCCCACAATAGAGCCACCAGAACTTAAACAGGACTGGGGAAACAGACTCTTGGAGGGCACAAACAGAACCTTGAGTGCACCAGGACGCAGGAGAAAGGAGCAGGGACCCCACAGGAGACTGGCCCAGACTTGCCTGTGAGTGTCCAGGAGTCTCTGGCAGAGGCTTGGGTCAGTGGTGGCCTGCTGCAGGTTTCAGGGGCACTGAGTGTGGCAGTTCGTGTATGGGACCTTTTAAAGGAGATCACCATTTTCTTCATCACCTCCACCATAGTTTGGTCTTAGATAAAACAACAGGGAGGGAACACAGCCTTGCCATCAACAGAAAATTGGTTTAAAGATTTACTGAGCATGGCCCTGTCCATCAGAACAATACCCAGTTTCCCCCACAGTCAATTTCTCCCATCAGGAAGCTTCCATAAGCCTCTTATCCTTGTCCCTCAGTGGGCAGACAGAATGAAAACCACAATCACAGAAAACTAATCAAACTGATCACATGGACCACAGTATTGTCTAACAGTGAAACTAAGCCATGCCATGTAGGGCCACCCAAGACAAATGGGTCATGATGGAGAGTTATGAAAAAATATGGTCCACTGGAGAAGGGAATGGCAAACAACTTTAGTATTCTTGCTCTGAGAACCCCATGAACAGTATGAAAAGGCAAAATGATATGACACTGAAAGATGAACTCCCCAGGTCGGTAGGTACCCAATATGCTACTGGAGAAGAGTGGAGAAATAGCTCCAGACAGGATGAAGAGATGGAGCCAAAGCGGAAACAACACCCAGTTGTGGATGTGACTGGTGATAGAAGTAAAGTCCAATGCTGTAAAAAACAATATTGCATAGGAACCTGGAATGTTAGGTCCATGAGTCAAAGTAAAAATTGGAAGTGGTCAAACAGGAGATGGCAAGAGTGAACTTTGACATTTTAGGAATCAGTGAACTAAAATGGACTGGAATGAGTGAATTGAACTCAGATGACCAATATTATCTACTACTGTGGGCAAGAATTCCTTAGAAGAATTGGAATAACCCTGATATTCAACAAAAGAGTCTGAAATGCAGTTTTTTGGTGCAATATCAAAAATAACAGAATGATCTCTGTTTGTTTCCAAGACAAACCATTTCAATTAATAATTATCTTAAAATTAAAATGGTAATTTAAAATCACTTTATCAATCAAAGAATAAATAAAAATGCAAATTAGACAGTATTTTTCACTAAAATAAAATATTACTGAGTGTAAAATTGAATAAAATTGAACTTAGTAAAATTATCAATGATTCTGATTTAGTTGTGACAAACTTGATTGGCTTAATTTACCTAAACTATCCAATTTTTATTGAATAAAGTCATGTTCTCTCGCTACTTTGAGCTTGGTCTTTATTTTAGAGTACTCTGTTTTTAGTAATTGTTTCATCAGTTCTGCATTGCCTTGCTAGTTGTTGGTTGTCTTGTGGATGTATGTGTGCTCAGTTGCTCAGTCATTTCCAACTCTTTGTGACCCTTCGGACTGTAACCCACCAGGCTCCTCTGTCTATGAGATTTTCCAGGCAAGAACCTGCATCTCTTGTGTCTCCTGCATTGGAAGGTGGGTTCTTTACTACTGTGCCACCTGGGAAGCATAAAGTCAATGTCTCTGAATGTTTCAGTGTGGGTATATAAGACTCAGGCTTCACTGGCAGCTTGGTTTGTAAAGAATCCACCTGCAATACAGGAGACCCCAGTTTGATTCCTGGGTGAGGAGAATCCCCTAGAGAAGGTGTAGGCTACCTACTCCAGTATTCTTGGACTTCCCTTGTGGCTCAGATGGTAAAGAATCCACATGTGATGCAGGAGTCTAGGGTTCAACCCCTGGATCAGGAAGATCCCCTGGAGAAGAGTATGGCAATCCACTCCAGTATTCTTGCCTGGAGAATCCCATGGACAGAGGAGCCTGGTGGGCTATAGTCCATGAGGTTGCACATAGTTGGACATGACTGAAGTGACTAAGCAACAGCAGCATACGAGATTCACAGGTAATAAAACAAGTGTCATCTTCTAAAAGTTGGCATTTTCTCAACTATCACTCTATATTCTCTTACATGTTCTTGACTACATTATAGTAAATCAAAGAAATAACTAAAATTAAAACTCCTAGCTTCTTATCCTTGGGTGTTCAAAGATGCCTTCACATTAGTAATCCAAACAAAATTTGGGGACAGCTATAAATGCCTGAAGAATGTTAAGCTAGGATATTCCATATATTACTTTGCATAAAATCTGTTCAAGTCTTGTGTCTTAAGGCTTTGGAATTTTTCACATCTGAAGGAATCTCTTAAAATTCAGTGTAAGAGATGAACTGTCAGTTAGGAAGCCTGCTTCAAATAGATCACAGAAGAATGAGCCTCTTTTGGGGTAGAACACATTACATCTGCAGTGAAGGTTTAGAATGGCTTTGAGTTGACTGATTTTGAAACTCTAAAAAGCAACCTCAAGGAGTAGCCTCATAAATTGCAGAGGCAAGATGGCAAAGTAGAATGATGTGATATCACTCCTTTCATACACACCAAAAGCACAGCTGCTGAGCAACCACCAACAAAACATTGGAAGCTACCAAAAAAGATACCCAACACTTAAACAAAGAAGCCAGAAGCCACAATGAGATGGTAGGAGGGGTGCAACCACAGTAAAATCAAATCTCATACATTCTGGGTGGGCAACCCACAAACTAGAGAGAAATTATACCATGGAAGTTATTCCACAGGAGTGAAAGTTATGAGTAACACATCAGGCTTCCCATCCTTGGGGCTTGGCAATGGGAAGCAGAGCCCCTACAGCGTCTTGACTTTGAAGGGCAGTAAGTCTTGATTGCAGGAATTCCATGGGTCCGACAGAAACAGAAACTCCACTCTTGGAGGGCACACAAGATCTCATGCCACCAGAACTCAGGGGAAAAAGCAGGGACCTCATAACAGACTGAGCCAAACTTAAGTGCTAGTGTTGGAGGGTATACTGTAGAGGCAGGGGTTGTGTCTGTGGCTCATTGTGGAGACAGGGACATTGATGATGGCAGTTCTTGTGAGTGCTGATTGGTGTGGACCCTCTAGGAGAGTGTGGTTTTTTTCACCAGGACCTGATTCCACCCCAACAGACTACAGGCTCCAGTGCTGGTCCACCCCAGACCAAAAGACAAACAGGGTGGGAACACAGTTCCACCCATCAGTCCATCAGACAGACTGCTTAAAATCTCCCTGAATAAACACAGCCCCTGACAAGGCCCTGCCCACCAGAGGGACAAGCTCCAGCGCCACCCACTAGTGGGCAGGTACAGTTCCCTCTTACCAGGAAACCCATACAAGCCACTTAGAGCCTCATCCACCAGAGGGTAGAGGAGAAGCCTGGAGAAAGGAAATCACAATGAGAGAAAGTTAGAGAAAATGAGATAGCAAAAGAATATGTCTCAGATGAAGGAACAAAATAAGACTCCATAAGGACAACTAAGTGACACGGAGATAGGTATTCTACTTGAAAAAGAATTTGGAATAATGGTAGTAAAGATGATTTAAGATCTCAGGAAAAAATAGAGGCACAGATGGAGATGATACAAGAAATATTTAACAAAGCCCTAGAGAATTAAAGAACAGAGATACATAATACAATAACTGAAAAACTACATTGAAAGGGATCAATAGCAAAATAACTGACGGAGAAGAATAGATAATTGAGCTGGAAAACAGAATGGTGAAAATCAATGCTATCGTACATAAATAGTAAGAATATAGTAGTCCCCACATCAAACCTTCAAGTTATGAACTTTCAAAAATGTGAACATGTGTTCCATCAATGTCAGGAATGAGTGAATTATAGCTTTTCCTCCGTCTCCTATTGCTGACAATCCTTCAGGTCTACCATCTCCCACCTCCAGTCAATATCTCTTCTGCATGTTCACTCAATGTTACCCCTGTGTGCCAGCTACTGTACTGTACTACTGTATTTTTCAAGGTACTGCACTGGAAGATCAAAAATGTTTTCTTTATTTTTTGTGTTCATTTGTTTTTAATGTATTATCTGTGTGAAAAGTATTGTAAACCTATTGCAGTGCAGTAGTATATAGCCAACTGCCTTAGGTACCTAAGCTAACTTTGTTGGACTTAAAAATAAATTGGATGGACTTACAAACTCACTGTCAGAAGGGAACTCATTCAGATGGAAGGGATTTACTGCAAAGAAAAATATAACGAAATAAAATGTGGACTGTCTAAGAGAATTCTGAGACAACATTAAACCCACAAACATTTGTGTTCTAGCAGTTCCTGAAAAGGAAGACAGAGAGAAAGGTCTTGAGAAAATATTTGAAGAGATAATGGCTGAAAAATTCTCTAACATGGGAAAGGAAACAGTCACTGAAGACTAGGAGGTTCAGAGAATCCCAGGCAGGATAAACCTGAGTAAGAACACACAAAGACACATAGCAATAGAATAAACAAAAATTGAAGCTACAGAAAAATTACTAAAAGCAATAAGGAAAAATGTCAAATAACATGCAAGGGAATCCTCAGGAGGTTATTAGCTGATTTCTCAGCGGAAACTCCACAGTTCTGAAAGGAGTGGCATTATATATTTAAAGTGATGAAGAGAAGAAGAATCTACAATCAGGAATACTCTAACCAGCATGGTTCTCATTCAAATTTGACAGAGAAATTAAATTCTTACAGACAAACAAAAACTTAAAGAATCTAGCACCACCAGACTAACTTTGCAACAAATGCTAAAGGAATGTCACCAGGAGGGGAAAAAAGGCCACAACTGAAAATAAGAAAATATGAATGGAGTCACTGGTAAAGGCAAACTTACAGTAAAGGTATGAAATAATCTACATATAAATATGATATCAAACCCAGCAATTCTGAGAAAAAGGAGAACACAAATGTAGGATCTTGGGAAAGCATTTGAAATATAAAAAACCATCAACTTAATCTTGTTTACATACAGACTGCTATATGAAGACCTCATGATAACCACAAAAACTCTACAATAGATCCACACACAAAAAAAGGAATCCAAATATAACAATAAAATTAGTTATCAAATCACAAAAGAAAATAAAAGAGAAAGGGAAGAAAAACCACCCACAAAACAAATTCAACACAATTAATAAAATGGCAAAAGAACACACAATTGATAATTACCTTATATGTAAATGGAATAAGTATTTCAACCAAAAAACATAGACTGGCTGCATGCATACAAAAGCAAGGCTCATATATTTGCTGTCTGCAAGAGACCCACTTCAGATCTTTGGACATATAGACTGAAAGCACATGGGGAAATGTATCCCACACAAATGAAAATCAAAAGAAAGCTAGAGCAGCAATGCTCATATCAGACAAAATACACTTTAAATAAAGACTGTTACAAAAGACAAAGAGGGAGAATATTAATGATCAGGGATCAATCCAAAATGAGATAAAACAACTGCAAATATATATACACCCAACATAAAGCACCTCAATTTACAAGGCAAATGCTGACATCCACTACAGAAGAATTTGACAGTAACACAATAATAGTGGGAAAATATAAGATCCCACTTTCATCTATCTATGGGGAGATGAAAGTGGGGTGTTATATCATTCAGTCAGAAAATCAGTAAGGAAGCACAGACCTTAAAAGATGCATTAGACCAGATGAACTTAATATTTATAAAGCGCTCCATCCAAAAGCAGAATACTCATTCCTCTCAAGTGCATATGGAACTTTCTCCAGGACTGATCATATGCTGGGCCACACAGAAAGCCTCAAAATAAAAGAAATTTGAAATCATATCAAGCATCTTTCTGTAAACAACATTATCATGTTAGAAACCAACTACTAGGAAAAGAACTGTAAAAGATACAAACACATGGAGGCTGAACAACATGCGGCCAAACAAGCAAAGAATCACTGGAAAAATCAAGGAGGAAATAAAAATTACCTAGAGATAAATGAAAGCAAAAATACAATTACCCAAAACCTATGGAATGCAGCAAAAGCAGTTGTAAGAGGGAAAATTATACCAGTACAATCTTACCTCAGGAAACCAGGAAAATCCAAAGTAAAAAGCCTAACATTACAACAAAACATCTAGAGAGAGAGAGAGAAAAAAAAAACAACACACTTACACACTTAGTGGAAGAAAGGAAATCATAATGAACAGGGCAGAAAGTAATGAAATAGAGACAAAGCAAGCAAAAGAAAAGATCAATAAAACTAAAAGCTGGTTCTTTGAAAAGATAACAAAACTGATGAAGTTTTAGCCAGATTCATTAAAAAAACAAAAGAGTGAGAGGTCTCAAATCAATAATATTCAAAATGAAAAAGGAGAAGTTACAACAGACACCACAAAAATACAAAAAGATCCTAAGAGACTACTACATTTAACTATGTGTCAATAAAATGGACAACATGGAAGAAATGGACAAATTTTTAGAAAGATACAATCTTCAAAGACTGAACCAGGAAGAAATAGAAACTAAGAATAGACTAATAAAAAGTACTGAAATTGAAACTGTGATTAATATCTTCCAAGAAACAAAAGTTCAGGAGGAGATGATTTCACAGGCAAAGTCTATCAAATATTTAGAGGAGAGTTAACATCTATCCTTCTGAAATTATTCCAAAAATATTCAGAGGAAGGAGCACACCCAAATTCATTTTATGAGGTCAACATCACTCTGTTACCAAAATTAGACAAACAGACCTAAAGAAAAAAACTGAAAATACAGGCCAGTATCACTGATGAACATAGACACAAAAATCTTCAACAAAATGCTAGCAAACCAGATGCAATAATACATTTAAAAGATTATATAATATGATCAAATGGGATTTATCCCAAGGATGTAAGAATTTTTCAAAATCCACAAATCAATCAGTGTGATACACTGTATCAACAAATTGAAAAATAAAAGCCTTATGATCATCTCGATAGAGGCAGAAAAAGGATTTGAAAAAAATTCAGTACCCATTTATGATAAAAAAAACAAAACAAAACAACTCTCCAGAAAGTGAGCATAGAGGGAACTTATGCCCTTGAGGAGCAAGATAAGGATGTCCACTCTCACTGCTTTTATTTAACATAGTTCGGGAAGTCCTAACCATAGCAAACAGAGAAGAAAAAGAATAAAGGGAATCCAAATGAAAAAGAAGTATTAAAACCATCAATGTTTGCAGAGGACTTGATACTATACATAGAAAATCCTAAAAATGCTATCAGAAAAATACTAGAGATCATCAATGAATTTAGTAAGTTTCCTGGATAAAAAATTAACACACAGAAGTCTGTTGCATCTCTTACACTAACAACAAATATTCAGAAAGAGAAACCCAAGAAAGAATCTCATTTACTATTATTTCAAAAAGAATAAAATACCTAGAAACAAACCTACCAAAGGAGACAAAAAACCTGTACTCTGAAAACCATAAGATGCTGAGGAAAGAAATCAAAGATGACAAAAGCAGATGGAAAGCTCTACCACACTTTTAAATTGGAAGCATAAATTTTTTTCAAAACGACTATACTACACAAGGCAATCTACAGATTCAGTGGAATCAAACTTCCCACGGTGTTTCTCAGAGAAGTAGAACAGAATATCCTAAAATTTGTATGGAGACACGAAGACCTTGAATAGCCAGAGCAATCTTGAAAAATGGAGCTGGAGGGAGGAATATTGCTCCCTTACTTCAGACTATACTACAAAGTTAGAGTCATCAAAATATGGTGCTGGGACAAAAACAGAACTATAGATCAAGGGAGCAGCAGAGAACACCCAGAAATAATCCCATAATCCTAGGTTTAATTAATCTATGACAAAGGAAGCAAGGCTATGCAATGGAGAAGACATTCTCTTCAATAAATAGTGTTTGGAAAACTAAAGTTACATGTAAAAAACCAAAACATTATTTAATACCATACACAAAAAGAAGCTCAAAAATGGATTATAAATGTAAATGTAAGACTGAAAAGTATAAAACTGTTAGTGGAAAATATAGGCAGAATGCTCTTTGATATAAATTGCAGCAAAATCACTTTCTAAAATAGAACATTTCTAAAATAGAACAAAAATAAATAAAAGGTGCCTAATTATTTTCAAGAGCTTTGTACAACAAAGGAAACCATAAACAAAATGAGAAGATACACTGAATGGGAGAAAATATTTGCAAATGATGGGACCAACATATCTCCAAAATTTACAAACTCACAGGGTTTGATATCCAAAAAGCAAATAACCTGATCAGAAAATTGGCAGAAGAATAAATAGTCATTCTCCAGAGAAGATATATAGATGGTCAAGAAGTATAGGAAAAAAGTGCTCAATATAATTTTTTTAGCAAATAAAAAAAACAACACAAATAAATCACAATGGGATATCATCCCAGACCAGTCAAAATGACCATTGTTAAAAAATCTGCTAGAGAGAGTGTACAGGAAAGGTAACCCTCCTACACTGTTGGTGGGAATGTAAATTGGTATAGCCTCAATGGATAAGAGAATTAAGATTGCTTAAAAAACTAAAATTACAGCTACCATACAATACAGCAGTCCCAATCCTGGGCATATATCCAGAGAAAACATGATTCAGAAGGATACATGCACCTCTATGTTCCTTGAAGCACTGCCTATAATCACCAACCTAAATGTCCATCTACAGAGAAATGGATAAAGATGTGGCACATATATGCAATGGAATATTACTAATAGTCATAGAAAAGAATGAAATATTGTCTTTTGCAACAACATGGGTGGACTTGGAGATTATCATACTAGTTGAGATATCTCAGACAGAGAAAGAGAAATATCATATGATATTGTTTATATGCAGAATCTAAAAAAAAAAGATAGTGCTCGGGCCTGTTGCATTGGGAAGACCCAGAGGAATCGGGTGGAGAGGGAGGTGGGAGGGGGGATCGGGATGGGGGATACATGTAAATCCATGGCTGATTCATGTCAATGTATGACAAAAACCACTACAATATTGTAAAGTAATTAGCCTCCAACTAATAAAAATAAATGAAAAAAAATAAAATAAAAATTAAAAAAGATACAAATTAACTTAAGTACAACATAGAAACAGACTAAAGGGCTTAGAAAATGAGTTTGGGATTGACATGTAAACTCCACTTTATTTAAAATAGGAACCCAGCAAGAAACTACTGTATAGTACAAGGAGTTCTGCACAATACTCTGTAATAACTTAACCTGGAAAAGAATTTGAAAAAGGATAGATATATGCACATGCATAACTGAATCACTTTATTGGACACCTGAAACTAACACAACATTGTTAATCAACTGTACACTAATATAAACTATTTTTTTTAAAAACAGAGGAGTAGCCTCTCTGTTGCTAAATCTCTGCAAGGAAAATTTCAGGAAGGTTTCTGAGTCATGCTTTGACAGAGAGAATCTCTGCTCCCAGTACAATATTGTGATTAATGTCTGTTCTCTAGGAACAAACCTACTAATCTGCTTCTACCACCCATGTCAAATTTAGAAATGGAATAAGTTCTTTTTTGATCAGATAGTCTCCAGGCTAAATCTAAGGTCATATTTCACATTTTCATTCTCCCTTATTCTCCCATTCACTGTCTCATTCATTCTCCCTTATTATAAGATTCATATATTAATTTTTTACTAATATTGTCTGATAATAACAGAGGATGCCTGAAAATTATGAAAAATAATGGACATTTGGTGATATTTTTAGCAAAGATTATCATATCACATGTGGTACCATAGATTTTGCAATTCACTTCCTTAACTTGTCTTTTCATACTGTTCATGGGGTTCTCAAGGCAAGAATACTGAAGTGGTTTGCCATTCCCTTCTCCAGTGAAAAGGCAAAAAGATATAACACTTTGAAATAAGCTCTGCAGGTCAGTAGATGTCCAATATACTACTGGGGAAGTGCATAGAAATAGCTGCAGAAAGAATGAAGAGGCTGACCCAAAGTAGAAATGATGCCCAGTTGTGCATGTGTCTTGTGGTTTCTGATGCTGTGAAGAACAATATTGCATAGGAATCTGGAACATGAGGTCCATGAATAAAGATAAATTGCATGTGATCAAACAGGAGATGGCAAGAGTGAACACTGAAATTTTAGCAATCAGTGAACTAAAATGGACAGAAATGGGTGAATTTAATTTAGATTCTGTGGCAAGAATCCCTTAGAAGGAATGGGGATCTCATTGTCAACAAGGGAGTCCAAAATGCAGTACTTAGTTGCAATCTCAAAATGACAGAATGAGCTCAGTTCATTTCCAAGGCAAATCATTCAACATCACAGTAATCCAAGTCTATGCCTCAAGCACTAATGCTGAAGAAAATGAAGTTGAATGATTCTGTGAAGACCTACAAGACCTCCTAGAACCAACACCAAAAAACAAAACAAAACAAAAAACAAAACTGTTTTTTATCATAGGGGCCTGGAATGCAAAAGTAGGAAGTCAAGAGACACCTGGAGAAAAAGGCATGTTTGACCTTGAAGTACAAAATAAAGCAGGGCAAAGGCTAACAGATCTTTGCCAAGAGAACAAATTGGTCATAGAAAACATCCTCTTCCAACACAAGAGATAACTCTACACATGGGCACCACTAGATGGTTAATACTGAAATCTTACTATATTCTTTGCAGCTGAAGTTGGAGAAGCTCTATATAGTCAGCAAAAACAAGACCTGGAGCTGACTGTGGCTCAAATCATTAGCTCTTTATTGCAAAATTCAGGCTCAAACTGAAGAAGTTAGGGAAAACTACTGGGCTTTCCTGGTGGTCCGATGGTAAAGAATCCACCTGCAATGCAAGAGACCTGGGTTTGATCCCTGGGTTGAGAAGATCCCCTGGAGAAGGGCATGGCAAACCACTCTGGTATTCTTGCCTGGAGAATCCCCCATGGACAGAGGAGTCTGGCGGGCTACAGTGCTTGGGGTCACAAAGAGTTGGATATGACTGAACGACTAAGCACAGTACAGTACAGGGGAAACCACTAGCTCATCTAGGTATGACTTAAATCAAATCCCTTATGGTTATACAGCAGAAGTGACAAATAGATTCAAAGAACTAGATCTGGTAGAGAGAATGTCTGAAGAACCATGGATGGAGGTTTGTGACATTGTACAGGAGGTTGTGATCAAAACCATCTCCAAGGAAAAGACATGCAGGAAGGTGGAGTGATTGTCTGAGGAGACCTTACAAATAGCTGAGAAAAGAAGAGAAGCAAAAGGCAAAGGAGAAAGGGAAAGATATACTCCCACTGAATGCAGAGCTTCAGAGAAGAGCAAAGAGAGACAAAAAGCCTTCTTAAGTGAACAATGCAATGAAACAGAGGAAAACAATAGAATGGGAAAGACTAGAGATCTCTTTAAGAAAATTGGAGATACCAATGGAACATTTCATTAAAGATGGACACAATAAAGGACAAAAATGGCAAGGACCTAACAGAAGCAGAAGACATTAAGAGGTGGCAAGTATACACAGAACTGTACAAAAAGGCAGGTCTTAATGACCCAGATAATCACGATGGTGTGGTCACTCACCTAGAGCCAGACATCCTGGAGTGTGAAGTCAAGTGGGCCTTAGGAAGCATTGCTATGAACAAAGCTAGTGGAGGTGATAGAATTCCAGCTGAGCCATTTCACATTCAAAAGATGACGCTGTTAAAGTGCTGTACTCAATATGCTAGTAAATTTGTAAAACTCAGCAGTGGCCACAGGACTGGAAACGGTCAGTTTTCATTCCAATCCCAAAGAAATGCAATAGCGAAGAATGTTCAAACTACAATTCAATTGCAATCATTTCAAATGCTAGCAAGACTATGCTCAAAATCCATCAAGTTTGACTTCAGTAGTACACAAACTGAGAACTTCCTGATGAACAAACTCGATTTAGAAAAGGCAGAGGAACCAGAGGTCAAATTACCAACATCTGCTGGATCATAGAAAAAGCAAGGGAGTTCCAAGAAAACATCTGCTTCATTGGCTATGCTAAATCCTTTGACTGTGTGTATCACAACAAACTGTGGAATATTCTTGAAGAAATGGAAATACCACACCACCTTACTTGCCTCATGAGAAACCTATATGCAGGACAAGTTAAGCAATATTTAGAACTGGGCATGGAACAATGGACTGGTTCAAAATTGGGAAAGGAGAGCAAAGACTGTATATTGTCACCCTGCTCATTTAAATTATATGCAGAGTATATCACATGAAATGCTGGGCTGGATGACTCATAAGCTGGAATGAAGACTGCCGGGAGAAATATCAACAACCTCAGATATGCATATTATACCACTCTAATGGCAGAAAGTAGAGAGGAACTAAAGAGCCTCTTGATGAGTGTGAAAGAGGAGAGTGAAAAAGTGAATGTTAAAACTCAACATTCAAGAAATGAAGATCATGGCATCCATTCCCACCACTTCATGACAAATAGATGGGAGAAAAGTGGAAACAGCATCAGATTTCACTTTCTTGGCCTCCAAAATCGCTGCAGACAATGACTGCAGTCACAAAATAAAAAAGATGCTTGCTCCTTGGAAGAAAAGCTGTGGAAAACTGAGACATTGTATTAAAAAGCAGAGACATCACTTTGTTGACAAAATCTCTATAGTCAAAGCTATGGGCTTTCCAGTAGTCATGTATGGATGTGAGAGTTGGACCACAAAGAAGGCTGAGGGCTGAATTAATGTTTTCAAAATATGATGCTGGAGAAGACCTTTGAGAGTCCCTTGGACAGCAAGGAGATCAACCAGTCAATCCTAATGGAAATCAACCCTGAATATTCATTGGATGGACTGATGCTTAAGATGAAGCTCCAATACTTTTTCCACTTGATGTGAAGAACTGACTTATTGGAAAAGTACTGATGCTGGGAAAGATTGAGGGCAAAAAGGAGAAGGGGATGACAGAGGATGAGATGATTGGATGGCATCACTGAGTCAATGGACATATGTTTGAGAAAACTCAGGGAGATAGTGAAGGACATGGAACCCTGGCAAGCTGCAGTTCATGCAGTCACAAAGAGTCAAACACGACTTACTGACGGAACAGCAATAAAAACCCTAATTTGATATGAGAGTGAATATATCTAAAATAAAAATAAGTGAGATCATGGAGTAAGGTAGGTAGATTTTTTAGGATTTCAAGTTGAAAGGTGAGACTTAACAGAGAAGACATGTCCAGAAAAGGCAGGTTTTAGGGAGTAGAAATTTTAAGAGCTCCTTTATTTAGCACACACTATGTCATGTCTGTGCTGGCCCTGAACTTCTGTCCATAGATCTATCCCTGTCCCTTCTCTGCCTTGCTTTGTGCCTCATGGATGGACAGCTGTGGCTATGCCACCAGCTCCTCGGTGAGTGGATAGACTGTTGTTAATGGGAAAGGTATCTGGCAGAGCAGAGAATGGAAGAAACTAAGGTATTTTATCCTCCTCTTGTCTATTTTGGCCTGTTTCCCAGGGGCATAGAACCCACTAACTTCTATGAGGCTGCTCTCAATTAGGCTTTCAAGAAACTACCCACAAACTCCCTTCTTAGTCCCACTAACCTGGGAGTATAGGGTCTTCCATCCTTACCCATCTCTGGGTTATTTCACTATCCCAAATTTATCTTTTTTGTCCTTCAATCATTGTCTCACCAATTCCCTGAATTTACCCCCATCTTCTGTTTTCATATTCACTATTTGACAAGTTCAAATCAGCTGATATTTAAGGCATGTTTCTCATACAGAGAGAAGTATGCTTGCTTCTCTAAGTTTATATCTTCTGTGAGTATTTGCACTGTGTATTCCAGACACTGGATCCTCTTTCAGTGGTAGAGACACACTGCATTCCATCCAACAGCCTGGCAGCTTAGAGTCACCTTCTCCTCACCAAATGCAGCCCTTTGCCTGTCGAGTACCACATTGTCCTTCAGTTCTCAGCTTCAAGTTTGCCTTCCTGACCACTGGGTCTAGGTCAAGCTCTCCTGTTCCTGTCTGCTTACAGAGAATTGTGACCATTTGATGTCTATTCATCACAGTTGTGAGTTCATACATCTCTGTGACACTGCTGATCAATATCTGCCTTTCCTACAAAACTATAAACTCCATGAGAGCTGGGCTTGTGCTTCTGTCACTCACTATTTCATTCCCAATACTTAGCAAGAGACATAAGTCATAGCAGATGACTAGATACACCAGCCAATGAAAGAATAAAAATCCAGTTGCTGCTTTAAACTAAAGCCAAATGGATTCACATGTTAAGCAAAATATTGCAAAGGAAGGGATTTCAATGAACTCTCTCTTTTGGTCATATTTTAAGGACCTGCCAACTTTCTGATGAGCTTTATAGGCTCAAATACAATAGTTTTATTCCCTGTGCTTATCAGAACGACTGGCATATTTTCTCATCCATTATTAGAATTCCTATTTTGTACAGAAGCAGTATAGTGCAATATTTAAAAGCACAGCTATAGAAAGTGTACTGTCTGGATTTCAGCCTGACCGGCTCATTTTTTTTTTTTGTGCTCATCTTCCTTATCTGTGAAACAGATTGCCAACAATACTGGCAATGGCAATAGGATTAACTAAGTTAATGAATGTAAAGACCTCAGAACAAGGGCTAGCAGAAGGAGGCTGTCAGCACATGTCAGCTGTATTTTAACGTATGGGGTTCAAGATGGCAGAGTAGAAAGATGTGTACTCATCTCCTCCTGTGAGAGCACCAAAATTGCAACTAACTGTTGAACAACCATTGATAAGAGGGCATTGGAACCCACCAAAAAAAGATAACCCACATCCCATACAAGGAAAAAGCCACATGAGATGGTAGGAAGTGCAGTCACAATAAAACCAAATCCTATTTCTACTGAGTGGGTGACCCACAACCCATACAATAATACCAAAGAAGTTCTCCTACTATTGTGAAAGTTCTGAGTCCCATGTCTGGTTTCCCAGCCTAGGGATCTGGCATAGGGGTTGGGAATTCCAAGGAAATCTGATTTTGAAGGCCAATGGGATTTGATTACAAGAATTCTGCAAGACTTCAGGAAACAGAGACTCCACTCTTGGAGGGCACAAAGAAAATCTTGTGTGCACCGAGACTCAGGGGAAGTAATCACTGACCCCATAGGAGGCTGAATCAGATCTACCTGCTAGTGTTGGAGGCTCTCTTGTGGAGACGTGTCTGCAGAGGTTTGCCATGAGGGTAGGGGCACTAGTAGCAGAATTCTGGAACTGCCTTGGCATAAGCCCTCTTCACCATTAGCCCTACCCAGGGCTAAGTTGCATCAGGTCAAACAACTAAGAGGGAGGGAGTGTAACCCCACCCGTCAGCAGACAATTGGATTAAAGTTTTACTGCCCACAACCCTGCTCACTAGAGCAAGACCCAGTTTTCCCTACTACCAGTCCCTCCCATCAGGAAAGTTATACAAGCATCTTAGCCTCCTTCATCAGAGGGGCTGACAGAAGAAGCAAGAAGATCCTGCAGTGACTAAACTGAAAACCATATCACAGAAAGTTAATCAGAAGGATAAAGCGGAGTGTTATGTCCCAGATGAACGGATAAGATAAACCTCAGAAAAACAACTAAATGAAGTGGAGATAGTCAACTTTCCAGAAAAAGAATTCAGAATAATGATAGTGAAGATGGTTCAGGATCAGGATCTCGGAAAAAGAACGGAGAAGATGCAAGAAATATTTACCAAAGACCTAAAAGAACTAAAGAACAGACAAAGATGAATAAAACACTAGAAGGAATCAACAGCAGAATAACTGAGGCAGAAAAATGAATAAGTGGTCTGGAAGACAGAATGGTGGAAATTACTACTGCAAAACAGAATAAAGAAAAAAAGAATGAAAAAAGTGAAGACAACCTAAGAGACCTCTGAGACAACATTAAACACATGAACATTTTCATTATATGGGCCCCCAAAGAAAAGGGAGAGAAAGGACCCGAGAAAATATTTGAAGAGATAATAGATGAAAACTTCCCTAACAGGGGAAAGGAAATACTCAACCATGTCCAGAAAGCACTGAGAGTCCCAGGCAGGATAATCCCAAGGAGGAAAACAAGGAGACACACAGTAATCTAACTATAGAAAATTGAAGACAAAGATAAGATATTAAAAGTAACAAGGAGAAAAGGACAAATAACATACAAGGTAACTCCCATAAGGTTATCAGCTGATTTCTCAACAGAAGCTCTACAAGCCAGAAGAAATGGCATGATATATTTAAAGTGATGAAAAGGGAAGAACCTGAAACCAAGAATACTATACCCAACAAGAATCTCATTCAGATTTTATGGTAAATCAAAAGCTTTCAAGACAGGCAAAAGTTAAAAGAATTCAACGCCACCAAACCAGCTTTATAATAAATGCTAAAGGACCTTCCCTAGGAAGGAAACACAAGAGAAGGAAAAGACCTAAACAAAATAAACACAGAACAGTTAAGAAAATGGTCCAGGATCGCACATATTAATAATTACCTTAAAGTAAATGGATTAAATGTGCCTGGAAGACCAGACTTGATGGACAGATGAAAACCTGTGCATGTATGTACTTTCACTTACCACACCACTCTACTTAACCCCCCAAACTTTATGTAAATATTTCATATTATTAGGTTAATCATATTTCCATTATGGCTTGCAGTTGTGTTTATCATTTAGTTTTTGTCTGGCTATTGATTGTGAAAACTGATAAACATCTTTTACTATTGTGATTATGTAACTACTATTCACTTAGTACCATTGTATCATGATTGGTCAACAGAAAATAATGAAATTCTATAATACTAAAACTAATAATTAGTAGAAAAATCTGTAAAAAAAATCCAGATGAATTTTGGAATTATCTTGAAATTTTTTGAAAAACATAAATGCCCAAGTATTGCTGTTTTTCTCCAAATCTCCAGATGTGTTTCTAATGAGAAGCAATGTTTAAAAACAGCATGTATTCAGAATACATAAAGAATATCTACAATACAGCAATACAATATAAATAGCATTTTAAAAATTGGGCAAACAAGGTGACACCTAACACATAGACCCATCTCAAAACTCATTACTGAGCACTCCATTGCTCTCCAGAGAGAAGAAATCAAGTTCCATGCACCAGAACACCGATGCAAACTTTCCTAACCAGGAAACCTTGACAAGCCAATCGTCTAACCCCACCCACTGGGTAAAACCTCCACAATAAAAAGGAACAACAGACCTACAGAATACAGAAAGCCCAGTCCAGACACAGCAATCTAAACAAGATGAAAAGGCAGAGAAATACCCAACAGGTAAAAGAACATGAAAAATGCCCACCAAGTCAAACAAAAGAAGAGGAGATAGGGAATCTACCTGAAAAAGAATTCAGAATAATGATAATAAAAATGATCCAAAATCTTGAAAACAAAATGGAGTTACAGATAAATAGCCTGGAGACAAAGATTGAAAAGATGCAAGAAATGTTTAATAAAGACCTATAAGAAGTAAAAAAGAGTCAATTAAAAATGAATAATGCAATGAATGAGATCAAAAACACTCTGGAGGGAACCAAGGGTAGAATAACGGAGACAGAAGATAGGATAAGTGAGGTAGAAGATAAAATTCTGGAAATAAATGAAGCAGAGAGGAAAAAAGAAAAAAGGATCAAAAGAAATGAGGACAACCTCAGGGACCTCTGGGACAATGTGAAACGCCCCAACATTCGAATCATAGGAATCCCAGAAGAAGAAGACAAAAAGAAAGGCCATGAGAAAATACTCGAGGAGATAATAGCTGAAAACTTCCCTAAAATGGGGAAGGAAATAGCCACCCAAGTCCAAGAAACCCAGAGAGTCCCAAACAGGATAAACCCAAGGCGAAACACCCCAAGACACATATTAATCAAATTAACAAAGATCAAACACAAAGAACAAATATTAAAAGCAGCAAGGGAGAAACAACAAATAACACACAAAGGGATTCCCATAAGGATAACAGCTGATCTATCAATAGAAACCCTCCAGGCCAGAAGGGAATGGCAGGACATACTGAAAGTAATGAAAGAGAATAACCTACAACCTAGATTACTGTACCCAGCAAGGATCTCATTGAGATATGAAGGAGAATTCAAAAGCTTTACAGACAAGCAAAAGCTGAGAGAATTCAGCACCACCAAACCAGCTCTTCAACAAATGCTAAAGGATCTTCTCTAGATAGGAAATGCAGAAAGGTTGTATAAACGTGAACCCAAAACAACAAAGTAAATGGCAATGGGACCACACCTATCAATAATTATGTAAATGGGTTGAATGCCGCAACCAAAAGACAAAGATTGGCTGAATGGATACAAAAACAAGACCCCTATATATGCTGTCTACAAGAGACCCACCTCAAAGCAAGAGACACATACAGACTAAAAGTGAAGGGCTGGAAAAAAATATTTCACGCAAACAGAGACCAAAAGAAAGCAGGAGTCGCAATACTCATATCAGATAAAATAGACTTTCAAATAAAGGATGTGAAAAGAGACAAAGAAGGACACTACATAATGATCAAAGGATTAATGCAAGAAGAAGATATAATAATTATAAATATATATGCACCCAACATAGGAGCACCGCAATATGTATGGCAAATGCTAACGAGTATGAAAGAGGAAATTAATAGTAACACAATAATAGTGGGAGACTTTAATACCCCACTCACAACTATGGATAGATCAACTAAACAGAAAATTAACAAGGAAACACAAACCTTGAATGACACAATGGACCAGCTAGACCTAATTGATATCTATAGGACATTTCACCCCAAAACAATCAACTTCACCTTTTTCTCAAGTGCACACGGAACCCTCTCCAGAATAGATCACATACTGGGCCATAAATCTGGTCTTGGAAAATTCAAAAAAATTGAAATCATTCCAGTCATCTTTTCTGACCACAGTGCAGTAAGATTAGATCTCAATTACAGGGAAAAAATTGCTAAAAATTCAAACATATGGAGGCTAAATAACACGCTTCTGAATAACCAACAAATCATAGAAGAAATAAAAAAAGAAATCAAAATATGCATAGAAATGAATGAAAATGAAAACACAACAACCCAAAACCTATGGGATACTGTAAAAGCAGTGCTAAGGGGAAGGTTCATAGCATTACAGGCTTACATCAAGAAACAAGAAAAAAGCCAAATAAATAACCTAACTCTACACCTAAAGCAATTAGAGAAGGAAGAAATGAAGAACCCCAGGGTAAGCAGAAGGAAAGAAATATTAAAAATTAGGGCAGAAATAAATGCAAAAGAAACTAAAGAGACCATAGCAAAAATCAACAAAGCTAAAAGCTGGTTTTTTGAAAAAATAAACAAAATTGACAAACCATTAGCAAGACTCATTAAGAAGCAAAGAGAGAAGAACCAAATTAACAAAATTAGAAATGAAAATGGAGAGATCACAACAGACAACACTGAAATACAAAGGATTATAAGAGACTACTACCAGTAGCTCTATGCCAATAAAATGGACAACTTGGATGAAATGGACAAATTCTTAGAAAAGTATAACCTCCCAAAACTGAACCAGGAAGAAATAGAAGATCTTAACAGACCCATCACAAGCAAGGAAATCGAAACTGTAATCAAAAATCCTCCAGCAAACAAAAGCCCAGGACCAGATGGCTTCACAGCTGAATTCTACCAAAAATTTAGAGAAGAGCTAACACCTATCTTACTCAAACTCTTCCAGAAATTTGCAGAGGAAGGTAAACTTCCAAACTCATTCTATGAGGCCACCATCACCCTAATTCCAAAACCAGACAAAGATGCCACAAAAAAAGAAAACTACAGGCCAATATCACTGATGAACATAGATGCAAAAATCCTTAACAAAATTCTAGCAAACAGAATCCAACAACATATTAAAAAAATCATACACCACGACCAAGTGGGCTTTATCCCAGGAATGCAAGGATTCTTTAATATCTGCAAATCAATCAATGTAATACACCACATTAACAAATTGAAAGATAAAAACCATATGATTATCTTAAGAGATGCAGAGAAAGCCTTTGACAAAATTCAACACCCATTCATGATTAAAACTCTCCAGAAAGCAGGAATAGAAGGAACATACCTCAACATAATAAAAGCTACATATGACAAACCCTCAACAAACTTTATCCTCAATGGTGAAAAACTGAAAGCATTTCCCCTGAAATCAGGAACAAGACAAGGATGCCCACTCTCACCACTACTATTCAACATAGTGTTGGAAATTTTGGCCACAGCAATCAGAGCAGAAAAAGAAGTAAAAGGAATCCAGATAGGAAAAGAAGAAGTGAAACTCTCGCTGTTTGCAGATGACATGATTCTCTACATAGAAAACCCTAAAGACTCTTCCAGAAAATTACTAGAGCTAATCAATGAATATAGTAAAGTTGCAGGATATAAAATTAACACACAGAAATCCCTTGCATTCCTATATACTAACAATGAAAAAACAGAAAGAGAAATTAAGGAAACAATACCATTCACCATTGCAACAAAAAGAATAAAATACTTAGGGATATATCTACCTAAAGAAACAAAAGACCTATACATAGAAAACTATAAAACACTGATGAAAGAAATCAAAGAGGACACAAACAGATGGAGAAACATACCATGTTCATGGATTGGAAGAATCAATATTGTCAAAATGGCTATTCTACCCAAAGCAATCTATAGATTCAATGCAATGCCTATCAAGCTACCAACAGTATTTTTCACAGAACTAGAACAAATAATTTCACAATTTGTATGGAAATACAAAAAAAAACCTTGAATAGCCAAAGTAATCTTGAGAAAGAAGTATGGAACTGGAGGAATCAACCTGCCTGACTTCAGACTATACTACAAAGCCACAGTCATCAAGACAGTATGGTACTGGCACAAAGACAGAAATATAGATTAATGGAACAGAATAGAAAGCCCAGAGGTGAATCCACGAACTTATGGGCACCTTGTCTTTGACAAAGGAGGCAAGGATATACAATGGAAAAAAGACAACCTCTTTAACAAGTGGTGCTGGGAAAACTGGTCAACCACTTGTAAAAGAATGAAGCTAGAACACTTTCTAACACCATACACAAAAATAAACTCAAAATGGATTAAAGATCTAAATGTAAGACCAGAAACTATAAAACTCCTAGAGGAGAACATAGGCAAAACACTCTCCGACATAAACCACAGCAAGATCCTCTATGACCCACCTCCCAGAATATTGGAAATAAAAGCAAAACTAAACAAATGGGACTTAATGAAACCTAAAAGCTTTTGCACAACAAAGGAAACTATAAGTAAGGTGAAAAGACAGCCCTCAGATTGGGAGAAAATAATAGCAAATGAAGAAACAGACAAAGAATTAATCTCAAAAATATATAAGCAACTCCTGCAGCTCAATTCCAGAAAAATAAATGACCCAATCAAAAAATGGGCCAAAGAACTAAACAGACATTTCTCCAAAGAAGACATACAGATGGCTAACAAACACATGAAAAGATGCTCAACATCACCCATTATCAGAGAAATGCAAATCAAAACCACAATGAGGTACCATTACATGCCAGTCAGGATGGCTGCTATCCGAAAGTCTACAAGCAATAAATGCTGGAGAGGGTGTGGAGAAAAGGGAACCCTCTTACACTGTTGGTGGGAATGCAAACTAGTACAGCCGCTATGGAGAACAGTGTGGAGATTTCTTAAAAAACTGGAAATAGAACTGCCATATGACCCAGCAATCCCACTTCTGGGCATACACACTGAGGAAACCAGATCTGAAAGAGACACATGCACCCCAATATTCATCGCAGCACTGTTTCTAATAGCCAGAACATGGAAGCAACCTAGATGCCCATCAGCAGATGAATGGATAAGGAAGCTGTGGTACATATACACCATGGAATATTACTCAGCCATTAAAAAGAATTCATTTGAACCAGTTCTAATGAGATGGATGAAACTGGAGCCCATTATACAGAGTGAAGTAAGCCAGAAAGATAAAGAACATTACAGCATACTAACACATATATATGGAATTTAGAAAGATGGTAACAACAACCCAATATGCAAAACAGAAAAAGAGACACAGAAGCACAGAACAGACTTTTGAACTCTGTGGGAGAAGGTGAGGGTGGGATGTTTCAAAAGAACAGCATGTATATTATCTGTGGTGAAACAGGTCACCAGCCCAGGTGGGATGCATGAGACAAGTGCTCGGGCTTGGTGCACTGGGAAGACCCAGAGGAATCGGGTGGAGAGGGAGGTGGGAGGGGGGATCGGGATGGGGAATACGTGTAAATCTATTGCTGATTCATGTCAATGTATGACAAAACCCACTGAAAAAATAAATAAATAAATTTAAAAAAATAAAAAATAAAAATTGGGCAAATAACTGATAGACAATTTTCCAAAGATATCAACTGACCAATAAGCAGTTGAGAAGATGTTCAACATCACCAGGCATAAGCCAAATGCAAATTAAAATTATAATGAGATAATACTTCTCACTTACTAGGATGGTTGTAATCAAAACAAACAACAAAAACAAACAACCAAAATGTGTTAGCAAGTATATGGAGACCCCTCACCTTCACACATAGCTACTGGGAATGTAAAATGCTACTGCCACTTTGGAAAAACAGCATAAAAGTTAAGCATAGTGTTACCATGTGACCCTGCAATTCCACACCCGGCCATATGCTCAAGGGAATTAAAAGAAGCCCATGAAAAGCTTGTGCGTGAGTGTTCATAGTAGCATTTTTATCATAGCTCCAAACTGGAAACAACCCAAATACTTCTCAACTGATGAATGAAGAAAATACTGTATATTCATACTGTGGAATATAAATCAATAACATAACCATAAAAATGAATGAAATACTGTGATCCATGCCACAACATGGATGAACCTTGAAAACTTTGTGCTAAGCGAAAGAAGTCAGGCACAGAAGACCACATATTGTAAGAGTCCATTTGCGTGTAATGTCTAGATAAGTGACTCAGAGAGACAGAGGTAGGTTAGTGGGTTACAGAGAGTGGGTAGAGGGGGGAATGTGTGTAGCTACTAATGGTTACAGAACTTCTTTTGGGGATGATGGAAATATTCTAGAATTTTACATGATAATGGTTATACAACTTTGTGAATATACAAAAAAAAAATCCATTGAATTGTATACTTTAATAGTGTGAATTTTAAAGAGTATGTATACTTATAACAGAATCAGTTTACTGTACAACTAGAACTGATGATTTTGGGAATCAACTATAGTTCAACACAATTAAAAAAAAAATAAAAGGGTCAATTTTGTGGTAAAAACACTGGACTATATGATAAAATTTGTTTTTTATCTTTTTTTTTATTAAAAATTGTGTTTATAATATTAATCAGTAGGCAAGTCATGTAAAAATGGAAAACGAAAATTGTAAAGCTTTCTTCTTTCAGATATGACATATGCTTCCAAGGCAAAGGCATTATATTGGCCTTAGATTTCTCTAAAACAGCAGTCAATGCTGGAAGACAATAGAACTATGTCTACAGATTTCTGAAGGAAAGAAACTGTGACTCAGGCAAGATACAATTAAAGAATAAAGGCATTAGTAGATATTCTGAAACATGAAACAAAAAATCAGGGAATACAACACTCATCGATCTTTCATGAAAGAAATAACTTTAAAATAAAATCCACCCAATTGTGTATTGGCTCAAATTAAGAGCTCAGGGAGTAAGGGGATATTACCTGGAAGCCTGGAAACCATTGAAACCACTTCAACATAGAACAAATGCAAAACAACTTTGGAAAATACTATACAAGTATATACACTAAAGTTTACAGAATTTTAACAGTGTAAAAAAAGTATGTAATAAGTAGCCATGTATGATACCAATGAGAGAATACATTCAAATAATACTGTCTCTGAGAAAGAGAAATAATCTCTCACATCTGGGACCGGCCTAGCACCACTGGCCAAAGCTCTTTACTGCTGGGTATTGGCCTGACACTAACAGAGAGGCATGTGGTGGCAACCGAAATCAGAGTCACGCTCTATTCCCAAGTTCTATTCCTTGATCCCCCTGTACTAAGATGCTCCACGGTTCTCAAAGTGTGTGTTCTCCCTCACCGCAGCAAGTAATAATCCCAACTTGTTCAGCTATTGGTGCATCTCTGACTATCTCCAGCTGGAGGATATGGCCACCAACTCTTCTACAGTGTCAAGACTTTTGATTTTATCTAAAATTGGACCATATAGCAAATAATTATTCTAACCATGAAATCTATAAAGGTTTTCTTAACTTCAGGGGAACCTTTAGTAGGTAACATATTTGTTAATGGAAAAACATCATTTTGAAGTTGTAATTTCTCTGTTTTCTTTTTAATTTCCTTTATTCTATTAGAATCTAGGAACATAAATACACTTATTAACTTTGAAAATAGCATTGATAATATAAAACTGTTATAAAACACATGTACATTTCTATGTTTTCTCTACATCCTCACCAACACCTATTATTTATTGTCTTCTTGTTAATAGTCATTCTGATGGATGTGAGGTTTTGACTTGTATTTCCCTGATGATTAGTGATGATGAGGCATATTTTCATGTACCTGTTGGGTATCTGTAAGTCTTTTTGGAAAAATGTCTATTCAGACCCTCTGCTCTTTAAAAAAAGAATCTTTTTGACAAAAAATTCCAGCTTTATTGAAATATAATTGACATTGGACATTGTAAGTTGAAGGTGTACATGTGTTGATTGATATATGTATACATTATGAAATGATTATCACTTTAGCTTGAGCCAAAAGTATCACCATGTAACATAATTGCCATTTCTTTTTTCTTTTTAAGATCTACTCTGTTTCAGGTTTATAATATAGTGTTAACTATAATCACCATGCTGTACATTAGATCCCCAGCACTATTCATCTTACAAATATAAATCTGTACCCTTTGACCTAGACAAAATTTTAAGTAATTGAAATTAGCTTTTTTTAATTGGAGGATAACGGCTTTATAATGTTGTGTTAATTTCTGCTGTACAACATGAATCAGCTACAAGTACACATATAGCCCCTTGCTCTTAAACGTCCCTCCCACTCCCCCATCCCGTCCTCCTAAGTCATCACAGAGCACCAGACTGAGCCCCTCGTTTCACACAGTAGCTTCACATGGTAGTGTACATGTCAATACTCTCAGTTCATCCAAGCTCTTCTTCTCCTGCAGTGTCCATAGTCTGTTCTCTATGTCTGTGCCTCTATTCCTGCCCTGCAAATAGGTTCATCAGTACTCTTTCTCTAGATTCCATATATATGTGTTAATTATATGGTATTTGTTTTACTCTTTCTGACTTTACTCTCTATTACAGATTCTAGGTTCATCCACCTCACTAGAATTTACTCATTTTCATTCCTTTCTATGACTAACATTCCATCCCACAGCTTCTTTATCTATTCCCCTGAAGATGAGCATCTAGCTTGCTTCAAGCAGCTTATGCAGCTCATTATCAGAAAAACAAACTACCCAATCATAAAATGGGCAGAAGACCTAAACAGACATTTCTCCAATGGAGACATACAGATGGCTAAGAAGCACAAGAAAAGATGCTAAACATCACTCATTGTTAGAGAAATGCAAATCAAAACTACAATGAAGTATCACCTGACTCTGGTCAAGATGGCAATGATTAAAAAATCTGCAAACAATAAATGCTGTAGAAGGTGTGGAGAAAAGGGAACTCTGTTGCACTGTGGGGTTCTATATTTATGTTTATAGTTTTATATTTAACTATTTAACCCATTTTGAGTTTATTGTTGTAAATAGTGTCAGAGAGTAGTCCAGTTAGAATCTTTTGCATAAAGCTGTCCAATTTTTCTAACATCATTTGTTGAAGAGACTGTCTTTTCCCTAATGTAAATTCTTGTGTCATTTATCATGGATTAATTGTCATATAAGTGGCAGTTAATTTCTGGGCTCTCTTATCTGTTTCATTGATCTATGCGACTGTTTCTGTGCCAGAAGCATACTGTTCTGATGACTGTTGCTTTGTAGAATACTTTGAAATTGGGAGTTCAATACCTCCAGCTTTGTTCTTCCTTCTCAAAGATTGTTTTAGCTCTCTGGGATCCTTGTGTTTCCATTTAAGTGTTAGAAGCATTTGTTTGAGTATGGGTGCTTTGATAGGGATTTCACTGAATCTGTAAATCACCTTGGGTGATATGGTGTTTCTAACAACATTAAATCTTTCAGTCCATGAATACATTATATTTTTCCATCTGTTCTATCTTGAATTCCTTTCACCAGTATTGTTACAGAGCAGGACCCTATGCAACCTTTCAAGAATAAACTCCCAGCCATATCCTCCACTTGCCTTTGGTCTGTAGAAAAAACAACAACAACAACTGAATAAAGAATAAACTTAATCAGAAGAGTGAAAAAATGCAGAAAGAAAGGAAAACAGTCAAGCAAGACAAAATAGTAATACTTTATCCATTAATTGAAGTCAAGGACTTTAATTCTGCCTCGAGGACTGGAGATGATATTCTGAGCCATGTCCTTTGAGATGGTTTATAGATACGGAAACTAACACCAGGGGGAATAAGCCAACTGCTTGCTACCCAAAGTGCACAGACCCCAGACTGTTTGGAGCCAAAAAGTTGAGGATGCTAACTCCCCATTACCTCACCACAATCCAAACAGAAGTATATCCACAAACTAATCATGCCTACACTTTGAACCATTACTATAAAACTCCTCACTACGTCCTCCAGGTTGGGACACACAGTTTTGAGCATTGGCCTGCTGAGGCCCCTTTTGCCTGACAAAGCAATCAAGTTATTTGTTACTTCAGTTCAGTTCAGTCGCTCAGTCGTCTCCAACTCTTTGCAACCCCATGAACTGCAGCACACCAGGCCTCCCTGTCCATCACCAACTCCTGGAGTTTACCCAAACCATGTCCATTGTGTCGGTGATGCCATCCAACCATCTCATTCTCTGTCGTCCCCTTCTCCTCCTGCTCTTAATCTTTCCCAGATTCAGGGTATTTTAAAATGACTCAGCTTTTCGCATCAGGTGGCCAAAGTATTGGAGTTTCAGCTTCAACATCAGTCCTTCCAATGAACACCCAGGACTGATCTCCTTTAGGATAGACTAGTTGGATCTCCTTGCAGTCCAAGGGACTCTCAAGAGTCTTCTTCAACACCACAGTTCAAAAGCATCAATTCTTCTGCGCTCAGCTTTCTTTATAGTCCAACTCTCACATCCATACATGACTACTGAAAAAACCATAGCCTTGACTAGACGGACATTTGTTGGCAAAGTGATGTCTCTGCTTTTTAATATGCTGTCTAGGTTGGTCATAACTTTCCTTCCAAGGAGTAAGCGTCTTTTAATTTCATGGCTGCAATCACCACCCGCAGTGATTTTGGAGCCCAGAAAAATAAAGTCAGCCACTGTTTCCCCATCCATTTGCCATGAAGTGATGGGACCAGATGCCATGATCTGAGTTTTCTGAATGTTGAGCTTTAAGCCAACTTTTTCACTCTCCTCTTTCACTTTCATCAAGAGATTCTTTAGTTCTTCTTCACTTTCTGCCATAAGGATGGTATCATCTGCATATCTGAGGTTATTGATATTTCTCCCAGCAATCTTGATATCAGCTTGTGCTTCATCCAGCCTGGCATTTCGCACGATGTACTCTGCATATAAGTCAAATAAGTAGGGCGACAATATACAGCCTTGATGTCCTCCTTTTCCTATTTGGAACCAGTCTGTTTTTCCATGTCCAGTTCTAACTGTTGCTTCCTGACCTGTATACAGGTTTCTCAAGAGGCAGGTCAGGTGGTTTGGTATTTCCATCTCTTTCAGAATTTTCCACAGTTTATTGTGATCCACACAGTCAAAGGCTTTGGCATAGCCAATAAAGCAGAAATAGACGTTTTTCTGGAACTCTCTCCCTTTTTTGATGATCCAACAGATGTTAGCAATTTGATCTCTCATTCCTCTGCCTTTTCTAAAACCAGCTTGAACATCTGGAAGTTCACAGCTCACGTATTGCTGAAGCCTGGCTTGGAGAATTTTGAGCATTACTTTACTAGCGTGTAAGACGAGTGCAATTGTGCAGTAGTTTGAGCATTCTTTGGCATTACCTTTCTTTGAGATTAGAATGAAAACTGACCTTTTCCTGTCCTGTAGCCACTGTTGAGTTTTTCAGATTTGCTGACATATTGAGTGCAGCACTTTCACATCACCATCTTTTAGAATTTGAAATAGCTCAACTGGAATTCCATCGCCTCCACTAGCTTTGTTCATAGTGATGCTTCCTAAGGCCCACTTGACTTCACTTTCCAGAATGTCCAGCTCTAGGTGAGTGGGAGTGATCACGCCTTCGTGATTATCTGGGTCGTGAAGATCTTTCTTGTACAGTTCTTCTGTGTATTCTTGCCACCTCTTCTTAATATCTTCTGCTTCTGTTAGGTCCATACCATTTCTGTCCTTTATTGAGTCCATCTTTGCATGAAATGTTCCCTTGGTATTTCTAATTTTCTTGAAGAGATCTCTAGTCTTTCTCATTCTATTGTTTTCCTCTATTTCTTTGCATCGATCACTGAGGAAGGCTTTCTTATCTCTCCTTGCTCTTCTTTGGAACTCTGCATTCAAATGAGTATATGTTTCCTTTTCTCCTTTGCTTTTCACTTCTCTTCTTTTCACAGCTATTTGTAAAGCCTCCTCAGACAGCCATTTTGATTTTTTGCATTTCTTTTTCTTGGGGATGGTCTTGATCCCTGTCTCCTGTACAATGTCGTGAACCTCTGTCCATAGTTCATCAGGCACTCTGTCTGTCAGATCTAGTCCCTTAAATCTAGTTCCTGTTCCTTTTCTAAAACCAGCTTGAATATCTTGAAGTTCACAGTTCACATAGTGATGAAGCCTGGCTTGGAGAATTTTGAGCATTACTTTACTAGCATTTGAGATGAGTGCAATACCTCACCCCAAATTCTGTTTCCAAGGTTTAATCCAGTACCAGTGTATGGAGGCCAGGTTTCAGCATCAGTATCTTACATTTCTGAGTACAATTCTCTTAAACTGTCCTGATCTCATTTTTTTTTTTTTCTATTTGGCTTCAGTGATTTCCACTATGGGCTTCCCTGGTGGCTCAGCTGGTAAAGAATCTGCCTGCAGTACGGGAGACCTGGGTTCAATCCCTGGGTTGGGAAGATCCCCTGGAGAAGGGAAAGGCTACCCACTCCAGTATTCTGGCCTGGAGAATTCCATGAACTGTATAGTCCATGGGGAAGCACGACTGAGCCACTACCATTCTGACTTTCAGCTCCCTGACCTGTTCCTCTTAACCTGCTGTTGATTCCTTGTTGTGTATTTTTTTTTTTTTTTCTATTTTATTTTTGTTGTGTATTTTTTAAGTTTTAAGTTACAGTGTTCTTCTCTGTTTGATTCTTTATAGTTTATCTTTGTTAAAAACTTCAAAATTCTCACTTTTTAAATTGAATATTCTCCTGATTTCTTTGAGCATCTTTATAGTTATTACCTGAACTCTTTATTGGGTAGATTGCCTAGCTATAATTTACTTAATTCTACTTCTGATGTTTTATCTTGGTGTGGTAGGTATGGTCTCTTGTCTGTTTGGTTGCCAGGACCTGCCTTGTGCAGTGACTGCCAGTCAGTGGTGAGTGGGGCCGGGTCACAAGGCCACTAGTTGTGTAGCTCTGTGGGGTCGCAGGGTTAGTAGTGGCCCGCTGATGAGTAGAGCCATGTATTGTATGTAGTGTGATCCCAGAGGTCCCAAATCAAGTATCAGTCTATTGCTGGGCAGGACTAGTTCATGAAACAGCTGGCTGTGGGTTCCACCCTGTACCAAAACTTGTTTCTGCCTTGTAGTGAGTGGGGATGGCTCATGGGGCAGCCGACTAAGGTGTTGTTAGCCTTCTGGTGGCCCTAGATTCTGTAAGTCTGGACCTTCAGAGCCTGGGGATAGTGCTGGCCCACTAGTGGGCAGAGCTAGATCCTGAAAACTCTGGTTGCAAAGCACTTATGGTCCTAGAGCTTGTGTTGGCACACTGTGGGGTGGGCCCATTTCTGACACAGCTGGCTGAGGGGCTCACGGTGTCACAGTGCTGGTACTGGCCTCTGGTAAGTGGACTAGATTCTCATGTGGCTGGTTGTGGTGGTCCTTTGTACTTTGTCTACTTTTGAGGGTGTTTTCAATACAACAGCAAATTACATGAAAAAGAATATGTCTTATGTTTAAAAACTTTAAAAACACATTTAGCATGATATTAATATTTGATGGATTAAGATTTATTCTTTTATATGTTTTTCCTGCTATTTTAAACTTTTCAAAATAGCAGTATTTTAAGATATACAGAATATGCACAAATAATTTAGAATGAAAAGAAAAACTTTTCAGAGATGAAAGCAAAACCATCATTATGATTTTGTTAAATTTGAATCATTTTCACAATTACATCCCAACAAGCACATCAAAGGTCATATCAGATTTTATACAATTATTTCCCCAAACATTCTATTCTGAGCATTTTCCTTGTTAAAAATAACTAATTCTTTTGCAGTCTTCCTATTCATTACAAATCACCCCTCTTCTTTAAACCATTGAATGGTTTGTGAATTGAAGGCACAGATTGATAATGGCACTTCAAATAGCAGATACAATGCCAAAGGCCACCCTTTATATGGAAAAGTAAATGCACAGAAGTATTTTTGCCAGCGGTTCTTTCACTAATACAAAGAATGATGCAAACATCAGTCTTAAATAAATAGCTGTTTCCCCTTCAGTCAGACAAATTTCTTTATAAAACAAACAATATCAGTCTGTTGAATTCAGGTGTTATTTTGAAGATTCATTCCCTAGAAAACCTCCTGGCCTTCAGCATAATAAAAATGGAAAGAAGAAAAAGAAGCTCTGTACCAGGAAGGGAGTGGGAGGGGCCTCTTAGTGCAGCAGCTCTGTCTGTTCCAGTCTTGCCTTCCCTCATCAGATAGCCCCAAGCCTTCAGTCAGTGCAGAGCTCCAACTTCCGCCATAAGATTAACCACCCAGTGATATTCTAGGAATCAGCAGCGCTAAATTCACACCATCCTCAGAGTCTTTTTTTTTTTTTTTTCACACTGAGTACATTTTTTTTTTTTAATTTTTTTATTAGTTGGAGGCTAATTACTTCACAACATTTCAGTGGGTTTTGTCATACATTGATATGAATCAGCCATAGATTTACACGTATTCCCCATCCCGATCCCCCCTCCCACCTCCCTCTCCACCCGATTCCTCTGGGTCTCCTCAGAGTCTTTTGAAAGGAGATTTAAACCAAAACCAAAGCATGGTTTTTACTCCTTTTATCTGTAGTTTTATTACAGAATAAAAAGCTCTTGAAATGTATACTATCATTTTACTTAAGACGGTAAGGATGGGGAGCTATGGCGAATTCTTAGCCAAGTTTGTCTATTTTGATGCCCCAAACTGGGGGCTTGCTACTTTTGGGGCACAAGAGGGGCCTCCTCCAAATGTGCCTCAATTGATTACTTTGAATTAAAATAAATGGTCAACACAAAAGGACCCTCTGACTCTCCTTTCTGTCTCTCTGAAAGCAGCAAATCAATCTCTGACATGAAAGGTGCCCTCCAGTTTCATCCATCTCATTAGAACTGATTCAAATGAATTCTTTTTAATGGCTGAGCAATATTCCATGGTGTATATGTACCACAGTTTCCTTATCCATTCATCTGCTGATTAGCATCTAGGTTGCTTCCATGTCCTGGCTATTATAAACAGTGCTGCTATGAACATTGGGGTGCACGTGTCTCTTTCAGATCTGGTTTTCTCAGGGTGTATGCCCAGAAGTGGGATTGCTGGGTCATATGGCAGTTTTATTTCCAGTTTTTTAAGAAATCTCAACACTGTTTTCCATAGTGGCTGTACTAGTTTGCATTCCCACCAACAGTGTAAGAGGGTTCCCTTTTCTCCACACCAGAGATGGATGAAACTGGAGCCCATTATACAGAGTGAAGTAAGCCAGAAAGATAAAGAACATTACAGCATACTAACACATATATATGGAATTTAGAAAGATGGTAACGATAACCCTATATGCAAAACAGAAAAAGAGACACAGAAGTACAGAACAGACTTTTGAACTCTGTGGGAGAAGGTGAGGGTCGGATATTTTGAAACAGCATGTATATTATCTATAGTGAAACAGATCACCAGCCCAGGTGGGATGCTAGAGACAAGTGCTCGGGCCTGGTGCACTGGTGCACTGGGAAGACCCAGAGGAATCGGATGGAGAGGGAGGTGGGAGGGGGGATCGGGATGGGGAATACGTGTAAATCTATGGCTGATTCATATCAATGTATGACAAAACCCACTGAAATGTTGTGAAGTAATTAGCCTCCAACTAATTAAAAAAAAAAAAAAAAGAAAGAAAGGTGCCCTCCCTGCATTGGGGACAGAAAGACAACTTTACTACCAAAGATAGGAAATTCTGGCTGAAAAGCCTAAATAAATTAACCTTGTTATTTCTTTCACTTACCCAAGCCCCAAACTCTGTTTAGATTCCTAACCAATTAAGCACTCAAAACTTGTTTCTTTGTCTGATTAATTACTCAAAAATTTATAATTTGTTTTTCTAAAAAATATAAAAACTTCCTACATCAGCTACTTCTTAAATTCCATTTCTATGAGACCTCCATGAGCATAAATTAAAATTTGTTTTTTTTTGGGGGGGGGGGAGGTCAATTTTATTATTAGTTCAGCCACAAGAACTCAGGGGCAGTGGAAGGTGAAATTTCCCCCTCCCTGATACTAGCTTTTTTTTTTTTTTTAATTTCAGCATAATCAATCCTGACAAATGGGAAAGTCATGACATTGTGATTCTAAAGTCCAAACCTCTAAAGCTATTTACTGATAAAACAAAGGCTTTTGTTACAAAGAATCAGTAAATTATTCCAACATGGTTTGATAACAAAGTTTGATGAACAAAATTGTAATAGGAAGGGACAAGTCTTATTCTATACTATGCATTTCTTTACTTAATCTTTCTATTCTACTGTCTTGGCTACTAATTAATTACTAAAAGGATGCTGCCCATAAGCTTGAAGTATGCATAATGGCCCATCACTGGAAACCCTGCCTGCCTTGCCTGAACGTTAAGATAAAATACCTTTGTTGAGCTCACAGGGAACATCCTAATCTAGCCCACCTACTAATGACTGTGAGAAAGAAGGAATTAACACATTCTCTCTGGGGTCTGGGTGAAAACAGGAAATATTTGCAACAATTTATGACCTCTTTATTTTACTTCTTCACCTTCCACCTCTTTCTTTTATAAAAGAAACTAGAACACAGACCCCCAGCAGGATGTTCCTTTAACATCAGTCTGCCATCTTCTTGGTTTTCTGGCTTTTTAGCTAAAGTCACTCTTCCTTGCCCCAGTACCTTATTACCTGATTTATTGGTCTATCCTATAGTGCACAATACAAGCTTGGACTCAGTAACAAAATTGCACAAGTCATATGAGATATTGCTTAAAAAATCATAAAGAAGGAAATATGATAGCATTGGTATCTAGGGGTAATGGAGAAGAAAAATTTAAAGCATGCAAATTTCCAATACTGACAGGTATCTGAAATAGAAAGTGTTAGTTGCTCAGTTGTGTCTGACTCTGAAACTCAGTGGACCACAGCCTGCCAGGCTCCTCAGTCCATGGAATTCTCCAGGCATAAATACTGGAGTGGGTAGCCAGTCCTATCTCCAGGGGATCTTCCAGGCCCAGGGATAGAACCTGGGTCTCCAGCATTGTAGCTGGATTCTTTACCATCTGGGCCACCAGGGAAGCCATGCTTTTGAAATAAGAAGACAGGAAGTAAAACAATAAGTTGTGTTAGTTGCTCAGCTGTGTCTGACTCTGCAATCCCATGGACTGTGGCCCGCCAGGCTCATCTGCCCACCTGGGATTCTCCAGGCAAGAATACTGAAGTGGGTTGCCATTCCCTTCTCCAGGGTATCTTCCCAACCCAGGGATCAATCCTGTATCTTTTATATCTCCTGCTTCTTTACTATCTAAGTCACCAGGGAAGCCCACAACTTTAAGTGTCATTGTCATTATTATCTCAGGGTAAGCTTTTCCTCTGGAGAAGGCAATGGCACCCCACTCCAGTACTCTTGCCTGGAAAATCCCATGGATGGAGGAGCCTGGCAGGCTGCAATCCATGGGGTCACTAAGAGTCAGACACGACTGAGTGACTTCACTTTCACTTTTCACTTTCCTCCATTGGAGAAGGGAATGGCAACCCACTCGTGTTCTTGCCTGGAGGATCCCAGGGACGGGGGAGCCCAGTAGTCTGCTGTCTATGGGGTCACACAGAGTCAGACAGGACTGAAGCGACTTAGCAGCAGCAGCAGCAAGCTTTTTCTCAGACTGTTTGTCTGATTAAATTATGTTTCCCTCCTTAGGAAGAGTAATCAGGTTGACTAAATAATAATTTTTATGCAGTCTAAGAAGACTGGTGTCAGGTCACCAATGACTCAATCACATGGGCTTCAGTGAGAAGTTCGTGTCATTCAGAGCAGAGTAGTCCTGAGGTCACATGGACTTTCCAAGTAGATCATTTGGGCAAAGGAGTACAGCAAAGGGGGTACTGCCAAAAGCACTCCTGCTGTAGCAACTGTATAATGTTTTGATAAGTTGAATAAGTGTCCTCTTGTTTAAAAGCAAATCAAAAGAAGAGGAAGAACTAAACTTAAAGAGGCCTGACTCTGACCTCAGACCTCTTCAATGGCAACTAAGGCAAGTATAAGGATGAGGCACAGGCACTATGAAGAGATGATAGGGAAGGGGGATAGGTGAAGAGCTGAAAGTGGAACTGCAGCAAGTACTCTCATTCTCCTCTCTCAATGAATTGTGGAGAGAGTGGAAGTGAAAGAAACATTCAAAGAACAAAGTTACTATCTAGGAACATTGGTATCTATAAGAAACTTCTTGCACTGAAGTGTCTTCTGTGAAAACCAGTAGAAATAGAACCAACAGAAAGTTATCATTGGACGAATGGAAATGTTGCCCAGGTTGTCTAACTGATGGCTTACTGGGCTAATAACATCTCACCACATTATAGAAGAAGATTGGCAGTGACAGGCAACAATTTAGTTATTTAGAGAAATAGGCCTGAATTTCCCAGATTCTATCTTAAGCCAGAAAATGGAAGTTAAACCAAAATCTTCAAATGAGTTGGATGCTTTATCTTCTGAATGGACTCTGGGACACCTTGGACTGTAGCCTGCCAGGCTCCTCTGTTCATGAAATTCTCCAGGCAAGAAAACTGTAGTGGGTTGCCACATGCCCTTATCCAGGGGACCTTCCCAATCCGCATTGCCATCTGAGCCAACAGGAAAGCCCACGAATACTGGAGTGGTTAGCTTATCTCTTCTCCAGGGGATCTTCCCGACCCAGGAATTGAACTCCTGCATTGCAGGCGAATTCTTTACCAGCTAAGGTACAAGGGAAGCCCCCTTATTACTATATCACCTTAATATTCTCTTGTTGGTATTTCTAACATAACAACTAAATGTTAGCAAAGTAAAATATTACTGTTTTTGACTTGTTTGCCAATCTAATTAATGGTTGTTTTCTTTTCCAAATGTTGGTATAACTATCAAATGCTCTCTTTGAACCAATTAATTTGCTATATCCCTGGGAAACAAATAGGTCAATCTATAGGGGAGCACACATAATATTAATGCTAGATAATAATTACTGGCTTCTTTCAAGATTATTTAATCCTCAGAAGATTCTTATCTGTGAGGTAGGTATTCATATTGTCCTCCCATTTTATAGCTGAGAACACTGAGTCTCAGAAAAGTAAGATCACTGTCCAAGATAAAAACACAATTTGTAAGTTTAGGCTTGGAATTTAAACCTGGGCAGAATGGCTGCAAAGTTCTGTTCTCAATTGTGGGTCATATTTCTTCTTTGATTATAATCAGCATACAATGCAATGTGATAAATGCTATCCTGGGGCAAGGTCAGGGCATCATGGAAGTCAATGGCTGCCCTACTTAACCTAGTCTTTGAGATAGTGAAATATTGTTCCTGGCTGAAAGATGTCAGTGCTTAAGAACTATGAAAGTTAACCAGGTTGGTGTGGAGAGAACAGGGAGGAGTGTGGCATGAAGTAATTTTTAGGTTGCAGACAGAAACCAGTTTTCCAGGTGGCTTTGGCATAAGACTGGAAGAGTTGTTTTACTTTTATCCCCTACAGGACTCTCCTAGCACTTTCTATAGAGATGCACTCAATAGGAGTTTGAGGCTATCCCAGGATGTCTTTCCATTGATTTTTATAAATAAGGATATTTTTAAGACTCAGGTTTGCATTCTATATAATGGGAATAAGAGCATAACTATTATATTTTTTAAATGAATTCATTTATTATGATTGGAGGCTAATTACTTAACAGTATTGTGGTGGTTTTTGTCATACATTGACATGAACCAGCTGCAGGTGTACATGTGTCCCCCTGTCCCAAAAGCCTTCTCACCTCCCTCCCCATCCCATCCCTCTGGGTTGTCCCAGTGCACCAGCTTTGAGTGCCCTGTTTCATGCATCAAACTTGGACTGGTTGTCTATTTCACATATGGTAATATACATGCTTCAGTGCTGTTCTCTCAAATCATCCCACCTTTGCCTTCTTCCACAGAGTCCAAAAGTCTGTTTTTCATATCTGTGTCTTTTTTGCTGTCTTGTATATAGGGTCATTGTTACCATCTTTCTAAATTCCACATATATATGTGTTAATATACTGTATTGGTGTTTTTCTTTCTGACTTCACTCCATATAATAGGCTCCAGTTTCATCCACCTCATTAGAACTAACTCAGATGCATTCTTTTTATAGCGGAGTAGTATTCCATTGTGTATATGTACCACAAATTTCTTATCCATTTGTCTGCTGATGGACATCTAGGTTGCTTCCATGTTCTAGCTATTGTATATAGTGCTGTGATGAATATTGGGGTACACATATCTCTTTCAATTCTGGTTTCCTTGGTGTGTATTCCTAGCAGTGGGATTGCTGGGTCATATGGCAGTTCTATTTCCAGTTTTTCAAGGAATCTCCACATTGTTCTCCAAAGTGGCTGTACTAACCTGCATTCCCCCCAAAAGTGTAAGAGGGTTCCCTTTTCTCCACACCCTCTCTAGCCTTTATTATTTCTGGACATTTTGATAGCAGCCATTCTGACTGGTGTGAGATGGTACCTCATTGTGGTTTTGATTTGCATTTCTCTGATAATGAGTGATGTTGAGCATCTTTTCATGTGTTTGTTAGCCATCTGTATGTCTTCTTTGGAGAAATATCTGTTTAGTTCTTTGGCCCATTTTTTGATTGGGTCATTTATTTTTCTGGTATTGAGCTGCATGAGCTGCTTGTATATTTTTGAGATTAATTCTTTGTCAGTTGCTTCGTTTGCTATTATTTTCTCCCATTCTGAAGCTTGTCTTTTCATGTTACTTATAGTTTCCTTCATTGTGCAAAAGCTTTTAAGTTTAGTTAGGCCCCATTTGTTTATTTTTGCTTTTATTTCCATTACTCTGGGAGATGGGTCATAGAGGCTCTTGCTGTGATTTATGCCAGAGAGTGTTCTGCATATGCTTTCCTCTATGAGTTTAATAGTTTCTGGTATTACATTTAGATCTTTAATCCATATTGAGTTTATTTTTGCATATGGTGTTAGAAAGTGTTCTAGTTTCTTTCTTTTACAAGTGGTTGATCAGTTTTCCCAGCACCACTTGTTGAGGAGACTGTCTTTTCTCCATTGTATATTTTTGCCTCCTTTTTCAAAGATAAGGTGTCCATAGATGAGTGAATTTTATCTCTGAATTTTCTATTTTGTTCGATTGATCTGTATTTCTGTCTATGTGCCAGTACCATGCTGTCTTGATGACTAGTTTTGTAGTATAGTCTGCAGTCAGGCAGGTTGATTCCTCCAGTTCCATTCTTCTCTCTCAAGATTACTTTGGGTATTCAAGGTTTTTTGTGCTTCCATACAAATTGTGAAATTATTTGTTCTAGTTCTCTGAAAAATACCATTGGTAGCTTGATAGGGATTGCACTGAATCTATAGATTGCTTTGGGTAGTATACTCATTTTCTCTATATTGATTCTTTCAATCCATGAACATTGTATATTTCTCCATCTGTTTGTGTCATCTTTGATTTCTTTCACCAGTATTTTATAGTTTTCTATATATAGGTCTTCTGTTTCTTTAGGTAAATTTATTCCTAAGTATTTTATTCTTTTTGTTGCAGTGGTGAATGGTATTGTTTCCTTAATTTCTCTTTCTGTTTTCTCATTGTTAGTGTATAGGAATGCAAGAGATTTCTGTGTATTAATTTTATATCCTGCAACTTTACTATATTCATTGATAAACTGTAGTAATTTTCTGGTGGTGTCTTTAGGGTTTTCTACGTCAAGGATCATGTCATCTGCAAACAGAATTTTACTTCTTCTTTTCCAATCTGGATTCCTTTTCTTTTTTTTCCTTCTCTGATTGCTATGGCTAAAATGTCCAAAACAATGTTGAATAGTGGTGAGAATGGGCACCCTTGCCTTGTTCCTAATTTTAGAGGAAAATGCTTTCAATTTTCCCCATTGGAGATAATGTTTGCTGTGGGTTTATCATATATGGCTTTTATTATGCTGAGGTATGTTCTTTCCATACCTGCTTTCTTGAGAGTTTTTATTATAAATTGGTGTTGAATTTTGTCAAAGACTTTCTATGCATCTATTTACATAATCATATGGTTTTTATCTTTCAATTTGTTAATGTGGTATATCACATTGATTGATTTGTGAATATTGAAGAATCCTTGCATCCCTGGAGTAAAGCCCACTTGATCATGCTCTACGATTTTTTAAATATGTTGTTGGATTCTGTTTGCTAGAATTTTGTTAAGGATTTTTGCATCTATGTTCATCAGTGATATTGGCCTGTTTAATTTTCTTTTCTTTTTTTGTGGCGTCTTTGTCTGATTTTGGTATCAGGGTAAAGGTGGCCTCATAGAATGAGTTTGGGAGCTTACCTTCCTCTGCAATTTTCTGGAAGACCTTGAGTAGGATAGGTGTTAGCTCTTCTCTAAATTTTTGGTAGAATTCACCTGTGAAGCCATCTGGTCCTGGGCATTTGTTTGTTTGAAGACGTTTTATTACAGTTTCAATTTCTATGCTTGTGATGGGTCTGTTAAGATTTTATATTTCTTCCTGGTCCAGATTTGGAAAGTTATACTTTTCTAAGAATTCATCTATTTCTTCCAAGTTATCCATTTTATTGGCATATAGTTGCTGATAGAAGTCTTTTATGATACTTTATATTTCTGTGTTGTCTGTTGTGATTTCTCCATCTTCATTTCTAATTTTGTTGAGTTGATTCTTCTCCCTTTTTTTCTTGATGAGTCTGGCTAGTGGTTTGTCTATTTTATTTATCTTCTCAAAGAACCAACTTTTAGTTCTGTTGACTTTTGCTATAGTCTCCTTTGTTTCTTTTTTGTATATTTCTTCTCTGATTTTTATGATTTATTTCCCTCTACTAACTTTGGGGTTCTTCATTTCTTCTTTTTCTAGTTGCTTTAGGTGTAGAGTTAGGTTATTTATTTGATGTTTCTCTTGTTTCTTGAGGTAAGCTTGTATTGCTATGAACCTTCCTCTTAGCACTGCTTTTACTGAATCTAGAGGTTTTTGGTCATCATGTTTTCATTTTCATTTGTTTCTATGCATATTTTGCTTTCTTTTTGATTTTTTCCATGATCTGTTGGTTATTCAGAAGTGTGTTGTTTAGCTTCCATATGTTTGTATTTTTAATAGTTTTTTTCCCCCTGTAGTTGACATCTAATCTTACTGCATTGTAATCAGAAAATATGCTTGAAATCATTTCAATTTTTTTGAATTTACCAAGGCTAGATTTATGGCCCAGGATGTGATCTGTCCTGAAGAAGGTTCCGTGTGCACTTGAGAAAAAGGTGAAATTCATTGTTTTGGGGTGAAATGTCCTATAGATATCAATTAGGTCTAACTGGTCTATTGTATCATTTAAAGCTTGTGTTTCCTTGCTAATTATCTGTTTGGTTGATATGCATAGGTGTGAGTGGGGTATTAAAGTCTCCCACTATTCTTGTGTTACTGTTAATTTCCCCTTTCATGCTTGTTAGCATTTGCCTTTTGTATTGAGGTGCTCCTATGTTGGGTGCATATATATTTATAATTGTTGTATCTTCTTCTTGGATTGATCCTTTGATCATTATGTAGTGTCCTTCTTTGTCTCTTTTCACAGCCTTTATTTTAAAGTCTATTTTATCTGATGTGAGTATTTCTACTCCTGCTTTCTTTTGGTCTCTATTTGCATGAAATATCTTTTTCCAGTCCTTCACTTTCAGGGTGTATATGTCCCTTGGTTTGAGGTGGGTCAGTTGTAAACAGCATATATAGGGGTCTTGTTTTTGTATCCATTCAGCCTGTCTTTGTCTTTTGGTTGGGACATTCAACCCATTTACATTTAAGGTAATTACAGATAAGTATGATCCTATTGCCATTTACTTTGTTGTTTGGGGTTTTATTTTTTCAAATTAATTAATTTATTTTAATTGGAGGCTAGATTACTTTACAATATTGTGGTGGTTTTTGACATACATTGACGTGAATCAGCCATGGGTGTACATGTGTCCCCCATTCTGAACCCTCCTCCCACCTCCTCCCCATCCCATCCCTCAGGGTTGTCCCAGTGCATTGGTTTTGAGTGCCCTGTTTCATGCATTGAGCTTGGACTGGTGATCTATTTCACATATGGTAATATACATGTTTCAATGCTATAAACCTTTTTTATGTTTCCTATCTAGAGAAGATCCTTTTGCATTTTTTGAAGAGCTGGTTTGGTGGTGCTGAATTCTCTCAGCTTTTGCTTGCCTATAAAGCTTTTGATTTCTCCTTCATGTCTGAATGAGATCCTTGCTGGGTATAGTAATCTTGGTCGTGGGTTTTTGTCTTTCAACACTTTATGTTCTGCCATTCCCTTCTCGACTGAAGAGTTCCTGTTGAAAGACCAGCTGTTATCCTTATGGGGATCCCCTTGTGTGTTATTTATTGCTTTTCCCTAGCTGCTTTTAATATTTGCTCTTTGTGTTTGATCTTTGATAGTTTGATTAATATGTGTCTTGGGGTGTTTCACCTTGGGTTTATCCTGTCTGGGACTCTCTGGATTTCTTGGACTTGGTGGCTATTTCTTTCCCCATTTTAGGGAAGCTTTCAACTATTATCTCCTCAAGTATTTTCTCATGCCCTTTCCTTTTGTCTTCTTCTGGGACACCTATGATTCTAATGTTGGGGCGTTTAATATTGTCCCAGAGGTCTCTGAGGTTGTCCTCATTTCTTTTAATTCTTTTTTACTTTTTCCTCTCTGCTTCATTTATTTCCACCATTCTATCTTCCACCTCATTTATCCTCTCTTCTACCTGTTATTCTACTGTTGGTTCCCTCCAGAGTACTTTAGATCTTAGTTATTGCATTATTCATTATTGATTGACTCTTTTTTTATTTCTTCTAGGTCCTTGTTAAACATTTCTTCCATCTTCTCAATCCTTGTCTCTAGTCTATTTATCTATAAGTCCATTTTGTTTTCAAGATTTTGGATCATCTTTACTATCATTATTCTGAATTCTTTTTCAGGTAGACTCCCTATCTCCTCTTCTTTTGTTTGGTTTGGTGGGTATTTATCATGTTCCTTACCTGCTGAATATTTCCCCGCCTTTTAATTTTGTTTAGATTGCTGTGTTTGAGTTGCCCTTTCTGTAGGCTGGAAGTTCGTGTTTTCTCTTTATTGTGGAGCCTGCTCCCTGTGGTTGGGATTGGACTAGTGGCTTGTCAAGGTTTCCCTGTTGGGGATGATTGTGTCTGTGTTCTTGTGGGTGGAGCTGGATCTCTTCTCTCTGGTGTGTCCAGTAGTGAGTTTTGGGGTGTCTATGGGTTTAGCATGGCTTTCGGCAGCCTGTCATTTAATGCTCAGAGTTGTGTTCCTGCTTCGCTGGAGAATTAATGTGGTATGTCTTGCACTGGCATTTGTTGGCTCTTGGGTGGAACTTGGTTTCAGGGTATATATGGAGACTTTTGAGTGAGCTCTTTTCTATTAATGTTCCCTGGAGTCAGGAGTTATGTGATGTTCTCGTTTTGGAGTTAAGCCTCCTGCCTCTGACTTTTGGTCTGTCTCTTACAGTATCCTCAAGACTTCTTCATCCATATAGCACAGATGATAAAACATCTAGGTTAATGGTGAAACAATTTTCCACAGTGAGGGACACCCAGAGAGATTCACAGAGTTACATAGAAAAGAGAAGACAGAGGAGGGAGATAGAGGTGACCAGGAGAAGAGGGGGAGTCAAAAGAGCAGAGAACAGTTTAACCAGTAATCAATTCCCTAAGTGTTCTCCATAGCCTAGAATACCCAGAGAGAGGAGGAGAAGAGGGGAGTCAAAAGGGGAGAGAGCAATCAAGCCAGTAATCACATCCTTAAGTGAAAAGGATACTGAAGATTAGATTCTTAAAGGTACAGAATTGATAACAAATACCAAAAAGCAGAATTAAAAATCTAGAATAGAGGTTAGACTATCAAAAATACAATATAAAAAATACAAAACAAAAGCAATCACAAAAATTAAATATATATATATGAAATTTGCTTTAAAATAGGTTCTTTTTTGCAAGGTAATAGTAGGTTATAAAAATGAATGTTAAAGGAGTAATAACTTAAAATTTTAAAAAATTAAACAGTGACAATAGTAAATATATATATATATGAATTTCTCTGGAGCTGTTGTGGGCAGTGTGGGGTCAGTTCAGTTTCAGATAGTTCCTTATTCCAGCTTGTACTTGTTCTCAAGGTCTATAAGCTCCTCCCAATGCTTAGTCAATATTAACTGCAGGGTTTTAATCTGTTGCACCTGTCACTTCCAGAGCGGTTGCCTCTTCTTTGTTTTGGCTTCCTCTTTTTGCAAGTCTAATTTCCTCCCTGACACAAGGGGACAAAGGTCGTCACTAATTTAGGCTCACTTGTTCAGTTGTGCTGTGTAGAGGGAGGGACACTGCAAACAAATATCACTGGCATGTGTGGGGAGCTCACAGTGGATGGACCACACTCAGTTTCCCACAACCCAAGGTGGCATGCGCTTCCCGGGTCCACACTGCTTAGGCTCCAGGGTGCCCTGCAAGGGCACTGTCCCAAGTGGGCCCTGGGTTTCATGCACTTCCCAGGTCTAAGCCGCTCAGGTTCTCAGGTACTCTGCACAGGCACAGACTCGGCTGGGCATGTGTTTTATGCCCTTCCCAGGCCCGAGCAGCTCAGGAGACCAGGTGCTTGGTGAGGGCACTGTCCCAGGTGGGCCATGCAACTTATTCACCTCCCTGGTCCCGGCTGCTCAGTTCCCCAGATGTGCAACAAGAGCACTGTTTTAGGTGTGCCATGTGTCTCCTCTGGGGAACTGATCTCAGGCTGTGACCCTACTGGCAGATGTCAACTGTCCAGGATCCCAGGAAGATGTGATTAGCAACTGGGAGCCTGCTCACAGTTTGGTGGAAGGTGCCATCTCTGGGGCTGAGATTGCAGCAGCCTCTTGCCTTCCAGCTCTGGCTGTCGTTTGCCTGCCTGTCTGCCTCCAGCAGGGAGGGGTCTACATGCAGCCGGCTCTCCTTTGGTATTCCTCAATCCTTTGTTCTGTGAGTGCACCAAGCTGCATGTTAGAGCCTTTCACAGGAAAGTTCTTTTTTTTCTTTTTCCATTTCTCTCTCTCTCTGGAGATCCCAAGGTTTGGGTTGCTATCTCACATTAGCTCCCTCAGATTGTTCTCAGGGCATTCAAGCCCGGTCCTTACCCTAAGGTCCGATGATGCAGGCTGCACCTCTCTGCCCAGCCCCCACTCGCTGGTAGCAGTTGTGAGCTTCTGGGCTAATTCTCCACTGCCAGTTGTGGTTAGGCACGTATTCTGTGTTTTTTTTTTTTTTTTCCTCTCCCAGTTATGTTGCCCTCTGAGATTCCAAAACTCCTCACAGATCCACCTGTGAGAGGGTTTCCGACTGTGTGGAAACTTCTCCACTTTCACGACTCCCTCCCCAGGACAGGTCTCCGTCCCTAAATTTTTTGTCTCTCCTTTTGTCTTTTACATTTTGTTCTACCTCCTTTCGAAGAGAATGGGCTGCCTTTCTGGGTACCTGGTGCCCTCTGCCAGCATTCAGAAGTTGTCTTGTGGAAGTTGCTCAACATTCAAATGATTTTTGAGGAATTCGTGGGGGAGAAAGTGGCCTCCCCATCCCATTCCTCCTCCATCTTCGGATTGCACTTGAGCATAACTATTTTAAAAGGTAGATGATATAGTAGCATCAAAGAAGCATATAAAACAATAAAAGTTAACTAGCATTTGAAACATGTAAATATACTATAGCATTCCTTGCCAGAGCTCTAAATTTCAATAATAACATAATTATTTTTATAGAACATAATCTAGTTTAAAATGATCATACTCTCTTATGTCAATGTACAAATTTAAGATTTTTCTTCTGATCAAATGATTAAAAGCAATAGTGTAATTCCATTGTGAAAAATAAAGGATATATAATATCATCCATGCAAGGGAATATAGCAAAAAAAAAAAAAGGAAACCTAACCTAACACTGGATTAGATAAAGTAAAATGTTCTGAAAACTGAAAGTTAGCTACAAAATGTAATTGGAAGAGCCACTGGTCTCACAGTGCAAGGGTCTAAAATCAGGTGCAGTACATATTGTGTATGTTGCTGTGGTTCTTCCTGATTGTGTCCATTGTTGGATAATAGAGGCAGTGGCACACATCCTACCTTCCTCAGAGTGCAAGATGAGCAGCAAATGAAAAACTATACTTAACATAGGATATGTAAAAATACTACTGTCACCGTATACTAAAAACTAGAATTTGTTCAGAAATCATGGAAAGACAGGTCTCATGAAAGACAGCAAAACTCTTTGCTTTGAAAGAGTTATTATTAATTAAATATGATATATAAAACAAGAAAGTCAGATGTGATTTGTATCATATGATTCCAATTTTCTTAGCAGATAAGCAGTTCATTCTACCAAGCAGTGGCTTTTCCACATTTCCTCTCTGAATTAGAAGAGGATGACTCATAATCAGTTTGAAAGACTTTTCACTCAATCTTGTGGACAATGACACTGTCACTATTTTTAAAGTTATGACTCTAAAAGTCAAATGGATTTATTACTCACATTTCACCTGGACAAATATGACAAAAAGTCAAGAAGAACCCACTTTAAGAGTTTCTTCTATTGGGGCTATTTTAAATATGTACATTCCATTTTGCATTCAAGATATAAATCTCACAAATTTTACTCTGTAGAAGCACATCTCATTGAATAAAATCCTAACACCCAACTTAATGGATCATTTATTAAATAAAAGTCAATGTGTAAATTTCACAGTTCTCCCTCACAAGGAGCATATAAAGGCAATAATAATAGATAATGTGTGTGTGTATATATATATATATATATATATATATGTATACACACACACACATATATATTTCATTGGCAATTATGTGCTTTATGTGTTCACTCACTTAAGTTCGCAACAGCCATATAAAGGAGAAGGTAACGTCCTTCATGGGTGGATTACAGAAGCTGATCAAGGACAGATAGCAGGTGAGTGGTGCCAAAGCAGTAAGACCTAGACGGTGTGACTCCAGTGCTCCTAATCTCTACTCACTCTTCACCATGAACTCTACCAGAGAAAACACTTTTTAAAAATTGGTTGGAACATGAACAACTTATTGAACACAGACCATTTATAAAACTTCATATGCAGAATACTTTGCTTGTAGTTTAGAGAATTACTTACAGAACCTGCTAAATTTAAAGCTTAAATAAACTTAAAAAGTGTTAGATATTCACATCAAGCTGTGTAGCTTTTGCCATAGTCATGGAAAAACAGCTCTTTCCCATGATTATTTTGACTATAACAAATTTATTCTCTGAGAGGGGTTGTTTGGGGCTTTGTAATAAAATAGGTACTGGCTCAAAGTATTGTGGGTCTAAAGTGGGATATACTGTGTCACTAACACACTTGCTTTCAAAGACAATATGAAAAAAAATGTAAAATATCTCATTAATAATTTTTATGTTCATTGGGTGTTGAAACACTACTTTATATATATTGAGTGAATTCAGTATCTCATTAAAATTAATTTTACCTCTTTAAAAAATACAAATAAAAGAGGCACCAAGGAAAAGCTTCTAGTTTGGTTAATTGTGGATCTAGGCTACCAATGATCTCTTCAAATCAGGAGACTTTTGCTAAAACTGCCTATACTACAGAATCACTTCTAAGTATGCTCTAGGCATGCCGTAAGCTTGTCCTAAGTATGTCCATTGTAGAGTGTATTTCATGTACCTAGCTCAATTTCATAAAGCTTGCTATAGATGTCTTCATTCTTAGGATAAAAAAATGCTGTGTGTCCTGCCCAAGTAATTTTAGACAATTGGACCAAGGTTCAAATGGACTGCATGGGTAGCCTTGGTATGGCAAAGAAATAGACTAGCATGCAAATTTCTTAGAGGTTTTATACAAGAGACAGAAGAAACTTGTTATAGTGATCACAAAATCATCTCTCTTTCTCTTGTCTTAATTTTCTCTATTGTTTTTTGGTTTCTATGATTTCTGGTGAGGAGTCAGATGTCTGTGTCAATGTTGTTCCTATGAAAGTAATGTGTCTTTTTTTCTCAAGATGTTAAAAGACATACTTTCTGCCTTCAGTCTTTAGAAGTTCAGAGGTTTTCTTTGGAGCTCACAAGTATTCTTAAGTGTGTGATTTCATGTTTTCAGTTATCTAGGATAATTTTAAGACATTATTTATTCAGATATTGCATCTAACCAAATCTCTATGGCCTACATTTTGGGGAATCTAATTTCAATTTTTTTCCTTATCAATTACATTTATATTACAAATGTATGCCATATTCCATACAATTTTTGCCCTCAACATATTTATTGTTTTGTCTCTAATTTTTCTTGTTTTGATTATTTTCTATCTAACCACTTTGTGGTTAGTCATATTTTTTCTTTAATCCAGTTTTATATGACAAAGTATATTTTTAATTATTTTTAATTAGAGGATAATTGCTTCACAGTGTTGTGTTTGTTTCTGGTATACAACATGAATCAGCTGTAAGTATACTTATATCCCCTGCCATTTGAGCTTCCCTCTCACCCCCATCCAACCCCTCTAGGTCATCATAGAGCACCAAGTTGAGCTCCCTCTGTTATATAGGAGCTTCCCATTAGCTATATATCTTACATGTAGTAGTGTATATATGCAATGGTACTCTCTCAGTTCATCACAGCCTCTCCTTGCCCTGCTGTGACCACAAGTCCCTTTTCTATGTCTGTGTCTTTACTTCTGTTCTACAAATAGGTTCATCATACCATTTTTCTACATGACATTTCTGGGTCTTATGGGAGTTTTATTTCTAGTTTCCAAAGGAACCTCCATACTGTTCTCCATAGTGGTTGTATCAATATATATTCTACCAATAGTAAAAGAGGGTTTCCTTTCCTGCACATCTTCTGCAGCATTTATTTTTTGTAGTTTTTTTTTTTTTTTTTTATGATAGCCATTCTGATCAGTGTGAGGTGATGCTTCATTGTAGTTTGCATTTGCATTTCTCTAATAATGAGTGATGTTGATCATCTTTTCATGTATTTGTTGGCCATCTTATGTCTTTGGAGAAATGTCTGATTAGGTCTTTCAACCATTTTCTGATTGAGTTGTTTGTTTTCCTAATATTGAGCTGCATGAGCTTTCTGTATATTTTGTATATTAATCCTTTGTCAGTTGCTTCATTTGCAGTTATTAGCTCTCATACTGAGGATTGTCTTTTCATGTTGTTTGTGGTTTCCTTTGCTTTTCAAAAGGCTTATGATTAAATAAGTCCCATGTGTTTTATTTTTGTTTTTACCTCCATTAAGCTAAGAGGTGGGTCAAAAAGATCTTGTGATTTATGTTGAAGAGTGTTCTGCCAATGTTTTCCTCTAAGGGTTTTATATAGATGGCTCTTTGCCCCACGGACTATACAGTCCATGGAATTCTCCAGGTCAGAATACTGGAGTGGATAGCCTTTCCCTTCTCCAGGGGATCTTCCCAACCCAAGGATTGAACCCAGGTTCTCCATATTGCAGGCATATTCTTTGCCAACTGAGTCACAAGGGAAGCCCATAGATGGCCTTCGTTAGTCTGTTTTCACTATTTTTGTGTATGGTGTTAGAAAGTGTTCTAATTTCATTCTTTTATATGCAGCAGTCTACTTATTGAGGAGACTGTCTTTTCATCATATAATTTTCTGTCTGAGTAATCTGTCCATTGATTAAGTGAAATGTTAGTGTCTCCCACTCTTATTGTGTTGCTGTCAATTTCCCCTTTCGTGGCTGTTAGCATTTGTTTTATGTATTAAGGTGCTCCTTTGTTGTTTGCATAATATTTACAATTGTTATGTCTTTTTCTTGGATTGATCTCTTGATAATTATATAGTGTCCATCCATGTCTCTTAATATTCTTTATTTTAAATTCTATTTTATCTAATAAGAGTATTGCTATCTTAGTTTCCTTTTGATTTCAATTTGTGTGGAATATGGTCTTTTATCCCTTCACTTTCAGTTTCTATGTCTCCTGAGGTCTGAAGTGGGTCTATTAGAGACCACATTTAGGCAGTCTTTGCCTTTTGGTTGGAGCATAATATCCATTTATATTTAAGATGATTATAAATATGTATGTTCCTATTACCAATTTCTTAATTGTTTTTGGTTTGTTTTTGTAAGTCTTTTTATTTTCTTGTTTTACCTGCCTAGAGAATTTCCTTTAGGATTTGTTGTATAGTTGGTTTGGTGGTGCTGAATTCCCATAAATTCTCTTGAAACATCTTTAAAGCTCTTGATTTCTCTGTTGAATCTGAAAGGGATCCTCTCTTGGTAATCTTGGTTGTAGGTTTTTTCCTCTTTCATTACTTTGAAAATTTACCATTCTTTTCTGACATGCAGAGTTTCTGCTAAAAGATCAGCTTTCAGCCTTATGCAGATTCTCTTGTATGTTATTTGTTGCTTTTCCCTTGCTGCTTTTAATATTTTTTTCTTTGTGTTTAATATTTCTCTTGGGTTTCTCCTGTATGAGATTCTGTACTTCCTGAATTTGGTTATTTTCTTTCCCATGTTAGGAAAACTTTCAACTATAATATCTTCGAATATTTTCTCAGACTCTTCTCATTTTCTTCTTCTGGGATCTCCATAATTCAAATGTTGATGCATTTGGTATTGCCCCAGAGGTCTGTGAGACTGTCCACAATTCTTTTCATTCATTTTTCTTTATTCTGCTCCTTAGAAGTTATTTCCACCATTCTGTCTTCCAGCTCACTTAACTGTTCTTCTGCCTCAGTGTATTCTTCTATTGATTCTTCCTAGAGTAGTTTCAATTTCAGTTATTGTGTGAATTATCATTGTTTGCTTATTCTATAATTCTTCTAGACAATTATTAAATGTTTCTTGCATTTTTTCCATTCTATTTTCGAGATTTTGGATAATTTTTATTATCATTACTCTGATTCATTTTGCCTATTTACCCTTTATTTATTTGGTCTTGAGGATTTTCGTCTTCCTTCTTCATCCCAATGGGGGCTTTCCTGGTGGCTCAGATGGTAAAGAAATCTGCCTGAAATGCTGGAGACACTTTTTCAATCCCTGGGTTGAGAAGTTCCCCTGGAGAAGGGAATGGCAACCCACTCCAGTACTCTTTTTTTTTTTTCCACTCCAGTATTATTGCCTCAAGAATTCCATGGACGTAGGAACCTGGAAGGCTATATTATATAGTCCATGGGATTGCAAAGTGTTGGATGCGAATGAGCAACTAACACTTCGTGTCATCCTAATGATATTTCTCTTTTTATTTTGTCTAGCTTACTGTGTTACAGGTCTCTCTTTTTCTCAGGCTGCAGAGTTGTTTATCTTGTTTCTGGTCTCTGCCCTCACTGAGTGAGGTTGGTCTAGTTTCTTGTGAAAGTTTCATGGTGGGAGGGATTGGTTCCTGTGTTCTGGTGGGTGGACCTGAATTTTTTCCAATGATGGGCAGGGACATGTCAGAGGTGTACTTTGGGGTATCTGTGGGCTTAGTATGACCTTATGAGGACTGTTGGCTAATGATAGGGTTTGTGTACCTGTCTTGCTTATGGTTTGGCATGGGAGTCTGGCACTGTATGCTCCAGGCAGTTGGGTGGAGTCACGACATTGATTTTGATGGTGTAATGGGAGCTGTCACCAGTTTATATTTCCAGGGGCCAAGACTTTTCTGACTGTCCACTGTCCTGGACTTGTTCTCACCCTAGAGTCTCAGGCCTGAACTTTGGTCTGGGAACCAAAACACCACAAATCATTCATCACAGCAATAAAGGGGAATTGTTTTAAAAAAAGGAAAATAAAACAACAACAAAAGAAAAAAGACTTAAAAAAGACACATGATAAAAGTAAAATCAAACAAAGAGAAACAAGAACAAAGGAATACACACACACAAGAAGTCAAAACAGAAGCAAAGAAAGCAAAGTACAAGACAGCAACCAAACAAACAAAAAAATAAAGTAAAAGAAGAAATCCATGAATTAAAAACAAAAAAAGCAGAATTAAACAGAAAACAAAAAACTGAGGCAGAGTGCCAACTGAAAAATAAAGCAAAGAAAATGAAAACATGAAAATGGTAAGAAAAAAAAAAAAAAGAACAACAGATAAGAAAAGTTAAAACTATATTTAAAGGATCTATATAGATTTTAGTCATAGTTAACAGAAGAATCCAAAATGCAGTTCTTGGGTGCAATCTCAAAAATGACAGGATGATCTCTGTTTGTTTCCAAGGCAAACCATTCAGTATCACAGTAATCCAAGTCTATGCCCCAATCAGTAAAGGTGAAGAAACTGAAGTTGAATGGTTCTATGAAGACCTACAAGACCTTCTACAACTAACACCCAAAAAAGATGCCCTTTTCATTATAGGGGACTGAAATGCAAAAGTAGGAAGTCAAGAGATACCTGGAATAACAGGCAAAATTGGCCTTAGAGTATAAAATGAAGCAGGGCAAAGGCCAACAGAGTTTTGCCAAGAGAATGCACTGGTGATAGCAAACACCCTCTTCCAATGACACAAGAGAAGACTCTACATCTGGATATCACCAGACGGTCAATGCCAAAATCAGACTGATCACATTCTTTGCAGTCAAAGATGGAGAAGCTCTGACACTCAGTTCAGTTCAATTCAGTTCAGTTCAGTCACTCAGTCATTTACAACTCTTTGTTACCCCATGGACTGCAGCATGCCAGGCCTCGCTGTCTATCACTCATGAGTTTACCCAAACTCATGTCCATCGACTTGGTGATGCCATCCCACCATCTCATTTTCTGTCGTCCCCTTCGCCTCCTGCCTTCAATCTTTCCCAACATCAGGGTCTTTTCCAATGAGTCAGTTCTTTGCATCAGGTGGCCAAAGTGCTGGAGTTTCAGCTTCAACGTCAGTCCTTCCAATGAACACTCAGGACTGATCTCCTTTAGGATGGACTGTGGATCTCTTTGCAGTCCAAGGGACTCTTAAAAGTCTGACAGTCAACAAAAACAAGAACAGAAGCTGACTGTGGCTCAGATCATGAACTCCTTATGAACTCATTGTTGCCAAATTCAGACTTAAATTGAAGAAAGTAGGAAAAACCATCAGAACATTCAGGTATGACCTACATCAAATCCCTTATACTTATACAGTAGAAGTGAAAAATAGATTCAAGGGATTAGATGTGATAGACTGCCTGAAGAACTATGGGCAGAGGTGGGTGACATTGTACAGGAGGCAGTGATCAAGACCATCCCCATGAAAAAGAAATGCAAAAGGGCAAAATGGTTGTCTGAGGAGACCTTACAAGTAGCTGAGAAAAGAAGAAAAGTGAAAGGCAAAGGAGAAAAGGAAAGACATACTCATCTGAATGCAGAGTTTCAAAGAATAGCAAGGAGAGAAAAGGAAGGCTTCCTCAGTGATCAATGCAAAGAAATAGAGGAAAACAATAGAATGGGAAAAACTAGAGATCTCATAAAGAAAATTGGACATATCAAGGGAACATTTCATGCAAAGATGGGCACAATAAAGGACAGAAATTGTACGGAACTAACAGAAGCAGAAGACATTAAGAAGAGGTGGCAAAAATACACAGAACTATACAAAAAAAAAAAGAAAAGATCTTCATGACCCAGAAAACCACTCTGATGTGATCACTCACCTAGAGCCAGACATCCTGGACTGTGAAATCAAGTGGGCCTTAGGAAGCATTATGACAAGGAAAGCTAGTGGTGATGATGGAATTCCAGTGGAGCTATCTCAAATCCTAAACGATGATTCTATTAAAATGCTCCACACACTATGCCGGCAAATTGGGAAAACTCAGCAGTGTCCACAGGACTGGAAAAGGTCAGTTTTCATTCCAATCCCAAAGAAAGGCAATGGCAAGGAATGTTCAAAATGCTGCACAATTGCACTCATCTCACATACTAGCAAAGTAATGATCAAAATTCTCCAAGCTAGGGTTCAACAGTACATGCTCTGTTAACTTCCAGATGTCCAAGCTGGATTTAGAAAAGTAGGAGGAACCAGAGATCAAATTGCCAACATCTGTTGGATCATCAAAAAAAGCAATAGAGTTCCAGAAAAACATCTACTGCTGTTTTATTGACTATGCCAACGCCTTTGACTGTGTGGATCACAACAAATTGTGCAAAATTCTTCAAGAGGTGAGAACACCAGACCACCTTACCTGCCTCCTTAGAAGTCTGTATGCAGGTCAAGAAGCAACAGTTAGAACCGAACATGGAAGAATAGACTGGTTCCAAATCAGGAAAGAAGTATGTCAAGGCTGTATATTGTCACCCTGCTTATTTAATCTATATGCAGAGTACATCCTGTGAAATGCTTGGCTAGATGAAGTGCAAGCTGGAATCAAGAGTGCCAGAAGAAATACCAATAACTTCAGATATGCAGATGACACCACCCTTATAGCAAAAAGCGAAGAACTATAGAGCCTCTTACTGAAAGTGAAAGAAGAGAGTGAAAATGTTGGGTTAAAACTCAACATTCAGAAAAGTAAGACCATGGCATCCAGACTCATCACTTCATGGCAAATAGATGGGGAAACAATGGAAATAGCGACAGACTTTATTTTGGGGGCTCCAAAATCACTGCAGATGGTGACTGCAGCCATGATACTAAAAGAGTCTTCCTTCTTGGAAGAAAAGCTATGACCAACCCAGACAGCATATTAAAAAGCCAAGACATTACTTTGCTAACAAATATCCTTCTAGTCAAAGATATAGTTTTTCCAGTAGTCAATTATGGATGTGAGAGATGGACTATAAAGAAAGTTGAGCCCTGAAGAACTGATGATTTTGAACTGTGGTGGTGCTGGAAAAGACTCTTGAGAGTTCCTTGGACTTCAAGGAGATCAAACCAGTCAATCCTAAAGGAAATCAGTTCCACATATTCATTGGAAGGACTGATGCTGAAGCTGGAACCCCAATACTTTGGCCACCTGATGCAAAGAACTGACTCATTGGAAAAGACTCTGATGCTGGGAAAAACTGAAGGCAGAAGGAGAAGGAGAAGGGGATGACAGAAGATGAGATGGTTGGATGGCATCACCGACTCTATGAACATGACGTTGAGCAAGCTCCGGGAGTTGGTGATGAATAGGGAAGCCTGAGTGCTGCAGTCCATGGGATCACAAAGAGTCAGACATGACTGTGAGACTGAACTGAACTGACATGTATTTTAAAAGCACAGAAAAAAGTGAAAAAGAAATGAAAGAAAACAAAAAAAATCAGAACAACAGAAAACCAAATAAAAGCAGAAGTATATGAAAAATAGGACCTGTGACTAAAAGTATCCCAAAAGATTAAATAATAATAATAATAATAACAAAACAATAACCATAACAACAGAGAAAAAATAAATAAGAAAACCAAAAAAGAAAACAGAACCGTGCTTGCTTCGGCAGCACATATACTAAAATTGGAATGATACAGAGAAAACTATCATGGCCCCTGCACAAGGATGACACGCAAATTCGTGAAGCGTTCCACATTTTCCCTGTCCAACCCCACCCACAGCGAGGAATCTTCACAATAAAGAGGAAACACCAATTGCCAGAATACAGAAAGGCCACCCCAAACACAGCAACCTAAACAAGATGAAAAGGCAGAGAAATACTCAGCAGGTAGAGGAACAGGATACATGTCCACCAAACCAAACAAAAGAGGAGGAGATAGGGAGTCTACCTGATAAAGAATTCCAAATAATGATAGTGAAAATGATCCAAAATCTTGAAAGCAAATTGGAGTTACACATAAATAGCCTGGAGACAAGGATCAAGAAGATGCAAGAAAGGTTTAACAAAGACCTAAAAGAAATAAAAAAGAGTCAATATATAATGAATAATGCAATAAATAGATAAAAAACATTCTGGAGGGAACCAACAGTAGAATAACAGAGGCAGAAGATAGGATAAGTGAGGTAGAAGATAGAATGGTAGGAATAAATGAAGCAAAGAGGAAAAAAGAAAAAAGAATTAAAAGAAATGAAGACAACCTCCGAGACCTCTGGGACAATGTGAAACACCCAACATTCGAATCATAGGAGTCCCAGATGAAGAGGACAAAAAGAAAGATCATGAGAAAATACTTGAGGAGATAATAGTCAAAAACTTCCCTACAATGGGGAAGGAAATAATCACCCAAGTCCAAGAAACCCAGAGAGTCCCAAACAGGATAAACCCAAGGTGAAACACCCCAAGACACATGTTAATCAAATCAACAAGGATCAAACACAAAGGACAAATATTAAAAGCAGCAAGGGAGAAACAACAAATAACACACAAGGGGATTACCATAAGGATAACAGCTGATCTTTCAATAGAAACTCTTCAGGCCAGAAGGGAATGGCAGGACACACTTAAAGTGATGAAAGAAAACAACCTATAACCCAGATTACTGTACCCAGCAAGGATCTCATTCAGATATGAAGGAGAAATCAAAAGCTTTACAGACAAGCAAAAGCTGAGAGAATTCAGTACCACCAAACCAGCTCTTCAACAAATGCTAAAGGATCTTCTCTAGACAGGAAACACAGAAAGGATGTATAAACGAACTCAAAACAATAAAGTAAATGGTAATAAGTAAATTATTGTTTGTACTTATCAATAATTACCTTAAATGTAAATGGGTTGAATGCCCAACCAAAAGACAAAGACTGGTTGAATGGATACAAAAACAAGACCCCTATATATGTTGTCTACAAGAGACACACCTCAAAACAAGAAACACACACAGACTGAAAGTGAAGGGGTGCAAAAAGATATTCCATGCAAATAGAGACCAAAAGAAAGCAGGAGTAGCAATACTCATAGCAGATAAAATAGACTTTTAAAAAAAGGCTGTGAAAAGAGACAAAGATGGACACTACATAATGATCAAAGGATCAGTCCAAGAAGAAGATATAACAATCATAAATATATATGCACCCACATAGGAGCACCACAATACGTAAGACAAATGCTAACAAGTAAGAAAAGGGAAATTAACAATAACACAATAATAGTGGGAGGCTTTAATACTCCACTCACACCTATGGATATATCACACAAACTTTAAATGATACAATAGACCAGTTAGACCTAATTGATATCTATGGGACATTTCACCCACAAACAATGAATTTCACCTTTTTCTCAAGTGCACAAGGAACCTTCTCCAGGATAGATCACATCCTGGGCCATAAATCTAGCCTTGGTAAATTCAAAAAAACTGAAATCATTCCAATCATCTTTTCTGACCACAATGCAGTAAGATTAGATGTCAATTACAGGAGAAAAACTATTAAAAATGCAAACATATGGAAGCTGAACAACACTCTGCTGAATAACCAACAAGTCACAGAAGAAATTAAAAAAAAAAAAAAAAAAAAGAAATCAAAATGTGCATAGAAACGAGTGAAGATGAAAACACAACAACCCAAAACCTATGGGACCTGTAAAAGCAGTGCTAAGGGGAAAGTTCATAGCAATACAGGCTTACCTCAAGAAACAAGTACACCTAAAGCAACTTGAAAAGCAACTAAAGTTACAAGTAACTCTACACCTAAAGCAACTTGAAAAGGAAGAAATTATGAACTCCAGGGTTAGTAGAAGGAAAGAAATCTTAAAAAAATTAGGGCAGAAATAAATGCAAAAGAAGCAAAAGAGACCATAGCAAAAATGAACAAAACCCAAAGCTGGTTCTTTGAGAAGGTAAATAAAATTGACAAACCATTAGCCAGACTCATCAAGAAGCAAAGGGAGAAAAATCAAATCAACAAAATTAGAAATGAAAACGGAGAGATCACAACAAACTACACAGAAACACAAAGGATCATAAGAGACTATTATCAGCAACTATATGCAAAAAAATGGACAACTTGGAAGAAATGGACAAATTCTTAGAAAAGTACAACTTTCCAAAATTGAACCAGGAAGAAATAGAAAATCTCAACAGACCATCACAAGCATGGAAATGGAAACTGTAATCAGAAATCTTCCAACAAACAAAAACCCAGGACCAGACGGCTTCACAGCTGAATTCTACCAAAAATTTAGAGAAGAACTAACACCTATCCTGCTCAAACTCTTCCAGAAAATTGCAGAGGAAGGTAAACTTCCAAACTCATTTTATGAGGCCACCATCACCCTAATACCAAAACCTGATAAAGATGCCACAAAAAAAAAAAAAAAAAAAAAAAGAAAGAAAGAAAGAAAACTATAGGCCAATATCACTGATGAACATAGATGCAAAAATCCTTAGCCAGATTCTAGCAAACATAATCCAACAACATATTAAAAAGATCATACATCATGACCAAGTGGGCTTTATCCCGGGGATGCAAGGATTCTTCAATATCCACAAGTCAATCAATGTAACACACCACATTAACAAATTGAAAAATAAAAACCATATGATTATCTCATTAGATGCTGAGAAAGCTTTGGACAAAATTCAACATCCATTTATGATTAAAAAAATAAAACCCAGAAAGCAGGAATAGAAGGAACATACCTCAACATAATAAAAGCTACATATGACAAACCCTCAACAAACTTTATCCTCAATGGTGAAAAATTGAAAGCATTTCCTCTAAAGTCAGGAACAAGGCAAGGGTGCCCACTCTCACCACTATGATTCAACGTAGTTTTGGAAGTGTTGGCCACAGCAATCAGAGCAGAAAAAGAAATAAAAGGAATCCAGATAGGAAAAGAAGAAGTGAAACTCTCACTGTTTGCAGATGACATGATCCTCTACATAGAAAACCCTAAAGACTCCACCAGAAAATTACTAGAGCTAATCAATGAATATAGTAAAGTTGCAGGATATAAAATTAACATACAGAAATGCCTCTAAAAATGAGAAAACAGAAATAGAAATTAAGGAAACAATTCCATTCACCATTGCAACAAAAAGAATAAAATACTTAGGAATAAATTTACTTAAAGAAACAGAAGACCTATATATAGAAAATTATAAAACACTGATGAAAGACATCAAAGAGGACACAAATAGATGGAGAAATATACCGTGTTCATGGATTGGAAGAATCAATATAGTGAAAATGAGTATAATACCCAAAGCAATCTATAGATTCAATGCAATCCCTTTCAAGCTACCAACGGTATTCTTCACAGAACTAGAACAAATAATTTCACAATTTGTATGGAAATACAAAAAACCTCAAATAGCCAAAGCAATCTTGAGGAAGAAGAATGGAACTGGAGGAATCAACCTGCCTGACTTCAGTCTCTACTACAAAGCCACAGTCTGTGGCTTTGACAGTGTGATAGACACTGTCTATCACAAGCCAAGACAGTGTGATACTGGCACAAAGACAGAAATATAGATCAAAGGAACAAAATAGAAAGCCTGGAGATAAATCCACACACCTATGGACACCTTATCTTTGACAAAGGAGGCAAGAATATACAATGGAGAAAAGAAAATCTCTTTAACAAGTGCTGCTGGGAATACTGGTCAACCACTTGTAAAAGAATGAAGCTAGAACACTTTCTAACACCATACACAAAAATAAACTCAAAATGGATTAAAGATCTAAATGTAAGACCAGGAACTATAAAACTCCTAGAGGAAAACATAGCAAAACACTCTCCAACATAAACCACAGCAGGATCCTCTATGACCCACCTCCCAGAATATTGGAAATAAAAGCAAAAATAAACGAATGGGACCTAATTAAAGTTAAAAGCTTCTGCACAACAAAGGAAACTATAAGCAAGGTGAAAAGACAGCCTTCAGAATGGGAGAAAATAATAGCTAATGAAACAATGGACAAAGAATTAATCTCAAAAATATATAAGCAACTCCTGCAGCTCAATTCCAGAAAAATAAAAGACCCAATCAAAAAGTGGGCCAAAGAACTAAACAGACATTTCTCCAAAGAAGACATACAGATGGCTAACAAACACATGAAAAGATGCTCAACATCACTCATTATCAGAGAAATGCAAATCAAAACCACAATGAGGTACCATTACACGCCAGTCAGGATGGCTGCTATCCAAAAGTCTACAAGCAATATGTGCTGGAGAGGGTGTGCAGAAAAGGGAACCCTCTTACACTGTTGGTGGGAATGCAAACTAGTACAGCCACTATGGAGAACAGTGTGGAGATTCCTTAAAAAACTGGAAATAGAACTGCCATATGACCCAGCAATCCCGCTGCTGGGCATACATGCTGAGGAAACCAGAATTGAAAGAGACACATGTACCCCAATGTTCATCACAGCACTGTTTATAATAGCCAGAACATGGAAGCAACCTAGATGTCCATCAGCAGATGAATGGATAAGAAAGCTGTGGTACATATACACAATGGAATATTACTCAGCCATTAAAAAGAATACATTTGAATCAGCTCTAATGAGGTGGATGAAACTGGAGCCTATTATACAGAATGAAGTAAGCCAGAAAGAAAAACACCAATACAGTTTACTAATGCATATATATGGAATTTAGAAAGATGGTAATGATAACCCTGTATGCGAGACAGCAAAGGGACACAGATGTATTGAACAGTCTTTTGAACTCTGTGGGAGAGGGCGAGGGTAAGATGATATGGGAGAATGACATTAAAACATGTAAATTATCATATGTGAAATGAATCACCAGGCCAGGTTTGATGTATGATACAGGGTGCTCGGAGCTGGTGCACTTGGATGACTCAGAGGGATGGGATGGGGAGGGAGGTGGGAGGGTGGTTCAGGATAGGGAACACATGTACACCCATGGCGGAGTCAAGTCAATGTATGGCAAAACCAATACAATGTGGTAAAGTAAAATTAATTAATTAATTAATTAAAAATAAAACTAATTAAAATAAAAACTAAAAAGAAAAGAAAACAGAACCAAAAACATAATGAATCAAAGCATAAAAATAATAATAAATGTTTTCCCAGGATCTCAGCTCTCAGTGTCCTGTTCCCACCATGAGCCACAGTCTACCTATGCCTGCTCGGAGGCCCTTCAGTGCTGGGGTGGGTGCTGGGTTCTGGGCCCGCTGTAGGCTCTGTGAGGGCATCTGGTCCTGCTCCCTCATTTGTTTACCCTCAATGTCCATAGGTATCAGAAGTAGAATGTTTTCTTTTATGGGGACACACATTGTATTTTTTTTTTGAACTTTGAGCGGTTTTTATTTTCTGTCAGTCTATCTAGAATTACAAAGCTCTGACAACAGGTAAAGTCAGTACAGAATCATAGCCAGGATGCAACTGGTTAGAGTGTGCATTCGTGTACTTAGCAATGTGTCCACAATAAAATGATAAAAAGCCAGTTACTTACATTTACAGTTATTATCTGTTTCACATGAAAACCAGTTCACCTCTGTGTGTGGGCCACTCACAAGAGTCTGTTTCTGAGGCTGCCCTGGAGGACTTGGGTCTGCTCCAGTGGGGACAGGGTGTGGAGATGGCATAACTGCTTAAATCTGGGGAAAACCGTGGAGCCAGGTGAGCAGGGAAATCAATGGCCATGGGTGCAAGAGATATTGCCCTACTGGGAGCCTTTTTCTTGTCTCCAGTGGCACGCACTCAATGTGCAGGGCTGACCAGTCCTTCCAATGGCAGCTGATGGCATGTGGGGAGAGAGAGGCTACAGGGGTGGTTCCACTCCCTGCATGTGACTCAACAGCAGTGCCCTGCTTCCATGGCAGTCTAGTTTTCCTCCAAAGGCATTCCATCTCGTGTATTTCCTCCCTCCTCTTCCCTCAGGCTGTCTTCCCACAGCTGGTAGCAGTGCTTATTTTGGGATTGCTTTCCAATTCATAGGCTCCCTCCCAGGCCCATGTACAACAATAAGCATGCATCCCAGTCCAGGGTATGTTGGGCATGTACATGGATTGTGTGGTTATCACTTTATCCAGACTCACAGATCAGCTGCTTCATTCTCTTTTGACAGCCTCAAATGCTTCCTTTCTTCACCCCAGGGTGCAAATCAGGTGCTGCTTTCTCTCCTCCTTCCTACTCAGTTACATGTGGATCTATATGGTCCTATCTGGTGATCAGGTCTCCTGGTAGTGTTCAGCCAGTGTTCTGTGAGTATTGCTGCAAGTAGAGATGTATTTCTGATGCAGTCATGGAGAGAGATGCACTCCACATACACCTACTCCTCAACCTTCTTGGAACTCCCCTATCTTTTGTATTTGTAATTAAAATTCTTGAAGACAGTATGGTGATGGTGGTGATGGTGTAGTCGCTAAGTTGTGTCCGAATCTTGCGACCCCATGGCCAGGCTTCTCTGTCCTTGGGATTCTGCAGGCAAGAATACTGGAGTGGGTTACCATTTCCTTCTCCAGGGGATCTTCCCAATCCAGGAATTGAACCTGGGTCTCCTGAGTTGCAGACAGATTCTTTACCGACTGAGCTATGAGGGAAGACAGTATGAAGACTGAGTTATGAGGGAAGTTATAAGGGAAGACGGTATGGGGATTCCTTAAAAAAACTAGAAATAAAACCAACATATGACCCAGCAATCCCACTCCTAGGCATATACCCTGAGGAAACAAAAATTGAAAAAGACACATGTATCTCATTGTTCATTGCAGCACTATTTACAATAGCTAGAATGTGGAAGCAACCTAGATGTCCATCGACAGATGAATGGATAAAGAAATTGTGGTACTTATACACAGTAGAATATTACTCAGCCATAAAAATTAATGCATTTGCGTCAGTAGTGGTGAGATGGATGAACCTAGAGCCTATTATACAGAGTGAAGTGAGTCAGAAAGAGAAAGATAAATATCATATTCTAACACATATATATATATGGAATCTAGAAGAATGGTACTGAAGAACTTATTTACAGGGCAGCAACGGAGAAACAGACATAGATAATAGACTTATGGACAAGGGGAAAAGCGGAGGATAGGGTGAGTTGTATGGAAAGAGTAACATGGAAACTTGCATTACCATATGTAAAACAGATAGCCAATGGGAATTTGCTGTATGGCTCAGGAAACTCAAACAGGGGCTCTGTGTCAACCCAAAGGGTGAGATGGAGGGAAATGGGAAGGAGTTTCAAAAAGGAGGGGATATATGTATATCTATGGCTGATTCATGTTGAGGTTTCACAGAAAAGAGCAAAATTCTGTAAAGAAATTATCCTTCAATAAAAAATAAATTAAAAACAAAGATAATAAATGTGAGGTGTTTTAAGCAAAAAATTTTTTTGATATTAAAAAATCTAGTGGAATGTTTTTTTAAAGTTGTTTTCTGGTGATATTATCTGTATTTTCACTTATAGTCTTTTCTCTTCTCTTAAAAATATTAGTTATTTCCATAGTAAAGTCTTTGATGGTTAACTCCAGTGTCTTAATGACCTGTGGAACTGTGTCTATACCCTATTATTTTTCCTATGGGTTTTGCTTATTTGACAATGGCACACACTTTGTACTGAAAATAGTATGTTTTTTTTACATTATATTTCAAAGGTAATTCATTCTTTTTATTTTTGATCAACAAGTTTTGGGCTAATCACTTCAACATGGTCATGGATTAGGGTAATTCAAGGCTGAGTTGTAATTTGAGAAGTTTGTTTCTTGTCTATTTCACCTTTGTTCTGGAGATAATCCTTTAGGAATTCTACCTGAGACCCTGGGGTGTTCATTTCTCTTCTTCTGGTACCTCTCAATGATAATTTTTTTTCCCCCATACTGAAGGATGTTAAGGCTCTATTCTGCTCCTCAGAGACATTTTCCTTGCTTTCTTAAACCCCTTTTCAGTATCAAGATTAAAAATTGAATGTAGTGTAGAGTTGATTTCCCGTTACTTCCTCTGACCATCAGTTCAGTTCAGTTGCTTACTTGTGACTCTTTGTGACCCAAAGGACTGGAGCACACCAGTATTCCCTGGCTATCACAAAATCCTGTAGCTTGTTCAAACTCATGTCCATAGCGTCGGTGAGGCTATCCAACCAACTCATCCTCTGTCGTCCCCTTCTCCTCCTGCTTTCAATCTATCCCAGCATCAGGGTCTTTTCTAATGAGTCAGTTATTCACATCAGGTGGCCAAAGTATTGGAACTTCAGCTTCAGAACCAGTCCTTCCAATGAATATTCAGGACTAATTTCCTTTAGGATTAACTGGTTTGATCTCCTTGCAGTCCAAGGAACTCTCAAGAGTCTTCTCCAACACCACAGTTCAATAGCATCAATTCTTCAGTGCTCAGCTTTCTTTATAGTCCAACTCTCACATCCATAACTGACTACTGGATAAAACATAGCTTTGACTAGATGGACCTTTGTTGGCAAAGTAATGTCTCGGCTTTTTGATATGCTGTCTAGGTTCATCATGGCTTTTCTTCCAAGGAGCAAGTGTCTTTTAATTTCATGGCTGCAGTCACCATCTGCAGTGATTTTGGAGCCCCCAAAATAAAGTCTGTCACTACTTCCATCGCTTCCCCATCTATTTGTATGAAGTGATGGACCAGATGCCATGATCCTTGTTTTCTGAATGTTGAGTTTTAAGCCAATCTTTTCACTCTCCTCCTTCACTTTCATCAATAGATTCTTTAGTTCTTCGTTTTTTGCCATAAGGGTGGTGTCATATTCATGTCTGAGGTTATCGATATTTCTTCCGGAAATCTTGATTCCAGCTAGTGCTTCATCTAGCTTGGCATTTTGCAGTACTCTGCATATAAATTAAATAAGCAGGGTAACAATATACAGCCTTGATGTACTCCTCTCCCAATTTGCAACCAGTTTGTTTTTCCATATCTGGTTTTAACTGTTGCTTGTTGACCTGCATACAGATTTCCCAGAATGCAGGTAAGGTGGTCTGATATTCCCATCTCTTTCAGAATTTTCCATAGTTTGTTGTGATCCACACAGTGAAAGGCTTTGGCATAGTCAATAAAGCAGAAATAGATGTTTTCTGGAACTCTCTTGCTTTTTCGATGATCCAACAGATGTTGGCAATTTGATCTCTGGCTCCTCTGTCTTTTCTAAATCCAGTTTAAACATCTGGAAGTTCTCAGGTCATGTACTGTTGAAGCCTTGCTTGGAGAATTTTGAGCACTACTTTCCTAGCATATGAGATGAGTGCAGTTGTGAGGTAGTTTGAATATTCTTTGCCATTGCCTTTCTTTCGGGTTGGAATGAAAACCGATCTGTTACAGTCCTGTGGCCACTGCTGAGTTTTCCTAATTTGCTGCCATAGTGAGTGCAGCACTTTCACAGTATCATATTTTAGAATTTGAAATAGCTCAACTGGAATTCCATCACCTCCACTAATTGTTTTCATAGTGATACTTCTTAAGGCCCACTTGATTTTGCATTCCAGGATGTCTGGTTCTAGGTTGATGATCACACCATTGTGGTTTTCTGGGTCATGAAGATCTTTTTTGTATAGCTTTTCTGTGTATTCTTGGCACTTCTTAGTATCTTCTGCTTCTGTTAGGTCCCTACCATTTCTTTCCTTTATTTTGCCCATCTTTGCATGAAATGTTCCCTTGGTACCTCTAATTTTCTTGAAGAGATCTCTAGTCTTTCCCATTCTATTGTTTTCCTCTATTTCTTTGCATCGATCACTGAGGAAGGCTTCCTTTTCTCTCCTTGCTATTCTTTGAAACTCTGCATTCAGATGGGTATATATTTCCTTTTCTCCTTTGCCTTTCACTTCTCTTCTTTTCTTGGCCATTTGTAAGTCCTCCTCAGACAACCATTTTGCCCTTTTGCATTTCTTTTTCATGGGGATGGTCTTGATCACTGCCTCCTGTATAATGTCACAAACCTCTGTCCATAGTTCTTCAGGCACTCTATCACATCTAATCCCTTGAATCTATTTGTTACTTCCTCTGTATAAATGTAAGGGATTTGATTTAGGTCATACCTGAATGGTCTAGTGGTTTATCCTACTTTCTTCAATTTAAGTCTGAATTTGGCAATAAGGAGTTCATGATCTGAGCCACAGTCAGCTCCTGGTCTTGTTTTTGCTGACTATATAGAGCTTCTCCATCTTTGGCTGCAAATGATATAATCAACATGGTTTTGATATTGACCATCTGGTGATGTCTATGTGTATAGTCTTCTCTTGTGTTGTTGCAAGAGGCTATTTACTATGACCAGTGCATTCTCTTGGCAAAACTCTGTTAGCCTTTGCTTTGCTTGATTTTGTACTCCAAGACCAAGTTTGCCTGTTACTCCAGGTATCTCTTGACTTCCTACTTTTGCATTCCAGTCTCCTATAATGAAAAGGTCATCTTTTTTGGGTGTTAGTTGTAGAAGGTCTTGTAGGTCTTCATATAACCATTCAACTTCAACTTCTTCACCTTTACTGATTGGGCCATAGACCTGGATTACTGTGATACTGAATGGTTTGCCTTAGAAACGAACAAAGATCATTTGCTCCCAAGCACTGCATTTCAGCCTCTTTTGTTGACTATGATGGCTACTCCATTTCTTCCAAGGAATTCTTGCCCGAAGTAGTAGATATAATGGTCATGTGAATTAAATTCACGCATCCTAGCCCTCTTTAGTTCAGTGATTGCTAAAATGTTGATATTCACTCTTGCCATCTCCTGTTTGACCTCTTCCAATATACTTTGATTCACTCCTAACATTCCAGGTCCTATGCAGTACTGTTCTTTACAGCATTGGGCTTTACTTCCATCCTGTCACATCCAGAACTGGGCATTGTTTTCACTTTGGTTCCATCTCTTCATTCTTTCTGCAGTTATTTCTCCACTGTTCTCCAGTAGCATATTTGGCACCTACCGACCTGGGGAGTTCATCTGTCCGTGTCATATCTTTTTGCCTTTTCATACTCTTCATGTGGTTTTCAAGGCAAGAATGTTGAAGTGGTTTGCCATTCTCTTCTCCAGTGGACCACGTTTTGTCAGCCTTACATATTTCAAAAAAATTTTTTTAAAAATAGTCTTACTTTTTTGAAAGAACGGTGAAAATAAATTGTAATTATATTTTTAATCTCCCTGTAATTAGCAAAATAACTGATGTATCACTTCCCAAAGTTACTGTGCCATTTCTGTGGAATATTAAATGTCAAAGATTAGAAACCACCCCATTAATTTACTACTGCCCTTGGCACCAGCTGCTGCCGATGGATGAGAAAAGTGAGGTTTAGAGACATTCATCAACTTGTGCAAGGTCACAAAAATACCAAGAGCACAGATGGGAATCAAACCTAAGTCTGTTTCAAACCCATGCTCTCTCCCTCATAAATGTACAGATACAGTATAACATAATTACAATAGTGAATTCAAACCCTGGCCCCCAACTGGAATTTAGCTTCCCTGCTGTAGGCTCTCCCATCCCCTTTCACTCACAGCACTTGTCATAATACATCATTTCATATTTTTGGGGTGATAATCTGTTTAATGTCTAACATCCCTCCTCCTCCCACACTAGACCAAAAGGACCATGTCCACTATAGGCAGGGATTCTATTTGTTTTTCCACCTCTGTACATTCAACACCCAGCACAGTTAACACAGAAGAGACTATGGCTTCTGACAGCAGACAGAAACAAGTGTGCTCCTGGTTCCTTTTCTTTTTTTGCAGTGAGGTGGCCAGGCACCAACACAACTTGAAACTTTTTATTGTATAGGACAATGGTTACAGACCACAGAGATTCAGGAAGACCCACTGGTTGGACCCAACAAAAGACACTATTTCAGAGTTCTCTAGGCGGTGAGGGGACAGGCTTTTTCCGGTAGAAGGTCCATGACAATAATCAGGACAAGAAGAGCCACATATGAACCTAGTTTTTGGCGGGTGGGTGCTTAAGGTGAGCCAGCCTCATTTCAATTACTTGAGTGTGACTCTGAAGACGCGGATGTGGATTGCTGAGTTTGCGGATCTGGGTCACTGGCTCTCCTGCATCAGTCCCTGGTTCCTGCTCACCCACAAGCTCCACGGCGGAGGTACTGGCAGCCTTGTGCAAAGACCTGAGGCTGCCAGCCTGCAGCTGTAGGGCAATGTGGATGGCACGGTTGATAGGCAGGCCCAAGTAGTGGATGTAGATCTCAGTACAGGCATTCTGACCCTTGGGCCCCGCCCCCCCAGCAGTTTCTGGCAGCAGGCCAGCTGGACCATAAAGCCAGTCTTCTTGTAGATATAAATGTCTCTGGGCTTCCAGGTCTGCCGTGTGGAAGGCGCTTCCGCAGGGTGTATTCCACTGGGTCGGGCTCAGCCTTGACCACCCCAACTGGCTCTCTGTTTTCGGCCACGCTGTATGCCTTTCTCCAGTCCACAGGGTTCTCCACGCACTCCTGGCCCACTACCCTGCCAGGCCACTCAAGCAACCAGCTGGAATACAAGACGCTGCCCACAACCCCCAGGCTGTAAGAAAGGAAGGCAAGGAACAGGGTCCACCGCAGGAACGACAGAATGCTAGCAATCCTAGTTTTTAAGAACAAATAATTCAATTTTTCTCAGGTTCAATTTCCTTATCTAAAAAAGATAGTATTATCTAACCCACTGGGCTAAATTTATGGGAAAAATGATTTAATACAAATAAATTCCATAGCATGATGCCTTACACTTAGCCAAAAGTTAAACATGACTTATGAACAAAATTGCTAGCTCATTATTATTCTCATTATTCTCATAATTATAACATTGAATCAATATTTGTTGAATGGATGAACCTAAGTTCATTCAATTCAAAGTGTGTGTGTGTGTACTCAGTCACTCAGTCATGTCCAACTCTTTGCAATCCCATAGGCTGTAGCCCAGTAGGCTCCTCTGTCCATGGAACTTTCCAGGCAAGAATACTAGAGTGTGTTGCCATTTTGTCCTCCAGGGGATCTTCCCAACTCAGGGATTGAAGCCACATCTCCTGCTCTGGCAGGTGGAGTCTTTTACCACCGAATCACTTGAACATTGTCAGGTTCTTCTTTAATTTCATCCAGAAGGGCTTGCTGTGGTGCCACTGCTTTGCCACATCACCACCCAAAGATTCTTTCATCTTAATTTTTTATGTAAAGGGATTCCTCAGTCTAACTGTCTGACCATAGGACCTCTAATTATTGAATCTGATTGATACTCCAACACAAGGAGCTAGTTGTTCATAGCACTTCCCTCCCCCTCCCCCAGGCTCTACCTATATTGTTTGATTCATATTCTATTTCTAGATGTTTAGCTGCTGCTGCTAAGTCGTGTCAGTCGTGCAAATGTTCCAAAAGATAAAACAATAATAAAATGTGGGTTTGCCTCTCTGTGTGATGTCCACTTCTCCAGGACTTTGTCCCCTCAGCCTATGGTTGTTTCAACACCTGTCTTAAAACAGATTTTAATATTACCCTATCCATTTTTTCATTTCAACGCAGTGAGAGATTTGGTGTGCTGCAAGCCACTCAATAACCGTTGGAAGAAGAACTTCACTTTTATAATGCACCACTTTTTAAAAATAAACTTTCAGTTTAGAACAGTATTAGATTTATAGAAAAACTGTGAAGATGTTTTGTAAGTTCATATATTGTCTACATCTAGTTTCCATTATTAACATTACATTAATATGGTCCATTTGTTATAATTGGTGAGCCAATACTGAGATAAAGACCATATATTATTTAGATTTCCACAGTTTTTTTCATAATATCCTTTTCTGTTTCAGGATCCTAATCAGGATACTACATTGGCTTTTAGTGGTTCTGATAGTTTCTAAAGCTTCCCTTATTTCTGATGACCTTGACAGTTTCAAGAAGTATTGGTAAGTTATATATACTATTCCTTGATTTTGAACACCTGATGTTTTCTTATTTATTAGTCCAAGGATATTTGATTTGGGGAGGAAGACATCAGAGGTACAATGCCATTTTCATCACATTATATCAAGAATATGTATCACCAACATTATAGGACTGTTAATGTTTATCTCCATCTCCTGGTTGAAAATATATTTGTCAGATGTCTGTTCTGTAAAATTACCCTCTACCTTCCTTTTTACTCTGTATTCATTGGAAAGAAGTCATTAAAAGTAGTCCACACTTGAGGAGTAGGAGATTAATGCCTGGACATTAATATCTGCATAAATTACTTGGAATTCTTATGCACAGAAAATTTTTCCTTTCTCCTATTTATTTATTTAATCACATTTGTATCAGTGGAGATGCATGGATATGTATTTTGTGTGGGTTATAATAATATATTTTATTGCTCAAAATTTTCAACTTTGATAATTGCAACATCTCTTAGTTGGCTCATGTGTCCCTTTGATATACCACCATCGTTTTGTTTGTATGTGTGTGTTAGCATTTTCTTTCTTCCTTGCACTACAAGATGCTATAGGCTCATCTATATTTTTTGCCCCAGTCCTACAAATAGCTATTTCTTTAATGATTTCTGGTACTTTTTATTGGAGAATGGTATTGAAAACCAATATTTGGATCATTGATGCTGGGGAATCTGCTTTTAGGAATTCTCAGCTGACTGAGCAAGGAAATAGATGTATATATACTAACTTGTACATATACACATATCTATAAATATTTGGTTTCTTTTAAATAAATAAAACTTATCAAAAACCCAAATCAGATGTCTTGCCACTGATATATTTTGAATAATTCCAAAATATATTTTTCTTGAGTTCTCTGCAGGTTTATATTTATGAAGGTATTGATATACACATTTAAAATGGTCAGAATAATAGTCTAGTAGAGGCATTTCTTGTTACACTTTGTGGATTTGATAGATAGGTAGATATATAGATGATAGAAAGATGGAAAGATTTAAAGTTTCCAGTTTTCAATATGCAAGATGGCTTTTGGCTATTGCAAAGGAAAGACCTTCTGTAATCATCTTTGGGGGAATAGCTGAGGAAGGCAGGAAGACTATACAAAGACTGTTCAAGAGCATCAGTAACCTAAAGAATGCATAACATTGTTGAGACCATCAGAAGTCATAACAGAAGATTATTCTTCATTGGCTGTGATCCTACAGCAATGTGATTTTTATTCCATACACTAGCTACAGTCTGGTCTGCCCCACCCAGAATGCCAAAATTTGGTATCATCAGAATCACCTGGAGGGATTGTGAAATCCAGAATCCTTGGTGCCTCCCTGAGAGATTCTGATCCAAAAGGTTTGACATGAGGTCCAAGAGTCTCAATTTCTTACTAGCTCCCAAGTGATACCAAAGCTGCCAGTCAGCAGGCCACCCACATGCTCAGAAGCACTGGCCTGTACCCTGTATTGTTCACAGTGAATGTAAGAGGTCCTCTTGGGAGAGGACTTTGATCTTGAATGCCACTAGAGAATCCAAGTATCAAGAGTGTATCCAGGATAAAGGGAAAGTCTTACTTCGAAATGCAACTGAAACACTAACCCTCATGGTGTGTGATATTTTCTAGGTTACTGTTATGGGTTGCAATGCATGGGATTGAGGAGGCTCTACTGGGTCCCAGCTGAGGCTAGTATCTTCTCAGAGCTTTTGTTTGTTTCAGGTCCCAAACTTTGAGCCTGGAGTTAGCAGTGATAGTCAGCCAAATTCATGATCCTCTTGAATATATCTCTCTGTTAAGGATGTATAAGCCCAACCAGATATCAAGATCTCAGCCTCACCAACTGGTCCCACTGATAAATGTGAAGCAGGGTCTGCAGCACATATTCTGCCTGTGCTGGGTGTGTTTTTACCAGTATGAAAGGTCACTTCCATCCACCAGGGCCTGAGGCTCCTCAGATACTTGAAATGAAACAAGTAGGGCTGCTTGATGAGGTCATGGAGCACCTGGAAGAGTGTCCCTTCTTGCTGCCCCAGCTGAACAAGCATGGGAAACTGCTATACTACCTTTGCCCTCCCAGATAGTCAAGGTTCAGTTGCAATGATAAGGCCACTCTTGGTTTTTTAAAGTTTTATTTTATTTTTTAAGATATTGGAGTTTTAACACCCAGTACTACAGAGTGTCACCTTAATTGGAAATGCAGTCATTGCAGATGTAATTAGTGAAGTCAAACTAGGGTAGGGTGAGCCCTAATCCAGTATGACTCGTGTCTTTATACAAAAGGTGAATTTGGACACTGACATGGACACAGAAAGAATGCCATCTGTAAGCCAAGGAGAGAGGTATGGGTCAGATATTTGCTTCAAGGTGCTCAACCTGGTGGCACTTGAATTTGGGCTCCCAGCCTTCAAAACTGAGAGTAAATTTCTGTTGTTTAGCCATCTGGTTTGTGGCACTGTTTGGGCAGCCCCAGGAAACTCATGGAACCACTCATGCTCTTAACAGTATATGAATTTTAAATATATAAACATTCATTATATTATGTAAAAGTCTGAGAGTGATACAAATAATACTTTTACATATTTCCCAACAGAGAAAAGTAGGACCAATTAAATAAAAGTGGTTTCCCAGGGTCACATCCAAAGGAGGTAAGGGTTAGAGTGATGAAAATTCTTACACAGACTCTGTGATGACAATGTGAGGCAGAAATGAAGTCAGTCCACCTCAAAGTACATGGTGTTGGCAACATATCTAGAGACTAGACACCTGGCCTCATGCTTCTGAAGTTTTTCAATGCTTTCCCATTTCACTATCTACTCTCTTTAAATAATATCTACCCCCTTTTAAAACCTTGGAGTAATAATATCTCACCATGATTTGTGAGAACAAGCAAGAAAGATAATACATCAATTGCTTTAATATCCTTGGGAAAAAAGGAGTACATATTATTGACATAATTAGAGTGAGTTACAGAGAAGGCAATGGCACCCCACTCCAGTACTCTTGCCTGGAAAATCCCATGGACAGAGGAGCCTCGCAGGCTGCAGTCCATGGGGTCCCGAAGAGTCAGACACGACTGACGACTTCACTTTCACTTTTCTTTCATGCATTGGAGAAGGAAATGGCAACCCACTCCAGTGTTCTTGCCTGGAGAATCCCGGGGACGGCGGAGCCTCGTGGGCTGCCATCTATGGGGTCGCATAAAGTCGGACACGACTGCAGTGACTTAGCAGCAGCAGCAGATTGAGTTAGGAAATTGAAAACAAAGGAATAATACTTGTTTATAAAAAGAAAGTTATTTAACAAGGATCCTCTTAAATGCCATCAGAACACTGTGGGTGACCTTTCACATTGTGAAGTGCCATAAAGCACAGCTGTATTTTATGAATACTTATTAAATAGTCTTAAATGTTGACACCTAATTCAGGCTGGATATGACCAAAAAAACCACACATAGAACAACATATAGACATGTGTGTAGGCATGTCATGACTTTGAGCTCTTTGTGGGCTCCAGTCCCACTCTACCATCTCACTCTATTTTGGGTCCACAGCAATGGACTCAATTTCTATATATTAGAAATAATCTCATTCATTCCTGATGCATCTTCCTGAAAGCCTTAATTGCCACCAGAGGCTAAGTTTTCTCTGCAAAATTGGTTTTGGCTAAATGAATAAATGCATGGCTATAATAAAAATGCTTTGTTTACTTAAAAAGAGTTACGAAGAAGCTCATCAACAAGGAAAAGTTGAACATTTGCCATGATGTTACTTTAGGATTTTAAGGGGAATATAGAACCTCCTTTTCAGATCCATTAGTTCTGGACATGAATCCTTAACTTTGAGTTTCTACAGAAAGAAGAATATGATAACTTGGAATTCCCTAAGCGGGCTATCAGATCAGATCTCCCAAAACTGAAATGATATTTGTAAGCCACTCTAAAGATTTACCTAGATGGAGGCTAAGAATGATGTGAGGAAACATATTGAACAATGTGTAGCCCATTTGAATTATGTTGATCTTAAAAAGTATAAAAACCAAATATTTTTTATCAGTAGATGAGCTCCTGTAAGAATAGGGACTTGTTTTGTTTTCATACTTAGAGATATTAAAACATAAAAAGTGATCACCAAATAAAGAAATCTCTAAAAGAGTTTATTTTTATGTTATTTATTTTGTAGAAACACATTCTACTAATAAAACCATTCCTTGATTAACATAGTCCAGATTATGTCAATAATCAACAACCACCTGCTTATGAGAATTGCATTGTAGTTAATGCCCATCAATGACTGACAGTGAATGTGAAGACTATTAATTTTTAAGCATATAAATTGGGCTTTTTAATCATCCAAAATGATGTTTTCCTTCCAAATGCAGTAATACAAAGATTGACTATGGTTGGAAAACTTTTAAAAATTGCTGTTGTTGTTGAGTCGCTAAGTCATGTCCTACTCTTCACAACCCTATAGACTGCACCATTCCAGGCTTCCCTGTCCTTAACTATATCCTGGAGTTTGCTCAAATTCATGTCCATTGTGTCAATGATGCCATCCCATCATCTCTTCCTCTGTTGCCCCCTTCTCTTGCTGCCGTCAATCCTTCCCAGCATCAGGGTCTTTTCCAATAAGTCAGATCTTCATATCAGGTGGCCAAAGAATTGGAGCTACAGCTTCAGCATCAGTCCTTCCAATGAATATTCAGGGTGATTTTCTTCAGGATTGACTGGTTTGATCTCCTTGCATCCCAAGGGACTCTCAAGACTCTTTTCCAGCACCACAGTTCAAAAACATAAATTCTTTGGTGCTCAGCCTTCTTTATAGTCCAACTCTCACATCCGTACATGACTACTGGAAAAAACATAGCTTTGATTATACAGACCTTTGTTGGCAAATTGATTTCTCTGCCTTTGAATATGTTGTTTAGGTTTGTCATGGCTTTTGTTCCAAGTAGCAAGAGTCTTCTAATTTTTAATTTTTTATGGGCCATAGTATTGGTAAAAATAAATCAACTCATTTGAAAAAAATATTTTCCATAATAAAATGCATTATGAGAAATAAATCTGAAAAATTCTCTGTGACAGAATGAAATTCTTTTCCTCTTCAAGACACATGTGGGATTTATGTGTAAATATTCTACTTAAATCAAATATAGACTTAATTATTGATTAGTATGCTAATTTTGTGAGGTTTTTTTTTTTTTTTTGCATTTTATCCTCAGCTATGACTGAAATACTCAATATGTCTTATAAATCCATAAAACAGTATTATCATTCATAAATGAAATGCTCAGAGTGATGTTTTATAGACTAATAATGCCATTGTCCATATTCCATGAAATAAGTATTTTCTGGTAAAAGGAATTTGAGGAGTGCTGTTTTAAACACAGATTTTTTCAACACAATTCTTTCTTGTGTTTAGGAACATTGGACATCTTCAGGAGTGTGCAATATGCATGTTTCCTATTGATTGCTGTGATTAGGAGACAGTTCTTCTAACACCAACTTTGGTACCTCATTAGGATACTGTGACCCGCAGAAGTAGAGAGATGCTAAGAATCCTGATCATTGTGATTTTTTCCATAGGGTGCCAGAACTGAGCCCTCCTCCTTTCTGTGCTTCTGCAGCAATTGTTGGGACACGTTTATATTGACATATCTCTCAGTAAATTCTAATTCCTTGTCTTCTGTGCTCTAGTTTAGAAGCTCTCTAGGGTCAAGAAGTGTCCAACACATTCTAACTTTTCCATGAAACATTTTTTGCAACTAAATGAATTAATAGATAATTGAATCTAAGAATTAGTTCAGTTCATTTCAGTTGCTCAGTCGTGTCTGACTCTTTGCGACCCCATGGACTGCAGTACACCAAGCCTCCCTGTCCATCACCAAATCCTGGAGTTTACTCAAACTCATGTCCCGAAAGTTCCAGGAATCTCTCTGGAAATGCAGGTGCAATCTATTACCTGTATTTCCTTAGGGCAAAAAATATTCACAGGCTTGGAACAATGAAGAGAGGGATCCAGTTTCCGGCAGGCATTATTATAAAACCTGCTTTATCTAGGTCTGTTCTGACAGGTCTCACTCTCTGGGTGTGCCCTGTTTTAAAGACCCTATCAGCATGATTTTACCACAGACTAATGATGTTAACTTGTTCAGCCCCATTTTGGATATGGTTGATGAACCTACCAATTGTTGTTCAGTTGCTCAGTCATGTCCAGCTTTTTGCAACCTCATGGACTGTAGCATGCCAGGTTTCCCTGTCCTTCACCATCTCCTGGAGCTTGCTCAAACTCATGTCCATCAAGTCGGTGATGCCATCCAACCCTTTCATCCTCTGTCATCCCCTTCTCCTGCCCTCAATCTTTCCCAGCATCAGGGTCTTTTCTAATGAGTCAGCTCCTTGCATCAGATGGCCAAAGTATTGGAGCTTCAGCTTCAACATCAGTCTTTCCAATGATTATTCAGGATTGATTTCCTTTAGATTGACTGGTTTGATCTCTTTGTAGTCCAAGGGACTCTCAAGAGTCTTCTCCAATACCACAGTTCAAAAGCATCAATTCTTTGGTGCTTAGGCTTCTTTTTGGACCAACTCTCACATTCATACATGACTAACGGAAAAACCACAGCTTTGACTATATGGACCTTTGTTGGCAAAGTAATGTCTGTGCTTTTTAACATGCCATCTAGGTTTGCCATAGCTTTTCTTCCAAGGAGCAAGCATCTTTTAATTTCATGACTGCAGTCACCATCTGCAGTGATTTTGGAGGCCAAGAAAATAAAGTCTGTCACTATTTCCATTGTTTCCCCATCTATTGGCGATGAAGTGATAGGACCAGATGCCATGATCTTAGTTTTTTTAATGTTAAATTTTAAGCCACATTTTTCACTTTCCTCTTTCACCTTCATCAGGAGGCTCTTTAGTTTCTCTTCACTTTCTGCCATAAGGGTGGTGTGGTGTCATCTGCATATCTGAGGTTGTTGATATTTGTCCTCGCAATCTTTATTCAGGCTTGTGCTTCATCCAGCCCAGCATTTCGCATGATGTATTCTGCATATAAGTTAAAAGAGCAGGACAAGAACCTACTAGACTTGTAGTCATATTTACCGTTGTGCAACCCCTTCATGGGTCAGAGCCTTGTTGTGATGAATGGGTTGCATAACTAAATGAAGCCATGAGCCATGACATGCAAGATCACCTAAGAAGGATGGATCACAGTAAAGATTCCTGACAAAATATGGTCCACTGGAGGAGGAAATGGCAACCAACTCCAGTCTTCTTGTCTGGAGAACCCAATGGACAGTATGAAAAGGCAAAAGTATATGACATTGGAAGATGAGACTCCCAGGTTGGAAGGTGTCCAATATCCTACTGGGGAAGAGTAGAGGGCTGCTGCTGCTGCTGCTAAGTCACTTTAGTCATGTCCAACTCTGTGACCCCATAGGCGGCAGCCCACCAGGCTCCACCGTCCCTGGGATTCCCCAGGCAAGAACACTGCAGTGGTTGCCATTTCCTTCTGCAATGCATGAAAGTGAAAAGTGAAAGTGAAGTTGCTCAGTCGTGTCCAACTCTTCACGACCCCATGGACTGCAGCCTACAAGGCTCCTCCATCTATGGGATTCTCCAGGCAAGAGTACTGGAGTGGGTTGCCAGTGCCTTCTCCCGAGTAGAGGACAATTTCTATTAATAATAGCATCAAAAAGAATGAAGTGTCTGGTCCAAAGTGAAAATGACACTCAGTTTGGGTGTATCTGGTGGTGAAATTAATGTCCAATGATGAAAGAACAGTATTGTATAGGAACCTGAAATATTAGTTCCATCAATCAAAGTAAATGGATGTGGTCAAGCAGAACATGATAGGACTAAACATCGACATCTTAGGAATCAGTGAACTTAAATGGATGGGCCTTGGTGAATTTGATTCAGATGACTGTTAAACCTCCTACAGAAGGTAAGAAGCCTTAGAAGATATGGAGTAGCCCTCATAATCAACAAGAGTCTGAAATGCAGTACTTGGGGGCAACCTCAAAAATGATAGTATGATCTTAAACATTTCCAAGGCAAACCATTCCATATCACAGTAATCCAAGTCTATGCCTAAAACACTAATGCAGAAGAAGCTGTCGTTGATCAGTTCTATGTAGACCTACAACACCTTATAGAAGTAACGCCAAAAAAGATGTCCTTTTCCTCATAGAGGATTGGGATGCAAAAGTAGGGAGTCAAAAGATACCTGGAATCACAGGCAAGTTTGGCCTTGGAGTACAAAACGAAGCAGGGCAAAGGTGAACAGTTTTGGCAAGACAACACACTGGCCATAGCAAACGTCTTTTTCCAACAACCCATGAGATGAATCTACATATGGGTATCTCCAGATGTTCAATATCAAAATCAGACTGATTATGTTCTTTGAAGCCAAAGATGGAGAAGCTCTATACAGTCAGCAACTTCAAGATTGGGAGCTGACGGTGGCTTAGATCACTAGCTCCTTATTGTAAAATTCAGGCTTAAGCTGAAGAAACTATGGAAAACCATTAGGCCATACAGATATGACCTAAATCAAAACCCTCATAACTATACAGTGGAGATGAAGAACAGACTCAAGATTAGATCTGGTAGACAGAGTGCTTAAAGAACTATAAAGTGAGGTTCATAACAATATAGAGGAGTCAGTGGTCAAAACCATTCCAAAGAAAAAGAAATGCAAGAAGGCAAAGTGGTTGTCTGATGAGGCTTTACAAATAGCTGAGGAAAGAAGACAAGTGAAAGGCAAGGGAGAAAGGGAAAGATATACTCAACTGAATGGAGACTTCCAGAGAATAGTAAGGAAAAATAAGGTCTTCTTAAGTAAACAATGCAAAGAAATAGAGGAAAACAATAGAATGGGAAGACTAGAGACCTTTTCAAAGAAACTGGAGATATCAAGGGAACATTTTACACAAGCATGGACATGATAAAGGACAGAAACAGTAGGGAACTAACTGAAGCAGAAGAGATTAAGAAGAGATGGCAAGAATACACAGATCTATGCAAGAAAGGTCTTAATGACCCAGATAACCATGACTGTGTGATCACTCACCTAGAGCTGGATATCCTGGAGTATAAAGTCACATGGGCCTTAGAAAGCATTACAAGGAACAAAACCAGTTGATGGAATTCCAGCTGAGCTATTTAAAATCCTAAAAGATGATGTTGTTAAGTGGAGCACTCATTGTGTTAGCCAATTTTGAAAACTCAGCAGTGGCCACAGGATTGGAAAATGTCAGTTTTCATTCCAATCTCAAAGAAGGGCAATGCCAAAGAATACTCAAACTACTGTACAATTGTGCTCATTACACATGCTAGCAAGATCATGCTCAAAATCCTTCAAGCTAGACTTCAGTAGCACATGAACCAGGAACTTTCAGAAGTACAAATTGGGTTTGGAAGAGACAGAAAAACCAGAGATCAAATTACCAAAATTCATTGGATCATGGAGAAAGCAAGGGAGTCCCCTCAAAAAACATCTACTTTGGCTTCATTGAGTATGCTAAAGAGTAGGATTATGTTGATCCCAACAAATTGGAAAATTCTTAAAGAGATGGGAATAGCAGACTCCCTTACCTGTCTCCTGAAAAATCTATATGCGGGTCAAGAATCAGAAGTTAGAACCCGACATGGGACAACTGACTGATGCAAAATTGGGAAAGGAGTAAAACAAGGCTGTACATTGTCACTCTGCTTGTCTACCTTATTCGAAGAGAGTGTCATCTGAAATGCCAGGCTGGATGAATCGCAAGCTGGAATCAAGATTACCAAGGAGAAATATCAAAAGCCTCAGACATGCCACTTTAATGGCTGAAACTGAAGAGGAACTAAAGAGCCTTGTAATGATGGTAAAAGAGGAGAGTGGCTTAAAACTCAGCATTCAAAAAACTAAGATCATGGTATCCAGTCCTCTCACTTCATGGCAAATAGAAGGGGAAAAAAATGTAAGCAGTGACATATTCTTTCCTTAGGCTCCAAAATAACTGGGAACAGTACTGCAGCCATAAAATTAAACGATGCTTGCTCCTTGGAAGGAAAGTTATGACCAACCTAGACACCATATTAAAAAGCAGAGGCATCACTTTGTAGACAAAGGTTCATATAGTCAAAGCTATGGTTTTCCCCACAGGGCTCCCTGGTGGCTCCAATTGTAAAGATTCTGCCTGCAATTCAGGAGACCTGGGTTTGATTCCTGGAGTCAGGAAGATCCCCTGGAGAAGGGAATGGCAACCCACTCCAGTATTCTTGCCTGGATAACTCCATGGACAGAGAAGCCTGGCAGGCTACAGTCCATAGAGTCTCAAAGAGTTGGACATGACTGAGCAACTAACAGACATGTGATTTTTTCAGTAGTTATGAACGGATGTGATAGTTGGACCATAAAGGAGGCTGACTGCCAAAGAATCGATGCTTTCAAATTGTGGTGCTAGAGAAGACTCTTGAGGCTTCCTTGGATTGCAAGGAGATCAGATAAATTAATCCTAAAGGAAATCAACCCTGAATATTCATTAGATGGGCTGTTTATGAAGCTGAAGCTCCAGCACTTTGGCCAGTTGATGAGAAGGGCCAACTTATTGGAAAAGACCCTTACGCTGGGGAAGATTGAAAGGGAAGTGGCAGAGGAAGAGCTGGATAGATAGCATCACTGACTCAATGGATATGAATTTTAACAAACTCTGGGAGATAGTGGTGGACAGAGGAGTCTGGTATGCTGCAGTCCATGAGGTTGCAAAGAGTCAGACATGACTTAGAGACTGAACAACAACAACCTAGATAAGAATTTTCCTCCAGAATCTGGAACAAATCCTATGATTCTCCTCAACTTGTGCCCAACATTATTTTACTTATCTGCTCACATATTGTTCCAAAGGCCTTACTTCTTTCTCTTTTGCTTTTGCAATCTGTCTAATCCATATACCATGCCACTTACAAGACTTGTTCATCTGACTGACAGAAAGTCTTTTAAATATATTACTTTTTTTCTCTTCCCATTGCCTCTTTCTGACTCAAATCTCACGATTTCTTGTATCATCCCTCCTAAATGATCTCCTTGACTCAAATACTTTTGTCTCCAGTTCATTTAGGAGTGTATCAGTAGGAGTCAACTCCCATGTATGTACTTCATATAAATCAGCTAATGACATGGAAATGTCCCCCTGCATGGAATAAGGCCAAAACATAAATACAATAAATACATACAGTTATATGGTAGATAAGATCAGCTTGTGAATGTTGAGAGTGCCAATAAGGTAGTCAGGATAAGGTGCAATGAGAAGATATTTCCTGAGACTAGATGTTTAAAAAAACATGATGTAGTTTGTCAGGCAGAAACCCTGAGGAAGGGTGTCTATTGAATAGATAGAAAATAGCTTGTCCAAAACCATGTGGTGAGACCATGATTGGTAAGGTTGAAACAGAGTCAGAGAGAAGGTGGTGGGTGACATGTGGGGAACCATCATAGGCTAGATCATGTAGAGCTGTATAGAGCATTGTAAAGACTCTGGCATTTGCCCTAAGCAAAAGTGGGGGTGGTCATGGAAGGTTCTGAGCAGAGAAATGTCAGCTTTAGTAATGAAGAATCATATTTTGATGGACTGTAGGTGGTCAAAGCTAGAACCAAAGGGACAAATTAGGAGATTAATGCTATAATTGAGGTAAGAGATTATGGTGACTCAGATCAGTAAAACTGTCAGAAAATCATCATATATAAAATATAGTCAACAGCACTTTCTGATACATTAGTTATGAAATGTAAGAAAAAGAGAAGAGTTAATGAAGATCTTGAGAGTTTTGGATTAACCACATCAATGATGGGGGAGCCACCATCTGACAGGGCAAGGCTACATGGGAAATACTTATTGGCATTGATTTGGGACATATAAGGAACAAGCAATTGGATCCACAAGGCTGGAATTTCTGAGATATTTGATCTGGGGCTGCATATGTAATTTTGTAATTTAATACCATGGAAGGATGGATGGGGCTCAGGGGGAAGTGGGTATAGATAGAAAACAGAGACCTGGGGTACTTCTAAAGGAGTATAATGTGGATAAAGCAAAGGTACAACATAAAAATGCAGAGAAAGATACAGCAGTGGGAGAATATTCAAGAGAGGAGTGTCCTAGGAGACAAGAGAAGAGAAAAAAGAGAGAAAGATGAATAATGGTGACAGAAGCAATGTAGAAGTCTCTGGCAGGTGCTGAGAACAGTGCTGAGAACAGTGCTGGTTAAGAAGTGAGAATGAAAGCCCACTGAGGTGGGCTTAAATAGAGGCCCAGAGCCAGTGCGACTAGTCAATTCTTCAGAAGGATTTGCTTCAAAGGGCACAGATAGGACAGTAGCATGTGGAGGAAGCAGAATGGGAATAACATTGTGTTGGACAACTGTTGCCCCTTCAAATCTTCCTTCTACTATTTCTACCAGCTTTATGCCTAGCATGCTGGGTTGCCTGGACCACAATAGAGATTTTTCAAGCTTCAGCTTCTGGTTGAGTTCGACAACTGTGGGGAAGGATCAGATACTGTGAGGATAGAGAGGTTATGGCATTTATTCTTAGCTTACCTGCCTCGGGTCTGCAGGTTGGATGGATATTCTGCCAAAGCAACAAATGCTGAAATCCTTTCATGGAAACTATTTTTCCAAATTCCAGTAACCACTCTCTCTTCTTGTTTCTTCAGCCATGAAGTGCTAACTGCTCCACAGTATCACTAATTCAAGGTTACAACAATATGCCTGTATATTCCTATTGCTGTTGTAACAAATAACCACCTAGTGGTTTAAAGCAGCAAAAATTATTGCCTTTATAGTTCTTTAGAAGTCTGGCATGTAGTTTGCTTGGCTAAAATCAGTAGGGTAGTGTTCCTTTCCAGAAGCTCTAGAATTCATTTCCTTGCTCTTTGCATCTTCTAAAGCCACCTACATTACTTGGCTGGTACCCCGGTTACACCAACTTCAAAGCCAGCAGCTTTGTAACTCTCTGTGCTTTTCTCCAGGAGTTATATCTCCGTCTGACTCCTTTCTGCCAACCTCTTCACACTGGGCCCTAATCCAGGATGCATCTCCATCTGAAAGTCAGCTGGAAAGCAACCTTAATTCCATCTGCAACCTTAATGCCATTTGTCATATAACACGATGTACTCACAGATTTGTGGGATTAAACATAGACCTCTTTGGAAGCCGTTAGTCTGCCTACCATAATGCCTTATTGAAATATATGCTAAGATCTGCCAGCAGCAAATAGCTCCTTCCTTTTATTAAATTCTTCCTAGTTACCCACTTTGTGTGTGTCCTTTGTTGCCTACTGGAGACCCAACTGGAATAAACTTTTTTTCTTTCTTTCACTTTTTGTGAAACAACAGCTTGTTTTTAAGTTTTAGAGGTAATGACACAGTAGAGAGTAAAAATGTGGCAGAAGAGAGAGGGAGATATATTGGAGCAGTCCCTTGTGTAGGGCAGAAGGAGCAGGACCTAGTGCACATATGGATAAGCAATGGGTGCTCATCTGCAGTACTCTGCATGGACAGGTAAGCAAACATGCTGGATGTTCTCTGAGTGCGTTAGCATTTTAGGGAGAAGTAGTGGCAAGATCACCAGTGGAAAGTCAGGAAGAAGGTAGAGATGTCAGAGGTTGAAACCAAGAGCAAAATAGGAACTAGCCATCTAGGAGTGCAGGAGAATAAATAGACTGGAGTTTGCATTTTAATGGAAGTGATATTACCCCTAAGGGAGGAAAATTTTGCTTTTGGCAGGAGATGAAAAATCTTGGGCATTACCATGTGTAGCCCTCCAAAAGGCCATGGAACATGAAAAACTATGTAAGAATATCTGTAGTATTAATATTCCAAGGGACATAATAATGAAAAAAAGTTTAAAAATACACGATGAATAAAATATAATGAGTAAAGGTTGAAAAACTTTGGACTAGCAAAATACAATATGGTTACCTTAAGGCTCACTTGAAATTCATGGCCAAGGACTTAAACTGAGATAGGTCATGGAAGCGGTATGTTTCTATTTATTTATTTTTTGCCTCATAATGCTGCTTGGGCCCAAGTGTAAAGTGGACAAAGGGCTGGATTTAACTAGGGTTGTGTTTCATGCAAGAGAAAGGGGAAAGAGAACTGAAGAAGTGTGCAAAAGAGTGACCATAAATGACTAATCAAGGACCTTCCAGCAGGAAATAAGACTTAGGACATTCTGAGCTATTGCAGACAGGCATGGGAGGAAGTGGGCCCTCTCTGGAGCCCACTCGCTCTTATCTTTAAACGGCTTCTGATTTGTTGAAGAAAAGTGAGTTTGATTTTTTAATGTAAACTTACTTAATTATAATACATTTTTGCTTATTTTCTAAAGGATACACAGTGAAAATATTTAACATGACATGAAGTTTCATATATAAATAGGAACAATAGCTAAGAAGAACAGATGGAGAATATTCTTCTATCATGCCAATATATTCATTGACTTCATGGGAAGACTCTGTTTGCCATGAGTGAGTAAAAGAATTTTGGGGAGATACTAATTTTCTATTCATAAAAAAGTCCTAATTTCTTCTGTCTTCCAAGCAATTTTGTACTAGGGTATAGCCAATTAACAAACAGTGCTGTGATAGTCTCGAGTGAATGGCACAGGTACTTAGCCACACATATATAGGTATCCATTCTCCCCCAAACCTCCCTCGCATCCAGGTTGCCACATAACATTTAGCAGAATTCTATGTGCTATACAGTAGGTCCTTGTTGATTATTTATTTAAATATAGCAGTGATCTTATTGTATATTTTAAAACCAGTTGTGTTCAACCTGCCTTCACATTTCCTTTTGTTTAATATAATTTTGCCTAGAACACCAGGAAAGTAATAACAGCATTAATACTTGGCATTTAAATACTAGAACAATCACCCCATTTGGTTACCTTCCACTGGTCTGCCTTACACCACAAAGATCTGCTGGTTTATTATAAACTCTTAGGCATGTAATTATATTATTAATGTAAGTGACTCAAATTTGGGTAAATGCTTCCCCAAACATTCCCCATTATATGCTGTCTCCATGATTTATTGAATGATTATGATCTTTCATTCTTTTAACCTTATCAACATTTAATATTTAAACACAGATGTCATTTTTCACCTTTACCACCATGACACCTGTGGAGAAGTTTTGCTTTTGTCTGTTGATTAGATATTTTTTAAGACCTTTCTTCATGTGAAATGCAGTAGGCCTTCCAAAGCAACAGGTTGCACATACTTAGATTTAACCAACTGTGGACTGAAAATATTTGAAACAATTTTTTTTCAGAAAGTTAGGAAAAACAAACTTGAATTTGACACACATTAAAAAGGACAGTTGAATATTGAAAAACATGGGCACTAACACTCTACACAGGTGAACATTTACATATAAGTTGAAAATACACATATAAATTGAAAATTCACATATAAATTGAAAATCAGCATATAAATCAGTACAGCTCAGTTCAGTCATTCGGTCATGTCTGACTCTTTGTGACCTCATGAACTGCAGTGCACCAGGCTTTCCTGTCCATCAGCTACTCCTGGAGCTTGCTCAAACTCATGTCCAACGAGTTCGTGATGTCATGCAACCATCTCATACTCTGTCATCCCCTTCTCCTCCTGCCTTGAATCTTGCCCAGCATCAGGGTCTTTTCCAATGAGTCAGTTCTTTGCATCAGGTAGCCAGAGCTGATCACAGCTTCAGCTTCAGCATCAGTCCTTTCAATGAACATTCAGAACTGATTTCCCTCAGGATGGACTGGTTTGATCGCCTTGCAGTCCAAGGGACTCGCAAGAAAGAGTCCTCTCCAACATCACAGTTCCAAAGCTTTAATTCTTTGGGGCTCAGCTTGCTTTATGGTCCAACTCTCACATCCATACATGACTACTGGCAAAACCATAGCCTTGACTAGACGGACCTTTGTTGGCAAAGTAATGTCTTTGCTTTTTAATATGCTGTCTAGGTTGGTTATTGCTTTTCTTCCAAGGAGCAAGTGTCTTTTAATTTCTTGGCTACAGTCACAATCTGCAGTGATTTTGGAGCTCAAGAAAATAAAGTCTGTCACTGTTTCCATTGTTTCCCCATTTATTTGTTATGAAGTGATAGGAACAGATGCCATGATCTTTGATTTTTGAATGTTGAGTTTTAAGCCAGCTTTTTCACTTTCATCAAAAGGCTCTTTAGTTCCTCTTTGCTTTTTGCCATAAGAGTGGTGTCATCTGCATATCTGAGGTTATTGATATTTCTCCTGGCAATCTTGATTCCAGCTTGTGCTTCATCCAGCCCAGCATTTTGCCTGATGTACTCTGTGTGTAAGTTAAATAAGCAGTATAACAATATACAGCCTTGTTGTACTCCTTTCCCAATTTGGAACCAATCCATTATTCCATGTCCAGTTTTAACTGTTGCATCTTGACCTGCATACAGATTTCTCAGGAAGCAAGTAAGGTGGTCTGGGATTTCCATCTATGAAGAATTTCCCACAGTTTCTTGTGATCCACACAGCCAAAGGCTTTAGTGTAATCAATGAAGCAGCAGTAGATGTTTTTCTGGAACTGTCTTGCTTTGTCTATGATCCAACAGATGTTGGCAATTTGATCTCTGGTTCCTCTGCCGTTTCTAAATCCAGCTTGAACACCTGGAAGTTCTCAGTTCACATACTGTTGAAACCTTGCTTGGAGAATTTTGAGCATTACTTTGTTAGCATATGAGATGAGTGCAATTGTGTGGTAGTTTGAACATTCTTTGGCATTGTCTTTCTTTGGGATTGGAATGAAAACTGACATTTTGCAGTTCTGTTGCCACTGCTGAGTTTTCCTAATTTGTTGGCATACTGAGTGCAGCACTTTAACAGCCTCATCTTTTAGGATTTGAAATAAGTCAGCTGGAATTCCATCACTTCCACTAGCTTTGGTCCTAGTGATGTTTCCTAAGATCCACTTGACCTCGCATCCAAGAAGTCTGGCTCTAGGATCAACCATGATCACACAATCATGGTTGTCAGGGGCATTAACATCTTTTTTGTATAGTTCTTCTGTTTTTTCTTGCCACCTCTTATTAATATGTTCTGCTTCTGTTAGGTCCATACATTTTCTGTCTTTTACTGTGCCCCTCTCTGCATGAAATATTCCCTTGGTGTCTCTAATTTTCTTGAAGAGATCACTAGTCTTTCCCATTCTATTGTTTTCCTCTATTTCTTTGCATTGATCACTGAGGAAGGCTTTCTTATCTCTCCTTACCATTCTTTGGAACTCTGCATTCAGATGGATATATCTTTCCTTTTCTCCTTTGCCTGTTGCTTCTCTTCTTTTCTCAGATATTTGTAAGACCTCTTCAGTCAACGATTCTGCATTTTTGCCTTTCTTTTTCTTGGGGATGATCTTGATTATTGCCTTCTGTACAATGTTGTGAACCTCAGTCCATAGTTCTTCAGGCACTCGATCACATCTAATCCCTTGAATCCATTTGTCACTTCCACTGTTCAAACATAAGGGATTTGATTTAGGTCATACCTGAATGGTCTAGTGATTTTCTCTACTTTCTTCAATTTAAGCCTGCATTTGGCAACAAGGAGTTCATTATCTGAGCTACAATCAGCTCCTGGTCTAGTTTTTGCTGACTGTATAGAGCTTCTCCATCTTTGGCTGCAAAGAATATAATCAATCTAATTTCAGTATTGACAATCTGGTGATATCCATGTGTAGAATCTTCTCTTGTGTTGTTGGAAGAGGGTGTTTGCTATGACCAGTGTGTTTTCTTGGCAAAACTCTTAGCCTTTGCCCTGTTTCATTCTGTACTCCAAGGCCTAATTTCCCTGTTACTCCAGGTGTTTCTTTACTACCTACCTTTGCACTCCACTCTCTTATGATGAAAAGAACATCTTTTTACGGTGTTATTTCTAGAAGGTCTTGTAGGTCATCATCGAATTGTTCAACTTCAACTTCTTCAGCATTAGTGGTAGGGGCATAGACTTGGATCACTGTGATATTGAATGGTTTTCTTGGAAATGAACAGAGATTATTTGTCATTTTTGAGATTACACCCAAGTACTGCATTCTGGCCTCTTTTGTTGACTATGAGGGCTACTCCATTTCTTCTAAGGGATTCAAAGCCCACAGTTGGTCTGAATTAAATTCTCCCATTCCCATCCATTTTAGTTCACTGATTCCTAAAATACCAATGTTCATTCTTCCCCTCTCCTGTTTGACCACATCTAATTTACCCTGATTCATGGACCAAACATTCCAGGTTCCTATGCAATATTGTTCTTTATAGCATCAGACTTTGCTTTCATCACCAATCATATCCACAACTGGGTGTTGTTTTTGCTTTGGCTGAGCCTCTTCATATTTCCTGAGCTAGTTCTCTGCTCTTCTCTAGTTGCATATTGGGCACCTACCAATCTGGGGAGTTATCTTTTTGCCTTTTCATACTGTTCATGGGGTTCTCAAGGCAGGAATACTGAGGTATTCCTTCAAATTCCTTCAAAAGTAAGCCCTTCAAAGACTTATGCCAGCACCACCCTGCTGCTAGGGTGCTGCCAGGATTGTTGTGCTCAGTGTCCCTGACCCCACAGTAGGCCCTGCCTCTGCCAGAGACTCCTGAACACTCACAGGAAAGTCTGGCTCAGTCTCTTGTGGTGTGACTGCTCCTTTCTTCTGGGGTCCTGGTCACACAAAGTTTTGTTTGTGCCCTCCGAAAATCTATTTCCTCACACCTGTGGAAGTTCTGTAATCAAATCCCACTGGCCTTTGAAGTCAAGTTCCCTGGGGGTCCTCAGTCCCTTTTTCAGATCCCTAGGTTGGGGAATCTGTTGTGCCCTAGAACTTTACAGCAGTGCGAGAACTTCTTTGATATAATTGTTCTCCAGCTTGTGGCTCTATACCCATTGGGTCCATGGTGGGGCTAATGGTGACCTCCTCCATGAGGATTTATGTGACAGTGCCTCCCAGGTCTGTTGCAGCCAGAGTCCCCGTGCCCGAGACAGCCACTGCTGAGCCGTGCCTCCACAGGAGACACTCAAACACTCCAAGGCAGATCTGGCTCAATCTCTTGTGGGGTCTCCGGGTCCTGGTGCCCACAAGGCTTTAATGTAAATGGTCCTCAGTATGTGTAGTTCGCTGATTTTTTCATATCCAAGGTTCTGCATACAGGGATTCAACCAACTGAGGTTGCATAGTATTGTAGTATTTACTACAGAAAAAAATCAAAATTTCAGTGAACTTGTACAGTTTAAACTACAATATTGTAAAGTAATTAGCCTACAACTAATAAAAATAAATGTAAAAAAGTAAGAATAATTAAAAAAATAAAAAATAAACTGAGGTGCTTAAGGGTCAACTCTATTTGCATAGTATTTACATTGTATTCACAACTATTTACATAGCATTTACAATGTATTAGGTATTATAAGTAATTTAGAGATGATTTAAAATATATAGAAGGATGTACATTAAATGCAGGCATTAGGCCATTTTATGTAGTGGGCTTGAGCATCTGGTATATTGATATCTTTAGGGGTGTGGGAATCAATACCCATGGATACCAAGTAGCAACTTCAGTTATCTATTTTAGAATTCTATCAAAAAATTCAGACTGTTCTTAAAACTAATAGAGCTCTTCAATGAATTTGGTAGTTGCAGGTTACAAAATTAACACCCAGAAATCTGTTGCATTTCTGTATACTAACAAACAAAAGATCAGAAAGAGAAATTCAAGAAACAATTCCATTTACCATCTCATCAAAAAGAATAAAATACCTCGAAACCTGTCTAGGAGACAAAGGGGGCTTTCCCAGTGGCTCAGCAGTAAAGAACTCTGCCTGTGACACAGGAGATCCAGGTGTGATCCCTGGGTTAGGAAGATCCCCTGGAGAAGGGAATGGCCACCTACTCCAATAATCTTGCCTGGAGAATTTCATGGACCAGAGGAGCCTGGCAGGATACAGTCCATGGGGTACAAAAGAGTTGGACACCACTGATTGGCTATCACACACACACAAGATGACAAAAGAACTGTACTCTGAAAACTGTAAGGGCCTGATGAAAGAAATAGAAGAAGACATAAGCAAATGGTAAGATGTATCATGTTCTTGGATCAGAAGAATCAATATTATCAAAATGACTATACTACCCAAGGTGATCTACAGATTCAATGCATTCCCTATCTAATTTGCAATGGCATTTTTCACAGAGCTAGAACAAAAAAAATCTTAAAATTTGTATGGAGACACAAAAGACCTTGAATAGCCAAAACAATCTTGAGAACCAGACACTGTGAAACTCCTAGAGGAAAACATAGACAGAACATTCTCTGAAATAAATCTCAGCAATATCTTTTTCAATCTGTTATTCCCAGAATAATGGAAATAAAAACAAAAGTAAACAATTGGGTCCTACTTAAACTCAAAGGGCTTCCCTTGTGGCTCAGCTGGTAAAGAATTTGCCTGCAATGTGGGAGACCTGGGTTCAATCCCTGGGTTGGGAAGATCCCCTGGAGAAGGCAAAGGCTACCCACTTCAGTAATCTGGCCTGGAGAATTCTATGGACTGTATAGTCCATGGGGTCACAAATAGTCGGACACGACTTAGTGACTTTTTTTTTTAAACTCAAAAGCTTTTGCATAGCAAAAGAAACAAGCAAAAAGAAAAGACAACTCACAGAATGGCAGAAATTATCTGCAAATGAGGTGAGCAACAAGGAATTAGTGTCTAAAATTTACAGCAGCTCATGACGCTTAACAGCATCAAAACAATCAACCCAATAAAAAATGAGGCAGAAGACTTAAAAATTCACCCAAGAAAGCATACAGATGGTCGAGAGGCACATGCAAAGATGTCCAACATCTCTAATTATTAGAGAAATACCTATCAAAACTACAACGAGATATCACCTCACACCAGTCAAAAATGGCTATCATCAAAAAACCCACAAGCAATAAATACTGGAGAGGATGTGGAGAGAAGGGACCCCTCCTACACTGTTGATAAGAATGTAAATCAGTACAGCCGCTATGGAGAAAGATGGAAGTTCCTTAAAAAAAAAACTAAAAATAGTTAAAATAAAAATAAAAATAGACCCTGCAATTCCACTCGTGGGCATACATCCAGAGAAGGACATGTTCCAAAAGGATACATGCACTCCAACGTACACTGCAGCACTGTTTATAAGAGCCAAGACATGGAAGTAACCTAAAAGCCTGTCAACAGAAGAATGGACAAAGAAAATCTGGTACATGTATACAGTGAATATTAGCCATTAAAAATAATGGAAGAATGTCATTTGCAGCAACATGGAAGGACCTAGAGACTGTCATATGGAGTGAAGTCAGACAGAGAAGGAGAAATATCATGTGACATCCCTTGTATGTGGAACTAAAAAGAAATGATACAAATGAACTTATACTTACAAAACAGGAAAAGACTCACAGATATAGAGAATGAACTTATGGTTGCTGGGGAGATGGGGAAAGGGATAGAGAGTTAGGGATGGAAATGTACACACTGTTATATTTAAGATGGATAACAAACAAGGACCTACTGTATAGCACATGGAGCTCTTCTCAGTGTTATGTGGTAGACTGTATAGGAGAGGAGTTTGGGGAAGAATGGATTCATGTATATGTATGAATGAGTCCCTTTCCTGCTCACCTGAAACTATTAGAACATTGTTAATTGGCTATTCCCTGATACAAAATAAAAAGTTAAAAAAAATTCAGACTGTTCTTCAAAGATATTTATTACTAATTATTAAAATTTACATCTTAATCTAGTCATATGAAGCACATTATTATGGAGCTTTAAAAGCTAATAAATTATTTATATTAGCAAATAACTAGATCAGAAGAAAAGCCGACTTGAAACCAATCTACTTCCCAAATCCTGTTAGATAAAAATGAATTGCAAAATAGTGAGCCATAGATTCTTATTTAGGAATTACCAGAAAAGAAACAAAAAATATCCATAAAACTAAAAAGAAATGTATTTAAAGACATTAATAGGTGACGCATCTATTAATGTCTTTCATCTAAATACATGTGTTATAATATGCATATAATGTTCACTTAAAATCAAATTGGTGGATAGTTATTGGGCTCAACATATTGAAAAAGAGACAAACTTTGAAGGAAAGGAAGAAGCTAGAAACTCAAACTCAAAGGACATTTCACATCAGCTTTTTGTTTATGTATTGTCTATAGTATCTCATGTTCACCATGTATGTGGAAAGTTGTAGACCTCTTACCATTTGTGAAATTGGTTTATATAAATCTGGTCAGTGATGAGAGGATTGATAGACATAATGCCAACATTGTCTCAACTTAAAAGTGTAAGGCAATTCTAATCACCCTTTCTCCATCGCAATTAAAACACTGAAAACTTTTGACCTTTAGATCAGCTGTTTTGCCTCAAATATCACTTACGAATCATGGCTGCCTGAGTATAATTAGCTAAAACACACACAGGAAAGAATTCTACACGAAAGGTATGCCTTAGGCATCAAGGGGAAAAGTCAGAGGTTTTTTTTTGTTTTGTTTTTTTTTTGAGAATTACACTTCTTTAAGTTATCTCTTACCTGCTGATGTTTGCACAATTTCCGTGGTGTTTCTGAGGCCCATGAAGTCAAACTGATAAAGCCGCCAGGATTTCTGATCTGCTGCCTCAACCGAATTTTTTCTCCATCTATAAATCATTTCTTCTTTGGGGTAGCCATCTAAAAATGCAAAACAAATATTAACACTTGAAGACATAGGATTGTAACACATTAAAGTCATAATTATAATTCTGATCACTTAATAGGAGTTGAAATTTTAGTCCATATTTAATCATTAACTTTTCTTCATATGCATAGAAACTCCAAAAATGAATGGGAAATGGCCACTTAACCCAGAAGATTTTTGCTGCAGATCTTCATGATCAACAAAAGGTGAACAGCCATAAGCCATGTCTGTGTGAACATAGAATATATCTCTCAATGTGGAGGGCTTGGTTGTAGTTGACATTCAAAGTATAGATCTGATCTAACTGCCTGGCTCACTCTCACCAGACCTTCTGAACTTTTCCAGAGCTTAGTCTGTCCAGATCTCAGGAAAGGAAAATTTACTTTTTTATTATAAACTTTATTATATATATAGCTTTTATTATTTATTACATATTTATATTTATGATTATTATTGAAGAGTAGTTGATGTACAATATTATATAATTTGTTGTTGTTGTTCAGTGGCCAAGTTGTGTCCAACTGCTTGCAACCCCATGGACCGCAGCATGCCAGGCTTCCCTGTCCATCACCAACTCCCAGAGCTTGCTCAAACTCATGTCTATCAAGTCAGTAATGCCATTCAACCATCTCATCCTCTGTCAAACCTTTTTCCTCCTGCTTTCAATCTTTCCCAGCATCAGGGTCTTTTCCAAGGAGTCAGTTCTTTACATCAGGTGGACAAATTATTGGAGTTTCTTTACATCAGGTGGACAAATTATTGGAGTTTCAGCTTCAGCATCAGTCCTTCCAATGAATATTTAGGACTGCTTTCCTTTAGGATGGACTGGTTGGATCTCCTTACAGTCCAAGACTCTCAAGAGTCTTCTCCAACACCACAGTTCAAAAGCATTAATTCTTCGGCGCTCAACATCCTTTATAGTCCAACTCTCACATCCATACATGACCACTGGAAAAACCATAGCTTTGACTAGACAGACTTTGGTTTGCAAAGTAGTGTCTCTGCTTTTTAATATGCTGTCTCAGTTGGTCATAGCTTTTCTTCCAAGGAGCAAGTGTCTTTTAATTTTGTGGCTGCAGTGACCTTGCTCTTGCTCCTCTTGCACCAAATGCATTCATTTTCTCACTGTTGAGAATAATGTTTGCCATGGATTTGTTGTATATGGTCTTCATTATGTTGAGGTATGTTCCTTCTATGCCTACTTTCTGGAGAGTCTTTATCATTAACCAGTGTTGAATTTTGTTAAAAGCTTTCTCTGCATCTGTTGAGAATAGCATATGCTTTTTGCCTTTCAATTTGTTAATATTGTCTATCACATTGGTTGATTTACATATACTGAAGACTCCTTGCATCACTGGGATAAAGCCCACTTGATCCTGATGTATGATCCTTTTAATGTGCTATTGGATTCTGTTTGGTAGAATTTTGTTGAGGATGTTTGCATCTATGTTTATGAGTGATATTGGCCTGTAATTTTCTTTATTGTGATATCTTTATCTGGTTTTGGCATCAGGGTAATGGTGGCCTCATAGAATGGGATTGAGAGTTTTCCATCTGCAATTTTCTGGAAGAGTTTGAGCAGGATAGGTGTTAACTCATCTCTAACTTTTAGAAGAATTCACCTGTGATGCCATCTAGCACTCGGCTTTTGTTTGTTGAAAGATTTTTTTATTACAGCTCTGATTTCTGTGCTTGTGATTAGCTTGCTGAGTTAAGTTGCTCAGTCATGTCTGACCCTTTGCAACCCCATGGACTGTAATATGCCAGGCTTCCCTGTCCATCACCAACTCCTGAAGCATACTCAAACTCATGTCCATCGAGTTGGTGATGCCATCTAAGCATCTCATCCTCTGTCATCCCCTTCTGCTCCTGCCTTCAATTTTCCCCAGCATCAGGGTCTTTTCCAATGAGTCAGTTATTTACATGAGGTCGCAAAAGTATTGGAGCTCCAGCTTCATTATCAGTCCTTCCAATGAATATTCAGAACTGATTTCTTTAGGATTGACAAGTTTGATCTCCTTGCAGTCCAAGGAACACTGACGAGTTTTCTCCAACACCACCACAGTTCAAAAACATCAGTTCTTCAGTGCTCAGCTTTCTTTATCGTCCAACTCTCACATCCATACATGACTACTGGAAAAATCATAGCTTTGACTAGTCAGACATTTGTCACAAAGTACTGTCTCTGCTTTTTATTATGCTGTCTAGACTGGCCATAGCTTTTCTTCCAAGGAGCATGCATCTTTTAATTTAGTGGCTATAGTCCCCATCTGCCATGATTTTGGATCCCAAGAGAATAAATTCTGTCTCTGTTTCCATTGGTTCCCCATCTATTTGCCATGAAGTGATGGGAATGGATGCCATGATCTTAGTTTTTTTAATGTTGAATTTTAAGACACCCTTTTCACTCTCCTCTTTGACTTTCATCAGGAGGCTCTTAAGTTTCTGTTCACTTTCTGCCATAAGGGTGATGTCACCTGCATATCTGAGGTAATTGATATTTCTCCCAGCAATCTTGATTCCAGCTTGTGCTTCATCCAGCCTGACATTTTGCATGATGTACTCTGCACATAAGTTAAATAAGGAGGATAATGATATACAGCCTTCAGTGGCTCAGTTGTGTCTGACTCTTTGTGACCCCATGGACTGCAAAAAAAAACAAAAAACAAAAAACTTTTTTTGTATAATTCTTCTGTTTATTCTCACCACCTCTTCTTAATATCTTCTGCTTCTGTTAGGTCCCTACCATTTCTGTGCTTTATTGTGCCTGTCTTTGCATGAAATGTTCTCTGGATATCTCTAATTTTCTTGAAGAGATCTCTAGTCTTTCCCATTCTATTGTTTTCCTCTATTTCTTTGCACTGATCACTAAGGAAGGCTTTCTTATATCTCCTTGCTAGTCTTTGGAACTCTGCATTCAAATCAGTATACTTTTCCTTTTCTCTTTTGCCTTTAACTTCTCTTCTTATCTCAGCTATTTGTAAGGCTTCCTCAGGCAACCATTTTGCCCTTTTGCATTTTTCTTGGGGATGGTCTTAATCACTGCCTTCTGTACAATTTCACAAATCTCTGTCCATAGCTTTTCAGGCACTCTATCAGATCTAATCCCTGGAATCTATTTGTCACCTCCATTGTATAATCATAAGGGATTTGACTTAGGTCATACCTGAATGGTCTAGTCGTTTTCCCTACTTTCTTCAATATAAGTCTGAATTTGGCAATAAGGAGTTCATGATCTGAGCCACAGTCAGCTCCTGTTCTTCTTTTTGCTGACTGTATAGAACTTTTCCATCTTCAGCTGCAAAGAATCTAATCAATCTGATTTTGGTATTGACCAAATTGGTGATGCCATGTGTAGAGTCATCTTTTGTGTTGTTGGAAGAGGGTGTTTGCTATGACCAGAGTGTTCTCTTGGCAAAACACTGTTATCCTTTGCCCTGCTTCATTTTGTACTCCAAGGCCAAACTTGCCCGTTACTCCAGGTATCTCTTCACTTTTGCATTCCAGTCCCCTATGATGAAAAGGACATCCTTTTTGGGTGTTAATTCTAGAAGGTCTTGTAGGTCTTCATGGAACCATTCAACTTCAGCTTCTTTGGCATTATTGCTTGATGCATAGACTTGGGTAACTCTGATATTGAGTGGTTTGCCTTGGAAATGAACAGAGATCATTCTGTCGTTTTTGACAATGCACCCAAGTACTGCATTTTGGACTCCTGCTGACTGTGAGGGTAATTCCATTTCTTCTAAAGGGTTCCTGTCTAAGTAGTAGATATAAAAGTCGCCTGAATTAAATTTGCCCATTCCAGTCCTTTTTAGTTCACTGATTCCTAAATAGTCAGTGTTCACTCTTGCTATCTCCTGTTTGACCACTTCCAATTTACCTTGATTCATGGACCTAACATTCCTGGTTCCTATGCATATTGTTCTTTACAGCATTGGACTTTACTTCCATCACCAGTCACATCCACAGCTGGGCGCTGTTTTGGCTTTGACTCCATCTCTTCATTCTTTTTGGAGTATTTCTCCACTCTTCTCCAGTAACACATTGGGCACCTAGGAACCTAGTGAGTTCATCTTTCAGTTTCATACCTTTTTGCTTTTTCATACTGTTCATGGTGCTCTGAGGCAAGAATGCTGAAGTGGTTTGCCATTCCCTTCTCCAGTGGACCATGTTTTGTCAAAACTCTCCACTTTGACCCAACCATCTTGGGTGGCCCTACGTGGCATGGCTCATAATTTCATTGAGTTAGACAAGGCTGTGGTCCATGTGATCAGTTTGATTAGTTTTCTGTGATTGTAGTTTTCATTCTGTCTGCCCTCTGATGGATAAGGATAAGAGGCTTATGGAAGCTTCCTGATGGGAGAGACTGACTTTGGGGCAAACTGGGTCTTGCTTTGATGGGTGTGGCCATGATCAGTAAATCTTTAATCCAATTTTGTGCTCCCTTCCTTTTTTTTGGCCTGAAGCCAAACTATGGTAAGGATACTGAAGCTAATGGTGACGTCCTTCATAAGGACTTGTTCAGGCATCCTTGTATTCAAGGATGTGTGCCTCTGACCCTGCAGCAGGCCACTCTCTATTCACGTCTCCACCGGAGACTCCTGGACACTCATCTGCAAGTCTGGCTCAGTCTCTGCAGAGGCACTGTTCCTTTCTCCTGGCTCCCGGTGCACACAGGTTTTGTTTGTGCCCTCCAAGAGTCTGTTTCACTAGTCCTGTGGAAGTTCTGTAATCAGATCCCCCTGGCCTCCAAGGTCAAAGGGGTTTTCAGTCCCTTTTGAGTACCATCTACAAAATTTAAGTTTTGCATGTTCATGTAAAATATGAAAGTCGTCTGTATCTTATGTTAGAGCTGTAAAAAGAAATTTGGAAAAAAAATGACAGTATGCTAAATTGCTTCATTTTCAAAAGTTCAGAGAACAACGTATGAACAAATGTACTCATTTTAAAAACTAATCACCCTAATGTGGGCCTGGAGAACAGAAAGAGACATGAATGAACTCACTGAGATGGGGAAAATATAGATTCTCTATCTTGTTTTCGGTGGTGATTATATGTATGTTACAAATGTGAAAATGTTTGCATTTTATAGCACCTAAATTATGATCTCAAAGGAAATTCAACTATGTTTTTAGGTCATGAACAGGGAAACATGGCCCACTAACTTTCATCTTACCAGATATTTCCAAATATAGCTCTCATTTCATCTTTTATCATCTAGAATCAATGTCTTATACTAAACCGATTTTGACCAAAACACACAAAAAACTCCAATATTAACTACATTTAATAATTAAGAGGCTATTTTTGCTAAGTTATTAACAAATGTTATGGTTTAATATGAAATGAAATTTCTGTTTAGGAGTTTTACAAATCTTTCAGAAGAATATTTTACTGATTTCTTTTGGAATTTCAAATACATCATATATAAACAGTCAGTTTGGAAAACAAGATATAATCTAAAGGACAATTCCAAGATACAGGCTTGGTATGTGGAAAAGTTAACTTTGTTATCTTACTCTACACTCTTTAGCAATGTGTGACTTTGACTACATATAGCTAGTATCTTCATCATGCCAGATTTCAAAATATTCAGTGAACTTATATAAACTTTAGGAAAGAATTTTGTAACATGAGCTTGTGAAATGTCAAACTAATCATAAAAAGAGCATATCCCATAAATCCAAATAGGTATGTCTGGAACTTCACACTCTATATGCCTGCCACTATTGACACCTCTGAAACATTCATTTCTTTCTGCTCTAAAAGTTTGGTTGAGTAATTTTGTGTTTGAGCCTTACTATCCCAGAAATTTTCACGGTCTTAATGCAAGTATATATATATATATGTATATATATAAGTATATGTGTGTGTGTGTATATGCATATATATATACATATACATATATATATATGTAAAGCTTTTAAAAATATTTTCCAAAATCAGGGTTGAATACTGTATCAATTCTGTAAAATACTGCTGAAAATCCTCTTATGAAAATGCATACCAAGAAGGAGTACAAGGCTGGTTTTTGTCACCCTGTTTATTTAACTTATACACAGAGGGCATCTTGAGAAATGCCATGCTGAATGAGTTACAAATTGGAATCAAGTTTGCTTGGGGAAATATCAACAACCTAAGATATGTGGATGATACATGGCAGGAAGTGAAGAGGAACTAAAGAACCTCATGACGAGGGTACAGGAGAAGAGTAAATAAGCCGGCTTAAAACTTAATATTAAAAATACTAAGATCATGGCATCCAGTCTCATCACTTCATGGCAAGTAAATGGGGAAAATGTGGAAACATTGACTGATTTCCTCTTCTTGGGTTCTAAAATCATTGTGGATGGTGACTGCAGCCTTGAAATTAGAAGATGATTGCTTCTTGGCAGGAAAGCTATGACAAACCTAGAGTGTGTTAAAAAGCAAAGACATCACTTTGCCAACAAAGTTCCATATTGTCAAGGCTATGGTCTTTCCAGTAGTCATGTACAAATGTGAGAGCTGAACCATAAAGAAGGCAGAGTACCAAAGAATTGATGCCTTCAAACTGTGGTGCTGGAGAAGACTCTTGAGATTCCCTTGGACAGCAAGAAGATCAAACCAGACACTCTTAAAGGAAATCAACCTTGAATATTCATTGGAAGTACTGATGTCAAAGCTGAAACTCCAATAATTTGGCTATCTGATGGAAACACCCAACTCATTGCAAAAGACCTTTATGCTGGGAAATATTGAAGGCAGAAGGAAAAAAGGGCAAAAGAGGATGCGATGATTGGATGGTATTGCTGATTAAATGGGCATGAATTTGAGTGAACTCTGGGAGATGGTGTGGGACAGGGAAGCCTGACGTGCTGAAGTCCAGGGGTCATAAAGGGTCAAACACAAGTTGGTGACTGAACAACAACAAATATTTTCTATGAAACATATTTAATTATCTATATTTAAATTAACCATACTCTTCTGAAGATGCATGCATAAACTTGAAAGAACAAAAGTAGTTGGAGTTTCAGAGGGCATGTGAATTTGGGAGGAAAATTTCAGTTATTTTCTTAGCCATTGGGTCCTCTTTCTATGCCTCTTCTTCCTATTAATTACAACCTTCACCACTTTCACCATCTTCTTCTTCTTTACCATAGTAATCATCACTATCACTATCACCACCACCATTAATATCATCATCATCATCATCACTACCACCATCATCATCATATTGCTATCTGTAATGAGGCACCAGGCAATATCTCAAGACTTTCAATATGCTAAGTCTCACAACAATCCTAGTGGCATAGGTAGTGCTGTCTCTGTTTTACAGATGAGAAAGTTGAAGGACAGAGATTCTGAGTCATGTACCTATGACAGAGCCAAAATAAAAACTTAGATTTTCTGACTTTAGGATCTCTATATGCTCACTTATTGCACTACACTGTAGTTGGTATCATGGAGATCTACACATAGAGGTTTTTCTAAAATCCTTAGAGGGGCACTGTAACTGTTTTTGAGTAATACTGAATGACTAGAGAGAGACTCCCATTCCCAATTGTTTCCTCTCTGTTGGCATTTTTCTTATATATTTGACATACTGAAATTGAAATTTTTATATTATTAATCTCATTAGTCACTTCTGTATTTATTTTGTATTTATGTTTAACCATTCCTTAAAGCATGACCAGATCAATACTTTCAAATATTAAATATAATCATTTAATAGTTTTATTATATATTTCAATTAATAGTCATTTTGATATTATTTTGGTCAAGGGTTTTCTACTTGATTGTCACATTTCTATGCAATCCATGTGTGTCTGTGCGTGAGTGTGTGATGCTAATATATCCTACATGATGTCAATGTATTTTTCCTTTTTCCTTTTCTTTTTATTGATTTTTTTTGGAGCTAGAATTAATATAAATTAACTTACCTTCTTTCCACAGCTGTTCCATCTTCTCATCACCCTTACAAATTTTAAAATACGTGTTTCACATAATTTTCAGGAGTTTTGTATTTAGTAGGAGAAATAAGGTAAAGATATCAACTATATCTTCTCAGAAACAAAAGTCTCCAATTCATAAGTGCTTTTAAAAGTGTATTATTTCATTTGAAAATATTTGAAAACTTTCTAGAGATATTTATGTTATTAAAATTTCCCTTCACTTATTTTTTATTGAGTTATAGTTGACTTACAATATTGTATTAATTTCAGGTGTACAACATTGTGACTCAAAATTTTTACAGATTATACTTAAAGTTATTGTATAATAATGGGTATGTTCTCTGTGCAGTACAATATATCCTCAGTTCAGTTCAGTTCAGTCATTCAGTCGTGTCCAACTCTTTGTGACCCCATGAATCGCAGCACGCCAGGCCTCCCTGTCTATCACCAACTCCCGGAATTTACCCAGACTCATGTCCATCGAGTCGGTGATGCCATCCAGCCATCTCATCTTCTGTCGTCCCCTTCTCCTCCTGCCCCCAGTCCCTCCCAGCATCAGGGTCTTTTCCAATGAGTCGACTCTTTGCATGAGGTGGCCAAAGTACTGGAGTTCCAGCTTCAGCATCAGTCCTCCCAATGAACACCCAGGACTGATCTCCTTTAGGATGGACTGGTTGGATCTCCATGCAGTCCAAGGGACTCTCAAGGGTCTTCTCTAATATATCCTAGAACCTCATTTATTTTATATATAATGGTCTGTTTCTCTTAATCCCATATACCTATCTTGTCCCTCCTCCCCACCCCCCCATTGGTAACTAGTACTTAGTTCTCAATATCTATGAGTCTTTTTTTGTTTGTTTGTTTTGTAAGTTCATTTGCTTTATTTTTTAGATTCTACATGTAACTTATAACATACCATGTTTGTCTTTCTCGCTGTCTGACATATTTCACTAAGCATGATACATATTGTTGCAACTTGCAAAATTTCACTCTTTTGTATGACTAAAATTCCATTGTGAGTGTGTATGTATACATATATGTGTGTGTGTGTGTATATATACATATATATATATATATATTATAATTTTCCTTATCCATTCATTTGCTCATGAAAACTTAGGTTACTTTCATATTTTGGCTATTGTGAATAAAGCTTTCACAAACATTAGGGTTCATGTATATTTTTGAATTAGAGTTTTCATTATCTTTGAATATAGTCCCAGGAGTGGAAATGCTGGATCATAGGAAACTATTTTTTAGTTTTTGAGTAAACTCCATAATCTTCTTTAAGTGGGTATACCAATTAATATTCTCACAAACAATGTACAAGTGATCCCTTTTCTCCCCACACTAGCCAACATTTGATATGTGTCTTCTATTTAATGATAGTCATCCTGATGTGTATGAGGTTTCTTACTGCAGTTTTGATTTGCACGTCTCTGATGATTAACTATGTTGAACATCTTCTCATGAGACTGTTGGCCATCTGTATAGCTTCTTTGGAAAAATGCCTATTCACGTCTATTGCCCTTTTAAAAAATCACACTGTTTGTTTTTTGACATTGTATGAGCTATTTATATTTTTGGGTATTAATCCCTTATCTCCCAAGTCATATCATTTAAAAATAAGTTCTCCCATTCAGTAGATTGTCTTTTCATTTGTTAATAGTTTCTTTTGCTGTACAAATCTTTATAGTTTTATTAGTTCCAGCTTGTTTATTTTTTGCTTTTGCTTTATTTGCCTTAGGGGATAGATTTGAAAAATATTGCTGCAATTTTTGTCAAAAAGTATCTTGCCTGTGTTCTCTCTTAGGAGTTTTATGATTTCCCATCTTGCATTTCCATCTTTATTCCATTTTGAGTTTATTTTTGTATGCGGTATGAAAAAATACTGTAACTTCATTTTTTCCAGGTACCTTTCCTGGTCTCCCAGCACTATTTATTGAAGAGACTATCTTCTCCAAAATATATTATTGCTGCTTTTGTTATTGATTAATTGATCATTGCCAGGAGCCATCATGGGAGATCCCACCCATGACGAGGTCATGAGGAAAAAACCTGACACGCAAGGCGTTCAGGATACAAGGGACGCTCCAGGTTGGCCTTGGCCTCTACCCTACCCTGTATCCTCCCCCCTCTTTTCTGCTGTTGTTCTTGTTTGCCCTGCTGCAGATTCTTGTGTTGCCTGCCAAGAGTTCTCCTGCTCCTCTTTCACTGAATAAAGACCAACTTAAAACCCTAATTAATAAATCTCCTGGATGTTGGTACCCTATGAAGGGGCCAGGGATGAAGGAAATGCTTCAAATCAAACACTTTTGCTGGCATTCTGGCTTGTTTAATAAATGTGTGCTCTCATTGCAAAAAATGCTCATGATTGTTCTAGACATCCTAAGCACAGTACGCTAACAAAAGAAACCATTAAGCATAGGCCCCTCCGCGGGGTGAGAAAAGCTCCACAAATATAATAGCCACAAATGTGCCTAATAGAAAATACTTTAGATAGAGATTAGCTGGTGACTTCTTGCAGGTAGTTAACTTTTAGACTAAGAGCCTGTTTTGTGCTTTATCTGCTGTTTTTGCAGTCCTTTGCATTTCTGTTCTGTAAAAATGTAATCCTATCTAGTTCCCATGGAGATGACACCTATTGGAAAGAAAATAGATTAACCACAAGAGAAACAGGGTTGGCTACTGAAGTTGCTTAAGTCACACCAGGTGCAAGCCATAAAATGTTAGCAGGCCTGAAGGCCAAATGATAAGAAAGACTCTTGTAAACGAGAAGTATGTGGGTGACATTCTGTTTCTGTTGAAGGTCAAGTTGCTGTAACGTTTTGAGATGACCTGTGTGTAAGCAATATGCACTTCCCCCAAAAGATGTTGTTAAGGGCATAAAGGGGCAGTGCAAAAATAAACTAAATAATAAAATTTAGACTTAGCTCCCGAGCTTTGTCTCACTGTGTCTCTCTCTTGCCAATGCCATTCATCCTGAGGGTACCCCTGGATCCTGCTGGGGCAAGGACCCCAGCAGATCATAAGTGCATGCGTGTATTTCTGGGGTCTCTATTCTGTTCCATTAATCTCTTTGTCAGTTTTTGTGCCAATACCATGCTGGTTTGATTACTGCAGCTTCATAATATAGTCTGCAGTCAGGGTCCATGATACCTCCAGCTCAATTCTAATTTCTCAAGAATGCTTTGGCTATCCAAGATCTTTCGCATTTCCATACAATTTTCAAAATGATTTCTTCCAGTTCTGTGAAAAATGCCATTGGTATTTTGATAGGAATTGCATTTAATCTGTAGATTACCTTGGATAGTATGGTCATATCAAAACATTAATTCTTTTATTCATTAACAGAGTTCATTTTCCACCTTCTTGTGTTATCTTCATTTTTTTTTTTTTTTTTACTAATGTCTCTAATGTCTCATAATTTTTGGAGTGTGTGTGTGTGCTCAGTCACTTCAGTCATGTCCAACTTTCTGTGGCCCTCTGGACTGTAGCCTGCCAGGCTTCTCTGTCCATGGGCTTCTCCAGGTAAGAATACTGGAGTGGGTTGCCATTCCCTACTCCAGAGGATCTTCCCTATCCAGAGATCAAACCCATGTCTCCTGCATTGCAGACAGATTCTTTATTCACTGCGCCACCTGGGAAACCAAATTTTTGGAGTGCAGATCATTTACTTCTTTAGTTAGGTCAATTCCTAGGTATCTTAATCTTTCTGATGCAATTGTCAGTGGGATTTCTTTTCAAACTTCTCTTTCTGAGAGTTCATTGTTAATGTACAGACATACAACAGATTTCTGCATATTAATTTTGTATCCTGCAACTTTACCAAATTCAGTGATAGTAGTAGTGTTTTGGTGCTGTATTTAGTATTTCTATGTATAGTATCATGTCATCTGCAAACAGTGATCGTTTCTGCAAACAGTGATAGTTTTACTTCTTTCTTTTGCATTTTTGTGCCTTTTATTTCTTTTGCTTGTCTGATTGTTATGGCTAGAACTTCCAACAGCATATTGTATAAAGTGGTGAGAGTAAGACTCCTTATCTTCTTCCTGATCTTAGAGAAAATGCTTTCAGGTTTTCACTGTTAAATATCATGTTTTAGCTGTGGGGTTATCATATATGGTTTTTATCTTTTGAGGTACATTTCTTCCATACCTTTTAAATCATAAATTAATGTTGAATTTTCTCAAAAGTTTTCCTTCATTTATTGAGATGATCACTTGCTAATGTGGTGTATCACATTAATTGATTTGTTGATAATGAACCATCATTGCATCCCTGGGATAAATCTCATTTGATCATGGTGTAGGGTCCTTTAAATGTATTGCTGGGTTTAGTTTGCTATTATTTTATTGAGGATTTTTACATCTATGTTCATCAGTGATAATGACCTATAATCTTCTTCTTCTTCTTTTTTTTTTGTATCATTTTCTGCTTTTGATTTCAGGGTGATGCTGGCCTCATATGTTAAGTTTGTGAGCTGTCCTTCCTCTGTAAATTTTTGTAAGTTTCAGAAGGATATGTGTTAACTCTTCTCTAAATATTTGGTAATATTGACCTGGAAATCCATGTGGTCCTGGACTTTTGTTTGTTGGGAGTTTTTAAATTACTGATTCAATCTCATTGGCTGGTCTGTTCACACTCCTTATTTCTTGCTGGTTCTTTCTTCAGAGATTGTAGAGTGTTAAGAATTTGTTAATTTCTTCTAGGTTAGAGTATAGTGATTTGGAATAGTCTCTTATGACCTTTGGTACTTCTGTGATGTTGGCTGTAACTTCTTTTTCATTTCTGATTTTATTGATCTTGGCCCTTTTTTCTCTTGATGAGTCTGGCTAAACGGTTTTTTATCCTCAATCTTTTCAAAGAGCCAACACGTAGCTTCATTAATCTTTTCTATTTTTGTAGTTTCTATTTTTTAATTTTTATGATTTCATACTTTCACTGACTTTGGGTTTTGCTTGTTCTTCTTTTTCTAGTTCCTTTTTATATTAGCTGAGTTGCGTATTTGAGATTTTTCTTTTTTTCCCTCAGGTAAACTTGTATCACTATAAAATCCCCTCTTAGAATTGCTTTTGCTGCATCCTGTAGGTTTTTGGTAGTTGTGGGTTTTTTGTTTGCTTTGGTGTTTTTTAAATTTATTCCATGATCCATTGGTTGCTTGGTACCATATTGTTCAGACTCCTCATCTTTGTACATCTTTGTGTTTGTTTCAGGTTTTGTTTCTTATGGTTGATTTCTAGTCTCATAGTAGCTTGAAAATATATGTATATATACATATATGCATATATAAACTCATTATAACAGGTATCATGACATTCAGAGTGACACAAATAGTGAAAAATAGACATTTTTATACCATTAAATCATATCAAATTATGGCATAAAATGTGGCACTATTTGTTGAAGTAGTAAGTGTTCATAAATTTTGACTTGTGAATTTGACAGAAATATAATACAGGCAAAAAATAATAATGATATTACTAGAATAAAAACAAAATGGACACACATGTTTATTGTCATGCTATTTTTAAACAACTTGAATGGTGGAAGCTATTATGCTCCATTCAAATTCTTGGTTACTTCAGAGTCATTAAAAAGTAGCACAAAATGCACTGCATTGGAAGGATGTCTGCAGCACTTTATAAAATGCAAGATCCAGGATGATACGTCGAGTATGAATTTGTCTGAGCAAAAAAGAACACAGCCTGTGCATGTGCATATATATGTATTTATGTTTTCCTGAGCAAACATAAATGTGTGGGACAAGTACAATGTGTACTCCCAACAGCTCAGCATTAAGCAAGGTTCTGGATGGCATGAGGAGTGTTGTAATGCTTTTTCTTTACTCGAGACAGTTTAAAAATTATTGAAGCATGCAACTTATCCTAAAATTCACCCCAAAATACTGTTTTTGTCTGTGTCTGCCTAATATGGAAAAGTAGAAACTAAAAATACGTCAAATGAAACAGTGCATTTGAGGAAATTGTGGGCAAAATATTAGCAATGGTAATTTTTTTAATTTTTAAAGTTATGATAATAACACCCAAATTTACCCAATAGTATTAATAGTATTCAAATACTCACACTTATTCAATACTATTATAATACCTAAATTTGCCCAAGTGCTAGTTCAGTTAGTAAGTTCAAATATTCTGGATATAGCTGCAACTCCAGAGGTATGGTCACTGGGTAATCATAATAATAGCACATGGTCTAATTCCACAGAATGGACCTATATTCAGTGATTTCTGACTTCTTGTGATTCAGCCAGTCATAATTACATTTCTCCCACTCCCCACAAATCAGAAACTGCCAGTCATAATTACATTTCTCTCACTCCCCATAAATCAGAAATAGCCAATAGAAAAACTCTGGGAAAAAAAAAAACAAACCCTCAAAAATAACCATGAAATCGCAAAGGACTTTCCAGAGAGCAATATTTAAATTATCATCATGACTTTTCAAACTTTACTATGCTAACTGTAATTTGTTTTCTAGTTTCTTTTTGGAGGATGACATCTTTCATTTGACAACACTTTTTGAAGGGGTTTTACCTTCCTTTTGGAAAGCTCCCACGTTGTCACCTGTGTCACACGACATAATCTGTCCTTGTCTCACAGCTCACATGTGCTCACATTGATGTTCCAGGGACTCACAGCAGATACGAGGATGTGAGACTGGGTCAAAAGGAGAGCAGCCACTACTGTATGGTGGCTGGCTCTGAAAGCATCTTTATTTCACTGGGAGAATGGCATTTTCTGAAAGAAAATAGTCCCCTTTCGTATTTCTATATTGATACATTTCCAATGGTCATCCCATATTACACCTAAAAATTCTTGAGACACAGAGTAAGGAACAAGTTCAGTTCAGTTCAGTTCAGTTCAGTAGCTCAGTCGTTTCCGACTCTGCGACCCCATGGGCTGTAGCCTACCAGGCTTCTCCATCCATGGGTTTTTCCAGGCAAGTATACTGGAGTGGGTTGCCATTTCCTTCTCCAGGGGGATCTTCCCAACCCAGGGATCGAATCTGGGTCTCCTGCATTGTAGGCACACGCTTTACCGTCTGAGCCACCACGGAAGTCTCATCTTGGTTATCTGGGTCATTAAGACCTATTTTTTTTTTTTCCAAATCTTCTGTGTATTCTTGCCACGTCTTCTTAATTTCATCTGTTTCTGTTAGTTCCTTGCTGTTTCTGTTCTTTATTGTATCTATCTTTGCATGAAATATTGCCTTGGTATCTACAGTTTTCTTGAAGAGATCTCTAGTCTTTCCCATTCTATTGTTTTCCTGTTTTTCTGCATTGTTCACTTAAGAAAGCGAACATGGTTTTTCTGCATTGTCCACTTATCTCCCCTTGCTTTTCTCTAGAACTCTGCATTCAGCTGAATATATCATTCTCTTTCTTCTTTGCCTTTTGCTGGTTTTCTGAGGATCCTTACAAATAGCTGAGAAAAAAAGATAAGTGAACCCACTACCGGGCATATACTTCAAAAAGACACACATACCACAATGTTCATAGCAGCACTATTATCAATAGCTAAAACATGGAAGCAACCTGTTCATAGAGGCCCATTGACAGATGAATGGATAAAGAAGTTGTCATACATATGTAAACAATGGAATATTACTTAGCCATGAAAAGGAACGCTTTGAGTCTGTTCAAATGAGGTGGGTAATCTTAGAGCTTGTTATGCAGAGTGAAGTAAGTTAAGCGAGAAAGAGGCAAATAAATATAGTATATCTACATATATATATACATATATGGCAGATATGTGTGTGTATATACATATATACATATGCATATACATATACACATATATATACATATACATATATATATATGCATATACACACACACACACACACACACACACACACACATATATATATATATATATATATGGCTTCTCTGGTCACTCAGATGGTAAAGGATCTGCCTGCTATGTGGAAGACCCAGGCTTTAGTGGGTCAGGAAGAGTACATCATGCAAAATGCCAGGCTGGATGAATCTCAAGCTGGAATTAAGACAGCCAGGAGAAATATTGTTAACCTCAGATACGCAGATGAAACTACCCTAATGGCAGAAAGTGAAGAGGAACTAAAGAGCCTCTTGATGAAGGTGAAAGAGGGGAGTGAAAAAGGTGGCTTAAAACTCAACATTCAAAAAACTAAGATCATGGCATCCAGTCCCATCACTTCATGTCAAATAGATGGAGAAACAATGGAAACAGTGACAAATTTTATTTTCTTGGGCTCCTAGATCACTATGAACAGTGACTGCAGCCACAATAAAAGACACTTGCTCCTTGGAAGGAAAGAGTGGGATGAACCAAGACAGTAGCCGGGACATATATACACTACCAAGTGTAAAATAGCCAGTGGGAAGTTGCTCTACTACACAGGGAGCCCAGCCTGGTACTCTGAGATGAAGCAGATGGGTGGGATGGGAGGAGAGGAGGAGTGCTCAAGAGGGTGGTGATATATGCATAACTATGTCTGATTTGTGTTTTGTATGGCAGAAACTAACATAACATTGTAAAGCAATTTTCCTCCAGTTAAAAAATAAATCTAAAACAAAACTAAAGAAGTTGTCATGCATATATACAGTAGAATATTACTCAGTCATAAAAAGGAATGAATGTGAATCAGTTGAACTGAGGTGGGTGAACCCAGAGCCTGTTACACAGACTGAAGACAGACTTACACTTACTTCTGAAGTAAGTCAGAAATGAAAAACAAATATTGTATATTAACACACACACACACATATATAGAATCTTGAAAAATGGTACTGATGAATCTATTTGCACGTAGCAATGGAGGCACAGGTGTAGAAAATGGACTTGTGAACACAGTGTAGTAAGGAGAGGATTGGACGAATTGAAAGAGTAACTACAGCCCATAGGGTCACAACGAGTCAGACAGGACTGAACGACTGACACATATATACACTGCTGCTGCTGCTAAGTCGCTTCAGTCGTGTCCGACCCTGTGCGACCCCTAGACAGTACTACCATGTGTAAAACAGATAGCTGGTGGCATTTTGCTGTAAAACACAGGGGACTCAGCCTTGTGCTCTGGGATGACCTAGAGGATGAGATGGGGATGGCGGGCTCAAGAGGGAGGGCATATAGGTATGTTTCCAGAAGAACCATGTTCTTGTTATTGCAAAAACTAGTACAACACTGTAAAGCAAATATCCTCCAATTAAAATTAAATTAAAAAAAGAAAGTGATATGGGAGAGGAAGTAAAAAAATACCTAAAGATAAATGAAAATGAAACTATGGTGATCTAAACCTATGGGATACAACAAAGGCAGTTCTAAGATGGAAGTTTATAGCAATACAACCTTACCTCAGTAAACAAGAAAAATCCCAAATAAACAACCTAAACTTATATCTAAAGCAACTAGAGAAAGAAGAATAAATGAAATCCAAAGTTAGCAGGATTAAGGAATTCATAATGATCAAAACAAAAATAAATGAAATAGAGACAAAGCAAACAATAGAAGGCCGCAAAACACACTGACTTTGCTTGGTATGAGGTTTCAGCCATCACCATGAATGGCATTTGGAAGAACTTTTTCCCGTTCATGATTTTCATGGATTTGAGAAGATAGAAGAGGAGTCCAAAGAGGTCATCAGCAACTTAGTGACTCAGTGAGAGGTTGGATCTTTCCATTGGATTATCCAGGCAAGAATACTGGAGTGGGTTGCCATTTCTTCCTCCAGGGCATTTTCCAGACCCAGGAATCCAACCCAAGTCTCCTGCATCTCCTGCACTGGTAGGCAGATTCTTTGCCACTGAGCCCCCAGGGAAACCTCCTACTAATACCATTACTTTTATGAATTAGGATTTCAACATATGAGTTTAGTGGGACACAAATATCCAGACCATAGCACAGCTTTAGCAAGTATAATGTGAATTTTATAATAATACAATGGGATTGCAAATCATTGATCCATATTAACTGCAATGGAAAACACTCTGACAGTTCCTCAACAGGTTTAACAGAGAGACCATATGACTCAACAATTTCAATCTTAGCTATATACCAAAGTGAGATGGAAACATGTCTATGCAAAATTTTATATATAAATTCTTATAGCTGTCTTGTTTGTGATAGGATAAAAACTGTGCTGGGAAATGTACATGAGCTGATAAATGGATTTTTAAAATGTGTTATATCTGTACAATGGAACATCATTTAGTAATGGAATGAAAGGCAGAAATGAAATACACATGGACAAATCCTGAAAACACACTAAGTAAAAGAAGCCAATCACAACAATATCATATATCAAGTGAATTCATTCATGTGAAATGTCCAGAAGAGGAAAATTTATAGAGACATAAATAGTACTCATTTTGTATTAATATTTGTTTCAAGAGTTGAGGGGTTGGGGTATTGGAGAGTACCTGCTAATAAACTGGGGTTTGGGGATGATTAAATTTTTCTAAAACTGATTGAGGAGATGGTTGCATAGCTCTGTGATGATGATAAGCATTATTGAATTACTCACATTAAAAGAGTGAGTCACATGGCACACAAATTATATCTAAATAAAGCTATTATAAATAAATAAATTATAAGATACATGTGGAAAAATATAATTGAAACTAAAAGATACAGCAGAAAATAAAAAAAGATCAATCTTAAATAATGAAACTATCACCCACCAATTAAAGCTTAGCTTATCTTTAATACATTTAAGAAGACATAATAAGAGTAACAGTTTTGGTAAAGTATTGGAAGTCATACACACAAAAAAATGATAGGACTAAGAAACATAAATTCAAAATTAACAACTCAGTGGATAGGTTCAATAGGTGACTGAATATGGTTGAATAATGCAATACTGAACTAGATCATGGCTCAGAAAAAGTTTCCAGAATTAATCATTGAGAACCAAAGGGTGATAGGACTAACACAGTAACGGGAGCAACACTGAATCTAACATGCGTGTATTTGGGATTCAAGAAAGAAAATACAAGTATGGGAAAGAAGCAATACTTGAAATAAGAAGGTTAAGAATTTTCTAACTCTACAGAAATGTTCAAAACCATAGATTAAAGAAGTTATAAAAGTAATATTGATAAATATGAAAGTCACATATAGATATATCATAACACAGCTGTTGAAAACAAATGACAAAGAGAAGGTCCCAAAATCAGTTAGAGAAAATTGAGAGGCTAACAGGCAGGAAGGCCAGGGGTCTCCAAACGGAGGAAAGAGGCTGCAAGTGCCAGACATTTTTATCTCTCTTAAGCGGCAGGAAAAAAAAAAACAGTGATATGTTTTTCCTTCTCTATACAAATTTAAAAGGAGGTTTCTCTTAAAATGCTATGTTGCCATGACACCTGGTTTCACCTGAAGCTAACTACTCTCAAACCTTGAGTTAACCAATACATTTCTTTTTCTTATGGAAATGTTGTCTTAAGCTATGTTAATGTATCCTAGACTCTTATCTTCAAGTTGGTTCCACCAAACCGCCTAATTTACTTACTCAGGTATTGTTCCCCTAATCTATGTAAACGAAACTATTTGCTGGTATTCTGCCCTTCTACAAGATTCAAGTCAAGCGTTTTATGGCCAGGGATGAATTATATGGTGCCATTCTAAATATTATGACATTCCTTTCTTTTCATTAACAGACTGTGAGTGACTATATAACATATAGCTAAAGACTAGGAGGGGGGTACTCTTTGCCCCCTTCTGATGCCTATGTCAGAAGCTTTCTCTATATCCTTTATACTTTAATAAAACTTTATTACACAAAAGCTCTGAGCGATCCAGCCTCGTCTCTGGCCCCGGATTGAATTCGTCTCCTCTGGAGGCCAAGAATCCCGCGTCTTATCATTCAGCAACAATCTTTCAAAATGATTCTTTCAAAGCAGCAGCAGCTAGATTGGCAATTGACTTCTTAACAGAAAAATGAAATCAAAACACAGTTGTTCCCCATCCTGAACCCCTCTCCCACCTCCCTCCCCATCCCATCCCTCTGGGTCATCCCAGTGCACCAGCCCCTAGCACTTGTCTCTTGCATCCAACATGTAAATGCATGGCTGATTCATGTCAATGTATGGCAAAAACCACTACAACATTGTAAAGTAATTAGCCTCCAACTAATAAAATAAAATAAAATTATTATGTTATATGAAAAATACAGTTGTATAAAATCTTCAAAGAGATGAAAGAAATTATCTTTAAACATAGAACTCTATGCCAAGCAAAGTATCCTACAAAAAATGAAGTAGAAGTACTTTAAGGCAAACAAAAACCAAGAAAATTTATCATCAGTGTATCCGAACCAAAATATTGCTGGCTAGACTGAAAGAAATTATCTTAGAGGGACACATTAAAATGAAGTAAGAAATGAAATCAGGAAAAAGGGTAAATATGTTGGTAACACTGACATAATAACAATGCACTATGGTAATTGCAATGTATACAGAATTAAAGTGTGCAAACACAATACCATATAAAGTGAAGAAGAGTAAATGACGTTAAAGTGTTCTAAAATCATTTCTGTTATCTGGAAATAATGAAAGCACACCAAATGTTATCAATTGTTTTTCCTCTTTGTGTTAAGAACTCTTAGGATTACACTCAAAAAATTATATATATATTTGTTAAGAGTGTAATAAGAGAGTATAGGGGGCTTCCCTCATAGCTCAGTCAGAGACCTGGGTTCATTTACTGGGTTGGGAAGATCCCCTGATTAAGGAAATGGCAACCCACTCCAGTATTGTTGTCTGGAGAAATCTATGGACAGAGGAGCTTAGCAGGCTACAGTCCAATAAGTTGTAAGAATCAGACATGACTTAGCGACTAAACCACCACCATATATATATATCACAGCAAAGTTAACTATAATTATGTTGTATATTATATACCTAGTACTTATAACTGGAAGTTTGTACATTTTGATTACCCTCATTCAATCCTCCACACTCACTTCAGGCAACCACAAATCTGACATTTTTTCTATGAGTTGGTTTTTTGTTTGGTTTTAGATTCCACAAATGAGTGAGATCACACAGTATTTTTCTGTCTTCTTTCACTTAGCATAATGCAATCAGAGTCCATCCATGTTGTCACAAACAGTAGGATTATCTCTTTTTTATGGCTGAGTAACATTCCATTGTGTATATATTCTACAAATTCTTTATCCAGTCATCCACTGATGGGCACTTGAATTGTTTCCATGGCTTGGCTATTGTAAATACTGCTTCTATGAACAAAGGGGTGTAGATATCTTTTTGAGTTAGCGTTTTCATTTCCTTTGTAAATATTTTCGGAAGTAGAGTTGCTGAATCATACTGTAGTTCTATTTTTAATTTTTTGAGAACCCTCCATACTCCATAGAAGCTGTGCATGTGTGCATGCATGCTAAGTTGCTTCAGTCACGTCTGATTTTTTGCGGCGCTGTGGACTGTAGCCTGCCAGTTTCCTCTGTCCATGGGATTCTCCAAACAAGAATGCTGGACAGGGTTGCCATGCTCTCCTCCAGACAATCTTTCCAACCCACAATTTTACCCACATGCCTCACATCTCCTGCATTGGCAGGTGGGTTCTTTATCACTAGCGCCTCATGGGAAGCCCCCAGAGTGGCTGTACCAACACACAGGCCCACTGGCAGAGCACGGGGGTTCTCTTTTCCCCACATGCTTCCCAACATTTGTTATCTCTTGGTTTTGTTGATGATGGACATTCTAACAGGCATGTGGTTACATCTCTTTGGGGATTTGATTTACATTTTCCTGATGTTAGTGATGTTGAACATCTTTTCAAATACCTGTTGGCCATTTGTATGTATTCTCTGAGCAAAAAAGTCTGCTCAGGTCTTCTGTCAACTTTAATTGAATTATTTGTTTTTTGTTCTATGTTATATGAGTTTATGGGTTATATGAACATTTGATTTATATGAGTTTCTAAATATATTTTGGATATTAAACCCATATATATATATGTATATATATATGTGTATATATATATATATATATATACATGGTTTGAAAATATTTTCCCATTCCATAGATTGTCTTCTCACTTTGTTGGCTACTTCTGCTGCTACAAAGAAACTTTTTAGTTGGATGTAGTCGCACTTTAAAGAAAAATTTTGTTGCTTGTCCTTTAGGTGTCATAGTCAGTTCATATAAGCCAGTGAGACTTGTATTTCATATATTCTAAAATAATAGAAAATAATGTATACTACCAAGACAAAGAAGGAGGAAGTAGAATAATAAAATATAATCTATAAAAAAAAAGGTAAGAAGGAAAGAATAAATAGCAAAGACAAGCTAATTAAAAACTAAATAGTAAGCAGGAACATTTAAACCCAAGCATATATCACTAATTATATAATAAAACAGCTAATAGCTATAATTAAAAGACAATATTCATCAGGTTGTATTTTACATAAAGCAACTATATATTATTTTCAAGAAACATATCTCAAACAAAGAGAAAGAAAATTGGAAGTGAAGTGATAGCAAAAAAAAATTTTTTTTAAGGAAAGTGAAGCATACAGTCATTAGAATGTGTAGATTTTAGGATAAAATAAGGAATACTTAATCATGGTAAAAATTTCCATTTGGGAAATCTATAAGAATTCTAAATTTGCAGAAATAAAATAATGTAGTCTTTGTTGTTGTGGTTGTTGTTCAGGCACTCAGTTGTGTCTGACTCTTTGCCACCCCATGGACTGCAGCATGCCAGGCCTCCCTGTCCTTCACCATCTCCTTGAGCTTGTTCAAACTCATGTGCATTGAGTCAGTGATGCCATCCAATGATCCCATCCTCTGTTGTCCCCTTCTCTTCCTGCCTTCAATCTTTCCAAGCATCAGGGCTTTTGCTAAGGAGTTGGCTCTTCACATCAGGTGGGCAAAGTATTGGAGCTTCAGCTTCACCATCAGAACTTCCAGTGAATATTCAGGACTGATTTCCTTTAGGACTGACTGGTTTGATCTCCTTGTAGTCTGACAGACTCTCAAGAGTCTTCTCCAGCACCAGAGTTCAAAAGCATCAATTCTTTGGCACTCAGCCTTCTTTATGGTCCAAGGCTTGCATCCATATATAACTACTGGAAAAACCATAGCTTTGACTAGACGGACCTTTGTCACAAAGTAATGTGTCTAATTTTTAATATGCTACTTTTTAATATTTGTCATAATTTTTTTTTCCCAAAGAGCAAGTGTCTCTTAATTTCGTGACCTCAGTCACTATCCACAGTGATTTTGGAGCCCAAGGAAATAAAGTCTCTCACTGTTTCCATTGTTTTCCCATCTATTTTCCATGAAGTAATTGGACTAGATGCTATGATCTTCTTTTTTTGAATGCTGAGTTTTAAGCCAGCTTTACCTTCATCAAGAGGATTTTTAGTTCCTCTTCACTTTCTGCCATAAGGGCAGTTTCATCTGCGTATTTGAGGTTACTGATATTTCTCCTGGGACTTCAACCACCCTGGCATTTCACATGATGTACTTTGCATAGAAGTTAGATAAGCATAGTGACAATATACAGCCTTGACATCCTCCTTTTCCAACTTCGAACCAGTCCATTGTTCCATGTCTGGTTCTAACTGTTGCTTCTTGATCTGCATAGAGGTTTCTCAGTCTTACAATGTTCAAAGATTTAATGGACATAACCAGATATAGACAAAGAAAAACTCTCAATCCTTCTGGAATATTTTAATGTACTTTTTGATGGTTTATGTTTGCACCCTGAAAAACCATGACTAATAAGTGAATAAGTAGGCAAAAAAAAAAAAAAAATTGACTGAGTAGGGAAGAAGATTGGAAGAATTTGATTGACAAAGTTCATCTAACCTCTTAAGAATTTAGACAAAGAATAGTAAATTCTTTCATAATGTCAATATAGAAAAATCAGTTGTTCTCAACTCATTTTATGAATCCTTACTTGTTTTGAAAAGCTGACACCAAACTAAAATATTTCAAGAAAAGTATTTGACTTGAACTCTTCAACAAATATTTATTTGAATCTAGCAATATATAGAAAGGATAAAATATCATGACTAAGTGGAATTTATTCCACGATACAAAATTGTTTTAACATTTGAAAATTAATTAATGCAATTTGCAATTATCAGCATAAAAGACAAAATAGTATGATCATTTCAATAGATGAAGTAGACATTTAGCAAATTCAATGTTATTCATGATGAATGAATATATGTATCATAAATGAATTCATGAAAAGCCTTCCAGAAATTTTGAATAGATGGAATTTCTTTAACTTGATTATGAAAAATCCACAAACATCTATAGTTAATATCATACTTATTGGTGAAAATCTAACAATTTTCCCTTTAGATCTGGAACAAGGGAAGAATATCTCTTGCCACTCTTACTCAGTGTTGTACTGGACAGTCTAGCAGGGGCAATCAAACAAATAGAAGAAATAAAACTCATGCAATTTGGAAAAGAAGAAAGAAAATATGATGTTTTTCTACGTGTGTGTAAGAAATCATAATGAATCTACAAAAATTACTTAAGCTTTATGTCAACTTAGCAAACTTATGTGTACAAGGTCAATAACACAAATATATTACATTTCTGTATTAGTAATAAACAATTAAATGAAATTTAAAGCATAATACCACATAACTGCATTAAAATGAAATCCTTAGAAATAATTTTAACAAAAAATGTGGTACAAGTATTGCTCAGAGAAATTAAAGAAAATATAACTAAATGAAGAGATATGCCAACTTAATGGATTGAGGACTCATTGACTCAAACAATTCTTTGCAAATGGATCTATATGTTTAATGCCACTGTAATAAAAAATTCCAACAGGCATGTCTGTAGAAATTGACAGGCTAATTCCAAAATCATATGGAAATTTACTGGACCTAGAATAGCCAAGATAATTTTAAAAAAAGATCAGTTCTGAAATTCAAAATTTACCATAAGTCAATCAATACCATTAATCAAGACAGTGTGGTATTGGAATAACGATACAAAAATTGATCAGTGGTACAGAGTAGAGTCTAAAAACAGACCCATACATACTTAGTCAATTGATTTTTACCAAAAATGGAGGAGATAATCAATAGGTAAAATTCTGATTTCAACAAAAGTGAAATTCAATCTTTAATACAACTTACAAATTTAACTAGAGATTATTTAATGTAATTTAATAGATGTTTGAATGTAAAAGTTAATGTCATAAATATCCAAGAAGAAAATCTAGGGGGAAATTTTCATCTCCTTTAGTTAGATCAAGATTACTTATCACAGAAGACAAAAATTACTAATCTCAATTTTTTTTTTTTGACAAATTAAGTCTTCCCTAAGTTACTAACTTCTACTATCTGAAAGATACCAGTAAAAACTGAGAAAAGGAAGGTGTCCCAGGATGGTGGAAGAGTAGGATGGGAAGACCATGTTGTCCCTCACAAATTCATTAAAGATCATTTGAATGTTGAGCAACTTCCACAAAACAAATTCTGAACGCTGGCAGAGGACACCAGGCAGTAGAAAGGCAGCCCAATCTCTTTGAAAGGAGGTAGGACAAAATATAAAAGACAAAAACAGAGACAAAAGATTTAGGGACAGATCTTTTCTGGGGAGGGAGACATTCAGCTGAACAAGTGACCCTAAATAAGAGGCCAGCTTCACCCCCTTATGCCAGGGTGGAAATCAGACACTGAAGAGACTTGCAAATAGAGGAAGCCAAAATAAACAAAGAAGAAGGAACCACGCTGGAAGTGACAGGTGTAACAGATTTAAACCCTGCATTTAATACTGAGACTGTGCATTTGAGGGGCTTCCCTGGTGGCTCAGAGGTTAAAGCGTCTGCCTGCAATGCGGGAGACCCAGGTTCGATCCGTGGGTCGGGAAGATCCCCTGGAAAAGGAACTGGCAACCCACTTCAGTATTATTGCCTGGAGAATCCATGGAAGGAGGAGCCTGGTAGGTTACAGTCCACGGGGTCACAAAAAGTCGGACAAGACTGAGTGACTTCACTTTCACTTTCATAGACCTTGAGAACAAGTCAGAACAAGGGACTATCGGACCCTGAAGAGAACAGTTACAATACATTAAATATTTATCCAACTGTATCAATAATGAATTTAACAATGAGTGGTTTAAATGCATCAAAACAGAGATTGTCAGAGTAGAATGAGAAACTCAATTTGAATTTAGAGACCCAGGTTAAAAGCAAAGGGATGGAGAAATATGTAACATGTTAAGAATAACCAAAGGGGGCAGTCCCAAAATGGCAGAGGAATAGGACGGAGAGACTACCTTCTCCCCCACAAATACATCAAAAGATCATCAGCATGTGGAGCAATTTCCAGAAAACAAGTTCTTAACACTGGCAGAGGACCCCAGATACCCAGAAAAGCAAGCCAGTCTCTTTGGATTGACGTAGGACAAAGGGATAAGATGAAAGGGGGACAAAAAATTTTGGGACAGAGAAACATCCTGCGGAGGGAGTCATGAAGGAGAAGTTTCAACACAATAGGAAACCCTTCCACAGGTGGGTCAGTGGGGAGCTTTGGAACCTCAAAAGGCAGCATAACCAAAAAAAAAAAAAATCACCTCAGAAATCATGCCAAACAGCAATTACCAGCAGAGGAGTGGCTCACACACTTGCATCCACCCACGGAGAGTGGGAACTGTATGTGGAGGCGCAGGCTGCATCGTTGGTCCTGAGAGAACGTACCAGGGTTGAACGCCATGAAGACGCGCTGAAGGGACTAATGTGACACTGCACAGACAGAACAGGGTAAACCCAAACCATGGGGACATCAGAGAAACAAAGGAAAGCAAAGGGCTTTTCCCCGTGGGGAGGCTCTAACACTGAACTGTCACCCCTGGTGTGCTCACAGAACAAAGGATCACGCCCTCGCAAATACCAAAGGAGAGGCAGCGGGTTTCCATTTAGGGCCCTCCCCACTCACGACTGAAGTGATTGAGCACACACGCACTTACGTCGGAGAGGCAGGGGCACAACAGCCAGGGGCTGAAAGCAAGGGGTAGCTGCGACCTCAGCCCCGGAGACTGCATCTCCTGCCAAGCTGTGAGCAGGCTGCCCAGGTCTACCTGGGCTCCTGCGTGGTTCATTTCCGCCAGCTGTGGCACAGCTCCTGCGACCAGCTCCCCCGAGGAGACACATGACCCACCTAGGACTGTGCCCTCGCAGGGGACCCGGGAGGTGCTTGCTGCCTTGGGCTGTGACAACCCCTGTGTGGTCCAGCCACTGGGACCGCTCCCCACACGCACCGGCGTTATTCATTTTCAATGTCCCCCTCTCCACGGCACAACGGAGCAAGTGAGGCTGAATAAGTGGCCACTTTCACCCCCTTGTCAGGGTAGAGATCAGACACTGAACAGAGACTTGCAGACAGAGGAGGCCAACCAAGCTAAAGAAAAGAAGGGGGGACCGCCCCAGAAGTGGAAAGTGTAACAGATTAAAATCCTGCAGTTTAGCTGAGACTGTGCGTTTGAGGGAAATCTATAGACTTTGAGAACAAGTACAACTGGAACAAGGGAATATCTGACACTGAACTGACTCCACACTGCCCACAACAGCTCTGGGGGTATTCCTAGATATATTTCTCTTTATTATTATTTCCTAATTTAAAAAAATATTATGTTTAACTTATTTTAATGTTTTACTTTTCTTTTTTTCTCTTTTCCATCCCTTTCTTTCCCTCTTTTTCTTTATTCCCCATACTGTCTTAATATGGTTCTTTATTATTCCTTTAACTTTAATTTTTTTATAGCCTCTATTATGTTTTTTAAAAAATGTACTTTTTAAATAAATTCAGTATTTTAAAATTTTGTGTTAAATTTTGTTTTGCTATATTTACTTCTGACTGTCTAATTTTCATTCTAGGTTTTTAGTTTTTGCTTTTTGATCCTCTGTTATTAATTTTGTATCTTTAAGAGTCAGTTTTTAGAATCCATTTTTGTTTAGGGATTGATTACTGGCTTAATAGCTCTCTTCCCTTTTGACTCTCCCTTTTCTTCTTCTAGTCACCTCTATCTCCTTCCCCCCTCATCTCTCCTCTATATAACTGTTAACCTCTTTTGCTATTTCTGGCTGTGGAGAGTTGTTCACAGTTGTTCACTAACCTAGGGGTTTTGTCTTCTGTGCTGTGCAGACAGAGAAGTCTTGCTGTTTTTAAGAGGTTGGGACTGAAATCCAGAGGCAGGAGGCTCAAATTCAGAATTTTGGATCATCATAAAGCTCCTGACCACAGGAAACATTAATAGACAAGACTTAATAGAGAAGACCCCCTCACTGTGCCCCCCTCCACCCCCCCACCAAGAGCCTCCATATATACACTGAGACCAAGCTCCACCTAAGAGCCAGCAAGGTCCAGGGCAAGACACCCCAGGCTTATCCTCCAGCAAATCAGGAACACAACCCTGAACATTAGAAGACTGCCTAATGCCATACCAAACCAACAGACATCCCCAAACTCACTACTGACATTTTACTACCCTCCAGAGAGACAAGACCCAGCTCCATTCACCAGAACACAGGCAGAAGTTCCCCCAGCCAGGGACCCTTCACAAGACACTGATCCAATGCTACCCACAGGGAGCAGACTCCACAATTAAGAGGAATTATGACCCACCAGCCTGCAGAAAGGAGACCTCAAGCACAGCAAATGGAACAAAATGAAAAGGAAGAGAAATATCCAGCAGGTGAAGGAACATGATAAACATCCACCAAACCAAACAAAAGAGGAGATAGGGAGTCCACCTGAAAAAGAATTCAGAATAATGATAGTAAAGATGATTCAAAATCTTGAAAGCAAATTGGAGATACAGAAAAATAGACTACAGACACAAATTGAGAAGATGCAAGAAATGTTTAACAAGGACCTAGAAGAAATAAAGAATAGTCAATTAGCAATGAACAACGCAACAGTTGAGATCAAAAGCACTCTGGAGGGCACCAACAGTATAATAACTGAGGCAGAAGATAGGATAAGCGAGGTGGAAGATAGAATGGTGGAAACAAATGAAGCAGAGAGGAAAAAGAATAAAAAGAAATGAGGACAGCATCAGAGACTTCTGAGAAAAGATTAAGTACCCCAACATTCAAATAATAGGTATCCCAGAAGAAGAAGACAAAAAGAAAGGGCATGAGAAAATATTTGAGGAGATAATAGCCTAAACTTTCCCTAAAATGGTGAAGGATATAGCCACCCAAGTTTAAGAAGCCCAGACAGTTCCATATAGGATAAATGCAAGGAGAAACACGACAAGACACATATTAATCACACTAACAAAAGTTAAACACAAAGAGAAAAGATTAAAAGCAGCAAGGGAAAAAAAAAAAAACAAATAACAAATAACATAAATGTGGACCCCATAAGGGTAAAAGCTGCTCTTTCAATAGAAACTCTGCATACAAGAAGGAAATGGAAGGATATACTTAAAGTGATGAAAGGGGAAAACCTACAACTAAGATTACTCTGCCCAGCAAGGATCTCATTTAGATTCGAAGGAGAAATCAAAAGCATTATGGACAAGTAAATACTAACAGAATTCAGCACCACCAAACCAGCTTTTCAATAAATGCTAAAAGATCTTCTCTAAACAGGAGACATAGAAAAGGTTTATAACAATGAACACAAAGCAATAAAGTAAATGGTAATGGGATCATGCTTGCCAATAATTACCTTAAATGTAAATGGGTTAAATGCTCCAACCAAAAGACAGAAATTTGCCAAATGGATGCAAAAACAAGACCCATATATATGCTGTCTACAGGAGACCCACCTCAAACCCAGGGACACATACAGACTGAAAGTGAGGGGCTGGAAAAAAGATATTTCATGAAAATGGAGACCAGAAGAAAGCAGGAGTAGCAATATTCAAATCAGATAAAATAAAGATATAAAAAAAGATAAAAAAGATAAAAATAAAGTGTTGTAAGAGACAAAGAAAGACACTACACAATGATCAAGGGATCAATCCAAAAAGAAGATATAACAGTTATAAATGCATACGTACCCAACATAGGAGCACGTGACTACATAAGGCAAACGCTAACAAAAAGTAAAGGGGAAACAGACAGTAATACAATAATAGTCAGGGATTTTACTACCACACTCATATGAATGGACAGATCATCCAGACAGAAAATTAACAGAAAACATAATGATGCATTAGACTAGTTAGACCTAACTGATATATACCAGGAATTTCACCCATAAACGGTGGAGTTCAACTTTTTCTCAAGTGCTCACAGAACATTCTCCAGGATAGATCACATCCTGGGCCACAAATCAAGCATTGGTAAATTAAAAAAAAAATTGAAATCATGTCAAGCATCTTTTCTGATCACAGTGCTGTAAGATTAGATATCAACTACAGGGAAAAAAACTATAGAAAACACAGACATATGGAGGCTAAACAATGCACTGCTGAATAACCAACAGATCACTGATGAAATAAAAAAGGAAATCAAAATGTGCATAGAAACAAATGATAATGAAAACACAAAAATCTAAAATATGTAGGATTCAGTAAAAGGAGTGCTAAGAGTGAAGTTCATACAATACAAGCATACCTGAAGAAACAAGAGAAACATCAAATAAACAACCTAACTTTACAACTAAAGCCACTGGAAACGGAAGAACAACAACAAAAATCCCAGAGTAAGCAGAAGGAAAGTACAAAAATCAGAGCAGAAATTAATAAAAAAAGAAATGAAGAAGACTATAGCAAATATCAATAAAACTAAAAGCTGGTTTTTGAGAAGATAAACAAAATATACAAACTGTTAGCCAGACACATCAAGAAAAAAAGGGAGAAGCCTCAAATCAGTAAAATTAGAAATGAAAATGGAGAAATTGCAACAGACAACACAGAAACACAAATGATCATAAGAAACAAAAGATCATAAGCAACTATGCAGGGTGCAGATGGCACCACCTTTATGGCCGAAAGTGAAGAGGAACTAAAGAGACTCGATGGAGGTGAAAGAGGATCGTGAAAAAGCTGGTTTAAAATTTAGCTTAAACTTCAAAACACAAAGATATTCAGTCTTCAAAAATTAAAGGTCATGGCATCTGCTCACATCACTTCATGGCAAATACATGAGGAAACAATGAAAACAATGATAGACTTTATTTTCTTGGTCTCCAAAATCACTGCAAATGGTGACTCACTGTGAAATTAAAAGACACTTCCTCCTTGGAAGAAAAGCTATGACAAATCTAGACAGCATATTAAAAAGCAGAAACATTACTTTGCCAACACAGGTCCATATAATCAAAGTTATAGTTTTTCCAGTAGTCATATATGGATGTGAAAGTTGGGCTATAAAGAAGGCTGAGTGCCAAAGAATTGATGTTTTTGAATTGTGGTGTTGGAGAAGACTCTTTAGAGTCCCTTGGACTGCAAGAAGACTATTCCAGTCAATTCTAAAGGAAATCAACCCTGAATATTTATTGTAAGGACTGATGCTGAGGCTGAAGTTCCAAGACTTTGGCCACCTGATGCAAAGAGTCAACACATTAGAAAAGATCCTGATACTAGTAAAGACTGAAGGCAGGAGGAGGAGATGACAGAGGATGAGATGGTTGGATAGCATCACTGACTCAGTGGACATGAATTTATGCAAGTTCCAGGAGATGGTGAAGGACAGGGAAGCCTGGCATGTTATAGTCCATGGGGTTGCAAAGAGTCAGACATGACTGAACAACTGAGCAACAACAATGAGCAACTATATGCCAATAAAATGGACAATGTGTAAGAAATGGACAAATTCTTATAAAAATATAACCTTTCAAAACTGAACCAGGAAGAAATAGTAAATTTGAAAAGATCAATCACAAGCACAGAAATCAAAACTGTAATAAAAAATCTTCCAATGAACAAAATCCCAGGGCCAGATGGCATCACAAGTGAATTCTACCAAAAATTTAATGAAGAGCTAACACCTATCATACTCAAATTCTTCCAGAAAATTTCAGAGGAAGGATAACTCCAAATCACATCCTATAAGGCTACCATCACCCTGATACCAAAACCAGACAAAGATGCCCCCCAAAAAGAAAACTATAGGTCAATATCACTTATGAACACAGATGCCAAAATCCTCAACAAAAGCCTAGCAGGCAGACTCCAACAACATATTAAAAAGGTCATACATCATGACCAAGTGGATTTACTCCAGGGATGCAAGGATTCTTTAATATTGGCAAATCAGTAAATGAGATACACCATATTAACAAAGTGAAAGATAAAAACCATATGATTATTATGATTATTTCAATAGATGCAGAGAAAGCATTTGACAAAATCTAATACCCATTTATAATAAAAAAAACTTTCCAGAAAGTAGGCATAGAAGGAACATACCTCAACATAATAAGAGCCATATATGGCAAACTCACAACAAACATTATTCTCATTGGTGAAAAATTGAAAGCATTTTCTCTAAAATCAAAACAAGACAAGGGTGCCCACTCTCACCACTACTATTCAACATAGTTTTGGAAATCTTAGCCACAGCAATCAAAGAAGAAAAATGAAAGGAATCCAGCTTGGAAAAGAAGTAAAACTCACACTTTTTGCAGATGACATGATTGTCTACATAGAAAACCTTAGAGATGTCAGCAGAAAATTACTAGAGTTAATCAATGAATATAGTAAAGTTGCAGGATATAAAATTAGTACACAGAAATCCCTTGCATTCCTACATGTTAACAATGAAAGAGCAGAAAGAAAAATTAAGGAAACAATCCCATTCACCATTGCAACAAAAAGAATAAAATACTTAGGTATAAATCTACCTATGGGACAAAAGGCAGTATGCAGAAAACTATAAGACACTGGTGAAAGAAAAAAGTGACACAAACAGATGGTGACATATACCATGTTCTTGGATAAGAAGAATCAATATTGTATACTATACTTTTCAACTTTTCAAAGAAATCTATGGATTAAATGCAATCCCTATCAAACTACCAATGGTATTTTTCATACAACTAGAACAAATAATTTCACAATTTGTATGAAAACACAGAAGACCCTGAATATCCAAAGCAATCTTGAGAAAGAAGAATGGAAATGGAAGAATCAAACTTCACTTCAGACTGTACTACACAGCTACAGTCATGAAGACAGTATGGTACTAGTGCAAAGACAGAAATATAGATCAATGGAACAAAATAGAAAGTCTGGAGATAAATCCACACACCTATGGGCATATCTTTGACAAAGGAGGCAAAAATATGCAGTGTAGAAAGAATAGTCTCTTCAGCATGTGGTGCTGGGAAAATTGTCAACTACATGTAAAAGAATGAAAATAGAGCACTTTCTAATACAATACATAAAAGTGTCTCAAAATGGATTAAAAATCTAAATGTAAGACCAAAGACTATATGACTCTTACAGGAAAGCATAGGCAGAACACTCACTGACATAAATCATAGCAAGATCCTTTATAACTCACCTGCCAGAGTAATGGAAATACAAACAAAATAAACAAATGGAACTAATTAAGCTTAAAATCATCTTCACAATAGAAACTATAAACAAAATGAATAGACAGTCCTCAGAATGGGAGAAAATAATAGCAAATGAAACAACTGACAAAAAATTAATTTCCAAAATATACAAGCAGTTCATGCAGCTCAATATCAGAAAAACAAACAACCCCATCAAAGAGTAGGCAAAAGACCTGAACAGACTTTTCTTCAAAGAAAACATACAGATGGCTAATAAACACAGGAAAAGATTCTTGACATTGCTCATTATTAGAGAAATGCAAAGCAAAACTCAATGAGATATCATGTCACACTGGTCAGAATGGCCATCATCAAGAAGTCTGCAAACAGTAAATGCTGGAGAGAGTGTGGAGAAAAGGGAACCCTCTTACCTTTGGTGGTAATGCAAACTGGTAGTCAACTATGGAGAATACTGTGGAGATTCCTCAAAACTCCGGGAATAAAACTGCTATATGACCCAGCAATCCCACTGCTGGGCATATACCCCGAGGAAACCAGAACTGAATGAGGCACATGTACCGCCATGTTCATTGCAGCACTATTTACAATAGCTAGGACATGGAAGCAATCTAAACATCCATCAACAGATAAATGGATAAGGAAATTGTGGTACATATATACAAGGGAATATTACTCAACTACAAAAATGAATGTATTTGAGTCAGTTCTAATGAGGTAGATGAACCTGGAGCCTATTATACAGAGTGAAGCAAGTCAAAAAGAGACAAATACTGTATATTCACACACACACATATATAGAATATAGAAAGATGGTACCGATGAACCTACCTGTGGGGTAGCAAAGGAGACACAGATGAAAAGAACAAACTTTTGAACTCTGGAAGAAGGCAAGGGTGGGATTATTTGAGAGACTAGCACTGAAACATATACATTACCCTATGTAAAATAGATGACCAATCTGAGTTTGATACATGAAGCATGGCACCCAAAGTTGGTCCTCTGGAACAACCTAGAGGGATAGGGTGGGACAGCAGGTGGGAGGGGGATTCAAGATGCGGGGTGGGGGGACACATGTACCTATGGCCAATTCATGTTGATGTATGGCAAAAACAATCACAATATTGTAAAGTAAGTATCCTCCAATTAAAATAAATTAGTTGAAAAAAAGTAACCAAAAAAGCTGGGATACATTCATTCATATTAGAAAACTCAGAGTTCAGAAAGAGATTACCAGCAACAAAGAGAGGCATTACATAATGATAAAGAGATGAATTCTCTAGTAAGATATGAATATCTTAAACATGATGTAGAAAGGCAGAGGAACCAGAAATCAAGTTGCTAACATCCTTTGGATCATAGAAAAAGCAAGAGAGTTCCAGAAAAACATCTACTTCTGCTTTATTGACTATGCCAAAGCCTTGACTGTCTGGATCACAACAAACTGTGGAAAATTCTTAAGGAGATGGGAAACCAGACCACCTTACCTGCCTCCTGAGAAATCTGTATGCAGGTCAAAAGCGTAAGTTGGAACAAGACGTGGAACAACAGGCTGCTTCAAAATTGGGAAAGGAGTACATTAAGGCTGTATATTGTGACCCTGTTTATTTAAATTATATTCAGAGTACACCATGCGAAATGCCAGGCTGGATGAAGCACAAGCTAGAATTAAGATTGCCAGGAGAAATATCAATAAACTCAGATATTTGGATGACACCACCCTTATGGCAGATGGTGAAGAGGAAGAGTCTCCTTAGAGCCTCTTGATGAAACTGAAAGAGGTGAGTGAAAAAGTTGGCTTAAAACCCAGCATTCGAGAAACGAAGATCATGGCATCAGGTCCCATCACTTCATGGCAAATAGATGGAGAAACAATGGAAACAGTGAGAGACTATTTTTGGGGGCTCCAAAATCTCTGCAGATGGATACTGCAGCCATGAAATCAAAAGACGTTTGTTCCTTGGAAGAAAAGCTATGACCAACCTAGACAGCATATTAAAAAGCAGAGACATTACTTTGCCAATAAAGGTCCATCTATTCAAAGCTATGGTTTTTCCAGGACTCATGTATGGATTCGAGCGTTGGACCATAAAGAAAGCTGAGCGCCGAAGAATTGATGCTTTTGAACTATGGTGTTGGGGATGACTCTTTGAGAGTCCCTTGGGCTGCAAGGAGATCAAACCAGTCAATCCTAAATGAAATCAGTCCTGAATATTCTTTGGAAGGACTGATGCTGAAGCTGAAGCTCCAATACTTTGGCCACCTGATGCGAAGAGCTAACTCATTGGAAAAGGCCCTGATGCTGGGAAAGACTGAAAGTAGGAGGATAAGAGGGAGACAGAGGATGAGATGGCTGGATGGCATCAATGGACTTGAGTTTGAGCAAACTCCAGGAGACAGTGATGGAGAGGGAAATTTTACCTGCTGCAGTGCGTGGGGTCACAAAGATTTGGACATGACTTCATGACTGACAATAACAACAACTTAAGTACTATACTCTAGTTAATAAACTAGAAACTCTAGTTGTTTCCAAGTGAGTATGAATTTTCAACCCTGCAACCACTATTCATGTGGACTGGAATTGAACAATTAAGTGATGAATGGTGGATTAATTAAGCAAATGGAAGCTGGCATTCTAACTACTGAAAGGAGAGTTTGCAGATAAGCAAGGGGAAAATGACAGAACGAATCATGTTGTAATTGATTACAACTGGAGACCTTCATAAGGACTCTTGTTTAGTCATATATACATATATTTATATGGTTATATATAGAAATATTTATAGATATGTGTGTATACATTTTCCAGAGTGTCATATAAATAGAATCACACAATTTGTAGCCTTTTGCATACAAGCTTCATAGATTTAGGAATATGCATTTGAGATTCACCTATTCACTTGATTATCATACATACATATATTTGTTTGTCTTGTCATCTGAGAGAACTTAGAAACAATACGCCTATGTAGAAATGAATGTTCCTCATACTCAGATCGATTTCTCTAATAAAAGTAGAAAAATGGCTAGTTCTAGGACTGGAACATTGAATATATAGAATGAGCCTGGACCATTCTTACTGTAGTACCAGGGAGTAAGAAAGTGTTTTAAAAAAATAATAATGTTTCACATGTCAAAGGGACAAAAGAGCTAACTGACAGAAATCCAAGAGACCAAAACTAGAACAATGTAAGTAGCAAAATAGAGTTGGATTATAAACCAAACTATAGTATAAAATAAATATTCATAAATTTATCCTGATGTAAATAAATTAATAAATATCAGGGAGAATGACATATTTCCCTTTAGGGGAATTCCAGGTTATTTATGCAGATACTCTGTCTTCAAGAAGAAATAGCCTAACACAACACTCCTTATGCATAAGATGAACATGTGGACTTCCTCCCAGAGTACAGGGTACTGAATAAAAAGTGGATAAAGTAACTTCACAATGGAGAACCATACCTACATTGGAGGAACCACTGCAGCCAGTGATCAAGGTTAACATCAACAGTGAAAGCCATGTTGACAACATGATGATGATGGGAATTACATTTTACCTCTGTGGTCTTCCTGTTAAAATCCCATAATCCCGTCTAATTGTGAGAAAAACCTTATACAGTTCCCAACTGAGGACATTCTAAAAAATACTTGACCAATACTCCCCCAAAATGTTAAGGTTATAAAAAACAATCAAAGTCTGAGAAAGCTGTTCATAGTCAAGGGGAACCTAAGGAGACATGACAACTAAATTTAATATAGTGTTCTAAATGTACTCCTAAAAAACAGAAAGGATAGTAGGTGGGTAAAAATAAAGAAATGTTGAAGAAAGTGGGGACATTGGTTAATAAAAATATATCAACATCAGTTTGTTAATTTCTATAAATATGCAATGCTAATAATAGGGACACTGGGGATTGGATGCATGGGGACTCTACTATATTCACAATTTTTCTATAAATGTAAGGCTATCCCTAAACAAAAAGCTTATTTTAAGGATATCAAAAGATGATGGTTGTAGAATATGCAGTAGGACTAGGAATTTACTGCTACACCAGATTTCAGCAAGTTTTCCTCATCTGAGCTTGAATAGTTATATGGAGCAAATACCAGGACAATGTTGGGCCCTTGCATATTCCTTCCTTGGGTTCATTCTGGGCTAACTGATGCTTAATGAACAACACTGTCAAGTGAATGGGCTGAGATTTTATCAACACATTTTGAAAAAAGATTTAAAAACAATTTATGTGGGCAGGAGAAGGGAGTCATTTTTCTCTTTTACAAAGCCTACTGAGAAGTTGCATAACTATTTGGTCTTTGTGTTAGGTACAGTTTGCTACCTGAGGGAGAATACCTAGAAGTGGTGAGAGACTCCTTCAAAAAGACATTAGAGACCTGACAAAAATTTTTTTCACTCTTTTTCTTGACTTAGCCAGAGTGGACCTCTAGTCACCCTGGGACACCAACAAGAGTGAGCAGGAAAGGACAGACACAAGTGTCCCTGGATCACCAGGGCTCACTGAGGCCAGCACAAAGACCACGAGGAGGAGGCTCCTTCCCTTAGCAGGTCCATGAAACTTATTTGCATTTTGGACCTTGTGGATCTATTGGACACCCTAGTGTGTAACAAAGGCTTCCCTGGTGGCTCAGACGGTAAAGCATCTGCCTACAATGCGGGAGACCCGGGTTCGATCCCTGGGTGGGGAAGATCCTCTGGAGAAGGAAATGGCAACCCACTCCAGTACTCTTGCCTGGAAAATCCCATGAACGGAGGAGTCTGGTAGGCTACAGTCTATGGGGGCGCAAAGAGTCAGACACGACTGAGCGACTTCAGGTCACTTCATTTCTGTGTGTAACATGTAAATGTTAACCTAGTAAATTCATCAAAACAAGTAAAATCATGTCAACAGTTTGAAGTTTAGTCTTTCAAAGAGAAAAACTATCCAACTTCATTTTTTAATTTATTCATTCTTAACTTGTGTAACTCCATGGCTGATTCATGTCAATGTATGACAAAACCCACTGCAATGTTGTGAAGTAATTAGCCTCCAACTAATAAAAATAAATGAAAAAAAAAAAAAGAATTATAAGCTATTCACAGTTTATTTCTGTTGAAGTTCAACCTAATATCTACAGGGCAAGTAATGTTAACAATACACACTAATGGTTTGTTTTCCTAATTTCAGTAGGGGTAACATATCAAAGTAGCAAAAACAATTTAACCATTAAAGCAAAAATCATTAACCATTAAAGAATTCATTGCTCAATTATTTTTCTATCTGGTTTTACCACAAAGTATATTTGATTTTTAAAAGCTAGGGCAGTAAAAATATCAAGCACTTCAGTTGGATCATCTGATTTTCATACTTTTTAACACTGACATTTACTTTTTTATACATTCTTTAGTAGTTTTCCCACAAACACTTAGTATAAGAGGTATCATGTTACATTATTTGTTTTTGAATAACTACTTATCTATTTCCTTAACTTTATGACCATTTTTATACCCTAGCAGGAAGATATACAGAAACATGTTCTTTGAACTTTTTCAAATGTTTGCTAAAGGAAAAGAGTAAATTAAATATTTGACTATTTGCTAAGTATTTTACCAAAGTAAATTTTATTTTTCAGTTTGAGAGGTCATTTGAATAACTTGCTCTGAGTAGGTGTGACTAGCAATTTTTCTGTAGGGTGCCCTTATACATGTGTATTTTACCAATCAGAGTGAGATGGTGGGCTGGACTAGAGCAAAAAGGTATTATTTTAAAAGATCAGAAATGTAGGCAGCGAACATTATTGTCCTGAGGCATACACATAAGCCAATATTGCATATTATCTATCAAAATAATCCATGTTACTTGAATCCATTTGACCTCAGATAACAGTGTTTTCACTGGCACAATATTTAGCTGAATGAGCTTTTAACATACTTGAACATATGTTCTGTTCTCTGTGGTACAGGGAGTATCCTCCCACCTAGACGTGAGACTGCAGGTTTTAATAAAACTTGCACTGAATGCCAAATTACTTAAGATGATAGTATCAATTTATGTTATTTTAAAAATGCCTCTTTCCACACACTCATCATTGGACACTTTCAAGCAGTTTAGTTTTTGCTAATCTCTAAGTTTGGCAATTCACTGTTTTTATGAATATTTTCTGTTTTAGTAAAATGGCGCTCATTTTTGTGTTAAATTTCTATTTGCAATTTTGTTTGTGTAACTTTCCTTTTTGCATCACATGCAAATCTTCCTGTTGTATTGTGGATTCTACCTATGTTTTTGGTATTGATTTGTGGAATTGATCTGTTTAGGGGGATACTATATGTCAGTATTCTTTCCATTGAAAATCACAAAATCAAATGCAAATTAATTTAACCAAGAAAATTAATTTATTGGACTGTGTAATTGATAAAATCAGAGGCAGGCCTGACTTACAAAAAAGAATGATCCATGTACTCAAAAATGCATAAGCATCAAGAATCAATTAATTTCATGGCACTTTTATCACCTTTATCCCACCCTTCACTGCTATGGTCTGCTTGAGAAGGAGCCCAATTTCTAGTTCCCTCACTTGGACCAGAAAAAGCAGAGTGGAAATTGCTTGAAATGTTTTGACCTGATTATGGGCTATGCAGGCTTTTCTCACCTGACTTTGAGGTCAGACAGAAATAGTAGCATAATTTGTATTTCAGTCTGAAAGTCACAAAAGGCAGTTGCAGACATAGGCATAAGGGATGGGAGATGGAAACTGTATATCTACATATGCCTGTGGCAAGAGATTATAGAGACAGAAATGCCTAAAATCTCTAGAAGAAACTGGGATATGAGATTTAGGGATATAAATTATGGTCAGTGAAAATTGGGGCTAAACACACATGCAGAGACACAGAGGGGACACAAAGCCATAAAATGTTTGAGATGAATTTAAGCCTTAACCCTGGACTGATCTCAAGGATCAGGAGCCTATTAATTGGCAAAGATCTTTCACAGCAATCTGCAAAGATGGAGAATGTGGCTCTGTTTTTTAAATGCCCAACTTTCAACAAAAGATTCATGACATACAAAGAACCAGAGAAACACAGCACATTTAAAGGAACAAAATAAATCTTCAGAAACAGTCACTGAAGGAAGTACACACATTGTTCTTACTAAATAAAGACTTGAAAACCTCTTTTTTCTCAAAGAATTAAAGAAAAAAATGAACAAAGAACTAAAAAATCATGGAAGTTGTATATGAACAAAATGAGAATCTAGAGATAGAAATTGTAAAATAGAACCAAAGGAAATCTGGAGTTAAAAACTATAGTGACTATTTGAAAAATTCACTAGAGCAGATTCTAACAGGCAAAAATATCAGTAAATATGAAGACATGTCATTTGAAATTATTGAGTCTGAGAAGCAGGAAAAAAGTAAAGTAAAGTGGGCAGAGTATATAAGGAACCTATGGAAAACTATGAAATCAACCAATACAAGCATTTAGAGAATCTCAGAAGGATAAGGGAATGAAAGAAAAGATCAGAGAAGTTATTTGAAGAAACAATGGATGAAAACTTCTCAAATTTGAGCAAATATATGGGTATACAAGTAGCAGACAAGCAATGAAGTAGGATGGATACACACGTGGAGACATAATCGAACTGTTGAAATCCAAATACAAAGCAAGAATCTTGAAACTATCAAGGTTTACATCAATAAGGAACACACTTTTGTCCACTTATTTTCCTGTGAAATGTGAAAAAATTTATTTCATTCTTGGATTCTATAAATGTCATGACTGTATATTATTGCAGAGTTGGGGTTTGCAGAAGGGCCCAAATGGATAGCCCTAGAGGAACACTGAAGACATTTATAGAGGTCACCTACTCAAAGAAAATTTCTTCTAAGTATTTATTTTAAAAGTATTATTTCCCTACAAACTCTATGGTCTCTTCCCTTTCCATTATTCTCCTCTTCTCTCACTCTGTATCTATCACTCTCTCTGTGACTTCAGTTTTTATTTTCTGATGCTAATTCTCTCTTTCATTAGTATTGCTTTTCTCACCATATTCTGTAAGTTTTTCAATTTCATTTATCAGATCACAGTGTTGTCTAATTACTAGTCTATCCATTTGTTGTCTAATTATAAGCCTTTCCCTTCTCCAGGGGATCTTCTCAACCCAGGGATTAAACCAAGGTCTCCTACATTGAAGGTGGATTCTTTACCAGCTGAGTCACAAGGGAAGCCCAAGAATATTGGAGTGGGTAGCCTATCCCTTCTCCAGCGGATCTTCTCAACCCAGGAACTGTATTGGGGTCTCCTGCATTGCAGGTGGATTCTTTACCAGCTGAGCTATCAGGGAAGCCCTCATCTATCCATTTAATGAATCTTAATTCTTGAAAGTTTAGCATTCAAATATTCAACTCTACGAGTTACTATATATATTATCTTCTATTTCTTTAGGGATGTATCAGGTACTTGAGTCTCTCTGAGATTAATGATCTAATTATTAGTTTTCTAAGGTTTTCCTATTTTGTGCCCCAACTCTGTTCTCGTGGAGTGCATGATATCCAGTTGGTGTGCTTCCCAGACTTTATCAGGACTCCACTGTTATTCAGCACAGTTCACTGCAGATCCTTGTTTTCATAGTGTTCAACTGTGGTACCATGCTACTAGAAAACTACTAGAGCTCATTAATGAATTTGGCAAAGTTGCAGGATACAAAATCAATACACTGAAATCTTGCACTTCTATATACTAACAATGAAAGACTGGAAAGAGAAATTTAAAGGAAAAATTCCATTTACATAGCATCAAAAAGAATAAAATAACCTACCTAAATAGACAAAAGACACACACTCTGAAAAATTTAAGACACTGATGAAACAAAATGAAGACGACACAAGCAGATGGAAAGTTACACTATGTTCTTGAATTGGTAGAATCAATATTGTCAAAATGACTTACTACTCAAGGCACTCTACAAATTCAATGTAATCCCAGTGATATATGTATGTATATAACAGAATCACTTTGGTGTACACCTGCAAATCACACAACATTGATAAGCAGCTATACTCCAGTATAAAATTTAAAAATAATTAAAAAAGAAACACTTTCTGGATTTTCTGTGATATTATGAACTTATTATTTTATGTTTTTGTAATGCTGGTGGGATTATGGAATATAAGAGAAGTAAATGCTATCCCCAGTCAATCATTTTGTATTAAAAGTATCATTGTTTTATTAAAACTATCACTACTTTCTCTGACCTCAGTCTGAATCTCCAAAAATGCAAGGAAATCTCTTATTATTCATCATTCCTTGACTGTTCTGACTCGTTAAAAATATATACTTCTTATGATCAATTTATCTAAGAGAAATAAAATATAGGCTTGACAGATTACACAAGAATGTTTATTTTTTAAAAAAGTGTAAGTTGCTCAGTTGTGTCCAACTCTTCGCGACCCCATGGACTATACAGTCCGTGGAATTCTCCAGGATGGTATACTGGAGTGGGTAGCCTTTCCCTTCTCCAGGGGATCTACTTTCTCTAACCTAGGTCTGAATCTCCAAAAATGCAAGGAAGATCCCTTATTATTCAGCATTCCTTGACTGTTCTGACTCAAGTTAAAAACATATATTCCTTATGATCAATTTATCTAAGAGAAATGAAATATAGCCTTGAAAGATTACACAAGAATGTTTATAATAACCTTTTAATAACAATAAAAATAAAATGAGAAACAACCCAAATGCACATTTATGAGGAGGGAAAATAAAATTTGGTTTTTCATTGTGGTATTATTCATGCAGCACAGTAATACTCATGAAAAAAAAGCAGATAAGATGAAGTAAGTATATTCCACCATAGTCCATTGCTAATCATAACTAAAAACCCTGGAAATAAGTATAAACCAACTCTCAAAAGACTAAAAGCTGGAGAAAGAGGTTAGAATGGCTAAGAACTTTAATACTTCAAGAGAAGACTAGGTAGCAAGTTTCAGGTACTTTGAATTTATATTTCTTATATGTGCTGGCTTGGGAAATTGAGCAGTCTGCAACTTGAAAATGCCAGTGACACAGATACACACATGTGCACACATGTGTCCATGTTCACACATGCATGGGGACACACACACATAATACGTGGTCCCTACTTGAAATAAGGAAGAGGATGGCCCCTTTGGGCTACACCATCCCTACTCCAGATGAACAGCATAAAAGACACTGTGCTCCTCATCTTCCCCACTAGGTGCTATAGGGTAAAGCACTGTAGAATTCATAAACTCTTCACCATTGTGAGCACAAGCAGTTTTCTTTCCACTCCTCACTTGAGTCTGTGGAGACTGAGAGATAAAGACCTGTCATTCATCCCCACCATGCATGAAGTAAAGAACACAAAATGTTGGCTTTCCAACTCTTCCACCTAAAGAGAAGATAAAGTAAGAAATACATTACATCTATGTATTAAGTCCCAGGCACACAACCAAAATGGTGCATAATGAAAACAACCAGAATTAACAGAGAAGGTTTTAAGAGTAAACTAGAATATGGAAAATGTAACTATAAATGGCCTTGGGTAGTACCAAGTAGGACAAGCTAGAATAGTGCTGAATACAATTTGAAAATAAAATTAACATTCAAATTACATCCCACAAATGTGAACCAGAATGGGCATCTGGAAATGAATGGATTTATTTGTTTTTGCTGAAACAATAGATTTAAATAAGTACAGAAATCTCATAATTTCATACTCAAATTGTCTAGAATACAATCTGAAAATACTAATTATATCAAAAACAGTGAAATCAAAATTCAAATGAGAAAAGACAATCAAAAGACATAAATACCAAGAAAACACATGTGGTGAACTTCTTTAACAAAGATTTTAAAGCAGGGATTTAAAGTGCTTGTTAAACATATGGGAAAACAGGAAGTCTTGGTAAATAGACAATATAAAAGAACTAAATGAAAATTTTTGAAATAAAAGCTGCAGTAATTAGAATAAAACATTCAATCAATGGGTTCAAGAATGAAATAGAGATGACAGACGAAAAGAATAAGTGGATTTGAAGATAGAAGAATAGAAAATTTCAAATCTGAACAGAAAAGAAAAAAAATCAATTGTAAAAATAAGAACAGATCCTCAGAGACCTGTGAGATATAACAAGAGAGCTAATATTTATGTTATAGAAGTTCCAGAATGGGAGAAATAAAGTGTGGTGTGGCAAAAAATTTTGAAAACATAGTGGATAAAAAATTCCCAATATTGGTGAAAATGTAAACTTACAGACTTAAGAAACTAAGAAATCCTCCCTGAAATATACACCCCCAAAATCCACATAACCTTCCCTCGTAGCTTAGACAGTAAAGAATCTTCCTGTGATGCAGGAGGCCCAGGTTCAGTCCCTAGTTCAGGAAGATTCTCTGGAGAAGGGAATGGCTTACCACTCCAATATTTTCACCTGGAGAATTCCATGGAAAGAGGAGCCTGGCAGGCTACAGACTATGTGGTTGCAAAGAGTTAGACATGACTGAGTGACTAACAAAATCCATATGCAAACACATCATGATCAAATTCCTGAGATTTTTAAAAAATAGAACAAAAACATTAAAAAAAACCTCAAGAGCAGTCAAAAAGACATGGAGCATTGCTACAGAGGAAAAACTATTCAGATGGCAACAGATTTTTCATCAGAAATCACGGAGGTTAAAAGGAAATGGCACAAACTTTATCACATGATGAAAGAAGACTGTCAACCCAGAATTCTATATCTACAAAATATATTGCTCAGGAATCAAAATGAGAAAGACATTCTTGGATGAAGGAAAACTAGGACTCCTCATTGCTATCAGATACTCTAAAAGAAGAGCTTATGGTTGCCCGGGGTGGGAGGGGATGGATATTTAGGGAGTTTGGGATGAACACGTACACACTGCTATATTTAAAATGGATAACCAACAAGGATCTACTATACAGCACATGGACCTCTGCTCAGTGTTACGTGGTAGCCTGGATGGGAGGGGAGTTTGGAGGAGAATCAGTCCATGCAGTCACTTAGTCATCTCTGACTTTTTGCGACCCCATGGACTGCAGCATGCCAGGCCTCCCTGTCTATCACCAATTTTTGGAGCTTGCTCAAACTCATGTCCATCAAGTTGGTGATGCCATCCAACCATCTCATCCTATGTATGCCCCCTTCTCCTCCTGCCTTCAATCTCTTCCAGCATCAGGGTCTTTTCTAGTTCTTCATATTGGTTGGCCAAAGTATTGGAGCTTCGGCTTCAGCATCAGTCCTTCCAATGAATATTCAAGACTGATTTCCTTTTGGATTGACTGGTCTGATTTCCTTGCAGTTCAAGAGATTCTCAAGAGCCTTCTCCAACACCACAGTTCAAAGCATCAGTTCTTCAGTGCTCAGCTATCCTTATGGTCCAACTCTCGTATCCATACACGACTACTGGAGGAGAATGGATATATGTATATGTATGGCTGAGTCCCTTTGCTGTTCACCTGAAATTCTCACATATTGTTAATTGCCTATACCCAAATACAAAATAAAAAAGATTTTAAAAAATAAATAAAATAAAAATGGGAAATTTATTTTAAAAAAGAATTGCTAAAGGAAGTTATTTAAACAGAAGGAAATGACAACAGAAGGAAACATGGAACATCATGAACTAAGAAAAGGTAAATGTCTTATTTATTATAACATACTATTCTTCTCTGAAGTTTTTAAAAATTTTTTGATGGTTGAATAAAAAATAACTCTTCTGATGTAGATCTCAATGTTTATAGTAGATATAAATGATGTAAAACAATTATATCATAAAAGGGAGAGGTGTAAATAAAGGAATTAAGAACTTGAACTTGTAAGGGTTCTACAATTCATGTGGTAAACTGTTGACATTGGTGAACTATGATAAGTTAAATATGTAGACTATAATTCCCAGAATATTCACTAACACTATACAACTCTGATCAGGATCCCAAGAAAATTTTTTCTTTAGATAAAAAGAGATATTTAAAAATCTTACACATACAGGGAATGAACTACATTAGATAAGACAATTTTGAAAAAGAATAATAAAGTTAGAGGAATCCATACTACCTAATCTAAAGATATAATGAATATTTATGGATATAATGATAAGTATAGTGTGGAATTAGCATAAAGATAAACAGATTAATTAAACAAAAGAGAAAGGGCAGAAACAGATTCACACAAGTTTAGCCAACTAATTTTTGGCAAACATGAAAAAATAATTCAAAAGAGAATTGACAGTTATTTCAGCTCACTATGTTAAAACAGACCAAATTGAACCTTACACTATATAGAATACAAATATAAAATCAAATGAATCATAGATGAAAATGCAAAGCACAAGTATAATAATTTTAGAAAATAGTATCTGAAAAACTTAACTGATCTAGGACTAATGGGAGAGTTCTAAGATTTGACACAAAATCAAGATCCATTAAAGAAAAAGTTGATAAATTGAATTTCATAAAACTAAAAATGTTCAGTTCTGTGAAAAACATTTAACAGAAGAATAAGGTAAGCCACATACTGGGAGAAAATATTTGCAAATGACATATTTAAGAAATTAAGCATCTATAAAAATATGCAAAGACTATTCTAAATTCAATAGTAAAACAAAAACAGAAAAGTTAGAAAATGGGCAAACAGTTCACCAAAGAAGCTACAGAGGTGGTGAAAAGCACTGAAAATATCTTCAACATGCTAAGTCAATAGCCAAATTCAGGTTAAAGCAGAATAACTAAAAAATTTTAAATGCTGGTGCCCATTATGCTACTGGAGAACAGTGGAGAAATAAGAACAAAGAGATGGAGCCAAAGTGAAAACAATGCCCAGCTGGGGATGTGACTGGTGATGGAAGCAAAGTCCAATGCTATAAAGAACAATATTGCATAGGAACTTGGGATGTTAGGTCCATGAATCAAGGTAAATTGGAAATTGTCAAACAGGAGATAGCAAGAGTGAACATCGATATTTTAAGAATCAGTGAAGTAAAATGGATTGGAATGGGCGAATTTAATTCAGATGACCATTATATCTACTACTGTGGGCAAGAATCCTTTAGAAAAATGAAGAAGCCCTCATAGTCAAGAAGAGTACAAAATGCAGTAGTTGGGTGCAATCTCAAAAATGATAGAATGATCTCTGTTCATTTCCAAGGCAAACTATTCATTATCACAGCAATCCAAGTCTATGCCCCAACCACTAAGGCCTAGGAAGCTGAATTGAATGCCTCTATGATGACCTACAAGACCTTCTAGAAATAACACCAAAAAAGTGCCCTTTTCATCACAGGAGACTGCTATGCAAGTAGAGGAAGTTAAGAGATACCTGGAGTAACAGGCAAGTTTGGCCTTGGAGTACAAAATGAAGCAGGGCAAAGGCTAACTGAGTTTTGCCAAGAGAACACACTGGTCATAGCAAACACCTTCTTCCAACAACACAAGAGAAGACTCTACACATGGACATCACCAGGTGGTCAATACCGAAATCAGAGTGATTATATTCTTTGCAGCCAAAGATGGAGAAGCTCTATACAGTCAGCAAAAACAAGACTGGGAGCTGACTGTGGCCCAGATCATGAACTCCTTATTGCCAAACTCAGGCTTAAATTGAAGAAAGTAGGGAAGACCACTAGACCATTCAGGTATGACCTAAATCAAATCCTTTACAGTTATACAGTGGAAGTGACAAATAGATTCCAGGCATTAGATCTGATAGAGTCCCTGGAGAACTGTGGACAGAGGTTTCATGACATTGTAAAGGCCAAGACCAAGATGATTCCCAGAAACACAAATGCAAAAACGCAAAATGGTTGTCTGAAGACTTACAAATAACTAAGAAAAGAAGACAAGCTAAAGGCAAAGGAGAAAAGGAAAGATACACCCATCTGAATGCAGAGTTTCAAAGAATAGCAAGGAGAGATAAGAGAGGCTTCCTCAGTGATCAATGCAAAGAAATAGAGGAAAACAATAGAATGGGAAAGACCAGAGATCTCTTCAAGAAAATTAGCGATACCAAGGTAAATTTTCATGCAAAGAAGGACAGAAGCGGTATGGACCTAACAGAAGCAGAAGATATTAAGAAAGGGTGGTAAAAAATACACAGAAGAACTGTACAAAAAGTTCTGAATGACCCAGATAACCACAAGGGTGTAATCACTCACCTAGAGCCAGATCCTGGAGGGCGAAGTCAAGTGGGCCTTAGAAAGCATCACTACAAACAAAGCTAGTAGAGGTGATAGGATTCCAGCTAAGCTATGTCAAGTCCTAAAAGATGATGCTGTGAAAGTGATGCACTCAACATGCCAGCAAATTGGGAAAACTCAGCAGTGGCCAAAGGACTGGAAAAGTCAGCTTTCATTGCAACCCTAAAGAAAGGCAATGAAAGAAAGTTCAAAATACCACACAATTGCACTCATCTCATATGCTGGCAAAGTAATGCTCAAAATTCTCCAAGCCAGGCTTCAACAGTACATGAACCGTGAAATATCAGATGTACAGGCTGGAGTTAGAAAAGGCAGAGGAAGCAGAGCTCAAATTGCCAACATCTTTTGGATCATCAAAAAAGCAAGAGAGTTCCAGAAAAACATCTACTTCTGCTTTATTGACTATGCCAAAGCCCTTGACTGTGTGGATCACAATAAAGTGTGGGAAATTCTTAAAGAGATGGAAATTCTTAAAGAGAGGGGACACCCTACCTGCCTCCTGAGAAATCTGTATGCATGTCAAGAATCAACAGTTAGAACTGGACATAGAACAACTGACTGGTTCCAAATTGGGAAAGGAGTATGTCAAGGGTGGATTCTGACACCCTGCTTATTTAACTTATATGCAGTGTACATTATGTGAAATGCCAGGCTGGATGAAGCACAAGCTGGAATCAAGATTGGTGGGAGAAATATTAATAACCTCAGATATGCAGATGACACCACCCTTATGGCAGAAAGCAAAGAAGAACTAAAGAGCCTTTTGATGAAAGTGAAAGAGGAGAGTGAATAAGTTGGCTTAAAACTCAACATTCAGAAAACTCAGATCATGGCATCCAGTTCCAGCACTTCATGGTAAATAGATAATGGAAACAGTGAGAGACTATATTTTTGGGCTCCAAAATCACTGCAGATGAAGACTGCAGCCATGAAATTGAAAGACGCTTGCTCATTTGAGGAAAATCTATGACAAACCTAAGCAGTATGTTAAAAAGCAGAGACATTACTTTGCCAACAAAGGTCTTTCTAGTCAAAACTATGGTTTTTCCAGTAGTCAATTAAGGATGTGAGAGTTGGACCAGAAAAAAAGCTAAGCACCAAAGGATTGATGATTTTGAACTGTGGTATTGGAGAAGACTCTTGAGAGTCCCTTAGACTGCAAGGAGATCAAACCAGTCAATCTTCAATGAAATCTGTCCTGAATATTCTTTGGAAGGACTGATGCCGAATGAAGAACAGACTCATTGGAAAAGACCCTAATGCTGGGAAAGGTTGATGGAAGCAGGAGAAGAGTACAGCAGAGGATGAGATGGCATCACTGGCTCGATGGACATGAGCTTGAGCAAGCTCTGGGTGTTGGTGATGGACGGCTGGTGTGCTGCAGTTCATGGGGTCACAAACAGTCAGACACAATTGAGTGAACTTAACTGAACTGAAGATGGGGAAAAATTGAAACAGTGACAGAATTTATTTTCTTGGGCTCCAAAATCACTGTGGACGGTGACTGCAGCCATGATATTAGGTACTTGCTCCTTGAAAGAAAAGTCATACAAACCTTGACAGTGTATTAAAAAGCAGAGTTATTACTTTTCTGACAAAGGTTCATATAATCAAAGTTATGGTTTTTCCAATAGTCATGTACAGATGTGAGAGTTGGGCCAAAGAAAAGGCTGAGTGTCAGTGAATTGATGCTTTAAACTGTGGTGTTGGAGAAGATTCTTAGACTCCCTTGGACTTCAAGGAGAACAAACTAGTCAATCCTAAAGGAAATCAACACTGAATATTCATTGGAAGGACTGATGCTGAAGCTCCTATATTTTGGCCACCTGATGTGAAGAGTCAACTCATTGGAAAAGACCCTGATGCTGGGAAAGATTGAAGGTAAGAGGAGAAAGGAATGACAGAGGATGAGATGGTTGGATGGCATCACTGACTTAATGGATGAAATTGGTTTGAATGAAAAAGACAGTTCAACAAGTTTACATCTTCTATGGTTCTATTTACATAACATTTTTGAATTAGAAAATCAACTATGGAGAACACATTAGTGGTTGTGATTCATTAGATTTGAGTAGTATTCAGTTGCTGAACAACAAGTCATGTTTGACTCTTTGTGACCCAGTGGACTGCAGTATGCTAGGCTTCCCTGTCCTTCACTGTCTTCCCGAGTTTGATTAAACTCATGTCCATTGAGTTGTTGATGCCATCCAACTCATCCTCTGTCATCCCCTCTTCTGCCTTCAATCTTTCCCAGCATCAGGGTCTTTTCCAAGAAGTCAGTTCTTTGCATCAGGTGACCAAAATATTGGAGCTTCAGCTTCAGCATCAATCTTTCCAATGCATATTCAGAGTTGATTTCCTTTAGGATTGACTACTTTGATCTTATTGCTGTCCAATGGATTCTCAAGTGTCTTCTCCAGCACCACAGTTTGAAAGTATCCATTCTTTGGTTCTCAGCCTTCTTTATGGTCCATCTCTCACATCCATATATGACTACTGGTAAAACCATAGCTTTGACTATATGGGCCTTTGTCAGAAAAGTAATGTCTCTGCTTTTTAATACACTGTCTAGGTTTTCCATAGTTTTTCTTCCAAGGAGCAAGCATCTTGTAATTTCATGGCTGCAGTTGTTGTCCACAGTGATTTTTGGAGCCCAAGAAAATAAAGTCTGTCACTGTTTTCATTTTTCCTCCATCTATTTGCCATGAAGTGATGGGACCGGGCACCATGATTTTCTTTTTTTGAATGTTGAGTTTCAAACCAGTTTTTTTCTCTCTCCTCTTTCACCTTCATCAATAGGTTCTTTAGTTTCTCTTCACTTTCTGTCATAAAAGGTTGTTGATGTTTCTTGCAGCAATCTTGATTTCAGCTTGTGACTCATCCAGTCTGGCATTTCACATAGTGTGTTCTGCATATAAGTTAAATAAGCAGGGTGACAGTATACAGCCTTGATGTACTCCTTTCCCAATTTTGAACCAGTTAGTTCTTCCACGTCTGGTTCTAACCTTTGCTTCTTGTCCTGCATACATGTTTCTCAGAAGGCAGGTAAGGTGGTCTGGTGTTCCCACGTCTTTAAGAATCTTCCACAGTTGTCATCCACACAGTCAAAGGCTTTAGTGTAGTCAATAAAGCAGAGGTAGATGTGTTTCTGGAATTCTTTTGCTTTTTCTATGATCCAGTGAATTTGGCAATTTGATCTCTGGTTCCTCTGGCTTTCCTAAATCCAGCTTGTATATATGGAAGTTCTCACTTCAAGTGCTGTTGAAGCATAACTTGAAGGATTTTTATTATTACCTTGTTACCATGTGAAATGAACACAATTATATGGCAGTTTGAACATGCTTTGGCATTGCCCTTCATTTATATATATATTTATACATATATAACTTCTGCATCATGATTAGTAAAGGTTAAATAAACTTAGCAACATGATAAATTTCCATAGATACATGCAGTACATATAAAACTGGTAATATCCAAATAAAGCTTGAAGTTTAATTAATATTTTATATTTATGTTAATTTCTTTACTCTGGTGATATTATATTAGGAGACATTGGGTAAAGGGTATACAATTTTTTTTCTATACTATATCTGAAGTTTCATGAAGGCAAAATTACTTATAAAGTAAAAAGAACTTTAACTAGAAAAACTACTTATACAAGCAATAACATGGAAGAAATTTTAGCTGTTAAAGTCACCAGATACAAACACACACATGCACATACATTTACCTGTACATGTACATACAACTGTATACTCTATGGTTCCATTTTTCTGAAATCCAAGAAAAAACAAAAGAAATCTGTGGTAGCAGAGTGTCTTTGTGAGGAGCTTTGTTAATTCTTCCCCAAAAAAGCAATGATGAACGTGAGAATGTTTTCAAAAATTGTGATTTTAAGTAACAAAATGTTGGCTGAAGGACGCAAAGCAATGAGAATATCTTATTTAATAAAAGCTATTGGGCTAGACATAAATAATGCCAACCTGTGTCATTTTAGCCAGGTGCTGTTTCAGCCACCCCCAGATCCACGCATTAGACCCACACCCGGAAGGGTAGGGTGTTTCATGTATACTGGCAGTTCCTTTGCACAACCACACAGGGCTGTTTTACTTGGTGCATAGCATGGAAGAATCCCATGAAGATACCAAAATCCCATGGGAAAAATTGAGGGGCATTGGCAACACAATAGAAATTTTAGTAGCAAATAAAAGGCTAACAATGATATCAGTTGTTAATATTAATTAGTGATGTTAGTTGAGGAAAATTACCGACCAACCAGAAATCAAACACATAGATCCATCCAAACCTTGCATGCACTCAGAAGAGGTTGTTGAGGCCTTCTGTGGCTCAGATGGTAAAAAATCTGCCTGCAATGCACGAGACCCAGGTTCCATCCCTGGGTTATGAGAATCCCCTGGAGAAGAGAATGGCTACCCACTCCAGTATTCATGCACAGAGAATTCCATGGACAGAGAAGCCTGGTGGGCTACAGTCCACGGGGTCCCAAAGAGTCAGACATGACTGAGCTGCTAACATCTTCTGGACCCAATAGCATCTGACTGAACATAGGTCAAACATGTTAGGTTTCTCAGTTTTAAAATTTTACAGCAAAGTGTGGAAGCATAACTCACTCAAAGGTTTTAAACACAACGTCTGAATAATCAATTGTCCCCACTCAGTTACTGATCCATTGAAAACATTTTGGAGTCAGACATAATTTTTTTTTTTTTAAAGAAAAACATCAGACACCTTTTCTGTGAGGCTAACAGATGCTACAGAATTAGTCCAGGTAAGTCAATAAACAAAAATCTGCAACAATAAGTACTGCTGCATGAGACTATAGATTGCTATAATATTATGTAAATGTCCAGTTTCAACAAAAATTATGAGACATACTGAAACAGGAAAGTATGACTCATAAAAAGGAAAGATCAACAATAGAAATTCTCATTGAGGGGGTACAGATGTTTAAGCAGCAGACAAAGGCTACAAATGATATTATAAATATGTTCAAAGAACTAATGGAAAATTTTTTAAAGAATCAAAGTATAATGATAATTAACCAATTACAGACAATGAATACATAATGAATTTTAATACTTGAAATGACAATAAATGAAAAAATTCTCTAGAGGGACTCTAGAGTGATTTGAATTGGCAGAGGAAAGAACTAGTGAACTTAAAGAAAGATCAATAAATACTACTTACTCTAGAAACACTAGAAAAAAAATAATGAAGAAAAATAAGATCCTAACAGACCTGTGGGACATCATTTAGCACTCCAACATACATGTACTCGTAGTGCCAGGAGAGAGGAGAGAAAAAGGAATAGGAAATCTATTTGGAAAAATAACTGTGAAAACTTCCAAATTTTGATACATAAAATCTGCATGTCCAATAACCTCAACAAACTCCAAGTAGAGTAAACACAAAGAGATCCATACCCACAAACATGATAGTCAAATTCTTAAAACTCAAAGACAGCAATAATTTTTAGTGACAGAAATCATAAGGCTATTGCTTTAGCATTGTGAGGAATTTGAATGTAAATTTGTTTTAAAATGCAAGCTTTATTATTCAGATAGATAACACTAACAGAAAAGGAGTCAACTGACCTTTAAAAGATAGTTCCCAAGAAGAGGGGGTATGCCATACCACAAGGGGGCCACAAAGAAGCACCAGAGTTAATCAGAAAGCAGGGGAAAAGGGGGGATCTGTGAGCAAGAGTCTTTATTGTGTTTTTCATAGAAAGGAATGGATGAAACCGAGTAAGCAATAAAGTAAGCTAAAGTAACTTTAGCTCAGTTCAGTTAGTTGCTCAGTCATGTCTGACTCTTTGTGGCCCTATGGACTGCAGCACGCCAGGCCTCCCTGTCCATCACCAACTCACAGAGCTTGCCCAAACTCATGTCCATTGAGTCAGTGATGCCATCCAACCATCTCATTCTCTGTCATTCTCTTCTTCTCCTGCCTTCCATCTATCCCAGCATCAGAGTCTTTACCAATAAGTCAGCTTTTCATTTAGCAACAGTCTTTCCAATGAAAATTCAGGACTGATTCCCTTTAGGATGGGTTGGTTGGATCTCCTTGCAGTCCAAGGGACTCTCAAGAGTCTTCTCCAACACCACAGTTCAAAAGCATCAATTCTTTGGTGCTCAGCTTTCTTTATATTCCAACTCTCTCATCCATAATTGACTACTGGGAAAACCATAGCTTTGACTAGATGGACCTTTGTTGGCAAAGTATTGTCTCTGCTTTCTAATACGCTCTCTAGTTTGGTCATAGCTTATCTTTCAAGGAGCAAGTGTCTTTTGATTTCATGGCTGCAGTCCCCATCCGCAGTTATGGAGCCCCCAAAAATAGTCTCTCACTGTTTCCATTGTTTCCCCATCTATTTGCCATGAAATGATGGGACTGTATGCCATGATATTAGTTTTTTGAATGTTGAGTTTTAAGCCAACTTTTTCACTCTCCTCAAGAGGCTCTTTAGTTCTTCGCTTTCTGCCATAAGGGTGGTATCATCTGCATATCTGAGGTTATAGATATTTCTCCAAGCAATCTTGATTCCAGTGTGTGCCTCATCCAACCTGGTATGTTGCATGATGTACTCTGAATTTAAGTTAAATAAACAGGGTGACAATATACAGCCTTGATGTACTCCTTTCCAAATTTGGAACCAGCCTTTTCTTCCATGTCCAGTTCTAACTGTTGCTTCTTGACCTGCATACAGATTTCTCAGGAGGCAGGTAAGGTGCTCTGGTATTCCCATTTCTTGAAGAATTTTCCATAGTTTGTTGTGATCCACACAGTCAAAGGCTTTGGCATAGTCAATAAAGCAGAAGTAGATGTTTTTCTGGAACTCTCTTGCTTTTCCTATTATCCATCAGATGTTGGCAATTTGATCTCTTCTTCCTCTGTCTTTTCTAAATCCAGCTTGAACATCTGGAAGTTCTCAGTTCATGTAGTATTGAAGCCTGGCTTGGAGAATTTTGAGCATTACTTTGCTAGCATATGAGATGAGTGCAATTGTGCAGTAATATGAACATTCTTTGGCATTGCCTTTCTTTGGGATTGGAATGAAAACTGACTTTTCCAGTCCTGTGGCCACTGCTGAGTTTTCCCAATTTGCTGGCATATCAAGTGCTTCACTTTAACAGCATCATCTTTTAGGATTTGAAATAGCTCAACTGGAATTCCATCACCTCCACTAGCTTTTGTTCATAGTGATGCATCCTATGGCCCATCTGATTTAGTTCTTCAGATTCTATGTGTTTTAGAACTGGATGAATGGGACTATTTAGAATCATAAGGAGCACACACATGCACATGAACATATTCATACATGCATAGGGACACAAAGAAAACACTTCTCCTAATACAAACATAGTGGTTTGCTCTTTCTGCAGAAGGCATTCAGAGAAGGTCTACTTCATCCAGTTCCTTTCTTTTCAGCCCATAATCCACTCTCCAATCTGTTCACAATTAACTTAGCTTTCTTTACACACCAACTCCAGAAAATAAAGGATCTGACCACATTTTTTTCCAATGAGATAAACTCTTTTTCTAAAATAAGTTGAATTGCTGCCATAGCTTAAATGTTAGTACTCTGATCATTTACAATGATTGAAATAAATCAATAGTCAAGTCACTAGACAAATAAACTACAGGCTCAGAACATGGATCAGAATAACTACACTTGAGCTTTAAACATGCAGTACATATTAGGCGACTTAACTAACTGCAAAACAATGATGTTTCAAGATACACACCTGACTCATACACTTATAGTAAAATGTTCTCATCTATCCCAAGTAAGGTTTATCTCACTAGCAAGAAGTTCTCTCACTGGGTAGCTTTATTCTTGCTGAGGACCCAACTATAAATTAATTACCATTGGTCACTTCCAAAAGGTATTAAAGTCCTCATTATCTAACAGAGGATCTAGGAAAACTAGTCAAGTCCAACCACACTATATTTGGGCCTCCTGTAGCCCAGAGGCAGAACTAAGAAGAATGTCGGATGCTTTGGGGAAGTCTGGGAAGCAATAGACCATCAGTTGTGTGAAATGAAGTTAGAAGAATGCCATATAATCTTCCTACCTCATAACTTTTTCCTGAGGCTTGTGCTGATACCACAGACATAACAGTCCCTTTTTTTTTGAGGAAAGATATCACGCATGGCATAAGAGTTTACCACTTAGCAACTATTTGGGGACAATTTACTCAATCATCTGTAAAGTTAAAGGGTACACTAAATGGTTTCCAAAGCCCGTCTCCTAACTACTTACATCTGTCAAGACTGTTTAAATTAATTGATGTTGAAATTCTCCACATCTTGTTCTAGTACAAACATCTCCAAAAGGTATTTTGAAATGAATAGAGGCCAACTAAAATTTGGCTACATGAGACATACAAAACCAATACTAGATATTATTTCAAAAATCCCGTTGGTCACAAAGAGCCATGTGCCCTGAGGCACTGTCACTGACGTGCCACATGGACGGTGTTCGCCATTTGGCCCTCACAGCTCCAGTTTGTGCTCCATAGCACCTCTTACAAGCCTTCCTCCAACTGCAAGTGACAGGATCTTAGCCAGCGATGAATGGACTTGAAGGATAAACTCCTAGCTTCCTTATCCCCAGCCAAGACAACCTGAGGTGTGTTACACCCTAGGCACCACAGTGGCTCTACACACAACTTTGATTGGCTGCCTGACTTCTGTACCCCTGCCAATATTTCCCTCCTTCCTTTGTACATCTCCCTCCAAATCCTCTAATGTACCATTTGTTACAGGCTTTGCTGCTGAGCAAACCCACCTAAAAGAGGAGAGTGAAAAAGCTAGCTTGAAACTCAACATTTAAAAAATAACTAATATCATGGCATCCAGTACCATCACTTCATTGCAAATAGAAGTGGGAAAATTGGAAGCAGTGACAGATTTTATTTTCTTAAGCTCTGAAATCACTATGGACTGCAGCCTTGAAATCAAAAGACAGTTGCTCCTTGGAAGGAAAGCTATGACAAACCTGGGCAGCATATTTTAAAAGCAGAGATATCAGTTTGTGGACAAAGGTCCATGTAGTCAAAGCTATGGTTTTTCCAATAGTCATGTACAGATGTGAGTGAAGTGAAAAAGTGAAAATGTTGGTTGCTCAGTTGTGTTCAACTCTTTGCAACACCATGATCTGTAGCCCACCTGGCTCCGGTGTCCATAGAATTCTCCAAACAAGGGTACTGAAGTAGGTATCCATTATCTTTGTAACAGGATCTTCCTGACCCAGGTATCGAACCTGAGTCTCCCGCATTGCAGGCAGATTCCTTACTGTTTGAGCCATGAGCTCTGCAGAATTGATGCTTTTGAATTGTGTTGCTGGAGGAGACTTCTGAGAGTCCCTTGGACAGCAAGGAGATCAAATCAGTCAATCCTAAAGGAAATCAACCCTGAATATTGATTGGAAGCACTGATGCTGAAGTTGAAACTCCAATACTTTGGCCACCTGATGCAAAGATCCAACTCACTGGAAAATACCCTGATGCAGGGAAAGATTGAAGGCAAAAATAGAAGGGGGCAGGAGAGGATGAGATGGTTAGATAGTATCACCAACTCAATGGACATGAGTTTGAGAAAATTCCAGGAGATAATGAAGGATAGGGGAGCCTGGCATGCTGCAGCCCATGGAATCACAAACAGTTGGATACAACTTAACAACTGAGCAACAACAACAAACCCACCCTGAGACAATGGAAGTCCACAGACATACAACCAAGTTGTATGGGTAAAGTATTTGTTTATAAATAAAAGAAGCAAAGTTGGAAATAAGCAAAATATAAGATGGATATCTAAATTTCAAAAGGAAATATATTAATAGAAAATTCTGGGAAACATCAGGTTGAACTCTTTTTGACAAAAATAATTTAAATGTTATCTATGAAATCAAAGAATACAAGAAGCCTTGGTCATCCCATCTGAAATGAAAAAATAAATAACAAAATAAAGAAACATGAAGAATATATTTTATGGTGACACATTAATTTGCATTTGCAGCTTGCCTCCAGCACCTAATCATTGAAAATCATTTAACTTTAACTGTAAAGGGTATTCTTGTGTTGTGATTTGGATTATTAAGTAGCTATCATCAGCATCATTGCCACAAATATATGGTCTGATGAGAATATCTTTTCTCACAAAATATTCTCTATTAGTAGTTTTAGAAAGTGAAACTTGGTGCACTGGCCATAACAGTGAGTTAATACGGGGCAATCACGAACTACGCAGACAGATGAAGGCACGCGGGTCACTTCAAAGCTCAACAGCAGAAACAACTGTGCCAGTTTGTTTTTTCTTTTTCATTACCTTGACTTCCTGATTGAGAAAGAACTTCAGGAGAGCAGTGAGTGTCACAGCTGTGTTGTGCAGAACCACTGGCAAATTGTCAGTGTTGATAAGATTCATGGATTTGCACCCATTTTTTGGCTGCTAGAATAGCAACTAATATCTTTCCAGTAGCTGCTGGTAACACTTCCATGCATGAGAAACCAATGTTTGCTATATTAAATACAGCAGGAAAGTAATGTGCCAGAGTGGTTGCTTCATTTTGCCATTCTTATTTACCTTCCACACAATTAAAATTCAATGTGTGCTTGTGTCATTGAAGAGCAGCCAATGAGGTAAAGATCATTCAACTGCTTTAAACAAGCAGCTAACAAAGCAGGAGATGCCTAGTCCTCCTCTGAGGTGGCCTCCTGAGATTTCAAGGGGAAAAAAACAGGTCCGTGTCATAATGCCTGAAGTCTGCTGGACCAAGTAACATGGGTGGTCCCAGACTTGGCCACTAAGATCTCAAGTGGAGTGGCAGAAACACTTTGCAAAGTAATCTGGAGATTATGCAAACATGTAGGATATTGGCAACTATAGATCGTCTGATGTTGACTGCAAAAAGAAAGCAAGAAAAAACTGCAAACTGCTTTCTCCAGGCTATTGTTTGAGCAGCATAAGTGGCTAGCTGGCCATCTGGTTAGCAAATTTTTCCAGGAGACCTATACATTGCCTTGTTCTCTTTACAGTTTCTCTATATTCTGCTAAGTGCCTAATGTCATTCTTATGGCTCTCAAAATGAAAAGATGATGCAAGATCACCCAGGCAAATACTTTAGTTAACAGATGCAAAAACAGAGGACCTTGAATGATAAGTGACTATTTCACTGTTTAATTCCACTTAAGCAATACACTGGCCATTGACTTCCATTAAAGGCTTCTTTTAAAAGAACGGCTTTGTTTTTCAAGAACTGAAGTTTTAGTTGGTTGAGATGTGCTGAAGTAGTATGCAAACAGCATATAATGGATATCATCAGGTTTCCATGATGGGCCTCACATGCATATCTCAAGAGTAAGAAGGCAGAAGGAACACCCTACCATTGGCCTCCATCTGACTCAAGAACAGGACTGGGGAGACTTTGTCAATACCCACATCTGAAAGGTTTTCTTTTACACCATTACTTCATAACAGGAGGATCTGTGTTTGAGTACTGAAGATATTCCTAGAATCTCATGCAGTTGAATAGCTGAATCATTTTGTGTTGAGGCAGCTGTATACTAGCAGTATCTACATATTTGTTCCACCATCATTCCCAACAGAGCTTAAAGGTCAGCAATTTTCCCAGTTATGCTTCTAATGTTCATTAACTGAAAGGTCCTATAAATGACACCTCGCCGGGGGTATCTCTTTTTGTATTCTTTTCTTAGGGACAGAGAAGAGGGACAAAGTAGGTGGTTAAATAGGTAATCCCACTAGGGGATCACAGTCAAAGGAAAAAGTATGGGAAACTCCTGTAAGTTAGTGATCACTCAAGAAAGCAGGTTTGCTTACCCTTAAAACCAAGCAGGCTAGCTTAGCAACAAAACCATGCAAATGGGCAAAATACAGCTGTGAGCCTATGATAATGCTATTGTAATAGGGTGTGGACCCAATATATGTTAGGATCAGAAGAGCAATGACCCCTGAATGGCTCATTCAACTATTATGCAATCTCACAGTTAGGTGTTTTGCAACAGAGCAGGGAAAAGAGATGAGACTCCATATGTAGAAGCATTTATGCTATTGTATCAAGAGTAAAAGGAGTAGGAAGACTACCACCTTTTGGTGCAGTGTCTGACAGAAAACCCAACTGGCTACCTAGACAAAAGAGCTTAAACAAAATTCAGGAGATAAAACAAAAACCAACTGAGTATCCATCAGAGTTTATAGAAAGGGTTTATCAAGCTTTTAGGCACAACACAGATTCAGACTTTTAGGTCCTGAAAATGTAAGGATGATAAATATGACCTTCATCAGGCAAAGTGCCCCAGAGATTAAACAATTATAGAAATCAGATGGTGTATTTGAAATGAATCCTTCTCAATTAGTAGATGTTGTTTATAAAGTATTCAACAGCAGGGAACAATGACAGAAGCCAGGAAATGGGAAAGGGAAAGCAGCTCTTCTGGTAGTGGCATTGAAAGCGAGTAACCTAAGGAGGGCTTCCCAGGTGGCTCAGTGGTAAAGAATCCGCCCGCCAGTGCAGGAGATGCAAGAGATGTGGGTTTGATCCCCGGGTCGGGAAGATCCCCTAGAGAAGGAAATGGCAACCCAGCTTTCTTGCCTGGAAAATCCCCTGGACAGAGGAGCCTGGTGGGCTACCATCCATGGGGTTGCAAAGAGTTGGACATAACTGAACAACTGACCATGTATGCAATAAAAGTATAAGACAAGCCCCCAAACAAAAAAACAATGTGGAATGAAACCCACATCCTGCCCAGTGAGTTCAACAAGTTAATGATTCCTAGAACATGCTTCTGTATGCATGTCAAAAGTCAAGTCTTAGAAAATGTAAATAATTTATTATTTGGCCTTTGCATACATATTCAAGATCATTTCAAGATGCTGGGCTCCTTCAACTTTGAATTTCATCAGTAGAGACCTTAGGTCACCAAATATTAAGTTTTTCCTTCATGCTGGCTTTATCAGTATCCCTCATTTCTTCTATTCCCTACTGCCTTTCCTCTGCTGCCTGGGAAAAATGCACAACCTAAAAGTTTAGAATAATGTTTTATTCAGTAGACAAACTGAGGATTTAAACCTGGGAGGCGACTTCTCAGATAGTACTGAGGGACTGCTCCGAAGAGGTAAGGGAGGAGTCAAGATTATAGAGGAGTTTTGCAAAAAACCCCCCAAAACAGGTAGTCAGAACAACCAAAGATTAATGTTAATTAAAGAAAAATTGGACATTCAAGTTAATGAGTTTAGCATTTTTCTATGCATGGGAAGATGCAACAGTTTGGACTTACTGAAATAATCCCTTTGATACATAACTGTGGACTTAAAAAGTATTCACAACCTAAAAGTTGAGAGTTCTGTTTCATTTGGTGGGAATTTTTAGGACTTCAAGTCTGGGAGACAGCATCTCAAGCAACCCTGAGAGAAGAGCTCTGAGGAGGTGGAGGTGAGGAGAGGAGCCGGGTTAGATACAGATTTTTCAACAAACGGCAGATAGTCTGACCATCAAAAGGTTATTTGTTAGTTAAAGAAAACCAGATAACCCAAATTGAGGAATTTAGTGCTTTTCTAAGTGTGGGAAGATGCAAGAGTCTGGGCTCACTGAAATGGTTCCTTTGATATGCACCCTCATCTGTCTGGGTCCAGTATCCCGTTTTCACATTCAGAGTTTCCTTTTTTCAGGGCTCACCTTAGGGAGTGGCTGGAGTCTAATGACTGCTAGCTGGCATGTATTCTTTCTTCCTTGAGTTCCCTCAGGGCTCACCAGCTCACATTGGGGTGACTGCAGCTGCTGATGACTGTGACATCCTTGTTTACTGATACAGCAAGAAATATTCCATTTCTCGCATATTTTCCATTTCTCACATTTCTCCTATCCTGTTTTTCTTCCTCCTGAATCCCTTAGGGTACATCATTGGAGCTACTGGCTTGATGGCTGCAACAGCCTCTGTTTACTGAAGTGATAGGTGAACTTCTCATCCACATCTCCCATACCCTTCAAGTCTCCAGTTACTGTGTCTACTACTCAGTCTCCCAGACTCCTAAGCAGACACATGCGTTCCTTCTCCAGGGTTTCTGTTCCTCATTTTAAGTAACTGAGGGGGTAAGGGATAGCTTTAGAGTGTGCCTGAGTTTGACCCCCTATGATGTGGGGTGAGCGATTCTACAATCCTGTGCTTTGGTATCCTATAAAACTGGAGGTGACAACAGAACGGATCCATATGTGCCGTGAGTGGGCAATGAGACACTGGCACGACACGAGGGCAATGGCACCGGGACAGTCCCAGTGACACTATGCCCAAGGCTACTGTTATTGTTATCGATATGCACTGTTTTCCGAGAGACAGTAGGTACCAGGAGGTCACTCCCATGTCTCCTTTCCTATTCTTCATACGGCAGCATTTTTGACCAGCGACCCCAGCATGTCGTGTGTGTGTTTGTCCAGGCGCTCTGGCCCTCATCCCGCATTCAGGTTTTTTTAGTAGTAAGCCTTAGGAATGAGTTTGCAACCTCCACCAACGTGTTTGTCCTGGTCTCCATTCCTTGAAAATCATGATATAGTTATTGACTTTTGATCTTATTCCACAATAAAAGAGTTAAATGAAGAAAAGAAAGTATTTCTCTCTAAGACCTAAAGCTGAATGACCCAGTCCAACTCTGGCCAGGACCTCAGGAGGTGGTAACGGTCCCCACCTAGAAATACCCAGATGCAAGGAAGGGAGGGGAGAAAGGAGAGCATGCTCAGAAAATGGATACACAGAGAAGTCTGACAGCAGGACCCACATTTTTCCTGATCTCTTTCCATTTCTTCTGTGAAAGCTTTCCTTATTACAATGGATCTGATTCTCCTTTCCTACATCTGGAATCCTTTTCCTGAGTAAATAGAAGACAAGGGCAACCCATGAAGGTTAACCAGTGAGGACAGCAAGGCATGGAGTAGGTACTGCAAGTAATGCATGATTAGTTGACTAACATAAATAATAACAAGTCACATTCGGTTTAGAAAGGTTGTCACATATGTTGAGTATGAAATGATTTTGCCCTAATATTTACAAATACTTGCCCCATATTTGAAGCATTTTAAAGGTTTTTTTGAAAGTACAGCTTCTTCTCAATTCTTTCTCCTCTCCCTTTCTCTCTCTCTGTTTCTCATTCTGCCTGTCTCTCCCTCCCTCCCTTCATTCTTTACACTGTTTCCTGACCAACTTATTTTTCTCTCTCTTTCTCTCTCTCTCTCTGCCTCCTCTTCATGCATGAGGGGCAGCTGCAGGTGTGGATTTGCAGAGATGTGTGATGCATAGAAACAGCAAGGGTCAAGTTAGTAAGGACATGGGTACAGGGTTCTTTTTTGGCAGATTACGGGTTTTAGCAGCCATGCAGGTAATAAACAGATGCAGGATAAGTCTTGTGATAAGGTGAAGAAAAGGTTATTGCTGCAGAGATGAGCAAAGAACTCGTGCCCTAGGAACTGTGTGAAGATCAGGATGGGCACAGACACACCTTCACCCTGAGAACAGGGCTGGGAGAAAGACCTGGAGAGACTGAGTCTTTATTCCAAGGCAGAGAGTTAAAGCAGAACAAGATGGCTCTATAACACAGGTGGCGTAAATTTACAAGACCTGTCCCCAGTACATGGAACTCAATGAGACTGACGCCATATGAAGAAGTTTAGTCCTACAAAACACCCTGGAATTTTAGGGGACACATTTTTATCTTGCTCCCAAGATTTGTCTGCATATTGTGCAGGAAAATGGTATGGAGTTGGAAATCAGAAATCATAGACTCCTGGTGCAGCTATAGCTCCGCTGACTGCATGAGCCTATCATATATAACCCTGTATCCACAGCCATTGCCTCTTCTACAGCCTATGGCTCTTCCTCCTCTGTTACCCCCAATTTTAAAGGACTGCATGCCCTTTATTTTAGCTGTAAGAATAATTTATATCTCATTATATCAATAATTTATATCTCATAGTGTTTCTATGGTTGTCTTTGGGCTCTGATACCTATTTGATACTCTGATACCTGAAAGGAGTTTTACTTCCTACTTTCTCAGGATTGGCAGAGGGAAGGGAGGTCATTACATGCTCCTATTTTCCTTTTCTCTTCCTGTTCTCCGACTCCACCAAAACTGCCTTCAAGGGGAGACTTCTTCCATCTAGGCCTACAAAACTCAAATCTGGTTATTAGCAAATCCGTATACAAATGGAACATTTTCCTTCATTGTATGCTTTCTTTCATTGCAGAGTATACTTTGGCATGGGAACTGGCTCTGCACCCCCAACAGAATATGTGACTTGGACAAGTTAGGCAGTTTCTGAGCCTCTGAGTTTTTATTTTAAGGAGAGTAAGAATTCCATTCTTACAAAATGCTTTGCAGACAGCCTTCATAGGAATAAATTACAGAGAGAAAAACAGCTGTACAGCAAAGAAATCTGGTGACCTGTCTTAACAAGTAATCAAAGTGGACTTCACTAGCTAGTGACATGGGCACCATGTGCCCCCATATGAGGCCCTGCGGACGGCGGGGCTCCTGCCCAAGTGCATGACACAACCCTAACCACAAACAAACAGCCCACAGACCCCAGTGGAGGGAGCTTCTGTAAAATTGCTGGTCTACCCATTACAGCAATGCTGCTATCTTAAGAAGGCTGAAGAACCAGCCCAGATTAAAGGAGACTAAAATGACAGAAAAGGAAAGCATGGCTTGTTGTTTTAGACTGGGTCTTGGACTAGGAGGAGGAAGGGTTAGTGTCTGTATGTATGTGTGTTCTTTAGCTGTAAATGTCATTCTGGGCAATTGATGAAATTTAAGTAAGGCTTGTAGATTAGATAGTAGTAATGTATCAATACAATGGCCTTATTGTTATAAATTTACTGTGATTATATAAAAGTATATCTCAGTTTCTAGGAAATACATGTTAATTTATTTAGGAGTAAAAGGCAATATATCTGTAACTAGATCTCAAACGGATCAGCAAAAACAAAACAAAACAAAACTCTGTGCTTGTAGAAAGAGAATAATTAAGTAAATGTGGTAAAACTTCAAAATTCGGGGAATGTGAGTGAAGGGTATATAAAAATTATTTTTCCTACCCTTGAAACTTCCCTGTAATCCTGAAATTATTTCAAAATAAAAAAGCAAAAATATGATAAAGCATATGAAATTTTTCAATTTGGCAGTGTAGCAATACTACATACCATATTTCATGCTACTACATCACTATGTTGTGGTTACCTTCCAGTAGGTTGGTAAACAGTCTGGAAATGGGCTACATGATCATGGTGTAGCCAAGTTATAAAGAAGGTCTTTTTGTCTACAATCCATTCTAAGCAAATCATACTTCAAGGAAGCTGGCAAAAATTATTTCTGGGAATGGCCACACTCTCTTTCCTTCCATTGCTGTCTGGAACTTCTAAAGAGACCATTCTTAGCATCAGTATAGAACTGTGTACTCATCAACTCACAACAGGGATGTGTGCGTACCTTTCTCTTACAGGTACCCTAACCCTAACCCTAACCCTAACCCTAACCCTAACCCTAACCCTCCAGGCTCTCCAGGCCTCTCCAATGGTACTTGGACAGTATCTCCGTGGACATCACAAGATGCCTCACCTGTCAACTCCTCCAAGAACACTTTTCCCTCATGACTGGACCACTTTGTTGGGGTGCAAAAGTTGCCACCCTAAGATGTATCTGCCATTTGAATTATTTTAAACTGAATGCAATCAAGTCCTGAAACACTCAGGAAGAATCTAGGAGCTTCCCCGCCTCTGATCTCTTAGAGATCAGAGTCCACCCTGTGTCCCATTGTCTCTACTGACACAGCAAACATTTATTTACCAAACTTTTGCTTTTTCATCTGTATCTGAATTGCCTCCTTTCCCTTCAAAGTTGTGAACCAATACCCAACATCCTGAATTAAGGTGAAGGTTTTAGCTATTTGGGAGTTCCTCAGTTTTCCTGCATCTCATCCATGGGTACATGTTATTAAACTTTGTTCAATTTTCTCCTGATAATCTGTCATTTGAATTCTTAGATGGACCAGAAGAAGCTGGAAGGATAGAGGAACATTTCTTCCTCCCAGACAACCTGTTGTCCAGGCAACATCAATATGCAAACTTTGGCCTCCTCAGGACACACGGAAGTACAATTTGCTCTAGGAGATCATATAAACCCCAAAGGGGCATATCCACACAGAACCTGCATATAATTGAGCTGTCTGCCATACAAGTTGAATTAACTAGAGACAAAAACACATGCCTTTAACTGGAGGCAGTCTATTTCAGTTTTCTCTTGGAATGTATAAAACCACAAAAGGCTTTTAATAATAAAAACTTCACGTGATAACAGAAACGCAGGTTTTTCAATGTTTGCTGAGGTCCCCCTGAGCATAGTATATGTCTACACCAAGGTGCCTGTGCTTAGGTGGTGACCGTTCTATCACGACTCCTCTCTTTTTGGTACAGACGTTAGTTACTTGCTCTTCTAAAGGAAGGCTGCTTTGGTCATTTAAACCCAATACATGTAACCCATCAGATCCCACAGCTGCATGCCCAAACAGAAAGGCTCCAGAGGACAGGCTGAACCTTAGGCTGGCTCATGTGGTCAGCCTTCCTGAGAGGTGTTCAGTCATCATGGCAGCCTTACTGGCCCCCCTCTCCATTTTCTTTCATCTGAAACCTCACAGGTTGTTCAACTCCTTCCACTTAAGTCTAGGTCAGAGATTTCATAGCTTACATGCCTTAAAAGAACTAATAATAGCTCACATATTGTAACTGGTTTGGTTGTTGGCTAGGTCTATAAACAGCAGAGAAGGGAGGAGTAAATGTCCCTTCAATATGGGAAATCCGTGGAGAAAGGGAAAATATAATGCTTCACTGATCAATTGTGGGGTTAGGTCAGACAGAGAGGGAGGTTGCCACTGACCATGTGCTTGTCCTCAAAAGTTACAGGCCCTTCTGTGTGGCCAGGCTCTAACTGATGTATCCAGCAAAAAGAGGCATTCTGCTGCCGCAGAGAGAGGCAGGTGTGTGTTGTCCTCACGATGGCACAGAGGAGGCGGCTGCCCTCTAATGGACGACAGACACTGACTGGGACCTCTGCCAGAACCGACTCAAGTCTTCAGACTGTTTAGAATCAAAGCCAAATCCTGGAGGGTGAGAAAATGGTGTAAAAATGACCTTACTTCTGATGTGCAGAGTGCTGCCCCGCTCTAGGCTTTCATGAAATGTCATTGTGGCTCCCTCACCAAGGGCTTCCCTTTGGTCTCACTCCTCACCCCATCCTGTCCTCACAGTAGTGTTACAGGAGCCCTCACTGACTAAAACGTACACATTAGCACCATCCCAAGTTTCCAACCCTTCCTCTTTACTCTCAGCCCTGAACAAACTCCAAAAAGAGAATGTGACTCATCACTGCTTTAGTGATGACCTACTTCAGGTTTGCAATCACAGCCTGCTTTTTTGTCCCTTTGTTCCTAGAGTAAGTCCCATAACCTACTTCTCTCCTAGCGTGGGTATCTCTGCTTTTATTCTACAGCTTCTTCAAAGTACCATTCTCACCTGTATCTTAAGTATCTGCAATCATTCTCAAGGAGAGTCATTAGAGGCTTCAGCAACATCTAGAAGGAGACTGCCTCTGTGGGGAACTTCTGTGAATAAAATCACAGCCCTGGCTGCCTTTGGCCATCTTTGTCTGGCCCCATTTCCTCCCCTGATTAGAACATCTGCTCCCCCAGAGCCGGTGTCCACAAGGAAAATGGTCCTTCCCAGGCTCCATACCAGGCTCTGGTTTTTGGATCAGCTGATATACAGTTATAGACCCTAAGAGCAAAGGATGAGTAGGATCTGTGAGTGGCCATCCCTTCCTCACAGACCTGCCTAAAATAAAGGAAACTACGCAGTGATACTCAGAACAAGGGTCTAGGTCCATTAGTTTAGAGAACATTATCCCAATTTAAGTATACTGGTGGTCTTTTTTGTTAGACAGAACTAGCTTCCTCAATCCTTAAAGTCACTCCATGACTGGGGCAAAGGTCCTCCAGCCAGTGACCTGAAAATTTACCCCATCTTGCCCAGCCCTGTACCTGGAGCACTCATCCCCATGTCTTCACAGAGGTCCTACTTTCCTAACTCTCACATCAGTTCACTTGTCACCACTTGAAAAGGGCTCCCCTGACCACCAAGCCTTGCATACTCCCACAAGGCATTACCTAATTTTCTTCAGAGTATCTATCTTTTCCGGAAATTTTATTTTTTCTAAATCAGTTTTCTTCTTTGTCTCATTTCTGGCAGTCTGCTGCCCCTTTCTGGTGAGATCCAGTTCTGTATCAGCCACATTCACCTCAGTTCACTCCTTGTTGAGAACCTTGATAGAAGCATCAGTTCAGTTCAATTCATTTGCTCACTTGTGTCCGACTCCTTGTGGCCCCATGGACTGCAGAATGCCAGGCTTCCCTGAGCTTGCTCAAACTCATGACTATCGAGTCAGTGATGTCATCCAGCCATCTCACCCTCTGTTATCCTCCTCTCCTCCTAAATTCAATCTTTCCCAGCATCAGGGTCTTTTCCTGTGAGTCAGTTCTTCACATCAGGTGGCCAAAATATTGGCGCTTCAGCTTCAGCATCAATCCTTCCAATGAACACCCAGGACTGATCTCCTTTAGGATGGACTGGTTGGATCTCCTTGCAGTCGAAGGGACTCTCAAGAGTCTTCTCCAACTCCACAGTTCTAAAGTATCAATTCTTTGGCTCTCAGCCTTCTTTATGGTCCACCTCTCAAATCCATTCAGGGCTGCATTTTGCATGATGTACTCTGCATATAAGTTAAATATGCAGGATGTCAATATACAGCCTTGACATACTCCTTTTCAAATTTGGAACCAGTCCATTGTTACATGTCCAGTTCTAACTGTTGCTTCTTGACCTGGATACAGATTTCTCAGGAGGCAGGTAAAGTGATCTGGTATTCCCATCTCTCAAAGAATTTTCCACAGTTTGTTGTGATACACACAGTCAAAGGCTTTATTTCTGGGGGCTCCAAAACCACTGCAGATGGCGACTGCAGCCATGGAATTAAGACACTTGCTCCTTGGAAGAAAAACTGTGACTAACCTAGACAGCATATTAAAAAGCTGAGACATTACTTTGCCATCAAAGGTCCATCTAGTCAAAGCTATGGTTTTTCCAGTAGTGAAGTATGGATGTGAGAGTTGGACCATAAAGAGGGAGGGCTGAGAATGGAAGAATTGATGCTTTTGAACTGTGGTGTTGGAGCAGACTCTTGAGAGCCCCTTGGACTACAGGGAGATCAAACCAGTCAATCCTAAAGGAAATCAGTCCTGAATATTCATTGGAAGGACTGATGCTGAAGCTGAAGCTGTAGTACTTTGGCCACCTGATATGAAGAACTGACTTATTGGAAAAGACTGTGATCCTGGGAAAGATGGAAGGCAGGAGGAGAAGAGGACAACAGAGGATGAGATGGTTGAATGGCATCACCGACTTGATGCACATGAATTTGAGCAAGCTCCAGGAGTTAGTGATAGATAGTCTATTCATTTTTGGAATTGCACTCCCCAGGCTGCCTGAGGCAAAGCAACTGGTTTGAATCTGGTCTGATTCACCCCCATAGTCATCAGAGAAACACGCCTGTGCTGCCATGGCTATCTCAGCCCTCGACTGGTGTCACCTGCTCTGCCCTAAGGATCTGCTCCCCTTGTGTATCGCTTCTGACACAGCGCACTGTAGTCAGGGACTGCCCCAGTCCCACTGCCTCAGGCAGAGAGGCAGCTTCCTCCATCCTCAGGCCCTAGAACAGAGTGGCACTCAAAAACTGGTAAACTGAGGAACACAGTAAATAAGCTACAACACCTTCATCCAACAGGCAGAAGAAAAACACGTATGAGGACGTCTGTATTAGAACTAAATCAGAGAACCTGCAGGTTTTAGAAAGATACTCAGATAATCTTGGTATAGCCTTCCTGGTTTACATTCGCCTCTGCTTTGAATCTTACCAGAAAAAAAAAAAAAAAAAGTCTAGATGGTGGTTTAATATAAATATGGATAGTAATAGCAGAAATCATTTAATAAATGTTCAAAAAAATACAACATATCATTTTCCTATAGAGAAAAGTTTACAAAACATTTAGATGGGAATGCTTATATGCAGTATATCTAACCATAAAGATAGCCTTTTATTTTATATTGTACTGTAATACTATGTTTTTAACCATGGGGATGGGATAGGCCACAAATGTTTGTTTCCTCGACTTCAAAGGAAAATTTATAGTATTCTGACTAATATATAGTTGTTTTGTTTACCCTAGCTTTTATTTTGTATTTAATTTGATTTCTTACAAAAATAAAGAACTAAATAAATAACTCTCTTCTCATTAAATAAAAATTTAACTACAGGCTTCTGTGGAAATATTAAAAGCCTAATTAAAATTGAACATACTGCAAAAAAAAAATGGCTGAGAGGGAGTTATAACAATGAAAAGGAAGACGTTTTATTTACAATTTCATGACAGTTTAGACACAGCGGCTCTGACTGTGAGGGCTTGCTCTCAGGGTGACTGGGCACTCGCCTGCCGGTGTGTCTGGGGCACCTTTGTGAACTGCTGCTTGGCCTGAGCCGTCCTGGAAGGGAGCAGACCTTGCGTCCACCCCTCCACCTAGTGTACCTCTCCGCTGCTTCCTCCCCAAACATCTGTGTTCACAAAGAGCTTGCAATGCCTCTCACCCACCAGAAGGTATAACCGCAGCTCTTGGATCTAAGAAGGTTTGCGCCCTCCCGAGGAGTAGCTCCAGGGCAAGACCCTCTGACCAGACCCCCGGAGAAGTGGCCTTCTGCACTGCATAACTGTAAACTCATAAGCTCCTAGACATTGCCACAACCAGAGTCGCCTACATTTCTGTGTACTTCAAGAGAAAAATATTTCAAAAAACCTTTTTAAAAGATTGCACATTCCATCCATAGCAAGCTCTTGGTAAGTGAGTTTGAATATAGAATAAGTCATATTTATGTAGTACTTTTTATTTGCATTCTTTAAATGTTCACCCACCATTTTATTTATCACAAATCCTGTGCTCCAACACCTCTTCTCTGGATCTTTATGCCTCAGAATAGCTCAGGGCTCAGCTTCCCACTTGAAGGACATTCAGGGTCTGTCTCTTCTTATCTCACCCTCAGGACTTATTGCTTGCTTTGTTACCATGATATCATATCAACATTTGGATGACCTGCATAACTCTGTGAACCAATATTTTCCAAAGGACCAATGCATGGTGTTCAAAATCAAGCATGGGTAAAGGGTATATTCCAAGTACAATACAGACCAATGAAGTAACAGGTAGCAGAGTATGAATAGCTCATTGATACCATATCAGTTTCCACATTATATCTAAGTTCTACTTGTTAAATTTTATGTGACATCAAAGAATATCCATGATTATCTGAAAAGTCTAATAAAATATTTACCCATTTTTTTTTTTTTGCTTTTCTTTTTTTTTTTTATTTTTATTATTATTATATATATATTTTTTCCAGTGGGTTTTGTCATACATTGATATGAATCAGCCATATATTTACCCATTTTTGAACTACAGATCTGACTCAGGCTTGATTTTCTTCAACTATATTTACATACTACAGAATACTGAATGCAGAAGCAGATATTAAAATCATCTGCCTTTCATTAAGCCAGACATTATAAAGATCTGCAAAAATGTAAAGTGGTGTTACTAAATTCTCACAAAATCCTTGAGTTTTGAATAATTTTGTTGTTGTTCAGTCAGTAAGTCATGTCCAACTCTTTGTGACCCCATGGGCTGCAGCATGCCAGGCTCCCTGTCCTTCACCATCTCTTGGAGCTTGCTCATACTCATGTCCATCGAGTCAGTGATGCCATCCAACCATTTCCTCCCCTGTTGCCTCCTTCTCCTCTTGCCCTCAATCTTTCCCAGTATCAGGGTCTTTTCAAATGAGTCAGCTCTTCGCATCAGATGGCCAAAGTACTGGAGCTTCAGCTTTAGCATCATTCCTTCCAATGAATATTCCTTCCAATGAATTTGATTTTCTTTAGGATTGATGGATTTGATATCCTTGCTGTCCAACGGACTCTCAGGAGTCTTCTCCAGCACCACAGTTCAAAAGCATCAATTCTTCCACACTCAGCTTTAAGGTCCAACTCTCACATCCATACATGACTACTGGAAAAACCATAGCTTTGACTATACAGACCTTTGTTGACAAAGGAATGTCTCTGCTTTTTAGTACACTGTCTAGGTTTGTCATAATTTTTCTTCCAAGGAGCAAGCGTCTTTAAATTTCATGGCAGCAGTCACTGCAGTGATTTTGGAGCCCTAGAAAATGAAGTGTCTTACTGTTTCTACTTTTTCCCCATCCATTTGCCATTCAGTTTTGGAACCAAATACCATGATCTTCATTTTTTGAATGTTGAATGTTAAGCCAGCTTTTTCATGCACCTCTTTCAACTTCATCAAGAGGCTCTTTAGTTCCTCTTTACTTTCTGTCATTAATGTGGTGTCATCTGCATCTGCTGTTGTTGATGCTTCTCCCAGCAATCTTTATTCCAGCTTGTGACTCACTCAGCCTGGCATTTCACACAATGTACTCTGCATATAAGTTAAATAAGCAAAGTGACAATCTAGTCTTGATGTACTCTTTTCCCAATTTTGAGCCAGTCCATTGTTCCATGTCTGGTTCTAACTGTTGCTTTTTCTCCTGCATACAGGTTTCTCAGGTGACAGGTAAGGTGGTATGGTATTCCTATCTCTGTAATAATTTTCCACAGTTTGTTGTGATTCACACAGTCAAAGGCTTTAGCATTGTCAATGAAGTGGAAGTAGATTTTTTTTTAATCCCCTTGCTTTTTCTGTGATCCAGTGAGTGCTGGCAATTTGACCCCTGGTTCCTCTGCCTTTTCTAAGTCCAACTTGTACATCTGGAAGTACTCAGTTCATATACTGCTGAAGCCTACAGAAATGGGACAACCAGGGTGCTGGACGTTGTCTGGCTACCTGGAACAGCTGAAGGGCATGTTTCTACTAGTCGGGGCCTGACAAAACGTGGTCCATTGGAGAAGGGGATGGAAAACCACTTCGCTTGCTTGCCTTGAGAATTCCATGAATGCAATGAAAAGAACTATCATATGACCCAGCAATCCCACTACTGGGCACATTCCCTGAGAAAACATAATTGAAAGAGAAACCTGTATACCAATATTCATCGCAGCACTATTCATAGTACCCAGGACAAGGAACCTAGATGCTCATTAATAGATGAATGGATAAAGAGGATATGATACATATACACAATAGAAAATTTCTCAGCCATAAAAAAGGAATGAAATTGAGTCAGTTGAGGTGATGCAGGTTAACATAGAGCATGTTACAGAGAATGAAGTAGGTTAGAAAGAGAAAAACCAATATTGTATTTTAAGACATATATATGGAATCTAGAAAAATGGTACTAATGAACCTATTTCCAGGGCATGATGAGAGATGCAGGCACAGAGAACAGACTTGTTGACACAGTAGGGGAGATGAAGTACCTAGGGGGAAGCGGCTATATAGCACAGGGAGATCTGTGATGACTTAGAGGAGTGGAATGGTAAAGTGGGAGGGAGGCTCAAGAAGGAAGGGATATTTTATACATATGCCTGATTCACAATATTATACAGCACAAACTAACACAACATTGTAAAGCAATTATATTCCCATAAAAAACATAAAGCTTAAAAAATACAACAACTGTGTCACTTGTTTTTCTTATATAGACATACCAGAATTCATTTAACATATCTCAGATTATGGAATATTGGCATTGGTTAAACTCTTATGTGAGAAAAGTGGAAATGGACATGGTTTTCTATAACAACAATCCTTTATTTCCTTAAGATAAAGTCCAACAATTAATACTTTTCATTAAATGAACATTCTAGGGTCTCTGATGTGTATTGTGGCAAGTTTTGCTAACATTATTCTTTTTTGCAAGTTAAGTCTATACACAGATGTTGAAGAAAATGTAAATTTAGTCTGAGGACAAGAAGGATTGAGGGAGCAACTCGCTCCTTTCAGATATACTGCCTAGTAGTCAGTCCTCAATAAATAGTGAAGAAATGCATAACTAAATGATGAAGCCCAGTGGGAGCAGATTTATTTCTGGATTCTCCGACTGGAAGATGAAAGTCACAGATAGAGGTGCGGGGAGGTCAAGCTTGGTTGCACACTGAGACTTCCCTCCTCCCCCTGCTCTTTCCTCACTCCCCACTCTCCAGTTAGGGATGCCTTTTGCAAATTCTCACAGAAATCAGAAGTAAAATATATCTTTTATTATGTAATTGTCAAATTTATTATGGTTAATACTGTTTATAAATCACTGGAGTTCTTAAAAAAAAAAACCCAGCTGTATCAAATGATAAGTCACATGCCATAAAAATCACCCTTTAAGAGCGAATAAGTCAGCGGTTTTTAGTATATTCAAAAATTGATTACCAATGCATTGGTTATCAATATCTAATTCCAGAACATTTTTATCACTCCAAGAAACCCTCTCTATACCTTTTATAGCTGTCATGACTCATTCTTTCCTATCCCCGGCCTGTGGCATCCACTAATATATTTTTCTCTCTATGAGTTTGTCATATAAGTGAAATCATACAAATAATTGTCCTTTTGTTTCTAGTTTCTTTCAATGAGTAAAGTGCTTTCAAGTTTTATCCATATTGTAGCATACTTCCAGTACTCCATACCTTTTTATTGCTGAATAATATTCGTTTGTGTAGATATACCACATCTGCTCTATACATATTTATCAGTTTTTAGACATTTGGGGGTTTTTTTCCCCCCATTTCTTGTATACTATGGGCAATGCTGCTATGAGTATTCATGTGAAAGTTTTTGCATGAATGTATATTTTCACTTCTCTTGGGTATGTACATGATCAATCAATGTTGACTGAACATTCAGCTATTTGAGGGACTGCCAAAATGTTTTGGAAAGTAGATACACCATTTTACCTTCTCACCAGCAATGTACAAGGGTTCTAAATTCTCCATATCATAGTCAACAGTTGTTATGATTTTTTTTTTTGTGATATATTCATTCTGGTGGGAGCAAGATGGTGTCTCATTGTGGCTTTGATTTGCAGTTTCCTAATGATATTAATCACCTAAATCAAATCCCTTATGACTATACAGTGGAAGTGAGAAATAGATTTAAGGGACTAGATCTCATAGACAGAGAGCCTGATGAACTATGGACGGAGGCTCGTGACACTGTACAGGAGACAGGGATCAAGACCATCCCCATGGAAAAGAAATGCAAAACGGCAAAATGGCTGTCTAGGAGGCCTTACAAAAGCTGTGAAAAGAAGAGAAGCGAAAAGCAAAGGAGAAAAGGAAAGATATTCCCATTTGAATGCAGAGTTCCAAAGAATAGCCAGGAGAGATAAGAAAGCCTTCCTCAGCGATGCAAAGAAATAAAGGAAAACAACAGAATGGGAAAGACTAGACATCTCTTCAAGAAAATTAGAGATATCAAGGGAACATTTCAGGCAAAGATGGGTTCGATAAAGGACAGAAATGGCATGGACCTAACAGAAGCAGAAGATATTAAGAAGAGGTGGCAAGAATACACAGAAGAACTGTACAAAAAAGAGCTTCATGACCCAGATAATCACAATGGTGTGATCATTCACCTAGAGCCAGACATCCTGGAATGTGAAGTCAAGTGGGCCTTAGGAAGCATCACTACGAACAAAGCTAGTGGAGGCGATGGAATTCCAGTTGAGCTATTTCAAATTCTATAAGATGATGCTGTGAAAGTGCTGTACTCACTATGCCAGCAAATTTGGAAAACTCAGCAGTGGCCACAGGACTGGAAAAGGTCAGTTTTCATTTCAATCCCTAAGAAAGGCAGTCCCAAAGAATGCTCAAAGTACTGCACAATTGCACTCATCTCACACGCTAGTAAAGTAATGCTCAAAATTCTCCAAGCCAGGCTTCAGCAATACATGAACCAAGAACTTCCAGATGTTCAAGCTGGTTTTAGAAAAGGCAGTGGAACCAGAGATCAAATTGCCAACATCCCTTGGATCATCAAAAAAGCAAGAGAATTCCAGAAAAACATCTATTTCTGCTTTATTGACTACACCAAAGCCTTCAACTGTGTGGATCACAATAAACTGTGGAAAATTCTCAAAGAGATGGGAATACCAGACTACCTAACCTGCCTCTTGGGAAACCTGTATGCAGGTCAGGAAGCAACAGTTAGAACTGGACATGGAACAACAGACTGGTTCCAAATAGGAAAAGGAGTACATCAAGGCTGTATATTGTCACCCTGCTTATTTAACTAATATGCAGAGTACATCATGAGAAACACTGGTCTGGAAGAAGCACAAGCTGGAATCAAGATTGCCAGGAGAAATATCAATAACCTCAGATATGCAGATGACACCACCCTTATGGCAGAAAGTGAAGAGGCACTAAAAATCCTCTTGATGAAAGTGAAAGAGGAGAGCAAAAATTTTGGCTTAAAGCTTAACATTCAGAAAACTAAGATCATGGTATCTAGTCCCATCACCTCACAGGAAATAGATGGGGAGACAGTGGAAATGTGTCAGACTTTATTTTTTGGGCTCCAAAATCACTGCAGATGGTGACTGCAGCCATGAAATTAAAAGACACTTACTCCTTGGAAGGAAAGTTATGACCAACCTAGATAGCATATTAAAAAGCAGAGATGTTACTTTGCCAACAAAGGTCCGTCTAGTCAAGGCTATGGTTTTTCCAGTGGTCATGAATGGATGTGAGAGTTGGACTGTGAAGAAAGCTGAGTGCCGAAAAATTGATGCTTCTGAACTGTGGTGTTGGAGAAGACTCTTGAGAGTCCCTTGGACTGCAAGGAGATCCAACCAGTCCATCCTAAAGGAGATCAGTCCTGGGTGTTCATTGGAAGGACTGATGCTGAAGCTGAAATCCCAATACTTTGGCCACCTGATGCGAAGAGTTGACTCATTGGAAAAGATCCTTATGCTGGGGGTGATTGGGGGCAGGAGGAGAAGGGGATGACAGAGGATGAGATGGCTGGATGGCATCACTGACTCGATGGGCATGAGTTTGAGTGAACTCCGGGAGTTTGTGATGGACAGGGAGGCCTGGCGTGCTGCGATTCATAGGGTCGCAAAGAGTCAGACACGACTGAGCGACTGAACTGAACTGAACTGAATGATATTAAGTATGCTTTCCTGTACTGACTGGGTATTTGTATATCTTCTCTGGAGTAATGTCTATTCTGATCCTTTACCCATTTTTAATTTGTGAGGCGAGCAGAAGTAACGCAGCTTAGATTAGGAGTAGGCCTTCCTACTTGGTAAGATTATCAGGCCACCTGGATACAACCAATTAGCCAATTAGGACCAATTAGCTTTCACTTAATACTGACCGCTGGTTGCCAATTAGGAAATTAGGAACCAGGCGGAAACCCCCAGGAAAGTCCTGCACGCGCGAAAGTATTGACCAATGAAATTGTTTTGCAAACGTGTAACCAATCCGCTTCTCACCCTATAAATTTGTGTAACAGGTTGGGCTCGGGGCTCTCTGACTCGCACCACTGCGCTGGTTGCGGGCGGAGAGTCCTGGCTCGAGTCAGTAATAAACTTCCCTTCCTGCGAGTTGCATTGTCTTGGGAGCCTTCTCTCTTCTTGCTCGGGGATTCGGACATCGGGCATAACAAATTGACCATTTTATCTTTTTATTGTTGAGTTGTACATATACAGGCTCCAATTCTCATTATCTCTTTCCCTTACACACAGGAGAACAGATTACAGATTGAGGTTCACTAAGTAACTCCCAACTGGTATCAGATTTTGAGGCCAGGAGACTCCTATTTGTAGTAGACAAAGATATTACAACTCACAATGAACACTAATAGAGATAGACCTTTCCCTGTTGAACATGAAACCCTGAACACCCTGAGTTTTCCTGGCACAGTACAATTTAGTTCTGTTTTTCTCTCATAATTATCAATAGTGTTTTTTCCTTCTCAAAACTATTCTCATTAGAACAGATCACATAACATGCAAGAGCTCCTAATCATCAAAAGCCCATTTAAAAACTTCAGTAATGAGAAATCAAGCTTCTTGCCTCTAAACTATACTACAAAGCTACAGTAATCAGGTTAGAGCAGTACTGGCACAAAAACAGAACCATACATCAATGGAGCAAGACAGAAAGCCCAGAGATAAATCCATGTACCTACGGACACCTCATCTTTGATAAAGGAGGACTGAATATACTATGGAGAAAAGATAACCTCTTCAATAATTGGTGCTGGGATAACAGGAGAGCTACTTGTAAAGGAATGAGGTTAGAAGACTTTCTAACAGGATACACAAAAATAAGCTCAAAAAGGATTAAAGACTTAAATGCAAGGTCAGAAACTATAAAACTCCTATAGGAAAACATAGGCAGAACACACCTTGACATAAATCACAGCAAGATCCTCTTTGACTCATCTCCTACAGTAATAGAAATAAAAACAAAAGTAAACAATTAAGGCCCAATTAAACTTAAAAACTTTTACACAGCAAAGGAAACTATAAACAAGATAGAAAGAGAACCCTTTTAGAATGGGAGAAAATAATCCCAGGTGAAAGTGAAAACTGATATTCACTAAGCTGTGTCTGATTTTTTGCGACCCCATGGACTGTAGCCTGCTAGGCTCCTCTGTCCATGGAATTCTCCAGGCAAGAATACTGGAGTAGGTAGACATTCCCTTCTCCAGGGGATCTTCCCAACCCGGGGACTGAACCCAGGTCTCCTGCACTGCAGGCAGATTCTGTACTGTCTGAGCCACTAGGGAAGCCCAGCTGCAACTGAAGCATTATTCACTCAGTTGTGTTCTACTCTGTGTGACCCGGTGGACTATAGCCCACCAGGCTCCTCCACCCAGGGGATTTTCCAGGCAAGAATGTTGGAGGGGGTTGCCATTTCCTTCTCCAATTGCAAGTGAAGCTGCTGACAAAGGATTAATCTCCAAAATATACAGGCAGCTCGTATAGCTCAATATAAGAAAAATGAACAATCAAAAAATGGGCATAAGATCTAAATAGACATTTCTTCAAAGAAGACATAGAGATGGCCAATAAACATATAAAAAGATGTTCAACATCACACATTGTTAAAGAAATGCAAATCAAAACTACAATGAGGAATCACCACACAGTGGTAAGATTGGCCATCATCAAAAAATCTACAAAGAATGTATACTGGAGAGGACATGGAGAAGAGTGAATCCTCTTACACTGTTAGGTTAGGGGGAATGTAAATTGATACAGCCACTATGGAGAACAGTATGGGGATTCCTTAAAATCTAGGAATAAAACTACCATATGACCCAGCAATCCCACTACTGGGCATATACCCTGAGAAAACCATAACTGAAAAAGACACATGCACTTTAATGTTCACTGAAGCACTATTTACAATAGCCAGGGCATGGAAGCAATCTAGATGTGCATTGACAGGTAAATGGATAAAGAAGAAGTGGTACATATACACAATGCAATATTACTCAGCCATAAAAAGCAGTGAACGTGAGTCAGCTGAACTGAGGTGGATGAACCTAGAGCCTGTTATACAAAGTGAAGTAAGTCAGAAAGAGGAAAACAAATGCATACATTAATGCCTATATATGGAATCTAGAAAAATTGTACTGGTGAACCTATTTGCAAGGCAGGAATAGAAACACAGATGTGGAAAGCAGACACAGACACAGTGTGGGAAGGAGAGGGTGGGATGAACTGAGAGAGTAGCATTGAAACATATACATTACCATATGTAAAATAGATAACTAGTGGAAAGTGGCTGTATAAAACAGGGAACTCAATCAGGTGCTCTGTGACAACCTACAGGGTTAGGATGAGTTGGGAGGGAGGTTCAAGAGGGAGGGGATAAATGTATACTATGGCTGATTCACATTGTTGTATAGCAGAAACCAACACAATATTGCAGAGAAATGATCATCCAATGAAAAATAAATTTAAAAAATAAGCATATGAAAAGATATTCATATGACATCACAGAAATAGAAATTAAGACTATGAAACACACATCTACTAAAATGGCCAAAATCTGGAACACTGGCAACACCAAATGCTGTTAAGGATGTGAAACAACAGGAACACTCATTCATTGTTGTTTAGAATGCAAAAGAGTATAGCCACTTTCAAGGACAGCTTGACAGTTTATTGCAAAATTAAAACTTTTCTTACCATATGATCCAGCAACCATGATCCTTGGTATTACTCAAAAGAGTTGAATACTTGGGTTCACCTAAATGCCTGTACACAGTTATTTATGAAAACTTTTATTTACAACCACCAGAATTTGGAAGCAATCAAGATGTCCTTCATTAGGGGACTGAATAAAGAAGCTATGATATAGTTAGAAAATGGAATACTATTCAGTTCTAAAGAGCAATAGGCTATTGAGAGTATTAACAGCCTTGGTAGGGAGGCCAGAGGTCCCCAAGTGGCAGGAGGAAATAAACTGCAAGTGGCAGGCTTTTTTTCTTTTCTCTTCTAACCCTGTGTGTTCATGGTGACACCTTGATCCCCCTGAACTTAACTATCTCAAACCTTGAGCAAATTAATGTGTTTTTCTTATGGAAATGTTTTTGTAAGCTACGTTAATGAACTGTGTATTTGATGAGAAATCTGTCTTTCTTCAAGATTCATGTCAATTGTTTGACAGGATGACACCTTGCACCAATGCTATCTCAAAATGCATGTTGTGAGGGGCCTGGTGCAACTCTCTTGGTTTTGAGGTGTTCCCTTTCTCTATTAGCTTGCTAATAGGTATATAACTCCTTGCTAAAAACTAGCAAGAGGGCACTTTCTGTCCCCTTCTGATGTCTATGTGAGATGCTTTCACGATCTCTTTTATACTTACTTTGCTACATAAAAATCTCTGTGTGATTAAGCCTCATCACTGGCCCTGGATCAAATTCTTCTCCTCTGGAGGCCACGAATCCTGGCATCACTCATGACTTGTAGCAGCAACCTTTCATTTTAGTGGCTTGCCCAGGAGTCTTCAGGACAAGGCAAGGACACTCGGAGCTCCAGTTCTTCGTTTTCTTATTAACATGCTTTCTGCTTTACTTTACTAACTCTACAGTGTGCCTGTGTGTGTGTGATTGATGGAAAGTGTGAGATGCATAAAAGTGCAAAGCAATAGCTGCATCCTAATCTGCGGTTCCATGATGACCTCATATTATGGCAGAAACCCTTTCAGGGGATTATACTGGCCTGCTACAGTGAAGAGGCATCTGACGTCTCCTTTGGGGGAGCAGTCACAGATGGATGAAGTGTGTGGACCTAACTCTCCTTTCCCAGTCAAACTTTCCCTGGTCTCTTTGACCATTTTGTAACCGCCTGGTAGTTGAAACCACTAACATAATCTGTTGGCTCATAGGCTTTCAAGGGATTTTCGATCCATGATGTTACTATGTACTTTTACTTAGACCCCAAGGTTGGAAGAGCCTAGCCTTGCTAGGAGCAGAAAGTTTCAAGAGAACGTTCAGGAGTGAGGTGGAGTTCTAGCTCCAGGAATGTCTCTCAGGCTAGAGGTCGCTACCTGCCTCTTGGCTGCCTGCCTCTGAGGGCAGTGACCTGAAAGTACATCTTTGTCATGGCTGTGCCCCTGATCTATGTGGACAGAAGCACTGCTGGTGACCATGAGGTTTGTAAGGACACAGATCAGGAATTCCAGGACCTAGTCAGACTGCAAGTGCAATGGGCTTCTTCCTCTGGTAATGCTAGCTCTTCGTGGACCAGAGGAGCTCTTCAGTGGCTTCTGTCTCAATTCCTTAGATGTTCTTTCTGTGAAATCTGTGGGAATGAACTGGAAAGATTGCCCCTAATAGCTCAAGGACAAAAATCACTTTTCTCTCACTGGCCAGCCCTTTATCACCTCTTTTACTATCACATATACTGGTACAGTGACACTCAGAAGGAACATCTTGGTTTTTATGTTCACCCCTCTATGACTCACCACTTCTACTATTGTCAGGACTGTACTCAGGAGCGTGCATAGGCACATGGAAGATGAATGGTTCTTCCCCTAGGGTCTCAGCTTGGGAGGCATCCCAGAAGGCTACTCTGTTGCACTCTGGGTAGCATCAGAGGAAAAGCAGAAATCATACAAAGGTTTTAATGGTGAGGAACTGAACATCAATCTGGGATGCCATCAGGTCTACCCCTGCCTCGGTGGTAGAACCAAGAGGGTTGAGTAAGCTGCCTGCATCAGTAAGGGACAGACTAAGTCTGAGCAGGAAAGGAAAGCTTTGGTGGAAAGTCTGTCTCCACCCCCCTCTAGAGCAGGGAGGGATGCCTCCAGTAGAAGAGAGCACTGGGCACTGCTGTTTTCTTACAGATGGGAGCTGGCAGCTCCAGAACCAACACTTTAAAATGTATTTTGAGAAATTGGGATAAGTTCAATCCCCAGAGCTTAACTTTACTTAGAGATATAATACATCCTGGGACAGATGCTAACTCCTGACTCAAAAACTTGAGTTTTGGGGAAAAGCTGTCGCCTATGGAGATAAAATGGCTTGGTGATAAATTAGCAAAAAGGAGGGTGAGATAGCCTCCTTCCCTACTGGGAATCAGAGAGTTCCCACAACAGAGTCAGACTTGGACAATATCATGGCTTAAGGAAGAAGGGATTAGAGTCACTTTGTCAGGACTCAACAGGTGCACGCTGACTTTTACTATGCCAAATTGGCAAACATAGAACAGCAATAGAAGAAAGCGCCTGGTAAATTCCTAGATAGACTACAGGAGGCCCTTCACAGATTCACTGAGATTGATCCCAAAAGTGTGGAGGGAGGAATGATCTTAAACGATAGATTTCTCACTCAATCAGCTCCAAACATCCACCATAAGCTACTAAAACAGGCATATGAGCCAAATTAGTCTTAGATAAAGTGTTACAACTGGCTCAGACAGTTTATTATGGTAGGGAGGAAGAAGAAAAGAGGCAGAAAAAGACCAGGAAAGACTGAAGTCCCAGTGATGGTTCTCAGATCTGCTCTGAAACAGTCGGGGGAAAAAATGCCCAGAGGGACCCAGGTGAAAAGGGACAGACTTGCTATTACTATGGAAAGGGGGGACACCTCGAGCAGAATTGCTGTCAAGCATCTAAGCCACCCCCAGCTCCATGTCTGGCCTGAAAAGGACCACACTTGAGAAGAGACTGTCCTCAGAGGTGTAGGCCCCAAGGAAACCAACTCTCAAGATAATCAGGATTGAAGGTGCCCAGGGGTCTGCACACAAGCTCCCATCCTAATTACACCTGAGGAACCCTGAGTATTGATAACTGTGGGGATCAATCAGCGGATTTCCTTTTAGACACTGGGGCAACTTACTAAATGCTTACTGAAGCCCCTGGCCCACTTTCTCCTCAATCCACTTCCATAATGGGACTGTCTGGATGAGCCAAAAGTTATGATTTCAGTTGTCTTCTAAGCTGCAACTGAGACTCTGTGCTGTTTTCACAAGAGTCTCTGATCGCCCAGAGTCCCCCTCACCCTTTTGGGAGGGGATCTACTAAGCACGGTCCATGTCTCCGTTTTCATGAATATGGGGCCCTCTTTCTCTCCCACTAGTTGAACAAAACGCAAATCCTACAATGTGGTCTGATGGAAAAACTGGGTTGAGCACAGAATGCTATTTCTGTTATTGTCAAACTCAAAGACCCTCACATATTTTCACATCAAAAACAGTATCCACTGAAACCCAATGTTAAGAAAGGGTTAAAATCCACCATTGGGAATTTAAAGGAGCAAGGGCAATTAATTCCCTGTAACAGTCCATGCAACACTTCCATTTTGTGTGTAAAAAAAAAAAATGTTAAATGATAAGTGGAGACTAATTCAAGATTTATGAATAATAAATGGGACTGTGGTTCTTTACATCCCATGGTGCCTAATCCTTATACTCTATTGTCTGAAATTTCTAAACAAGCCAAGTATTTTTCAGTCATTGATTTTCTTCTCTTTAAGGGATGAGGGCCATAGGCCCCGAATTATGCTTATACTAAACCATTCCCTACCTATGACTTTAAGACAATTGAGAGGATTTTTGAGCATCCCAGCCTATTGCCACATTTGGATTCCAGGTTATGGGGAACTTGCCCAGCCTTTATATAAACTTATAACTCAGGATGGGGAACACATGTAAATCCATGGCTGATTCATGTCAATGTATGGCAAAAACCAGTATAATACTGTAAAGTAATTAGCCTCCAACTAATAAAAATAAATGAAAAAAAATAAATAAATAAACTTATAACTGAAACTCAACAAGCCCAAACTGACTCAGAGACTTAAGAGGTTTTCAAGGCTCTTCAAACTGCTTTCCTGCAGGCTTCCACTTTGAGCTTGCCCACAGGATCAGAGTTTAGTTTGTTTGTTACTGAAAAAAAAAAATCCTATGGCTATATTTCTTAAGGGTAATTGCTGCTATTGTTTTGCTAATGCCTAAAGTTCTTAAGTTCATTAATGGACAAAATATTACTGTACTGACTTCTCATAATGTCAGTGGAATCTTAAACTCTAAAGTAAATATTTGGATGACAGACCATCAGCTTCTTAAATATCAGTCATTGTTGCTAGAAGGACAAATAGCTAAACTCAAAGTTTGTGAGAACTTAAATACTGCCATTTTCCTTCCTGAGAAGAAAAATGAAACACTCCATCATGATTGTTCCCAATTTCAAACCTTAACCTTAAACTATACAGCTCATAAAGATTTAATGGATACTCCATTAGACAATTCTGACATGGAAATATTTACGGATGACAGTTCTTTTGTTTGGGATGGGAAGCGGAAAATGGGTTACTGGGTTGTGATGGCTGAACAGGTTTTAGAAGCAAAGTCACTCTCCCCAGGAATGAGTGTTCAGCTAGCGGAGCTTGTGGCTCTGACCCAAGCTTCAGAGTTAAGCAAAGGGCAGCGAGTAAATATCTACACTGATTTTAAATAGGCTTCCTTGAGATTACATGCTCATGCTGCAATATGAAAACAAAGACAGTTTAAAACAGCAACAGGAGAAACTATTAAGCATTTCAAAGAGATTGAAAGACTTTTGATGGCTATGCATTTCCCTAAAATGTTACACATTACAAAGGGTAATCAACTGGCTGATGCCAACTGAGAAAAGCGGCACTTTAGGAATCCCTTTCACTACAGACGCCAATGGTCTGGACAGGTTCTGTTGAACAGGAAAAACCACAGTATACTGAGGAAGAATTAAAAAGATATGGAAAAGAGGAGCAAAGATTACTGATAAAGGATGGTTACAGTTTGAGGACAGACGATTAATAATTCCTGAAGATTCTCAGTGAAAAATTCTTAAAGGCTTGCACCAGACTTTCCTAAAGCCTTGCAATTAACTAACTGTGTAACTCAACTTTCAGCTTTTCAGCAGACATTGCAGAACCTCCAGGAGGTGACTCCTGACCCAGCCTTTGAGTCAAGCAAGCCGCTGTTTGAGCCAGGAGCTGAGGTCCTGATAAAGACATTGGGACCTTGGAGGCAACCTCTCAAGCCCCTCTGGGAAGGCTGTTAACAGATTATCCTTCCTTCTCCTACAGCTGTCAAGGCACCAGTGATTGATTCATGGGTGCATCCTGGCCCAAACTAAGTGACGTCATTTTATGTCTTTGTTCTCTACGCTTTTACTTTTTAACTTTTGAGATAGGCCTGATAATCTATAAGGGCCTGCTTCTGCTGACTCCAAAATTCCTGAGTCTGCTGTTTGACTCTCAAGACAACATCTTCCTGTCCTGGGCTCATTCCTATGCCACATTCCACAGTCAGTCTAATTCATGGGTCTGTGGAGCACTCCCGTCCTCATCAGTGGAAGGCTTCCCATGGTGGGTGTCTCCACTTCAAGGAAAGGACTTCTCCAAGTCTGCAACTATCATCACAAGCAAAAACCACACACAAACCTCTTCTTAATCTGATGACATCTAACAATCCTAAAATGGACTAATGCAACACTTTGTAACTTAACTATGGACACAATGTGACTTTTAACTTTGCTGATTGTTCTGGTTTTGCTCTCTGCTCCCTACATCTGTAACTGTGTAGCTGGGTTTGTTTCTAGCTTCATGAAGGCTTTTTAGTTACAAATCGTTGTTCAGGCTCTTACAAGTGCCACAGTCTCCACCAACTATTACTTGGGGAATCTGGATCAGAGACCCTCAATATGAGAGTTAGGAGAATATGTTGAATCAACAATTTAGGGACAACACCGCTTACCAGCACAGAAGCAGTTATAGAATGAGAAAGCCACTCCTTTCCCTTGGCAACATAATTCTCCTGAATGACAAGGGGGCATGAGAGTGTTAACAGCATTGGTAGGGAGGTTAGAGGTCCCCAAATGGCAGGAGAAAATAAGCTGCAAGTGGCAGACTTTATTTTAAATTTTCTGTTCTAATTCTGTGCTGTCATGGTGACACCTGGTTCCCACTACCTCAAATCTTGAACTAACCAATGCGTTTTTCTTATGGAAATGTTTTCTTTCAGTTCAGTTGAGTCACTCAGTCATGTCTGACTCTTTGCAAACACAAGGCTTCCCAGTTCATCACCATCTGCCAGAGCTTGCTCAAACTCATGTCCATTGAGTCGGTGATGCATCTAACCATCTCAACCTCCATCGTCCCCTTCTCCTTCTGCCTTCAATCTTTCCCAGCATCAGGATCTTTTCCAATGAGTCACGTTTTTGCATCAGGTGACCAAAGTATTGGAGCTTCAGATTCAGCATCAGTCCTTCCAACGAATATTCATAACTGATTTCCTTGAGGATTGACTAGTTTGATCTTGCAGTCCAAGGAACTCTCAAGAGTCTTCTCCAACACCACAATTCAAAAGCATCAGTTCTTTGGCACTCACCTTTCTTCATGGTGAAACTCTCACATCCATTATGCAACTACTGGAAAACATAACTTTGATTAGATGGACCTTTGTCAGCAAAGTAATATCTCTGCTTTTTAATATGCTGTCTAGGTGGGTCATAGCTTTTCTTCCAAGGAGCAAGCATCCTTTCATTTCATGGCTGCAGTCACTATCTGCAGTTACTTTGGAGCCCACGAAAATAAAATCTCTCAATGTTTCCATTTCCCCCCCATTTATTAGCCATGAAGAGATGGGACCAGATGCCATGATCTTAGTTCTCTGAATGTTGAGTTTTAAGCCAGTTTTTTCCACTCTCCTCTTTCACTTTCATCAAGAGGCTCTTTAGTTCTTCTTCGCTTTCTACCACATGGATGGTGTCATCTACATATCTGAGGTTATTGATATTTCTTCTGGAAATCTTGATTCCAGCTTTGGTTCATCCAGCCTGGAATTTCGCACGATGTAGCCTGCATAGAGATTAAATAAGCAGGATGACATATACAGCCTTGACATACTCCTTTCCCAATTTGGAACCAATCTGTTGTTCCATGTCCAGTTCTAACTGTTGCTTCTTGACCCACATACAGATTTCTCAGAAGGCAGGCAAGGTGGTTTTGTATGCCCATCTCTTTAAGAATTTTCCAGTTTGTTGTGATCCACACAGTCAAAAGATTCGGCATAGTCAATAAAGCAGAAGTAGATGTTTTACTGGAATTCTCTTGCTTTTTTGATGATCCAGCGGATGTTGGTAATTTGATCTCTGGTTCCTCTGCCCTTTCTTGAACATCTAGAAGTTCTTGCACAGCTTGAACATCTATAAGTTCATGGCTCACGTACTGCTGAAGCCTCGCTTGGAGAACTTTGAGCATTACTTTGCTAGTGTGTAAGATGAGTGCAACTGCGCAGTATTTTGAACATTCTTTGGCATTGCCTTTCTTTGGGATTAGAATGAAAACTGATATTCCATTTACTAATGTATAAAATTATACATTACTTTTCCAGTCCTGTGGCCACTGCTGAGCTTTCCAAATTTGCTGGCATACTGAGTGAAGCACTTTCACAGCATCATCTTTTAGGATTTGAAATAGCTCAACTGGAATCCCATCACCTCCACTAGCTTTGTTCATAGTGATGCTTTCTAAGGCAAACTTGACTTCATATTCCAGGATGTCTGGCTCTAGGTGAGTGATCACACCACCATGGTTATCTGGGTCATGAAGATTTTTTTGTGTGTAGTTCTTCTGTGTATTCTTGCCACCTCTTCTTAATGTCTTCTGCTTCTGTTAGGTCCATACCATTTCTGTTCTTTATTGTGCCCATTTTTGATGAAATATTCCCTTGGTATCTCTAATTTTTTGGAAGAGATCTTAAGCTATGTTAACGAATTGTGTATTTGATGGGAAATCTGTATTTCATCAAGATTCATGTCAATTGTTTTATGACCTGGGATGAATCACCTTGTGTCAATGCTATCTCAAAATTCATGTTGTGGGTGAGGGGCCTGGTGCTACTCTCCCAGGTTTGAGGTATTTCCTTCCTCTAATTAGCAGCTTGCTAATAGGTATATAACCCCTTGCTAAAAACTAACAAGGGGGCACTTTCTTTCCCTTTCTGATGTCTATGCAAAAAGATTTCACTACCTCTTTTATACATTAATAAGACTTTTCTACACAAAAAGCTCTGAGTGATCAAGCCAAGTCACTGGCCCTGGATTGAATTCCTCTCTTACTGAGGTCATGAATCTCAGCATCATTCTTGGCTTGTAGCAGCAACCTTTCCCTATTAAGCCATGAAAATACATAGAGGAAACATAATTTAAATTCCAGTTGAGCTATTTCAAATCCTAAAAGATGATGCTATTAAACTGCTGCACTCAATATACCAGCAAATGTCAAAAACTTAAAAGTGGCCACAGAACTGGAAAAGGTCAGTTTTCATTTCAATCCCGAAGAAGGGCACTGCCAAAAAATGTTCAAACTACTGGAAAATTGCACTCATTTGACATGCGAGCAAGGTAATGCTCAAAATCCTGCAAGCTAGGCCTCAAGAGTGTTTGAACTGAGAAAGTTCAGATGTACAAATTGAATTTAGAAAACCAGAAAAACCAGAGATTAAGTTGCCAACATCCATTGGATCATAGAAAAAGCAAAGGAATTCCAGAAAAACTTCTTCTGTTTCATTGACTATGCCAAAGCCTTTGACTGTGTGGATCACAACAAACTGTGGAAAATTATTAAAGAGATGGGCATACCAAACTACCTTACTTGCCTTCTGAGAAACCTGTATGAGGGTTAAGAAATAATAGTTAGAACTGGACATGAAACAATGGACTGGTTCAAAACTGGAAAAGGAGTGCATCAAGGCTGTATATTGTCACCCTACTTTTTAAATTTATATGCAGAGTACATTATGCAGAATGCTGGGTTGGATGAAGCACAAGCTGGAATCAAGATTTCCAGAAGAAATATCAATAACTTCAGATATGCAGATGACACCACCCTTACGGCAGAAAGGGAAGAGGAAGTATTGAGCCTCTTGACGAAGGTAAAACAGCAGAGTGCAAAAGCTGGCTTAAAACTCAACATTCAAAAAACGAAGATCATGGCATCCGGTCCCATAATACCATGGCAAATACATAAGGATAAAATCGAAACATTGACAGAGTTTATTTTCTTGGGCTTCAATATCATTGCTGACAGTGACTGCAGCCATGAAATTAAAAGACACTTGCTCCTTGGAAGAAAAAGCAGAGACATCACTTTGCTGACAGACGTCCACATAGTTGAAGCAGTGTTTTTTCCAGCAATCATGTACAGATGTAAGAATGGGACCATAAAGAAGCCTGAGTGCGAAGGAATTGATGCTTTCAAACTGTGGTGCTAGAGAAGACTATTGATGGTCCCTTGGACAGCAAGAAGATCAAACCTGTCAAGCCTGAAGGAAATCAACCCTGAATATTCATTGGAAGGACCAATGTTGCAGCTGAACCTCCAATACTTTGTTCACCTGATAAGAAGAGCTGACTCATTGGAAAAGACCCTGATGCTGGGAAAGATTGAGGGCAAGAGGAGAATGGGGTGACAGAAGATGAGATGGTTGCATGGCATCATTGATTCAGTGAACATGAGTTTGAGCAAATAGTGAGGGACTGGGAAGTCTGGCATGCTGCAGTCCATGGGGTCGCAAATAACCAGTCCATGGGGTCGCAAATAACTGAACAACAACTTGATTGCATATTATTAAGTGAAGGAAATCAATCATAAAGACTAAATTCCATGTGATATCAACTCCATGACATTTTGGAAAAGGTAAAACTATAGACAGTAAAGATATTAGGGGTTGCCAAGGGTGAGGAGGAATGAATAGGTGGAAGGCATAGGATTTGGGGGACAGTGAAAATACTGTGTATACCACAATGATGAATATATATTACACATTTGTTCAAACCCCCCCCCAAAAAAAAAAACAATACCAAGAATGTAAACTGAGGACTTTGGGCCATTAATAGTAGCAGTGTTAGTCCCTTAGTCATGTCCAACTCTTTGTGACCCCAAGGACTGTACTGTACCAGGGTCCTCTGTCCATGTTATTCTTGAGGCAAGAATACTAGAATAGTTTGCCATTCCCTTCTCCAAAGGATCTTCCCAACCCAGGGATCAAACCTGGGTCTCCTGTGTTGTAGGCAGATTCTTTACCATCTGAGCAACAGGGAAGTCATGGACTTTGGGCCATTATGATGCATCAATGCAGGTTTATCAAATATCCCACTCTTGTGGTAGTTGTTGATAATGGGAGAGGCTATGCGTGTCAGGGGGATAGTATGGAAAAATCTTTTCATTTTGCTGTGAACCTTAAACTGCTCTAAAAGTAGTCTTAAATTTTGAAATCACACCCAAAAAAAAGTCTTTAAAAAAACAGCAAAAGTCTTTAAAAACTCAGTAATATGGGTTGTGCCTCACTCAAGCTGCATGCAAGACATGTAGTGCTGAAAATAGCAGGTGCAGTCACTGACCTCTGGGAGTTTTTACCTTGTCAGTGAAAGTCTTCCATAAACCCATGTTAGATATTGAGATTTGCGGAATGGAATCATGCTTAATATTTATGTGATTCAGTATTTTGTAGACTGCACTCCATTTAAAGTTGTTACAACATAGTAGTTACATTTCCTTGTGCAACACCACAGAGTACAACCTTGCTGATTATCTATTTCACGCACAGCAGTTTGTCCCTGACTGTCTTTCCCCAATATTTCGCCCACTTCCCCCTCCATACTGGTAACCACTAGTTTGTTCTCTGGAGCTGTGAGTCTGCTTCTGCTGTGTTCATTCTTTTATTTACTTATTTTTGATTCCACATATAAATAACATAGAGTATTTGTCTTTCTCTGACTTATTTCACTAACATAATACTCTCTAGATCCATGCACATTGTTGCAAACAGAATTATTTCGTTCTTTTCAGTAGCTGAGTAATAATGGAATTGGGCCATCCAGGTGGCTCAGTGGTAAAGAATCTATCTGCTAACGCAGGATTCACAGCAGACTCAGGTTTGATCCCTGGGTCAGGAAGAATTCCCTGGAGGAAATGGCAACTCACTTCAGTATTCTTGCTGGGAAAATCCCATATGCAGAGGAGCCTGGTGGGCTACAGTCTACAGCGTTGTAAAGAGCTGGACATAACTGAGCAACTGAGCACACATGCAAAATAATGGAATCATGCTTTAACTGCATGTGTCACCCATGTAATGAACTTCTGCAGTGAAAACTGTGAAATTTCTCACTAGAGGCATGGTGGTGGTGGTTTAGTCGCTAAGTCATGTCTGACTCGTGCAATCCCATTGACTGTAGCCCGCCAGGCTCCTCTGTCCATGAGATTCTCTAGGCAGGAATACTGGAGTGGGTAGCCGTTTCCTTCTCCAGGGGATCTTCCCACCCCAGGGCTCGAACCCATGTCTCCTGCATTGCAGGCAGATTCTTTACCAACTGAGCTATGAGGGAAGCCCCTGGTGAGGTATATTGCTACCATAATTCACATAATTCTCTCTGAATCACTTTCTTAATCTTATATACCCTATCTGCAACTACACTGCAAACCCCCCAAGACAGGATCATGCTTTATAAATGTTTATATCAATCTATGTCTAGCATTTCTATTTTTATTTAATGATCACTAGTCAATTTCCAAAAAAGACAGCTGCAGGTTGTTGAATTTATTTTGGACTTTACCTCCTATAATTCACTCCCATCTTTGAGTAGTGAAAAGACCACTAGACCAAAAATCAGAAGACATGATTTCTCATCTTGCATGTGAAAGTGAAAGTGAAGTTGCTCAGTCAAGTCCGACTCTTTGTAACCCCATGGACTGTAGCCTGCACCAGGCTTCTCCGTTCATGGGATTTTCCAGGCAAGAGTACCAGAGTGGGTTGCCATTGCCTTCTCCAGGGGATCTTCCCAACCCAGGGATTGAACCCAGGTCTCCCACCTTGCAGGCAGACGCTTTACCCTCTGAGCCACCAGGGAAGCTTGGACGTATGTATCATCTTGCATGTATGTACATCTCGCATGTATCATAGGCCAACTGCGTGCTTGACAGAAGTATAGGTAGTCTCTCTGGGCCCTGGCTTTTCATGAATGGAATGAAAGTCACTGCAAGCTGGAAACTTTTAAATGTCTCTGATGTATATGGAGAGAAATCCTGAAGGCTAATCACTGGAAAGTGATTTGGAGAGAAGAAAAAACCTGTGACAAGAGTGGTTTCTCTGAATAGTTCATTGTGTGTACAAAGGAGAAAATTGTAACTCTCTGGTTATTGCTTAAGTTGCTGCTTAAGTTGTCAAAAATAAGTACTGAAGGGAAATGATTTTTATTACTGTCACTAGGGGAAAAAAATAGGGCAGTAAAGTATGCAGTCAGATACGATGAAAAGAACAAACATGGTGTGCAAGTCTATAGGGAGCCCAAAAGCTATATTTCTAGAAGAAAGATTGCAGTTCAACCTTCCCATTAAAAAAGCTTGTTATTCTTTTTTTTTTTTTTTTGGGGGGGGGCTTGTCATACATTGATATGAATCAGCCAAAAGCTTGTTATTCTAAAGCACAAAGTTTTAAGGTATTTCTGTTTTTTCCCCTAATAACCTGATAAACCGTGGACTGTGGAAAACTCTTCACAAAGGTCAGAAAGCAGGCAAGGTTTTGTTACTCCAGTCAGATGGTTAAGAAACACCCTTAGAAGGGCTGCAAGGAGAGAAAAACAAACCCAGTGTTTGGTTGACATATTCCAAAGCTGGAAGATTTCAAAGGTTAACCTTGACAAGTCTGTAATGTGCTAGTGGGAGTGGAAGCTAAGGACATCATCCTTTGTCATTCCTACTGTTCCCTGAGGTAAATAAATTCTCTTTATAGGTTAAACTTAGTAGAAGTGTGTCTCCTCTGAAGAAATGACAGCTATCTTCCGAGGAAGTTACTGCAGACATGACTCCCCTTTGTTCTTCTGCTACTGGAAAATTCACCCTGCAAGTTATACTTAAGCACAGCTAATTATAACAATCCAGGAAGCCAGAGTCTTTAGGGGTTCTCCTCCAATGGTGCCAATTTCATCTAAAATGTTACACACACATGTGTGTATATGTGTACATTGTTGTTGTCTAGTTGCTAGATTATGTCCAATTCTTTTGTGACCCCATGGACTGTAGGCTGCCAGTCTCCTCTGTCCACTGGAGTGGGTTGCCATTTCCTTCTCCAGGGGCTCTTCCAAACCTAGGGATCAAACTGGTGTCTCCTGCCTTATCACAGAGCCACCAGGTAAGCCCCTGTGTGTACATATATGTGTATATATATAATAGGACTTGTAGCAACCCAAGGCATCAAGGTCCAGGCATACAAATGTTGAGTGCTGGAGTCACTTCTGATTCCTCCCCCTCCCTGGCTGCATACCCTGAGCCTCAGGCATCCTCATCAGTCCTGGCACATTCTGCCCTGCCCACCTCACAGCTCTGTATCTCATCTCTCTCTGCAACTCTCCCTACATTCTGCTACATCAATCTTTCTCAGACACACTGGTGACACATTTGTTAATTCAAGAGCTCTAAACATTCAGGAAGCAGTTCAGCTCTCCCAGTCTGACGTTCCCTTCTAGGTATCTGTCTCGCTTTTCAAGGCACATTGTTTACGAGTTGCTGGGCGTTCCCACCATTTTCTCTGTTCCCCAAACTGCTCCTAACACAACTGCTTGTTAAACCCTAACTCTAATAACTAAAATGACAATCTTCCCTGATTTCTCATGACAGGAATAAACTCCCCATCCCCACAACCATGAAATGTCAGAAGACATTTTACTTCCCTTCCATGAATTATTATGAGTTAGTATCAATGTATTATCTGCATATAATAGTTAGAGAGAGGCAAAGCACAGTGGTTAAGAGCATGGGGTCTGGCACTTGTTTCAGAATTTTGAGCCATGTGACTTTGAGCAAGTTTCTTAAACAGCTTGATCCTCAGTGTCTTTATACAAAAAAAAATGGAAGAGAACAATGTATGTATCACACTACATTTTCTTAGGGGTTTAATTAATTAATTAATATATGAATATAGCACTCAAAGCAGCATTTCATACAGAGTAGGTGCTCAGTAAACGCTGTAGCTCCTGGTTATTTATACCATTACACCTATAAATATACCTTTTAATTTATTTATAATAAATAAATACATGTTTAATAAATTTAAAAATTAGTAAAAAAGAAAAAAAGTACAGGTCTATATACCTCTAAATATATAAATATTTAAGCTTCCTAGGTGGTACTAGAGATAAATAACCTGCCTGCCAATGCAGGAGATGTAAGAGACATGGGTTTGATCCCTGGGTCGGGATGGTCCCCTGGAGGAGGAAGTGGTAACCCACTCCAGCGTTCTTGCCTGGAGAATCCCATGGACGGAGAAGCCTGTCCTGTGGCTACGGTCCACAGGGCCACAAAGAATCGGACACGACTGAAGCGACTTAGCACGCATGCACATATGAGTACTTATGCCTCTTGGTTAGATACACGACTGTCTCAACATCCTTGAGGACAAGGATCAAGCACACTGAGCGCTTCAAGGAGCAGCACTGAGAGTCTCACTCGTCCCAACAACAGCGGGAGCATGTGACGTTTACTCAGCTCTGCGATCTTGCACTTCAGGCTTCGAGAGTATCTGCCTTCAAAATTCCTAACTCTTAGCTATGAACGGGAACTGAAATGCCATATGAAGGGATTTCCAGGTCCAGCCCCAACACGAAAAGAGCTTGGAAGTCATCACATCCATCTTTACCATGAGAAAAGGCTGAACCTACTGAAAGACACTGACTACTCCTGGACCCATCAGAGAACTGAGGTCTGCAGAGCAATCAACACCCAGAAATCTGCAGAAACAAGGACACATGGAGAGTCCATTCAGAGTCTATTTATGTGGAGGAGAAGTCACTGAAGTCCCAAACTGGCAGAAAAATTTAGGTAATAAATTTGGTGTTTGCTGGAGGCTGTGTGAGCTAATATGAGACCAAAAAACTTGGGGGTCAACAACCTCAAGGGCCCTGAAAATTTTCGTGGGTTTTACCTCCATGATTCCTATAAGGTTCTTAATGTGAAGGTCCAAGAAAAATCCCTTTTCTTCCTCTGACAGGGGTACCCTCTGACAGGGTAACATTATGAAGTACACCCTAGCATTTGCCATAATGATGACCTACTCTAGAAGGGAAAAGACTTTCCCAGGGCCTTATCCCATATGAGAGAAGGGCATTCTTGCACTCTGCCCCTCTCTAGTCTTCTTCTCCCACATTGGGGGTTAGAACAAAGTCAAAAAGGACTACAGATTCAAGGACATAGATTGGGAACACAGAAGCTGGGTAAGGGAGTAAGAGTTAGAGGGAAATCTATTCCACTGGAGAAATACTTGTGAAGGTCACAGCCCAGAAACACAGACCCATAAAAAGACTGAGGTATAATCATAAGATTACAGAAAGCTCCCCATCTCCAACATTTCACTCCAAATAACAGGACTCCAGTATAAAAACAGTGGATTACAGCCAAAAGAGCTAAAAGACCCTCTTCAAGGAGGCATGCTCAGGAAGCCCAAATAAAAGAGAAATAAATACTAGGGCACTGGAGGAATTTTTAGCCTCTAGAACCTACAGTTGCAGCAAACATGATGCACAGCCCAACTCCAAGCCAGATTAACATAAAGTTTAATTCTAAAGCTGTATTTACAAGAACATATTAACCACTATGGGCTTCCCTGAGAGTTCAGCTGGTAAAGAATCTGCCTGCAACAGGAGGCCTTGGTTGGGTTCCTGGGGTGCAAAGACCCACTGGAGAAGGGATAGGTTACCCACTCCAGCATTCTTGGGCTTCCCTTGTGGCTCTGCGGGTAAGTAATCCGCCTTCCAAGCAGGAGATGTGGGTTCAATCCCTGGGTCGGGAAGATCCCCTGGAGAAGGGAATGACACCACACTCCAGTATTCTTGCCTATAAAATCCAATGGACAGAGGAGCCTGATGGGCTACAGTCTGTAGGGTCGCAAAGGGTTGGACGTGACTTAGTGTACATGTGACACTGCTGCTACATTAACCAATATAACTAGTCTGGATTTCAACAAAAAAAAGGATAAGGCATGTCAAAATACAACAAGCAAACAAACAAACACAAAGGCATCTGGAGAGGCAAAGACTTCACAAAAACCATACTCACAGATGCCACAGATATTGGAATTATCAGACAAGCACTTTTAAATGGCTACCATTAATATGTTCTTGGTTATAATGGAAAAAAATGCTACTGATTAACATCTGCATTCTTGGGCCATCTTTGTCTGAAATTAATTAGTTATTCTTTCCTTTGGTTAGTGTTAGTATATCTTTCTTCATGCCTTTGATAGTAACTTATATAAGTCTTTACATTTAAAGTAGGTTTCTAGTAGACGACATATGGGTCTTTTTTTTTTTTTTTAATCCATGCTGACATGTAGAAGCGGTAATTTCCCAAGAAGACAAAGAAATCTTAGATGTATATGTACCTAACAAGTCAACAGCAAAATATATGAGGAAAGACTAAAATAACTGAAAAATAAATCCACTCTTATGGTTAGGGTTAGTAGGTGAAAGTAGTGACAGATTTCCTCTTCTTTGGCTCTAAAATCATTGCAGATGGTGACTGCAGCCATGAAATCAGAAGATGATTGCTTCTTGGCAGAAAAGCCATGACAAATATAGACAGTGTGCTGAAAAGCAGAGACATTACTCTGCTGACAAAGGTCCATATAGTCAACCCACGATCTTTCCGGTGGTCACATATGGTTGTGAGAGCTGAACTATAAAGAAGGCAGAGTGCCAAAGAACAGATGCTGTCAAACTGTGGTGTTGGAGAAGACTCCTGAGAGTCCCTTGGACCACAAGGAGATCCAAGCAGTCAATCTTAAGGGAAATCAACACTGAATACTAGTTAGAAGGACTGATGCTGAAGGTCCAGTATTTTGGTCATCTGATGTGAACAGCTGACTCATTTGACAAGTCCCAGATGCTGGGAAAGATTGAGGGCAGAAAGAGAAGAGGGCATCAGAGGAGAAGGCTGGATGGCATCACCGATGCAATGAATATGAACTTTGGAAAACTTCAGGAGATGGTGAGGGACAGGGAGACCTGCCATGCTGCAGTCCATGGGGTCACAAAGAGTGACTGGGCGGCTGAACAACGACAGACGGTTAGAGACCTCAGCACCCATCTCTTACTGTGTGCTCAGTCATGTTCCACTCTCTGTGACCCTGTGGACTGTCACCCACCAGATTCCTCTCTCCATGGGATTTTCCTGGCAACACTACTGGAGTGGGTTGCCATTTCCTCCTACAGGGTGTCTTCCCGACCTAGGGATGAAATTGCATCTCCTGAGTCTCCTGCAGGCTGATTTTTACCACGGAGCCACCTGGGAAGCACCCCCCAGCATCTCTCAGTAAATACAAAAATTTACTTAGCCATTAAATGGCAAAGATAAGACTCAAAATCTAAAAATAACCCAATGTCTTATCAATTGGTAATTTCCCAATTAATCAATAATCTATGATCAAAGAAAGCACCAATTTTGGCTTGAAATTTCTGAATAAATGTTTATAAAATTTGATATAAAGTTCAAAGTATTTCTATCATGAAATGATACAGTCTTTCAAAGGTCAACAGCATTTAATTTAGCTAAACTGAGAAATTGTTTCAAATACTCAATTCTGTCTAATATTAACTTTTCATTACAGGGCTCCTTTTATGAAATTTCTTCAGAAAAACTAGAAATGGAATGAGAGATTTAAGAGACATACTAAATAGCAAAGCACATCTGTATTGATGTTTGAGGTCTGCATCAGCTCTATAAGAATAAAAATCACCTCCAATCGCTAACGTATTAAGAATACTAAGGAAATCCCTCATCTAAACCAGGCCTGGAACCCCATGGCTCCAATCACCCCAAGCACACTGACACAAGGATGTGCATTACATCAGAACAGCCTTTCAGGGTGACACTCTTCACTCCCAGTGCCCTCAGAACAGATCATGCGTTCACAGGTGACGACCTAAGACCCCAGCGCACTAAGTTCAGAGGAAATATGCCACTTGATGTAAACTCTGTGTCAAATAAAGAATCCCGACAAGAGGTGGCTCCCATTCACCACAACTATTTTCCTAATTCAAGTTCCAGGGACATGCATCACCCTCAAAGCCATCACCTCCACATGACTGGCATAGTCCCAATAAAATGGATGAAAATACACAGTTATCTGTTTTCTCCAGCTCATAGTCATCCAAAGAGAGGAAATGTGTCTAAAAGTGAGAAATGCAAGTCCCCTGCAACATTTAAACATTACCAAGTCTGCTTTCAAGATCCCACAAAGAATAACTGGATTGTTCCAGCTCTATTCCCAGATGATGGAAACCAATTAAGAATGCACCACAACTTTCCTTCTTCCTTCCTTTCTTTCCTCCCTCTCTCCCTTCCTTTCTTTCTTTCTTTTTTTTCCTTCTGGATAAAAACATTTGGAATTTATTTGTGAATGACCACGATAAATGAGCAAATTTTGAAGACTTTTAAGAAGAGTGATTCTGAGTCAGTAGAGAGTAGATTTTAAATCTGGGTAGTGATGGAAGTTTAAAGAATGACAATGAGAGAAGGAAAGGAATTAATACACAAATCCGAGATATGCTTAAAATGACATGCATTTGGCAGCTATATACATTATGAATATATTGCCGCTCAGGTTCCATTTCACCCTTTTTCACCTGCTCTGTGATAACAGAGCTGGATGCTGTCAGCACTTCACTTTTCAACTAGCACAACATTAAGCATAGTCACAGGAAAGAAACAGAGAAAGGATCAGCCTTCCTCCTGGCTGGGTGTGCTCTTCTTCCACCTTCCGGTTGTTTCCCAACAGAGTGGGGAACAAAGCGAAGCTTTCTAAGGGCCCAGACCACAGCCCAGAAACAGGGGAATCGGGCGAGTTGTTCTGTGTCCAGGGCTCACCTGGCTCAGGCAGAAGCTGCTGAATCAGGATCCAGGATGCAGGCTCTCCTCTCCTGCTTGGTTCATTTAGTGGAAAGGGCAAAAGGGGAGATGCTCCAAAATTCCTAGTATACTTTATTAAGCTGACTATGAACATGTCTGCAATGCTTTGATGAAAAATCTTCCCTGAAAGATTTCTTCCCTGAAAGATGCATGCTTTCCTTAGGAATCCCATGAGAATTTTCATTTTCATGTTCCTTTTGGAGGAAGGAAGCAGTAGCTCTGTCTTGGCTTGCATGCAGGCCCATGTTTTTTGATCACTGAGTGAGGAGGCAATGGTCAGAGTACGGATGGAAGTGATAGAAAAAGCAGATTTCTAGAAGGCCATACACGAGTTCTTTTGCCTTGACATTGGGTCTCTTTAGCTAATAACAGTCCAGGTAAAGACTGGGATGGAGAGAAGAACCTGGATTTGGCGAAGAAAGAGCCAAATTTATACTATTGCTATACCATGCACCAGTTGTATGATCCCACACTGCATTCTTTCTCTATGACTCAGTTTTCTCATCTGTGAAGGGGGGATGGCAGGTGGGAATGGAGGGCTGAATGTGCTGCCTTGCACTCTGGCAGGAAACATACACATAGATGAGAGATCATCACTATCTTCTGGTCACACCTGGTGCCAGCCAGACAGAAAACCAGACATGCCCTTCGGACTATTGTAACCATGCAGTGGCAGGACCCACATCTGCTGACATAGAGATTTGCTACCTGGCATTTATTCCACTTCCAAATTAATTATTTTGGGAAAAAGTAGCATTGCCTTTTAACACTCTGAATATCAGCCAACTTTCTCAGACATTGTCAGTATCACCATAACAGCAATGACATTTCCTTGGTAATTTCTCAAGATAGAGTACAGTTACAGCCAGCACAGGTGTCAAAGATAAAGAGCATAAAAATGCTTGCTGTGTTGGTTTTTTTCACTGTGAGTGGTTTAGAGGGGAGGAGCAATGCTGCAACAAAACACATCTCATACATTTCACACCTTGAGGCCTGAGTGTCTAATTCTGCTTCATCTGTCCTCTTGTAATAACAACAAAAACAACAGTTATAATAATAATCAAGAGTACAGACTCAATAGCCGTTCTGTTTTGTTCAAGCCCAGCTGCCCTCACTACCCAGGGGGATGCAAGCAGAGGGCCTCGCCATCCCATGCAGCATGACCTTGGCTGCAGAAGGCACTGGGAAAAACAGAACTTCTCAGGGTCACTGTGTGGGTACAGTGGCCTGCGAGTGGGCTTCCAAGCAGGCAAGGGGCTAGTCCAAAACTCCTTGATGCTCAGTAGGGTTCACACTTCATCTTGTTTCAAAAAGCTTTTTAAACTTTATTTCAGTGAATACGTGCATTATATAGAACAACAGAAACACACAAAGAAGCTAGAGATTTCACTATTTCTACTACCCCAAATAATGTTTACTATCAAGTCTTTGAATGGGGAAAATTTTTTAAAGGCAAATAAGATTTTTTTTTCATAAAATAGTGAAAGTAACTCTTAAATGTCTCCCCTGAGCCCCACTCTACTACAGCGATTAAATTTCCTCTGGAAAGCCACACATAGAAAACAAAACAAAGACCCTAGTCTGAACAGTAAATGCTTGACAGAGTTGTTAACCTAGGTAACCTAGGTAACCACTCAGCTGATTCAGTAATTGTTTAGGCATTTTGAAGCCTCTCTCTTCCTTTCTCAATATTATGCTACAGCTATCCTGCCCTTCTTTCCCTCCAAAACACATCCCAGAACAGAAATGCTTATATCTGTCTCTATTCCTGTGAACTAATTATCAAAACAGAAATACTGCACAAAGATATGTAACAGAACTCTGAAAGATGTAGGGAAGGAGTCTTTCCTTCATAGCCAAGTAGTCTTTTCTTTGAAAGATTTCTTTTGTACACTCTTCAGGGTTTGTTCATCTGCCCCATGAATAAGACAGCACTTGTGGGATTGTGTTGGATGAATGATAGAAAAGGTCTCTTACCGTAAACCAAGGAGGCAATGACCTGGTGATTAGATCCCCAGTTGTTGCTGATGAAATTTTGGCTTCATCTTCAGTGACTTAAATTTTTGCAAGATGTGAGAAACATGAAGGTTTCCCGACCTTGTTATTTTCACACAATTTGCCTTTAATGCATCAAGCATGCATTAGTGTCCCCCCTTCAAATCTATTTGTGTTACGGCTTTGAACCTGGGCAGGATCAGCTGTACACCGTTGCCCTGGCGCTCACATCGGCTGTCTCTGGTCTCCGTGCTCATGTGGACATGACAGCCAGCGATGGAGTGAAAGTGAACGTCTTGGCCGGCAGCACAATCAGCAGGCAGATGTTTTCCCCAAGTAGGACAGTGCAGTGAGGTCCTATCCTAATCCTCAGATGTGCTTGCTGCTCCCACTGGAACACGGAGAGCTGAACTAGCACTGGATGGATAGGAGTTCCCATCAGTTGACAAAAATGCACTCTTCTCTGTGTTCTCAGGTAAAAATCCTGATTTCTCTAAACCCTTAAAAATCACTGCACTGACAAAAACCAACGTAGTGAGCATGCCACTTATAAGGTCTAGGGAAAGGAGAGTGGCCAGCTTACCTTATCTTTATTTTAACACAGTCACAGAGCCCAGTGCCTGCATGCAACCTTTATACAGAAGTGTGTCCATAGTTGAGTAGATTCTTTCAAACTGATGAAATTAAGCCCAGCATGGCTAATGGCTAATGAGGGCTTGATTATTTTCTCTCCCCTAGAAGCTTCCCATGTGCAGAGTATGTCCAGCACAGCTGTGCATCCTTGGGGAACCTAACAGTAAGAGAGAAAATGTGCAAACATCCCTCATACTTACTCCTGTCACCTAGCATCCCTCAAGTCCACATCTTGGGCTAAATCAACTAGGAATCTATAAAGGGTATGCCTCTAATCCCGTCCATCATTTTTCAGCTTGCTGCCATTCCCACTTTACAGATGGGGGAAGGAAGACTCAGTGGGATTTACAGAGGTGAAGAAAGTTCCTCAATGTTCTGTGGTGAAGCAAGCAGGCACCGGGATTCCAGGCCAGGAAGCCTTGCTTCATAGCCTTGGTCCTTCCCTCTCAGGCTCCCCCCTGCCTCCACCAACACTCTATGCAGTCACAAAGGTATCTATGGTGATGGCAATCAAATGACTCCTTTCTGACCAAACAGGGAGCCCTGAGCAGGAGTTTCCCCTCACATGCACATTCCATTATTCAACTGAATCTTCACAGAGACATATGAGGTACATATTAAGAGAAAGCTAAGTCTCAGAGAATTTAAACAATCTGCAAATACCTAGGCAGGGAGATGTGCTGACATAGGGATGAGCTCTAACTCTTGTTTTACTCCAAGCCTCCAGCACTTCCCTTTTGCTGGTTTTCAGGCACTTGGTGTTTGGCAGGTGTGAACGTCATCTGTGTACCCCCCGTGCACACTCTTCTCCAGGTGACCTAGCACCTGCAAAACCACTGTCTGAGAAGAGGAGAGGTTTTGCACCATGTGAGCAGATCTGAGATACTGAAAGACCACCTTTTCCAGCACCTCCGCAACCTGGCTGCCACTGCACCACCCTCCCTCCTTCCATTTGCTGTTAAGAAAGGGGCACAAAACCTCCGGCAATTCACCCAGGTCATCTGGCTACAGAGGGATGTCATCAAAAAAAAGCTTCTGCACAACAAAGGAAAGAACAAAATGTAAGAGTCGGACATGACTTAGTGACTAAACCACCACCACAGCCACAAAGCAATGTACAGGATGAGAGAAAATATTTGCAAATCACGTATTTGACAAGGGACTGATATCCAAAATATATAAAGAACTCATACGACTCAATAGAAAACAACAAATAACCTGATTAAAATATGGTAAAGGACCTGAACAGACACTTTTCTGAAAAAGACATACAGACTGCCAACAGGTACATGAAAAGGTGCTCAGTCATCAGGAAAATGCAAGTCAGGAACACAGTGAAATATCACCCCTCATTGTCACAATGGCTCCATCAAAATGACAAGAGATCACATGTGTTGGTGAGATTGTGGAGAAAAGGGAACCCAAGTACACTGTTGGTGGGAACGTAAATTGGTACAGCTGTTAGGAAAAACAGTGTAGAGGAAAAAGTGAAAAACAGAACTGCCATGTGATCCAGCATTTCACATCTGAATATGAATCCAAAGGAAAGAAAATGTCCATCTGCATCCAATGTTTACATCAGCATTATTCACAACAGCCAAGACAAGGAAATAAACTAAGTATCCATCCACAGATGATTGGATGGTGGTGATGTACATATATGTGTGTGTATAAATTCACGACATGTGGTAGTAGTGTAATTGTTCAGTCACAACCAATTGTGATCCCATGTACTGTAGCCTGTCAGGCTCCTCTGTCCATGGGATTCTTCAGGCAAGAATACTGGAGTGGTTTGCCAGTCCCTTCTCCAGGGGATCTTCTCGACCCAGGGATCCAATTCTGGTCCCCTGCATTGCAGGAAGATTCTTTACCATCTGAGCCACCAGGGAAGCCCTGGTGTCTTATAGATACCAACAGAACAGTTGCTTACAATCAGAGTGCTCTAGATTTAATAATTTATAAGCTTCTCTAATTTTAAAAGGACCCATCATTTGGCCACCCATTAAGAACACAAAAAGGCCTCATATAGGTTTAATACAAACAAACAAACACACAATACAAAAACTTAGTAAGATCAGATAGGATATTTACATCTCAAAGACGCAGACAAATCTGAGCTTCCCCCCAGCAGGCCTTGCTTAAGGTTTTACCAAGCCAGCTCTTAATTTTTAACTGAGTATGCATTTATGAGCTCCCTCAAAATTTAGAGTGAGATTTACTTTCTCCAGTTAACTAGGTACTTGCAAGTATGAGCTCCATTCCTTATGTCTTTCTACAACAGAGACACCTCAATGACTTTAAAACGAGCCCTGGGTATTTCTCAGTTAAACCTGAGTCTGCCACCACCCGTGCCTTCCATGGGCAGTTATTTCCTCAGTATGTTTCAACTGAGCCCTGGATGTACTTAATCAACTCCCTCCACCTCCCAGTGTCTTTCAACCAGGTGGGAATTATCTCGCTATCTTCCAACCGAGCCCCACCCAATATCTAGACCCTGGTGTCTTCCCCATCCATCCCCAGTACCTTACCGAGAGGTGGCAGGCACCTGCTATACCCCCCCAAATAAAAATTAATATATGCTATATGTATATATATATATATATACACGTAGAGTGTTTGTTAGTTGCTCAGTTGTGTCCGACTCTTTGCAGCACCACAGACTGTACCTGCCAAGCTCCTCTGTCCATGGGATTCTCCAGGCAAGAATACTGGAGGGGGCTGCCACTTCCTGCTCCAAATGTATGTGTACATACAATACATTATATGTATGTATTGTATATGTATATGTATTGTATATGTGTATATGTGTGTATATGAAATATTGGGCCTCCCAGATGGCTCAGTGGGCAAGAAACCTGTCTGCAATGCAGGAGATGTAGGAGTTGTATGTTCGATCTCTGGGTCAGGGAAGATCCCATGGAGGAGGGCATGGCAGCTCACTCTGGGATTCCTGCCTGGAGAATCTCACGGACAGAGGAGCCTGGTGGGCTAGTCTGTGAGTTCTGATGACGGAAGAGTCAGACATGACTGAAGACCCTGAGCACACGAGTAGTAAAATGTTACTCAGCCTCAGAAAGGAGACTCTGTTGTTTGTAACAACAGGAGTGGGTCCTGAAGGCACTATGCTAAGTGAATACTGGTTCGTAACATTGTTCAAAAGGCAGTGATCAAGACCATCCCCAAGAAAGAGAAATGCAAAAAGGCAAAATGGTTGTCTGAGGAGGCTTTACAAATATCTGAGAAAAGAAGAGAAGTGAAAAGCAAAAGGAAAGGTATACCCATTTGAATGCAGAGTTCCAAAGAATAGCAAGGAGAGATAAGAAAGCCTTCCTCAGCGATCACTGCAAAGAAATAGAGGAAAACAATAAAATGGGAAAGACTAGAGATCTCTTCAAGAAAATTAGAGACACCAAGGGAATGTTTCATGCAAAGATGGGCACAATAAAGGACAGAAATGGTATGGACCCAACAGAGCAGAAAATATTAAGAGATGGCAAGAATACACAGAGTAACTGTACAAAAAGGCCTGAATGACCCAGATAACCATGATGGTGTGATCACTCACGTAGCACCAGACATCTTGCAGTACCAAGTCAAGTGGGCCTTATGAAGCATCACTACAAACAAAGCTAGTAGAGGTGATGGGATTCCAACTGAGCTATTTCAAATCCTAAAAGATGAGGCTGTTAAAGTGCTGCACTCAGTATGCCAGCAAATTTGGAAAACTCAGCAGTGGCCACAGGACTGGAAAAGGTCAGTTTTCATTGCAATCCCAAAAAAGGCAATGCCAAAGAATGTTCAAAATATGACACAATTGCATTCATCTCACACACTAGCAAAGTAATGCTCAAAATTCTCCAAGCCAGGCTTCAATAGTACATGAACCGAGAACTTCCGGATGTTCAAGCTGGATTTAGAAGAGGCAGAGGAACCACAGATCAAATTGCCAACATCCGTTGGATCATAAAAAAAGCAGGAGAGTTCCAGAAAAAACATCTACTTCTGCTTTATTGACTATACCAAAGCCTTTGACTGTGAGGATCACAACAAACTGTGGAAAATTCTTAAGGAGATAGAAATAACAGACTACCTTATCTGCCTCTTGAAAAATCTATATGCAGGTCAAGAAGCATCAGTTAGAACTGGTCATGGAACTATGGACTGGTTCCAAAGAAAGGAGTACATCAAGGCTGTATATTTTCACCCTTTTTATTTAACTTATATGCAGAATACATCATGCAAAATGCCGGGCTTTAAAAAGCAGAGACGTTACTTTGCCATCAAAGGTCTGTCTAGTCAAAGCTATGGTTTTTCCAGTAGTCATGTATGGATGTGAGAGTTGGACTGTGAAGAAAGCTGAGCACCAAAGACTTGATGCTTTTGAACTGCATTGCTGGAAAAGACTCTTGAGAATCCCTTGGACTGCAAGGAGAAAGACTTCTATTTTTATGATTTCAAAATTTAAGACTACTTTTAAAGCAGTTTAGGTTCACAGCAAAATGAAAAGATTTTTCCATATTATCTCCCTGGCATGCATAGCCTCCCCCTTTATCAAGAGTGTATATTTGATAAACCTGCACTGATGCACCATAATGGCCCAAAGTCCATGACTTCCCTGTTGCTTAGACAGTAAAGAATCTGCCTACAACACAGAAGACCTTGGTTCGATCCCTAGGTTGCGAAGACCCTCTGGAGAAGGGAATGGCAAACTACTCTAGTATTCTTGCCTCAAGAATAACATGGACAGAGGACCCTGGTAGGCTACAGTGAGGCATTCTTCCTCTGCCATGACCTGGCCCCTAACCTCTCTCAACAACTTATTTCACTCAGAACCAGAAGAAGAGCAACCTGCCTTCAAGACTGGACAGCAGAGCCAGTGCAATCATAAGTAGCAGTGGTTTCTATGATAACAGTTAATGGGAGGAGACCTCAAAGCTCCATCCCTTCTGCTACAGGCATCACTGTCCTCATTGACAGCACCCTCCCACCCCCAAGGTGTGAGTGTCCACAGCAGTGAGCTGGCTTGGTCAGGGAGGAGCTGGAGAGGCCAGTGATCCAGAAACATATAGGAAGATGACTCGGCCAGCATGTGGGAAGATGACCTAGCCATCGGGTGAAAGGTGAGTCAAGGAGTATGGGTCAGGCAAAGAGACAAGCTGACAACATGCCCCTCACCCTCCACACTGGTCTGCTTGGCGTGGCCCCTGATGGGGAACTTGCTTTCCAGGACACTGCCTGGATTCTCGCTCTCAGCCCCAGGCCACAGGACTCCCCTGTGCCTCTCGGACACACCAAAAAATGCCCTTTGGCAACATCCAAAGCATGTAAGCTCAAGTGAACACAAGAACATTTTGGGGACCTTGGAATCCATGTATTTTATAGAATGGAAGGGTGAGAACTTCCCTTCCTATATTAGTAAGTGTTCTCCAGAGAAATGGAACCAATAAGGTAAGTATAGATGCAGAGATAGATAGAGATAAAGATATAAGAGATCATGCATTACAGGAATTGGTTCACACAATATGAAAGCTGAGAAGTTCTACAATCTGTCCTCTAAACACTGAAGGCTCAGGAAACCTGGTGGTATACTTTGGTCTGAGTTGAAAGCCCTGAGAATTAGGAGACTTAGGTTTTCAGTCCTGATCCAGGTCTGAGGCCTGATATCTGAGAACTGAAGATGCATGTCCCAGCTCAAGCCAAGAGCAAAGAACCGCTGTCATTCACCTGTATCTTCCACAGACAGACCTTGGAGACATTGTGGGTTCAGTTCCAGGTCATCACAATAAAGAAACATGGCAACAAAGTAAGTCACACAGGGTTTCCCAGAGCATATAAACATTGTTTACTTTATGCAATTGTCTATTAAGTATGCAAAGTTGTTGTTGCTATTGGTCAGTCACCAAGTTGCGTGTGACTCTTTGTGACCCTGTGGACTGTAGCACACCAGGCCTCCCTGAAAGACAAACCACTCCAGTACTCTTGCTGTGAGAACACCATGAGCTGTATTAAAAAAGAACGCAATGGCATTCCATATTAAAAAGAGAAAAGGTTAATACCTTAATTAAAAAACAAGGCTGTTTAAGAAGGGATGCCATGAATTTCGATTTGTAAAACAAAAGGCAGTATCTGTGAAGCACAATAAAGTGAAATGCAATAAGAGGAAGTATGCCTGCATTTGGTCCTCAGAGGACTGGATGACTCCCATCCATCCCATCCACACTGCTGAGGGCTATCTTCTTTCCCCAGTCTACTGACTGAAATGCTGACCACTATACTAATCTACTATCCTGTAGGCACCTTCACAGACACACTCAGAAATACTGTTCTACCAACTATCTGGGCGTTTCTAAGACCAGTCAAGTGAACAATTGCTCTCTCCTTGGAAGGCAGGCTTCCTTTTGGAAATTTTGTACCTGAGCATTTACTTCACAGTACACAGGGCTACTGCTGCCGTTTCTCAGCATCTGCTATGTCTCTCTCATCCAAGAGATAAAGGACTTTCAAGGAGCTGTGTGGCTCCTTTCCTGCCAAGCAAAAGTCCCGTTTGCCAGGACATTCCACCTCGAAGAGGGCCCAACTCAGTAATGCACTGGGACAGCAGGCAGGGAATGGGCAACTTTGTCTCTGTTTAAGACATACACCAGTTATGAAGACGGACCTTTGTTGGCAAAGTGATGTCTCTGCTTTTTAATATGTTGTCTAGGTTTGTCATAGCTTTTCTTCCAAGGAGCAAGCCTCTTTTAATATCATGGCTGCAATCACTGTCCACAGTGATTTTGGAGCCCAAGAAAATAAAATCTGTCACCATTTCCACTTTTTTTCCCCATCCATTTGCCATGAAGTAATAGGACTGCATGCCATGAGCTTCATTTATTAAAAGCTGAGTTTTAAGTCAGTGTTTTCGCTCTCCTCTTTCAGTTTTATTAAGAGGCTGTTTAGTTCCTCTTCACTTTCTACCATTTAAGTTGTATCATCTTCATATCTGAGGTTGCTGTTATTTTTCCTGGCAATCTTGATTCCAGCTTGAGCTTCATCAGCCCAGTGTTTAGCATGATGTACTCTGCAAAGAAGTTAAATAAGCAGGGTGACAGTATACAGCCTTGAGGTACTCTTTTCCCAATTTGGAACCAGTATGTTGTTCCATATCCAGTTCTGACTGTTGCCTCTTGACCTGCATACAGGTTTCTCAGGAGGCAGGTAAGGTGGTCGGGTATTCCCATCTCCTTAAGAATTTTCCACAGTTTGTTGTGATCCTCACAGTCAAAGGCTTTAGCATCGTCAATAAAGCGCAAATAGATGTCTGGGTTTTTTTTTTAATTTTTTTTTTTTTTTTGATTCCCTTGCTTTTTCTATGATCCAGCAAGCATTGGCAATTTGATTTTTGGATCCTCTGCCTTTTTAAAATCCAGCTTGTACACCTGAAAGTTCTCAGTTCACATACTGTGGAAGACTAGCTTGAAGTATTTTGTGCATTACCTTGCTAGCAGGTAAAGTGAGTGCAATTGTATGGAAGTTTGAACATGCTTTGACATTATATTTCTTTTGGATTAGAATGAAAACTGACCTTTTCCAGTCCTGTGGCCACTGCTGAGGTTTCCAAATTTGCTGACATATTGAGTACAACACTTTAAGATAATCATCTTTTAGCATTTGAAATAGCTCAGCTGGAATTCCATCACCTCCTCTGAAGAAGGCTTTCTTATCTCTCCTTGCTGGATCAAATGGTAGTTCTATTTTACATTTTTCAAGGAATATCCATACCATTTTCCACAGTGGCTGCACCAATTTAATTCACACCATCAGTGCAGAAGACTTTCCTTTTCTCCATATCCTTTCCAGTATTTGTTGTGCTTTTAATGATAGCCATTTTGATAGGTGTGAAATGATATCTCATTGTGGTTTTAATTTGCACTTCCCTGATTATTAATGATGTTGAACATCTTTCCATCTACCTGTTGGCCATCTGGTCAGAAAAAATGTTTATTGAACTTTTCTGCCCATTTTTAAAAAAAAATTTTCTTTGCTGTTGAGGTGAATGAGTTCTTTCCATATTTTGGATATTAGTCTCTTATAATTTACAAATATTTTATCCATTAAGTAGGCAGCCTTCCCATTCTGTTGATGGTTTTCTTTGCTGTACAGAAGATATTCAGTATGACATGTAGTTTCATTTGTTTATTTTTGGTTTTGGTTTTGCTTTTGATGTCAGATTAAACAAATCATCACCAAGACCTATGTTAAGGAGTTTACTTACTTTCCTTGTAGGAGTTTTATGGTTTCAAGTCTTATGTTCAATTTTTAATATAATTTGAGTTAATTTTTGTGTATAGTGTAAGACAGTGATTGAATTTAATTCTCTTGCATGTAGCTGACCTGTTTTTCCAACACTATTTATTGAAGGGATTGTCCTTTCTTCATTGTATATATTCTTGTCTTCTTTGTCATAAATTAATGACCACATACATGTGAGTTTATTTCTGGGCTTTCTATTCTATTACACTGAGTTATATGTTTGTTTTTATGCTAGTGTCACACATTTTGGTAACTATAGTTTTGTAGTATAGTTTGAAATCAGTGACTATGGCATTTTCAGCTTTGTTCTTCTTTCTCAAGATGGCTTTGGCCTCCTTGGTTACATCTACCCCTAGGTGAAATTTTGCTTTCTATCTTGTCTTTTTCTGAATTTAAAATGAACTGTACAATGTGTTTATCCATTATTTCACTTTTGTCTTTTTACTAAAATGTCTATTGAAGAAAGCCACAAAACCTTCTGCCTGAGACTTCATCGCATGTCATATCCCATACGCAATTTTAAAGATAGTCAATAAACTTAGTTGAATTCTTATGAGTCATATTTAAGTATTGAGGTCAATATGATTTAAATGAGCCATCATAAATTCTGCAAGTTTATTTCCATATTGGCCTTTATGCTGAAACTTCATAATCAAATAAATTTGATATTTCCTTTTACTTGTATTGTCGTACTTTGCATTAGACACGGTCTTTAAGAATTAGTAAATGAGTACTCGTTAGTTCTAGCATCAATCCTATGTAAAAACTGGAGTAAATAAAATACTATGAAAAATTACATCCATCTGTAGCATAATGAGACATATATAAGTATATTTAAGCAAAGCTCTATCTTTTTATTTTGAAGAGAAACCAGCTGACTGACGATGATATTAAACCTAAAATTATTGCAAAGGAATTCTGTATACATTCAAAGAGTACACACAGCTTTTTAGCAGAAGGGTCTTTGGTAAGTCAACAGCCCATCAATTTCTGAGTTCTTTACTATTATGACAAATGGTTTAAGCTGCTCAAGGGTCTATCAAAGCTGCGTGTTTGTATCACGGGTCCTGTGTAACAGTCTGGAGTGAAAGCCCTCGGGTGCCCGCCCAAAGCCGCTGCGTGTTTCCTCAGACAGCACGGACAGAACTGCCTCCGCAGCGCCGCGGCGCCACGGCCAGGCACAGGCCGGCCACCGGCAGCAGCCCCGGCCGGGCGCCGCTCACAGTCAGCCGCGCCCCGCGTCAGTACTCACAGCTGGAGAAGGTCAGCGGGCAGGAGTGCGCGTCCATGGGGAAGTTGTGCAGCTGCAGCTGGCATTCCGCGTTGATGGTGAGCCTGTGGGCGAGCCAAGCGTCACTCGTGTGGTCAGCCAGGAGCAAGCCGGCAAAGGCCTTAGGCAAGGCCAGCGGCCGCCACGTCACCACAGCTCGGGGGCAGGGGGCCGGGGCGGCCCCACGGAGCTCAGTCTTGGCAAGGGCACTATCCGTTCAGGACAACCGTTTGGCTTTTCTGGGTCGTGTCACTCTGTTTTACTTTTGACTCTCAGAATCAAAGGGAATGTCCATTACTAAACTCCGCGTGTCTAGAAATACCAGCCAAGTAAGAGAGGAAACAAATTGAAACAATATGCCCTTGCTGTCACATATCTTTGTTTTTAATTTGCTTGACTGAATTAAATCCTTCCTCCATTTTGAAACTGATTTATTTGCCTAGTTAGGTACGATGCCAAGTTCATCCACTTGTAGGGAAGATTTCACATTTGGCCAGCCTTCTCACTTGAATAGGCAGGTGGTGACTGAACTATATGTGTGTATGGCATCTTTTCAAAGCAGACATTCCTGGGGTTTGAGTTTTTGTAAAGGATCCCAGGACTGGCCATGTCTCTATTACGGTTTGCTAAAGCTCGCATTCATTTCAGAGTCTCATTTATATTCTCCTAAGAATTGATGAGGAAATAGCTATTAACAAGTCCTGTTTTCCAAGTGTAACTCATCAGTAGAGTTTCCTGTGGCATTCTGGTTGCTGTTCCCAGTCTGCCAACATTATTATTTCCCTGAAACTTTAAAATTCTTTACTCTTCTGCTTATTTTGATGCTAATCTGCGCCTTTATCTATGTGACAAATACTTATTTACCATATGAGTTACAGGTTTTTCCTTATGACCACAAACCACTTGTAATTAAAAGCCCTTCATGCTGGATGTAGGGGAGGAAGGTGCATTCAGGCCTTGGCAGTGGTATTCTCCAAGCAGGAGGACACGCGGCCACAGTCAGAGGTATTAGAGCAGTCACCTTGCCCGGGAGCATGCTGAGTCAAATGCCTGTGGGATTTCACGAGGAAATATCACATGGGGAGGTAGCTCCAAGAATCTGGTGCCCAGAAGGGACATTAGGGATTGGAAATAACATGTGGGATGAATCCTCAGCATGGATATGGCTTTTAAAGCCTTAGGAATGGATGAGCTAAGGCAGCAGTAAAGTGGAAAATGGGTAAAATCCCAAGGCAGGAGCAGCAGAATGAGGCGGGCCTGTGTCAGGAGCAGGACAGGACGGGCAGGAAGCAGCCGCAGAGCCGCAAAGCCAGTGAGAAGGAGACCGTCGCCACAAGGCGGTCAGGCCAGTGCCCTGGAGAGGCCTCAGAGACTGGGAGGGCGGCCTCCTTGATCCCAGTGCTGGATGAGCAGAAAGACTGCTGCTGGTGCCTACCATACATTCTATGGTATGTTTGCAGTCACATGTTCAGTGAGACTCAGGTCACCCTACAGAGGGACTCTTGAGAGATAGACCCAGGTTCAAACCCAGGCAATAGTAGTTCCCAATGGAGACTTTGGGCAGGCAAGTGAGCTCACGTTCTTTTAAACCCAGCCAGTATTACCTTACTGGTTTTCTGTGAGGACAGCCTGGCCCCCAGGAGGGCTCATAACAAGGTAGCTGTCACTTCCATTAAGGATGCATTAGAGAACACCTTCTGTGCTCTTTTGTTCCTTGTGGTCTCAAATTTGGCTATAATTAGATTTGTCAATTAGTACACCAAGACGTCTTTATTTCTTAGTTGAATGGACCTGTGGGTTAAACATATTAAAGGTAATTTCCACAGCCCACTTCTAGCAGAAATGGATGCTAATGAAGGAATGAGTTTATATTCATTAAAGATTATTTGTATGACATCAGTTTTGCACACATGCAATTAGGAAAAACTTCTTCAAGACCCAGTAGCATGCTGAACATGAGAAGTGATAGAACTTAGCAATGAAAATAGGGTCCCATTCCTACAGTGATCTAAAGTCCCCAGTGTCAGACCACTAGTAGGGTTAAAGATTCACTAGCATCTCACCTTAAAGTATAAAGGATTTTCCCATCATTCCAAATTCTGAGGAGTTGATTGGGGGTGGTGATCCAGTGAGCCTCTGCGGTTTTGGAGTTTCGGAAGATCGTATCTGGAATCCATATTAACCCCACCATGTTGCTGTTCAGAGTAAGTATTTTCATTGTGCTGTTGAACCTAAGGCGACTGTCAGTCCAGGTCTGAGCAAAAAATATATCAATTTGATATTCCTGAAACAGAGTAAAAGGAGGGGAAAGACATTTCTATTAGTGGACTTTCTGCAGGCTTTGTTTTCTTTCTCAGGAGTTTGGTTCTGCTCATGTTTTCATCCTCATCTGCCCATGTCCCTTTCTGTTAGCACTTAACATCATGCCTGGATCAACACGAGAGTCACTTAAAGGTAACCAATATCATTAGTCAACTGTGAAGATGCTCTGTAAATAGTAAATGGTAATAAATACATAAAGTTTGGTGAGAGGCCAAGAGGTGGTATAAAATGATTCAGAACATAGATGCAGACCTTCCTATATTCCTAAGTCCAAGTTCTGGCAGGTAGCAAAATCTAGCATTCTCTCAGTTCAGTTGCTCAGCAGTATCCAACTATAGTCATAAAATGAATAGAATAGTAGTGTCTATCTACTTCTTAAAGGAGTTATATGGAAGGAAATGACTAAATAAAAAGCTCTAGTGCCTGGCACCACACAAATGATCCAGAGAGTATTAGCTTATATACTAATAAAAATGATTATTTTCATCCAAGAGCCTTCTCAAATAACAAATGAACCCAAACCAAACAGGAAAAAAAAAAAAAAAAGCAGCAGCAACAACAAGAAAAAAACAGGGCTGATAGCACCCAAGTCAAATGCCAATTCCAACAGAGGGCTGAAGGGGCAAATTTTTTTCTGTAACTGGAAGCAACCCCAGTATGCACAGTACATTAGATACAGGATGGGGTTGACATTACTGTGAGACCCAGAGAAATGTCTCAAGTCTGGACCACCTCTGGGGCTCTTCCCCCAGTCACAGTTTAAAGGACTATCTTTAGGTCCACAATAAAGAGGATCTAGATGGTTAGTGATCTTAATATCTTTCATAGTTTTCTTCCATATCAGATATTATAAATGAATTGTTTTTACAGAGTTCAGTAATTCTCAACAAATCTCATATTTAAACTTTTCATTGAGTTTCTTTAACAGAACCTTTCTGAGAGGTAATTCAACAGACCAATCTGACCTTTTATTGACTAATTCCCTCATTCATCATCTTTGTTGCACTATGTCAGGCCCTGCAAACCACTGAGGGCCCAGAACTGTGCCAACAGGAAAAGCCTCTGCCTCCATGGGGCTAATATTCCAGTCAGGGAAGACAGGCCTTAAACAGACAATTAAGGTGAAAAAACATGACATAACTGCTATTGACTACGCTTGGTAAGTTAACACAGGAAACAAATTACCTCAGAGGGTAAATGTCCAGTTTGAAAGCAGTTATGAAAGTATGAACAAGGACTGTTGCCTGTCATTCCAGTAAACAGAGAATTTTTCACAAATTTCCAGTTCTACAAGGACCAAGCTATCAGCCACTGCAGTGGCCCCCTCCACACACCTCCAGTGGTGCACCCTGAGAGGAATTCAGGGTGGGGAAAAAAAAAAAAAAGGAAGCATTTTGTGGTTTGGAAACTGGCCCTAGATATTTAAGATAAATACCTAAGGGATAATTTCAACAAACCATGATTCTTACATCTCATGCATAGAAGAGCACCAAAATCATTAACTTGAGATACTTCTTCTTTGTAATTATCAGTGATCTTTTGAAGTTTGACTACATTTTTTCCCCAGCAAAAAACTCTGTATGCTGGCTTCCTCCTTAACTCTCCAGAGCAGCTCCTTAGAGCTGAGAGGCTGCATCCTAGGCCCAGGTCCTCAGCTGTTGTTGTTTAGTCTCTAAGTTATGTCTGACTCTTCTGTGACCCCATGGACTGTAGCCCAGCAGGCTTCCCTTCTCCAGGGAATCTTCTCAACCCGGGGGTCAAACTCAACGTCTCCTGCGTTGTCAGGTGGATTCTTCACCACTGAGCCACCAGAGAAGCCCTACGTCCCCAGTAAGATCCCCAATTATACTTAAGTTGCAACTTTTAGGTTGTGTGTTTTACTTTAGTTGACAAAAGAGAAGAGAAAGATAAAAACAAGTACTGATTCTTGTAGGAATGGAAGAAACGAATGCTTCTCATCCCCATCAGTGAGTCATAGGATCAAGAAATGCTTAGCATGTTAAAGCCTATTGAAACTCAGCTTTGCAGAAATAATTGAGACCCATTGCTAAAAATCTCTAAATAGGTTGTCACTGTGCAGATTTTTTAATTGCGCAAATATGGCTCCCATGACAAGAGACTAATACAAGACTTCTCCACTGAAGGCTGATAGGACAAAGGTATCTGTGCTTAATTTAGGAGAAAGAGTGAAGTGAAACTGAAAGCAAAGGGCTGGGTAGAGGCGGTGGCATTTGAAACAAAGGCAGAGCACAGACCTTGGAATCGTGTGGACACAAGATCTATGCACACGTGAAATCAGCCTATCAATAAGAGACTGGCTAGGTTTGTTTTTTTTTTTAAATTGAAGCGTAACTGCTTTACATTATTCTGTTTCTCAGGCAAACATCAACAAGGAGATAGTCACACAGCCCCTGTTTGAGTTCCCTGAGTCATCAACAAATTCCCACTGGCCATCTATTTTACACATGGAGTTGTAAGTTTCCATGATACCTCTCCAGGCAGCTCACCCTCTCCCTCCTCCCATCACCCCATGTCCACAGGTCTGTTCTCTATGTCTATTTTCCCACTGCTGCCCTGAAAATAAATTCATCAGTATCACCTTTTAGTTTTGGAACCTAAAGATTCCAAAGATTAGATTTGGAAAAATGTCTGTGACTATTTGAGACTTAGATTAACTGTTGCTTTTCTTTCTGTAATGATAAATTGAAGCCTGGAAAATCTGGATCCAAAAGGAGGCTTATTCTTCAATGCCAATGTTCCCACAGCTGGAACAGTTAATGGAAAAAGGAAACTCTCAGACACTGGAGTCAAGAGCCAACGAGAAGAGTCTTTGGGAGCCCAACTCTGGGAGTAGAGTTAATCCAGACTTAACTCTGGAATATCAAAGATATTCTCCTCACAGGGAATAAGACTCCACTCAGGATCTGCCCACTGGGGTCTCAGAATTGCTATAAACCAGTGCTGATTATGATCATCCTGGCTCTTCTCCACCTTTGTAGCTATACTCTACACATGGCTATGGGTTAGATAGGCTTCTCTTCAGTTTAGAGGTCACTGGATCAAGGAAAGCCATGTATATCTTGATGGTGTATATACAGGCAACCCCAATGTTGGGGATGGGACTGGGTGGATCTTTTGGGTTGCCTCAGTTGAAGAAAGGAAGAGTGTGTCTGTCCTAATGAGGGAGAGACAGACAAAACATCTGGCAGCTAGACAGAGATCATGGTGGTCACTGGTGCAATTCACCAAGCATCACAGCACTCCTACTTGCAGGCATGTGGTAGAGTCACACACTCCCCTTTCAGGCCCTGAGAGAATGTGTGAAGCACAGTCCACCTGATTTACACCAGATACATATTGTAGGTGCAAAAGGTAGAAAGCAGAGTGGGATGCAGGGGTGGGGGCTTCAGTCCTCACTGAGAAGGTGACTTAGAACCAAGACCTCAGTGAGGTGCAGAGTGAGCTTGGCAGAGAGACGGCTCCCTTGCAGGGGCCCTGGACACAGAAGCAGGAAGGTCAAAGACATTCCTGAGAAGCAGGAACAATATAGTGTACATAATCAGCCCAGTGGGGCCAGGAAACAGACCCCTTACTTCCTCGATGGCAGAATTTTAGCCTAACAATGATGATTGCTGACTATGAAATAGCCTATATTTGCACAGAGAACATGAGAACACACTCAAAACTTTAAATAAAATTCAGGGTGTGAGAATGGCCAGTATGGCACATATAGGTTTCCATATTAATTAATCCCTTCTTCCCTTTAACACCAGTTTATTGGGTAAAGAAATGAGGAGAGGATGAAGATGCTTTCCCTAAAGAGACAAGAGTTCACCAATGATGTGGACAGTTCAGTTCAGTTACTCAGTCATGTCCGACTCTTTGTGACCCCATGGACTGCAGCATGCCAGGCTTCCCTGTTCATCACCAACTCCCAGAGCTTGCTCAAACTCATGTCCATCAAGTCAGTGAAGACATCCAATCATCTCATCCTCTGTGTTCCCCTTCTCCTCCTAGCTTCAATCTTTCCCAGAATCAGGGTCTTTTCTAATGAATCAGTTCTTCACACTAGGAGGCCAAAGTATTGGAGCTTCAGCTTCAACATCAGTCCTTCCAATGAATATTCAGGACTGATTTTCTGTAGCCAATAAAGGCCCTGGGTGTATTTTGGATAGAATCTAAAACTATTCAGATACTTTTAATCCCAATATTATATCAGGGATATTGAAACAAACAAAAAAAAAAACCTCAAGAATTTTACCAAAGTTGCCAAAGATTCCAAGTAAAAATTTCCAAGTGGGTTTTCATATTGTATAAAAATGCAATTATCCTTCAATAAAAAGTAAATTGATTTTTTAAAAAAATGGAAAACCAAAAAGTCTCCTGCTAACCAAATAGTCCTCCTCTTGAGGTCTTTTCTCTCCTTATCATCTCTGCTTTCCATCCCCATTTACGTCACTTCACAGTACATTTTAAAATGCAGATCTGAGATGGGTAAATAGCAAGCTAGGCAGCATCACCTAAAGTCACTCCCATGAGGCACTCCCATGCTTCTGTACCCACCAGTCACTGATTACTGAAATAGAGACAATAACAATTTTCTCCTAGAGGGTAAGCCTAGGCCTGAAAGGTTAAGTAACTTTCATCAAGTCACACAGCTGCTAAGTACCAACTGCTTCCAACAATATAGTCAAAATCTGTTTCCCAAGATAAAAAGTAACCCTCCTACACTGTTGGTGGGAATGTAAATTGGTACAGCCATTAAAAGATTCTTGCTTCTTGGAAGAAAAGCTATGACAAACCTAGAAAGCATATTAAAAAGCAGAGAAATCTCTTTGCTGACAGAGGTACATATAGTCAAAGCTATGGTTTTTCCAGTAGTCATGTACAGATGTGAGAATTGGACGGTAAAGAAGGCTGAGCACCAAATAATTGATGCTTTCAAACTGTGGTCCTGGAGAAAATTCTTCAGAGTCCCTTGGACAACAAGGAGATCAAACCAGTCAGTCCTAAAGGAAATCAACCCTGAATATACTTTGGAAGGATTGTTCCTGAAGCTGAAGCTCCAATACTTTGGCCACCTGATGAAAACAGCTGACTCAGTTGGAAAAGACCCTGATGCTGGGAAAGATTGAAGGCAGGAGGAGAAGTGGGTGACAGAAGTTGAGATGGTTGGATGGCATCACTGACTCAATGGCCATGAGTTTGAGCACATTCTGGTGAAGGACAGGGAGGCCTGGTGTTCTGCAGTCCATGGGGTTGCTGAGTCGACACAACTGAGTGACTGAACAACAGCCACCATGGAGAACAGTGTGGAGATTCCTTTAAAAACTAAAAATAAAGCTACATATGACCAGCAATCCTCCTCCTGGGCCCATGTCTGAGGAAAACCATAATTTAAAAAGATACATTTATCTCAATGTTCATTGCAGCACTATTTACAATAGTCAGGACATGGAAGCAACCTAAATGTCCATCGACAAATGGATAAAGAAGATATGGGACATATGTGCAATAGAATATTAAGTGTGTTAGCTGCTCAGTTATGTCCAACTCTTTGCAACCCCACGGACTGTAGCCCACCAGGCTCCTCTGGCCATGGAATTATCCAGATAAGAATACTGGAGTGAATTTCCATTCCCTTCTCCAGGAGATCTGCCTGACTCAGGGATTGAACCCCAGCCTCCCACACTGTAGGCAGATTCTTTACCATCTGAGCCACCAGGGAAACCCCTCCCAAGTTCAATCCCTGGGTCATAAAGATTCCCTGGAGAAGGGAATGGCTACCCACTCCAGTATTCTTGCCTAAAGAATTCCACACAACTGAGCAACAATAGAATATTACTTAATCATCAAAAAGAATGAAGCCATGCCATTTCCAGCAACATGGATGGGCCTAGAGATTGTCATACTGAGTGAAGTAAGTCAGACAGAGAAGGAGAAATATTGTATGACATCTCCTGACTGATATGTGGAATCTAAAAAGAAATGATACAAATGAAATTACTTACAAAATAGAAACAGATTCACTTAAGGTTTTGGTGAAAGTTTTAACTTTTGCTTCAGGTTCAAAGTGAAAGTCACTCAGAAGTGTCTGATTTTTGCAACCCCATGGACTATACAGTCCATCAAATTCTCCAGGCCAGAAGACTGGAGTGGATAGCCTTTTCCTTCTCCAGGGGATCTTCCCAACCCAGGGATCAAACCCAGGTCCCCTGCATTTCAAGCAGATTCTTTACCAGCTGAGCCACAAGGGAAGCCCAAGAATACTGGAATGGGTAACCCATCCCTTCAACAGCAGATCTTCCAGACCCAAGAATTGAACCGAGGTCTCCTGCACTGCAGGCAGATTCTTTACTAACTGAGCTATCAGAGAAACCCCATCAGGTTCAAAGGATTTATTAACAAAAGAAACCACTCGTTATACAGAAATATGCAAAAACAATATTTAATAGAGACTTATCAAACTTACTTTCAATTTATAATCATTAAAAGAAAAGAGAAATATAAACAGTAGAGGAGAGTAACAGCACAAATGTCACTCAGTTGGACCAACTAACACCCAGACTCAGTGCTGGGAAGGCCCATGTAACAGCAGTCTGGAATCCCAATTGAGAAAGGGTCGGTCCCAGGCAGTGCGTCCACTCCACTGGTGAGACTTTGAATTGCAGTTTTGGGGGTTCCTGCTTATAATGCTAGGCTGCAAACTGATGATGGTATCAGTTTGCAAGCAAACTGCAGCTCTGGTTTCACGTTAATCTTTCTACAATGCTGTTTGTTTTATCTTGTGAGTGATGAGTTTCTCCAGACCCATTGGGATTGGCTGGATTCAAAGGGTGCAGGAGAATTCCAAGGTTCACTCATATCTCACCTATGGTGCTGCTCAGCTTACTGATGACAACTGGTACATTTGCCAGCAGCCATGAAGTCAGGGCAGTGTCCAGGCAGATGTAAAGCGAGGTCAGAAGCCTGCTTTGCTTTCTTGTCTCTGAAGCCTGAACAAAACTGTTTCCATTTAATTTCCTTTAACACTCACAGACTTAGAGAACAGACTTATGGTTGCCAGGGCAAAAGATGGTGGGAAGGGATAGTGAGGGAGTTTAGGATGGACATGTACACAAGGCTATATTTAAAACAGATAATGAACAAAGGATCTACTGTATAGGAAATGGAACTCTGCTCAACATTATGTGGCAACCTGGATGGGAGAGGAGTTTGGAGAACAGAAACTACCACAACATTAATAATTGGTTATAATCCAATACAAAATTAAAAGTTTCTTTAAAAAAAAGACAAAAGGATATATGCACCCCAGTGTTCACTGCAATATTACTTACAATAGTCAATACATGGAAAAACATCCATTGACAGATTAATGGATAAAGAAGACATGGTGTGTATATATATGTGTATATATATATATATATATATATATATCACCATGTTTTATATATATATATATATATATATATTTTTGTTTTATATATATATTTGTATATGTTTATATATATGCATATATATATGAATATACAATGGAATATTACTCAGCCATAAAAAAGAATGAAATAATCCCATTTGCAGCAACATGAATGAGCCTAGACATTATCATACTAAATGAAGTAAACCAGATAGAGAAAGACAAATATCATATGATATCACTTATGTGTGGAATCTAAAAAATGATACAAATGAACTTATTTACAAAACAGAAATAGACTCACAGATATAAAAAAACAAATTTATGGTTACAAAATTGGTGGGGGGGATAAATTAGGAGGTTGTGATTAGCATATACAAACTAATATAAAACAGATAAATCATAAGGACCTACTGTGGAGCATGGGGAACTATACTCAATATCTTGTAATAATCTATAATAGAAGAGAATGCAAAAAAATCTGAATTACTTTGGTCTACACCTGAAACTAAGACAACACTGTAAATCAACTACATATCAATAAAACTTTTTAAAAACTCTGCTTCCCTGAATCTGAGCGTGAGCAGTTGCAGCAGCTGCAGTCTAGTTGCTAGATGTGGGAACCACCACCGTGTGGCAAAGAAAGAACCCCAGTGAGGACGTCCACTCCACTTTTGCCCTGTTTGCAAACTGTGAAATTATTCACGTTCCTTGGGCTGTGATTCTTTATCTGTAAAATGGGAGAGTTCAATTAGCTTAAATATAAGAACCTTCACCTTTAACATTTTGTATTTCTAAAAACATGGAGGTAAGCTTTCAGTGGTGAAAGCCAGTTTTCTGTGGGTGCACTATTTCCCTATAAGAAAAGAGATCACACCATGATGCACTGGGGAGAGGCTGCAAGTTTCGAGAGTGTCCTCTCTGTATTCTGAAGCTGTGGCACAAACTCCAACTCAAGAGGGTGGGGTGTGGAGGGTGTGCGTGGTGCTTGATGTGGATGTTTTATTGTAACCACTTTTAACATAATGTTGGAGAAACATTTCCCACCCCCCAAGTAATAACATGTCTCTCATAAAGTTTCTTTGTAACTGCATTAAGGGGAAAAAAGTCATTTTTACAATGTTTATCTAAAACAACATTTTATATTGTTCATAAATAGCTATGAAATTGGGCTTCCCTGGTGGCTCAGTAGGTAAAGAATCAACCTGCAATGCAGGAGACCTGGGTTTGATCCCTGGGTTGGAAAGACCCCCTAGAGGAGGGCATGGCAAGCCTCTCCAGTATTCTTGCTGGAGAATCCCCAAGGACAGATGAGCCTGGTGGGCTGCAATCCACGGGATCAAAGAGTCGGACACAACTGAGGGACTAAGCACACACAGTTATGAAATTAATGTGTCTGAAATACTAATTAAAGTAACAGCTGACAAATGTGCAACATCTCTAATTTAAACTTTCATGCTTGTGGAGAGTCTGTGCTGATAATTTATTTTAATAATCGGAAGGTGGCTTAATGATTCCTCCAAGGCCAGCAGCACTTGAAGCATACTAAAAAAACAGAAGAAAAGTTATAATTCTTCATGCTCTCTCTCTGTAGCTTCTAAAATACTAGAAAGTTATTTTGTAATGCTTTTCTCCTTCCTGTTACCAAAGAAGAGGGCCACATGGAAAGATGATAGATTAATAAAGACAGGGCTTTATTAATCTATCATTAATAGATTTCAGGAAACACACTCCCAGGCACAGGCACTCTACCTTGCTTTCAGCATGTCAGGACCTCACCTGGAATGTGCTGAACAAATCTTTACATGTTGGAAATGTCGACTTAAGAATATTCACAACCTAATAGTTGAGAATTACATTTTATGGGAATTTTTAGGATTTAAAGCCTGGGAGAGAGCATCTCAAGTAACCTTGAGAGAACTGTTCTAAGGAGGTGAGGGGAGGAACCAAGTTATATAGAAGTTTTGCAACAAAGGGCAGATAGTCTGAACATAAAAAGATTATTGTTAATTAAAGAAAACCAGATAACCCAAGTTAAAGAATTTAGCACTTTTCTATGTATGGAGAGAAACAAGAGTCAGGGCTCACTGAAATCATTCCTTTGGTATGCATCCTAGCTCTCTGGGGCCAGTGTCCTGTGTTTTCACATCCTGCGGGCTCACCATAGGGAGTGGCTGCAGTCGGATGCCTGCTAGGCGGCAGGTATTCTTTCCTTCCTGAGTTCCCTCAGGGTTCACCAGCTCACCATCCGTGATGACTGCAGTCACTGGTGACTTTGACATCTTTGTTTACTGATAAATACTGGCAGGAAATATTCCATTTCTCAGAAGTTACTGGCAGTTTTCTTTATAATATGGTAATCACAGGTGCATGCCAATTAGAGGTTGTTTAAATGCCTCATCTGAAAATGTATAGTATGTAGTGACAATTAGGATGAAATAATTTTTATTTCTTCCTTATCAGGTATAGAAGCATAACATATATTTTTGGTATTACTTATTCAAACTTTTCTAGGAAACAAGGCTTTGCAGCTTGCCTCGATCTCTCCCCCAGAGACCTGCCCCAGCCCTACCTCCAGCTCTGCAGCCTCCAGGGGCCACAGCTGCCCTTCTCAGACTCCTGAGCCCCCTGAAAATCCTCCCCACCTACCCAAAGCTCCTCCAGTCTTTGGAAGCCACTGACAAACCCCACCATGTGAGCCCTACTCTGTGCTGAGTATGAGGCTAGATTTAATATAAAGACGGATGCAACACCCCTGCATGAAGAAGCTTGGGTCCAAAGCACATGGAGAGAGTGTGCTGCCCCGCCTGGAACACAGGCAAGGTGAGGACAGCCTCCAGGAAGCCAAAGAGGCCCACCTGGGCATGCAGGGAGCTCGGCATGGACCACGACCCCCGTCCAATCCTAGAGCTACTGGGCAGAAAGTAGACAGGTGACGGGTGTATCAGTCAGGGAGGGCCGTGACAGAGCTGAGAGAAGTGAGACTGCTTCAGGTATGGTGGGTTGTGAAAAGTGTTTGCTACAAGGGTACCCCACAGGAGCATCTGAAAACCAGGTGACCTCAAGATGCAACAGGGGAATATGCTGCCTTTCTAAGCAGGTCCAGGACTTGTCAACTGATACTAATGCAAGCTAAGGCCCCCTTTAAGGAAAGGATATAAAAATATAAATAAAATATTAAATAAAATATATACTGTCAACTACAAATTGGCACTTGCTTGTCAACTATAAATTGGTACTTGCCAAGAGTATTTGCCAGTGACTGAACAAAGCTGGTCATAGATTTTCTTCCAAGAAGCAAGCATCTTTTAATTTCTGTGTGGTCTTTAGATAGATAGACAGATATTTTCAGAAACTGATTTCATGATCCCAGTCCTTGTCTCTCTTCATATCTAGAAAATCACTAAATCCCTTCATGGTGTCATCAGTTCCTTGTGCCTAGCAGAAAACCTTCTGTAAAGTAAGCACTTGGCTGCATTGAACTCTCCCTTCACCAAAATCTTATATATTGACCTTCCCCCACTGTCTCTTTGGAGCAGTCTCTCAGGGCTGGCTGAGGTGCTGTCTCCTGGGCTGCAGTCTTTATTTTGCCACAAATAAAACTTAATTTACAACTCTCACATTGTGCATCTTTTTCTGGTCAACAATACACTTAATGAATACAAGATTTTGCATTCCTTATGTCAGCAAGTCTGGAAGACAGAGCAGTGGCCACAGGACTGGAAAGGGTCAATCCTCATCCCAATTCTCAAGAAGGGTATTACCAAGGAATGTGCTATCGGACAACTGCACTCATTTCCTGTGCTGGTAAGGACATGCTTAAAATCTTGCATACAAGGCTTCAACATTATGTGAACCAAGAACTTCCAGATATCCAAGCTGGGTTTAGAAAAGGAGGAGGAACTAGAGATCAAATTGCAACATTCACTGGATTATAGAGAAAGCAAGGGAATTTCAGAAAAAAATATCTATCTCTGTTTCATCAACTAGGCTAAAGCCTTCGACTGTATGGATCATAACAAACTGTGGAAAGTTCTTAGAGAGATGGGAATACTAGACCATCTTACCTGTTTCCTGAGAAACCTGTATGTGGGTCCAGAAGCAACAGTTTGAACCTGGTATGGACCAACTGATTCAAGATCAACTGGTTCAAGGTTGAGAAAGGAGTATGATAGGCTGACAGAAAGGTGACAACAGGCTGTCTGTTGTCACCCTTTGTTTAATCTATATGCAAAGCACATCGTGAGAATTGCCAGGCTGGATGAGCTACAAACCAGAATCATGATAGGCAAGAGAAACATCAACAGCCTCAGAGATGTGGATGATACCACCCTAATGGCAGAAAGTGAAAAGAAATGAGAGTCTCTTGATGAAGGTGAAGGAGGAGAGTGAAAGAGCTGGCTTAAGACTAACTATTAAAAAACTAAGATCATGGCATCTGGCCCATTCTTTCTTGGCAAACGGAAGGGGGAAAGGTGGAAGTAGTGACAGACTTCCTCTCCTTGGGCTATAATATCATTGCAGATGGTGACTGCAGTCATGAAATCAGATGATTGCTTCTTGGCAGGAAAGCGATGACAAACTTATACAGTATGTTGAAAAGCAGAGACATTACTCTGCCAACAAATGTCCGAATAGTCAAGGTTATGGTCTTCCCAGTGGTAAGGTATGGTTGTGAGAGCTGGACTGTAAAGAAAGCAGAGCACGGAAGAATTGATGCCTTCAAACTGTGGTGTTGGAAAAGACTCCTGAGAGTCCCTTGTCAGCAAGGACATCAAACCAGTCAATCTTAAGGAAGATCAACCCTGAATATTCACTGGAAGGATTGATGCTGAAGATGAAGGTCCAGTATTTTGGTCATCTGGTGTGAACAGACAGCTCATTGGAAAAGTCCCTGATGCTGGGAAAGATCGAGGGCAGAAGGAAAAGAGGGCATCAGAGGATGAGATAGCTGTATGGCATGAACTTGAACATGAAGAGTTCAATGAATGTGAACTTGGGCAAACTCTGGGAGATGGTGAGGGACAGGAAGGCCTGGCGTGCTGCAGTCCATGGGGTCTCAAAGAGTGAGACACGACTGGGCGACTGCATAACAACTCTTACTTTGAATGAGAAGAAACATAAATACTTAAAAGTTTCAAAGGCCACAAAATTCAGGAAAAACAGATTTTGTTTTCATTTGCTAACTGGCTTACCTTCACCATACTCACAAATCCTCTATATTTTTCCTGCTTGCTCTTTGGTCACTATGACAATGTCTTATGATGCTAGCTCTTTAGATGGAGAGAATAAAAGTGATTATTTCCTCTGGTATAATGAAACAAAATATTTTATTGTTAATAGTTTTTTTTTTAAGAAAAATTTACTAAACTCACAGTTCATTATTAGAAATACATTCATGTTTAGGATGCTGCTATATTGGGGAAAGCTTCAAGTTTCTTTTATATAAAGTTTGGGGCTTTTACATGTGAACTTTGGACTCTAAGATTTTCCTTTAAGCCACTTACACTTTAGGGTAACTGAACTTCGAGAAACAATCGTACTGGGATAAAGTCTGGGAGTGGCTCATGCCATGAAGATCATCATACACTGAGGTTGAGGGGAACCCCATCCCATTAACCACAGCCTGAAAGTTTCCCCAGCCCCACCTCCTCTTTAGGTCTACAAGTACCTGTTCCCAACAAGAGGAACTTGTAATGGAGGAATTGGAGGAGAAAGAGATAGCAGTATTATTTTAAATGCCTTGCAGTTGCAAATTTCACATGCTGCTAGGAACTTCCCAGGGGCCTGGAGGAGTATATGTAAGTGGGGAGCTCTGAGGCTTAAATTTTGCAAACATCATGTAAATTGGGAAGAGCAAAGGATCACGTGGTGTTCATGGATCTGGAAGAGGATTTACTTGTGGATGTCAGGTAGACCCAATTCAGGATAAGCAAGAGTCTGGAGGAAACACAACTGTTGCTGGGGATGATGCTAGCAGTCAAGAGAACAGGAAGGAAATCTCCCTCCCTTCTGTCCTTATCTCCCAAGTGCCTCAGACTGGCTGAATCCAGCAGGAGGCCAGATGACCAGGCCTGGAAAGGCGGGCTGTGGGGTCAGCCCATATGATGGAGAGCAGTGCAGGGGAGGATGGGAAATGGATGGAGAATCAGCACGGGCATGGGAGGGTGGAAAGGGCACCCATCAGGAAGCTGGCTCCCCAGTTACACCCCGTGAACATTTTCCTCATTCCCTTGCTCGTCTTTTTAATACTCCCTTCCTTGAATGGCTGTCCTTCCTCTGGATTTCAGCTATTCATGAACTGCTTTCATATCATTTGTCTTTCAGATTAAAGCATTCCATTGGATGCTATATTCTCCAACTATCACTGCTACCCAAAAGCATATAGTGGTTACTCAACGTCTAAGAGTTGAGTTTAAACTCCTTTGCTTGATACTCTGGAGAAGGAAATGGAAACCCACTCCAGTGTTCTTGCCTGGAGAATCCTGTGGAGAGAGGAGCCTAGTGGGCTGCTGTCCATGGGGTCGCACAGAGTCGGACACGATTGAAGTGACTTAGCATGTATGCATGCATGATACTCAGGACTTTTTGCTTTATAACCCAAGTTGACCATCTGTTTGCTTGTAAACACACCCCTTACCACCACAATCTGCTCCCTGATGTGACAGGACACCCTGCAGACACCTGCATCCTCCCTGTCCCATCGGCGCTGTCCCCAAGCCTGGAGGCCCTCATGTCATCTTCTCAGTCCTCTCACCTCCCAGTCCCGAGTTATGGTTCCTTAGCTTCAAACGTTTGACTGCAGCCAGGCCTTCTTTATGGTATCACTCATCACTTTCTTCTCCTGATGCGAATGCCTTGTGTTTTTCCCTGAAATAGCTCACAACTGTTTTCAAGCTGAGCGTGTAATATTGTCACATGGTCCCTTGGTCCCTGTCTACGGCACTAACACTTCCTCGCCCCACCAAGAAAGCAGCCTCATTTAAGAGCACTTTCTTGACCACTAGAGAGTCCCACCAGTGAGCAAAGATCTGAGGCCTTAATTATAAAGCTACCTGTTAAACCATAACTACAGTTCTGCAGTCTGGGCTGGGAGCTAGTGCCACTCACCACATGGATGGCTCTCTGCTCGCCTACCATATACTTTTAAGTATGAGGCAGTGACTTGTGTCTGGGGGCTCAACCTCCAAATGCCTGTGCCCTTTCAGCATGTGCCCATGCAAGAGAACCTACGGGGTCCCCAGATACAGAAAGGACCCACTCTCCCTCTCCTCTCCAGAGTGGTTACAAAGCACTGCTGGGTCAGCGTGCCCCAGGGCACCTGCTGAGCATCTCCTCCAAGCAGACCAGGTCACAGCCGTGGAGCCCTGTAACTGCGATCATAAGACAACACCACCAGAGTTAGCCAGGCTCCATGGCAACTATTGTCATGAGCCATCCTGTTCCTAAACAACCAGCTGCCTTCTCCATATCAAGTAACACATGCACCATATAGAATCCTGTTCAGTGACTAACACGACCCCTCTCCATAGGAATTTTCTTTGTCCTGAGACTATAATAAGTGGCCACAAGCCCATGAAAGGGGCTGGCTCTCCCTTGAGCCAGGCTGCTGTTCTAACGGGGTCTTCCATTCTAATAAACTATTCGCCCCTCATCCTGCCTCCTGCCTGGAAATTATTTTCCAACCTGTACACACACCATGACAGTACCCAGCTCCTGAGACATAGTGGGCTCCCAGGACCCCGGTCCTTCTCTGCCCCAGCTGATGTGCCCACGTTGGCCTGCACATCTTCTCTTCACACCTCCACAGGTTAGAAGGCCATAGAGAATGATATTTTTGCTTCAACCACACTGTTGAAGTCTAGGTCCTTGTATGACTTCTTTCTCATTCTAAGGGGAAAAATCCATTGTCCTGTCTCCTTTCCAACCTGGTAGGAGCGCATCACAGAGGTATGTGCAGAGTTGGCTGCAGAAAGCTCAAGGAGATGCTTATGAGCTGAGTTGCATGTTCCCCTCAGATTCACATACTGAAGTCCTAATGCCCGGTGCCTCAGAATGTGACTGTACTTGGAGACAGGACTTTTCAAAGATGATTAAATTAAAATAGGTCATATGGGTGTGCCCTAATCCAGCTCTGACTGGTGTCTTTTTGAGAAAAGACACATATACAAAAGCAAGATACACAGAGAAAGTGGCCATCTGCCAGCCAAGAAGAGAGGCCTCAGGAGAAACCAACTCTGGCAATACCTGGATCTTGGACTTCTAGCCCCCAGACAAGGAGAAAATATATTTCTGTTCTTTAAGCCACTGGGTCTGTCTGTGGTACTTTCTTGTGATAGCCCCAGCAAACTAATATAGAGGCCAAATTAGACTAAATAAAATCATTACAGGCTTCCCTCATAGCTCAGTTGGTAAAGAATCTGCCTTCAATGCAGGAGATCCCAGTTTGATTCCTGGGTCAGGAAGATCCCCTGGAGAAGGGATAGGCTACCCATTCCAGCATTCTTGGGCTTCCCTTGTGGCTTAGCTGCTAAAAAATCTGCCTGCAATGTGGGAGACGTGGGTTCGATCCCTGGGTTGGGAAGATCCCCTGGAGAAGGGAAAGGCTACCCACTCCAGTATTCTGGCCTGAAGAATTCCATGGACTGTATAGTCCATGGGGTCACACATTTTGACATAAAATGCCTTAGAGGAGTTGAAAGTGTCCAAAGGAAAATACAAAGTTACCCAAAGATGTTCATAACATTTGTTCTTAAACACAGTTGCTGCCACACTTTCAAGTTTTCCACTTATAAATACACCTATCCTTTGCGTTCAAACTTTCTCTGTCTGAATAATCACTTTAATAGTTCACAAACATTTTTATCCAAGTTGAAAATCTTCTATAGTAAGTTCCCTACATACAAAGAGTTCCATATACTGAGAGCATTCATATGCCCGATTTGTTTTTAAGTCCAACAAAGTTAGCCTAAGTACCCAAGTAACAAAACTGGCTACACAGCACTGCACTGTAATAGGTTCATAATACTTTACACAAAAATAATACATAAAAACCAAACACAAAAGATAAAGAAAACATCTTTAATCTTACAGTTCAGTGCCTTGAAAAGTACAGTAGTACAGTTCAACAGCTGGCATACAGGGGACGGCATTGGGTGAACAGACAAGAAACGCTACTGACTGAAGGAGGGAGAGGAAGTGGGAGATGGTAGAGCTGAAGGATCATCGGCAATAGGAGATGGAGAGCAAGCTGCGATTTCATTCTTGCCTGAAGATGATGGCGCTGGTTCTGGTTCCTTGCTGGATTCAATTCTATCCACCCTCTTGACAAAATGACCCAGCGATGTCTGGGTAGCATCTCTTTTGTCCTCATCATAGAGGACAAGGCTGTACTGGGCTGCATTCTGAACAGCTGCCCCAGCTTTTGTGTGCTGTCCTACACTCAGGTCCGGCACCTCAAAGCTAACAGTGCCTCCTCAAATAAGGAAATCCCTCTGCCGTTCCCCGTGTTGTGACCTTCTTCTTAGCAGTACCAGCTATATCACTGCTGCTTTTATGCTTGCTTCCAGACCTTCTGGGCTTGAAAGAAAGATACTGTACTACTGTACTCTATATAGTACTCTGCAGTAAAGTACCCCAAAACGTAACCACTTACAAAAGATGCATACACATAATAATGTATGTCAGACACACAAACTTACATATCTGGGCATGCAAATGCACATTTGCACCTCTGAAGTTGGAAACTTGAAGGTTCATATGCAGGAGACTTACTGTATCTTGAATCTCTACGTGTGTGCATGCATGCTAAGTCACTTCAGTCAGGTCCAACTCTTTGCAAACCTATGGACTGTAGTCCACCAGGCTCCTCTGTCCATGGAATTCTCCAGGCAAGAATACTGGAGTAGGTTGCCATACTCTCCTCCAGGGGATCTTTGTGGCCCAGGAATTGTGCCTGCATCTCTTATGAGTCCTGCATTGGCAGGTGACTTCTTTACCACTAGTGCCACCTGGGAAGCCCTGAATCTCTATATGCCCATCAGAAAAACTTTTAAGTGTAGGTGATTCTGGATGAAACTGTGTACTTATGGTAAGTTATTTGCAAAAACAGCATAAGAACTCATTTTATTTTGTCCATGGCCATGGCCAGCTCCTCCTGCACTGCTTCTGGACTTGGCCATGTGTTTTTATAGCAAATCTGAAACAAGCATAGACTTGGAAAAAGCTTGCGTGCAGAAGCTGGCCTGTTTTGCTGCTTTTTGAGAATGCTCAATCACCACCAAATGGACAAGACCAGGCCAGCCTGCTGGGAATTAAATGCCAGGCTTGCAGCCCCAGATCGCTTCACGGCAACATCCACTTGGTTAAGGGACAATACCCTCAACTCACCAGCACCAGCCCAGCAGCATGAGGAATACAGACAGACCTGCTTTCATAGCCCTTCGCTTGACTGTGCTTTTACAAACTAGGAGCTCTCCCATGAGCACTGACCCCTCTAGGTGCTGCCCCATGAGCACTGACCACACTAGGTGCTCCCCCATGAGCACTGACCCCACTAGGCGCTGCCCCATGAGCACTGACCCCACTAGGCACTCCCCCATGACCACTGACCCCACCAGGTGCTGCCCCATGAGCACTGACCCCACTAGGCGCTCCCCCATGACCACTGACCCCACTAGGTGCTGCCCCATGAGCACTGACCCCACTAGGCGCTGCCCCATGAGCACTGACCCCACTAGGCGCTCCCCCAGGAGCACTGACCCCACTAGGCGCTCCCCCAGGAGCACTGACCCCACTAGGCCCTCCCCCATGAGCACTGACCCCACTAGGCGCTGCCCCATGAGCACTGACCCCACTAGGCCCTCCCCCATGAGCACTGACCCCACTAGGCGCTCCCCCATGAGCACTGACCCCACTAGGCGCTCCCCCATGAGCACTGACCCCACTAGGCGCTCCCCCATGAGCACTGACCCCACTAGGCGCTGCCCCATGAGCACTGACCCCACTAGGCGCTGCCCCATGAGCACTGACCCCACTAGGCGCTGCCCCATGAGCACTGACCCCACTAGGCACTCCCCCATGAGCACTGACCCCACTAGGTGCTCCCATATGAGCACTGACCCCACTAGGCGCTCCCCCATGAGCACTGACCACACTAGGCGCTGCCCCATGAGCACTGACACCACTAGGCGCTGCCCCATGAGCACTGACCCCACTAGGCGCTGCCCCATGAGCACTGACCCCACTAGGCCCTCCCCCATGAGCACTGACCACACTAGGCCCTCCCCCATGAGCACTGACCCCACTAGGTGCTCCCCCATGAGCACTGACCCCACTAGGCGCTGCCCCATGAGCACTGACCCCACTAGGCGCTGCCCCATGAGCACTGACCCCACTAGGCACTGCCCCATGAGCACTGACCCCACTAGGCGCTCCCCCATGAGCACTGACCACACTAGGCGCTGCCCCATGAGCACTGACCCCAGACAGCTGAGATGCATATGAAAGGGATGGTTTTAGTAAGCCCAGACTCTTGCATCTTCCCATGCATAGAAAAGCACTAAATTCCTTAACTTGAGATACCTGGTTTTCCTTAATTAACAATAATCTTTTGATGTTCAGACTACCTGCCCCTAGTTATAAGCGTCTATATAGTCTGACTCCTCCCACTGCCCCCTCAGAACAATTTTCTCAGGATCACTTGAGATCCTGTCTCCAGGGCCTGAATCCTAAAATTCCCCACCCAATAAAACATAACTCTCAACTTCTAAATTGTGACTATTTTTTAAGTCAACAATACATACATACATATTTATGTATATATATGCATTAAGCAAATGCATATTAAATATATGTAACTATTAAACATAGTATAGAATTATATCTATATACTAACTTATAAAAAAAGCATGCCTGGCCATGGCTAGAGTGAGAACATGAATAATATTCACTTTCTACAAATAATACAAATATTATTCTACAATAATATCACTTCCTACAAATATCATGTTAACATGGCTCTCACTTTCACACACACGTATCACTGGACATCAGCAAAGCCTCATAAAAACTCTTGCAAATATAGAGAATATTGAGGGGGGAAGTAGTCACAATGCTGAGAGCAAGTTTCTAATTCATTAATGCTGTGCAATTTAGCAAGGCAAGTTTTACTGTCCATTTTGGAAAGTAATACAAATGATGTCCTTTTTTGTCATAAGGTACTTTCACCTGCAAATTAGCACTTGCCATTGTCACTTGCCATTTACCTGTATGAGGATTAAATCATGTGTTGCTACAGTGGCTGATTTTCAGCACCCCATGAAAGGAGTTCAAGGTAGAGAGAATAAAAGGGTACTCTGCCCTAGGTAGGGGGGAGGGGATTGGAAGACGTTTTTCAGATGGTTAGGTATTCTTAGGGGCTAATTTTATGAGTTCGATTCTTGTATTTCCTCATATCTAGAAAAGTGCTAAAATCTTTCATGCTGATGACTGCTCCTCATGACTAGCAGAAACCCTCTGCCAAAAAAAAAATCTGCTTGATTACACGTACTCCCCCTTCACCAAAATCACATATATACTGACCTTACATCCTGCCTCTTTGGAGCAGTTTTCTGTGGTGCTGTCTCCTGAGCACCTGAAAGGTGCTCCCTCCAGTCTTACAGGCACTGACATTGAAGGGTGGAGAATGCAGATTAGATATTTGCGGATGTCTAATGTAGGGGCTTTGCAGGCTGCCTCAGAACCTGGGCCCACCACCCAGGCACCTGCACTCACCCTGGTGTTCTTTACACTTCTCTCTGTAAAGGGTACTATTGAGTTAAAAAAATACACAACCTCAGACTTTCAAGTTAGGTTTTATCTGGAGCAAAATTAGGACTATAGCTCAGGAGACAGCACCACAGAAAACTGCTCCAAAGAGGCAGGATGTAAGGTCAGTATATATGTGATTTTGGTGAAGGGGGAGTATGTGTAATCAAGCAGATTCACACCTTCAATGTATTGGTTTCACACCAATAAGAAGGCTTTTCATACAACTTTCTTTTATTTAACTTAAGATGACTTTGTTCAGTATTCTATCATTAGAAAAGACCCTGGTGCTGGGAAAAATTGAAGGCAGGAGGAGAAAAGGTTGACAGAGGATGAGATGATTGGATGGCACCCCCAATTCAAGGACATGAGTTTGAGCAAGCTCCTGGAGACAGTGAAGGACAGGGAAGCCTGGCGTGCTGCAGTCCATGAGATCACAGAATTGGACACAACTGTACAACTGAACAACAACAGCTACCTATATGGGGGAAAAAAAAAACTAAAAAAGAATGAATATATGTATATTTATAACTGAAAAACTTTGCTGTATATCTGAAACTAACCCAACACTGTAGACCAACTATGCTCCAATAAAATAAATAAATAAATAAATGACTTTGTTAACATGAGTTTCTTCTAGAAAATCTGTCCATCACTTTCCCGGTATATTTTCTTTCCAGATAGAACCTGTTTTTTTGTGTTATTATATGTAATAAAATACAAGTTTTAGGAAGTTCCAAGAAGTTAAACGTCAGTAGCAAATGATACTTCCCTCTTCTCTCTAGTTCAGAAACATTCCTCTGGAAGGGTTTCTTCCAAGTGCTGTCTCATCTACACAGGGATAACTTCCCAGTGCAGAAAGTTGAGTCAGTATTCACTGATGTCAGGACAGGCCTGATGTATGCAAGGGGTCTGGAGGATGAGGCCCAGCAAGCCCAGGGCATGGGCAGGGCACCATACCCTTCAGAAATAATCCATCCCCTAAACTGAGTATTTAAATAGTTAGCGAGCTTCCATTGGGAGGTTTGGCATAGTATGACATCTTGAGCAGGAGATAAGAAGAGAGGCCTGAGCTCTGGGTATGGCTCCGAGCACCTCAGTCCATGTGTGCCCAGTGTCTTTGCCAATAAATAAGGTGACCTCTAAGGTCCCTGCCACAGTGACGACAGATGTCATCACCACAATGCCTATGTCTAAGGAAAGTGGGTGACATTAGTTACAAACTGTTACGTCTCTGTCCATTATCTAAATAACCAACATGCCCTCATTTTACTGAAAGTTCACAACATATCATTATAAAGCCATTTTACAGACAGGAACTAAAGGATCGGGGAGTCATCCACCCAATCAGTGTCAGAGCTTTGCTGAAGCTCATATTGTTTTTAAATGTCTTTTTCACAACTGTGCTCACCAATAGTGAGAGGCTCCCCTCAGCTCCCCAGAACCTCAGTCAAGAGGCTGGAAGTGGGACATACACTTTTGGTGCCAGCCCCCATTCCAGTAAGTTGTCTTCCAACAGGCAAAGTTAAATTTAAGAGGCGAAGGATACATTCCACAAATCTGAAGTTCCTTCGGACAAAGTAACATTGTGCTGTGCTGTGTTTAGTCGCTCAGTCATGTCCAACACTTTGCAACACCATGGACTGTAGCCCACCAGACTCCTCTGTCCATGGGATTCTCCAGGCAAGAATACTGGAGTGGGTTGCCATGCCCTCCTCCAGGGGATCTTCCCAACCCAGGGATAGAACAAAGGTGTCCCACATCTCAGGCTGATTCTTTACCGTCTCAGCCACCAGGGAAGTCCAGAGTAACATGAAATGAACTGAATCACAATTTGACAAGATATTCTACAGCATTCCTCAGGCATCATTGTGGTAAGGGACTAACAGGAATTTCTGACTCGAATGAGAAGACTTTTTAGCTCCTGGGACCTCATCAGGGATTTAGAGAATCCACATGATGTTCCAGATAGCTGCCTAAGAAGGAAGTGGGACTTCATAGCGTTTTCCCTCCCCTCTCCAGCAGAGTATTTCTGTTACCCCAGGGGACCTTCAGCATTAAAAATGGATTAAAAGAAGTAAATCTCCCCTTTGGGACATTTATTTACAAGAGGCCCTATAAAGCTAACAGTGGAGGCTAAAAAGTGTAACGTAGCTTCCCTGTGCCTGAAGAAAACTCTTGTAATTCTGTACTGAGTTACATTTAAAATTAAATATTTTAAAAGATGGGTGTCCAAGACATCTGCTTTGAGTTTTCCCTCAGAATAATAAATTACTTTCCCTTTAGGCGCTGTTCTGAAGTACTTGTCACCATCCAAAAGGGAATCATGAGAATGTCAGAATGTAAAATGAGTCAGTAATTCTTTGTAGTGGAAGCTGTATCAGGTGCTTATGTAAGCATAATTTTTATTTTGTGTTACTTGGTTTTTACCCTTGAAGAATTGGCTTGGGCTCTTTAACCTATCAGAAACTTTAAAAATCAGGATTCTAAATTTGACAGTGTTTTTGTTTTTAACGTAGTGGGTGTTAGAAGAGGGTATCATTACATGGGTATTACATGGTGGGTATACAAGATATGTTAACAGTGATCATCTACATTGTTTGAGGAAAGGGCGTGGTGAGGTTCCATTTCCCTTCAGATTTATTGAAATGCAATTGACATATAACATTGTGTAATTTCAGGGTGTGCAATGTGTTGATTTGTTATATCTATATATTGTAAATGATTACTACCATTGCATCAGCTGAAGTCCTCAATCCTTCACATAAGAACCATTTTGTTTTGTAGTAAAAACATCTAATTCCTGTCTTGCCTCAGTCTCTAAATCAGGAAAAAGATGCCCTATCCACTATTTAATGAGTCTTTTCAATTAGGTTTTGTTTTGTTTTGAGCTCAAAAATGTTTGATCTTTCCATGAGAAAATGGTTTAAGTTTTGTCATATGATCAATGGTTAGTGACCATTCCTGATCCAAGTTCACAGTCAAATCACATTTAATCCTCAGAATGAAGAATTCCTTTTAAAATATTTTGCCAAGAGAATGCATTGATCAGAAAACACACTCTTTCAACACAAGAGACCACTCTACAAATGCACATCACCAAAAGGTCAAAACCGAAATCAGATTGATTATATTCTCTGCAGCCAAAGATAGAGAAACTCTATACAATCAGCAAAAACAAGATCGGGAGCTGACTGTGGCTCAGATCATGAACTTATTGCCAAATTCAGACTTAAATTTAAGAAAGTAGGGAAAACCACTAGACCATTCAGTTATGACCTATTCAAATCCCTTATATACTTATACATGTATACAATGGAAGTGACAAATAGATTAAAAGGATTAGCTCTGATAGAGTGCCTGAAGAACTATGGATGGAGGTTCATGACCTTGTACAAGAGGCAGTGACCAAAACCATCACCAAGAAAAAGAAATGCAAAAAGGCCAAATGGTTGCCTGAGGAGACCTTACAGATAACTGAGAAGAGAAGAGAAGCAAAAGGCAAAGGAGAGAAGGAAAGATATACTCATCTGAATGCAGGGTTCCAAAGAATAGCAAGCAGAGATAATAAAGCCTTCCTAAATGATCAATGCAAAGAAATTGAGGAAAACAATAGAATGGGAAAGACTAGAGATCTCTTCAATAAAATCAGAGATACCAAGAGGACATTTAATGCAAAGATGGGCTTAATAAAGGACAGAAATGGTATGGACCTAACAGAAGCAGAAGGTATTAAGAAGAGATGGCAAGAAGACACAGATAAACTATACAAAAAAGATCAACTCCTATAAAGAAACCTCTAGGCGACAGCAGCAGACCCCAGACCTCCAGGGGGACAGGGTAAGCTCCCTGAAATGAGGTAGGAGAGAGGATGGAGACATAAAAAGTGAAAAGATGGAGAAATTCTTGGGCAGGAACTTGTGTGCTGAGGAAGGGAGTGGGTCCTGAAGCAGGAGGCGTTCCCAGGCACAGGGATGCTGCCCCACAGATGGGCGCAAGGGGGAGCTGCAGAGTCCTGGAAAACGGGGCAAAGCAGGGACTTCGAGAGCAAAAAACACAGAAAGCTGCACTTCTCAGCCTGTTAACAGCTCACGGACTGTGGCCTCAACCAGACAGTGGGCTCGGGGATTGAGTATGCCTCGGAGAGGGATACAAACCTAGCCACTGCACACAACCCCTTCAACACAGGGCGGGCCCAGGTAGCTGAGTGAGGCGCAGCACACAAACCCCAGGAGCCCGCACAACCCTTGTACAGAGGGCAGGCCCAGGGTGCAGAGACAAGGGAGGCGTACAAACTTGTGCAGCACACACAACCCTCGCAGCACAGCTGAAAGAAGAGCACATAAGCGCCACAAGGAAGAGGGCAGGCGGTGAGAGGAAGCAAGCGCCACAAGCCCCGAGACGCAGGGCGCGGGCACAGGGAGCCAGAACCAGTCCGCACTAGACCCCGGACGCAGAGGCCAGGCCTGGGGAGCCGAGACAAGCGCCACAGGCCCCCAGACGCAGGGTGCGGCCACAGGGAGCCGAACTAGACCCCGGACGCAGAGGCCAGGCCTGGGGAGCCGAGACAAGCACCACAGGCCCCGAGACGCAGCGGGGAGCTCAGGGTCGGAGGGAGCCCACACAAGTCTCCGCGACGCCGACGGCACAGGAAGAGAGCCACACACGTCCCAACCCAGCAAGCTTCATCCAGCCGCGCAGGGCAGAGAAGCTCGGGTATTGATCCCAGGGACAAGTCGGGGGCTGGCGGCAGTGAAGATATCAGGAGAGGGCCCCTTTGAAGCAGCTGCAGAAATAGACGCATCTAACACTGCCCAGGACAGAAGGCATACTGAACCCATAGACAGCCCAAAACCTACTAGTGGACACTGCGCTGCCCCTCGGAGAGACGAGATCCAGCTCCATCAACCAGAACACAGGCACAAGCTCCCCCAGCCAGGAAAACACAGGACACTAGTCCAACCCCATGCACAGGGGCAGACCCCACAATCAACAAGAAATATGGCCTTGAGAACAAGCTTTTTCCTTTTTTTCTTATAAATCACAATGTTTATTCCTCTTACATATTGCCACCTTCACATAAGCCCTTTTCGGTGCTGTGGTTTTCCTCTTGGACTTAATTGATTTAAAAAAAAAATTATTTTAAGATTTTTTCCTTCTTTCTTATAAATCACACTGTCTATTGTCCCTACATATTTCCACATTCACATTAACCTTTTGTGGTGTTGTGGAGTTTTCCTTTTTGTGTATCTTGTCATTTTAAAAAAATCATTTTAAGATGTCTTTTTTCTTTTTTTCCCTTTTTCACCTTTTTAAAAACGAGTTTTTAAAATTTTGTTTTTGATATATTCAACTGCTTTTTCTACAGTTCTTTACCAGCTGTAGCTATTCCTGAATATTTACAAATCTTTTCCACATACATCTTTCGTCTTTGCTTTTCTACTTTTTCTGTTCTCTATCTCTTAACCTCTTTTCCACCCCCTCCTTTTCTCTTTCCCTTCCTTCTCTTCTTTTTTTATCTCTCTTTTACTCCTTTTTTAGATTCACTCTTTCTTTTTTCCCCAAGCAAGTTGAACTCCTTTTATATATTCCCCATTTGGCCCTCTGCTCATGCAGTTTTCCAGACTGAGCATTAGCTAATTCTGCTTTTAACTGGTTGATATCACTTTTCATTTGCCTTGTTCACCAAGTCAATTTCCTGTACTCTTTTCTTTATAACACTTTGGTTAGAACTGTGTGTGTGGAAGTGTGTGTATATGTCCCATTATCTCTGTAATTACCTGCTTGATCTGATTGATCTCCTCCCACTAGAACACAGGTACAAGTCACCCCTAACAAGAAATGAACACAAATCACCCAACCAACATTTCCCTCCAAAGGCAAAAACCAAAAGGAAGAAGGAATACAACCCTAAAGGCTGAGAAAAGGAGATCTCAAGTGGAGCAAATTAGGGAAAAGAATGATGAAAAGACAGAGAAAATACAGAACAAATGGACAGCAAGGTAAAAACTCACAAGACCAAATAAGTGAAGAGGAAATAAACAGATTCCCTGAAAGAGAATTCAGACTAATGGCAGTAAAGATGCTTCAAAGTCTTGAAAATAGAATGGAAAAATGCAAGGAACATTGAACACAGTTAATACAATAACCAAGGACATAGAATAAATAAAGAATAAGCAAACAGAGATGCATAACACAATTACTGAAATTAAAAATACTCTAAAAGGAACCAGTAGCAGAATAACTGAGGCAGAGGAATGGATAAGAGAGTTGGAGGATAGAATGGTGGAAATAACTGTTGAAGAGCAGAAAAAAATGGAAAGGAATGAAAAGAATTGAGGATATCTTCAGAGACCTTTGGGACAATATTAAATGCCCCAACATTCAAGTTATAGGGATCCCAGAGGAAGAAGAAAAAAAGGCATTGAGAAAATTTTTGAAGAAATTATAGTTGAAAACTCCCCCCAAATGGGAAAGGAAATAATCAATCAAGAAGCACAGAGAGTCCCTTACAGGATAAACCCAAGGAGAAACACATCGAAACACATATAAATCAAGCTAACAGAGATTAAGCACAAAGAAAGAATGTTAAAATCAGCAAGGGAAAAGCAATAAGTAACATACAAGGGAAAGCCCATACGATTAACAGTGGACCTTTCAACAGAAACTCCGCAGGCCAGAAGGGATATATTTAAAGTACAGAAAGTGAAAAATCTGCAACCAAGATTACTAGATCTCATTACTGGATTACTAGATCTCAACAAAGATCTCATTCAAAATTGATGGAGAAATCAAATCTTCACAGTCAAGCAGAAGTTGAGAGTTCAGCACCACCAAACCAGTAACAAATAATAAAGGGACTTACGTAGCCGGTAAACACAAGAGAAAGGAAAGACCTACAAAAATAAACCCAAAACAATCAAGAAAATGCCAATAGGAACATATGCATCAATAATTACCTTAAATGTAAATGGATTAAATGCACCAACCAAAATATACAGAATGACTAAATGGATACAAAAATAAGACCCATATATATGCTGCCTACACGAGACCCACTTCAGACCTAGAGACACATACAGACTGAAGGTAAAAGGATGGAAAAAGATATTCCATACAAATGGAAAACAAAAGAAAGCCAGAGTGGTAAACCTTACTTCAGACAAAATAGACTTTAAAAGAAAAGATATTATAAGAAACAAAGAAGGACACCACACAATGATCAAAGGATCAATCCAAGAAGAAGACATAATAATTGTAAATATTTATGCATCCAACATAGAAGCATCTCAAGACATAAGGCAAATACTAACAGGTATAACAGGGGAAATAGACAGCAAGATCATAAAAAAAAAAGAATCAATAAGGAAGCACAAACCTTAAATGAAACATTAGACCAAATGGACCTAATTGATATCTTCAGGACTTCCCATCCAAATGCAGAAGAATACACTTTATTCTCAAGTGCACATGGAACATTCTCACATCTTGGGCCACAAAACAATCCTCAGTAAATTTAAGAAAATTGAAATTGTATCAAGTATCTTCTCTTACCACACTGCTATGAGACTAGATATCAACTACAGGGGAAAAAAACTGCAAAAAAAAAAAAAAAATGCAAACTCATGGAGATTAATCAATACATTACTAAATAACAAAGAGGTTATTGAGGAAATAAGAAAGGAAATCAAAAGATTCCTGGGAAAAAATGACAGTGAAAACATGATGACCCAAAGCCTATGGGATTCAGCAAAAGAAGTTCTAAGAGGGAAGTTTACAGCTATACAATCATACCTCAAAAAACAAGAAAAGCATCAAATAGACGATCTAACTCTACATCTAAAGCAGCAAGAAAAAGAACAAAAACCCCCAAAGTCAACAGAAGGAAAGAAATCATAAAAATCAGAGCAGAAATAATTGAAAAAGAAATGAAGGAAACAATAGAAAGATTAATAAAACTAAAAGCTGGTTCTTTGAGAGAAAAACAAAATTGATAAACACTAGCCAGACTCATCCAGAGAAGGCAATGGCAACCCACTTCAGTACTCTTGCCTGGGAAATCCCATGGACGGAGGAGGCTGGTAGGCTACAGTCCATTGGGTTGCTAAGAGTCGGACACGACTGAGCGACTTCACTTTCACTTTTCACTTTCATGCACTGGAGAAGGAAATGGCAACCCACTCCAGTGTTCTTGCCTGGAGAATCCCAGGGACAGGAGCCTGGTGGGCTGCCGTCTAAGGGGTCGCACAGAGTAGGACACGGCTGATGTGACTTAGCAGCAGCAGCAGCAGCAGCCAGACTCATCAAGAAAAAAAGGGACAAAAATAAAATCAACAAAACTAGAAATGAACAAGGAGAGGTTACAACAGACAACACAGAAATACAAAGGATCATAAGAGAATATTATTAGTAGCTATATGCTAATAAAATGGACAACCTAGAGGAAGTGGAAAGATTCTTGGAAAAGTTCAATCTTCCAAGACTGAAACAGGAAGAAATAGAAATTATGAACAATCCAATTACAAACACTGAAATCAAAAGAGTGACCTAAAATCTCCCAAAAAACAAAAGCCCAGAGCCAGATGGCTTCACATGGGAATTCTTTGAAACATTTAGAGAATAACTAATGTCTATTTTTCTGAAACTCTTCCAAAAAATTGCAGAGGAAGGAACACTTCCAAACTCATTCTTAGAGGCTACAATCACCCTGATACCAAAACCAGGCAAAGACAACACAAGAAAAGAAAACTACAGGCCCATATCACTGATGAACATAGATGTAAAAATTCTCAACAAAATTCTAGCTAACAGAATTCAACAACATTAAAAACCTTATATACAGTGATCAAGTTGGGTTTATTACAGGGATGCAAGGATTCTTCAACATATGCAAATCAATCAATGTGATACAACACATTAACACATTGAAAGATGAAAACCATATGATCATCGGAATAGATGCAGAAAAAGCCTTTGACAAAATTCAGCATCCATTTATGATAAAAATGCTTCAGAAAATTGGCATAGAAATAATCTGCCACAACACAGTAAAGGCCATGTATGGAAAGCCCACAGCAAACATTATTCTCAGTGGTGAAAAATTAAAAACATTCCCTCTAAGATTAGGAGAAAGACAAGAGTGTCCACTCTCACCACTATTATTCAACATAGTTTTGGAAGTCCTAGCTATGGCAATTAGAGAAGAAAAAGTAATAAAGGGAATCCAGATTGGGAAAGAAACAAAACTCTCACTGTTTGCAGATGCTACTGCTGCTGCTAAGTTGCTTCAGTCCTTTCCAACTCTGTGCAACCCCATAGATGGCAGCCCACCAGGTTCCACCGCCCCTGGGATTCTCCAGGCAAGAGCGCTGGAGTGGATTGCCATTTTCTCCTCCAAGGCATGAAAGTGAAAAGTGAAAGTAAAGTTGCTTAGTCGTGTCCAACTCTTAGCGACCCCATAGACTGCAGCCTACTGGGCTCCTCCATCCATGGAATTTTCCAGGCAAGAGTACTGGAGTGGGTTGCCATTGCCTTCTCCGGTTTGCAGATGACATGATACTATACATGGAAAATCCAAAAGAAACTATCAGAATATTACTAGGGCTAATCAGTGAATTCAGCAAAGTCACAGGGTACAAGGTCAATACACAGAAATCACTTGCATTCCTATATACAAAAAATTATGAAAAATCAGAAAGAGAAATTAAGGAATCAATCCCATTCACCATTGCAACAAAAAGAATAAAACAACTAGGAATAAGCCTACCTAAGGAGACAAAAGATCTGTATACAGAAAATTATATGACACTGATGAAAGAAACTGAGACGACATAAACAGATGGAGAGATATTCCATGTTTCTGGGTAGGAAGAATCAACATTGTGAAAATGACTATACTATCAAATGCAATCTACAGATTGAATGTGATCCCTATCAAATTACCAATGACATTTTTCACAGAACTAGAAAAAAAAAATTCACAATTTATATGGAAATACAAAAGACCTCGAATAGCTAAAGCAGTCTTGAAAAAGAAGAATGTAGCTGAAGGAACCAATCTTCCTGATGTCAGACTATACTACAAAGCTACATTCATCAAGACAGAATGGTACTGACACAAAAACAGAAATATATACCAATGGAACAAGACAGAGAACCAAGAGATAAACCCAGGCACCTATGGGTACCTTATTTTTGACAAAGTGAATTCACGCAGTTGTATCCAACTCTTTGTGACTCCATGGACTGTAGCCTGCCAGGCTCCTCTGTGGGATTTTCCAGGCAAGAATAATAAAGTGAGTGGCCACTTCCTTCTCCAGGGGAATGTCCTGACCTAAGGATCGAACCTGAGTCTCCTGCACTGCAGGGAGAATCTTTACCATCTGAGCCACCAGGGAAGCCCTATTTTTTTTTTTTTTAAGAAGGCAAGAATATACAATGGGGCAAAGATACCCTCTTCAATAAATGATTCTGGGAAAACTGGACATATGCATGCAAAAGAATGAAACTAGAACACTACATAACACTACAGAATGATAAACTCAAAAAGGATTAAAGACCTAAATGTAAGACCATAAACTATAAAACTCTTAGAAGAAAATATAGGTAGAACACTCGATGAGATAAATTAAAGCAAGATATTCTATGACCCATATCTTAGAGTAATGGAAATAAAAAAATAAATAAACAAGTGTAATCTAATTAAACTTACAAGCTTTTGCACAGCAAAGGAAACTACAAACAAGGTGGGGAAACACACACACACACACACACACACACACATCTTTCAGAATGGGAGAAAATTATAGCAAAGGAAACAATTGACAAAAATTAATTTCCAGAATATACAAGCAGGTCATACAACTCAATACCAGAAGAGCAAACAACCCAATCAAAAAGTCTGAAAGAGACCTGAAGGAACATTTCTCCAAAGAAGACATACAGATGGCTAATAAGGACAAGAAAAGATGCTCAACATCACTCATTATTCAGTTCATTTCAGTTCAGTCACTCAGTCATGTCCAACTCTTTGCGATCCCATGAATCGCAGCACCCCAGGCCTCCCTGTCCATCACCAACTCCCAGAGTTTACCCGAACTCATGTCCATCAAGTTGGTGATGCCATTCAGCCATCTCATCCTCTGTCGTCCCCTTCTCCTCCTGCCCCCAATTCCTCCCAGCATCAGGGTCTTTTCAATGAACCAACTCTTCACATGAGGTGGCCAAAGTATTGGAGTTTCATCTTCAGCATCAGTCCTTCCAATGAACACCCAGGACTGATCTCCTTTAGGATGGACTGGTTGGATCTCCTTGCAGTCCAAGGGACTCTCAATAGTCTTCTCCAACACCACAGTTCAAAAGCATCAATTCTTCGGCACTCAGCTTTCTTCACAGTCCAACTCTCACGTCCATACATGACCACTGAAAAAACCATAACCTTGACTAGATGGATCTTTGTTGGCAAAGTAATGTCTCATATTTTTAATATGCTTTCTAGGTTGGTCATAACTTTCCTTCCAAGGAGTAAACATCTTTTAATTTCATGGCTGCAATCACCATCTGCAGTGATTTTGGAGCCCGAAAAAATAAAGTCTGACACTGTTTCCACTGTTCCCCCATCTATTTTCCATGAAGTGATGTGACCAGATGCCATGATCTTAGTTTTCTGAATGTTGAACTTTAAGCCAACTTTTTCACTCTTTTCTTTCACCTTCATCAAAAGGCTTTTTAGTTCCTCTTCACTTTCTGCCATAAGGGTGGTGTCATATGCATATCTGAGGTTATTGACATTTCTCCAGGCAATCTTGATTCCAGCTTGTGCTTCTTCCAGCCCAGCGTATCTCATGATGTAATTTGCATATAAGTTAAATAAGCAGAGTGACAATATACAGCCTTGACGTACTCCTTTTTCTATTTGGAACCAGTCTGTTGTTCCATGTCCAGTTCTAACTGTTGCTTCCTGACCTGCATACAGGTTTCTCAAGAGGCAGGTCAGGTGGTCTGGTATGCCCATCTCTTTCAGAATTTCCCACAGTTTATTGTGATTCACACAGTCAAAGTCTTTGGCATAGTCAATAAAGCAGAAAAGATTATTAGAGAAGTACAAATCAAAACTACAATGAGATACTACCTCACACCAGTAAGAATGGCCATCATCAAAAGATCAACAATAAATGTTGGAGAGGGTGTGGGGAAATGGGAACACTCTTGCATTGCTGGTGGGAAGGTAAACTGCTACAGCCACTATGGAAGATGGTATGGAGACTCCTTTAAAAGGTAGGAATAAAACCACCTTATGACTCAGAAATCCCGCTTCTAGGCATATACCCTGGGGAAACCAAAATTGAAAAAGACACATGTGCCCCAATGTTCATTGCAGCACTATTTACAATAACTAGAACATGGAAGCAACCTAGATGTCCATCGACAGATGGATGGATAACGAAGCTGTGGTACATATATACAATGGAATACTGCTGCTGCTGCTACTGCTAAGTCACTTTAGTCGTGTCCGACTCTGTGCGACCCCATCCCTGGGATTCTCCAGACAAGAACACTGGAGTGGGTTGCCATTTCCTTCTCCAATGCATAAAAGTGAAAAGTGAAAGTGAAGTCGCTCAGTCATGTTAGACTCTTCGAGACCCTATGGACTGCAGCCTACCAGGCTCCTCCGTCCATGGGATTTTCCAGGCAAGAGTACTGGAGTGGGGTGCCATTGCCTTCTCCAACAATGGAATACTACTCAGCTATAAAAAGGAACACATTTGAGTCAGTTCTAATGAGGTGGACAAACCTAGAGACTATTAGACAGAGTGAAGGAAGTCAGAAAGAGAAACATAAACATCATATAGAGACATATATATATATACACATATATATATATATGGAATCTGAAAAGATGGCACTGAAGAATTTATTTTCATGGCAGCAGTGGAGAAACAGACATAGAGAACAGACCTATGGACATGAGGGGAAGGGAGAAGGGGGGATGTATGAAGAGCGTAACAGGGAAATCTACAATACCGTATTTAAAATAGACATCCACTGGGAATTTGCTCTATGACACAGGGAACTCAAACAGGGGCTCTGTGACAGGCTGAGGGTGGGATGGGGAGAGAGATGGGAGGGAGGTTTGGGAGGGAGGGGACATGGATGTACATATGGCCGATTCATATTGATGCATAACAGAAAACTGCAAAATTCTGTAAAGCAATTATCCTTCAATTAAAAATAAAAAAAAAAGAGGAGAGAGAAAAAACTGGCTTAAAACTCAACATTCAGAAAACAAATTTCATGGCATCCAGTCCCATTACTTCATAGCAAATAGAAGTGGAAACATGGAAACAGTGAGAAACTTTATTTTCTTGGGCTCCAAAATCACTGCAGATGGTGACAGCAGCCGTGAAATTAAAAAATGCTTCCTCCTTGGAAGAAAAGCTACGACTAACCTTGACAGCATATTAAAAAGCAGAGACATTACTTTGCCAATAGAGGTCCACTAGTCAAAGTTATGGTTTTTCCAGTAGTCATGTATAGATGTGAGTGTTGAACCATAAAGAAAGCTGAGCACTGAAGAACTGATGTTTTTAGCTGTGGTGCTGGAGAAGACTCTTAAGTTCCTTGGACTGCAAGGAAATCAAATCAGCCAATCCTAAAGGAAATCAGTCCTGAATATTCATTGGAAGCACTGATCTTGAAGCTGAAGCTCCAATACTTTGGCCACCTGATGCAAAGAAATGACTCATTGGAAAAGACCCTGATGTTGGAAAAACCTGAAGGCAGGAGAAGTGGATGACAGACGATGAGATGTTTGGATGGCATGAATTTGAGCAAGCTCCAGGAGTTGGTGATAGACAGGGAAGCCTGGTGTGCTGCAGTCCATAGGGCCACAGAGAGTTGGACATGACTGAGCGACTGAATTGAACTAAAAAACTGACAAAAGACTAGTACTCACTGTTTGTAAAGAGTTCTTCAAACTCAACATTCAGAAAAAAATATTTTTAATGAATAAAAGATGTGAACTGATACTTCACTGAAGAGGATATAAAGAGAGCAAACAGGTGCATTAAAAGATGCTCAATATCCATAAGTTGATAAGATAATGCCATAAACCTATTTAAACTATTCTAACTATAGAATGATAAATTTTTCAAAAGGCTGGTAATAGCAAGGAGTGTGGAGCAATTCCACATTCCTTGTCAGCTGGGTGATCTGTAAATACTTTCTACCATACTGTAGGCTGTTGTCGTTGCTGGTTTTTCATTTGTTCTTTTATGTTCCATATTTTGGGAACCGTGTTTAACAACTGACCCCAAACCCTAGACTTTGTAGGTTTCCTCCTGCAGTTTCTTTAAAAAGTTTTGTAGTTTTTGTTTCACATGATGATCTATGACCTACTTAGAGTTATTTTACTTATGTTTAAGGTATTTATGTCAAGGTTCATTTTTTCCTTATGAATATGTATTTATTCCAACACCACTCTTCTTTCGCCATCAAATTTCTTTGGTATATTTGAAAAAAATTGTTACCATCTTTCTAAATTCCATATATATGCGTTAATATACTGTATTGGTCTGTATCTTTCTGGCTTACTTCACTTTGTATAATGGGCTCCAGTTTCATCCACCTCATTAGAACTGATTCAAATTAATTCTTTTTAATGGCTGAGTACTATTCCATGGTGTATATGTACCACAGCTTCCTTATCCATTCATCTGCTGATGGGCATCTAGGTTGCTTCCATGTCCTGGCTATTATAAATAGTGCTGCAATGGAGAGGGAGGTGGGAGGGGGGGGATCGGGATGGGGAATACTTGTAAATCCATGGCTGATTCATGTCAATGTATGACAAAAACCACTACAATATTGTAAAGTAATTAGCCTCCAACTAATAAAAATAAATGGAAAAAAACTCATTTGGCCGCATCTGTGTAGCCTCTATGCTATTCTTCTGAACCATTTATCTAGCCCTTTGCCATTGCCACACTGCATTGATTAGCATTGTAGTAAGCTTTAAAATGGTTCTTTATTTGCTAAGGGATTTTTTTGATCATAGTCTTCATATTTTAAGCTTTATTTTGTAAGACTCCAACTCTTAAATTCCATAGAAAAGTTGATACTTTGATCAGACAATTGACCTGGTTCAGGCTGCAAGATACAAGCTCTTTTCTGTGTTCTGTGGCTCCAGTATTAGATGTATGTGACAGTTCTAAGTGTACCTGCATGTTAGAACTCTCAGACATATACTACTCTATATTTGTAGTTCTCTTCAGATATATTCCACATGTGTCTAGAACCTAGATAGTGGACTAACAATTAGTCCACTCCTAAAAGTCTTTGATATGCTAATTATGATCAGATCCATGCCTACAATCAGATCCATCCATCCATCCATATCCAAGATAAGTCCTGGAATATATAAACAATATTTTGAGATCATTTTCTTGACCACTTCCCTTTCTGAAATCTATCCTGTACTTTTCCCTTCTTTCTTTCCTTTTTTTAAACCATAGAGTTTAATTTTTATTACGTTTAACATTTCTCACTAAAGTTTGAACAGCCTTTTGGACATCAAATCCCTGGTTTGCTTTTAATTTGGTCTTATGTTTAGCCGAATCATAACCACATGATGTTAGACAATTCTGTGCTTTTTCTGTAGATGGGACAGGGAGAGGAAAAAAGTGAGGTTTAATAGCTCTAGGAAGGCAGCCCCACCAAATAAAGAGGAAGTCTCCCTCTCTTTCACAGAGTTATGAAACTTCTGGCTTCCAAAAGTGGCCATAGTTATCACCTAAATGAAATTTCTACCTAAGAATCAGGAGTTTTTCCCCAATACGCCAAGTGGGATAAGAGGGTTCTAGAACCTCACTTTCTGAAAAACAGGGCTGACTTCCAGATTTCAATCAGTGTTAAATTCAAGCCAAGGCTCTGGAGGAAAAACAAGGGAAAATTCCTTAACTATTTGGTGGTACTTCAAATTCTGGTGTTCCTTCACAATCCATTTACTACTATTTAATTTTCTGTGTCTTCAAATATTTGCTCCAGCCATTCTGATCATGTTTTATGCTTTTATGAGTTGGTAAAGAGTGAATCATCTTGATCTTATGGCACACAGGAATTTACAGGTTGTATCTTTATGAAATTTTAATTTTCTGGGTTTTAGCTGGTATATAAGAATAGTTGATTTTGAAATATTGACCTCATGGCCAAGAGCCATAAAAAACTGACACAATTTTGATTTCTAATTTAATTCTATTGTGGACACTATGCATTGCATGACTTCAATCCTGTTAAATTTATTCAGTCTTTTTAATGACTAAGAATGTTGTCTTTCCTGGAGAATGTTCCATGTGCTCATGAGAAAAATGTGCATTTTGCTCTTGTTAGATGAGTGTTGTAGACAGGATTGTTAGGCTTAGTTGGTTTATAGTTTTGTTCAAGTCTTCTATTTCCCTGAAGATTTCTATTTGTTCTATCATCATTCAAGGTGGAACTGAAGTCTCCAAATATGACTGCTGAATTGTATTCTTCTCCCATCAGTTCTCTCAGCATTTGCTTAATACATTTGGGTGCTCTATTGTTAGGTTCATATATGTTTATACCATCCTGATAGGTTGACTCATTCCTCATTACGTAATACCCTTGTTTTCTCTAGCAACATTAGTTTTTCTTAGTCAATTTTACATTTGATGTTAGTGTAGTCAGTACCAAGGAAAAGAAAGGCAAAATGGTTGTCTGAGGAGGCCTTACAAATAGCTGAGAAAAGAAGAGAAGTGAAAAGCAAAGGAGAAAAGGAAAGATATGTCCACCTGAATGCAGAGTTCCAAAGAATAGCAAGGAGAGATAAGAAAGCCTTCCTCAGTGATCAGTGTAAAGAAGTAGAGGAAAACAATAGAATGGGAAAGACTAGAGATCTCTTCAGGAAAATTAGAGATACCAAGTGGACATCTCATGCAAAGATGGGCACAAAAAAGGACAGAAATGGAATGGACCTAACAGAAGCAGAAGATGTTAAGAAGAGGTGGCAAGAAGACACAGATAAACTATACAAAAAAGATCTTGATGACCCAGATAGCCATGATGGTGCAATCACTCACCTGGAGCTGGACATCCTGGAGTGCGAGGTCAGGTGGGCCTTAGGAAGCATCTCAATGAGCAAAGCTAGTGGAGGTAATGGGATTCCAGCTGAGCTATGTCAAATGCTAAAAGATGATGTTGATAAAGTGCTGCATTCAATATGACAGCAAATTTGGAAAACTCAGCAGTGGCCACAGGACTGGAAAAGGTCATTTTTCATTCCAATCCCAAAGAAAGGCAATGCTACCACAAAATTGCACTCATCTCATATGCTAGCAAAGTAATGCTCAAAATTCTCCAACTGAGGCTTCAACAGTATGTGAACTAAGAACTTCCAGAAGTTCAAGCTGGATTTGGAAAAGGTAGAGTAAGCAAAGAAAATTGCCAACATTTGTTGGATCATAGAAAAAGCAAGAGAATTCCACAAAAACGTCTACTTCTGCTTCATTGACTATGCTAAAGCCTTTGGCTGTGTGGATCACAACAAACTGTGGAAAATTCTTAAAGATGTGGGAGTAGCAAACTACCTTATTGCCTCCTGAGAAATCTGTATGCAGGTCAAGAAGCAACAGTCAGAACCGGAAGTGGAACAACAGACTGGTTCCAAACTGGGAAAGGAATACTTCATGGCTGTATATTGTCACCCTGCTTATTTAACTTCTATGCAGAGCACATCATATGAAATACTGGGCTGGATGAAGCACAAGCTGGAAACAAGATTTCTGGGAAAAAATATCAATAACCTCATATATGCAGATGACACCAGCCTTATGGCAGAAAGGGAAGAGGAACTAAAGAGCCTCTTGATGAGAGTGAAAAAGCTGGCTTTAAACTCAAAATTTGAAAAACGAAGGCAATGGCATCTGGTCCCATCACTTCATGGCAGATAGATGGGGAAACAATGGAAAAAGTGACAGACTTTATTTTCTTGGGCTCCAAAATTACTGTGGATGGTGATTCCAGCCATGAAATTAAAAGACGCTTTCTCCTTGGAAGAAAAGTTTTGACAAACTTAGACCGCATATTAAAGAGCAGAAACATTACTTTGCAGGCAAAGGTCTGTATAGTTAAATCTATGGTTTTTCCTATAGTCATGTATGGATGTAGATTTGGTCCATAAAGCTGAGTGCTGAAGAATTGATGTTTTTGAACTGTGGTTTTGGAGAAGACTCTTGAGTGTCCCTTGGACTGCAAGGAGATCCAACCAGTCCATCCTAAAAGAGATCAGTCCTGGGTGTTCATTGGAAGGACTGATGCTGAAGCTGAAGCTCCAATACTCTGGCCACCTGATTTGAAGATCTGACTCATTGGAAAAGACCCTGATGCTGGGAGAGGTTGAAGGCAGGAGGAGAGGGGGACGACAGAGGATGAGATGGTTGGATGGCATCACTGACTCAATGGACATGGGTTTGAACATGCTCTGGGAGATGGCGATGGACAGAGAATCCTGGTGTGCTGCAGTCCATGGGGTTGCAAAGAATCGGAAACTTTTGAGTGACTGAACTGAACTGATAGTCTTTACAGCAATTTAGTGTCAGATGTTTGCATGACATATCTTTTTTCACCCTTTTGGTTTCAAATCAATAAAGAATCTCAAAAAGTCTTATGTAGACAGCATGTATTTTTCTTTTTATCCAATCTGACACTTTCTGCCTTTAATTGTTTAATCCATTCATGTTTAATGTTGTTGCTATGTTTGGATTTACATCTATGATTTGCTTTTCATTTTTGTTTCATTTATGTCTTTATATTCTTTTGATCTTTGTTTACTTCTTTTGTATTAAGTGCACATTTTCTAATATAATATTTGAGTTCCAGTAATTATGGCTGCTTGGGCTTCCCAGAGTGGGCTGGTGGCAAAGAATCTGCCTGCCAATGTGGGAGACATAAGAGAGGTGGGTTTGATCCCTGGATCAGGAAGATCCTCTGGAGGAGGGTATAGCAACCCACTGCAGTATTCTTCTCTGGAGAATCCTGTGGACAGAGAAGCCTGTCGGGCTACAGCCCATCGGGTAGCAAAGAGTTGGACATGACTGAAACGACTTAGCAAGCACAAGCTTCCCTGGTAGCTCAGCTGGTAAAGAATCTGCCTGCAGTGTGGGAGATCTGGGTTCTATCACTGGGTTGGGAAGATCCCCTGGAGAAGGGCATGCAACCCACTCTAGTACTCTTGCCTGGAGAATCCCCATGGACAGAGGTGCCTGTTGGGCTACAGTCCATCGGGTCACAAAGAGTCAGACACGACTCAGAAAATAAACACAGCAGTGCACACATGAGTCCTTCCCCTGGGATTCGGTTATTTTTGCTAGAATATCTCGCAGAACTCAGAGACATAATTACTTCTGCTAGTTTATAAAAGGATATGGATCAACAGCCAGATGAAGACACACTTTAGGGGAAAACTGGGAAGGTCCTTCCCAGCAGGAAGCCCCTTTATCTTGTTACTTTAGCAGAGCTATATTGTCACTAAACTTGAACGAGTCACGCCCATGCTCTAGTCATCTCCAGCCCAAGCACACCTTTCAAATCTTCTGATCACACAATAGCTTGCCTAATTTGTTGGTTCTTTCCATTGATGAAAGAAGTAGAACTGAACAATAAGTGATTAACAGATGACCAGATCTCTTTCCTAGCTTCCCCTTCAGTGTGAAAGTCGCTCAGTTGTGTCCGACTCTTTACAAACCCATGGACTATACAGTCCATGGAATTCTCTAGACCAGAATACTGGAGTGGGTAGTCTTTCCCTTCTCCAGGGGATCTTCCTAACCGAGGGATCAAACCCACGTCTCTGACATTGCAGGCAGATTCTTTACCAGCTGAGCCACAAGAGAATCCGAAGAATACAGACAGGAGTAGGTAGTGTATCCCTCTCGAGGGGATCTACCTGACCCAGGAATCAAACCAGGGTCTCCCGCATTGCAGGCGAATTCTTTACCACCAGAGCTATCAGGGAAGCCCCTACAGTACTCTCATGAAAAAACTGTGTGAACAAGATAGCATCTAAAGCACTATCAGGAGAAGTTGGCAGGCCTCCAGTGGGTCATGGTGGTGACTCTGATCCCCATCTCAATGATTAACTAAGATTACTTCCCCTTTTCCCTTTAAAACGATTCATGGCTGAGCAGAATCTTTGGAGATGGTTTTGGGACTCTGAGTCCACATCTCCCTAGATTTCCAACATTCTGATTAAAAGCAATTTTCTGTTGTACCAAGACCTGCCTCTTATGGGGGTATTGATTTTCAAGTGGCAAGTAACTAGATGTGATTTAAATAACAATGGGATCTAGGGAGAAAGGGAGCCCCTATCTTGTTGGCTGTACCTATATAGAATACAGGGCCTGCATAAAAGCTTCCGTAAAATGAAACTAGAATTGGGGGTGGCATGGGTAGCAAAAGCCATAGATTCCTGCTGAATGAACAGGACCCTAGGGGGTCTCCCAAAGACAGATCCAGCCTCCTGTGTTCTCTGACTATCTCTTATTTGTAGAAAATCTCCCAGGTCTCCCTCTCAGTCACAAAATCTTGGCTCAAGAATCAACAATTAAAAGAAAGTGAACAAAAGCAGTAGTTTAGGGCAGGAGACCTGGTAAGAATATAAACTATAAATCAGCCATACAGCAGTCACAGAATCTTTAGTTCCTTCTTGAAGGACATAGATAACAGTGTCTGATGCATTTGTGGTTCCGTCACTAAGTAGTGTTCAACTCTTTGCAACCCCATGGGCTGAAGCACGACAGAATTCCCTGTCCTTCACTCTCTCCCAGCTGTTGTTCAGTCACTAAATCATGTCTAACTCTTTGGGAACCCATGAATTGCAGCACATTAGGCATCCGTATCCTTCACTATCTCCTGGAGTTTTGCTCAAACTCATGTCCATTGAGTTAGTGATGCCATTCAACCATCATCCTCTGTCTCCCTCTTCTCCTCTTGCCCTCAATCTTTCCCAGCATTTACAATGAGTTGGTCAATTGGTCATTTACAGTGAGTTGGTTCTTCACATCAGGTGGCCAAAGTATTGGAGCTTCAGCTACAGCACCAGTATACTTCCAATGAATATTTAGGTTTGATTTTCTTCAGGATTGAATGGTTTGACTTCTTGCTGTCCAGGGGACTCTCAAGAGTCTTCTCCAGCATCACAGTTCAAAAGTATCAATTCTTTGGCACTCAGCTTTATTTATGGTCCAACTCTCACATCCATACATGACTACTCGAAAAACTGTAGCTTTAACTACAGCTTCTAACTATATGGACCTTTGTTTTGCAAAGTGATGTATCTGCTTTTTAATATGCTCTTTAGGTTTGTCATGTCTTTCCCTCCAAGGAACAAACATCTTTTAATTTAATGCCTGCAGTCATCATCCACAGTAATTTTGGAGCCCCCCAAAATAAAACCCGTCCCTGTTTCCAATTTTTCCCCATCAATTTGCCATGAAGTGATGGGACCAGATGCCATGATCTTCGTTTTTGAATACTGAGTTTTAAACCAGCTTTTCACTCTCCTCTTTCACCCTCATCAAGAGGCTCTTTAGTTCCTCTTCACTTTCTGCCATTAGAGTGGTATCATCTGCATATCTGAGGTTATTGATATTTCTCCCAGAAATCTTGATTCCAGCTTGTAACTCATCCAGCCCACAATTCACATGATGTACTCTGTATATAAATTAAACAAGCAGGGTAACAACATACAGTCTTATGATACTCCATTCCCAATTTTGAACCAGTCCATTGTTTTATGTTCAATTCTAACTGTTAGTCCTTGACCAGCATACAGGTTTCTCAGGAGACAGGTAGGATGCTCCAGTACTCCTACCTCTTCAAGAATTTTTCACAGTTTGTTGTGATCCACAGAGTCAAAGGCTTTATTTAGCATAATCAGTGAAGCAGAAGTAGATTTTTTTTGGAATTCCAATGCTTTCTTTATGATCCAACAAATGTTGGCAATTTGTTCTCTGGTTCCTTTCACATCTTGAAGTTCTCAATTCAGTCCTGAGTTATTTTATAGATGCTAAAACCCTCACCAAATTGAATATATGAACTACTTGATGAAAATGAGTGTGTAGCCCTCAGGCCTATTGGAGCCTAACAACTGATAATATTAACTCTGTGACATTACCCTGTTACCTCACCATCAACCAGTCAGAGAACTGTGCACAAGCTGATCACATACCCCAATACGTCCCTCCTTCACCTTGCCTTTAAAATTTTTCCCTGAAATCCACTGGGGAGTTTGGGTTTTTTGAGCATTACCTGCCCCAGAGTCGTTGTCTGCACCTACAATAAATGCTGCACTTTGTTTCACAACAATCAAGTATCAGTAAATTGGCTTTACTGTGTGACAGTGAGCAGAGCCAAGTTTGGTTGAGCAACATTGTTGTTCTTACTGAGATTTAGTAGGTTTCTTTTTTTTTTTTTTTTTTCATTTATTTTTATTAGTTGGAGACTAATTACTTTATAATATTGTAGTGGTTTTTGCCATACATTGACATGAATCAGCCATGGATTTACATGTGTTCCCCATCCTGATCCCCCCTCCCGCCTCCCTCTCCATCCGATCCCTCTGGGTCTTCCCAGTGCACCAGCCCTGAGCACTTGTTTCATGGATCCAATGCATGCACTCAGGATGAGCTGTAGAGACTTTAATGATTATGTGGTGTGTGTGTGTGTGTTTATAATTTTCTGCAGTTGTTTTGTCAGGAGAAGAGCTGCTGAGCTTGTCATTTCATAAGACAGGTCTGCATCTCTAATTATCTGCAAACAAAGACAGTTGCATTTGCTCCTTACATTTTCCCCATTAAAGGAGCTGGATTCAGAGTGGGTCTATTTCTTTCCCACTTTTATTCTTTACCTGTGGGATTTGTAACGTTGGGATTTGTAACCCAAAGTTTTCCCATTACACCAGACCTTCTCTTGGAGGGCATGAAACTCCATTTTTGTCCCCAAGCCAGCAAGGCTGACTAGAATTTCTGCTCAGTCTCTGTCAACAACCTGTTCCAAAATGCAGATGTTCTTTAAAGTAACACAGTCATAATTGCCTGACTATTCACTGCCAATTTCCTTTATCACTTTAATCTTTGTTTCAAAAGTTTTCCCAGCCATGATGCTATATTTCTGACATTTTCAAACAGAATTTTCATATTTTGATCAGCTCTTACGGTAATTTTTAGTGGGTGAGTTGTTCTGTTCACCTTTATCCATCATTATTAGAAGCAGAAGTCCAGCTCTTGCTTTTGAAATGGTTACAGAAAATAGACTTGAGGTCCAACACAGTTCAAAACCTAATGACTACTAATAAGCTGAAGTGAGAGAAGTAGACGGATATAAGGCGTTCTTGTACCTCTCAACCTCAACGTGGAGTATAATTAGCAAGGAAGATAATAAAATGAAATGTAAAACACATGCTGTCCCACATTTTGGTGAAAATTGACCCAACAAGACTTTTCTGATAGATCTCTCTCTTCAGGGTCACATTGCTTTCAGACTGGTTCTAGAAAATCCTCAAGCTTCTACATGAGTAGATTCTTTCACCCATAATTTCCTTAAAATTGGGTGAGCTGGTGTCTCCTGACTGACTGTTCCTGCATTCATCCTTTTTAGGACAGTACCTAGCCAGGCCTTCATCTCTGAGCACCCACTCTGTCCTCACTGGCTACACTGTAAGTATCTCCTCTCCATTCTGAAACAACCACTGTTGAATATTTTCTTCTTAAAAACATACAAGGATGTTGGGGGAGTAGAATCGTGGTTGAAAAATTGGGATCTATTAGCAAGAGATTTTACAGAACCCAGGCTCAGAAGTGAAGGTAGACACTGAATACAATGTGAAGGTATTCAGAGAAGCAGCTGTCAGAATTAGCTGGAGGCAAGTTATGAAAACAAAGCAGAGTGTTCAATTCAGTAAGTCTTTGAGTGGGACCTGAAAATTTGCATTTCTAACAATTTCCAGTTGATGCTGATGGTGCAGAGGACAACCCCTTGAGAGCCTATTCATTAGAACAATTAAACAGAAAATTATATTGTTGACAACTGTTTAAAGTTGAGGTATACAAAAGACAATAAGATACAGAGGACAGAGCCCTGGATTCTGATCCTCATCTGCCATTATCTGGGTGTGTGATAGTGCCAAGACAGCACTCGTCTTTCTTACTAGGATGCTCTTATCTAAGATACATCAATCAAAAAAAAAAAATAGTTACACCTGAAAAGAGTGTTTTATTCAGTGTGAAGTTTTCAGAACTTGAAGCTCAGGAGGCAGCATCTCAGGTAGCCCTGAGAAACTGCTCCAAGGAGGCAGGGAAAGGAGTCAGGTTATACTGAAGTTTGTAACAAGGGGAACAGGAAGTCTGAAAATCAAAGATTATTGTTAGTTAAGGAAAATCAGGCATCTCAAAGAATTTAGTACTCTTCTATGTACAGGAAGATGCAAATGTCTGGGCTTGGTGAAATCATTTCCTTCACATGCCTCTCAGCTATCTGGGACCAGCATCCTGTTTCTTGATTTCTCACATCACGCCTGCCCCCAGCTTCTTGGTGCTCACTGTGGGGGAGCAAGGGGTATCTGACAGTTACTGCATCGCAGGCACTGTTCTCCCTCGGCGGCGGGGAGGGGGGACCTCTAGGCTCAGAAACTCACATTTGGAGGCCTGAAATCGCTGATGACTGTGACATTCTTCTTTACTGACATGGCAGGAGTTATTCCATTTCACATATATTAGCTTGGCTAACTCTCTCAAATGTTGCCTTTTCAATGAGGCCAACCTTGACACTTTATCTTGAATTGCAACTTTACCTCCACACCTGCATCCCGCTCTTGTTTCTTTATTTTATAGCATTTGTCACACACACACACAATTTTCTTATTTATCATCTTTATATTGTCTGTTTTCCATTGAGAATGTAGTTCCACAGAAACAGGGATTCTTGTCTGTTTAAACCACTGGTGTACTTATGCAACAATAGTATCTGACGTATAGTAAAGACTCAATAAATAAACATAGGAATGAATGCCTTTTAACATTTTATTTGCAAATTGGCCATGCATAACCCTGAAGCAACTTCCAGCACTTCAATCTTCTTCCTTTCCCTCCAGCATTTACTTACAGTGAGCACATTTTGGTTCTGCATCAATTATATTTTTCTGTTTTATATCTTTGCTATGTAATGCTGCAAATCTTTTTCAGATTCCCTTCATACATTCTAAATCTAATTCCATTTACATCACTTCTCTAAAGTCTACTTATTCTATATCTTGCACCCATCCCACACACAGTCTTTAGTACAAGTAGATTAAAGGAATTTTCTCTGAATTTTGCAACAAAAAATGGCAACATTAGTATCTATCCAATTCACAGCATCATTCCTAGACCTTAGTGATGTTTTCAATGAACGCAGTTTTGATGTCTTGTGCTTTAAATCATTAGTTCAGGATCAGAGTTTTCTATATTTCTACTCCCATAAGATTATATTTATGATCAATATCAATATTATCAGGTAGAGAAAACTAATCTATCCACATCAGTAAATCTCTGTTGCTATGGAAATAGCTCCAATTTCTTTTCCTTTTCTCCATTCTCTGAAAGCACTTCTGTTTCCTGCTGTTATAGAAATCCTGGTAACTATAGTAACAGTTGCAGAAAGTTGATTTTCACATTGTTGCTTCTCTCCGATCTCTGCACACCAGGACACAGTCCTTAATTCAGCTAATTGACATGGATTATTATCTAGGAAATAATTAGGGTCAGATAACCTGTTCTAATATCAGTGTACAAATACTCCTCAAAGACTTCTGAGATGCCAGTTATGGGAAAATACCACTGCATCCATCTTTTTCTCACTCACACACACAATCAAGGAGGACAATGAAAAAGGAAGAGTGCGGATTCTTCTAATGGAAGGCTGCACCTCACTGCCTGGATCCATTTGTACATTGCAGAAAGAATTGAGATCACAATTTCAACTCCATACATACAATTCACCTTGAAGGAATTCAATGATTTTGACAAAATTTGGGATTTTCCAAAAGGACAAAATAATCATTTTCTCTAGAATGTTTTCATTAGCTAAAAATCTTTTCAGATGAATTGCATAATTCAAATGTTTGCTCTTGTAGTTAAACAAAAACTAAAATGAGCCCAACTGCTGCCATGTTGATTGATTTCACTAGGATTTGATTACATGGTAGAAATTAGAAGGTGAGGAATAGACTATTTCCTGCCATATGAGTAAACAAGGATGTCACAGTCATCAGCCATTGTAGCCCTCCAATGTGAGCCAGTGAACCCTAGTGAATTCAGGAAGGGGCAAATATCTGCCATTGAGCAGCCATTAGACTACAGCCACTCCCTATGGTGGGCCGTTAGGAACTCAGAATGTGAAAATAAGATACTGGCCCCAGAAAGCTGAGGTGCATATCAAAGGACCTCTTCATGGATCAGTGCTTTGTGTGGCAAAGGGGCTTGTGTAACTCAATGAAACTATGAGCCATGCATGTGTAGGGTCACCCAAGATGGGTGTGTCATGGTGGAGAGTTTTGACAAAACATGATCCACTGGAGGAGGGAATGGCAAACCACTGGAGTATACTAGCCTTGAGAACCTCATGAACTGTATTTAAAGGCAAAAAGATAGGACCCTGAAAGACGAGCCCTCCAGGTTGGAAGGTATCCAATATGCTACAGGGAAGGGCAGAGAAGAACTACTAATAGCTCCAGAAAGAAAGCAGCTGGGCCAAAGTGGAAATGACACTCAGTTTTGGATGTGTCTGGTGATGAAAGTAAAATCCAATGCTATAAAGAACAATATTACATAGGAACCTGGAATGTCAGGTCCATGAATCAAGGTAAATTAGATGTCACCCAGCAGGCGATGGCAAGAGTAGACATCAATATTTGAAATAAGTGAACTAAAATGGATGGGTATGGGTGAATTTAATTCTTCTACTACTGTGGGCAAGAATCCCATAGAAGAAATAGTGAAGTGAAGTGAAGTCACTCAGTCGTGTCTGACTCTTTGCGACCCCATGGACTGTAGCCTACCAGGATCCACAGTCCATGGGATTTTCCAGGCAAGAATACTGGAGTGGGTTGCCATTTCCTTCTCCAATAGAAGAAATAAGTAGCCCTCAAAATCAACAAAAGAGTCTGAAATGCAGTGCACCTTAAAAATGGTGCAACCTTAAAAAATGACAGAATGATCTTGGTTCCTTTCCAAGGCAAACCACTCAACATCACTGTAATCCAAGTCTATGCTTCAACCACCAGTGCCAAAGAAGCTCAGGTTGACCCATTCTATGAAGACCTAGAAGACCTCCTAGAACTAACACCAAAAGAAAAGATGTTCTATTAATCATAGAGGGCTGGAATGCAAAAGTAGGAAGTCAAGAGATATCTGGAGTAACAGACAAGTTAGGCCTTGGAGTACAAAACAAAGCAGAGCAAAGGCTTACAGAATTCTGCCAAGAGAATGCACTGGCAATAGCAAACACCTTTTTTCAACAACACAAGAAATGACTGTTACAAATGGTCATCACAAAATGGTCAATATGGAAACCAGATTGATTACATTCTTTGTCGCTGAAGATGGAGAAGCTGTATACAGAGAGCAAAAACAAAACCCAGAGCTGATTTTGGCTCAGATTATCAGCTACTCATAGCAAAATTCAGGCTTAAACTAAAGAAAGTAGGGAGAATCACTAGGCCAGTCAGGTATGACTTAAATCAAATCCCCTATGAATATACAGTGGAGGTGACAAATAGATTCACGGGATTAGATCTAGTAAACAGAGTGCCTGAAGAACTATGGACAGAGGTCCATAATACAGGAGACAATGAACAAAATCATCCCAAAGGGAAAAAGAATGCAAGAAGGCAAGGTGGTTGTCTGATAAGGCATTACAAATAGCTGAGAAAGGAATAGCAGTGAAAAGCAAGGGAGAAAGGAAAGGAACACCCAACTAAATGCAAAGTTCCAGAGAAAGTCAGGAGCAAAAAGAAGACCTTCTTCCATGAACAATGCAAAGAAATGGAGGAAAACAACAGAAAGGGTAAGACTAGAATTCTCTTCAAGAAAATTGGAAGTATCAAAGGTACATTTCACCCAAAGATGGGCACAATAAAAGGCAGAAATGGTAAAGACCTATTAGAAGCATAAGAGATCAAGAAGAGATGGAAAGAATACACAGAAGAACTGTACAAAGAAGATCTTAATGACCTGGACAACCACAATGGTGTAGTCTCTCACTCAGAGCCAGACATTCTAGAGTGTGAAGTCAAGTGGGCCTTAGGAAGCATGACTGCCAACAAAAATAGTGGAGGTAATGGAATTCCAGGAGAGCTATTTAAAATCCAAAAAGATGATGCTATTAAAGTGCTGCACTTAATAAGTCAGCAAATGTGGAAAACACAGTAGCAGCCCCAGGATGGAAAAAGGTCAATCCTCATGCCAATTCCCAAGAAGGGCATACTAAAGAATGTTCAAACCACTGGACAATTTCACTCATCTCTCATGCTAATAAGGTTATGCTTAAAATCCTCCAAGCTAGGCTACAGCATTATGTGAACCATGAACTTTCAGATGTTCAAGCTGGGTTTGGAAAAGGCAGAGGAACCAAACTGACAACATTCACTGGATCATTAAGAAAGCAAGGGAATTCCAGAAAAAATATACCTCTGTTTCACTGACTATGCTAAAGCCTTTGACTATGTGTGTTAGGGGAAACACGCTGACTGAAACCGCCCATTCTGGCCAGGCACTTTAGTAACATTTGCATGAGTTGTTTTATGACAGGATGTCCTGGTAAAGAACATGGAACTAATAAGCCACCACCAACCAGAAGAGTTTGGGAAAAGTCAAAAGGAGACTCCATGTGTTCAACCACCTCGCAGAAGCCTTCTTGCTGGCATCCATCTCAGCTGAGCAATGCATGGACCACCAGGAAAGACTCTGAGCCAGGATGACCAGCCAGCCCAGCTACTAACCCCATCACCATAAAACCTGAGACTGTGAGCCTCATGGCAGAGCAGTTCTCCTGGGTCCCCTCACCTGCTGCTCTCCACCTGGGTGCCCCTTCCCAGTAAAATCTCTTGCTTTGTCAGCACATCTGTCTCTTCAGACAATTCATTTCCTAGTGTTAGACAAGAGCCCACACTCCAGTGCTGAAAGGGGTCCCCCTTCCTATAACATGTGGATGAAAACAAACTGTGGAAAACTCTTAAAGAGATGGAATACCAGACCATCTTACCTGTCTCCTGAGAAACCTGTATGCAGGTCAAGAACAACTTGACCTGTATGAACCTGTTATGAACCCTGTATGATTCAGGATTGAGGAAGGAGTACAACAAAGCTATTTACTGTCACCCTGTTTATTTAACTTGTACTCAAGGCATATCAATCTGATTTCAGTATTGGCCATCTGGTGATGTCCATGTGTAGAGTCTCCTCTTGTGTTGTTGGAAGAGGGTGTTTGCTATGACCAGTATGTTCTCTTGGCAAAACTCTGTAAGCCTTTGCCCTGCCTCATTTTGTACTCCAAGGCCAAACTTGCCTATTACTACAGGTATCTCTTGACTTCCTACTTTCGCATTCCAGTCCCCTACGATGAAAGGACATCTTATTTTGGTATTAGTTCTAAAAGGTCTTGTAGATCTTCATGGAACCATTCAACTTAAGTGTCTTCAGCATTATTGGTTGGGGCATAGACTTGGATTATGACGATATTGAATGGTTTGCCTTGGAAACGAACAGAGATCATTCTGTCACTTTTAAAATTGCACCCAAATATTGCATTTCAGACTCTTCTGTTGACTATGATGGCTACTCCATTTCTTCTAAGGGATTCTTGCCCACAGTAGTAGATATAATGGTCATCTGAATTACATTCACCCATTCCAGTCCATTTTAGTTCACTGATTCCTAAAATGTCGATGTTCACCCTTGCCATTTCCTGTTTGACCACTTCCAATTTACCTTGATTCATGGACCTAACATTCCAGGTTCCTATGAAATATGCAATATTGTTCTTTACAGCATTGGACTTTACTTCCATCGACAGTCGCATCCACAACTGGGCGTTGTTTTCACTTTGGCTCCATCTCTTCGTTCTTTCTGGAGTTATTTCCCCACTCTTCTCCAGTAGCATATTGGGCACCTAACAACTGGAGAATTAATCTTTCAGTGTCATATATTTTACTTTTCTGACAAAAGTCCATCTAGTCAAAGCTATGGTTTTTCCAGTAGTCATGTATGGATGTGAGAGTTGAATTATAAAGAAAGCTGAGCGCTAAAGAATTGATGCTTCTGAACTGTGGTGTTGGAGAAGACTCTTGAGAGTCCCTTGGACTGCAAGGAGATCTAACCAGTCAATTCTAAAATAAATCAGTCCTGAATATTCACTGGAAGGACTGATGCTGAAGCTGAAACTCCAATAGTTTGGCCATCTGATGTGAAGAACAGACTCATTGGAAAAGACCCTGATGCTGGGAAAGATTGAAGGCAGGAGGAGAAAGGGACAAAAGAGGATGAGATATTTGGATGGCATAAATCTGAGCAAGCTCTGGGAGTTGGTGATGGACAGGGAGCATGGCATGCTGCAGTTCATGGGACTGCAGAGTTGGACACTGACTAACTGAAATGAACAGAGCATATCATGCAAAGTGCCAGGCTATATGAGTTACAAGCTGGAATCAAGATTGCTGGGAGAAATCTCAAGAACCTGAGATGCACAGGTGTGAAATGAAACTATATCTTGCCATATTAATCAAGAAGAAATGCCACAGCCATCACCAATTTCTCGTCTCCAAATATGAATGAGGGCTCCCAAAACTATGATCCAGAGGGTGCTGCCACCCCTCGAGGTGATTGCTGAGGAGTTGGAGGAATGCAAAAAGCAAGGTGAGCAAGGAAACACGATTGGCCAAAGATAGCTGAAGTACCTATTAAAGGAATGAGTTCAGTGAGCCCAGAGGCTTGCAACTTCCCATACACAGAAGGCTGAATTCTTTGATACCTAATCTTTGATGGTCAGACTGCCGCTTCCCTTTGTTGCAAACTTATATAGCCTGACTTCCACCCTGCCTCCTTGAAAACGCTTTCTCAGAGCTACTGAGATACTGTCTCCTGGGCTCAGAGTCCTAAACATTCCCACCAAATAAAATAACTCTCTACTTTAAGGTTCTGATTATATTTTTTTTGTCGAAAGTTTTGGTGACCAACACGAAGGGACACAGAGCAGATTTCTCTCCTCTGCTTGAACTCTATGAGAAACCAGAACCATGGTACCAGCAGAGACCCCCTTGTGCCATCTGCTTCCTCAGGAGTTCTGGACAGATTTAAGCAAGTCTTTCCTGGTCCTCGGATCTCCCATACTGATTGAGATCCGGAAATTTTTATTTCATGGGGCATAGCAGGTACCTGCTCCCTCTCAGTAAGGTCCTGGGTGGGGGTGGGGAGTGGGAAGACACCGGGAAATACTCACCCAGGTTCTAGATACTGCGTAGGGCTCGGTTGGAAGATACCTACAGAATTCTCACCCAGTTGAAACACACTGGGAGAGGGAGGGAGTCGATTAAAGACACCCAAGGCTCAGTTGAAACATACTGAGAAAATACCTATCAGTGGAAAGGCACAGGTGGGGGCAGGCTCCAATTTTAAACACTCAGGGTTCCATTTAAAGACACCAAGGTGGCTCCGTTGTACAAAGGCATAAAGAAGGAGCTCATACTTGCAAGGATGTAGTTAACTGGAGAAATTAAATCTCATCCTAAATATTGAGGGGGCTCTTTAATGCAGTTAAAAATTAAGAACTGGCTTGGTAAAATCTTAAGCAAGCCTTCTAGGTGGAAACTCAGATTTCTCTGTGTCTTTGAGAGGTAAATATCCTATTTGATCTTCTGTTGTTCTACTGTGTGGTTTTTTTGTGTGTGTATTTTTGTTCTATTTTGTGTTTATAGTTGTTCTATTGTATGTTTATATTAGGCCTATAAGAGGTCTTTTTGCTTTCTTAATTGATGGCAAAATGATGGATCCTTTTAAAATTAAAGAAACTAACAAATTATTAAATCTAGAGTGCTCTCATTGTAAACAACTGTTTCGTTGGTTCCTGTAAAACAAAGTCAAATTAACATAACAACTTTTTTGAAGGAGAAAAACCAGTTTAGGAAGCGTCATTGAGGCCTTCTCAATGGGCGTTATAGATGCTAATAAGAGAAATTAAGAATATTAACAAAAAACTTGGAAAAAAGTGAAAAAAGTTCTAGCTATTATTTCAATGAGGTAAACATTTTTTTCTACTAAAAAAGAAATTACCACAAATGAATTTAAAAAAATTCTTTGGATGATTATTTAGAATGGGATAAACAAAATAGACATTGATGTGATTAAAACAAGCCTTGATATTACTACACTATCTAAAGTTGGCTTTCTTGGTGGCTCAGATTATAAGGAATATACCTCCCAGTGCAGGAGACCCAGGTTTGATCCTTGGGTTCCAAAAAATCCTCAAAGAGGGGAATGGCAATGCATGTCAGATTTCTTGCCTGGAGAATTCCAAGGTAAGGGCCTGGCAGCGAGCCTGGAAGGCTACAGTCTGTGGGGTCACAAAGAGTCAGACACAACTGAGTGACTAACACTTCCACTTTCACCTATTAATGAGCCAAGAGGGACCCACTACTGCCCGCCCCCCCTCCCCCCGCCAAATTAAAAGTTAAACAAGTCTATTCTATTTACTCAAGTTTTAAGTTATATATTTTCAGTTCAGTTCAGTTGCTCAGTTATGTCTGACTCTTTGTGACCCCATGGACTGCAGCACACCAGGCTTCCCTGTCCATCAACAACTCCCAGGGCTTGCTCAAACTCATGTCCATCAAGTCAGTGATGCCATCCAACCATCTTATCCTGTGCCCTCCCCTTCTCCTCTTGCCTTCAATCTTTCCCAGCATCAGGGTCTTTCTAATCTTTCTTCCCATCAGGTGGCCAAAGCACTGGAGCTTCAACATCAGTCCTTCCAGTGAATATTCAGAACTGATTTTCTTTAGATTAATGGTTTAATCTCCTTGCAGTCCAAGGGACTGTCAAGAGTCTTCTCCAACACCACAGTTCCAAAGCATCAATTCTTTGGTGCTCAGCTTTCTTTATGGTCCAACTCTCACATCCATACATGACTACTGGAAAAACCATAGCTTTGACTCTACAGACCTTTGTCAGCAAAGTGATGTCTCTGCTTTTTAGTATGTTGTCTATGATTACCATAGCTTTTCTTCCAAGGAGCAACTATCTTTTAATTTCATAGCTGCAGTCACCATCCACAGTAATTTTGGAGCCCCAGAAAATGAAATCTGACACAGTTTCCACTTTTTCCCCATCAATATGCCATGAAGTGATGGAACCAGATGCCATGATCTTAGTTTTTGAATGCTGAGTTTTAAGCCAGCTTTTTCACTCTCCTCTTTTACCATCATCAAGTGGCCCTTTAGTTCCTCTTCACTTTCTGCCATTAGAGTGGCATCATCTGAATATCTGAGGTTGTTGATATTTCTCCCAGCAATCTTGATTCCAGCTTGTGATTCATCCAGCCTGGCATTTTGTATGATGTACTCTGCATATAAGTTAAATAAGCAGGATGACAATAAACAGTTTTGATGTACTCCTTTCCAAATTTTGAACCAGTGTTGTTCCATGTCTGGTTCTAACTGCTGTTTCTTGACCTGTATAAAGGATTTTTCCTGAGGTAGGTAAGGTGGTCTAGTATTCTCATCTCTTTAAGTATTTTCCACAGTTTGTTGTGATCCACACAGTCAAAGGCTTTAGTGTATTCAATGAAGAGAAGTAGATGTTTTTTCTGGAATTCTCTTGCTTTTTCCATGTTCCAACAGTTGTTGGCAATTTGATCTCTAGTTCCCCTGTCTTTTCTAAATCTAGCTTGTGCATCTGGAAGTTCTTGGTTCACTTACTGTTGAAGCCTTCCTTGAAGGATTTTGAGCATTATTTTGCTAGTGTGTGAAATGAGTGCAACTGTGTGGCAGTCTGAACATTCTTTGATACTGCCCTTCTTTGGGATTGCATGAAAAGTGACCTTTTCCAGTCCTGTGGCTAATGCTGAGTTTTTGCCATATTGATTGCTTCACTTTAACACCATCATCTTTTAAGATTTAAAATAGTTCAGCTGAAATTCCATCACTTTCACTAGCTTTGTTTATAACGATGCTTCCTTAGGACCACTTGACTTCACACTCTAGGATGTCTGGCTCTAGGTGGGTGATCACATTATCATGGTTATCTGGGTCATTAAGAGCCTTTTTTTGAATAGTTCTGTGTATTCCAGAGGTAGAATTAAAATACTTCCTGTTGCTTGCAGAAAGAAATTACTTGAATTCTCAAATTCAAGAGATCTACTCAGTAAATAGTATACACTGCCTTATAGGAACCGTCTCTGTGTTCAGTTACTTAAACAAATCAAAAGCTGTTTATTGACAAACAGTGGGCAATCTAATCTATTAGCCTTCATAAAAATTTTAACTTCATGATTAAAAGTCAAACTATTTACCACAAAGTTCTTATAAATGCTATTTTAAAAGGTGGTTTTGCTAATTCAATTTTTTAATCTATTTGTCTTCTTTGGTGGTAGTATTTTTTAAAGCTTCGCATAGGGGAGAAATAAAACTTGTTTTTTATCCTTTTAATAACTTTTTCCAATATACGCTTTTAGAATTTAGTTCATTCTATTCCTTTGTATCAATTTATTTATCAAAGTTTCTTAGTCTACAGAATGGTAAAATTCATCACTTTATTAAAAATATTACTTTAAAGAGAAACAAAAATAAAAGGAAATTAAGACTCTCCTTGTATTTTTCATAGGCGGAATTTTTCAGGGTTAAGATGCCCTGCCTCATCTGTCCCTTCTAAGTCAGCTCCCTCCTTGGGCACAGGCTCCACTTCTATAAAACTAAGTGTTGAACAAGTCAATCTCGAAGATTAATGCCAGGCCTACCATTCTCATTCTCTAATTGATTATCCCAACATAATTATCTGTGATGTCAGGCTAACTCATTTTATTACTTTCAGTAGTAATGATATACAATACAGAATATAGCTGATGATGAATTTATCTTGATTTCCTGAAGGCAGTGCAAATTCATTAACTTTTACTCCATTAAATACTGAATGAATTTTTCTTGAAGCACTTATGCAAAAACAAAAAATGCAATTACTAAATTGAAGAAAATACACAATTTATTAAATTAAACTCATATCTAAAAGTGAAGTTTGAACTCCTGATTTATATTATAAGAGATCTGTTTGTTTACTTATTGGTCAAATTGATGCAACTTTTTTTATCCATAGTTTTACATCAAAGTTTTTAGATATTTTTGAAAATATAACCACCAGAGATATCAGAGAGTCTCCAAGGAGAATGACTGTGTGTAAAACGAAAGAAAAAGCAATCTATGAATTACTTCATTTCCTCACTCAGTCCATATTCCCTCAGGCCATACTAAGAAAAATCTCTCTTATGTTTCTGTCTCACTTGTCCAACTCCTGCAAGATTTCCAGCTTTCTGCAAGATGCCCTCCCTCTACCATCTCTTTCTTGGGTAAAGGAATCTTGCAGGTAAAAACAGCAGGTACTGTCAGTCATTCTGTGACACCAGCTTTCTCTTCTTCCTCTCTCCTCCCTTTGGTCAACACACTAACTACAGAGGCTTCCCTGAGTGCAGGACAGAGCCACTGCACCTTTCTGAAGAATGCAGAAATGCAGCTGCTTTATTCCAGCAAACCAGAGAGATTTAGAGAGAATTATTCCTTAATAATGGATAAAATGAAACTTCAGAGAAAAAATAATTATCAGAAACAAAGAAAGATTTTATGCAATGATTTAAAAATGATCAATCCACCAAAAGACAGTGATTCTTACATACAACAAACAATAGAACTGCAAAATAATACACAACTGAAAGGGCTGGAAAAATAAGTAGAGAAAGTTGGGGACTTCACCACTCCACTCTCAAAAATTCATGATCTACAAGGCAGAAAAATGATGAAGCTATAGAATAACTGAACAATAACATCAGTGAACAAGATGTAACTGGAATTTATAGGACACTCCTCCCAACAACTTCAGAATACAATGTAGTTGAGTCCTGTTTCATGGAACCATTGATCATTTAGTTGCATATACATGCTTAGTTTGACCATGAGGAACGATCCAATGGGAGGTAGCACAACAGCTATCAGGCCAGTAGCTACTTATCTATGGGGAAGATGAGAGGTGGACATTGGAGCGAGGATCAGCCTCCAAAGGAAGAACTCTCTCTTACGTAAATAAATACTTGATCCACAGATTAAAACACATCACATCATTTTTGTTCCTTACCAAGGAAATTCTGTACTTCTTTACTTGATGTGGAGTTTCATATTTATGAGTTGTCACTTAGGAAGATATTTCCTAAAAGCACTTGAACTCTCTGGACTCCTTGAATTACTAAAGTTGGTTTTTTTATTTTTTCAAACACTGAAAATACAGACCGCACCATTTCTATCTGAAGTTATTTCTACCAGATTCTTCTAATTATTGAGGATATTTAATTCCTAAAAACAGTTGCCTTCTCTTCTATCACTGTTTTCACCTCACACTTAGTAGACTTACCATTGTCTCCATCCCTACCTCAAGGCATATCCTCAAGGAGCATGTCCCTTTAACAACCGCTGTCAGAAGACAATGAAGCTGTTTGGAGTTTTACAAATGAAAAGTAGTGAGACAAACTAGCCAGCAGCAGAGAAAGAAAATGGTCCAAACATCAGGAGCTTCTACAAGGCTTAAACATCACCAGTTTCATGCTCGAAAGGAATGACTATTTCATTTGATTTCCTATAATCTAGAGAAAGAATAATAGTACCCAACATATAAGAGATAGATGTTGCATGCACATCAGGTTGATTCAATGAAAGATTTTAGGAAATGCTTGACAAGTAAATGAAACTTGACAAGAACATACAATGTGGCAAAGATAGCCTCTTCAATAAGAGGCCTTGGGAAAACTGGACAGCTACAGGTGAAAGAATGAAATTAGAACATTCCTAATACCATACACAAAGATAAACTTAAAACGGGTTAAAGACGTATATTTAAGACCAGAAACTATAAATCTATTAGATGAAAACACAGGCAGAATACTCTATGACATAAATTACAGCAAGATCCTCCATGACCCACCTCCTAGATTAATGGAAATAAAAACAAAAATAAACAAGTGGGACCTAATTAAACTTACAAAATTTTGCACAGCAAAGGAAACTATAAACAAGGTGAAAAGACAACCCTTGGAATGGGAGAAAATAATAGCAAATGAAACAACTGACAAAAGATTAATTTCCAAAATATACAAGCAGCTCATACAACTCAATAGCAGAAAAACAAACAACCCAATAAAAAAATAGGCAAAAGACCTAAATAGACATTTCTCCAAAGAAGACGTACAGATGGCTAACAAACACATGAAATGATGCTCAACATCATTCATTATTAGAGAAATGCAAATCAAAGTTACAATGAGATACCACCTCACACCAGTCAGAATGGCCATCATCAAAAAGTCTATAGACAATAAATGCTGGAGAGGGTGTGGAGAAAAGGGAATCTTCTTTCATTGTTGGTGGGAATTAAATTTATACAGCCACTATGGAAGACAGTATGGAGATTCCTTAAAAAAAAAAAAAAAAACTAGAAATAAAACCACTATATGATCCAGCCAACCAACTACTAGGCATATACCCTGAGGAAACCAAAATTGAAAAAGACACATGTACCCCAATGTTCATTGTAGTATTATTTACAATAGCTAGAACATGGAAACAACCTAGATGGCCACTGACAAATGAATGGATAAAGAATCTGTGGCATATGTATGTGTGTGTGTGTGTCTGTGTGTGTATATACACAATGGAATATTATTCAGCCATAAAAGGAATACATTTAAGTTTTAATGAGGTGGATGAACCTAGAGCCTATTATACAGAGTGAAGTAAGTCAGAAAGAGAAAAACAAATATTGTATGCTAACACATATATATGGAATCTAGAAAAATGGTACTGATGAAATTATTTACAGGGTAGCAATGGAAACACAGACATAGAGAACAGACTTAGAACTATACACAAACCTTCAGCAACTTAAATAAAATCGACCATTTCCTCAAAAAGCACAAAATATCAAAAATAAACTGACATTAAATAGATGATGTATATAGCCTTACAACTATTAAAGGAATTAAATCTATGGTTTAAAGATTCGTAAGGGAAAAATATCTCTAAGTCTATGTGGCTGCAGTGGGAAATTTTACCAAATATTCAAAGAATTAAGAATAATGCTACCCAATCTCTTCCAGATGACAGAAGAGTGTAGAATGCTTCCCAAGTCATGCATTACCTAATACCAAAACCAGACAGTACAAAAAAAGAAAAAAATACAAATATCCTTCATGATCATAAATACAATAATCCTTAACAAAATACTAGCAAATCAAATTCAGCAATATATAATAATAATTACACACCACAACCAGGAAAATTTTATTTCAGAAATGCAAAACTAAAAGCACATTGCAATTTATAATCACTAATAATGAAGTACATAGGTACAAATCTAATAAAATCTGCACAGCACTTGTACATTTAAAACTGCAACACTGATTAAAGAAATCAAAGCTCCAAATAAAAGGAAGCCACACTACATTTATGAATTAAAGTTTCAGTATTTTCAGATACCAATTCTCTTTACATTGATTTATAAGTTAATATAATACTTATCAAAATCCTACAGATATAGAAAAGTTTATTCTAAATGTATGTGCACGCATGCTAAGTAGCTTCAGTCATGTCTAACTCTATGCAACCCTATGGACTGCAGCCTGCAAGGCTTTTCTGTCCACGGGATTCTCTAGGAAAGAGTACTGGAGTGGACTGCCACTTCTTCTAGGAGATCTTCCCAACTTAGGAATCAAACCTCTTACATCTACCTGAACTGGCAGGCAGGTTAAAAAGCGTCACCTGGGAAGCCCCTTCTAAATTTATATGGAAAGGCAAATAAATAAGAACAGTTAAAGCATTTTTAAAATTGAAGAATAACTGAAGAAATTATTTTACCTGATTTAAAGACTTACTATACACCTACAGGACTCAAGACAAAGTGGTACTGGCAGAAGAACAGAAATATAGATCAAGAGAAAAGAATAGAGAAGCTACACATAAACCCCCAAATGTATGACCCATTGACTTTGTACAAAAATGCAAAGACAATTCATTTGAGAAAAGGTAACTTTTCAGTTCATGGTCCTGGAGAAAAGGATATCCCTGGGGGGCGGGGGGGGGGGGGGGGGGGAGGGCGGCGGGAATGAGCTTAAAGCAAAATCTCAGACTTTATACAAAAATTAATTAGAAACTGATCATGAATTTAAAAGCAAAATATAAAGCTACAAAACAGAAGAAAACATAAGAATCTTCAAAACCTAAAGCAAGATAAGGAGTCTTATAGATGACACCAAAAGCACAATCCATAAAATTAAAAAAAATAAATTACCAAAATTTAAAACATTTTAGGAAATTAGAATGATGATCTATAGACTTAGAGAAAGAGAAAATATTTGTAAATTATATATCTGACAAAAGATTCCTATCTGAATATATGAAGAAGTATCAAACAAGAATACAGAACAATCTAACTGGAAACTAGGCAAAAGATACTAACAGACATTTTACTACAGAGGAGATATAGATGGCAAATAAGTACATGAAAAGATGTTCAACATCATTAACCGCTAGGCAAAGGCAAATTAAGGCCATGATGAGATATCAATACCCTAATAAAATAGCTAAATTTTTAATTTAAAGTAACAACATGAAGGCTGCAGTAGAGGCAGAGAAACTAGATTTCTCATACACTGATGATGGGAATGTAAAATGGTACAACTACTCTGGGAAATAGTTTGGTGGTTTTGTTAAAAAATTTTTTTTTAAACTAAATATACCCTTACTGTATTATGTGCAAATAGCAACCCTGGCCTTTTCTCTGAGAGGAATGAAAATTTAGGCTCACATTAAAATCTGCACCAAAAAAAAAAAAAAAAAAAAGAAAAATGATCACAGTAGCTTTCTTTCTTATATTAAAAAACTGGAAATAATCCAAATATCCTTCAATGAGTGACTGATTTAACAAACTGTGGTACATTCATACAATGAAATACTAGTCAGGAATAAAAAGAAACAAACTATTGATGAAGTTGGATCAGTCTCAAGAGAATTATGCTAAGTGAAGAAAGGAAAAGCAGCAAAGATTGCATATTTACACTTTGTAGGATTCAGTGCATAAAACATTCTTGGAGAACAGATTAGTGGTTTCCAGAAGTTATGGATGGGTAGGGGATGTGTGTGCCTACCAAGGAAGAATGGAGGACATGTCCTCCTGAGATTTTTCCCAGATGGGAACAGTCCTCTGTCTCCCCTGTGGTAGCAATTACAGGCACCTACACATTTAACAAAAGTGTAAGGAGCCATAAAAAGGCACACGAATAAGTGAGTGTCAAAGTAGTGAGATCTGAATAAGGTCTGTGGATTGCACCAACGTCAGTGTTTTTTCTGTTGTCACACAGTTCTGTAAGCCGTAAACTCTTGGGGAATCAGGGTAAAGGGTACTTAGTTCTTTCTGTACAGTTTTTGTGATTTCTTCTTAATTTATCATAATCTCAAATAAAAAGTTAAAAACATTAAAATGGCTCCAGTGATTCTCAATTTCTTCTTTTTACTGTTTAACAGTAGTAAATTTAGATTTCAATTATACAGATTATAGTAGTTAAGATGAAAGTCTTTCATAATCTTTATTACTAGTGTTGTAAAGCAAAAATGAGGGGGAAAAGCAGAGAAAAGGGCTAAATGCAATAGAGAAACCAAATCAAGTTACTAATATATGATTATATGAGTTTCTATGTACCTAAACAATGAAAGTCAAGGAATACTTTTGTACTGATCCCTCTAATTATGCTATCAATCTCCTCTAGTTAGGCACCTGGACTGATTCTCGGAAACCAGGAATTTATGGTGACTAATTTTAATCTCTGTCTCAACAATTATATAGTATGAACTAGTACACACTCAGATATCCATACTCTGTAATATTGCATGGTGAATAGAAAAAAATTAAAACAATGCATAATGTGGATAAGTATAAGAAGGCTTTAAAACAATAGGTAGCCAGCCATTCATCATACTTTCCATAACCAACTCATAGACATCCTCTTCTGTAAGCATTTCCTTTACTATGCTTCCTCATAGAACTGCCTTTATGGACTTCACCACAAAAAAAAAAAAAAGAAAGAAAAGAAAATGCAGTGCATTCTGCTTTCTTGCTCGTGTGAACTTGGACCCTCCATCTCCCCCAACAAGAGAAGTCAGCTCCTTCCCTGGGACAGATAGTGACCTAAGCCCTTGGCCTCAAGAGTTTTGTCTCACCCTGGCTTTCCTTTCTTGAGCGTCTTACTAGTTGCCAAAATCTTACTTTTCCCTCCCTTCTCCTTTATGTAAACAAAGTGCAAACTTTTCCCAGATAGCCAATCAAACAAACTTTTGTTTCTATTTTAGCTAGGAGGGGGGAATGGTATAGGAAACATTAATCACAATCCCAGTAAAACATGTAATTCTAATAACATGGAATGACAGCTGCAGGGTGATATATAAAATATGTGTCTCCTGATCTGAGTTCAGAGCCTGCTTCATCTTTGCTTTGTCAAAGCGTTTTTTGGTTTTTTTTAAAATACTTGAACGCATTTTGTGGAACCAGCAATTCCTGTTCTGAGATGCTATAATCAACATGGCGATGCAGGCCTGCATCAAGTCATTCTTGCACCCTTCAATCAACTCTGCATCACACTGCATAACAAAATTCCTAAAACAAAACTCATCATTTCCATACTCAGGTCTCCTGGTAATTAAGCTCAGGCTTATTCTTTAATAGTTTAAAATTATAATGTAATTCATTGAAATCTGACCATGCATGAAGTCCTGTGCCAGGCACTTAGCAACATCGCATTTAATTCATATCATACCCACTCTGAAAGACTGAATATACAGATGGACAATGACTAGACCACATACGACAATGGAATTTTTTTTATCACAACCTCTGAAGCCAATAACCCAGGGATCTAAACCATAATCTCTTGCAACCATCAGCTAGGAATGGTCAGGACTTGATGGATGACTGACAGCTTTCCTAAATTTCACTCCCACTTCAAACTAAGGGCCGACCAGAGGTCAAATATGCACTCTTAACCAATCATATAAGATGCTCCAACTTCCATGTGTAAACAACCTCCAATCATAGTACACCTGGAGCCCTCCCTTTCTTCTACTGTAAAGCTTTCACATTCTTCTGCTTGCTTTTGAGTCTCTGCCAAATATAAGTAATGCTGGCTGACTCCCTTGATATAGTAAGCTCTGAATAAATAGCCTCTGAGTGCTCCTATTTGTTTCCACAAGTCCTAAAATCCAGCAAGATCATCTCCGTGATTTGCAAATGTAGAGAGTGTGACCTGGGGTGAACACAAGTTTGATTATTAGTATACCAGTTTAAAGTCGCTATCACTCAGTATCAGACCTCTTATTTCCTCTGTCATCTCTGTGCTCATATTTATCTGCTTTTATTATTAAAGGATACCTTGAGCTTCTTTATCAGCCCTGCAATCACAGAAATTAATGGCTAAAAACTGCACTTCTATTGACAACCTAATTTAAAATGTCAGGGTTTTTCTACTTGTTATAATAAAAGTGATACCACTACTTGGACATACAATGAGGACAATTGATGTTTTGCCTGGTGGAGCCAGTTAGAAGGTACATTTTCTTTTATGTTTCAACAGGCAGGGGAGGAATAATAAGCACTGAGAATTGTTAGATAGCACTATCACAGTGGAAACAGACTTGGCTGTTCTAGCTGGTGTAGCATGGAGGCAGATATCCCAACAGGGGGAATGGGCTTTCTTGATTATTGATCATAAAACACAATTTCCTCAATGCAATTCATAAAGGTCCTCTGATTTAATAGGACCAATTATAAAGCTTTATCTCAACACATTGCTTAAGATACTAAAAATATTTTTAAAAATCTTATTATTTTAGGATCCTTAAAATAATACAAAGGTCCTTATAGTCAAAGCTATGATTTTCCCAGTATTCATGTATGGATGTGAGAGTTGAACCATAAATAAGCCTGAGGGCCAAAGAATTGATGCTTTTGAACTGTGGTATTGGAGAAGACTCTTGAGTCCCTTGGACAGCAAGGAGATCAAACCAATCAATCCTAAAGGAAGTCAACCCTGAATATTTCTAGTTCCTTGGCCACCTGATGAGAAGAGTTGACTCATTGGAAAAGACCCTGATGCTGGGAAAGATTGAGGGGAAGAGGAGAAGGGGGCGACAGAGGATGAGATGGTTGGATGGTATCACTAACTCAATGGACATGAATTTGGGCAAACTCCAGAGGACAGTGAAGGACAGAGAAGCCTGGTGTGCTGCAGTCCATGGGTCACAAAGAGTTGGGCACAACTATGTGACTGAACAACAACAACTCGATCTTCTTTCTCTTGTTAAACTTCAATTCATAATACTAGGCATTTCTACGATTTTTATTTCACACCGACCATAAATATTAAATAATTCAAGGACCTGTGGGCAAGTATAATATTTTTAAAAAAGGATGAGGCTTTGAAGACCAATTTATTCTTTAATGAAAATGCCTCCTGATAAATAGCTGTGTTGTTTTAAGTAGGATGGCTTGTAAAAAAAAAAAGTACTATGCATATCTAAGATTCATGTTTTAGAAAGAAAAATGGTAAGAAGGAAGAAGAAAAATGAAGGTAGAAGGAAGAGTGGTAAGTAAGATGAGGATGGAAGTGGTCCACTGGAAGAGTAGGTGAGTATTTTTTTGTGTAGCTAACCAGAATGACAGGTAGATATACCATGTAAAGCAAATGAATTCCCACTTCAGAGGATTATTGTGTCCTTGATCTTATATACAGTGGGGGCTCTGTCCTCCCAGAGTTTATGTCTCTTTCAGCAAGCAGTGTTTCTCTGAGGCTTCCTCTGAAATAATTTCTATGAAATGTTAACAGAGGTTCCACGAAAATGGTGTGATAATAAATTTATGCTGCAATTCTGCTGAGATTCAAAAGGAACTTTATCAAAGGCTCTGAGAATTCCTGAGATTACAAAGCAAATAAAAAGTTTAACCTTGTTTATTTTAGTGTTTGACAAATATTTCCACAGGCAAACTTTTCTCATCAGCCACAAGTTTAATTCAGATCTTCTATACTTGACGCCAATCTGTGATGTGTGGAACTACAGGACTAGAAGCAGTAGGTAGACACCAAAATGACCCCCATTGAGTCTTGATTTTGTTTATTCACAGCCTTGTGTATTTCCTTTCTGTATTCTATCAGAGCTGGCCTGTGTGACCAACTGAATATGGCAGAAGGGCTGTATTTACTACAAACGGCTGTGGCTCTCATCTTAGACTGCTCTTTCTTGGGACTCCTGCCCTGGGGCAAGCTGGCTGCCATGTTGGGAAGAAGGTCCCAGAGCCTATGAAGGGTCCATTCTGTGAGGAGCTGAGGCCTCATTCCAACAGTCCCATGAGTGACCTTGGAAGATGATCCTCCTTCAGAGGGGCCTTCAGAAGACTGCTTGGCTGCAACTTCTGGAGACACCTTGAGCCAGAATAAGCAAGCTCAGCCCCTCATGGACTCTTGATCCTCAGAAGTGGTGAGATATTAAATGTTTGGGGTCTTTTAAGTTGCTAAGTTTGGGGGCAATTTGTTATGCCGCAATAGGTAATTTGATAATTAAGAAATGTTGGGGAATATAACATTTTGGGTTTTACCATAGTGGCACCCTCATTTATTCAATCAAACATATGAATTATACTAATATTACTTTGCAGACAAAGGTCCGTTTAGTCAAAGCTATGATTTTCCCAGTATTCATGTATGGATGTGAGAGTTGGACCATAAAGAAACCTGAGTACTGAAGAATTGATTCTCTTGGACTGAACTGTTGGAGAAGACTTGAGAGTCCCTTGGACTGCAAGGAGATCCAACCAGTCAATCCTAAAGGAAAGCAGTCTTGAATATTGATTGGAAGGACTGATGCTGAAGCTAAAGCTCCAATACTTTGGCTGCCTGATGTGAAGAACTGACTTATTGGAAAAGACCCTGATCCTGGGAAAGATTGAAGGCAGGAGGAGAAGGGGACGACATAGGATGAGATGGTTGGATGGAATCACCAACTCAATGGATATGAGTTTTAGCAAGCTCTGGGAGTTGGTGATGGACACGGAAGTCTGGTATGCTACAGTCCATGGGGTCACAAAGAGTCAGACATGACTGAGCGACTGAACTGAACTGAACTGAATATCATGAACTGGACACTGAGATACAAAACTGAATTAAACACACAGTCCCTTCTGCTACCTTGAATATTCAACTGTCTGTTACTTGTCCTTTAGACTCTCTCGTGTCTACAGTAACTTTACTTGAAGCTGGTCCCCCACTGATTGCACTTCCCAGTATCCTGTGCAACATAGTGTGGAAGCATATTGACTTCTCACCAATGGACTGTAAACAGCTCATGCAACTTCTGTGTCTAGGACCACTAGCTCCCTCCTCTATGATCCCTTTTTTCTTGCTACCACCTGAAACGTAAATAGACAGTGGCCTATCTCTAACTATGTAAAACATAATATCAGCCATGGATATGATGAATATATGGAAGGAAGCTGAGTCCCTGAGTGATTACACAGGGCAGGGTCACACCATTGACCTGATGGCTCAAGACAGGCATTACATGAAGGGGGAATAAAAATAAACTTTCATTTTTTTTAAACTCTTGACTTTTATTTTTCTTTGTTACGGTAGTATAAACTGGACCTTATTCATGCAATTGATAACAACAAAGAATAGTGTATTAATTACATAGTTGACCTAAAACATTCATGTGTGTGCTAAGTGGCTTCAGTTGTGTTCAACTCTTTGCAACCCTAAGGGCTATAGCTTGCCAGGCTCCTCTGACCATAGTTACTCCAAAAAAAGAGAAAAGAAGTATTGATTAAGTATCAAGCAACAACCAAAATAATTCTATTTTGGGGTTTGGGAGACACATTCCTCTTCCTCTTACCTTTACTCTCTTACTGAGAGGGTAACAGGTAGGAATGCCAGAGGTCCCCCAGCAGCAGGGAGAAATAAACTGCAAGTGGTAGACTTTCCCTTCTCTCAGTTCAGTTCAGTTCAGTCACTCAGTCGTGTCCAACTCTCTGCAACTCCATGGACTGCAGCACGCCAGGCCTCCGTGTCCATCACCAGCTCCCGGAGTTTACTCAAACTCATGTCCATTGAGACAGTGATGCCATCCTACCATCTCATCCTCTGTTGTCCCCTTCTCCTCCTGCCTTCAACCTTTCCCAGCATGAGAGTCTTTTCAAATAAGTCAGTTCTTAGCATCAGGTGACCAAAGTATTGGAATTTCAGCTTCAACATCAGTCCTTCCAATGAACACTCAGGACTGATCTCCTTTAGGATAGACTGGTTGGATCTCCTTGCAGTCCAAGGGACTCTCAAGAGTCTTCTCCAACACCACAGTTCAAAAGTATCAATTCTTCTGTGCTCAACTTTTTTACAGTCCAACTCTAACATCCACACATGACCACTGGAAAAACCATAGCCTTGACTGGATGGACTTTTGTTGGCAAAGTGATGTGTCTGTTTTGAATATGTTGTCTAAGTTGGTCATAGCTTTTCTTCCAAGGAGCAAGCATCTTTTAATTTCATGGCTGAAGTCAGCATCTGCAGTGATTTTGGAGCCCCCTTCCCAAAAAAAGTCTGTCACTGTTTCCACTGTTTCCCCATCTATTTAACATGAAATGATGGGACCAGATGTCATGACCTTAGTTTTCTGAATGTTGAGCTTTAAGCCAACTTTTTCACTCTCCTCTTTCACTTTCATCAAGAGGATCTTTAGTTTCTCTTCACTTTCTGCCATAAGGGTGGTGTCATCAGCCTATCTGAGGTTATTGATATTTCTCCTGGCAATCTTGATTCCAGCTTGTGCTTCATCCAGCCCAGCATTTCTCATGATGTACTCTGCACGTAAGTTAAATAAGCAGGGTGACAACAAAAAGTCTGTTGTTCCATGTCCAGGTCTAAGTGTTGCTTCCGGACCTGCATACAGATTTTTCAAGAGGCAGGTCAGGTGGTCTGGTATTCCCATCTCTTTATGAATTTTTCACAGTTTGTGGTGATCCACACCATCAAAGGCTTTGGCATAGAATAAAGCAGAAGTAGATGTTTTTCTGGAACTCTCTTGCTTTTTCAATAACTCAATGAATGTTGGCAATTTGATCTCTGGTTCCTCTGCCTTTTCTAAAACCAGCTTGAACATCTGGAAGTTCATGGTTCATGTACTGTTGAAGCCTGTCTTGGAGAATTTTGAGCATTACTTTACTAGCGTGTGAGATGAGTGCAATTGTGCAGTAGTTTGAGCATTCTTTGGGATTGCCTTTCTTAGGGATTGGAATGAAAACAGACCTTTTCCAATCCTGTGGCCACTGCTGTTTTTTCCAAATTTGCTGACATATTGACTACAGCCCTTTCACAGCATCATCTTTTAGGATTTGAAATAGCTCAGCTGGAATTCCATCACCTCCACTAGCTTTGTTCTTAGTGAGGCTTCCTAAGGCCTACTGGACTTTGAATTCCAGGATGTCTGGCTCTAGGTGACTGGTCATACCGTCATGATTATCCTTCTCTACACAAAATTTTAAAAGACCTCTTTTAATTCTGTGCTGACAACACCTGGTTCTGCCTTGAGCTAGCCAATGTGTTTTTCTTATGGAAATGTTTTTCTTAAGCTAAGTTAATGAAACTATGTATTTGCTTTGGAATCTGCCTTTCTTCAAAATGGTTCTTCCTAAGACTAACTTTTCTTCTTTTCTAAAACCTTGGGCTGATAAAGGCTCAACAAATGAATTTTTATGGGCAGGGGTGACGCATCTCATGCCACTCCACCTCAAAAATGCATGTTGTGGGAGAGGGGCCTGGTGTAACTCCTTCAGCCTTGAGGTGTGTCTCTTGTCTGATTAATAGCTTGCTAACAGACATAAAACACCTTGCTAAAAACTAGCAAGGGGCATTCTTTCTGTCCCATTCTGATGTCTATGTCAGAAGCTTTCTCTATATCTCTTATAATTTAATGAAATTCTGTTACACAGAAAGCTCCAGTGGTCAAGCCTGGTCTCTGGTCCCAGATTGAAATTCTCTCCTCTGGAGGTCATGAATCCTGGAGTAGCACATGGCTTGCAGCAGCAACTTTTCATTACTCTCCTTTGCTTGTTCTTTTTCTATTTTTTATCATTGTAGACCAAGTCTTAAGGGTCAGCAAACAATAGCCTGTGTGCTAAACCTAGCCCATCACCTGATTCTGTAAATAAAGTTTTATTGGGGCACAACCACACTCATCTAGTTACAAGCAGTCTGTGGTTGCTTTTGAAACTGCAACTTCAGAAGTGAATGGTTGCAACACATCATCTGACCCACTGGCCCAAAATATTTACTATCTGGTGCTTTACACAAAAAGCTTTTCAATCCCTTGCTCTAGAGCAGCAGTCCTCAACCCCTGAGCCATATACTAGTAGAGTACAGCTTGTCAGGAACCGAGACTCACAGGAGGAGGTAAGCAGCAGGTGAGCAAAGCTTTGTCTATATTATAGCTTCTCCACATCCCCATGGCTAACATCACTGCCTGAGCTCCACCTCTTGACAGATCAGCTGTGGAATTAGATTCTCACAGGAGCTCAAACTCTACTGAGAACTGTGCACGTAAGGGATCTAGGTTGTGAGCTCCTTACGAGAATCTAATGCCTGATGATCTGAGGTGGTGCTGAGGTGGTGAGGCATGAGGAGTAGCTCTAAACACAGATTATCATTAGCAGAGAGGTTTGGCTGCACAGAGACCATAATAAATCAACTGCTTGGAGACTCATATAAAAACCCTATCAGTGAGTGCCAAATGATAATTAAACTGGTGGCAGGCGATACAGTGGCAAGTGAGTTGATGAACTGCATCTGGCAGGCTTTAAGTCAGAATCCAACACTTATTTTAGTCTGTGCCTGGCCTTCCCATTATTTTATCTACCACTTCCATCCATGCCTCTTTCTCTCATTGGATACTTGTATTAGTCACAGTTTTGGAAAGCCCACAGGCTAACCCTAGCCAAAATGAGTAAAAACTAAAGGTCACTGGATAGCATCTTTCAAAAGGAGAAAAGACTCGATGATGAGATAATAGAAGACTTTAAGACTGACAACAAAAAGAATGCATTTTTTTTTTTTTATTAGTTGGAGGCTAATTACTTCACAACATTTCAGTGGGTTTTGTCATACATTGATATGAATCAGCCATAGATTTACACGTATTCCCCATCCCGATCCCCTCTCCCACCTCCCTCTCCACCTGATTCCTCTGGGTCTTCCCAGTGCACCAGGCCCGAGCACTTGTCTCATGCATCCCACCTGGGCTGGTGATCTGTTTCACCACAGACAGTATACATGCTGTTCTTTTGAAACATCCCACCCTCACCTTCTCCCACAGAGTTCAAAAGTCTGTTCTGTATTTCTGTGTCTCTTTTTCTGTTTTGCATATAGGGTTATCGTTACCATCTTTCTAAATTCCATATATATGTGTTAGTATGCTGTAATGTTCTTTATCTTTCTGGCTTACTTCACTCTGTATAATGGGCTCCAGTTTCATCCATCTCATTAGGACTGGTTCAAATGAATTCTTTTTAATGGCTGAGTAATATTCCATGGTGTATATGTACCAGAGCTTACTTATCCATTCATCTGCTGATGGGCACCTAGGTTGCTTCCATGTCCTGGCTATTATAAACAGTGCTGCGATGACCATTGGGGTGCACGTGTCTCTTTCAGATCTGGTTTCCTCGGTGTGTATGCCCAGAAGTGGGATTGCTGGGTCATATGGCAGTTCTATTTCCAGTTTTTTAAGAAATCTCCACACTGTTCTCCATAGCGGCTGTATTAGTTTGCATTCCCACCAACAGTGTAAGAGGGTTCCCTTTTCTCCACACCCTCTCCAGCATTTATTGCTTGTAGACTTTTGGATAGCAGCCATCCTGACTGGCGTGTAATGGTACCTCATTGTGGTTTTGATTTGCATTTCTCTAATAATGAGTGACGTTGAGCATCTTTTCATGTGTTTGTTAGCCATCTGTATGTCTTCTTTGGAGAAATGTCTGTTTAGTTCTTTGGCCCATTTTTTGATTGGGTCATTTATTTTTCTGGAATTGAGCTGCAGGAGTTGCTTGTATATTTTTGAGATTAATCCTTTGTCTGTTTCTTCATTTGCTATTATTTTCTCCCAGTCTGAGGGCTGTCTTTTCACCTTACTTATAGTTTCCTTTGTAGTGCAAAAGCTTTTAAGTTTCATTAGGTCCCATTTGTTTAGTTTTGCTTTTATTTCCAATATTCTGGGGGGTGGGTCATAGAGGATCTTGCTGTGATTTATGTCGGAGAGTGTTTTGCCTATGCTCTCCTCTAGGAGTTTTATAGTTTCTGGTCTTACATTTAGATCTTTAATCCATTTTGAGTTTATTTTTGTGTATGGTGTTAGAAAGTGTTCTAGTTTCATTCTTTTACAAGTGGTTGACCAGTTTTCCCAGCACCACTTGTTAAAGAGGTTGTCTTTTTTCCATTGTATATCCTTGCCTCCTTTGTCAAAAGAATGCATTTAAAAGAAAAATATTAAGAGTCCTACTTAAATTATGGGTTTATTGCAACAGGTGATTCACATTCTCCAAGCTTGCTGTGTGTAATATGTGATGACTGATTATCCAACTAAGCCATGAAACCTTCAAAACTGCTTTGCCAGACCAAGCACCCTGCATTAAATGACAAGCCTTTGGAGAGTTTCAAAAGAAAAAAAAATGTGAACATGAAGAACAGAAGCAATTACTGAAGGCCACCACTTCATCAAATGTGTCTGCACTGAGGGCAACATATTTATTGGCTAACTACATTGCTAAAGCTAAGAAGCCCTTTACTATTGATGAAAAGTTGATCCTGCCTGCTGCTGAAGACATCTGTTGTGAACTTTTAGGAAGGCTGCAGTTTAAAAAGGGGCACACATTCCTCTTTCATATAGCACCATAACTAAACAAATTAATGAAAAAGCAGAAGATACCGAGGCACAGTTGTTAGAATTAATGAGTCATCATGGTACACAAACCAGATTGACAAATTTACTAATGTTGACAACAAGGCAATAATACTTGTTCTTGTGCCATAAATGTTGAGGATGGTGTGCATGAGAATATGTTATGTGCACTTTTGTCGTCAACCAACAGCACAGCTGCAGAACTCAAGTGTTTGATTACATATGAGGAAAACTGAATGGTTCATTTGTGGTCAGTATATGCACAGAGTGGCTGCCACAACTGGATGGATTTCTGGTTTTACTACTCGGATCAAAGAGGTTGCTTCTGAATGTGAATCTACACACTGTGGAGAAACCTTGGCTAACAGAAAAATGTCACCTAAACTTAACAGCATTTTCACAATGTGATTAAAATCAACCACATAAAACTACATACCCTTAACTCAACGTCTATTTTCACAGCTCTCTGAGGAGATGGACACAGTACACACGTTTTCTTTTATACAGAGAAGTGAGATGACTTTGAAAGGTCGATCACTGGTCAGAGTTTTGGAGTTATGAGAGCTGCTCCAGAGATTTCTTTTAGGAAAAAAGTCACCACTGGCAGCATACTTCAGTGACACAGAATGGGCTGCACAACTTGCCTACTTATGTGACATATTCAACCTGTTCAACAAGCTCAATCTGTCACTTCAGGGCAGAAAAACAACTGTGTTCAAGTCAGCAGAAAAAGTGGCTGCATTCAAATGCAAACTGGAAGTAGAGAAGTGACAGATGAACATTGGGATTTTTGACATGTTTCAAACATAGCAGAGATTTTGAAAGAGACTGAGCTAGCATCCTTTTTCTTCCTTCAGATGCATGATCAACTAACACAGCTTTCAAAAGAGTTTGACCATTCAGTTCAGTTTAGTTACTCAGTCATGTCCGACTCTTTGCGACTCCATGGACTGCAGCACGCCAGGCCTTCCTGTCCATCACCAACTCCCAGAGTTTACTCAAACTCATGTCCATCGAGTCAGTGATGCCATCCAGCCATCTCATCCTCTGTTGTTCCCTTCTCCTCCTGCCCCCAATCCCTCCCAGCATCAGGGTCTTTTCAAATAAGTCAGTTCTTTGCATCTGGTGGCAAAAGTATTGGAGTTTCAGCTTCAACATCAGTCCTTCCAATGAACTCCCAGGACTGATCTCCTTTAGGATGGACTGGTTGGATCTCCTTGCAGTCCAAGGGACTCTCAAGCATCTTCTCCAACACCACAGTTCAAAAGCATCAATTCTTTGGTGCTCAGCTTTCTTTATAGTCCAACTCTCACATCCACACATGACCACTGGAAAAACCATAGCCTTGACTAGATGGACCTTTGTTGGCAAAGTAATGTCTCTGTTTTTAATATGCTGCCTAGGTTGGTCATAACTTTTCTTCCAAGCGTTTATCACAGGGATTCAAGGATTCTTCAATATACTCAAATCAATTAATGTACTACACCATATTAAAAATTGAAAGCTAAAAGCATATGATAATCTCAATAGATAGTGGGAAAGCCTTCGACAAAATTCAGCACTCATTTATAATAAAAACTCTTCAAAAATCGGTCATAGAGGGAACCTACCTCAACACAACAAAGGCCGCATATAAAAAACTCAAAGCGAGCATTATTCTCTGTGGTGAAAAACTGAAAGCATTCTCCCTAAGATCAGGAACAAGACGAGGGTGACAACTCTCATAACTATAATCCAACATAGTTCTGGAAGTCCTAACTATGGCAATCAGAGGAGAAAAAGAAATATAATTAATCCAGATTGGAAAAGAAGTAAAACTTCGGCTGTTTGCAGATGATGTGACACTATATAAAAACCCTAAAGATACTATCAGAAAATTACTAGAGATGATCAGTGCATTTAGCAAAGTCACAGGATACAAAATCAACACACAGAAATCACTTGCATTCTTATACACTAACAGTGAAAAATCAGAAAGACAAATTAAGGAATTAACCTATTTACCATAGAAACAAAAAGAATAAGATACCTATGACTAAACCTACCTAAGAATTCTTTGTATTGCTACGAACAAGCTAGAGGAAGAGATGGAATTCCATCTGAGCTCTTTCAAATCCTAAAAGATAATTCTGTTAAAGCACTGCTCTCAATATGCCAGCAAATTTGGAAAACCAAGCAGTGATCACAGGACTGGAAAAGATCAGTTTTCACTGCAATCCCAAAGAAAGTCAACGCCAAAGAATGTTCAAATATTCACACAACTACAATTATTTCACATGCTGGCAAGGTAATGGTCAAAATCCTTCAAACTAGGCTTTACCAGTACATGAAATGAGAACTTCCAGATGAAAAAGCTGGATTTAGAATAGGCAGAGGAACCAGAGATCAAATTGTCAACATTTGCTGAAACAAAGAAAAAGCAAGGGAATTCCCAAACAACATCTACTTTTGCTTCATTGACTATGCTAAAGCTGTTGACTCCGTGGATCACAACAAACTGTGGAATAGTCTTGAAGAGATGGGAAAACCAGGCCACCATACCTGCCTCCTGAGAAACCTGTGTACAGGTCAAGAACCAACAGTTAGAACCGGACATGGAACAATGGATTGGCTCAAAATTAGGAAAGGAGTATGTCAAGGCTTCATATTGTCAACCTACTTATTTAAATTTTATACAGAGTTGATCATATGAAATGCTGGGCTGGATAACTTACAAGCTGGAATCAAGACTGACAGGAGAAATATCAACAACATCAGATATGCAGATGATACCATTTTAATGGCAGAAAGTGAAGAGGAACTAAAGAGTCTCTTGATGAAGGAAAAGAGGAGAATGTAAAATGTGACTTAAAACTCAAAGTTCAAAAAACGAAGATCATGGCATCTGGTCCCATCACTTCATGGCAAATAGATGGGGGAAAAGTGGAAACTGTGTCAGATTTCATTTTCTCAAGCTCCAAAATGAATGTGGTTGGAGACTATAGCCATGAAATTCAAAGACACAAGCTCCTTGGAAGAAAAGCTATAATAAAACTAGATAGTGTATTAAAAAGTAGAAACATCACTTTGCTGACAAAGGTCTGTATAGTCAGTTCAGTTCAGTTCAGTCGCTCAGTCGTGCCTGACTCTTTGCAATCCCATGGACTGCAGCACGCCAGGCCTCCCAGTCCATTATCAACTCCCAGAGCTTACCCAAACTCATGTCCATTGAGTCGGTGGTACTATCCAACCATCTCATCCTCTGTCGTCCCCTTCTCCTCCCGGCTTCAATCTTTCTCAGTATCAGGGTCTTTTCAAATGAGTCAGTTCTTCACGTCAGGTGGCCAAAGTATTGGAGTTTCAGCTTCAACATCAGTCCTTCCAATGAACACTCAGGACTGATCTCCTTTAAGATGGACTTGTTGGATCTCCTTGCAGTCCAAGGGACTCTCAAGCATCTTCTCCAACACCACAGTTCAAAAGCATCCATTCTTCGGCGCTCAGTTTTCTTCACAGTCCAACTCTCATATCCATACGTGACTACTGGAAAAACCATAGCCTTGACTAGGCGGACCTATGTTGGCAAAGTAATGTCTCTGCTTTTTAATATGCTGTCTAGGTTGGTCATAGCTTTCTTTCCAAGAAGTAAGTGTCTTTTAATTTCATGGCTGCAGTCACCATCTGCAGTGATTTTGGAACCCGCCCCCCCCCCCCCCAAATCTGTCACTGTTTCCACTGTTTCCCCATCTATTTGCCATGAAGTGATGGGATCAAATACCATGATCTTAGGTTTCTGAATGTTGAGTTTTAAGCCAACTTTTTTACTCCCCTCTTTCAATTTCATCAAAGGGTTCTTTAGTTCTTCTTCACTTTCTGCTATAAGGGTGGTGTCATCTGCATATCTGAGGTTATTGATATTTCTCCCGGCAATCTTGATTCCAGCCTGTGTTTTATGCAGCCCAGCGTTTCTCATAATGTACTCTGCATATAAGTTAAATAAGCAGGGTGACAATATCAGCCTTGATGTACTCCTTTTCCTTTTTTGGAACCAGTCTGTTGTTCCATGTCCAGTTCTAACCGTTGCTTCCTGACCGGCATACAGATTTCTCAAGAGTCAAGGCTATGTATAGTCAAGACTATGGTTTTTCCAGTAGTCAAGTAGGGATGTAAGAGTTAGACTATAAAGAAGGCTGAGTGCTGAAGAATTTATGCTTTTGAAATGTGGTGCTGGAGAAGACTCTTGAAAGTCCCTAGGAAATCAAACCTGTAAATCCTAAATGAAATCAACCCTGAATATCATTGAAAGGATTGGTGCTATAGCTGAAGCTTCAATACTTTGGCTACCTGATGTGAAAAGCCAGCTCATTGGGAAAGACCCCGATTCTGGGAAAGACTGAGGACAAGAGAAGGGAGCAACAGAGAATGAGATGGTTGGATAGCATCACTGACTCAATGGACATGAGTTTGAGTGAACTCAGGGAGATAGAGAAGGACAGAGAAACCTGATGTACTTCAGTTCATGGGATTGCAAGAGTTGAGCACGTGTTAGTGACTGAACAACAGCAACAAGGAGGCAAAAGAGCTGTATCCAGAAAACTATAAGACACTGATGAAAGAAATCAAGGATGACATAAACAAATGGAGAGATATTCCATGCTCCTGAGTTGGAAGACTCAATATTGTCAAAATGATTATACTACCAAATGCAATCTACAGATTCAATGCTATCCTTATCTAATTACCAGTGGCACTTTTCACACAGAAATATGACAAAAATGTCACAATTCAGATGGAAGCACAAAAGACCTGAATAACTGAAGCAATCTTGAGAAAAAAGAATGGAGATACAGGAACCAGGCTTCCTGATTTCAGATAATACCAAAAAGCTACAGTCATCAAGACAGTATGATATTGATACAAGAACAGAAATATAGACCACTGAAACAGGATAGAAAGCACAGAGATAAACCTACCCACCAAGGGGTAACTTATTTTTCAGTTCCATTCAGTCACTCAGCCGTGTCCGACTTTTTGTGACCCTATGAATCACAGCACACCAGGACTCCCTGTCCATCACCAACTCCCGGAGTTTACTCAAACTCATGCCAATCGAGTCAGTGATGCCATCCAGCTATCTCATCCTCTGTTGTCCCCTTCTCCTCCTGCCCTCAATCCCTCCCAGGATCAGGGTCTTTTCCAATGAGTCAACTCTTTGCATGAGGTGGCCAAAGTATTGGAGTTTCAGCTTCAGCATCAGTCCTTCCAATGAACACCCAGGACTGATCTCCTTTAGGATGGACTGGTTCGATCTCCTTGCAGTCCAAGGGACTCTCAAGAGTCTTCTCCAACACCACAGTTCAAAAGCATCAATTCTTTGGTGCCCAGCTTTCTTCACAGTCCAACTCACACAACCATACACGACCACTGGAAAAACCATAGCCTGGACCAGATGGACCTTTGTTGGCAAAGTAATGTCTCTTCTTTTTAATATGCTATCTAGGTTGGTTATAGCTTTCCTTCCAAGGAATAAGCGTCTTTTAATTTCATGGCTGCATTCACCATCCGCAGTGATTTTGGAGCCCAAAAAATAAATCTGTCACTGTTTCCACTGTCTTCCCATCTATTTCCCATGAGGTGATGGGACCAGATGCCATGATCTTAGTTTTCTGAATGTTAAGCTTAAGCCAACTTTTTCACTCTCCTCTTTCAATTTCATCAAGAGGATTTTTAGTGCCTCTTCACTGTCTGTCATAAGGGTGGTGTCATCTACACATCTGAAGTTATTGATATTTCTCCCGGCAGTCTTGATTCCAGCTTGTGCTTCTTCCAGCCCAGCATTTCTCATGATGTACTCTGCATAGAAGTTAAAAAAGCAGGGTGACAATATACAGCCTTGACGTACTCCTTTTTCTATTTGGAACCAGTCTGTTGTTCCATGTCCAGTTCTAACTGTTGCTTCCTGACCTGCATACAGGTTTCTCAAGAGGCAGGTCAGGTGGTCTGGTATGCCCATCTCTTTCAGAATTTCCTACAGTTATTGTGATCCACACAGTCGAAGGCTTTGGTGTAGTCAATAAAGCAGAAATAGATGTTTTTCTGGAACTCTCTTGCTTTTTTGATGATCCAGCGGATATTGGCAATTTGATCTCTGGTTCCTCTGCCTTTTCTAAAACCAGCTTGAACATCTGGAAGTTCTCGGTTCACATATTGCTGAAGCCTGGCTTGGAGAATTTTGAGCATTACTTTACTAGTGTGTGAGATGAGTGCAATTGTGTGGTAGTTTGAGCATTCTTTGGGATTGCCTTTCTTAGGGATTGAAATGAAAATGGACCTTTTCCAGTCCTGTGGCCACTGCTGAGTTTTCCAAATTTGCTGGCATAGTGAGTACAGCACTTTCACAAAATCATGTTTCAGGATTTGAAATAGCTCAACTGGAATTCCATCACATCCACTAGCTTTGTTTGTAGTGATGCTTTCTAAGGCCCACTTGATTTCACATTCCAGGATGTCTGGCTCTAGGTGAGTGATCACACCATCATGGTTATCTGGGTCGTGAAAATCTTTTTTGTACAGTTCTTCTGTGTGTTCTTGCCACCTCTTCTTAATATCTTCTGCTTCTGTTAGGTCCATACTATTTATGTCCTTTATCGAACCCATATTTGCCTGAAATGTTCCCTTGGTATCTCTAATTTTCTTGAAGAGATCTCTTGTCTTTCCCATTCTGTTGTTTTCTTCTATTTCTTTGCATTGATCGCTGAGGAAGGCTTTCTTATCTCTCCTGGCTATTCTTTAGAACTCTGCATTCAAATGGGAATATCTTTCCTTTTCTCCTTTGCTTTTTTTTTTTTTAAATTTTTTTATTAGTTGGAGGCTAATTACTTCACAACATTTCAGTGGGTTTTGTCATACATTGATATGAATCAGCCATGGATTTACACGTCTTCCCCATCCCAATCCCTGCTCCCACCTCCCTCGCCACCCGATTCCTCTCGAAACATCCCACCCTCGCCTTCTCCCAGAGAGTTCAAAAGTCTGTTCTGTATTTCTGTGTCTCTTTTTCTGTTTTGCATATAGGGTTATCGTTACCATCTTTCTAAATTCCATATATAAATGTTAGTATGCTGTAATGTTCTTTATCTTTCTGGCTTACTTCACTCTGTATAAGGGGCTCCAGTTTCATCCATCTCATTAGGACTGGTTCAGATGAATTCTTTTTAATGGCTGAGTAATATTCCATGGTGTATATGTACCACAGCTTCCTTATCCATTCATCTGCTGATGGGCACTTCTCTTCTTTTCACAGCTCTTTGTAAGGCCTCCTCAGACAACCATTCTGCCTTTTTGCATTTCTTTTCCATGGGGATGGTCTTGATCCCTGTCTCCTGTACAATGTCACGAACCTCCATCCATAGTTCATCAGGCTCTCTGTCTGTCAGATCTAGACCCTTAAATCTATTTCTCATTTCCATTGTATAGTCATAAGGGATTTGATTTAGGTCATACCTGAATGGTCTAGTGGTTTTCCCTACTTAATGTGGCAATGATAGCCTCTTCATTAAATGCTGCTTGGAAACTGGACAACTACATGTAAAAAAATGAAATTGGAATACTTCCTAACACTATACACAAAATTAAACACTAAATGAATTAAAGACATAAACTATTTCTGGTAAGACCAGAAAACTATAAAATTCTTAGAGGAAAACATAGGCAGAACACTCTATGACATAAATCACAGCAAGATGCTCCATGACCCATCTCCTAGAGTAATGTAAATAAAAACAAAAATAAACAAGTGGGACCTAATTAAACTGAAATCTTTTGCACAGCAAAGGAAAGCATAAACATGGTGAAAAGAGAACCCTCAGAATGGGAAAAAAGAAAAGCAAATGAAACAACTCACAAAGAATTAATTTCAAAATATACAAGCAGCTCATACAACTCACTACCTGTAAAACAAACAGCCCAATCAAAAAATAGGCAAAAGACCTAAACAGATATTTATCCAAAAACATACAGATGGCTAATAAACACATGAAAAGATGCTCAACATTGCTCATTACTAGAGAAATGCAAATCAAACCCACAATGAGACATCTTACACCAGTCAGAATGGTTATCATCAAGAAATCTACAGAGTAAACACTCCACAGTGTGTGAAGAAAAGGGAACCCTCTTTCACTGTTGGATGGTATTTAAATTGATACAGCAGTATTTACAATAGCTAGGACTGAGCTTCCCTTGTAGCTCAGTTTGTAAAAAGAATCTGCAGGCAATGCAGGAGACCTGGGTTCGATTCCTGCGTGGGGAAGATCCCCTGGAGAAGGAAATGGCAACCCACTCCAGTTTCTTGCCTGGAGAATCCCATGGACAGAGGAGCTGGCAGACTACAGTCCATGGGGTCACAAAGAGTCAGGCACAACTTAGTGACTAAACCACCACCAGGACATGGGAGCATCCTAGATGTCCATCATCAGATAAATGGGTAAAGAAGTTGTGGTACATATATGCAATGGATATTACTCAACCATAAAAAGGAGCCCATTTGAGTCCTTTCTAATGAGGTGGATGAACCTAGAGCCTATTATGCAGGGAGAAGTAAGTCAGAAAAAGAAAAACAAATATCGTATGTTAATGCATATGCATGGAATCTATAATGATCATACTGATGAATCTATTTGCAGGGCAGCATGTGCTTCCTACATGGAACTACTGGTAAAGAACTTGCCTGCCAATGCAGGAGACGTAAAAGACGTGGGTTTGATCCCTGGGTCAGGATGATCAAGAGATCCCAGTTCAAGCCCTGGGTTGGGAAGATCCTCTGCAGGAGGGCTTGGTAACCCACTCCAGTATCCTTGCCTGGAGAATCCCACAGACAGAGGAGCCTGGTACACTACATCCACAGAGTTGCAAAGAGCCAGACACAACTGAAGTGACTTAGCACACAATGGAGACACAGACATCAAGAATAGATATGGACAGGGGTTTGGTGAGGGGAGGAAGGAGAGGGTAGGGTATGTGGAGAGAGTAACAAGGAATCATATACATTACCATATGTAAAATAGATAGCAATGGGAATGTCCTCTGTAACAACTTAGAGGAGTGAGATTGGGAGGGAGATAGGAGGGAGGTTTAAAGGGAGGGCACATAAGTATACTTATGGCTGATTGATATTGATGTTTAGCAGAAACCAACACATTATTGTAGACCAATTATCTTTCAATTAAAAATAACTTTAATTATATAAAAATAAAATAAATGTACAACTAGGAAAAATACTTGCAATCAAATGTGACAGACAAATAATTAAATTTCAGTTTGAATAAAGATCTCATTCAGCTTATATTAAAATGTAAAAATATAATTCACTTAAGGAAAAAATTAATTTTTAGAGTGTTTGAGACAACTTCAAATCTCTATATGTTCTTAATTATAGTCAAGGAGGAATATCCTGATGTTGCCAAAAAAGCACTCAAAAGTCTACTTCCATTATCAAGATCCTATCTTTTTGAAGCAGGGTTGTTTGCAGTAATAGCAACCAAAACAAGATATTGGCGGGGACTGGACATAAGCTACACATTTCAGGTGTCACTGTCTCCCACCATGCCTAGATGGGACTGTCTAGTTGTAGGAAAACAAGCTCAGGGTTCCCAATAATTCTGCATTATGGTGTGTTGTATAATTATTTCACTATATATCACAATGAAATAATAGAAATAAAGTGAACAATAAATGTAATGTGCTTGAATTATCCCAAAACCAATATCCCAGCCCTCTTCTGTGGAAAAATTGTCTTCCATGAAACTGGTCCCTGGTGCCAAAAAGGTTGAAAACTGCTGCTATAGAGGACATGTTTCAATTGGATACTTTGTCAAATACTCTTTACTACTGCCTCACTATTAAAAACCACAGTATCTAAAATTTCACTTGCCCTGATTCTAATTCAGATCCCCAAGAACTGAGTCTCTTCTGTTATTTTACTGAGAGGGAAAGAGAAAATATACAGCTTTTTCTTTTCTTTTTTGTTTTTTTTTAGTACAACTGACTTACAATGTTATGTTATTTTCAGGCGTACCCTAAAGTGAAAGTGAAAGTATATATGTGCATACATATATCCATCCTTTTTAGATTCTTCTCCCATATAAGTTATTATGAATATATAGAGTTCCTTGTGTTACACAGTAGGTCCTTATTAGTTATCTATTTTATGTATATATATATATATAGATAGATAGATAGATAGATTGGTGTGTATATGTTAATCCCAATCTCTTAATTTATCCTTCCCTCCCTTTTTGCCTTTGGTGACCACCAGTTTGTCTTCTATGTCTGTGAGTCTATTTCTGTTTATAAATAAGTTCATTTGTATTCTTTTTTTTTTTTTTTTAATCTAAGCAATATCTTGGACTTTTCAGGCAGCTCAGTGGTAAAGAATCTGCCTGCCAGTGAGGGAGATGCAGGCTCAATCCCTGCATCGGGAAGATCCCCTGGAGAAGGAAATGGCAACCCACTCCAGTATTCTTGCCTGGAAAATCCCATGGACAGAGGGACCTGGCAAGCTACAGTCCATAGGGTAGCAAAAGAGTCAGACAGAACTTAGTAACTAAACAACAGCATGAGAAATATCGTATGTGTTTTTCTTTCACTGTCTCACGTACTTCCTTCAGCATGCAACTTCCAAGTCCATGCATGTTGCTGAGCACAGCATTACTCAGTTCTTTTTAACGGCTGAGTAATATTCCACCGAGTACACGTACTGCATTGTCTTTGTTCATTTGTCAATGGGCATTTAGATTGCTTCCATATTCTGGTTATTGTATATAGTGCCGCGATGAACACTGTGGTACATATGTCCTTTTGACTTATGGTTTTCTCTAGATATATGCCCAGAAGTGGGACTGCTAGATTATATGGTAATTCTAATTTTAGGTTTTTAAGGAACCTCCTTACTGTTCTCCACAGTGGCTATACCAATTTAAACTCTTACCAACAGTGTAGGTGAATGATGGCCATTCTGACTGGTGTGAGGTGATATTACATTATAGTTTTGATTTCCATTTCTCTAAAAATTAGTGATGTTGAGCATCTTTTCATGTCTATTTTGGCTATCCATATGCCTTCTTTGGAGAGATATCTATTTATATTTTCAGCCCATTTTATGATTGGGTTGTTTTCTGATATTGGGTTGCATTAGCTATTTGCATATCTTAGACCCTTTGTCAGTCACTCTGTTTGCAAATATTTTCTCCCATTCTGTGAGTTTTCTTTTCATTTTGTTCATGGTTTCCTTTGCTGTACAAAAGCATTTAAATTTAATTAGGTCTATTAGTTTATCTTTGTTTTTATTTCCATTACTCTAGGAGATGAATCAGAAAACCTGTACTCAGAAAACTATAAAATACTGATGAAAGATATCAAAGGTGATATAAAGAGATGGTGAGATATATCATCCTCTTAGATTAGAAGAATCAATATTATCAAAATAACTATACTACCCAAAGCAATCTACAGATTCAATCAATCCCTATCAAATTACCAAAGGCATTTTTCACAAAATTAGAACAATAAATTTTATAAACTGTATGGGAACAGGAAAGACCCCAAATAAGTCTTCGGCAAGATTGCTAAGGCAATCTTGAGCAAGAAAAACAACAGAGTTGGAGGAAACAGGCTTCCTGACTTCAAATTATACTATAAAGCCACAGTAGTCAGAGCACTATGGTACCAGCACAAAAAAGAAATATAAATCTATGGAACAGGATAGGAAGTCCAGAGATAAACTCACACAACTATGTTCAACTAATCTATGACTAAAGATGCAAGAATTTACAACGGGGAAAAGACAGTTCCACCAATAAGTGGTCTGGGAAAACCAGAAAGCTACATGTAAGTGAATGAAATTAGGACACCCTGTAACACTATAAAACAATATAAACTCAAAGTTGATTAAAGACCTAAATGTAAGCCTGGATATTATAAAACTCTTAATGGAACACATATTTTCTGACATAAACGGCAGCAGTATCTTTATTGTACCCCCTTGTTGGTATGCACCTTCCTCCTGAAGTGTGCCCCCGTGTGCTCAGTTCCAGACACAGGTGGCTAGATGCTGCCCCGGGGCCACAGCTGTTCCAGCAGGTCTCCTCCATCCTTGGGTGCATGATTCTGCCCTGATTCAAACAAAAGATTCTTTTGAAGAGTTCAGAGCAGGCACAATCATAGATGAATCTTTTTGCCAAGGTTTTAGAAAACATGCAGAGGGAATCCTTATGTAAACTGAAATATGATACACCTGTGAAGGTTTATAGAAACTTCAAACCCAGTTACTATGATGAAAAGGTAGGCTTTACTGACAAATTTTTCATTCACACATTTCCTCAAGATGCCCCTGAAGGCTGTACATATATATCCTCTCTCTCTTTGCTCTTGATCCCCTAAGATGTGAGAGCTGGTTTCACTCTGGTGGATTCCCTAGCCACCTACACAGTCCCACTAATCTAGCAGTTTCTAGCAAATGAATACAGAGTGTGTGTTATTTTCTTACCATGATTGTGACTGATACATAACACAACAGCCACATTCCTCCCACCTCCTCCCAACCATCCTGGAGGTGGCCACTCTGATGGCAAGTCTGGGCCTCCTTTACCTTCACCTCCAGTGCCTGGAACATGGCATGACCCAGGCCAACAGCAAGTGGCTGGGAGCCTGAGTAATGGCAGCGAGGCACACACATGCAGGCATTTCTGCTGCAGGAGCAAGCATATCTCCAAAGCTTGCGCAACTGGGCTGGAGATGCAAGGACATAAAGCTCAGATATAAGGTGCAATGGGCTGGAGATGTAAGGACATAAAGCTCAGATATAAGGTGCAATGGGCTGGAGATGTAAGGACATAAAGCTCAGATATAAGGTGCAAGAGAGGTAAGGGCAGTAAAGCCCAGGGGGAAGGGCAGGCAAGAAAGCTCTAGCTGTGTGGAGGAGATTTTTTCTGTCTTCTCATCCAACCCTGATATCTGGAAGACCCACAGCACTAAAGGAGGGACAAAGCTAAATCCCTGCAGGTTCAGTGCTTCCCGTCTCTGCTCAGGCTCAATCTCAGTATTCACAGCATGTAGAATTATAACAAAATAATAACAAATAATGATCCTCATCACCCAGGACCCCAAATTCACCCCTTTAAGTTCCCCTGCCAATTCTTTCTGGGACAGCTCTTGGCCATCCATCACTGTCAAAGATTAGCTGAGTTAAACCATTCTCCTCACATGTTTTGGTATTGGATTGTTAATTTAAGATATACCATCTATAAATGATATTCTTCCTTTAAATATACTTGGTTATGATTTCTGTGTTGAACAAGCAGGCCTGCATGACCAGGTGCCAACAGACTCTGCCAAACAAAACTGGGATGGCCAAACTATACTCCTGCACCTACGTTTTGTGCCTTAAAGGCAGAAGAGAAAATTCAACCGCTAGGCATTTGCATACCTCCTCTTCATGGGCTCTCCCTCTTGTAAGTGAGACATTTCTAGACCTAAAGTGCAAACACAGATTATTCACTATATTAGCAGAGAGAAAATTGATTCATTTTTCTTCCTTTTAATTTCTACCTTCCTCAGATTATTTATTTATTTGGCTATGACACAGGGCTTTCAGGATCTTAATTCTCTGGCCAGGGATTAAACCACAGCAGTGAAAGCACTGAATCCTAACCACTGGACCATCAGGGAATTCTCTGGTCCATTTTTCCAAGAGTGGTTTTTCAATTTTCATTCTTTTTTATATTGCTTTGCGTGTGTGCTAAGGCGCTTCAGTCATGTCCAATTCTTTGTGACCCTATAGACTATAGCCTCCCAGGCTCCTCTGTCCACGAGATCCTTCAGGCAAGAATACTGGAGTGGGTTGCCATGCCCTCCTCCAGGGGATCTTCTTGACCCAGGTTTCGAACTTGCATCTCTTATGTCTCCTGCATTGGCAGACGGGTTCTTTACCACTAGCACCACCTGTGGAGAAGGAAATGGTAACCCACTCCAGTATTCTTGCCTGGAGAATCCTATGGACAGAGGAGCCTGGTGGGCTACAGTCTATGAGGTCGCAAGAGTTGGAGACAAAGTGTGACTAAACCACCACCAGCACCACTAGGAAGCCCTTATATTGCTCCATATCATTTCTATTTTGGATTCTACTTGGAATATTCATCATTTTTTTCTGTCTATTGCATCCTTTCAGGTAATTTCTTTTGAGTTTCTATGAATTTTATTAGCAAGAATTTCCTACTGTAAAACAGTGCAAGTATTAGATGCTTCAAAACAAGTTTCCACTGCCTTTAGGATTATAGCTAATATTATAGTTATTAGTAAGTAATATATTTTCCAAGATACTTAAAATAGTTACATGTACTTATAGTGGACATGTGTTAATCAGAAAATAAACAATAAAAGACACTCAATTGCCCATCACTAGTCCTCCAGATCTTCAGTGATGTCTTATGATATATCACCATCAGGCTGATTTCATGCTGAACTATTCTTTCAGTCCATAAGCACATCTACCACCTTTTAGTGTCAGAACTAGGCAAGGCATGGGGCACAAAAGATTAGTTATGGATGGCAAATCTCTGTCTTTAACAGCTTTAACAGTAAGACAGATGTGAGAAAGTTCATTTAAAATACAATATTTAGGGCTTCCACACATTTTTTGACTGGATAGTTTGTTGTTCTGCTATTAAGCTGCATGGCGATTAACCCTTTGTTAGTTGCTTTGTTTGCAAATACTTTCCTTTCTGAGGGTTGTCTGTTCATCTTGTTTATGGTTTCCTTTGTTATACAGAAGCTTTTGAGTTTAATCAGGCCAAGAGATATATGACAAGAAGCTCAACATCACTAGTTATTATGGAAATGCAAATCAAAACTACAATGAGGTATCACTTCACACCATTCAGTATAGCCATCATAAAAAAAAAATCTACAAACAATAAATGCTTTAGAGGGTGTGGAAAAAAGGAACCTTCTTTTGTTGTTGGTGGGGATGTAAACTGATATAGGCACTATGGAGAATAATATGGAGGTTTCTTAAAAAAAATTAAAAACAGAACTACCATATAACCTAGCAACCCAACTATTGGACAAACACCCTGAGTAAACCATAATTCAAAAATCCACATGTGCCCCAATGTTTATTGCAGTGCTATTTACAATGGCTAGGACATAGAAATAACCTAAATGTCCACTGACAGATGAATGGATAAATAAGATGTGGTACATATACACAATGGAACATTACTCAGCCATAAAAAAAGAACAAAATTGGTCACTTATACAGATGTACCTAGATGAACCTAGAGTCTGGCATACAGAATGAAATAAGTCAGAAAGAAAAATTATCACAAATATCACATAATAACGCATATATGTAGAATCTAGAAACATGGTACAAATGAATTTATTAGCAAGGCAGGAAGAGAGAGATGCAGATGTAGAGAAGAGACATGTGGACACAGTGGGGGAATGGGAGGGTGGGATCAACTGGGAGATTAGGATTTACATATATACGCGCCAATGTGTAAAATAGCTAGTTGGAACTTGCTGTATAGTGCAAGGAGCTCAGCTCAGTGCTCTGTAAGGACACAGACTGGTGGGAAGGGGTGGCGGGGGGGACGGCCATGAGGGAGAGGATATCCGTATACATACATCTGATTCACTCTGCTCTACAGCAGAAACTAACACACTGTAAACAATTATAATTCAATTAAATATATATATGTAATGCTTGCTAGGAGTGAGTTTGTAATAACGTGGCAGTGTGGGATGAAGAATGCCCAAGTTGGTGGGTGTGGGGTGACGTTAGGGAAGTTACAATGGAGGTAGTCTTGTTCGGGCTTCAGAGACAGGAAAGCAGAGCAGGTGTCTGATCTTGCTTCTGATCTGTTTATTGCCCTGACTGCATGCCTGCTCACGAGTACAGTGGTAATTACCAGTAAGTCAAGCAGCACTATAGACAAGATGGGGGGTGCATCTTGGAATTCTCCTGAGCCCTGAGGATCTGGCCAATCCCCTGGGGTCTAGAAAAATCTCATCACTCACTTGATAAAACAAATAGCGAAAGTGAAACCAAAGCTGTATTTTTGCATGCATATTGACGTGATATCAGTTTGCAACCTATGCAGGAACCCCCCAAACTGCAATTTGAAGTCTCGTCCATTTAGTGGGTGCACTGCCTGGGACCTCTTTCCACTTGGGGCTCAGACTTCTGTTACATGCCCTTCCCACTGCCATTTGAATCTGGATGTTAGTCAGCCCGATTTGGTGATGTATGTGCTCTATTGTCCTCTACTCTTTCCATTTCTCTTCTCCTTTTAATGATTGCATATTGAAAGCAATTTAGATAATTCTCTAATAAATACTGATTCTCTTTCCTTTTAAAGACTGTATATTGAAGTTAGATCATTCTCTATTAAATATTGAAATTGTCTATTTTTGTATAATGAGTGTTTTCTTTTGTTAATAAATCCTTCCAACCTGAAACAAAAATTAAAACTTTCAACAAAATAGGTGACTAGATACAATTTTAAGCTGATGCTTGAAATAAGTAGAAAATTTCCAGAGAGATCTAGAGTTTCTCTGAGAAATTTTCCGGAGAAGGCATGTGAGGAAAATAACAGCATATGCAAGAAAACGTGGTTCTAAGAACTTCAAGTGGCTTAGAATTATTAGATCTGGGATCTGGAAATGCTTGCAGGGCAAGGAGTCAGGGGGAAGACAGATCAAGAAGATGAAAGAAAGTCTCCACTCCAAGTTAAAGATGCTTAGATTTTTCCACTGAAGTCATAGAGAAGAGCACTGAGGAACCTGGGTGAGGGAAGCTGCTCTGTTAGAGGGGGAAAGATGGGTTCATGTGCGGGGCAATGCTTAGAACAGGCATTGCAATAACCCAGTTGAAAGACTGTGAGTGATGCAACGTGACAGAAAGACACCTCTACATATTTAGTGTTTTCAGGGCTCTGGGCATCCATGAATCATTCCTGAGAAAAGGGAATCAAAGAGGGGACCCCAGTGATTATCTTAGCTTAACCACAGAATTGGCACGGGTCGGGTGATGTTAGCAAAGTTAAAGTTAGCAGAGTTTCCTCCAGGGTAACAAAGGAAAACCCTAAGCATGAGTTGAAGAGAGGAAGCTGAGTACCAGGGAGACTTAGCTGGCCAAGAGTCTGCAGGGGAGCACTCTAGGAGAGAGAACTACACAGGGAGAAGATATTTGAAATGAATAAAAATGAAAACATGACATAAAAAATGTGGGATACATTTAAAGGAGAGTGGGTTTTTATTATTTATTGCACTAAATTTATGTTATTGCACTAAAGGCAATAGAAGAAAGATCATAAATCAATCATCTTAGCTTCCACTTTAAGAAACAGGTAGAAGGATAGCAAATTGACATCCTCACTTTCCCCCACCCCCAAAAATAGAAGAAAATATTGAAAAAGATCAGGATGGAAATCAATGAAAAAAAAAAGAGAAACAATAGAGAAAATCAATTAAACCAGAAGCTGATTCTTGGAGAAAATTAATGAAATTGACAAAAGTGTAGTCAGATTGATCAAGAGAAAGAGATGAGACAAATTAGCTGTATCAACAAAGAGAGGTAACATCATCACAGTTCCTATTTATATTAAAAGGAAGTAAGGAAAGATACAAAGAACTTTATGTCAATATATTGACATCTGAGATGAAACAGTTAAGTTCCTGAAAAGATACAGTGTGCTAAATTTCAATGAAGAAGAAACAATCTGAATATCCCTATAACTATTTTAAAATTAAGTTTTTAGTTAAAATCCTTCCCATAAAAAAACTAACTTAAAACTATATGTCTTCATTAGTGAATTTGCTCAACATGTAATAGATAAAACCAAATCTACAGAATTTGTTTTATACCAATTATGTACATACCTTCCAGAAAACTGCAAGAAGGGAATACTTCCTAATTCAATATATGAGAGTAGGATCACCCTGATAAAACCAGTAAATCAGTAAAAGACAATACAAGAAATGAAAATCACACATCAATATTCCTTATGAAAATAGATGGAAAATTTAAAACACATATTTAGCATGCTGAATCTAACAACACAAAATGTAGCATGATCAAGTAGTGTTTAATCCAGAAGGTAAAGTTGGTTTAACATCCAAAAGTCAGTTAATGCAATTGACCATATTAATAAACTAAAAAGATAACCATATTAATATTCAGAAAAATACTTGGTGAACATTCACTTATTCTTGATTTAAAAAAAAAAAAAACTTTTGAAAAACTAAAAATAAAAGAGAATTCCCATAATCTGTTAAATGACATCTTTAAAGATTCTTGAGCTAACATCCTAATTATGAAAGATAGCATTCCCCCTAAAATTACAAACAGTGTGAGAATATCTACTTTCATCATTTCCTTTAAAAAAAAAAACACGTTATTTTCTATTGGAGTATAGCTGATTAACAGCATTATAATAGTTCCAGGTGGACACCAAAGGGACACAGTCATATATATACATGTATCTATTCTCCCCCAAATTCCCCTCCCATTCAGGCTGCCATATAACACAGAGTAGAATTCCGTGTGCTATACAGTAGAAGATTTTTGGTTATCCATTTAAAACATGGCAGCGTGTACATGTTGATCCCAAACTCCTTAACTATCCCTTCTCCCCAACTCGTCCTCCCTGGCAGCCATAAGTTCCTCCTCTAAGCCTATAAGCCTGTTTTTGTTTTGTAAATAAGTTCATTCGTGTCATTTATTTTTAGATTCCCCATATAATGTATGTCATACAGTATTTTTCCTCTTCTGTCTGACTTCACTCAGTATGATAATCTCTGTATCAATCCATGTTGCTGCAAATGGCATCATTTCATTCTCTTTAAAGGCCACGTAATAATCCATAGTACATATTATATGTACCACATCTTTATCCATTCCTCTGTTGATGGACATTCAGATGCTTCCATGTCTACTTACATGGCTATTTGAGAGTTGTGCAATGAACACTAGGGTGCATGCATCCTTTTACACAATGTTTTTCTCTAGGTATATGTCCATCAGTGGGACTGCTGGATGATACAGTAGTTCTATTTTTAGTTTTCTAAGGAACCTCCATACTGGCTGAACCAACATCCATTCTGATCATCAGATTAGGAGGGTTCCCTTTCTCCACACCCTCTCCAGAACTTATTATTTGTAGATTTTTCTACGATAGTCATTTTGACTAGTGTGAGGTGATATCCCATTGTAGATTTGATTTATCTCTAGTAATTTGCAATGTTTAGGATCTTTTCATGTGCCTTTTGGCATTTTCTATGTTGTGTTTGGAAAAATTTCCATTTAGTTCTCTTATCCACTTTTTGATTGGGTTCTTTGTTTTGATGATGTTAAGCCTCATGAGTTGTTTGTAAATTTTGGAGACTAATCCCTTGTGAATCACATCTTTTGCAAATATATACTCCCAATCTGTGGGTTGACTTATTATTTTATTTATTGTTTCCTTCGCTGTGCAAAAGTTTTTGAGTTTTAACATGTTCCATTTGTTTATTTTTACTTTTATTTCCACTATCCTGGGAGATGGATTGAGAAAGATATTACTGAAATGTATGTAAGAAACTGTTTTGCCTTTGCTTTCCTATAAGCGTGTTATACTGTCCAGTCTTGCATTTAGGTCTTTTACACATTTTCAGCTTATTGTTCTGTACACTGTTGAAGAATGTTAAAATTCTACTTTTTTTTTTTTTTTTATATGCAGCTGTCCAGTTTTCCCAGCACCAATTCTTTGAAGAGACTGTCTTTCCAACACTGTATAGTTTTGCCTCCTTTTTCACACATTAATTGAGCATAGGTTCATGGGTTTATTTCTGGGCTTCCATCCTGTTCAGCTGATCAGTATTTCTAATCTTATGTGACTATTATGCTGTGTTGTTGACTGGGGCTCTGTAGTATAGCCTGAGGTCAGGGAGCTGATTCCTTCACCTCTATGTTTCTTTCTCAAGTTGTTGTTTAGTTGCTCAGTCGTATCTGGCTCTTTGTGACCCCATGGACTGCGGCACTCTGGGCTTCCCTGTCCTTCATTCTGAAGTTTGCTCAAACTCATCTCCATTGAGTGAGTGATGCCATCCAAACATCTCATCCTCTGTTGCTCCCTTCTCCTCACACCCTCAACCTTTCCCAGCAACAGAGTCTTTCCCAATGAGTCAGCTCTTTGCATCAGGTGGACAGAGTATTGGATCTTAAGCTTTAGCATCAGTCCTTTCAATGAATATTCGGGGTTGATTTCCTTTAGAATTGCCTAGTTTGATCTCCTTCTTGTTCAAGGGACTCTCAAGCATCTTCTCCAGTTACATAGTTTGAAAGCAGCAATGCTTTCATGCTCAGCCTTCTCTATGGTCCAACTCTCACATCCATGCATAACTACTGGAAAAACTATAGCTTTGACTATATGGACTTTTGTCAGTAAAGTGATGTGTCTGCTTTTTAATACTCTGTCTAGGTTTGCCATAGTTAGGTTTCTCGAGATTTTTTTTTTTTTTGGCAATTTGGGGGTCTTTTGTGTCACTACACAAATTTTAAGATTTTTTTTCTGTTCTAGTTCTGTGGGAAAAAAAGTCATTTGTTAGGGATTGCATTGAATGTGTAGATTTTCTTGGGTAATATAGTCATTTTGAAAATATTGATTCTTCCAATCCATGAACATGGTATATCTATCTATCTGTTTGTATCTTTGATTTCTTCCATCAGTGTCTTAAAGTTTTCAGAGTACAGGTATTTTGTCTCATTAGGTAAGTTCATTGCGAGATATTTTATTCTTTTTGTTTTGATGGAAAGTGTAATTGTTTCCTGAATTTTTATTTCTGATCTTTCATTGTTAGTGTATAGGACTGCAACAGATTTTTGTGTATTAATTTTGTAACCTGCAACTTTACCAAGTAAACTTATGAACTCTAGTAGTTTTCTGGTAGCATCTTTAGGATTTTCTATATATTGTATCATATTATCTGCAAACAGTGATAGTTTAACCATTTCTTTCCCAAATTTGGATTACCTTTATTTTTCTTTCTTCTCTGATTGCCGTAGCTAGGATTTCCAAAACAATGTTGAACAAAATGGTGAGAGTAGACATCCTTGTCTTGTTCCTGATCATAGAGAAAATGTTTTCAGCTTTCATCATTGAGGGTGATGTTAACTGAAGTTTTGTCATATATGACCTTTATTATGCTGAGATATGTTCTCTCTATACCTACTTTCTGAAGAGTTTTTTTTTTTTTTTATCATAAATGGGTGCTGAATTTTGTCAGAATATTTTTCTGCACCTATTGAGATAATAATATGGTTTTCATTCTTCAATTTGTTGATGTTGTGTAGCACATTGTTTGATTTGCAGATATAGAAAAATCCTTGCATCCTTAGGGTTTAATCTCACTTGATTGTGGTGTACAATCTTTTTAATGTATTGTTAGATTTGGACTGTTAGTATTTTGTTAAGGATTTTTGTATCTATGTTCATCAGTGATATTTGTCTGTAATTTTCTTTCTTTTTTTTGTTGTATCTTTTTCTGGTTTTGGTATCATGATGACAGTGGCCTCTTAGAATGAAATTGAAAGTTTTCCTGTCTCTGCAATTTTTTTGAGTTTCAGAAGGATAGGTGTTGATTCTTCTCTGAATGTTTGATAGAATTCAACTGTGAAGCCATCAAGTCCTGGACTTTTGCTTGTTGGGAGTTTTTTAAACACAGTGTCAACTTCAGTGCTTGTGATTGGTCTGTTCATATTTTCTATTTCTTTCTGGTTCAGTCTTGAGAGAAGGTGTCTTTCTAAGAAATTGTCCATTTCTCCCAGGTTGTCCATATCATTGTCATACAGTTGCTCATAGTAAGTAGTCTCTTATGTTTCTCTGTATTATGTAATGTCAGTTGTAACTTCCCCTTTTTCATTTCTAATTTTATTCATTTGAATTTGAATAACCTCCTTTCTTTCTGAGTCTGGCTAAAGGTTTATCAATTTTGTATATCTTTTCAAAGAACCAGCTTTTAGTTTCATTGATCTTTTCAATTGATTTCTTTGTTTCTCTTTCATTTACTTATGGCCTGATCTTTATAATTTTATTCTTTTTACTACCTTTAGGCTTTGTTTGTTCTTTTTATCTAGTTGTTTTAGGTGTAAGATTACACTGTTTATTTGAGAATTTTACTTATTTCTTAAGTTATGATTGTATCAGTATAAACTTCCCTCTTTACTGCTTTTGCTGAGCCCCCTAGGTTTTGGACCATTGTGTTTTTGTTTCCACTTGTATCTAGGTGTTTTTTAATTTCCTGTGGCTTCCTGGTGGCTCAGACGGTAAAGTGTCTGCCTGCAATGTGGGAGACCTGGGTTTGATCGCTGGGTCTGGAAGATCCCCTGGAGAAGGAAATGGCAACCCACTCCAGTATTCTTGCCTGGAAAATCCCATGGACAGAGGAGCTTGGCAGGTTACGGTCCACGAGGTCGCAAAGAGTCAGACATGACTGGGCGACTTCACTTTCACTCACTTTGATTTCTTCAGTGATTCACTGGTTGTTTAGTAGTGTATTGTCTAGTTGCCAGGTATTTTTTCTTTTTTAATAATTTCTTCTTACAGTTTATTTCTAATCTCAAAGTATTGTGATTGGAAACAATGCTTGAAATGATTTCACATTTCTTAAATTTACCATGTTTTGCCTTGTGGCCGAGCATGTGGTCAATCCTGAAGAATGTTCCATCTGCACTTGAGAAGAACGTGTAGTCTGCTGTTTTTTTGGATAGGATGCTCTATCAATATCAGTTAAGTCCATCTGATCTAATATGACATGTAAAATCTGTGTTTCTTTATTAACTTTCTGTCTGGGCAATCTGTCCATTGATGAAAGTGGGATATTTAAGTCCCCCACTATCATCATGATATAGTCTATTACTCTCTTTATGGTAGCTAGTATTTGCCTTACATATTGAGGTACTCCTATATTGGGTATACATATATTCATAATTGTTATATTTTATTCTTGGATTCATCCCTTTATCATCATGTAGTGTCCTTGTTCTTTCTTATAACAGTCTTTGTTTTAAAGTCCATTTTGTCTGGTATGAGTATTGCTGCACCAGCACTGTTTTGATTTCCATTTGCATGGAATACCTTCTCCCATCCTTTTACTTTCCGTCTGTATGTGCACCTAGGTCTGACATGGGTCTTTTGTAGACAGGACATATATGGGTCTTATTTTTGTTTTATCCACCCAGTCAGTCTATTTCTTTTGGTTGGTGCATTTAATCATTTACATTTGAGTTAATTGTTGATATGTATGATGCTATTACCATGTTCTTGAGTGTCTGGGTTTGTTTTGTAGGTCTTTTTCTTCTCTTGTTTTTTCTGCCTAGAGAAGTTCCTTTCACATATGCTGTAAAGCTGGTTTGGTGGTGTTAAATTCTCTTAACTTTTGTTTGTCTATAAAGCTTTTGATTTCTCTCTCAAATCTGATTGACAGCCTTGCTGAATAGAGTATTTTTGGTTGCAGGTTCTTCCCTTTCATCACTTTAAATATATCATGCCACTTCCTTCTGGCTTGCAGCGTTTCTCCTGAGAAACCAGTTTGATAATCTGATGGGAGTTCCCTTGTATGTTATTCATTGTTTTTCTCTTGTTACTTTTAATATTTTATCTTTGTCCTTAATTTTTATCAATTTGATTACTATATGTCTTAGTGTATTCCCTCTTGGGTTTATCCTGCCTGGGCCTCTCTATGCTTCCTGGGCTTTGTTAGCTATTTCCTTTCCTATGTTGGGGAAGTTTTCAGTTATTACCACTTCGAATAATTCCCCAGGTCCTGTCTTCTCCTTCTTCTTCTTCTCCTTATAATGCAAATGATGCTGTGTTTAATATTGTCCCAAAGGTCTCTAGGCTTTCTGCATTTCTTTTCATTTTTTTCTATATACCTTTCTGGGGCCATGATTTCTACTCTCTCTTTCAGGTCACTTATCCATTCTTTTGACTCAATTATTTTGTAATTGATTCCTTCTAGAGTATTGTTCATTTCTGTTTCTTTTTCCCTTAGTTCATCTAAGTCTTTGTTAAACATTTCTTACATCTTCTCCATCCTTTTCCCAAGATCCTGGATTATCTTCACTATCAATATTCTGAATGCTTTTTTCAGAAATTTTGCTGATCTCCACTTCATTTAATTGTTCTTGGAGGGTTTTATCATATTCCTTCATCTGGGACATAAACCTCTGCATTTTCATTTTGTTTAATTTTCTTCGATTGTGGTTTTCATTCTGGAGTCTGCAGGATTGTAGTTCTCTTGCTTCTTCCGTCTACTCTCTGGTGGATGGGGTTATCTAAAAGGCTTATGCAAGCTTCCTGATGAGATGGACTGGCCATTTCAACAACTGGATCTTTCTCTGGTGGGCAGGACCATGGTCAGTAGCTTTAATCTACTTGTCTGCTGCTGATGGGGCTGTCCTGCCCCTCCTTGTTAGTTGTTTGGCCTGAGGAAACCTCACATTAGAGTCTACAGGCTCTATGATATGGCTAATGGTGACCTCAAGGAGCACTCAAACCAATGGGACTTTGGAGAACTGCTGTTGCCAGTGCCACTATCCTTAAGGTGTGCTACTGCCATCCCACGCCTCTGCAAGAGATCCTCCAACACTAGGAGGTAAGTCTGGTTCAGTCTCCTGTGGGGTCACGGCTCCTTTTCCCTGGATCCTGGTGTGCACAAATTTTGTGTGTGCCCTCCATGAGTGGAGTCTTCATGAGTGGAGTCTCTGTTTTTCCCAGTCTTGTGAAAATCGTGCAATCTCATCCCACTGGTCTTCAACTTCAGATTCCCTGTGAATTCCTAGTCCCTTTGTCAGATCTCCAGGCTGGGAAGCCTCACACAGGGCTCAGAACCTTCACAAAAGTAAGAGAACTTCTTTGGTATTATTGCTCTCCAGTTTAGTGGGTCACCCACTAGGAGTGTATTGTATTTGATAATATCATCATTGTGTCCCTCCTACCATCTTGTTCCAGCCTTTCCTTTGTCTTTTGACAGGGGATATATTTTTTTGGTGGGTGCGGTTCCTATTCAACAGCTATTTGTGATTTTGGTGCTCTTGCAAGGGGAAGTGAGCGCATATTCTACTCTGTTATCCTGGACCAATCCAGTGCTGTCTGCTCTCACCATTTCTATTAAACTTTTCAATGGTGATATTTGCCAGAGCAGTAACATAAAGCAAAAAAATTTAAATCGAAGGAGCAAAAGTGTAGTCATTTGTAGATCACGTAACAAACTACAGAGGGTGCAAAAAAGCATACTGTCAAGATTGCAGGATCTAAAATCAATGTATTTTTTTTATATACTGTGCTATGCTCAGTCGCTCAGTCATGTCTGACTCCTTATGACCCCATGGACTATAGTGTGCTAGGATCATTTGTCTGTGGGGATTCTCCAAGCAAGAATACTGGAGTGGGTTGCCATACCCTCCTCCAGGGTATTTTCCAAATCCAGGGATTGAAGTCAGGTCTGCTGTATTGCAGGTGGATTCTTTACAATCTTAGAGACCAGGGTAGCCCTTTTATATACCAGGAACAATAATTGGAAATTCAAATTTAAAGCAATGCTTTCTATAATACTATAAAATATTGAAATAAGTTAGCATAAATTTGACAAATGATGTGAAATACATGTAAACTAAAATCTACACAACTTTGTTTGGAGAAATTAAGGAAGACTTGAATACATGAAAAAAATATACTGTGTTTATACTGTAGAAGACACAACATTGAGAAGTTAATCTACCAATTGGTCTTTTTGATGCATATTTGTTTATGCATTTCTTATTTATTTATTTTTAATTGAAGGATAATTGCTCTATAGAATTTTGTTCTTTTCTGTCAAACCTCAACATGAATCAGCTATAGATACATATGTCCCCTCCCTCGTGAACTTCCCTCCCATCTCCCTACACATCCCACCCCTCTAGGTTGATACAGAGCCCCTGTCTGACCTTCCTGAGACATACAGCAAATTTCCATTGTCTATGTATTTTATATATGATAATGTAAGTTTTCATGTTACTCTCCATACATCTCACTCTTTCTGCACCTCTCCGTGTGTCCATAAGTCTGTTCTCTATGTCTGTTTCTCCATTGCTGCCCTGCAAATAAATTCTTTGGTATCACCTTTCCAGATTACATATATATGCATTAGTATATGATATTTATCTGTCTCTTTCTGACTTACTTCACTCCATATAATACCATCTAGGTTCATCCACCTCATTAAAACTGACTCAAATATGTTCCTTTTTGTGGCTGAGTAATAGTCCATTAGGTTCCAAATAGGAAAAGGAGTACTTCAAGGCTGTATATTGTCATCCTGCTTATTTAACTTATATGCAGAGTACATCATGAGAAACGCTGGGCTGGAGGAAGCACATGCTAGAATCAAGATTGCCATACCAATAACCTCAGATATGCAGATGACACCAACCTTATGGCAGAAAGTGAAGGACTAAAGAGCCTCTTGATGAAAGTAAAAGAGGAGAGTGAAAAAGTTGGCTTAAAGCTTAACATTCAGAAAACTAAGATCATGGAATCTGGTCCCATCACTTCATGGGAAATAGATGGGGAAACAGTGGAAACAGTGGCTGACTATTTTTCTGGGCTCCAAAATCACTGCAGATGGTGATTGCAGCCATGAAATTAAAAGACGCTGACTCCTTGGAAGGAAAGTTATGACCAACCTAGACAGCACATTAAAAAGCAGAGACATTACTTTGCCAACAAAGGTCCATCTAGTCAAGGCTATGATTTTTCCAGTAGTCATGTATGAATGTGAGAGTTGGACTATAAAGAAAGCTGAGTGCCGAAGAATTGATGCTTTTGAACTCTGGTGTTGGAGAAGACTCTTGAGAGTCCAACCAGTCCATCCTAAAGGAGATCAGTCCTGAGTGTTCATTGGAGGGACTGATGTTGAAGCTGAAACTCCAATACTTTGGCCACTTGATGCAAAGGGCTGACTCATTTGAAAAGACCCTGATGCTGGGAAAGGTAGGAGGAGAAGGGGACGACAGAGGATGAGATGGCTGGATGGCATCACTGACTCAATGAACATGGGTTTGGGTGGACTCCAGGAGTTGGTGATGGAGAGGGAGGCCTGGGTGGTTCATGGGGTCGCAAAGAGTTGGACACGACTGAGCAACTGAACTGAACTGAATATTCCATTGTATATATATCTGTCAATGGACATCTAGGTTGCTTCCATGTTCTAACTATTGTAAATAGTGCTGCAATGAACATTGAGGGTACCAATGTCTTTTTCAATTTTGGTTTCCTCAGGGTATATGCCTAGGAGTTGGATTGCTGGGTCATACGGTGGTTTTATTCCTGTTTTTTTAAGGATTCCCCATACCATCTTCCATAATGCCTGTATCAATTTATATTTCCACCAACAGTGCAAGAATGTTCCCTTCTCTCCACACCCTCTCCAGCATTTATTGTTTGTAGACTTTTTGATGATGGCCATTCTGACTGGTGTGAGGTGATATCTCACTGTAGTTTTGATCTGCATTTCTCTAATAATGAGCAATATGAGCATCTTTTCATGTGCTAGCCATCTGTATGTCTTCTTTGGAGAAATGGCTGTTTAGGTCTTCTTCCAACTTTTTTATTGGGGTGTTTGTTTTCTCTGGTATTGAGTTGTATATTGGAACTGACTGTATATTTTGGAAATTAATCCTTTGTCCGTTGTTTCATTTGCTCTTATTTTCTCCCATTCCAAGGGTTGTCTTTCCACCTTGTTTATATATAGTTCCCTTTGCTGTGCAAAAGCTTTTACATTTCATCAGGTCCCACTTGTTTAATTTTGTTTTTATTTCTATTACTCCAGGAGGTGGTTCATAGAGGATCTTGCTTTTATTTATGTAAACAAGTGTTCTGTCTGTGTTTTCCTCTAAGAGATTTATAGTTTATGGTCTTACATTTAGGTCTTTAATCCATTTTGAGTTTATCACTGTGTATGGTGTTAGGAAGTGTTCTAATTTCATTCTTTTACATGGAGATGTCCAGTTTTCCCAGCACCACTTGTTGAAGAGGCTGTCTTTACTCCATTGTATATTCTTGCCTCCTTTGTAAAAAATAAGGTACGCATAGGTTCATGGGTTTATCTCTGGGCTTTCTATCTTGTACCATTGGTCTATAGCTCTGTTTTGGGGCCAGTACCATACTGTCTTGATGACTGTAGCTTTTTATTATAATCTGAAGTCAGGGAGGTTGATTCCTCCAGCTCCATTCTTCTTTCTCAAGACTGCTTTGGCTATTCAGGGTCTTTTGTGTTTCCACATAAATTGTGAAATTTTTTGTTCTGGTTCTATAACAAATGACATTGGTAATTTGATAGGGATTGCATTGAATCTGTAGATTGTATTTGGTAGCATAGTCATTTTCACAATATTGATTCTTCCTACCCAGGAACATGAAATATCTCTTCATCTGTTTATGTTGTCTTTGATTTCTTATATCAGTGTCTTATAATTTTCTGTATACAGTTCTTTTGTCTCCTTAATGAAGTAGCTCAGTCGTGTCCGACTCTTTGAGACCCCACGGACTGTAGCCTACCAGGTTCCTCATCCATGGGATTTTTCAGGCAAGAATACTGGAGTGGGTTGCCATTTCCTTCTTCAGGAGATCTTCCTGACCCAGGGATTGAACTCGGGTCTCCCGCATGGTAGGCAGACGCTTTATCGTCTGAGCCATTAGGTAGGTTTCCTAGATATTTTATACTTTTTGTTGCAGTGGTGTATGGTATTGATACCTTAATTTCCCTTTATGATTTTCATTGTTAGTATAAAGGAATGCAAGTGATTTCTGTGTATTGATTTTGTATCTTGAAACTTGGCTAAAATCACTCATTAGCTCTAGTAATTTTTGATAATATCTTTAGGGTTTTTTATGTATATTATCATGTCATCTGCAAACAGTGAGAGCTTTACTTCTTCTATTCCTATCTGGACTCCTTTTATTTCTTTTTTTCTCTGATTGCTGTAGCTAGGACTTCCAAAACTATGTTGAATAATAGTGGTAACAGTAAACACTCTTGTCTTGTTCCTGATCTTAGAGGGAATGTTTTCAGTTTTTCACCACTGCAAATAATGTTTGCCACTGCAAATAATGTTTGCTGTGTGCTTATCATATATGGTCTTCATTATGTTGAGATAGGTTCCCTCTATGCCAATTTTTTTTAAAGGGTTATTATCATAAATGGGTGCTAAATTTTGTCGAAGGGTTTTTCTGCATCTACTGAGATTATCATATGTTTTTATCTTTCAATTTGCTAATATGGTGCTTCACATTGATTAGTTTGTTTATATTGAACCATTGGAAAAGACTCTGATGTTGGGAAAGACTGAAGGCGGGAGGAGAAGAGAACGGTAAAGGATGAGATGGTTGGATGGCATCACTGACTCAATGGACATGAGTTTGAGTAAGCTCTGGGAGTTGGTGATGGACAGGGAAGCCTGGCGTGCTGTAGTCCATGGGGTCACAAAGAGTTTGGACATGACAGAGCGATTGAACTGAACTGAACTGAATAATCCCTGCATCCCTGGAATAACCCCAGCTTGATCATGGTGTATGAGCTTTTTAATGTGTTGTTGAATTCTGTTAGCTAAAAGTTTGTTGAGTGTTTTTGCACCTATGTTCATCAGTGATATCAGCCTGTAATTTTCTATTTTTGTGTTGTCTTTGCCTGGTTTTGGTATCAGAGTGATGGTGGCCTTGTAGAATGAGTTTGGAAGTGTTTCTTCCTCTGCAATTTTTGAAATTGTTTTAGAAGGATAGGCATTAGACCCTCTCTAAATGTTTCAAAGAATTCACCTGTGAAGCCATCTGGTCCTGGGCTTTTGTTTTTGTGTGTGTGTGTTTTTTTTTTTTTTTTTTTTTGAGAGATTTTTGATCAAAGTTTAGATTTCAGTGCTTATAACTGGGTTGCTCATAATTTATATTTCATCCAGGTTCAGTCTTGGAAGATTGAACCTTAATAAGAATCTGTCCTTTCCTTCCAGGCTATACATTTTATTGCTTTTTTTTTTTCCATAAAAGTCTCTTATAATACTTTGTTTCTCTGTCTTGCCTCTTGCAACCTCTTCTTTGTCATTTTTAATTTTGTTGATTTGATTCTTCTCTCTTTTTTCTTGATGAGTCTGGATAAAGATATCTCAATTTTATTATCTTCTCAAAGAACCAGCTTTTAGTTTTATTAATCTTTACTATTGTTTCTTTGATGCTTAAGTTGAAACTCCAATACTTTGGCCACCTGATGCGAAAAGTTGACTCACTGGAAAAGACCCTGATGCTGGGAGGGATTGGGGGCAGGAGGAGAAGGGGACGACAGAGCATGAGATGGCTGGATGGCATCACTGACTCGATGGGCATGAGTTTGAGTAAACTCCGGGAGTTGGTGATGGACAGGGAGGCTTGGCGTGCTGCAACTCACGGGGTCGCAAAGAGTCGGATACGACTGAGCAACTGAACTGAACTGAACTGAACTATTGTTTCTTTAATTTCTTTTTCACTTATTTCTGCTCTGATCTTCATGATTTCTTTCCTTATGCTGACTTTGGGGGTTTTTTTGTTCTTTTTTTTTCCAGTTGTTTTAGGTGTAAAGTTATGTTGTCTATTCAATGTTTTTCTTGTTTGCTGAGGTAGGGTTTTATTGCTTTAAACTTCCCTCTTAGAACTGCTTTTGCTGCATCCCATAGGTTTTGAGTTGTGTTTTCATTGTCATTTGTTTCTAGGAATTTTTTTATTTCCCCTTTGATTTCTTTAGTAACCTGTTCATTATTTAGAAATGTATTGTTTAATCTCTATGTGAGTTTTTACAGTGTTTTTCTTGTAATTGATATCTAGTCTCATAGAATTGTGGTCAGAAGTTGCTTGGTATGATTTCAATTTTCTTAAATTTACTGAGGTTTGATTTGTGACCCAAGATGTGGCCTATCCTGGAGAATGTTTCATGTGCACTTGATAAGAAGGTATATTCTTCTGCATTTGGATGGAATGTCTTGAAGATATCAATGAGATCCATCTCATCTAATGTATCATTTAAAACGTGTTTCCCTATTAATTTTCTGTTTTGATTATCTGTCCATAGCTGTAAGTGGGGTGTTAAATTTACTACTGTTATTGTTCACTGTCAATTTCTCCTTTTATGTCTGTTAGTGTTCGTCTTATGTATTGAGGTGCTCCTATGTTGGGCGCACAGATATTTACAATGTTATGTCTTCCTCTTGGATTGATCCCTTGATGATCATGCAGTGTCCTCCCTTATCTCCTGTAATCTTTATTTTAAGGTCTATTTTGTCTGACATGAGGATTGCTACTCCAGCTTTCTTTTGCTTCCCATTTGCATTGAATAGTTTTCCATCCTCTCACTTTCAATATTTAGGTCTGAAGTGGATTTCTTGTAGACAGCATATATATGGGTATTGTTTTAGTATCCATTCAGCCAGTCTATGTCTTTTGGTTGGAGCATTTAATTAATTTATATGTGAAGTAATTATTGGTACATATGTTCCTATTGCCATTTTCTTAATTGTTTGGGGCTTGTTTTTGTAGATCTTTATTTTCTCTTGTATTTCCTGACTATATAAGTCCCTTTAACATTTGTTGTAAAGCTGGTTTGCTGGTAACGAATTCTCTTAACGTTTGCTTGTCTGAAAAGCTTTTTATTTCTCCATCAATTTTGAATGAGATCCTTGCCAGGCAGAGTAATCTTGGTTGTAGATTTTTCCTTTCTGTACTTTAAATATATCCTGCCATTCCCTTCTGGCTTGCAGAGTTTCTTCTGCAAGATTAGCTCTTAGACATATGGGGCTTGCCTTGTATGTTACTTCTTGCTTTTCCCTTGCTGCTTTTAATATTCTTTGTGTTTAATCTTTGTTTGTCTGATTAGTATGTGTCTTGGTGAGTTTCTCCTTGAGTTTATCCTGTATGGGACTCTTTGTGCCTTTTGGACTTGAATGACTATTTCCCTTGCCATGTTGGAGAACTTTTCAACTATAATTTCTTCAAAATTTTTCTCATACCCTTTCTTTTTTTCTTCTTCTTCTGGGACCCCTATAATTCAAATGTTGGTGAGTTTAATACTGTCCCAGGAGTCTCTTAGACTATTCTCAGTTTTTTTCAAACTTTTTACTTTATTCTGCTATTCAGCAGTTATTTACACCATTTTATCTTCCAGCTCACTGATCCTTTACAAATATGGAATGCTTCACAAATTTGCATGTCATCCCTGCCCAGGGGCCATGCTAATCTTCTCTGTATCATTCCAATTTTAGTATATGTGCCGCTGAAGCAAGCACCATTTATGCATTCTTAATAAAACTACAGGCTTCCCTGGTGGCTCAGTGGTAAAGAATCTGCCTGCCAAGTCAGGAGACAGAGGTTTGATGCCTGAGTTGGGAATGTCCCCTGGAGATGGAAATGGCAACCCACTCCAGTATTCTTGCCTGGGAAATCCTATGGACCGAGGAGCCTGGCAGGCTACAGTTAATGGGGTTGCAAAAGAGTCAGACATGACTTAGTGACTAGACAATAACAACAATATAAATATAGTCAGATTTTATTTTAGTAATTGACAAACTATTTCTAAAATATGGGACTGCAAAGCACCCAGAGTAGCCAGTAAAATTTTGAAAGGGAAGACAAAAGGTTCAGAGCCACAGATTCAATTTCAGGGTTTAGTTTAGAGATGCAGTAAATCCAGACAGTGTGATAAAGACAAATAAGTGGATCAATGGTTAGGATCGAGTCCAGATATGGATTGCGGCACAGAGGGATAACTGATTTTTGACAAATGTAAGAAGACAACACAGAATGATCCTTGCAACAAATAGTGTGTAAAGATTAGGTATCCATATGAAAAAAATAATATTTTTTGATCCATATTTTACACTGCATACAATTATTACCTCAAAATGGGTTGTTGATCTAAATATAAAACTTAAACCTTACAAACTTTTATAAGAAAACATAGGAGAAAGTCTTAGATTTGCTGATAAATTTCATGTAAAACTACAAAAGCATGATCCATGGGAAAAAAACTGATAAACTGGATTTCATCAAAATTAAACATATCTGTTCTTCAAAAGACACAGTTAAGAAAACGAATGACAAGTGCAGACTAGGAAAAGCACCTGCAGTGCACGTATGTGATAAAGGGCATGTACCTAAAACAAAAGTACTCACTTTCGCTCTCTGAAATCTTTTCTCCTAATATTGGCCAGAATCACTCTTTAAAATGCATGCCCATTCACATCACACCCCTGCCTAGGGCCTCCAGCACTTCCGCAGACTCCTAAAGACCTTGGTCATCCCCAGCACATTTCTCCTGCTGTTTCTCAGGCACGAGAGCTTCAAGCTTGCTGGCCTTCCTCAGTTCCTCCACAGGCAACTGTGTCCATGCTTCTCTACTCCACTGGGTCCTTCCTCTGATGTTACCTCCAAATAGGACCCTTCCTCATTTCTGTGCCCCTCCCTGGCCAAACAGTGCCTTGCTCACCTCTCAGGTGTCAGCTCAAACATTATGCCTCTCAAGATTCCCTTCTTGACCCTCCAGGAGATGCAGACATGGATTCTCCCAGAATTCTGTGCCTCTCTTTCCCAGTATGTGTTACCACTGTGGCTTATGAAAAGTAGTGGTCAGCTTAATGTTTTTCTACTCAACATGAGGACAATGCCCACTGTCTCAGTAAGAGGCACGGCCCAACAGATAAAAGTATTTACAAACATTTGTTTGAACAATCATAACTGAACACAGTTGACTTGGCAAAATGAATTCTAGGCACAGGAATTTTGGTTGATAAGTTTAAACCAAAAATGATCCCCACAGATAGATGGAAAGAAAATGAATGCTTTAAATATTTTGGTTTCCATCTGTGCATCAAATATTCCCATCTGCTCCTAAAAACAGCTATTAATAGGATTCATTTGCTCATTTGAAAAAGTGACAGGTTCAAATCTCTTAATTTGGGGAACTACCCAAATATCAGTCACAGCATCATTTCTATTACAGAGTGAATGGTTACAGCAATCAGGACTTGGTGACTTAAGCAAAACAGCATCGCACATTTCTGGTGAATTTTCTTGGGACTCAGTACAGTTTACAGGTGACTGGCCAGTGGGGTTGAGATTGACGTATCACTAAACTCTTAAAAAAGAGATTGTGGCTATGATACTGTATTTCACTGTTGAATTTAAGTTATTTCTAATCTCTCCACTATAAATCCTAGTAGTAAGTAGATACTCTTTTAGGGAACTTTATGTTCTCTATAATCTGGATGCAATCCTGGCATTCTGTGCTATCTGTGAGGGCCCCTGGGTTTGATGCAAGTGGGCTCTGATGATTTCCATTTCTAAAGAGGAATTCACTTAACAGTTATCTTTGTCTGTGATGGAAATGAGAGCCCAGGTGATTCAAAACTAATGGTTCTCACTAATGCCCAACTGATACAATAATCAGTTGAGGAAACGTGTGTTTCTTTTGTGTAGAAAATAGCACTAGGCATAGTGCAGGGAGAAAAACTTTAATGTTCAGTGGACTCTGTTTTCTCAAAATTATTTGCTAATTAAAATAAAAGCTTAAGTGACTTCTTGATAAGTCATTTAACTGTCTTCTGGTTCTACATAGGCATCCCTAGAAAGTTCTCAAATTGCTGAAGGCAGTTCTTAAATCAGGTAAGGATATTTGTCTCACCACGAATAATTAAGAATGAAAAACATGTTAGTAAAACTTACAAACATAAACAAACAAACAAACAAAAAACACCTTACAAACATCCTCAAAATTCCAGTGGTTATTCAGTGTGGAAGACAGGGCAGAGGGAGGAAGGGATTAAGATGTCACCTCCTTGGTAAGGTAAAACTGGATTCCCCAAAAGAAATCATTCATCTAATAGGAGGTATGGAGATCCAGAAAAGAACCACTAAGACTCGTTACAGATGAACATATCTCTTTGCGTCCCTACTTTGAAAATAGTATTCTTACAAGAAAGCACTACGGAGATGACTCTGGCTAAAGGTACCCAGCATGACTGGAAAGTAAAGTCCGCCAACTACCTCCAGCTTGGATCACAAAAGGAAAAACAGATGATAACTAACAAAAGGAAAAACAAAAGGGTCCCTCTAAACTCTGAGATGTTCTGTTCTCTCACAAGGCATACAGTGCATTTTCTCTCCCTCAAAAGACACTCAGGTCTCTTGCTCCTGCCCAAGTAAGATGCACAAATATGGACCACTGTCTTCTATTCTAATATGTTCAGAAAGAAAATAATTTGAGAGAGAATGGGTAGTCTTGAAAATTAGCTCTGATTTGTCATATACTCAGAATAGAAAGGCAAGTTGGACTCTGCTCAGAGATCTGTTGGAAAGAAAGGAGAAAGTGACAATAAAGAGCAAATACATTTTATAAAAAGCTGTTGAGTAGCAGAGGTGGGATCTAGTGATTCACAGGGAAAAACAAGGAAGGAAATCATATTATTGGCCTCAATTCTTAATACATAAATTTGAAGAATGAAAAAAGTGAACTCATAGAATGGAGGCTTTTTTAAAAGATAGAAATGTGGAACTTCAATAGCATGACTTGAAGTGAAATAAGTTTTTCAATAATTTTGCAAGTTAGAAAGTTACTCCCCGAGGATAGAAATATGCACCAGGGAAGGTTTATATAAAGGGGAAAAGAAGGAAGAGGTAGTTTCTGCTTATAATTCTCTGTCAACTAAAATGTCAATGTGATAAACACCATGTATATATAATCACACGCATTTGATATACTCATGTAATTAAATACATATATGAGAAAAGATAGACCAGTACCAGGAGGGTATGTGATGCAGAGTGACAGCTCCTCACCCATCTTACCAACCCAAATCCCTCTATCCTGAGCAGAGGCAAGTGGTGGGGGAAGTCAGTTCTTTCCACTGATTCTCACTCTGATGTTCAATGTCAGCTCTCTAGATAATGCTTTGCACTGGAACACGCATTAAGTTTCCAGTTTTAGACTCCAGTATATGAAAATCAACTCTCCCAATATGGCTGTAAGACTGGTTCCCATATTGGCTACCTTTGCAACTTTAAATCGTCTGCTTCCGACTGCTTCCTTCTTCTGGAGATAAATCTTGATTCACAGTGTCACACAATAAGCTGACTTTTTGTCCCATTTCTCAGTTTCTAATTTCATCTACAAACAATTAAAGTTTCCATGTCTAAAGTTTCTAGAAGTTGAAAATTTTAAATTATCATTGTTACCACAGAGATAGGTAGAGTAGCATTGCGCCGTTTTATTTATGCACGTCTTACTTTGTTCCTCATGATTGTCTTTCTCTTGGGCTTCTCTAGTGGCTCAGTGATCAAGAATCTGCCTGATAATGCAGGAGATATAGGAGCTGTGGGTTTGATCCCTGGGTCAGGAAGATCTCCTGGAGGAGGAAATGGTAACCCACTCCAGTATTCTTGCCTGGCGAATCCCATGGACAGAGGAGCTGCCTATAGTCCACAGGGTTGCAAAGAGTCAGGCATGACTGGGCAACTGAGAATGCAGGCATCTTTCTTTTATCCGTGTGTTATTGGCCCATGTTACACCATCCGATGCATACTTGCTTTGTCCCAACACTCTTCCTCCTGACCCTCGACCAATTCAGTCCCGTACAGCTGGTGTAATCTACAGAACATTGCTCTGGAACTCTCTCCATCTATCTCCCGCATTGGGTTCCCTCTCTCTTGGATCCGGTGTCTTTCTTCACATTTTGTTTATTTACCTTTTTTCTTGTAGGAGGCAAACTGTCTTAGCCCTTGACATATATTAATGTCTTTATTTTACTATCACACATGTTATGGACTAATATTTCTCCAAAATTCCTCCAATGTGACTGTTTGGAGATAGGGCCTCTAAAGAGGTATAATTAAGGTTAAATGAGATCAGAGTGGGATCCTGATCCAGTAAGACTCTGGCCTTGTAAGCAGAGGGAGAGATGTCAGGGACGTGTGCTCAGAGAAAAGTCTGCGTAGGACACAGTGAGAACACCGTTGTTTGCACATCAAGTAGAGAGGCCTTATGAGGAACCAACCATGCCAACATTTTGAGCTCAGACTCACAGCCTCCAGAACTGTGAGAAGATAAATTTCTGTGGTTTGAGCCATGTAATCTGTGCTATTTGGTTATGGAAGCCCTAGCTGACTAATACAGCATATCACATATATTTGAGTGCTGGGTATGGGAGTTAAGACACAAAATTATTTTCCCCAAGAAGTTTGAACACATCCTCTCAAAGCTCCTTTGTGTTTCAGCATCCAGTGTCTTTGACAAGATTCTGAAATCATCATAATTTTCTTTCTATTCACAGCTGACCTCTTTTCCTGGTATTCCAAAATTTTACAGATAGGCATTGAAGAGAAAAATCTCTATTTTTCTAGTCACAGTACTTGGCATTTGATTTCCTTTCCAAAATAAAAACTTATTTTCCACTGAGGAATGTTTAAGTTATTTATTTCATCATTTCCTTACCTCCACTCACTCTGTGATGTCTTCCTAAAACTTCTATTAGGCTGGATTCTGGACTTTTTTTAAAAAAAAGAAATGCTCTTTGTTTTCTTTACACTCATAATTACTATCCTTTCATGTTCTATTTTTTTAACTTTTATTTTTAATTGGAGGATAATTGCTTTACAGTTTTGTGTTGGTTTTTGTCTTACAAAACTGTGAATCAGCTATAAGTATCATATATCTCCTCCCTCTTGAGCCTCCCTGCCCCCCTCCCCCATCTCACCCCTCGAGGTCATCACAGAACACTAAGCTGAGCTTCCTTTGTTTTATGCAACTTCCCACTAGTTACCTGTTTTACACGTTAATGCGTATATTTCAATGCTACTCTCTCAATTCATCCCAGCCTCTCCTTCTCCTGCTGTGCCCGCAAGTCTATTCTCTTCATGTGTCTCTATGCCTGCCCTACAAATAGGTTCACCAGCACCATTTTTCTAGATTCCATATATATGTGTTAATGTGCAGCTGCAGCTCAATATCAGAAAAACAGATAACTCAATCAAAAGATGGGCAAAGACCTAAACAAACATTTCCCCAAAGAAGACATACAGATGGACCATGAACACTTGAAAAGTCTCCCAACATTGCTCACTATTACAGAAATGCAAATCAAAACCACAATGAGGTATCACCTCATTCCAGTCAGAATGGCCATCATCAAAAAATCTACAAACTTTTAAAGCTGGAGAGGATGTGGAGAAAAGGGAACCTTCTTGCTCACTGTTGATGAGAATGTAAATTGATACAGCCACTATGCAGAACAAGATGGAGATTCCTTTAAAAACTAGGAATAAAACTACAACATGACCCAGCAACCTCACTACTGGGCATATACCCTAAGGAAACCACAATTTAAAAAGACACATATACCCTGATGTTCATTGCAGCACTATTTATGATAGCTAGGACATGGAAGAAACATAGATGTTCATCAACAAGTGAATGGATAAAGAAGCTGGATATACACAATGGAATATTACTCAACCATATAAAGAAATAAATTTCAGTCAGTTGAACTGAGGTAGATGAACCTAGAGCCTATTATATAGAATGAAGTAAGTCATAAAGAGAAAAACAAATAAGTTTTATTTTAAAAAGAAATTTCCTGTGCTTTATCTCTCATTTTTTTAACCAAATTTTATATTTCCTTAATATAAAGAACCTTTATTATTATTCCCCAGTTCTTAATTCTCCTCTGGACTATTAGCTAATCTTTTTTTTTTTTTTTTAATCAAGATGTTTTCTATTTACATCTCAGGTTTCCTTTTACTTTGTGATGATCATGGTTATCCATTTATATTAGGTCTTAGATATAGAAAAGCTGCTGCTTAAGTAGGTGCAAGGCTGCAGGCAGGGAGGGTGAACTCAGGAGTATCTCAGGGACCCCCTCCCCCCAACTACCTGCCTGTTCAACTCTCCTGGAGAACAACTTGCCGGTGTTTTCTGGGGGAAGACATGACTTGCAGTGTGATCCTCAGGACAAGGAAAGTTATCCTCTATCTGTGTGGCTATTGTTTCCCAGCCCATATCTCCAGACTTGGGCCTCTATGTGCTGAAGGACCCAGTGATCTCTGAGTGGCCTCCCCAACTCCGGTACCCCACTCTCTGTGAGACATCCCTCATTACTCACAATGATGATCCGCCTCTTCTGGTCCTCACTGCAGTTACTGGGTGCTGTTCGCTTTCTCACTACTGTGGAAACTGGAGCAGGGAATGAATGTGTACTTCCCAACCTGTCCCAGGGAAAGAGACTGCTGATGAGTTGCCCCAGAAGGCAAAGAGGAGTGTCTGAACTTGTCCCTTTGAGGAGCTGGAGGCTTGGGGAGAGTGTACTACACTGTCTTAGACAGAACTCAAGAGAGTAAAGAGAGGAGTCTTTGTGGTGTAGGTAGGTGTATTCTCAAGGCTTTGGAACATTAGGAGATGCTGGAAAGGTAACTACTAACTACATGTGCTCAGTCATTTTAGTCATGTCCAACTCTTTGTGACCCCATGGATCATAGCCCACTAGGAACCTCTGTCCATGGGATTTTCCCAGCAAGAATACAGGAGTAGGTCGCCACGCCCTCCTCTAGGGGATCTTCCTGACCCAGGGATCAAACCCGCATCTCCTGAATTTCAGATGAGTTCTTCATCTGCTGAGCCATCGGAGAAGCCTACTACCAACTATAATAAATATAGAAAACAAGGCTTTGCAGAAAGCTGTCTGCTTCATTCAGGATATCCAAGAATATCTTGGAACAGAGAAAAAAGAAGTGTCAGGGGGTGGGGGGAAGTGGGGAGAGAGAAAGAAGGAAGAAACAGCAAAGATGCACCAGGAATTTGGTAGCAGAGCGGGAGGTGGGAAGTATGAGGAAGGCAAAACCTCCTAGAGGACTGAGATGTTCAGAAAATTTAAAAAGAAAGCGGTATCCTTCTGACTAGGTGCCAGCCAACCTGTGTGCTGAGACATGGCAACCCACCCTATAGATAGCCAGCAGGAGGCGTCCAGCCTCTCCCAGTGTCTGGGGCCTCCAGAACACTGTCTGGTGTGCAGAGTGGCCACTCACAGTTTGGAGCTATAAAGGAAACAGCTCTCAGCCCATGGACAAAGTGATCCAGGAGACTGGAGAGACTTTTTTTAAAATATATTTTATTTTATTTTTTTTTTTTTCATTTATTTTTATTAGTTGGAGGCTAATTACTTTACAATATTGTAGTGGTTTTTGTCATACATTGACATGAATCAGCCTTGGATCTACAAGCAATAAATGCTGGAGAGGGCGTGGAGACAGTGTTTTAAATGTCATAATTTGATGGACATTTAAATGTTTAGCTGGTTTCCATACCTTGGCTATTACTAACGCTGCTTTAATAAACGTGAGTGTGCAGATACCGCTTTTGTAACTTGTTTTCATTTCCTTTGGTTCAAGGGATGAGTGGATAAAGAGAATGTAGATTAGTCGTGAAGAAGAAGGAACTCTGGCCATTTGCAGCAGTGCAGGTGGACCTGGAGCCTCATTTGCTAAGTCAGTCAGAGAAAGACAGATACTGAATCATATCACTTACAACATCTAAAAAGCCAACTCATAGTAAAAGAGAGTACAATGGTGGTACCTGGTGATGGGGAGTGAGGGCATTCAGGAGATGGTGGTCAAAGGGTACAAACCTACAACTAGAAGATGAAGAAATTCTGGGGACCTAATGCACAGCAGAGTGATTACAGTCAACAGTACTGGCTATACATTTCAAAGTGGTTAAGAGGTTAGATCTTAATTGTTCTCACCACACAAAAGAAACAATTATTATGCGAGGTGATAGAGGTGTTGGCTGACGCTACAGTGGTAATGGTACTGCAATATATACATGTATGAAATAAGCATGGTGCACACCCTAAACTTACACAGTTATGTGTCAACTGTATCTCAATAAAAAGATCATGTGCTCATTTTTAAATTTTGCATTGGGCATTACAAGTGTTATGATACTGAGATAAGGCATATCTTTTTATGTCTAATCCTATTTACAAGTGGTCAAGAAGGAGACAAAAATGAACATCAACATCTTAGGAATCCATAAACTAAAATGGGTGGGAATGGGCAAATTTAATTCACATGACCATTATATCTACTACTGTAGGTAAGAACCCTTTAGAAGAAATGGAGTAGCCCTCATAGTTAACAAAAGAGTTTAAAATGCAGTACTTGGGTGCAATCTCAAAAACGACAGAATGATCTCAGTTTGTTTCCAGGGCAAACCACTGAACATTGCAGTAATCCAAGTCTATGCCCCAACTACTGATACTGAAGAAGCTGAAGTTGACTCATTCTATGAAGACTTAGAAGACCTTCTAGAAATAGCACCAAAAAAGATGCCCTTTTCATCACAGGGGATTGGAATGCAAAAGTAGAAAGTCAAGAGATACCTGGAGTAACAGGCAGGTTTGGGCTTGGAGTAAAAAATGAAGCAGGGCAAAGGCTAACAATTTTATCAAGAGAACACACTGGTCATAGCAAACAGTGTTTTCCAACAATGCAAGAGACGATTCTACACATGCACATCACCAAATGATCAATACCAAAATCAGATTGATTATATTCTTTGCATAGGAAAATGTAGAAACTGTCTACAGTCAGCAAAAAAGGGCGTGAAGCTGACTGTGGCTTAGATCATGAGCTCCTTATTGTAAAACTCAGGCTTAAATTGAAGAAAATAGGGAAAACCAATAGGCCACTAAGGTATGACCTAAATCAAATCTCTTATGATTATACAATGGAGGTAATGAATAGATTCAAGGGATCAGGTCTGGTAGACAGAACGCCTGAAGAACTATGGAGAGAGGTTTGTAATAATGTATAGGAGGTGGTGACTAACACCATCTCAAAGCAAAAGGAGTGCAAGAATCAAAGTAGTTATCTGAGGAGGCTTTACAAATAGCTGAGGACAGAAGACAAGTGAAAGGCAAGGGAGAAAGGGAAAGTGCAGAGTTCCAAAGAATAGCAAGGAGAGAAAAGAAGGCCTTCTTAAATGAACAATGCAAAGAAATAAAGGAAAACAACAGAAAGGGAAAGACTAGAGATCTCTTCAAGAAAACTGGAGAGTTTGAGGAACATTTCATGCAAGGATGGGGATGATGAAGGACAGAGAGTATGGACGTAACAGAAGCAGAAGAGATTAAGAAGAGGTGGCAAGAATACACAGAAGTATAGAGTAAAGGTCATAATGATCTGGATAACCACGTGATGTGATCACTCACTTAGAGTCAGACATACTGGATCGTGAAGTCAAGTGGCACTTATGAAGTATCACTATGAACAAAGGTGGTTGGTGGTGGTGATGAAATTCCAGCTGAGTTATTTCAAATGAGAAAGCTAATTTTTAGGTGGATTGATAAGGAGTCTGGGGCCTTCAAGGAGGAAGGGGTCCAGGGCCCTTGAGGAGGAGAAAGGGGTCTGGGGTTCTCGAGGAGAAAAGGACAATTTTTTTTTTTTTTTTTTTCTGTATTGCTTTGTCTTCCTCACATAAGGTGATTTTTCTTAAACTCTGAACTGTTATGACAACGGTTTTTAAGACTAACTTTCTTTAATCCCAGAGCTAATGATTACACAACAAAACAACTCATCTTGTTCAAGGGTATGTGTTTCCTTAAACCCTGTACTAATGATTATATAACAACAATTGTATCTTACTCAAGGACATGTTTCTCCTTCTTAACAAGAACCTTCTTGACTAATCCCCTTATATTAAGACAAATGTTGTGGGAGTGGGTCTGGTAAAATTATATAAGGCCTTGATGAGACTAGTTAGTGGGGCACTCTCTGCCCCTTTCTGATGTCTGTGTCAGATTTCTCTGTCCTTTTTCACTGAATTAAAACTTCTGCCACATTTTTTGATTGGGTCATTTATTTTTCTGGAATTGAGCTTCAGGAGTTGCTTGTATATTTTTGAGATTAATCCTTTGTCTGTTTCTTCATTTGCTATTATTTTCTCCCAATCTGAGGGCTGTCTTTTCACCTTACTTATAGTTTCCTTTGTAGTGCAAAAGCTTTTAAGTTTCATTAGGTCCCATTTGTTTAGTTTTGCTTTTATTTCCAATATTCTGGGAGGTGGGTCATAGAGGATCTTGCTGTGATTTATGTCGGAGAGTGTTTTGCCTATGTTCTCCTCTAGGAGTTTTATAGTTTCTGGTCTTACATGTAGATCTTTAATCCATTTTGAGTTTATTTTTGTGTATGGTGTTAGAAAGTGTTCTAGTTTCATTCTTTTACAAGTGGTTGACCAGTTTTCCCAGCACCACTTGTTAAAGAGGTTGTCTTTTTTCCATTGTATATCCTTGCCTCCTTTGTCAAAGATAAGGTGTCCATAGGTTCGTGGATTTATCTCTGGGCTTTGTATTCTGTTCCATTGATCTATATTTCTGTCTTTGTGCCAGTACCATACTGTCTTGATGACTGTGGCTTTGTAGTAGAGTCTGAAGTCAGGCAGGTTGATTCCTCCAGTTCCATTCTTCTTTCTCAAGATTACTTTGGCTATTAGAGGTTTTTTGTATTTCCATACAAATTGTGAAGTTCTTTGGTCTAGTTCTGTGAAAAATACCGTTGGTAGCTTGATAGGGATTGCATTGAATCTATAGATTGCTTTGGGTAGAATAGCCATTTTGACAATATTGATTCTTCCAATCCATGAACACGGTATGTTTCTCCATCTGTTTGTGTCTTCTTTGATTTCTTTCATCAGTGTTTTATAGTTTTCTATGTATAGGTCTTTTGTTTCTTTAGGTAGATATACTCCTAAGTATTTTATTCTTTTTGTTGCAATGGTGAATGGTATTGTTTCCTTAATTTCTCTTTCTGTTTTTTCATTGTTAGTATATAGGAATGCAAGGGATTTCTGTGTGTTAATTTTATATCCTGCAACTTTACTATATTCATTGATTAGCTCTAGTAATTTTCTGGTAGAGTCTTTAGGGTTTTCTATGTAGAGGATCATGTCATCTGCAAACAGTGAGAGTTTCACTTCTTCTTTTCCTATCTGGATTCCTTTTACTTCTTTTTCTGCTCTGATTGCTGTGGCCAAAACTTCCAACACTATGTTGAACAGTAGTGGTGAGAGTGGGCAAAAATGGGCCAAAGAACTAAACAGACATTTCTCCAAAGAAGACATACAGATGGCTAACAAATACATGAAAAGATGCTCAACATCACTCATTATTAGAGAAATGCAAATCAAAACCACAATGAGGTACCATTACACGCCAGTCAGGATAGCTGCTATCCAAAAGTCTACAAGCAATAAATGCTGGAGAGGGTGTGGAGAAAAGGGAACCCTCTTACACTGTTGGTGGGAATGCAAACTAATACAGCCGCTATGGAAAACAGTGTGGAGATTTCTTAAAAAACTGGAAATAGAACTGCCATATGACCCAGCAATCCCACTTCTGGGCATACACACCGAGGAAACCAGATCTGAAAGAGACACGTGCACCCCAATGTTCATCACAGCACTGTTTATAATAGCCAGGACATGGAAGCAACCTAGATGCCCATCAGCAGATGAATGGATAAGGAAGCTGTGGTACATATACACCATGGAATATTACTCAGCCATTAAAAAGAACTCATTTGAATCAGTCCTAATGAGATGGATGAAACTGGAGCCCATTATACAGAGTGAAGTAAGCCAGAAACATAAAGAACATTACAGCATACTAACACATATATATGGAATTTAGAAAGATGGTAACGATAACCCTATATGCAAAACAGAAAAAGAGACACAGAAATACAGAACAGACTTTTGAACTCTGTGGGAGAAGGTGAGGGTGGGATGTTTCAAAAGAACAGCATGTATACTGTCTGTGGTGAAACAGATCACCAGCCCAGGTGGGATGCATGAGACAAGTGCTTGGGCCTGGTGCACTGGGAAGACCCAGAGGAATCAGGTGGAGAGGGAGGTGGGAGTGGGGATCAGGATGGGGAATACGTGTAAATCTATGGCTGATTCATATCAATGTATGACAAAACCCACTGAAATGTTGTGAAGTAATTAGCCTCCAACTAATAAAAAATAAATAAATAAATTAATTAATTAATTAAAAAAAAAAAAAAAAACTTCTGCCACACAAAAGCTCTGAGTGATCAAACCTGATCCCTCATCCTGAAGCTAAATCTTTTTCTTTGGAGATCACAAACCCAACATTGTTCACCACAGGCTATCAGAAAAAGATGATGCTGTTAAAATGATGCAATCAATATATCAGCAAATTTGGAAAACTCAGCAGTGGTCATAAGACTGGAAAAGGTCAGTTTTCATTCCAAGCTAAAGAATGTTCAAATTACTGTACAATTATGTTCATTTCACATGCTAGTAGGGTTCTGATCAAAATCCTTCAACTAGGCTTCCTTAGTACATGAACTGAGAACTTCCAGATGTAGAAGCTGGGTTTAGAAAAGGCAGTGGAACCAGAGATCAAATTGCCAATATTTGTTGGATCATAGAAAAAACAAGGGATTTCCAGAAAAACATATATTTGTGCTTCATTGACTATACTAAAGCCTTTGGTGTGTGGATCACAACAAACTGTGGAAGATTCTTAAAGAGATGTTAGTACCTACCTGCCTTCTAAGAAACCTATATGCAGGTCAAGAAGCAACAGCTAGAACTGAACATGGAACAACAGGCTGCTTCAGAATTGGGAAAGGAGTTTGACAAGGGTGTATATTGTAATCCTGCTCATTTAAATTATATGCAGAGCTCATAATGTGAAATGTCAGGCTGGATGAATCACAAGCTGTAATCAAGATTGCCAGGAGAAATATCAACAACCTCAGATATGCAGATACCACTCTAATGGTAGAAAGTGAAAAGGAACTAAAGAGTTCTTGATGATAGTGAATGACGAAAGTGAAAAAGCTTGTTTAAAACTCAACATTTAAAAAACTAAGACCATGGCATCTGGTCCCATAACTTCCTGGCTAACAGAAGGGGAAAAAGTGGAAGGAGTGACAGATTTTATTTTCTTGGTTTCCAAAATAACTTTGGATGGTAACTGCAGCCATGAAATTAAAAGACATTTGCTCCTTGGAAGGAAAGTTATGACAAACCTAGACAGTATACTGAAAAAGCAAAGACATCACTTTGCCGACAAAAGTCTGTGTAGTCAAAGCTATGGTTTTTCCAGTAGTCATGTATGGATATGAGAGTTGGACCATAAGGAAGGCTGAGCGCTGAAAAATTGATGCTTTTGAATTATGATGCTAGAGAAGACTCTTGAGATTCTCTTGGACTGAAAGGAGATCAAGCCAATCAGTCTTAACAGAAATCAACCCTGATTATTCATTGGAAGGACTGATGCAGTAGCTATAGCTACAATACTCTGGCCACTTGATGTAAGGGGCTGACTCTTTGGAAAAGACCCTGATGCTGGGAAAAATTGAAGGCAAAAGGAGAATGGGGGAGGCAGAGGATGAGATACTAAAATAGTATTACCGACTCAATGGATATGAATTTGAACAAACTCTGGGAGACTGTAAAGGACAGGGGAACCTGACCCAGTCCACGAGGTTGCAAAGAGTAGGATACAATTGGTGACTGAACAACAACATTTACACATAAAGCCTAATATGCATCTCTTAAGTCACCCCAGCATTCGGAACACTCTAAGAAATTCAATTTTTTCCTTGTGTTCCTTCACAGACAATCTCTGTCCTGAGAAACTGGCTGCTCTAGGCCCATGCTTCCACTGAGTCAAGGACAAAAGGGCATTTGAAAACCTGCTATGGAGCACACAGTAGGACTCTTTTATTTAAACGGATAATAATATGCTTCAAAATATAATTAGCATTTTCCCAAAAAATGTATATTTTACTTTGTTTACTGAATTTAAAAACCCCTCAGTGTTTTGAGTCAAATTGCCTATAGATAAAGAGAAAGATGGATGGATACCCTAGTGTTTCACATACTATTCTAAACGTTCATCAGCAGTAAAAAAAATCCTTGAAAACAACACAATCTGGCCAATTGAAATATAATTTTGTATAAAGAGCCAATCTAAACAAAAAACTGGCTCATTGTATTCATTTCTTATTGCTGTTTTGACAGATTATGCCAAATTTGGCTGAAAACAACACAAATTTTTATCTGAAGGTCAGAGGTTTCAAATGGGTCTACAGGTCTTCCTTCCTTCTGGAAGATCTAGCAGAGGATCTGTTCCCAGCCTTTCCAGGCTTCTGAAAGGAAACTTCATTCCTTGGCCTGTGAACTGCATCTCTCCCACCTCTGTTTCCATCCTCACATCCTATCTAACCTTCCTGCCTCCATCTTATAAGAAGAAGCCTTGTGATTACCTGGGGTCCACCTGGATAATCTAATATACCTTGCACCTCAAGGTCCCTCATGTGTTACATCTGCATAGTCCTTTCTGCCATGTAACATAATATATTCATAGGTTATTGGCATTAGGATATGGACATCTTTGGTGGAAGGAGGGGGCCCATTACTCTGCCTTCCACATTCACTAAGAACCTATAAAATGTAGCCAAATACTTGTTATTTTCTGGGGAATTTTGGCATCTTCAGAGCCAATTTAGAAGAAAGGATGCTAGGCAGACCTGAACCTCTTCAACTTGAAAACTCCAGACCTGGATCTCAGCCCGGCTCTGCCCCTTAGGAGGGAGCCCCTTAGACTCACCTAAGGTGAGTGTTGACCTAAGTGAGTCAACAGTGTTGATATCCCCGTCTCAAGATCTCTTGATAAGCCGCCCTACAACTTCATGCCTCTGAGCTTCATACCAGCTTTGGAGTTGAAACCTCCCAGTTCGCAAACTGTTTTCATATTTTTATGTAATCTCTTATTAACTACTGTTTTATTGATCTGGTCATTTTGTTATTTCTGGATTTTGACAATCCAAACAAAGTTGGACGATTCTGAACTGATCACTACCCATGGTCTGACTTCCTCAAAGCATCACACTGCAAAGGTTCCATAGGCTATTGTCTCTCTATTGGAGGAAGCAACCTGAGAGGTGTCAACTACAAACTGGCACTTGCCATGATCACTTGCCATTGGCACTTGCCATTTACCTCTAGAAGATATAAACCATGTACTGCTGTATCTGCTGACTCTCGACACTCCCTGAAAGAAGTTCAGGGTGGAGAGCAGCAATGAGGCACTTTGTGCTCTGGGAAAAACTGGCAGAACAGTCTTAAGATAGTTGGATATTTTCAGGAACTGATTTTATGAGCTCAGTTCTTGTATCTCCTCATATCTAGAAAAGCACTGAAATCTTTCATGGTGACATATGCTGCTTGTGACTAGCAGAAACTTTCTGCAAAGAAAATATGTGCTTGATTGCTCTGTACTCCCCATTCATCAAAATCATGTATATGCTGACCTTCCCTGTTACTTCTTTGGAGAAGTTTCTCAAAGCTATCTGACATACTGTTTCCCAGGCTATCGTCCTCATTTTGCCCCAGATAAAACTCTCATGTTGTACATTTATTTTTAAGTTAAGAGGGAACAGGGACAGGAGAGACGTGTTCCCATGCGGACTGCCAGCTGAAGCTGGTGTCTGGAGCTCTTGGCTCTTGATTTCACAGAACATTTTCAAGGAGGAATCCCAGTCCCTGAGGTCTGAGGTATAACCCTCTGCTCCTGCCTGTTCAGAGGGTCAGTCATGGGGCAGGATACACCTGTGCAGATCAGCATCATTAAAAAAGCCAAGCAGGACATGGGAGCTATGGAATTTTGCTGCTGGGAGCCATTGCAGCCTGCCCAGAGCTGGTCCCCGTTCAGGCTGGGCCTGGGCAAGCAGTCAAAGATAAGAGAAGCAGTATGTGTGTATTCCCGGGTTGGGGGGCGGGGGGGTGTTTAGAGGCCTGGAGTGGCTCTGAATGGTGTTTGGCTGGGTGGGACCAGGGCAGGGCTGGCTCTGAGGATAGGGATGTGGCCACAGAAGAGATCTTCAAATTTAAACCAGACAGTGAAATTTCCTTGACTAAAATAACACAGACTTAGAATACCATTCAGGAACCCTCCTATGTGATTGCTTCATCTTAGAGGGTGCCTCCACTGTGCTCCTGATGCCCTGCCTCTTTGAGGGTCCATCACGGCCTGAACTCCTCCCTGCTCTGGGCCCCCTGGCCCTTCTCTGGCCTCCAGTTCGTGTGCAACCCCTCTCACACATAGTCTCTGCCTGAAGGCTACCTCTCAGAGACCCTTCCAATGCCACCCTGTCTTGCTCACTCACACCCCTCACCCTGGCCTCCCCTTCCCGGTCTCTATCCCCACCTGACTCACAATTTCCATCGGTTCCGGTTAGTGTGCTGAGCAGCCAGGGAATTGCATAGTCCCCTGTGAACTCTGGGGCAGGGTCTCTGCAGTTATTAGAAGAAATGGAAAACTGCAGAAAAACAAATTCCCCAGGGAAACCTGAAGATTCTTCAAAGCAAGGTGATTATGGTCAGGAACCTGGAAAGTTAATTTCAAGTGTCAGGTTAAATCAGTTCTCTCATTAGAGAGGGGAAAATAAGGTACATTAGAGAATGACACAACCTTTAAGAATGACCCTGTTTAAAGCAGGAGATTTAAAATATCACTAGCCAGTCATTTACTCCTCTCCCCAAAGAAAAATTGAGCTATATAGAGAAGCTAAAAATAAAAGATTCAAAACTCAGCTCAAGGTAGAATGGGAATTATCCTTCCCATTTGATTATATTGCAAAAGAAAATCCCAGTAGCACAGGGCAGATTAAGTCCTGAGTGCAGCAAGATCAGGGAGTTTCTGCCTTTCTTGCCAGAGAGAAGCTTGTGGACTCACTGTCCTGCTGTGTCCCCTGAGGCTCTGAGCGTGGACACCAGGGCCCTTCATGGTCTTCCTAGAAAAAACTTATACCACAGGGAGCTTCCTACCTTTAAAATTGCATTTTTCTAACAGCAAAAGGAATCAGTGCACACAGAGGCAGGAAACCCTTGGGAAAACACATGACCAGGTTAATACAGAGCAGGTGTCAGAGACAAAAAATATCAGAATGAAAATTTAAACTGCTAGACAGAATGCTGTGCTATTATTTATAACAAAATCCTCTGAACATGGACACTTCAGATTCTGAGGTTTTTATCTGCACGGTAATCTGCTTGGATTAGTTCAGAAAACTCTTCCGGATGTAATATTCTGTCTGCCTTGCCTGGTGTCAGGTTTGCAGGGATCGGTGGGGAGGTGTCCTCTCTTAGGGAGTCAAATTCTCCCAAAGATCCTGCCCCACACTTTCCTGCCAGTGTCTTCAATTTCCACTGCTATTACCAAGTCCAAGCTCACTCTGCTTGCTGCAAGATTGGTCAATGAACCCGAGACGAGGTGCTGGGATCAGGAAGGGACCTTATTTGGGAGCCAGCTGACCATGAAGATGGAAGGTTAGAGCCTCAAAATAACCATCTTGTCAGGGCCTGGTTGCCAGGTTCTTTCATGGGTCAGAGACAGGGTGGGGAGGAAGGTGAGGAAACAAAGTAAAAAGACTATTCAATCCTTGCAACTGTCCCCTAGAATGGCAGGTCTCAGGCAGGGAAATGTGTTAGTTTAGCTTCCTTACAGTCCTTCACAGGTGGGCAGCTCAGGGTATCTTCCTGAGGCAGACCATTATGTATGTTTACAATAACAAAAAAGGGTTAGTCACAGAGGAAGGTCCAGAGTAAATTTAAAACTAACCCTTCCCAGCACAAAGTCTCAGGTTGAAGAAGGTCTCATAGGCTTGGCTGAGAAGCAAATGGCCCCAGTTTACCCTGGCAAAGGCAGGGATGGAGGCAGCTTAGTTCTGGCTGACTAGGGGCAGTCACATCTGTGCTGAGTACTCAGAGCCTATAACCAAGTCTCCTCTCCTGGGGTTCACACACAGGACAGAATGACTCTACTGGGAGCCAGGAAAGTAGTCTCGTACTGACACAGAGTGCCTGCCCAGCCCAAGGTCTGGGGCTGGTGGGGACCCAGGGGAGCCAGGCCTGGGCTGAGGAATGCAGTTCTAAGGGATCCTAGAGCCACCTGGTCAAAACAATGGAAAACCCAAGGCAAGGAGGAGAGACGGGCAGAGGAGAGTGAGGAGCAGGTCTGTCCCCATAGCCACTCTCTGACTTCTCACCAGCCCTCTCCCATCCACTGGCTGAGCAAACAGCCACATCATCCACATCAGATGATTAGTCACGGAGGCACTAGGAAAGTGGGGGTGGGCTGGGGTGGGGTGGGGGTGGAGGGGTGGGGGTGGAGGGGTGGGGGTGGGGAGGGAGATGGCAAGGATCGCTTTGGCAATCACACATTTCCTCAGTGCACATCTTTTTCAAGGAGGCTCATCCTTGAAAACTGAGCTCAACTGGGTTTGCAGGAATCATTTCAACTTGCAGAGCTCTGGTGGGTACAGGGGCCCTAAGTTTTCAGGGCCTACACTGACTAGCCTTCCATGGGAAGCCACAACTGTTGGCCACACAGACCCAGACTCCAGGCCAGTAGGATATCAATGCAAGGGTGGGGGTAGTGGAACATGGCAAAGAGAAGCCTGCAGCCAATTTTGCCCCAGCCAGCTTTGCTTTTTGTCTGGACTTCTTGCTGGAGAATCATCTCTATTTGTGAACTAGAGAAAGGGAATCTTCAGTTACCTTCTAAGAATCAATCAGAACTTCACACAAATGCTCAAGTTATGAAAAAACCCATTTAATAATCCTAAATAATATTTAATTTTGAAATATTGATATTAAACACTTCATATTTCATATTTACTAGATTTATTTAAAAAACTAATTTATGCCTAGGTTTTAAATCAAAATGTTACTACCTTTTTGTCATTTGGATACTTTGATAAATACTGTATTGTGAAAATACTTTTCATTTTTAAATACTGTTCAGTGAAAAATAAATACACCTTCTCATCTATCAGACAAGGTTGGAACTCCTCCTAGGGAACCTTGTCACTTCCCTAAAATGCACTTCCGCTTATACTCCAAAAGTTCCCCAACGCTTCCCACCCCACTTATATCCTTACTATCCCCATTCTCCCCAGTGATGAGGCTCCCAAAATGGGGATACAGCATGGACAAAGTAGAAGAGTAGAATCTCACTGAACCATCAAGTATGGATGGATCAAGGAAGACCTTTGCCAACAGGTAGAGAAAGAGAGCTAGTAGGAGGGATGGAAGTTAAGGGGTGAGTTGGAAATTCAGAGATACCAAGGAAATATTTCATGCAAAGATTGGCACAATAAAGGACAGAAATGATATGGACCTAACAGAAGCAGAAGATATTAAGAAGAGGTGGCAAAAATACACAGAAGAACTATACAAAAAAGATCTTCATGACCCAGAGAACCACAATGGTGTGATCACTGACCTAGAGCCAGACATCCTGGAGCGCAAAGTGGGCTTTAGGAAGCATCAAGTGGGCCTTAGGAAGTATCACTACGAACAAAGCCAGAGGAGGTGATAGAATTCCAGTGGAGCTATTTCAAATCCTAAAAGATGAACTAAAAAATCTGCACTCAAAAAAGAAAGTGCTGAACTCAAAATGCCAACAAATTTGGAAATCTCAGCAGTGGCTACAGGACTGGAAAAGTGGCTACAGGATTGGATTCATTCCAATCCCAAAGAAAGGCAATGCAAAAGAATGTTCAAACTACTGCACAATTGCTCTCATTTCACACATTAGCAAAGTAATTCTCAAAATTCTCCAAGCTAAAATTCAACAGTATGTGAACCAAGAACTTCCAGATGTTCAAGCTGGATTTACAAAAGGCAGAGGAACCAGAGATCAAATTGTCAACATATACTGGATCATAGAAAAAGTGAGAGAGTTCCAGAAAAACATCTACTTACTTGTAGTTTATTGACTACACTAAAGCTTTTGACAGTGTAGATCACAACAAATTGTGGAAAATTCTTAAAGATGAGAATACCAGACCACCTTACCTGCCTCCTGAGAAATCTGCATGCAGGTCAAGAAGCAACAATTAGAACCAGACATGGAACAACAGACTGGTTCCAAATTGGAAAAGGAGTACATCAAGGCTGTATACTGTCACCCTGCTTATTTAACTTATATGCAGAGTACGTCATGAGAAATGCTGGGCTGGATGAAGCATAAGCTGGAATCAAGATTGCCAGGAGAAATAGCAATAACCTCAGATATGCAGATGACACCACTCTTATGGCAGAAAGTGAAGAGGAACTAAAGAGCTTCTTGATGAAATTGAAAGAAGAGAGTGAAAAAACTGGCTTAAAACTCCACATTCAAAAAACTAAGATCATGGCATCTGGTCCCATCACTTCATGGCAAATAGATGGGGAAACAGTGGAAACAGTGACAGACTTTATTTTGGGGGGCTCCAAAATCACTGCAGATGGTGATTGCAGCCATAAAATTAAAAGACGGTTGCTCCTTGGAAGGAAAGTTATGATCAACCTAGACAGCATATTAAAAAACAGAAACATTACTTTGCCAACAAAGTTCCATCTAGTCAAGGCTATGGTTTTTCCAGTAGTCATGTATGGATGTGAAAGCTGGGCCATAAAGAAAGTCGAGTGCCAAAGAATTGATGCTTTTAAACTGTGGTGTTGGAGAAGACTCTAGAGAGTCACTTGGACTCCGAGGAGATCAAACCAGTCAATCTTAGAGGAAATCAGTCCTGAATATTCATTGGAAGGACTGATGCTGAAGCCAAAGCTCTAATACTATGGCTACATGATGTGAAGAACTGACTCTTTGGAAAAGACCCTGATGCTGGAAAAGTTGGAGGACAGGAAGAGAAGGGGACAACAGAGGATGAGATGGTTGGATGGCATCACCGACTCAATGGACATGAGTTTGAGTAAACTCTTGGAGATGGTGATGGACAGGGAGGCCTGGTGTGCTGCGGTCCATGGGGTCACAAAGAGTCAGACTGAGAGTGACTGAACTGAACTGAACTGGAATTCAAGAACTCCAAGAAGAGCTTGGTGACATCCTTCTAATCCCAGGCAGGAGGAAGTGACTTAGATGCATTCATACTTAATAATTTAACCTCATATCTCTGGCTATCTTCTGAGGTAGGAGACAGATGGGCTCCAAGGTTGGACATTTTCAATCAGCCAGTCTTCTCTTTGCATTTCCTGAGATAAGAGATAGGTGGGCTCCAGTTGAGGAATTGACAATGAGCCCCCTATTCGCTCTCAGAAATAGAAGTGACAAGAGAAACAGGGTCAATAGCCAGTCTTTGTCTCTTGTTAACACCTCAAGGGAATAATCATGGCAAACACAAAGAGAGGCAAAGTTCCTTCTGAGTAAAGGACAGGGAGACACATACACAAAAAAGCTCCTTGGTGTCAAAAGTCGGGACAACTCCAGCCCATAATGAGTTTGGCTCTTCCCAGAAGCCTTCACTTCGAGATCCATCTTGGCTGTGGGGTGCACCCCAGGGGAGGTCCCCAGGGTAGTTCAGGTGTGGAAAATGAAACTAGACAACTAGCCTGAAGGAAGACAAAGACCTGGGAGAACTGCCTTATAAATGCCTTAACTGCCTCTTTACTGGGCTCCTCCTCACTGGAGAGGATGACCACACCCTTTCTCTCCAGGCGTGCATCTCTGCCTAGCTTCTGTCTCAACTAAACAAACTGTTTTGCTATGTGCTCTCCCCTTGTTCTTCTGCTGTGTCTCTAATAATAAACTTTGTACCTGCAATTACAATTTCTACCTCTGTGATAAGTGCCTTTTTTACTGGAGGCAAAGATCCAGGGAAAATTAACTTCTAGCCTCTAGCCCTTGCTGGCCTGGTGGCTAGGATTTCTGGTTTTCAACCGCGCTACCCAGGTTCAAGTCTTTGGCAGGGAATTAATATCTCTCTTCATGCTCACTGCTGCCTCACTGAGATCACTACAAGAATATAGGGCAGGAAAAAGTGTTACAACTTATATTTATTCAGAATAACATTTTAAAAAATAAGTGACCAAAATGCAAACAGATGCACAAAAACTTTTACTTTCCAAATAATCCAACTTTCCCAAGTTTCCCTTATTCTCCTGGCTTGCAGTGGGGTAGAGGATGGGGGGTGGCACTGTCTCCAAAGGAGCACCTCCCTTCTTCTAATTTGTCCTGGGGAACCCTCACTGCTTCTCACCTCAGCGATCAGAAATACAAACTTCTCAGAGAAGAATTTGTAATGCAAAACACAGAAACACGTGATGAATCAGCACTTGAAAATAGCTATAGGAGAGAGTTTATCTTTCCAAAAACTAGCCTACTGGTGAAAGAATATGCCAGGGAAAAATAGGAAAGGCTTGTTGACCACTTCAGAACTCTTCCCTTGCAGGAGTGAACTACACTGTGAGGCTGTGGTCAATGGTTTGTGAATTGTGCCTGAAGACTCATTTCTCCTCAGGCCTTCTGAAGGCAAGACAAGAACATCAGAAATGACAGCCAGAGAAGGCCTGGAGTCCCAGGCCCTGACCCTGGGGCCTGCTGAGAGGCACAGTGCCTGCTGCAACCTTGCAGCTGGCCTGCACTATTCTTCACTCTGAGCAGCCTGACATTTGTACTCTTCCCACCTATAAACTTACTATTGGACTAGAAAATGCGATGAAATGCATAGCTTTTGTCATGGACACTGTCTAAAGCAGAACTTTCTGCAACGCTAGAAGCGTTCCTATAAAAAAGTGTGACAATTCAGCACTTAAAATGTGGCCAGTGCTACTGAGGAAGCAAAGTTTAACTTTATTTACTTTTCACTAATCTAAATGTCAACAGCTTCCTGGGACCACTGGCAAAGGTACTGGGCAGCAGGGGCCTGCAGGTAATCAGAGCTTCTGCTGCAAGACAGGGAGGAGACTTCAATTGATATACAACCCAGACTGTAGACTAACTGTCCATCTTCAAAGTTGCGATGGTTCACTGTTTCAGTGACATGATCCTTGATGGTAGAAACACAGGTCCCTAAGCAGACGTCCTTCCAGGGGTAAAACAGAAAGATGCTCCTCCATGAGGTAAGGTGGGGGAATGTGGCTGGATGCCTGATAGACGCTCTGTGGCCAGTGACACAGACATCCCTCTTCTTAAGCTCAGAGTAGCCAATCAGGTCAGCCCAACAGAGTTGATGCAGATGTGGTAAGGTTAGGAGGGAAGGATGGACAGTGTAGAAGGAGCAGAGGAAGGATGCAGAAAAGGACATAAAGGGAGGAAACTAAATACATACTTCGGCTGTCATCCATTCCCACCGGGCAGCAGCAGCATCACTGCCTTGAACTCAAGATCAGATCTGAGGTTCCCAGCCCACCTTGTCCTTCAACACTCAATTGGCTCAGCTTCTACAGATTATCAAAATGTCACAATGTAATGCATCAAATAGAATTATGCAGAAACTTCTTTCTGGATGGCTTACTACGTGAAGTATCCTTTTCCTTTTTGCCACTCCTCCATCACAATGTCTGGTAAAAAGTTTTGCAGCTTGGTTTGAAAGTGTTGGAATGAATAATCATGTAATATCCCTTAAAGTTACATTATTTAATCAATGCATGCTTCCCTGATAGCCCAGTTGGTAAAGAATCTGCCTGCAATTCAGGAGACCCCAGTTAGATTCCTGGGTCAGAAAGATTCACTGGAGAAGGGATAAGCTACCCACTCCAGTATTCTTGGGCTTCCCTTGTGGCTCAATTGGTAGAGAATCTGCCTGCAGTGTGGGACACCTGGGTCTGAACTCTAGGTTGGGATGATACCCTGGAGAAAGGAAAGGCTACCTACTTCAGTATTCTGGCCTGGAGAATTCCATGAAACATATAGTCCATGGGGTCGCAAAGAGTCAGACACGAATAAGCAACTTTCACCTCACCACTCATCTAACCTTGTGGTTGAACTCACACTGCCACGTGGTTGAAGATGTTGGGGCCACAAAAGTCTCTGCTTAATTCTACTAGGGACACAGACAACAAGGAAGGTTGTAGGGTGACCTGCAGCAAATCAAGCTGGACAATGCATCAGAGGGGTGAACAGGGAAGGCCTCTCTGGTGAGGGGACACTTCAGCAGAGCCACAGGAAGGAAGGAGGGATTCAGAGATGGTCAACAGGCCCTGAGGCTGAGGTGGGGCAGGTCAGGCACCTGTGTCATATACACAACATGAAGGGCATTAACAAAGTGCCCTTCGGAGGCGGTGAGCACCTTTCAGCAGACACCTGGCAGAAAGCTCACCAACCTGCAGGCATCCAAGTGTGTGCTGCTCCCGGAGAGCCTGACACCCTGAGATGTGGGGCTGAGCACCGCCCAGTTCAACCCTAGATGACAGTCAAAGCAAAAGTCTTCCCTGTGCTCTGTGTGTTTGGTACTGAAACTGGACTTACCTTAAGATTTCACGAAAGTGTCAAGCATCTTTTAAGAGATTTCAAGCATCTCACCTGAGCTTCTCCCCAAATGTGTCTACCTGGAGACGGTGGTGGTCACTGTCAGTTTCACAACCCATCTCACATCTGTCACGTGTCCCAAGTATTCTTCCTTCTGTGTCCTTTCTAGTTATTTCAGCTCTCTAATTCCATCCTATGTTGTCACTCCTTGAAGGCAAGCGCCACATGTCCCTCAACTGATATCCCACCCGGGCTGTAGACTATCTGTCCATCTTCAAAGTTGTGATGGTTCACTGTTTCAGTGACATGATCTTTGATGGTAGAAACACAGGGCCCCTGAGGTTCCAACAGTCCTTCCTTTTTACTAGAACGACAGAAGCCATTCTCCCTTGTATCTTCCTTCACTCTTAAAACTCTTTCAGTTTTATGTGTCATAATATTCTGTGCTCAGTTGCTCAGTCATGTCTGCCTCTTTGTAGCCACATGGAATGTAGCCTGCCAGACTCCTCTGTCCATGGTATCTTCCAGACAGGAATACTGGAGTGGGTTGCAATTTCCTTTTCCATGTGTCAAGATTGGGATCGTCAAAACACTTTACTGATCACTAATCTGAATACGGATGACCTTGAAGCTACTCTTAGTGCCAACATTGTCAGTGGACCCACATGCCACACTTGTATGTGGCAGTACAGCTCAGACACAGACACTGAGGTAGGATTAATTGTGTACAAATGTCAAATGTTTGGTAATACTCCTGTTTTCCTTCTTGGATTGTGTGCTCTTTTCTGGAATTATACTTAAGTTCTTTGCCTTGCCCTTTGATATCAGTTGTTGTTCAGTAACTAAGTTGTGCCCAGCTCTTTGCAACACCAGGAACTGCAGCACGCTAGGCTTCCCTGTCCTTCACTATCTCCTGGAGTTTGCTTAAACTCCTGTCCATTGAGTTAGTGATGCCATCCAACCATCTCATCCTCTGTTGCCCCCTTCTCCTCTTGCCCTCAATCTTTCCTAGCATCAGGAACTTTTCCAATGAGTCAGCTCTTCACATCAGGTGGCCAAAGTATTGGAGCTTCAGCATTAGTCTTTCCAATGAATATTCATTCAGGGTTGATTTCCTTTAGGATTGACTCCAAGGTTTGCTCTCCTTGCCATGCAAGGGACTCTCAAGAATCTCTTCAACATCACAGTTCGAAAGCATCAATTTTTCAGCACTCAGCCTTCTTTATGGTCCAGTTCTCACACCTGTACATGACTACTGGAAAAACCATAGCTTTGACTATATGGACCTTTGTAGGCAAAGTGATGTCTCTGCTTTTTAATATACTCTCTAGGTTTGTCATAGCTTTTCTTCCAAGGAGCAGACGTCTTTTAATTTTGTGGCTGTGGTCACTGTCTGCATTGATTTTGGAGCCCAAGAAGATGAAATCTGACACTGTTTCCACATTTTCCCCACTTATTTGCCATGAGGAGATGGGAACGGATTCCAGGATCTTCAATATCAGTAGGATGAGTAATAACCCATTTACTGCACAGTGTGGACTTAACCTCTGTCTCTGTAGTAAGATAATACTAGGTAGGAAGAATAGGCTGCTGGCCCATTTCCCTAGAGACCATAGCAGACTGGCTGGTGATTCAACAGAGAAAGATAGCAGGAGCCCACCAAGGCAGCCATGGGGCCTATTCCTGGGTGGACAGAATGTTTTAAAAGCAGTGAGACTAAAAGAGAATTTGGAGTAGGGACTTTGCCTGCTGCTTGATGTGGCAAGACTGGACAGACAGGACACCTATCTGAAGGCCTTCAAAAATAATGACCAAATGTCAGAGAACAGGGAGGCAGAAACAGGTTTTCCACATACATGAAGTTAATGGGAGGAAAAATAAACACAAAAGCACACAAAGGACACTGGAATAACTCTTGTGTATGTTCTGTGTGTGTTTCAGGCTTTGTTTAGTAATTATCTGCTTCCATGTAACCACGTAACAGTTTGCAATGGGGGGTATGTTCTTTTCTCTTAATTTTTTTCTTTCATGTCAGGGAATGGGTACTATGTTTAAACTTCAGCACAAGAATCAAAGTCAGAGGTTTTCAGTATCAGAAGGCATCAGTATCAGATCAGAAGGCATCCTTACAGAGGATGGTAAGGTTTAGTCCACATCAGGTGAAAATCATCTTCATGGAGGTTCTGAGTGAAAAATGCAATCGATATTAGTAGTCTGTGTGTTCAAGGAAGTAAGTCTGCAGAGGGAATGTGTCAGCTGAAGGAAGTGATAGGAACAGTAGGACTGAGAATTAAAGGAGGAAAGGGCTCATGAGGAGATTAGTAAACATGAGATTATTTAAAAGACAGGATTATGTATGTGTATACATTTATTTGCATAGAAGCATACACACAAAAAATATAATCAAACAAAAGAAACATCTGTAAATCACAATGCTGATTAATATCATCTTATATTTAGGTCACACTGTTTCTGAGAGATAACAAAAATATCTCTCAAATCAGGTCACATTGTGTTTGAGAGATACAAAAATAACTCTGAAAATATCTCTTAATCTTTTACTAATATTGGTGAAGAGACTGACAGGAGGAGAAGGGGATGACAGAGGATGAGATGGTTGGATGGCATCCCTGACTCAATGGATATGAGTTTGGGTAAGCTCCGGAAGCTGGTGACGGACAGGGAGGCCTGATGTGCTGCAGTCCATGGAGTTGCAAAGAGTCAGACATGACTGAGTGGCTGAACTGACTGAATATTGAATAAAATACAAACATTTTATTCAATATAATAAAACCAAAAGAAATGTTCTTTCATGGCAGGTCTTTGCAAATTGCTGCTAAAATATCAGACCATGAAAACCACATTTATCTAATTAGGTCTGTCATTATTTTAATTCAAGACAACAAAAGATACTAGATTCAGCATCCTACGGCTTTGAGACTTGGGCCTTAATTAGAGAATTTGTCCAAATTTAATATTACTAGAGTCAATTTAAAAATAAAAGGTTCAGTGGGGAGGTCCTATTCAGAGGAACAGGAAGGGGAGAGCACTTTCTCCCCCACAAATTCATCAAAAGATCATTTGAACACAGAGCAACTTCCACAAAAGAACTTCTGAATGATGGCGGAGGACACCAGCCACCCAGATAGGCAGCCCATTCTCCTTGAAAGGAGACAGGACAAAATATAAAAGACAAAAAGAGAGACAAAAGAGTTAGGGACAGGAGACCCACCCTGGGGAGGGAGTCATGAAGGAGGAGAAGTTTCCAAACACCAGGAAACCCTCTCACCGGTGGGTCTGAGGGGAGTTTTGGAATCTCGGAGGGCAACATAACCAGGAGGGGAAAACAAACAAACAAAAACCCCACAGATTACGTACCTAACTGCAACTCCCAGGAGAGAAGTAGCCCAGACACTCATGTCTGCCACCAGCAAACGGGGGCTGAACAGGGAGGCATGGGCTGCCTCGCTTAGGGTAAGGACCGGGCCTGGATGCCCTGAGCACAATCTGAGGGAGTTAATGTGAGACAGCAACCCAAACTGTGGGACTGCTAGAAATAGAGAAAAAAAGAGAGAGAGAGAAACTTGCTTGTGAAAAGTTCTAACCTAAGGCACACCTAGGCCTACTCACAGAAGAAAGGATTAGCAAATAGCAGAGGAGAGTTAGCCAGCTGCGGACCGGCCCATCTCCCGGCCAGAGGCAGAGAGGCAGGCAGGCGGCAACCAGAGCCAGAAGGCAAGGGGCAATCACGGCCCCAGAGACAGCATCCCCTACCAAACTGCAAGCAGGCTTGGTTGCTAACCAAGACTTCCTGGGATCCTGGATGGTTGACATCCACCAGGAGGGTCGCAGCCAGAGATCATCTCCCCAGAGGAGACACATGGTACACCTGAGACAGTGTTCTTGCTGTGAACCCAGGAAACTGAGAGGCTGGGACGGGGGAGGTGATGAGACGCACCCCTCCATCTGGGGAGACTGCACTCACCAAGTACCTGGTCGCCTGAGCTGCTGGGACCTGGGAATGGGACAAAACACAGGCCCAACCGAGTCTGTGCCTTTGTGGAGTACCCGAGAACCTGAACCTGAGCAGTGTAGACCTGGGAAGTGCACACAACCCAGGGCCTGCCTTAGACAGTTCCCCGGCAGAGCAACCTGGAGCCTGAGCAGTGCAGACCGGGAAAGCACACAAGCCGTGAGCGGGTGCAAACCCAGTGTGGCCCAGACCCTGCGAGCACTCCCCACACACGCCAGTGATATTTGTTTGCAGTGCTCCTCCCTCCCAAAAGCACAACTGAACAAGTGAGCCTAAATAAGTGGCCACCTTTGCCCCCTTGTGTCAGGGCGGAAGTTAGATACTGAAGAGACTTGCAAACAGAGGAAGCCAAAATAAAGAAGAGGGAACCAGTTTGGAAGTGACAGGTGCAACACATTAAAACCCTTGACTAAGCATTGGAAGGGGCCTATAAGACCTTGAGAAGAAGTGTAAGCTGGAACAAGGAACTATCTGAAACTGAACTGACCCCACACTGCCTTCAACAGCTCCAGAGAAATTCCTAGATATATTTTACTGTTATCATTTTTTAATTTTTAACTTCTTTGAAAAGTGGAGTTGTTCAGTTGTGTCCGACTCTTTGCGATCCCATGGACTGTAGCCTACCACGCTCCTCCATCCATGGGATTTTCCAGGCAAGAGTACTGGAGTGGGTTGCCATTTCCTTAACTTCTTTATTACTCCTTTAATTTTCATTTCTATAACCTACTATTACCTTGCCAAAAAAAGATCCTATTTTTAAAGCAAATTTCATATATATACATATTTTATAATTTTTGTGATTTTGTTTTGTATTTTTAATATTGTATTTTTGAGAGTCTAACCTCTACTCTAGATTTTGAATCTTTGCTTTTTGGTATTTGTTATCAAGTTTGTACCTTTAAGAATCTAATCTTCAGTACCCATTTTTACTTATGGGTGTGATTACTGGCTCGACTGCTCTCTCCTCTTTTGACTCTCCTTTTTCTCCCCCAGGTCACCTCTATCTCCTCCCTCCCCCTTCTCTTCTCTACCTAACTCTGTGAATCTCTTTGGGTGTTTCAGGCTGTGGGGAACACTTAGATAACTGATCACTGGATAGATAGGTCTCTCCCCTTTTGACACCCCCTTTTCTCCTCCTTGTTACCTCTATCTCCCTCCTCCCTCTTATCTTCTCTTTGTAACTCTGTGAACCTCTCTGGGTGTCCCTCTCTCTGCAGAATCTTTTTATGATTAACCTAGATGCTTTGTTATTGGTGCTGTATGGATGGAGAAGACTGGAGGCTACTATAAGAATAACACTGAAAGCCAGAGGCAGGAGGCTTAAATCCAAAACTTGAGGACACCAGAAAATTTCCAACTCCAGGGAACATTAATCAACAAAAGTTCATCCAGAAGCCTCCATACCTACACTGAAACCAAGCTCCATCCAAGAGCCAACAAGTTTCAGAATAAGACATACCACGCTAATTCTCCAGCAAAGCAGGAACATAACCCTGAGCATTAAAATACAGGCGGCCAAAAGTCACACCAAACCCACAGACACCTCAGAACTCACTACTGGACACTTCATTGCACTCCAGAGAGAAAAGATCCAGCTCCACCCACCAGAACATAGACGCACACTTTCTTAATCAGGAAACCTTGACAGGCCACCTGTCCAACCCCAACCACATGGAGGAACCTCCACAATAAAGAGGAAACACAAACTTCCAGCATACAGAAAGGCCACCCCAAACATAGCAATCTAAACAAGACGAAAAAACAGAGAAATATTCAGCAGGTAAAGGAACATGATAAATGCCCCCAAAACCAAACAAAAGAGGAGGAGATAGGAAGTCTACCTGAAAAAGAATTCAGAATAATGATATTAAAGATGATCCAAAATTTTGAAAGCAAAATGGAATCACAGAAAAATAGACTGGACTCAAGGATTGAAAAGATGCAAGAAATGTTTAACAAGGACCTAGAAGAAATAAAAAAGTCAATAAATAATGAATAATGCAATAAATGAGATCAAAAACACTCTGGAGGGAACCAACAGTAGAATAATTGAGACAGAAGATAGGATAAGTGAGGTGGAAGATAGAATGGTGGAAATAAATGAAGCAGAGAGGAAAAAAGAAAAAAAAGAATTAAAAGAAATGAAACAACCTCAGAGACCTCTGGGACAATGTTAAACGCCCCAACATTTGAATCATAGGAGTCCCAGAAGAAGAAGACAAAAAAAAAAAAAAAAGGCCACGAGAAAATACTTGAGGAGATAATAGTTGAAAGCTTCCCTAAAATGGGGAGGGAAATAGCCACCCAAGTCCAAGAAATCCAGAGTCCATACAGGATAAACCCAAGATGAAGCACCCCAAGACACATATTAATCAAATTAATGAAGATCAAACACAAAGAGCAAATATTAAAAATGGCAAGGGAAAAGCAACAAATAACTTCACAATTTTTATGGAAATACAAAACCTTGAATAGCCAAAGCAATCTTGAGAAAGAAGAATGGAACTAGAGGAATCAATCTGCCTGACTTCAGACTCTACTACAAAGCTACAGTCATCAAGATATTATGGTACTGGCACAAAGACAGAAATATAGATCAATGGAACAAAATAGAAAGCCCAAAGATAAATCCACGCACCTATGGACACCTTATCTTGACAAAGGAGGCAAGAATATACAATGGAAAAAAAACAACCTCTTTAACAAGTGATGCTGGGGAAACTGGTCAACCAGTGAAACAGATTGCCAGTCCAGGTTCAATGCATGAGACAGGGTGCTCAGGGCCATTTCACTGGGATGACCCTGAGGGATGGATGGGGAGGGAGGTGGGAGGGGGGTTCAGGATGGGGGACACATGTACACCCATGGCTGATTCATGTCAATGTATGGCAAAAACCACTACAATATTGTAAAGTAATTTATCTCCAATTAGAATAAATAAATTAATTTTAAAAAATAAATAAAAATAAAAAGTTCAGAAAGTCTTACTAGGTAGTTGCTTTAAAAGAAAATGTTTATAGATAATATTTCATTATGTTAATGGCTTCTGAGCTTCCCCAATGGCTCAGTGATAAGGAAGCTACCTACCAATGAAGGAGACATCGGTTCAATCCATGACTGGGGAAGATCTCACATGATGCAGAGCCTCTGAGCCCCTGCAGCACAACTATTGAGCCTGTGTTTTAAGGACCAGGAACCGGAATTGCAACTACTGAGTTCATATGCATCAACTACTGAAGCCTAGGTGCCCTAGTGTCCATGCTCTGGTCAAGAGAAGTCACTGCAGTAAGAGGCCTGCATACCACAACTAGAGAGTAGCCCCCATTCACTGCAACTAGAGAAAATCCTGCACAGCAATGAAGATGCAGCACAGCCCAAAATAAAAATACATAAATAGGCTTCAGGTTCAAGATGGCAGAGTAGACGGACGTGTGCTCATCTCCTCTTGCAAAAGCACCAAAAGCACATCCAGCAATTGTACAACCATCACAAGAGAATGCTGGAACCCACCCAAAAAAAAATACCCCACATCCAAATATAAAGAGGAAGCTGCAATGAGATGGTAGGAGGGGCACAATCATGAAGAAGTCAAATCCCATACACTCTAGGTCCATGACTCACAAACTGGAGAACAATACCAAAGAATTTCTCCAACTGTTGTGAAGCTTCTGACCCCACATCAGGCTTCCCAGCCTGGGGATCCAATAAAGGGACTAGGAATCCCCAGGAAATCTGACCTTGAAGACCAGCAGGATTTTACTGTAGTATTTCCACAGGCCTGGGGGAAACAGAGACTCCAGTCTTGGAGAGCACAAACACCAAGACCCAGAGGAAAGAAGTAGTGATCCCACAGGAGACCAAACCAAAACTGCCTGCCAGTGTTGGAGGGACTCCTGCGGAGATGTGAACTGGCAGGGGCTCACCACGGGGACAGGGGGACTAGCAGCAGTAGGCCAGGAATGTTGCCCTTGGTGTAAGCCCTCTTGGAGTTCACCATTAACCCTACAATAGAACCCATAGACCCGAGGGGTGGGTCGCCTCAGAACAAACAACTACCAGGGAGGGACCACAACCCCACGCATCAGCAGATAATTGGATTAAAACTACTGAGCAACATCCTGACCACCAGAGTAAGACACAGTTTTTTCCACTGCCAGTCCCTCCCATCAAGAAGATTACACAAGCCTCTTAGCCTCCTCCTTCAGAAGGCAGACAGAAGAATCAAGAATCTAGCCACAGTGGCTAGAACCAAAACCACATCACAGAAAGTTAATCAGGATGAAAAAGCAGAAAGTTATGTTCCAGATGGAGGGACAAGATAAAATTCCAGCAAAGCAACTAAATGAAGTGGAGACTGGTTAACCCTCCAGAAAAAGAATTCAGAATAATGGTAGTGAAGATGATCCAGGATCTTAGGAAAACAATGGAGAAGATGCAAGAAATGTTTACCAAAGACCTAGAAGAACTAAACAACAAACAAGCAGATGAAAAGACACTAAACGGAATCAATAGCATAATAATAGAAAAATGACAGAAAATAGATAAATGACCTGGAGGACAGAATGGTGGAAATCACTGCCACAGAACATAGGAAAAAGAATGAAAAAAAAAAAAAAAAGACAGATTAAGAGAGCTCTGGGACAACATGAAATGCACCAGCAATCACATCATTGTGGTCCCAGAAGGAGAACAAAGAGAGAAAGGACCTGAGAAAATATTTGAAGAGGTAAGAGCTGGAAATTTCCCCAACTTGGGAAAGGAAATAGTCAACAAAGTCCAGGAAGCACAGAGAGTTCCAGGCAGGATAAACCCAAGGAGAAACACATCAAGACACATAGTAATCAAATTGACAAAAATTAAACACAAAGATAAAACATTAGAAGCAACAAGGGGAAAATGACAGATAACATAAAAGGGAACTACCATCAGGTTATCAGCTGATTTCTCAAAGAAACTCTGGAAGCTGGACAGGAATGGCATGTCCAGCATATGGCATATATTTAAAGTGATGAAAGGGAAGGACCTACAACCAAGAATACTCTATCTAGCAAGACTCTCATTCAGGTTTGATGGAGAAATCAAAAGCTTTCCAGACAAGCAAAAGTTGAGAGAATTTAGCACCACCAAACCATCTTTACAACAAATGCTAAAGAAACTTCCCTTGGCAGGAAACACAAGAGAAGGCAAAGACCTACAGAAAATCAACCCTGAACAATTAAGAAAATGGTAATAGGATCATACATATCGATAATTACCTTAATGTAAATGGGTTAAATGCACCAACCAAAAGACATAGACTGGCTGGGCAGATGAAAACTTCTGCATGTATGCAATTCCACTTACCACATCACTCTGCTTTGACCCCCCAGATTGTATGCAATTATTTTATATTATTAGATTAATCATGGCTTGCAGCGGTAATTGTCTTTTATTTTTTGTGTGGCTATTTATTGTAAAAACTGATAAACATCCTTTACTATTGTGATTATGTAACTACTACTCACTTAGTACCATTGTATCATGATTGGCCAAAAGAAAAATAATAAAATTCTCTTAGCACCAAAACTACAATTTAATAGAAAATTCTGTAATCAATTTCTAAAATCCAGATGCATATCAGAATTATCTTGGAATTTTTTGAAAAATACAAATGCCAAGGTATTGCTTTTTTTTCTCTAAAGCTCCAGATATGTTTCCAATGAGCTGCCATGTTTAAAAACAACTGGGCTATATGATGATGCTTTACTTTCACCTAGCTTGCTTCACTTTTTCTATTTCATATTCAGTACTCCCATTTCAATTAGTTGGTTTTCCAATTTCTACATCTCTTCTTTTTCCTTCCATCTTTTTAATGTTCTTTCTTAAACCTTTATCAAGCATAGTAGAAAAGCTTTTCTATATATATATAAATAGTATGTATAATATATATATATATATATATATTAGAAAACTTAAGAATTTTTGCCTAACTAAAGCATTAATGGCATTTTGATTCCACTTGCTTGATCTAGTATGGATAGAATGCTAGACTTCTAATTAAAAAAAATTAGATATGCAACAAGCAACAAAAGTTTACAATATAGCACAGGGAATGTCTTATAATAATCTATAATGGAAAATAATCTTGAAAATAATCTATGTGTATACGTATAACTGAAACACCTTGCTGTGTACCTGAAACATTTTAAGTCAACTATATTTCAATAAAATATATATATTTAGAAAAAAATATTTAGTGCTAAAGTAGCATCCTGTCTACAACTTTCTTTCAATAGTGCAAAATATATTTTGATTGGGATTACATTGAACATCCAAATGAATATAAAGTTAAAAAAAAAAAAGAAATTCCTGACATTCCTGCACACTACAAGTGGAAAATCAGGAGAAATTAAGGAAAAAATCCCATTCACCACTGCAACAAAAGAATGAGATACCTAGGAATAAACCTACAATGGAGACTAGTGTCCTGTACACAGATAAGTATAAGACACTGAAGAATGAAATCAAAGATGACACAAACAGATATTACAATGTTCCTGTACTGGAAGAATCAATACTGTGAAAATGACTATACCATCAAAAGCAATCTACATATTTAATGCAATCTCCATCAAATTACCAATGGCATTTTTCATATAACTAGAAGAAAAAATTTTTAATTGGTGTGGAAATACAAAAGAATCTCAATAGCCAAAACAATCCTGAGGCAGGAAAAATGGAGCTGAAGGAATCAAGCACCCTGATTTCAGACTATACTACAACACTACAGTTATCAAGACAGTATGGTACTGGCACAAAAACTGAAATATAGATAAATGGAACAAGACAGAAAGCCCAGAAATAAAGCCACACACCTGTGGTCACCTTATCTTTAACAAAGGAAGCAGGAATATACAATGCAGAAAAGACAGCATCTTCAATAGGTGGTGCTGGGAAAACTGGACAGTCACATGTTAAAGAATGAAATTAAAATACTTCCTAACAATGTACATAAAAATAAACTCAAAATGGATTAAAAACCAAATATAAAATTCTTAGAAGAAAACATTCAGTTCAGTTCAGCCTCTCAGTCGTGTCTGACTCTTTGCGACCCCATGAATTGCAGCACACCAGGCCTACCTGTCCGTCACAAACTCCCGGAGTTTACTCAAACTCACATCCATCGAGTCGGTGATGCCATCCAGCCATCTCATCCTCTGTCATCCCCTTCTCCTCCTGCCCCCAATCCCTCCCAGAATCAGGGTCTTTTCCAACGAGTCAACTCTTTGCATGAGGTGGCCAAAGATTGGAGTTTCAGCTTCAGCATCAGTCCTTCCAATGAACACCCAGGACTGATCTCCTTTAGGATGGACTGGTTGGATCTCCTTGCAGTCCAAGGGACTCTCAAGAGTCTTTTCCAACACCACAGTTCAAAAGCATCAATTTTTCGGTGCTCAGCTTTCTTCACAGTCCCACTCTCACATCCTTACATGACCACTGGAAAAAGCATAGCCTTGACATTGGCAGAACACTATTTGACATATAGCATCAAGATCCTTTTGGATCCACCTCCTAGAGTAATGAAAATAAAAACAAAAATAAACAAATGGGACCTCATTAAACTTAAAAGTTTTGCACAATAAAGCAAGACATAAGACAAAATGCAACCCTCAGAACTGAAGGAAATATTTGCAAAGAAAGGGACTGATAAAGGGTTAATCTCGAAAATATACAAGCAGCTCGTGACGCTCAATATCAAAAAAACAGCACTCAAAAAATGAGGGGAAAACCTAAACAGCCAGTTCTCCAAGGAAGACATACAGATGGCAATAAACACATGAAAAAATGCTCACATTGCTCACTATAAGTAAAATATAAGTCAAAACCACAATGAGGTATCAATCACATCACACTGGTCAGAATAGCCATCATCAAAAAAAAAAAAAAAAACTACAAACAATAAATGCTGGAGAGGACGTGGAGAAAAGAGAACTCTTTGGCACTCTTGGTGGGAATGTAAATTGATACACCCACTATGAAGAACTGCATGAAGACTCCTCAAGTTAGTGAGTGAGTGAGTACTCAATCGTGTTCAACTCTGTGATCCCATGGACTGTAGCCTGTCAGACTTCTCTGTCCATGGAATTTTCCAAGCAAGAATCTGGAGTGGGTTGCCATTTCCTCCTTCAGGGGATCTTCCCAATCCAGGGATTGAACCCACGTCTCCTGCATTGCAGGCAGACTCATACTGCTGAGCCACCAATTAACTAGAAATAAAAGCACCATATGACCTACAATCCCACTACTAGGCATATACCCTGAGAAAACCATAATTCAAAATGACACATGGGCCACACACATGTTCACTGCAGCACTATCTACAATATGCAGGACATGAAAAGAACCTAAATGTCTAAGCATCCAATTACTACTATCTTATAGTGTTAAGAAATCTTAATAGTAGCTGTGAATGCTTGGGGCAATGAAAATTCTTATATGAGAGCAGGTTATGAATGACTAAAGACTACCATATAGTTTTGAAGATATTTAAGAAAATTGTTTTAAACAACTTATAGGAAACAATCAGTATATTTATCAGCTGGGGAGATTGTTCAACCTAGGCAAATTTTTCATGGATAAGACACATAATTTCTGAACAATTTTACAAACTTTTAATATGTATTTATTGATTACACAATTGTTGCAAGTTTAAATAAATATTTTAAATTAGCATATAAAATTCAAGCACATATTTTTATTTAAAACTATATAAATGTTTAGACATACAAGTCTAGAAAATGAGAAAGCAATCATAAAGTTTAATTTTATTTCTAACAGCTTTTGCTGCTTTTGAAATAATCAATATTTAACAAATATTATTGTAAAATTCTGAAGTTTCATTTTGTTGTTTGACTACTGGGATTCTAACAATCATGACAGATTTGGAAACATTTGAAGTGATTCTAACCCCTCTGTGAAAGTCACTCAGTTGTGTCCGACTCTGCCACGCTATGAACTGTAGCCTGCCAGGTTCCTCTGTCCATGGGATGCTCCAGGCAAGAATACTGGAATGGGTAGCCTTCTCCGGGGGATCTTCCCAACCCAGGGAACGAACCCAGTTCTCCCACATTGCAGGCAGGATACCCTCTAGGTTAGTATTAATAGTACAGTAGTGATGCTGCCTGTTCTTTCAAACTTCAAGTGAATTAAATCCATATTTGTTGATCACCTCTTAATACTAGAAGATTTTACTTGTCCTTATGGGAAGCAAAATAATTTAACAAAATTCTCATCCAGATATAACGTCACAATGTCTTTCGTGTTCTCTCATGTCGTCACCCAGTGTACACGAGCTTGCTGAAACCTGCTCCTGCAGGAGCCCACAGGCAGAACTGAGTAGGAAGACGGGGTGGGGCGGGGGGATGGCAAACAGGCAGAGGCTTCACCCTCCCTGCCAGCAGGCGTCCTGAAAACCAGCGCCACAGAATACTATCTCAGATTTCATTAACTCAAGCATATTGAACAAATGTAAGTTTGGCTACTGCTTCTTCATGAAGCATAAATTATCAGATTCCTGCAGTCTCATTCATCACAAAACTAATAAGGAACCAAAAAAAAAAAAAAAAAAAAAAGAAGAAGAAGAAGTGGCAAACCTGCCACAACTGGGCTGTGGAGCCCCAGGATGATTCTACCATATATGTCCAGTGCAGGAACCAGTGCTTCATCTCCTAAGTGCAGAATTGATACAGTGTCTGAGTTAACACTTCTCCCCCTACCCCTCCCTCCAGATGTAATTACAAGGTCCCAGTGCTCACAGTCTATGCACAACAGATGGGAATAAAATTAAACACACACAGACTCACATAATTTAGCTAGACCTCACAGAGACCCTGCAATATATTTGCTGCAATATCTTCATTTTACAGATGAAGAATCTACTTAGTTGGTTGAAAATTTACTTGAATGGACCACGGCATCTTTCCATTCAGGCTGCTATAACAAAATATAAGAGGCTGGGTGGCTTGCAAACAACTGATATGTGTTTTTCCAGTTCTGGAGACTGAAAGTCTGAGATCAGATGCCAGGCTGGTCAGTTCTGGTGAGAACCCTCTTCCTGGCTTGTAGACTCCCCTTTCTCATTCACCAGGATCTTCATAAAGCATGTTACAATGCAACTATTCAGGTGATCAAATCATCATGATTCAGCACAGGGAAAGGGTGGTATTAATCCGAAAGCTGCCTCTTGACACTCAGCTCTGTGACTAGGAATTTGCCAGCACTGGTCCTGCTACTGCAGAAGCCAGTACTCAAGAAACCAAGCACCACACTCAGAGAGTTGGAGAACTCAGGTTTATTATGCTGGCCAGCCCAGAGGAGTTAACACTCCAATTCAGAGCCCCCAACAAAGGGGTTACAGAGGTTTTACAGACAGATTGTAGTGGGCAACACTAGTTGCTAATATGTTGGTTTAAACTAGGGGGTTTTGCGAGCATGGGAACAGCAGTCATGACAGGGAGGGGTGCCTGTCCTTTACACCGACAGGCATGGTTAAGCAGGATTACAGGGGCTGGGCAATTGCAAAGAGCAGGACAAGGGTGAGTGAGATAAACTCAAGTTCCTAGTACCATAAGCCCCACTTTCCAAGACTACATGACCTATGTGATCCAAACTTTACAAAGAGCGAGCTGAGTTACAGAGGCAGAACAAGCAGGAGGACATTTAAAATTTTAATTTTTCCTCTTCACTGCCACTATATACTTCCCATTAGTTCCATAGATTCAATTTCATCCGAATGTATCATTGACTTTCATGAATTATGTTAGTTTCTAACTTTTTTCAATAGCCTAGAAAAATCATTTAATTCAGCAATCATCTTAATATGCATTTTTCAAGTACCTTTGATATGCTTAGAAGCTAGTTGTGCTAAAATCTGTTAGATAAACAACACAAATATTTGATCAAATGTCAGCTCCCACTGGGTTTATAATTTTAATAGGAAGACACGATAGGAACAAATCAGTAAGAACGAAGCAGAGCAAGACTCTGAGGAGCCCTCTCAGGTACAAACCCTTTCCTTGCCCCCTGTTTCTCCTTTGTAGAAAATAGGCTTCTTCAGCCTCCTTGATGTTCCCAGAGTTCCAAAGGGAAGGTTCAAATAGTTGCTAATGAGGGAAGGGAGAGGATGCAAAGATAAGGGAGGAGCAGTCAAGAAATAGTAATTCAGCCATGGGGCAGGGTCCTGCTTCTTCCTTAAGAGAACTTTTGAGTTCTTTTGTAAGAACTAAAGCCCCCATCCAGGTGAAGGATGGTAACTTTAGGCTGAGCAAGATTCCTGGAGTACCACTCTGTTACCTCACCACCAACCAACTGGAAGAAAGTTACTCACCCGACAGCATTCACCCAAACTTATGCCTATAAAGCCATGAGAGAGTTTGGGATCTTTGAACATAAACCACCCACTCTGCTTGCTTGGCCCTGCAGTAAATCTTTCTCTACTCAAAATATCATCATTTCAGTTTGTTTGGCCTCCCTGTGTGTTGGGCATATGAACTGGCATTCGGTAACAAGAACAGGTACTGTTTGCAAAGAGGAGCTTCTTTCATCCTCCTTTGGTAACAGTGATCTGTAAGGGAAGAGGGGCAGGATAGATCAGTGCACAGAGCACCCCTGAGTGGGACAAAGCAGGGTGGGCATCAAGCGACAGTCTCTGAGGGTCCCAGCAGACTCCAGAAGCAGTGAGTTACAGAATCAGTGACTTTTTTTTTTTAGGAAGTTCTGAAATGATTATTTGATTTAAAACTATTTATCTTCTTTTATAAATATTATGATTACGTAACGAAGTGGGGGAGAGGATTTGATACATTTCCTTATAGATATCAGAATTAGAACCCTTCAAAGACCTGGCTGATTTTCTCCAACAGAAATATATGGGTACAGTCACTGGGACTCAATGATTTTATAAAAACTTTTATTTTAATATGGTGCGACTCTGATCACTTCACAGGGAGACCATTCCAAATGCAGAGCATGTAGAAATAATAGAACAGTGATAAACACTGGAGGGTTGACTGGACACTAAAGTAGAATGGTACCTGGTTGTAAAAGAATTCAGTTTTTGAATTGTTTTAGTAAAAAAAAAAAAAAAAAAAACATAAAATTTCAAGCTATAAATTCCAACAATCCAAAACATTAATCCTTGCATTTTTGTTTTAAGACTGAGCTACAGCCAAGGAGAGAAGCTGGAGCCAGGTGGATTTCAGGCCCATTATAATACAGACATTCAGCCCCTGAAGCAGCCTCCTCTTAAATACCTTCTCTTCATAATGGCCTTTAACATCCTCTGTCTTTTATCAACCATTTGCCTATAATAGGAGTAATTTGCCAAAAGCCAGAACCCTAATTCCTGATCTCTGAGTTCCCCTTTGAAAAGAAGGTACAGCCCCAGGCACTCTGAAAGAGCCCCGCTAGAGAGGGCAGAGTAACTGATTTTTAAATAATCCTAGTCTTTTTCTAAACATTCTGAAGAGGTGCCTGCACTCTCAGCAAGCATGAGAATGTTCCTATGGAAAACCTTGTGTTCAGAAGATTGGAGAGAACATGTCTAGAAAGTGAGTGTGTTACCAAATGCAAGTTCATGTGCCCAAGGCACAGTGAGGCCAAACAACCCGCAGTGTTGGCATTTGGAGCAGAAAAAGGTTCATTGTAGGACCAGGCAGGGAGGATGGATGGCCTGTGCTCAATGACCCCAAACTCTCTGATGGTTTCGGGGGAAAAGTTTCTACAGTAAAATTTGGGATGAGGGCTGCAGGCTATGCACTCTTCTTCTGGTTGGTTGGTGGTAAGTGAAAGGTCGGGGCATGCCCAGAAAAAGTGCCGCAAGGCAAATTCTGGAGGCTGGCTAAACTTCCGGGGACCGACCCCCTGCAGCCTGGTCCAATCATGTACCAACACAGAGCCCTCGGACACTGACCGCCGCTGTAGCCCGCGCTTTCTTCCTTATATGAAAAGACCTGGCTTGGACGCCGGCCCTGGCTATAAAACCCCTCCCCTCCCCTCATACCTCGCAGATTCCCTTTGTCTCCTCACTCACCCGCCCCCGGGAGTTCTGCCCGAGAGCGACCGCTCAATAAAGCCTTTACCACCAGTCATTAGAGGCGGCTTTTTTCCTCCCGTGGCATTTTTCTAACAGTAAGGTAACAGGACAGTGCTCCAGCAAACCTATGCTCAGCCAGAAGTTACCACCTTCACCTGGGTGAGGGCCTTAGTCCCTTCAGAAGAACTCAGAGATACAGTTATGCATGTTTCTTAAGGGAGAACCCTACCTCAAGGCTGCACTATTGTTTCTTGACTGTTCCTCCCTTATTTCCAGATCCTTTCCCTTCCCTGATGAGAAACTGTTTGAATCTGCACTTTGGAACTGAGGGAAGTTCAAGGAAGATGAGTGAAGCCTATTTCCTATAACAAGAAATAGGGGACATGGAAAAGATTTATACTTGGAGGGTCCCACAGGATCCTGCTCAGTTTCCCGTGCTCCCAACTGGTCTTAAGGAGCATCCTGAAATACACATAAAGTGGGGTCACCTTTCAAATGTCCTTCACCGTGGGGAGCATTTGGTCAACTGCAGCAATTTTGAAAGTCACATACACAGTAACTGGGAACGTGAAAGTGAAGTTGCTCAGTCGTGTCTGACTCTTTGTGACTCCATGGACTGTAGCCTAACAGGTTCCTCCATCCATGGGATTTTCCAGGCAAGAATACTGGAGTGGGTTGCCATTTCCTTCTCCAGGAGATCTTCCCGACCTAGGGATTGAACCTGGGTCTCCCGCATTGTAGGCAGATGCTTTACCATCTGAGCCACCAGTAACTGGGAAGAAGAAAACAAATGTAAGAGGTGTTGGGGGAGACAAAGAGGGCTGGGAACGAGACTAACCCTCCCTTACATGAAAAGTTTACTTTAAGCATTAGTTTCTCAGCAATGGATAGCAGAAGTTTTTTTTTTTTTTTTCCCAGCAAAAATCTTAAACAGTATCCATCAGGCCTCTGTCTAAGTACCTCCACCCTTTTTTAAAAAAAAAAGTGCAATAGAATTTTAAAACAAAATAGAGCTAAAAATAAATCACTAACAAAGCATCCTCTCCTTCCCTTGCATTCAGTCACCTACTACTCTGCAGTGTGGTCCAGGAATCACCAGCCCACACATGTTTGCATGTGTGTATGCACAGCTGCTCAGTCATGTCAGACTCTTCATGACCCATGGACTGTAGCCTGCCAGGCTCCTCTCCCCATGGGATTCTCCAGGGAAGAATACTGGAGTGGGTTGCCATGCCCTCCTCCAGGGCTTCTTCCTGACCCAAGGATCGAACATGCATCTCTTAGGTCTCCTGCACTGGCAGAAGAGTTCTAACCACTAGTTCTTTACCAGTAGTGCCACCTGAGAAGCCCTAGGGAAACCTTTAGTATGATCCTTCAAAAGGTTTATAGACTCTTTGGTGGAAACATCACAAACCTATGATACCTTAGGTTAGTGCAAGTGACAAACAGTCCCTCCTCAACCAATTTTAGCCAGGCTCTTCTTGTAACCAAGTAGAATTAATTTTGCTCTAGCATCGGATCTGTTTCTGCGACTTAAATCCTGTTGTTTGCTTCTTTTGTTATTATAGCATACATAATGGCCTGCCTCAGGGAACCCTGCTCCCCTCTGCCTGACCCTTAAACTAAAGTGCCTTTGTTTCGCTCACAGGGAGATAACTTGACCCTGCACAGCTGTGAAGGACTGTGGCATTCCTGAGTTCCTTGTGTGGGAAATGGCATTGTCTGCTGCTTGCCAGCGTGGCTCAGAAATTCACATTTGGGAACACAGGAATCAAGATACTCCATTTCACACCAACTGTGAAATGACTGTGAGGAAGTGAAACTAGCACATCTCCCTGCCTGAGGCTTGCCATTCTAGGAGATATTTGCAAGAAGTAAATGGTTGTTTCCTCAACTCCCCCAATCTCTGATCACTAAAAGAACCTGACATCCAGGCCCCAACAAGATGGCTATTTTGAGATGCTAGTCTGCCATCATTTTGGTCACTCAGCTCTCCAAATAAAGTCATATTCTTTGCCTCAACACCTCATCTACTGGATTTATCAGCCTATCATTCAGTGAGCTTGGACTTTTGGTAACACTCTAAATCCCAGTCTCCACTAGCAAGAATTCTAAGTCAGTTATTCAACAATCGACCCCACTTCTGCACCCTACCTATCTTAATATCTGTTCAAGATCCTCATCCCCACGTCTGATGTAGACCTCCTGACTTGCCATCAGCAAGAATCCCTCCACCCTTGATATCTAACCAATTTCTCTTAGTAAGTTTCCAAACACTGACCTTCTTGCTCTCCCCACTATCTATAAATCCATGTTGCTCCCTGTTGTATTGGAATTTAAGTCCAGTCTCTCTCCCCTATTTGCAACAGTGTTTGGTGCTGAAAACTCAGCCTCTGTGCACTGCTGCTGAATCAAATCTCAGATAAAGAGTTTGGGATGAAAAATAAAAGAATAGCTCTGTTGCTTTGCCAGACAAAGGGGGATACAGCAGGTCTGTCAAAAGTATGTGTCCCAGGACTTGGTGAGAAGCTTTCAAGGGTGGGGTTGATGATCAGGACCATGGCGTATGCAAGGCCTGCACTTCTTTCATCTAGTCTCAGGTAATCTGGTTGTTTCTTTAATATAGCCCCAGATAGTTTCTTAAGTTTCTCTGGTTCCTTTAATCTGGAATAAAAAAATGGTAATGTCCTCCATTTGTTCGGGACTTTAGTTCTGTAAAGAGCGTAAAGATATTGCTATGTGTATTCCTTGAGGGATAAATCTCAACATTTGAAAAACTAAGATCATGGCAAATTGTCCCATCACTTCATGGCAAATAGATGGGGAAACAATGGAAACAGTGACAAACTTTATCTTCTTGGGCTTCAAAATCACTGCAGATGGTGACTTCAGCCATGAAATTAAAAGACACTTGCTCCTTGGAAGAAAAGCTATGACAACCCTAGAGGGCATATTGAAAAGCAAAGACACTACTTTGCCAACAAAGGTCTGTCTAGTCAAAGCTATGGTTTTTCCAGCAGTCATGTATGGATGTGAGAGCTGGACCATAAAGAAGGCTGAGCACTGAAGAACTGAAGCTTCTGAACTGTGGCATTGGAGAAGACTCTTGAGAGTCCCTTGGACTGAAAGAAGATCAAACCAGTCCATCCTAAAGGGTCAATATTTATTGGAAGGATTGATGCTGAAGCTGAAGCTCCAATACTTTGGCCACCTGATGTGAAGAGTTGACTCATTACATTAGAAAAGACCCGGATGCTGGGAAAGATTGAGGACAGAAGGAGAAGGGGATGACAGAGGATGAGATGGTTGGATGGCATCACTGACTCAATGCACATGAGTTTGAGCAAGCTCCAGGAGATGGTGGAGAACAGAGAAGCCTAGCATGCTGCAGTCCATGGGGTCGCAGAGTTGGACAGGACTGAACAACACTCCCTTGAGGCAGAATCAGGACCCTGCCCCAAGACTGCCCTATTATTTCTTGGCTGATCCTCTCTTGTCTCTGCATGTCTTCCTATCTCTCAGCAGCAACTGTTTGAATCTGCCCTTTAGAACTCAGGGAAGGTCATGAAAATTGGAGTCTATTTCCTATGAGAGAAATGGGGGTCATAGAAAGGCTTTAGTGCCCAGCAACCCTACAGGGTCCTGCTTGGCTTCATCTTGAATAAAATATGAATAAAGTTTTTGTTGTAATTACTGAAAAGACTTCAATAAGTGCCTGATTGCTAACCAAACTCAGATTTAGCTGCTCACCATTCAAAAGCTAATACTCCAGAGACAAGTGCTGATAGAAATGGGGTAGTTGCTTCATTCAGAAGGCTGGCAACCTGAGGAGATGGTTAACTCATGTCCAAAAACCGGCTCCAAAATTCTGCTCAGCCATGAATCTAAAATCCTACCTTTGATGTATTTCTAAGATCATATATGCAAATATCTGTTCATAGGTCTGTTTCTGTTCCTTTGATTTCCCTGTGTATTTCCACACCAATCTTATATACCATCATTACTAAAGCTTGATAACAAGTCTTGATAAATGTCAGGCCAAGGGCACTCAGTGATTTTTATTTTCTTCATCAGAGTTTTGACTATTTTTGGTCTTTGGCAGAATAATTCCACAAAATTGTTACACTAAATCCATATAAGATTTAGAATCAGTGTCTTCTTGACATGGGTAAAAATGATGTTAATGCAAAACTAATTTATTTCTATATGTATGTAAGAAATGGCAAAGAAAATTATATATATCATTTAAAAGTGTATCAAAAATATATTAGCTACCTTTGAGCAAATCTAAAGAAGACATAACAGACACTAACATAGAGAATTATACAATGCAGTCTGGCTTCACTTTCAAATGGTATCTTATACATAATTCCCTTTGCCAGTTCTTACATGCATAGAAATAAATTAGTTTCTTATAAACATCATTTGTACCCATGAAGCCTGAGCTTTATGGTTTCATCTATATCGTATTAGAAAATTAGAAGAAAGTAATCATAAGATGATAGCAATTGATAGGAAAAATTCATAACAAAAGTTCTTAACAAAGAATATAAGGAATCTTTAAAAAAACACAGTTGAAAAAAACTGTAGCAGAAATCATAATGAATGATGAAATAATGAAAGCTTTCTTTTTGAAGACAGAAAAGATAGCAATGTCTACTAACAATAATCTTAAGAATTGTACCAGACACCTTGGTCAGAGCAAGAAAGAGAACTATGAAGTATTAGGATTGGAATGGAAAATACAAATCATTTTTAGACAATGAAATTTTGCATATTAAAAAGTCAAAATAACCCACAGATTAGTTTGTATGTTATATAAAAGTGCAACCAATCTGTGAACTTTCTTTCATTATGATTGTAAAGCTTATGTTAAATACAATTCAGAGTTTATAAAAATAGCTTCATTAGAGTTACACTAATAATTGTAGAGAAAAACTTCATTAGTTGAATTAAGAAGTGATATAAACTGTTTTCTAACTCTTAAGCATAAGTATTGTCTCTCTGTTGAGTGGACAGTGGAATATGCTTTCCAAAAGTGTGTCAAACATCTACTGTTTACTAAAACACCTTGAAATTTAGGCTTACAGCAACAACTGGGTACTAGGTTTGTTGTTGCTCTTTTCTGAGCTAACTTTCATGCCTGAGCTGGGCTGCAGGCTGAGGGAGCTGGACAATTTCCTCTGTGCAGTCTTTAAGTCTTAGGAAGTTTAGATGAGATTCTTTCATGGTGGCAGTGTTCCACACACAGCAGATATCAAGGATCTGCCCATGTCAAATTTGCTTAGGATCCAGCGACCAAAGTTGAAACCCAGCAGGATCTTTCTGATACCAAAGCCCTTTCATAACCCCCATTTCTTTTTTGTAGGAAAAATGTTTCAGCTTCCTAGACCTTCCCGGAGTTCCAAAGGGCAAGATTCAAACAGTCACTAACTAGAGCAGTGAGGGAATGCAGAGAGGAAGGAAAGACAGTCAAGAAACAATAGTTCATCATCTGGCAGTGTCCTGGTTACCCCTCAAGGGGTATACATATCAAGCCGATACAAATCTTCCAATTAAGCTACAGGAACTAGGGACCGCACCAGGTGGAAGATGGCAACTTCAGGCTGAGCCAAGCACATAGACTCCTGACTTGGAACCAGAAGGCCAACATTGCTGTTACCTCCCCCACAACCAGTCACAGGAAAGGCACATACCGTGCGCACACATGTGCCAAGTTGCTTCAGTCATGTCTGACTCTTTGCTACCCCATGGGTGGTAACCTGCCAGTCTCTTCTGTCCATGGGATTCTCCAGGCAAGAATACTGGAATGGGTTGCCATGCCCTTCTCCAGGGGATCTTCCCTACCCAGGGATTGAAACCAAGTCTTTTCTATCTCCTGCATTGGCAGGAGGGTTCTTTACCACTAGTGCCACCTGGGAAACCATACCCTGCACACCTCTCCACAAATTTTGACTATAAAAGTTGTTCTCAAAAAATAACTGGAGAGAGTCCAGGTTTTTTTTAAGCATTAACTACTCTGGATTCCTTGTCTGGTATCTTTCATTAAAATACTATACTTTCTTCACCACGATTTGGTGTCAGTAGATGGCTAAACTGTGCATGTGAGGGGACTTAAGTTTGGTTCCATACAAAGTGACCACACAATCAAGTCCAGCATCAATGCAGAAGGGGTTGTACAACTATGGACTCTTACAAGTTATTGAAACAACCGCAACAAGTGCATGCAGAGAGCTCTGAGGACACTCTGAGGACAGAGAGGATATTTCAAGCTGTCTTCTGGTAGAAACCAACACCAGAGTTCAGGAAACCCCTGCGGTAAGGAAATCAGAGGCTCTTCCCCTGGTAAAAAGACATTCTGGATTCACAACAGATCAGCATAGAATCACTGAGTGATTTGGGTCTGGGATCCTCCTGTTTTAGAGCTTTTCTTTCACCACTGTTTGCCTTGAAACCTATAGTGTCAACCTTGCCGAGGACTGAAACTTTAAAGGTGATATGAGAAGCGCTAGGCCTACATAAAGCATAGTTGATAGAAAAGCAAAGCTAAGAAAAATATACAGTAACTACAAATAGTCACAAGACCATTTATAGGGTTTTCACAGAGAAGAATGTGCCGCTAGGCACCTGTAGCTTAAATATGACTGTCTTGGTTTCCACTCCTCACTACCAGGCAAGAGACATGTGACCACGCTGGAGACTAGAGGATGGGCCAGCACTGATTGTGGAATGAGCCCTTCTGAAATCTAAGCAGTGGGCAGTGACCTGTGTGGCATGACAGCAATCCCTCATTCCCACTCGGCACCTCCTACAGCCTGAAGAATCACACCAGTGTGTCTGCATGGCATGTATTTCATAAAATCTTAGAGTGGAATCTGTCCTAAACTGGAAACAAATTTAATAAATTGCATGCCTGACACAACCTGGATCTCACCCTAGATCGAGGAAATGTCTTTACAGTTCAGAGGAAGTTGAAAGTGATTCACAACAAATCTAAACCCTCAGTGAGAGACACAAGGAAAAATGTCACAGAATAATGCAAAGAAGCACCATGGTAGTATGTGACTGGCACTGTATTTTCCACATAATCCCAGGAGGACCTCTTACCTCATTAGAGATATGACACCATTAGATTATGTAAGAAGAGGGAATTGCCTGTAGAAATTATGTTTCAAGGGATCATGTATCCAAACATCAAGTACTATCCCTATGTAAGAACCAAGGGGCTTGTCTTTGACTTTTTGTCTTAATCTGAATTAACATAGAAATGATAAATGTCTCCATTCTGTCCAATGCTTTTGCCACACAGAATTCATTTACTACATCCATATAAGAAAGACAAAATTGCTTTTATATTTTTTTCTGTCTTCCAGTCTAGGAAGAAAAAATTCCCACCCACATTTCAGCTTTATACATGCCAGTTTAATGAAATGACTAAATTGAATTTATGACTTTTAAGGATACATACCCAATCTCAGAAACACACCAACTTATGTGGAGTAAATTCTAGAGTTACTGAGAGAGAACCTGAGAATCAGCCCTAAGCATCTAAGGGGACCCACAGAACTGATGGACAGTAAGGTGTGGGCTTTCTCTCAAAGATAAACCCCATCAGCTGTGCTGGGACTGGTACACATAACTAGACCTGTTTCTGGAATCTCAATCTTGCAAAGATTTGGGGGACATTTATTTCTTTCAACAAATGCAGAAGCAGTTAAAGTTAGATTTTAAAATTTTGATAAATTTCTAAGATAAAATGAAAATCTTGGCACTTCCTGATTGGATTATGCCCAAGGCTGGATTAATGATTTCTCTCAAAAAGGGGTTGAGATTCCAGTGGCTGGAGCTCAGGTCACCTCCCTCAGGGTCCTGGAAGCAGGCATAATGACACAAGCATTCTTTGGAATGGCTCACTTTCCTAGTGGCTACATTACTCACAAGGGAGCTCCACTGTATACAAGGGTCTGAGTTTTTATTCATCAACAACATAAGCTGAAAAGTCTCAAGTAAAACTTCACATTGACCAAGTGGAAAATTCTCTGAAAGTGACTAAGCTGGTAAGCTTAGTAACTACAACCTGATTACTCCAGAGCATATCCTCCCAGCGTCACTGACTCAGAGCATAGTGGTTCTAGATCCGAGAGCACAACCTCGCCTTCCTCAGGTTAACACTCCAGGAAGAGGAGGATGCAGGCCTACCAACACGGCGTGCATGTTACTGAGCAAGTAGAAGCTAGGCTTTAAAGGCACTAACACATCTCCTCCTCATAGCAACCTTGGGTAGGAGGCATTTCCATTTTATGAATAAGAAAACTGAGCCCCAGGGAAGCAAAGACATCTGCAGAGGTCACACGGTAAGACTATAGCAGGTCTCAGACGGTGGCCCTGGGCCACATCCTTGTGCTACAGCGGGAGGCTGGGCTCAGAGAGAAAGTGGCATGGGTTCCTGCGAGGCCTAGGAAGACTGTTTTTGTTTGTTACATAATTATAAGCTTTCTCAGTACAGTATTCCATCAACCAAATATAACAGGACTAGACACAATAGAACAGAATGGAATTAGAATAGGAGTAGCTGATTCTAAATAAACTTTAGTTTCTTTTTTGGCACAATTCTAAATTTTTATTCCTTATTTTTATCTTCTCAGACTAGTGGGGAAAAAAGGAAAGATATTAGGATATTCCTCTGTAAAGCTCTGTGGTCTGGAGTGGTTTCTCTGAATTACAAGAGCTTGGCTCATAATATATAAAGAAGGGGGAAAATGATACTGTAAATTTCAAAAAATTATTGAAGTACAATTGATGTATAATATCGTATGTTATAGGTGTACAATATTATATGTTATAAGTGTACAATATAGTGGTTCATAATGTTTAAAGATTATATTCCATTATAGTTATTATAAAATATTGGCTATATTCCTCATGTTGTATAATATAGATATTGTAAATTGAAAAATTTTACTCATTTAACTGGGTATACAAAATGACACTTTATATAGAATGTGTATTTTCACATTTTGTCTAACAACTTCATGATTTTATGAAACATAAAAGTCTGAATGGGGGCAACGTTTAAGCCCACTGTCTTTCAACATCCTGAGCCAGGCTCTGTAGTGACTGTAAATGTGACTGGTGAATTCTGCAGAAACATGTTCATGGTGTGGATGCACTGATGGATGTGTACCTCTGCACTAAATGATCATTCTGCCTAAAGTCATATGTTGAAACTCTGATTCCCAGTATGATGGTATTTGGAGGAGGGGCCTTTAAGATATTACATGAGATCATGAGGGTGATGTCTTCAAGATAAGAGTAGTGCCGTTATATAAAGAGGAAGAGACAGGAGATGTCTCCATGATGTGAGCACAGTGAGAGGGCGGCCATCTAACCAGGAAATGGGCCCTTACTAGAACCTGACTATGTTGGCACCCAGATTTCATACATCGTACTTCCAGCCTACGGAACTGCGAGAGATAAATGTTGGTTGTGAAAGCCTATGATACCCTGCTACAGCAACCCAAACTGATTGAAATATACACCCTATTCCACTTCTCCATGCTTGCTTTCAAGGTTCAGCTAAATAAAACAACAATGATTTTTTTTAATGGAAGCCTATCTCACAGGTGTGTGGGCATAAAGCAAAAATAAATGCAGCCTCTTAGCCAGAAGCCCCCAGTCTTCACCACAGCCAGAGAGATAGGCTCTCACACTTCCAGGCAAGCCAGCACACCTCACTGCTCCTCCTCAGCTCAGGCTCCATTGGCCCCACTCCAGGGGTGAGAGGAGCTGCTGTAGAGCTAGGCGTCACTCACGTGAACAGAGGCTCACAGAGGGCTGACTGCCTCCTGCTGTGTTTCCTCTGAAGTCCTGCTGACGGACACAGCACTCTCCTCCACGGCCAGTGCATCAGAAGGGAGAAAGCAGACTTCTCATCAACTCATTACTTCCAGGGTGTAGGGAGAGACAGTGAGCTTAACCACCATGGACCTAACCAGTCTAGTTTTTTCAGGAAGGAATAATTAATACATTGCATCATTTTCCCACTGAAAATGTTTCTTTGTAAAGAATAATTCAGACTCATAATGTGTGTCAAAACACATTCATGGAATGAAAGAGAATGGTCTTTCCCTTTCACCTGTACCTCCCTGCCTCCTGCCTCCAAATCAAGGTTGAGTGGTCATAAGCAGAATTTTCAGAGAGATTCTCTATAGTCTCAGCACTTAGAACACGATCTTACAAAACAGCTGCCACAATTCATCCCAAAGGCAGAGTCACCACTGGTATATCTGGGTCTCATCCTTGGTCCACCACGTTGCCCAGCTGTCCTTCTATTCCCCAACCACAGTCCGGAAAGATTGTGATCTTGTCAGGTAAGTGGCCGTGTGTACAAGAACATTTCAGTTTTTGAATAAGGCAGAAAGGAGCCTCCAGGTAGATCCAGATGAAAGGACAGCTGTTCGGATCACACTCCACTGCATTTCAGGCCAGAAGCATGAAACTAATGGATTATTCAAGTCCTATTGAATTTTTAACATAAGTCAGATTTATTCTCTATTATTTTAGAGACTCATTTTAAGTTTGAAGAAGCTGCTCTCAATTCATATTTCATGTGGCTGAATACCATTTCCAAGCTCAAAGTTAGACTAAATTATGACATACATGGTTTCCTGCAACAAAATTGGATTTTAACTCCATTTAACACGGCAACAATTATTATCATAAACCGTGGTTCCATTTCCCCTGAGACAAATCAATCTAAAATTGTTTCACTTTTTATAGTTCATTTTCACTTTAAATTTATTTTTACCTCAGTTGTAATAGATCTACTACAATTTATTATGTAATCAGTTTTATTATTTATTAGCATAAATATTAAATTTTTGTACAGAGAAACTATTGTGAACCTCAGGTAAACAAGAGTGGTATTAAAGTTTTCCCATCTAATATTTAGATCAGTTAATGAAGTAGAAAGAATCTTTGCAAAGATTAAAAAATTTTAATATGTTTTGCACAGTTTAGATAATTGGATTATTATTTCCTTCATATAACTGTGGAAGAGTCAATACAATTTAGATATTCTCTGCCTATCAAGGAAAAACAAGAAAGTGTTATCATATCAAGCCACTGAATTATTTTAAAAGAAAATAACAATAAGTTTGAAACTCTTATTTTCATGTCCGCATCTAGGATATTAAGGAGGGCTCTAGGATGGCAACCTTGACCAGCCCCTGCCTTTTTAGGCCAAAAGATTTAAATCGCCAAAATTGGGTTTTCAAGCTCACATTCATGAAATACAGCAATGGCATTTAGAAATTCACAGCTGATTTCATTAAAGTCGAACATCTCCTTGGAGTAGGGCTATGCCCACCTCTTTTGCCTCTAAAGTCCCTTTCCCCTTCCCATTTCATAATACCTTCAGCAGGTGAATTTAATAAAGGGTTCTTAAAAGAAAATATAGTCAGCCCTCCATATCCACAGGTTTCCACATATACAGATTCAACCATCCAACAGACAGCAAATATTAGAAAAAAAAATCCAGAACTCAAATTTGCCCCATGCTGGCAACTATTTACATTGTTTACATTTACATTAATTTTTACATTGTATTAATATTGTGTTAATGTTTATAATGTGTTATAATGTTTATGATGTGTTAATATTTACATTGTATTTATAACTATTTACAGGGAATTGCATTATATTGCATTAGGCATACTAAATAATCCAGAGACTAAAGTAAATGGCCGGATGTGTGTAGGTTAGGTGCAAATTCTACATCATTTTATATAAAAGACTTGTGCATCCTCAGATGTGAGGAGCCACAGGAGGGGAGGGTCCTGGAAGTCATCTCCCACGGATACTGAGGGACAACTGTATACTGCTCAAGTAGCCTCCAAAGTTATCAAGAAAGGGTGTGGCCTCATGGCTCCATATGATTTTAAGTCCCATTTTTGGAGTCTCATTATTTTATTATTATTACTATTATTATTAGTTTCACTATAATTATACTGTTCTCTTGAGCATATAGTATTGAACATACATGATTTTTTTTTCCACACAGGACTTTTAAAAGTTTAGATGTTTGGAAAAATACTTAAACTATAAAGGTGGTTTAAAGTTCTTGGCTTATTTATACAAACACATGTGGTGCTGTTGTGTACATGATGTGGATAGACTGCTATGAGACTTGGATACTTGATATTTCATGCAGAATATTTAGGTACATTAAAGGCTTCTGTATTTTCTTGAATTCTGTTTAAAATTAAGAAGAAAGCACACAAATACACGCTCACACTGATATTTTAACATTTTAAATTTGGTCCAATCACTGAAAATACAGTTTTAAAACTACATTCACTATACAAAGGATTAAAACAATGACCTAGAATTGAGCTTTAAGGCCTCCTTACAGCACTTTGCAGTTGTTAAAGACAAATACAACAGCATGGTGGGTTCAGGCCTGCAATTTGTAAAATTCATTTTTACGATACACACAAAATACAGTACTAAGTCATTTAATAGCTTAATACCAAAAGTAAAACTAAATAAGACCACCAGTCTTTCTTATTTTCAAATGGCAATTTCCAAAGAGGGCTGGGATGATTATTTCCTTCACTATTAAAGAATGAAAGGGGACTTCCAAGATGCCAGAGGAGCAAGATGTGGAGATCATTCTCTACCTCACAAATGCATCCAAATTACATCTGCATGCAGAACAACTTGTACAGAACACCTACTGAACACTGGCAGGAGACCTCAGACTTCCAATAAGGCAAGATAATTGCGACATAACAGAGTAAGGCAAATGAAATAAGAAAAAAGAGAGAAAGGAATAGGCATGGGACCTGCACCTCTGGAAGAGAGCTGGGAAGGAGGAAAACTTTCTGCACACTCAGAAATCATCTCATGGACAGGCACAGGGGGAAGTTATGGAAACTCAGAGAGAGCAAAACAGCAGATGAATGGAAGGCAAAGCCCTGAGGGAATTCAGAATAGAGATCAGTGATGGCCAGCACTTCACAGCCTGAGGCGCTTGTCTGCATGCCTGCCATGGCACTGGGGGCTGAGTGCTGAGGCTCAGGCTTCGGAGGTCAGACCCAGAGAGAGAACTTGGGTTGGCTGCCATGAGGACAGTCTGAGAGGTCTAGTACTGGACAGCTGAGGGAGTCCAGGGAAGACCCTGGACTTGCCAGAGAGGCAAGAGATCCTTTGTGCGGGACCCTCTAACTCCGGAGATCAGACAGCAGGACGCCACCTTCGTGAGTGCCGTCACAGGTGGGAAGAGCTGCAGCTGCAGTCAACAGCCCCAGAGGTGCTGATGCTGGCTACAGCCTGTCCCTGTTTGAATGCCAGAGGTGGGGCAGGTTGTGGCTGCAGTCTCTGAACCCAGAAGTGGGTGCGATGGCTGCTAGAGCCGCTGGCCAAGCTGTGAGCAGGAACACGTCACTGCCACACCTTCCTGGGAGCCTGTGCAACCTGGCACTGCCTAGTGACCCACGGCCTGGGGTCAGTTCCCCCGGGAGGGCACAAGACTGTTTCAGGCTGTACCAATCTCCCGCAGGCCCATGCCACTGCAGGAACGGTGTCTGCCACATCCTTCCCTCTCCCTAATCTGACTAAGCAAGTCAGCCATACTCAGGCTCAGCCTTACACCCCTCCTGTCTGGGCGAAGAACAGACTCTGGAGGGCAGCCTACAAACAGACGTGGGGCCAAAACCAAAACTGAGCACCAAAGGCTGTGTCACCAAAGCAGAGGAAGGAGATTTGAGTAGTGGGTTAAATCCCTGCAGTTGGCAAGAGGCTGTGGGCTTTGGGGGTAAGTTTGGACCTTGGAAGCAAGTAAAAGCTGGGGTAAGGCCAAATCTGAGTCTGAACAGACCCCATGGTGTCCACAGCAGATCTAGAGACCTTCCCAGAAACACAGAGGACTTCCTGAGTAGGCACATTAGTGGAGCTCATATAGTGAGGACACCGACAACTAAGGTCATAGAAAAATATTATTCTTGTTACCACTCTCTATCTATATATTTTGTCTTTCATTTTGCTTTATTTTTGTTCTTTTTAAATTACTCCTTTAATTTTTATTTTTTACTTATTTTTTAAATATTTTTATTTTAAAATAAATTTATCTTATTTCATTGTTTTCCTATTTCTACACTACTCTTTTTTTTTTTTTTTTTAATACCATGATTTCAGTTTGTATATTTGCTTGTCTAGTTTTTAGTTTGTTTTTATTTATGGGTTTGTTTATTGGTATCATTGCTCCCTTTTTTTGGACTCCTTTTTCATTCTTTCTTTTCTTTCCTTTTTGTGAGTGTGCGTATGTGAGTTTCTATGTGTGTTCCTATCTGCTTAGTGTTGCTTTTACCATTTTTCCTGGGTACAAGACATTTTGTCTATCTACATTTTGTCTATCCATTCTGTTTTTGTTTGGATGTTGTTTGATTTTTTTCTATCACTTTCTTTCTTTTTCTCTCCTGTGCTGTGTGGCTTGTGGAGTCTTGGTGCTAGAGTAAGGGATTGGGACTGAACTCCCAAGGTGGCAGACCCGAGTTAAGGACATTGGATCACCAGACAACTCCCAATACTGAATATTAATCTGAAGATCTCTGCCTAAGGCCTCCATTTCAACCTTAAGACCTGGTCACAGCCAAAGGCCAGCAAACTACACTGCCAGACCCTTCACTCCAAACAGCTAGCAAAAGAGGAAAACAGATTTACCCATTAGCAGACAGTCCCAAAACACACCACTGGGTGAGATACTGCCCTTCAGAGAGATAAGACTCAGCTCCACCCACTACAACACCCACACCGGTCCCTCCCAGCAAGAGACCTTCCCAAGGAACTGGTCCAAACTTAGACAAGCACAGACTCCACGAGTAAGAGGAAAAGAAGCATTGCAGCCTGCAGAGAGGAGAGTGCAAACACAGTAAATTAAGCAAAAGGATAAGACCGAGAAACATGGGGCAGGTGAAGAAGCACGGCAAAAACTCACAAGACCAAACAAATTAAGAAAATATAGGCACTCTACCTGGAAGATAATTCAGAGGAATGATAGTAAAGATGATTCAAAATCTTGGAAATAAAATAAGAGCCACAGATAAACAGAATGGAGGCACGGGTTGAGAACATTAAAAAAAAAAGAAAAAGAAAAAGTTTAATAGAGACCTAAAAGAAACATCCTCTTCATGAATCACAGCCTTGTCATGGTGAAGGGGCTTGTGTAAATCAATGAAGCTCTGAGCCATGTCATATAGGGCCACCCAAAACGGACGGGTCATAGTGGAGAGTTCTGACAAAACGTGGTCCATTGGAGGAGAGAATGGCAAACCACTGCAGTATTCTTGCTGTGAGAACCCCATGAACAGCATACATGTTGGCAAAAATTTATAACACTGGAAGAAGAGCTCCCCAGATTGGAAGGTGTCCAATAAGGAAAGAGCAGAGAGCAATGAATTACTAATAGCCCCAGAAAGAAGGAAGCAACAGGGCCAAAGTGAAAATAACACTCAGTTGTGAGTGTGTCTGGCAATGAAAGCAAATTCTGATGATGTAAAGAACAATGTTGCATAGGAACTTGGAACGTCAGGTCCATGAATCAAGGCAAATTCGACACGGTCAACTGGGAGATGGCAAAATTGAACATTGACATCTGAGAAATCAGTGAACATTTTAGTTTTCATGAACATTCCATTTTAGGACAGGGATTCAGATGACCATTATATCTACTATTGTGGGCAAGAATTCCTAAGAAAAAAAACAGAGTACCCTCATAGTCAACAAAAGAGTTTGAAATGCAGTACTTGGGTGCAATCTCAAAAATGACAGAATGATCTCAGTTCATTTCCAAGGCAAGCTATTCAACATCAGAGTAATTCAAGTCTATGCACCAAGCACTTATGATAAAAAAGGTGAAGTTGACCAGTTCAATGAAGACCTACAAGACTTTCAAGAACTAACACCAAAAAAAAAAAAAAAGATGCCTTAGAAATCACTGAACTGAAATGAACAGGAATGGGTGATTTTCATCAAAGGGGATTGGAATGCAAAAGTAGGAAGTCAAGAGATACCTGGAATAACAGTCAAGTTTGGCCTTGCAGTACAAAATGAAGCAGGGCAAAGGCTAACATTTTTGCCAAGAGAATGCACTGGTCATAGCAAACACCCACTTCCAAGAACACAAGAGATGAGTCTACTCATGGATGTCATTAGATGCTCAATACCAAAATCAGACTGATTATATTCTTTGCAGCAGAAAATGGAGAATCTGAACATAGCAAAAATAAGACCTGGAGCTAACTGTGGCTCAGACCATCAGCTACATATTGTAAAATTCAGGTTTAAATTGAAGAAAGTAGGGAAAATCACTAGGACATTCAGGTATGACTTAAATCAAATCCCTTGTGATTATACAATGGAGGTGATGAATAGATTAAAGGGATCAGATTTGGTAGACAGAGTGCCTGAGGAGCTAGGGATGGAGGTTTGTAATTGTTCAGTAGCCAGTAGCCAAAACCATATCAAAGAAAAAGAAATGCTAGAAGGCACAGTGTTTCTCTGAGGAGGCTTTACAAACAGCTGAGAGAAAAAGAGGAGGAAAGGAAAGGAAGAAGGGAAAGATGTGCACAACTAAATGAAGAGTTAGAGAATAGGAAGGCGAGATAAGTAGGCCTTCTTATGAAGGCAATGAACAATGCAAAGAAATAGAGGAAAACAACAGAAAGGGAAAACTAGAAATCTCCTCAAGAAAACTGGAGATATCAAAGGACAGAAATGGACCTAATAGAAGCAAAAGAGATTAAGAAGAGGTAGCAAGAACACACAGAAGAACTATACAAAAAAAAAAATCTTAATGACCTGGATAACCACAATGATGTGATCACTCACTGAAAGCCAGACATCCTTGAGTGTGAAGTCAAGTGGCCCTTTGGAAGCATCACCATAAACAAAGCTAGTGGAGGTGAGGGAATTCCAGTTGAGCTATTTCAAATCCTGAAAGATGATGCTGTGAAGGTGCTGTGCTCAATATGCCAGCAAATTTGGAAAACTCAGCGGTGGCCCCAGGGCTAGAAAATGTCAGTTTTCAATCCAAATCCAAAGAAGGACAATGCCAAGGATGTTCAAACTATAGTACAATTGTTCTCATCTCACATGCTACAAGATTTTGCTTAAAGTCCTTCAAGCTAGGCTTCAGCAGTATGTGAGCTGAGATTTCCCAGTGTATAAGCTAGATTTAGAAAAGACAGAAGAACCAGAGATAAAATTGGCAACATTTGCTGGATCATAGAGAAAGCAAAGGAATTCCAAAAAAATATCCACTTCTGCTTCATTGTCTTTACTAAATCCTTCAACTGTGTAGATCACAACAAACTGTGGAATATGCTTAAAGAGGCTGGAATACGAGACCACCTTACCTGTCTCCTGAGAAACTTGTATGCAGGTCAAGAGGCAACAATTAGAACCAATCATGGAACAATGGACTGGTTCAAGATAGGGAAAAGAAAATGACAAGACTGTATATTGTCACCCTACTTATTTAACTTATATGCAGAGTCCATCATGCATTATACAGAGATAGATGAATCACAAGTTGGAATCAAGATTGCCAGGAGAAATATCAACAACTTTAGATATGCAGATGACACAACCCTAATGGCAGGAGGTGAAGAGGAACTAAAGAGCCTCATGTGGAGGGTGAAAGAGAGTGAAAAGGCTGGCTTAAAACTCAGCATTTAAACACTAAGATCATCTAGCCCATCACTTCGTGGCAAATAGATGGGGGGAAAAAATTGGAAACAGTGACAGATTTCATTTTCTTTGGCTCCAAACTCACTGTGGATGGTTACTGCAGCCATGAAATTAAAAGACACTTGTTCCTTGGAAGGAAAGCTATGACAAACCTAAACAGCATGCTCAAAAGCAGAGATAAATTTGCTAACAAAGGTCCACATAGTCAAAATTATGGTTTTACCAGTAGTCATGTACTGGTGCAAGAGTTGGACCAAAAAGAATGCTAAGAATCAAAGAATTGGTGCTTTCAAATTTTGGTGCTGGAAGAGACTCTTGAGAGTCCGTTGGATTACAAAGAGATCAAAACAATCAAACTTAAATGAAATCAACTCTGAATATTCACGTGAAGAACTTTTTCTGAAGCTGAAGCTCCAATACTTTGGCCATCTGATGCAAAGAGCTGACTCACTGGAAAAGACTGATGCTTGGAATCCTGAAGGCAAAAGAAGAGGGTGGCAGAACAGGCAATGATTAGATAGCATCACTGACTCAATGAACACGAATTTGAGCAAACTCTGGGAGATGGTGAAAGACAGGGAAGCCTGGAGTGCTTCAGTCAATGGGGTCACAAAGAGTCAGATGTGACTCAGTGACTGAACAATAGAAGAAACAAAGAACAGATGATCAGTAATGGACAACACAGCAAGTGAAATAAAAAACACTAGAGGGAACCGATAGAGGGATAACTGGGGCAGAAGAATGGTAAATGACCTGGAAGATAGAATGGTGGACCTAAGTAAAGCAGAGCAGACTAAAGAAAAAGAATGAAAAGAAAAAACGACAGTCTCAGAGACTTGTGGAACAACAATTACCATTCTAATATCTGAATTATAGGCTTTGCAGAAGAAGAAGAGGAAAGTGTTTGAGAAAATATTGGGAGAGAATCATTGAAAACTTCTCTAATATCGGAAAGGAAATAGTCATCCAAATCGAGGAATCCCAGAGAGTCCCATATATGATAAACCCAAAGAGAAACATGCCAAGACACAGTAATCAAACTAATAAAAATTAAACACCAAGAACAAATATTAGAAGCAGCAAGAGAAGAGTAACAAATAACATAAGTAAGTCCCCTTAAGGTTAACACCTGATGTTTCAGCAGAAACTCTGCAGAAAGGAGTGACAGGATATACGTACATATGTATAGTAATAAAAGGGAAAAAAGAAAAAAAACCTATAAGATTTCTCTACATAGCAACGATATCATTCATATTAGACAGAGAAATCAAAAACTCCATTAGATAAGCAAAAGTTAAGTGAATTCAGATCACCAAAATAGGTCTACAACAAATTCTAAAGGGAATTTTCTCTATAAGAAAAACAAGTGAAAGAAAAGGCATACAAAAAAATCCCAAAGCAATAAAGTAAACAGTAATAGGACCATACATATCAACAATTGCTTTCAATGTAAATGGATTAAATGCTCCAACCAAAAGATAGACTAGCTGAATGGGTACAAAAACAAGACCCTTACATATGCTTTCTACAAAATACCCATTTCAGACCTAGAGACACGTACAGACTGCAAGTGAGAGGCTGGAAAAGATACTCCATGCAAACAGAGTCAAAAGAAAGCAGGAATAGCAACACTCATATCAGACAAAGCATACTTTAAAATAAAGACCATTACAAGAAACAGGGAAAGACACCGTATAATGACCAAGGGATCTATCCAAGAAAAAGATGTAATGATTATAAATATATATTCTTCAAAAAAAAAAAAAAGGAGCACTTCAATACATAAGGCAAATGCTAACAACTATAAAAGGGGAAATCAAATATAACACAATAACATTCAGGGATTTAACACCCCACTGACACCAATGGACAGATCATCCAGATAGAAAACTAACAAGGAAACACTCGCATCCTTAAATGACACATGTAACCAGATGAACTTAATTGATATCTACAGGACATTCATTAAAAACATTAGAATATATTTCTTTCATGTGCACATGGAACAATTTCCAAGACAGACCATATTTCACATGACAAATAAAACCTTGGTAAATTTAAGAAATTGAAATATTATCAAGCATTTTTTCTGACCACAATACCGTTAACTGGAAATCACTTACAGGAAAAGAACTGTAAAAAACACAAACACATGGAGGCTAAATAATACATCTCTAAATAATCAAGAGGTCACTGAAGAAATCAAAGAGAAAATAAAAAAGTAACTAGAAACAAATGACAATGAAAACATGACAACTCAAAACCTATGGGATGTAGTAAAAGCACTGCTAAGAGGAAAGTTTATAGCAACACATGTCTACCTCAATGAGGAAACCAGGAAATAAAATCATCATATACATAAAGCAACTAGAAAAAGAAGCAGAAGAAAAAACAAACAAACCCAAAGTTAGTAGAAGGAAAGAAATCACAAAAATCAGAGCAGAAATAAATGAAAAAGAAATGAAGGAGACAATAGCAAAGATCAACAAAACTACAAGCTGGTTCTTTGAGGAGGTAAACAAAATTGACAAACCATTAGCTATACTCACCAAGAAAAAAGAGGGAAGACTCAAATCAATATAGTTGGAAATGGAAAAGAAGTTATAACATATGATGCAGAAATACAAAGGATCATAAGACATTATAACAAGCAGTGTTTGTTGCTCAGTCATGTTTGACTCTTTGTGACTATATTCCAATAGGTATCTCTGTCCATAGAATTCTCCAGGCAAGAATACTGGAATGGGAACCATTCTCTTCTCTAAGGGATCATCCTGCTGCAGGGATTGAACCTGGGTCTCCTGCATTACAGGCAGATATGTTAGCATCTGGGCCACAGAAGAATTCCAGTAGAAGCAAGTATATGCCACCCCAAATGGACAAACTGGAAGAAACGGACAAATTCTTAGAAAAGTAAAACCTTCCAATACTGAATCAGGAAGAAATAGGAAATAGAACAGACCAATTACAAGCACTGAAATTGAAGCTATGATAAAAAATTTTTTTCCAATAACCAAAAGCCCATGGTCAGATTGCTTCAAAGGTGCATTCTATCAAATGTTTGAAGAGTTAACACTTACTCTGCTCAAATTCCTCCAGAAATTGCCAAGGGATGAAACCTCTCAAACTCGTTCTATGAGGCCACCATCACCCTGATACCAAAACCAGACAAAGATATCACACACAAAAATTACAGGCAGTATCTCTGAGGAATATAGATGCAAAAATTCTCAACAAAATTCTAGAAAACAAAATCCAACAACACATTAAAAGGGTCATACACCATGATCAAGTGGGGTTTAACCCAGGGATCCAAGGATTCTTCAATATACACAGTCAATCAACGTGATACACCACATTAACAAACTGAAAGATGAAAAACATATGATCATCTCAACAGATGCAGAGAATGCTTTTAACAAAATTCAACACCCATTATGATAAAAATTCTCCAGTTATTCAGCATTGAAATAATCCATCTCACTATAATAAAGGCCATATAGGAGAAACCCATAGCAAACATTATTCTCAATTGTGAAAAAGTGAAAGCATTTCCTCTAAGATCAAGAACCAGACAAATGTGTCCACTCTCACCACTAATATTCAATAGAGCTTTAGAAGTCCCAGCCACATCAATCTGGGAAGAAAAAAAAAGGAACTCAGATTGGAAAAGAAGTAAAGCTCTCCCTGTTTGCAGATGACACAAAAATAGAAAATCCTAAAAAGCCATCAGAAAATAACTAGAACTAATCAATGAATTTAATAAAGTAGCAGGATACAAAATCAATATAAAGAAATATCCTGCATTCCTATATACTAACAATGAAAAATCAGAAAGAGAAATAAAAGAAACAATCCCATTCACAACAGAAAGAATAAAATAGCTAGGAATAAAAACCTACCTAAAGGGTATATACAACAACAAAAGGTTGTATGCAGAAAACTGTAAGTCACTGATGAAAGAAACCAAAGATGATACAAATAGATGGAGAGATACACCATGTTCTTGGATTAGAAAAATCAATATTGTGAAAATGACTAATCTACTCAAAGCAGTCAACAGATACAATACAATCCCTACCAAATTACCAATGATGTTTTTCACAGAACTAGAACAAAGAATTTTATAATTTGTATGGAAACACAAAATACATCAAATAGCCAAAGCAATTTGAGAAAGAAAAACAGAGTTGGAGAAATCAATCTTCCTGACTTCAGTTCATTTAAGTTCAGTTGCTCAGTCGTGTCCGACTCTTTGTGATCCCATGGACTGCAGCATGCCAGGCTTCTCTGTCCATCACCAACTCCTGAAGCTTGCTCAAACTCATGTCCATTGAGTTGGTGATGCTGTTCAACCATCTCGTTCTCTGTTGTACTCTTCTCCTCTTGCCTTCAATCTTTCCCAGCATCAGGGACTTTTCCAATGAATCACTTCTTTGCATCAAGTGGCCAAACTATTGGAGCTTCAGCATCAGTCCTTCCAATGAATGTTCAGCTCTGATTTCTTCTAGGATTGACAGGTTTGAGCTCCTTGCAGTCCAAGGGACTCTCAAGAGTCTTCTCCAACACCACAATTCAAAAGCATCAATTTTTCAGTACTAAGCTTTCTTTATAGTCCAGCTGTCACATCCATACATGACTACTGGAAAAACCATAGTTTTGACTAGATGGACTTTTGTTGGCAAAGTGATGTCTTTGTTTTTTAATACGCTGTCTAGCTTTGTCATAGCTTTTCTTCTAAGGAGCAAGTGTCCTTTAATTTCATGGCTGCAGTCACTATTTGCAGAGATTTTGGAGCCCATAAAATAAAGTTTCTCACTGTTTTCATTGTTTCCCCATCTATTTGCCATGAAGTGATGGGACTGGATGCCATAACCTTAGTATTCTGAATGTTTAATTTAAGCCAACTTTTTCATTCTCCTCTTTCACTTTCATCAGGAGATTCTTTAGTTTTTCTTTGCTTTCTGCCATAAGGGTGGTGTCATCAGCCTATCTGAGGTTATTGATATTTCTCCTGGAAATCTTGATTCCAGCTTGTGCTTCATCCAGCCTTGCATTTCACATGATATACTCTGCATATAAGTTAAATAAGCAAGGTAACAATATACAACCTTGACATATTCCTTTCCCAATTTGGAAACAGTCTGTTGTTACATGTCCAGTTATAACTGTTGCTTCTTGACCTGCATACAGATTTCTCAGGAGGCATGTAAGGTGGTCTGGTATCCCCATGTCTTAAAGAATTTTCCACAGTTTGTTGTGAACCACACAGTCAAAGGCTTTGGCATAGTCAATAAAGCAGAAATAGGTGTTTTTCTGGAACTCTCTTGCTTTTTAAATGATGCAACGGATTGTGGCAATTTGATCTCTGGTTCCTCTGTCTTTTCTAAATCCAGCTAAACATCTGGAAGTTCACAGTTCATGTCTTGTTGAAGCCTGGCTTGGAGAATTTTGAACATTACTTTGCTAGCGTGTGAGATGAATGCAATTGTGCAGTAGCTTGAACAATCTTTGGCATTGCCTTTCTTTAGGATTGGAATGAAAACTGACCTTTTCCAGTCCTTTGGCCACTGATGAATTTTCCCAAATTGCTGGCATAGTGAGTACATCACTTTAACAGCATCATCTTTTAGGATTTGAAATAGCTCAACTGGAATTCCATCATCTCCACTAGCTTTGTTCGTGTGATGCTTCCTAAGGCCCACTTGACTTCCCATTCCAGGATCTTTGGTTCTAGGTGAGTGATCACACCATCATGATTATCTGGGTCATGAAGATCTCTTTGTACAGTTCTTCTGTGTATTCTTGCCATCTCTTCTTAATATCTTCTGCTTCTGTTAGGTCCATACCATTTCTGTCCTTTATTATGCCTATCTTTGCATGAAATATTCCCTTGGTATCATTAACTGTCTTAAAGAGATCTTTAGTCTTTCCCATTCTATTGTTTTCCTCTATTTCTTTGCATTGATCATTGAGGAAGGCTTTCTTATCTCTCTGTGCTATTCTTTGGAACTAGGCATTCAAATGGGTTTGTCTTTCCTTTTCTCCTTGCCTCTTGCTTATCTTCTTTTCTCAGCTATTTGAAAGGCATCAGACAACCAGACTACAGACTATACTACAAAGCTTCAATCTTCAATAGAATCTGGTACTTGCATAAAAATTGAAATATAGATCAATGGAATAAGACAGAAAGCCAAGAGATAAACTCAGGTGCCTATGGATACCTTAGATGCAATGGAGAAAAGGCAAGAATATACAAAGGAGAAAAGACTGCCTCTTCAATAAGCGGTGCCGGGAAAACTGGAGAGCTACATTTATAGAAATGAAATTAGAACACTTTCTAACAACATACACAAAATAAACTCAAAATTGATTAAAGAATTAAATGTGAGGTGAGAAATTATAAAGCCCTTAGAGGAAAATATAGGCAATACACTCTTCAACATAAACTGCAGCAAGATCCTGAACCTCCTACAGTAATGGAAGTAAAAACAATAATAAATATATGGTTTCTAATTAAACTTAAAAGCTTTTGCACAGCAATGAAAAGACAGATGAAGAGATATCCCTCAGAATGGGAGAAAATAACTGCAAATGAAGCAACTGACAAAGGCTTAATCTCCAAAATATACAAGCAGCTTATACAGCTCAGAAAATGAACAACCCATTCAAAAAATGGGCAGCAAACCTAAACAGACATTTCTCCAAAGAATACTCACAGGTGGCTAACAAATACATGAAAAGATGCTCAACATTGCTCATTATTAGAGAAAAGCAAATCAAAACTATGATATAATGAGGTATCACCTCACAACAATCAGAATGGTCATCATCAAAAAATCTACAAACAATGAAAGCTGGAGAGGATGTGGAGAAGTGGGAAATTTCCTGCACTGTTGATGGGAATGTAAACTGATGCAGTCATAGTGGAAAACAGTATGGAGATTCCTTAAAAAACTAGGACTAAAACTACCATATTATCCAGCAATCCCACTACTGGACATTACCCTGGGAAAATCACAATTCAAAAAGTCACATGTGACCCAGTGTTTACTGCATCAATATTTATAAGAGCCAGGACTTGGAAGTAACCTCGATGTCCACTGACAGATGAACGGCTAAAGAAGATCTGGTACACATACACAGCAGAATATTACTCTGTCATAAAAGGAACAAATTTGTGTCAGTTGTAGTGAAGAGGATGAACCTAGAGCCTGTTATACAGAGTGTAGTGAGTCAGAAAGAAAAAAACAAATATCATATATTAATGCATATATATGGAATCTAGAAATATAGTACTGATGAGCCTATTTGCAGGGAAGGAATGGAGACACAGACATAGAGAATGGACTTATGGACATAGCAGGGGAAGGAGAGGGTGGGAAGAACTTGGAAAGTATCATTGATATATATACACCATCATGTGTAAAATACATAGCGAGTGGGAAGCTGCTATGTAACACTGGGAGCTCAGCTTGGTGCTCTGTGATGACCTAGAGAGGTGGGGTGTGGGGGAGGGGAGGGAGGCTTAAGAGGGAGGAGAGATATGTGTGTGTGTGTGTGTGTGTGTGTGTAATTATGACTGATTTGCACTGTTGTATGCCAGAAACCAACACAACATTGTAAATCAATTTTCCTCTAAATAAATAAATGATTGAAAGAAAATCTGTATGTAATAGAAGCAATAAGACAAATAGCAAACTAAAGGAGAGACAAAGCTCGTCAATAGAGGGAGAGAGAGGACTCATGCTAGATTTGAGTTCCTAGACACACTCAAGGTATTAAAGCTGTCCAGAATACATTAGTTAACAAATACATGTAAGTAAAAATGTAAAAAAAAAAAAAAAGAATGAAATGAGGCAGAGGATATCTATTCACACACACACATACACACACACAATATCATTAGCAACAGTCAAACAAAAACAAAACAAAGAAAAACAATAGTAAATAACTTCAAGAAAACATAGGCAAACTACAAACACCAGAAAGTATAGGAGCCTGTGCTTCATTGTTCGTGTGGAACAAGTATTTCTAGGGAAAAAAATCTACAATTGAAAACAGTTCCTAATGAGAGGAGTAACATCTACAGCAAAGTAAGGATAATGACTATGGACAGCCATCCATTTCAGGCTTGTGCACGTACATTCTTCTCAGATGTAGCAAGACTTTCTAACAGGTAGAGGACAATAAATACATGTGGAAATAACTATATAGTATAAAAACTAGTTCATTTGAGCTGTATTTCTTGTTCAATGATTATCATCATAATGCATCTCAGATTTATTCTATAGAGTTGATGTGTAGTAAGTTCAGAATTCTGTATTACAGTATATTTTAATTGGTGCTAAAATGTTTTATTTATTTGTGAAAAGATAGTAAATATTGCAGCTAGTTAATCTATTTGAGCATTTAAATTTGTAAAAGTATGTAACAGAATTAAAAGTATTTACTCTTAATCATACTTTTATACATAAAAGTTACACATGGCAGGTCAAGATCACAAAGAAAAATATATCTGGTAGACTGAAATTATAAAGTAATTGCCTCAACATCTATATTACTTTTCAAGCACAGATATGCTAAAAGTCTTCTTTAATAAACACTTGATAAAATTTCATTACTTCAGTGTTGAAAGTAGTAGTTGATTTTTTTCCTTTTGTAAAAGAGATTTCCATGGTTGCTTTGATCTCTTCAGTAACTGTGAGATTACCATATTTTCTTATTTTTGTTAATAAACTTGATACCTTATTGTTAATTCAATAAGCTTTTAATTCAGTTAATACCTAGGGACCCTTAGAATCTTTGCCTCACGGGTCTTTGGATGTGTTTGCAACTTACGTGGAACATTCTTTTGTTTTATTTTATCTTTTCCTTCTTTCCTTCCTTCCTTCCCTTTACTTTCATTTTACTTTATTTTTTGTAATTGATGTCTTTTTAAACAAGGATAAGAATTTCCTTGGGGAGACACAGGCCTTGATTTTCCTTTCTTTTCTGATAGTGAGGGGCTGTGCACCTGTCCCTTGACCTCCCTTGGGACCCCATTTTCCCAGGTGATAAAACAAGAGTGTAAGGGGAGATGCTAACTATGAATAAATGGCCAAGGTACCCAGGACAAATCGGGTGAGCATTCTTCTGTCCTCATTTCCCCAACAGTAGAGGGAACATGCTTGCAGGTCAAAAGAGAAATTGCAGACTTGGTGCTCCTTGAACTTGAAAGGTTTCCCTGGTAGAATACATTAGCTAAAAATGGAAGCAGACTCCTCTGCACAACACTCCTATGCAGGGAAATTCACCAACTGGAGCTGTGAGTACCCAGATGGCAGCCTATTAGCCTGCCACGCAGGGTGGCACATGCTGGGACAAGAGCTGGACCCTCACCAAGCCTCTCCTTATGCACAGGTCCTGCCAGCGCTCTTGCGTCAGCACGGGTGGCGCTGCCAGTCAGGCTGGCCCTGAACTTGGTGAGCTCCCACCTCCTGCCCCGAGCAGCGAGGTCTGGCAGGAGCTGCGACCAAGCGCAAGGCTCCTGCTGTCCTCCCGTGGCATGCTTAGCCCCTGAACGCGCATCCACCTTGGCCCAGGGCATTCCTGAACCTGTTCCTCAAATCCCTGATGGTCGGAGTGAGCAGAGTGAGCAGCTCACACAAGCAGCTCACACCCTGACACACACCTCCAGCTACATCCTGAGGGCCCACGTCTCCAAGCCCTGGAGCAGCTGTCCTCTTCTCTGTCCCCCTGGCTTCCCCCTCCATCAGCTCAGGCCCCTGTGGCTGTCACTTTCAGCCCCTCTCTGCTAGGGCTTTCACCCTTGCTGCTGGGTTTTCCAGGATTCACACCCACCAGCACATTCCCAGGACTGAATGCATCCACACTGCCATCTCTGTGCCGGTGCCTGTCTGCTGGCCTCTTCTAAAGAAAGTGAATTATCAGAAGTTCTCCTAAGCACCAAACGGAGCAGGAAATCAGCTTACAGCCTTAGGCACAGGCTCTGCCTCTACCCTTTCCTCCGGCGCCACTCTGTCTCCTAGGAGCTCCAGCGACCTGGGATCGCTTGCTCCAGACCTCTTCTGCACTCACCGCACTCCACAGGTGTCCTGTGACTCCCAGAATCCTCTCAGAGCCACATTCTGATGGAGGGCTTCTTTAACACCCAGAGCAGTAAAGCAAGCCAGTTAAAGTGCAATGGCAATTCCAGGTGCATTTTACCAAACAGGCTGTAAAATCCATCACGCTATTTCTGAAGTGTTATTGTTGGAACTTAGCAGTTCTCCACAAAGTGGTATTAGTCGAAAGATCAAAGGTTACTGTATTTTAATCTTCATCCCTCTGGACAGGACACAAATGGTTGCAAAAATGGAGAGAATCTTCACAATGCACAAGTCCATCACTTGATTTAGATTATTCTTTCTCAGGCAGGAATGAAAACCACATTTTACAGTGTATCTAAGTAAAGTCTTAGAATGAAGCATTGGGTGTTGGGGAAAGGCTGGACTCCCACAAGTACAAATTCTCCTGGCAGGGGCTGTGATTCTACAACCTTCAGGGCAGTGTCCCAGCAGCCAGGGCCCTCATGCTGTAAGATATAGACATTGTCATAGGAAAGACAGGAGGCACTTTCAAATATATCTTTTGTTTCTAATTCAAAATGTTTTTATATTAGCCTGCAAGCTAAGACATGATTAAAACAGGGGAATTAAGATGAAAGAAATAAGAGTAAAACATTTGATTCTGAGTATGTGCTAGTGAGCATACCCTGGAGGATGAAAGAAAAAGCATTATTGATCTTTCTTTCAAGAAAGGAGTGGGGTAAGGGCTCCCAGGAGTGGGGGAATGGCTGCCCTGGCCCCCACACAGGGAGTTAATGCTGTGGCTAGATGGCCATTTCCAATTACTGAAAGACACTGCCCTGCAGGTTATGGAATCACAGAGCCCACAGGAGAATTTCTTTTCCTTTATAAAGGAAATGTATCATCGTATTGAATAATGCTTCCTCGAGAGATGGCTGTGAAAAGCTGTACTTTCTGAATGGAAAAAGAGCTGCATTAAGCTCATGAATAGCACTGCTAAAGTAATATATGGAATCTACTAAAATCACTCCTAAATCCATAGCATGAGCAAAGGTTACCCTTGTAGGGATTTAGGAATAATCTGTTACTTCTTACCCTTTTCCTTCTCCCATCTTAAATACCTTGGAGATGGAATACATTCTGATCACAACAGTGAGTAAAGTAGTTGTTGTCAGGGGCTGGTGGTTGGTGGAAATGGAAGATGGTCAAAGGGTACATGATGAATAAGTTCTGGGGATCTAACGTAGGGCATGGTGACTATACTTAGGAATATTGTGTTATATAACTGGATATTGCTTAAAAAAAATAGATATTAAACGTTCTCACCACAAAAAAGAAATGGTAAATATGTGATGAGATGAAGGTGTTGGCTAATTCTTTGGTTGTGATCATTTTTTAACATAGAAGTTTATCAAATCAACACATTGTACACCTTAAAATTACACAATGTTATATCATTTTTCTCTATAAAGCTGTGAAAAAATGCATTCTCATCATAAATGTCTTTGTGGAGATTCTTTGTGAGGTTGGGGAGAGGCACTGCAATAACTATTGATGTCTAGTCCACTCCCATTCAGGTGAGGAAACTGAGGCACACAGTGGGGTAGGTCCTTGCTGGGTTACCCTAGGCTTTAACACAAACTACTGGATGCTGCCTCAGGGGCCAGCATTGCCAGTATAGGCCAGAAAAATGTCAGGCCCAGGTGATTACCCACTTCCCAGGGAGGGTGAGGGTGGGTAAAACTATGCACTAGTGAGGTTCTAGAAAAACTACTTCTAGGACTTCCGTGGTGCACCAGTGGTTAAGACTTCACCTTCCAATGCAGGGGGTGTGGGTTTGTGATTAGGACTCTGTCTTCCAGTACAGGGAGTGTGGGTTTGTAATTAGGACTCTGTTTCCCAATGCAGGGGGTGTGGGTTTGATCCCTGGTCAGGGAACTAAGATCCCACATGCCTTGCAGCTAAAAAATCAAAACATAAAACAGAAGCAATATTGTGACGAATTCAAGAAAGACTTTAAAAATGGTTCTCATCAAAAAGAAAGAAAAACTACTTAGTAAGCAGTTGGTTAAGTGGGTTAACACAGCTCAATATTTCAGGATTTCTAAGAAAATGATTCTGTACATAGAGACACTAAAATCCAGCTTTGAATTTAACAGCTTTGCTGAAACTTTCTTTTTTTCTCTGTGCTTTATTCCTCTCAGTGAGAACAAAGTGGGGATGCAAACAAGGGACACTGCTGAATCCCTTTCCTCAGAAAGATGCACTTAACTATTCACCATGCTTCCCTAGTAGCTCAGACAGTAAAGAATCCACCTGCAATGCAGGAGACCTGGGTTTGATCCCTGGGTCAGGAAGATCCCCTGGAGAAGAATACTGGTGACCCACTCCACCATTCTTGCCTGGAGAATTCCATGGACAGAGGAATGTGGAGGGCTACAGTCCATGGGGTTGTAGAGTCAGACACCACTGAGCGACTAACACTAACTCTACGGGAGATGGGGGATCAGCCCTGGGAGTGCAGGGAATATTCTGAGCTCTAACTCTCTGTGAACTCCACCCTTGATGGCCAGCCCCAGCAGAGCGGAAGGTAACAAAGATGAAGCAGGCTCAAGTTTTAAGAAATATCCAATCTTAAACCCTGGTAGGTTCTGGAAATTTATCTAAAGGAAATGGTTCTAAACACAGAAGAGATTGTATATAGGAGCGTACTGTCACAGGAAAAGGAGAGCAACCAGAGTGTCCTGCAATGAAGTGGGTGGCAGACGTGGGCGCAGTTGCTCCCTGGACGTGCCTGAGCGTCATCCAGCAGAGCAGGACTCCTAACGGCAGCATCTGGCGATGGACAAACGTGCGATATCCTTTCCATCTATCTCAGGTCAGTTCAGTCGCTCAGTCGTGTCCAGGTCTTTGCCACCCCATGACTGCAGCACCCCAGGCTTCCCTGTCCATCTAACTACCTCTTAATATGGTAGTATTAAGTAGTATAATGGTAGTAATATGGTAACATGATAACCATATATATATATACACACACACATATGTATATGTATGTATATATGTATATATATACATATATATATATATGGTTACACACACATATAAAGATACAACATCCATTCCTGTCTATCTCTCTAGCATTTTGAACATTAAAAGAAACCTATCAAAATGTTAAAGGTGGATATTTAAATTTTTTTCCTTCCTATTTCAGTGCTTTGAAATGCATTTCCATTACTTTATTAAGAAAAAATCATTTAATTATAAGACGCTCTCAAGTTTCAGCACAACAAAAATACATGTGTTTTAGTTGTTTATAAAATAAGTCCTTCAGGGCACCTCACATCAATGTTGGATTGAAAATAAATGCTATAAAGATACAAATGGATGCTACATCTTCAAATTATTCATAGTCCCCCTTTTGTGGTTTTATAAAGAATGAGTCACAAATTTTAACTGTTTCAAATCTACCCCCCAAGGACGTAAGCAAGAACCAACCAGAAGAGGCAAACAAATGGAAGAAGGTGGAACAATCTCCTCGGGTGGGCAGGGCTGCTTTTAACTTGCTCCCCCTCTGGGAGCCCAGGGTCAGCAGGGAGTCTAAAGCAAGACAGAACGAGAGGCCCCCGGTCTGTGGGCTTGGTTGTAATATTCCAGGACGGCCTAGCCACTGTCAAGATCCTGAAGGGATCATGGAGTGCGTCTAAATGAAGCCCAGAATTCACTGCAAACAACTCTTAAAGGCCTTAAGACCTTAAACACATTCCGGGCTGGGGAGCTCCTGTCTTGCAGGGTAGGGTTCTGTCATCTGACACCTTTAATTCTTAGACCTCTGGTTACACTGAGAAACTCCTGTGTTCCTGCCACATCCACTCACATTGTATTCAAGTACTTTAGGATCCCAAAATCCACGCCCTCCACTAAATCACCTTAGGAAATTAGGACTTTGCTTTTCAGACCTTAGGCTTGGATGGCCCAGCAAGAAACTCAAGGGAAGAAATAGGTCGGACAGGAATCACACCAGTAACCACCACAGCGGAGGCTTCTTTGGCAGAATTTTCTCTCAGGTGCTCTCCCATGCATTTTTCAGGGGATCCTCTAATATCCCTGAGGTAGGTTCTTCTGTGGCCCCCATTTCACATGTGGGGGGCACCCTGCCTTGAAGGGACATCACCAGAAGATGAGGGAGCCAGTATCCAAACCTTCCATCCCTGGCTGTCCCTCCCCTGCCATAACTCGCAGTATCGCAGGAATCTGATTCCAACTGGAGGGCAGTACTCAAAAGGCATGGTGCCTTCTGCTGAAGAATGTGCTGGAGCCTTAGGATTCGCTGAGGTTCCCCAGGAAGAGAATGAGAGTGGAGGCCCAAACTATAGGGAAATCTTTATTTGGAATGCAGAAAGATTGCATTAGAAAGAGTTTTTTTAAAACGATTATGAGCCAGCTCAGGAAAACCAAAAGTACCTGCTGTCCTCAAGCTAAGTGTATTTCAATCATGCAACCTAACTGGGCAATCATAAAAATACCTAGTGCTTTACTCCAAAAAAAAAAAAAAAAAAAAGAGAGATAAAACAGCATCTACACCATCTTTACTTGACAGGGAAGGTCAGTTTGCTGACCCCAAATTTTGATTAGCTGAGAAACAGAGGAAAGCAACATTTTATGAAGCTAAAAGAAGTTACATTTACCCAGACACACACAGAAGAAATTAAGGGCCACTTAGACATTCTGGAAAACATGTTCTTGGTTGTAATAAGGCAAAAATTATAGAATCATCTGGAAATGTAATTTAAGTCAAAGTTGTGATGTTACCCTGCAGGGTCCCCTACAACCTGTGTACACACAAGTGATTCTTTAGGTTCCACAGGGCCCTCTAAAATGGCACCCTGAAAACAATGTCACTTACATAGGACTCTTTTTATGGGCACTTAAAAACTTAGCATCCACCCAGTCACTCTGCCTTCATCTTGGCTTTGTGTGTTTCTGCTTGTTTTGATTTTATAATGCCTCAACTCTTGTAGTTGTTGATTTTTAATTTAAGGATGTAAAGTGCTATAACATAAACTAATAGTCAGGAATTATACCAATGGTCTTCAGACTCTTCTTCAAGTAAACAGGAAGAGAAGGAGGCTTCTTTGTACAGCTTGCATTTGGAGCAGCAAACATCCAAAAGCACAGGTCAGTGAAAGGAGAAAAATCACATAGCTGTAGCCATCAGGAGACAAAATTCCCTTAAATGTCTTATATGATTTTAACCATCTGTTTAATAAAAGGTTTCATCTATGTATGGTTGTTGTTCAGTCACTCACTCATGTCTAACTCTTTACAACCCCATGGCCTGAAGCACGCCAGGCCTCCCTGTCCTTCACCATCTCCCAGAGCTTGCTCAAATTCATGTCCATTGAGTCGGTGATGCCATTCAACCATCTCATCCTCTGTCGTCCCCTTCTCCTCCTGCCTTCAATCCTTTCCAGTATCAGGGTCTTTTCCAATGAGTTAGCTCTTCACATCAGGTAGCCAAAGTATTGGCGTTTCTGCTTCAGCATCAGTCCTTCCAATGAATATTCAGGACTGATTTCCTTTAGGACAGACTGGTTGGATCTCCTTGCAGTCCAAGGGACTCTCAAGGGTCTTCCCCAACACCACAGTTCAAAAGCATCAATTCTTTAGCGTTCAGACTTCTTTATGGTGCAACTGTAACATCCGTACATGACCACTGGAAAACCATAGCTTTGACTAGGTGGATCTTTGTTGGTAAAATAATATATCTGCTTTTTAATATGTGGTCTAGTTTGTCATAGCTTTTCTTCTAAGGAGCAAGTGTCTTTTAATTTCACGGCTGCAGTCACCATCTGCAGTGATTTTGGAGCCCAAGAAAATAAAGTCTGTCACTGTTTCCATTGTTTCCCATCTATTTACCATTAAGTGATCAGACTGGATGCCATGATCTTCATTTTTTTGAATGCTGAGTTTAAGCTAGCTTTTTCACTCTCCTCTTTCACCTTCAACAAGAGGCTCTTTAGTTCCTCTTCACTTTCCGCCATTAAAAGTGTATCATCTGCATATCTGAGGTTATTGATATTTCTCCTGACAATCTTGATTCCAGCTTGTGCTTCATCCAGCCCAACTTTTCACATGATGTGCTCTGCACGTAAGTTAAATAAGCAGGGTGACAATATAGAATCTTGACATACTCCTTTCCTAATTTTAAAACAGTCCATTGTTCCATGTCTGGTCCCTAACTGTTGCTTCTTGACCTGCATAGAGATTTCTCAGGAGGCAGGTAAGGTGGTCATCTACTTATCTTGCACTAATTCCCTTTAATTATTCCATGTCACCCAGAGCAGTTCTCTTCACTGAATGTAACTTAGGACATGTACCTCACTGATGTTGAGTGAGAGGAAAAAGAAAAGAAAAAATAAATAGGTCCACATTCAACAAACTAAAAGGTTAAATAATACTTTGTGTATAAATTATTGTCAATTTTAAAGACTGAAATGAATTCCTGATTTATGATTGTTGATCATAGATTAATGAAAAGAAGAAAGTGGTAAAACTACAACTTACTGTTAATGCTAGTGATCATGGAATTGGGAAATTTGTTGGAAAAACTTGTAAAAGTTATGGTAAAAACAGACTTTGACATAATGATTATAATTCTAAAAATCTGTTTCAAGTAAATTGTATTAATTAAAGAGCAGGTTTTATTTCAAAGAAAAGAGGAAACAGGAATCAAGTTTCGCTGAGGCTGTGCCCTTCAGCTTTCTCGCTCCTGGAGCCAAGTGCAGCGGTGTGCGGTCAGCACCGCCCTGGGGGATGCAGTCTGCAGGTGGGTGCTTTGGACAGCTGCAGAACAGAGCCCTGGAGGATGGAGTGTGGAGCGGCGGGGGCCCACATTCAAGCCCCCAGGCGACGGAGGAACCCACAGACAAGAGTACATCCATCACCCTGTTCTACCTGCGGTCTCCTGTCACCTGCCGTGGGTGGGGGCAGATCCATGGAAGTTGCTCTCAGCTTTACAACTTAGGACAGAGCTTCTCTCAGATCCTATGTGCCTAATACTGGGGAAGGGGTTTCACCCCAATTTGGACCCTTTCCTATCCCTTGGGGCAATACTACAGGACCTGAAGGAGAACCAGCCATTGTCCCAAACTGAAACCCATGCTCGCTACAAGGCCAGGAGTGATGCGCAGACAAAACGGGTGTCTATGCCCAGATGTAGAGCAATACCACCCACAGGAAACATGGAAAAATATGGCATGTGGTACCCCCGGGCCTACAGTCCCTGTGCTCAGCTGCTCAGTCACGTCCGACTCTTCATGACCCCATGCACTGTAGCCTGCCAGGCTCCTCTGTCCAGGGGGATTCTCCAGGCAAGAATACAGCAGTGGGTCGTCATGCCCTCCTCCAGGAGATCTTGCCAACACAGGGATCAAACCCAGGCCTCCTGCATGGCAGGCAGATTCTTTACCATCTGAGCCACCAGGGCAGCTTACAATTTAGGAAAGAAAAAGTGATTAAAAAACAGTGACGGGTTTGGATTACAGTGAGGATTCCAAAGTCTCAGGGGAGGGAGTTAGCACTTGATCTGTAGCCAAAAGAAGCTCCAGATCAGAGCAGGGCATGGGTAAACTGAGAGAGTGGTCAGGGTCCTCTGTACGGTTTGTATTCATTACTCATCACTCAGAGAATCAGAACAACCATCTCTGCCTTTCTCTGTGTGAAGTGGATGCACACAGAATCTTTATCTTACTCTGCAGGTAGAGAAATAGAGACTCACTGAAGGTGACCTGGCCAAGGTCACCTTCCTGTTAGCATCAATCCCAGTGGTTCAGAACCAGTAATGTCTGACTTCTGAGTCCTGCTTTAAACCCTGCTTTCTTCTGTGGAACACATAGGGTATAAGATAGATACTTTTGAAATGTTGCATTGAAGAAGACTTGAGAGTCCTTTGGACTGCAAGGCCATCCAACCAGTCAATCCTAAAGGAAATCAGTCCTGAATATTCATTGGAAGGACTGACGCTGAAGCTGAAGCTCCAATACTTTGGCCACCTGATGCGAAGAATGGACTCACTGGAAAAGACCCTGATGCTGGGAAAGACTGAAGGTAGGAGGAGAGAAGGGGACAACAGAGGATGAGATGGTTGGATGGCATCACCAACTTGATGGACACAAGTCTGAGTAAACTCCAGGAGTTGGTGATGGACAGGGAAGCCTGGCGTGCTGCAGTCTGTGGGGTCACAAAGAGTCGGACACGACTGAGTGACTGAACTGAACTGATAAGATTTGCACTGAAGGGAAGATTGACACATGAAAATCATCCTCAGCACTTGGGTCTTAGAGTTGAAAGAGGAGACATTCAAGCAGGGCTGCCATGCTTGACCAAGTCAGACAGGCAGGAGCTGGGTGGGGATGTGGAGGAGTCTGAAATGCAGGGAGTGGAGCCCTGAATGGAGCATTCATCACTGCTGAGCAAGGGAAGCAGGCATGTCAACCCAAAGCAAGCCACTTTGGCTATGGAGTATTTTGAATTAGTAGATGAAGAAACAGACTTTCTCAGAGCTTCTCCCATCTGACTAAGAGCAGAAACTTTTGAAGAATGAGGACTGTAAATCCCCTCTCCAGGAAGAAGAGGGAAAGCCAGCACCAAAATGGGTACAAACATCACTAAATAACCTTTATCTTCCATTAGTGTCCCATATATTTACCTGCTCAAAATTTATTACCCCTAAAAGTTCAAACCCCCTCCCCCCCTTTTTTTGTCTCGTTATTTCTCCACAGATCACTGTCTCCAGGTCTGACTGCTCTTTGGGATTTTCATTTTGTTTCTTTGAGGCTCATCTGATATAAAATATTTTTCTCTTATTAATCAGGTCTTCTATCAGTTCAGTTTGCAAGGCTCCAGTAAGACTGAACCTAAGAAGAGCTGCTTCTTCAGGAAGAGGAAGTGGGGCTACCACTCTGCACAGCTGATGCCAGGAAGACAGAGAACCCCTCTGCCTACCCCACCCCACCCCCATCTTAAGAGAAGGAGCCGTGAGCAATGGCAAGGCCACTTCAGGACACAGGAGACCCGGCTCAACTCCTGTTCTCCTTCCACTTAGTCCTGGGGCTGGGTGTCCGTGGGTCCACGCCCCTCTCAGCACCCAAGTTAGGGAGAGGCTCTGCCTCCTGGAAGGCATGTCTGACACCCCAGGGGAGCCCCTAGAATGCCCTGGAAGGAGAGAACGGCCAAGCCCTCTTCCTGGTGTTATGTGTCTGTCTCAAGAGCAGACTGCTTGGCCCATCTCTATGTCCCTCTGAGGAGCATGACAGGCTGAATGGCAAATGAAAGTGAGACGTGATCACGAATATGCCTCACAGTTTATAAAAGACTCTCTGTGCACAAGCTCCAGGTGCTACAGGCAGGCGTGAGATGCAGCCTTTTAACAGCCAGTGTGGGTCCTGGAGACTCCTGATAGTAGGGGCAGAGTCTTTCATTTCTGGAGCCTGGGGTAGAGCCGGGAAGGCCATTCCACAGGTCCCAGGATGGGGCTGGGAGGTCTTCAGGGCAGTAGCACTGCTCAGCTCTGTGGTCGTCTCTCAGACCAACACTGTGAACGATGAGGAGCTCAGAGACATGCAGCTCTGGTCGTGGCATACAGCCGTGGCAGCTGGGCCTCACTTCCAGTCAACGGACAGCATGACTACAGCCATAGCAGACACTCAGACATTTCTCAATTGAAAAGAGCTGATCAAACACAATGGCCAGTTTAAAGCTGGGCGGTGACACCTGCAGAAACAGTCAACCATGAGTCCCACTGAAGAAGGAATTCATAGGGCCAGGACTCCATCTCAGGCCTATCTGTGCTGATCATGCTTGGCTGCCTCTCCAGTGGACTCTGAACTCTCTGCTTAGTGCCTGTGGGAACAACAATGGAAGGATAAGACCCCCTCCGGACAGGGGAATCTTAAGATCACATCCAGGTTACTCATTGCCTAAGAGGAAACATACCGTAATCGCCCCTGTCTCCAGACAGGTCATAAACTTTTTCCATATCTATCAGGATGTAATCACAGGCTTATTGATTATTAACTGGTTGGAATGTGACCACAAGCTTATTGATTATTAACTGTTTGGAATGTAACTGTGGGCTTATTGACTATTGACTGTTTGAACACATAACACGTGAATGATGAGGTTACTGTAGTTGTATTTACCCTTCCTTTGTTTATGTAAGTCTCAAGGGAATTGGGGTGGTGGGTTTGGACACGTACACATGGGCTATAAAAGATTTTCACAAATGCTGGTCGGGGTCCTTGGCTAAGAGGAGACTCTGCCTTGGGCCCGCCGGTGTAATAAACTGCACTCCACTATCTGTATTGTCCTTCTGAGTGAGTTTGTTTCCCGGAAAGCGTGGCTATAACACCACTTGGGGTTCTGCTGAGCCCTGGTGCCTAACAATTCAGCCCCAGGAGCAGGTTTGGACAATTATGTGGTGGAGTCTCCTTGGAAACACGATGGAGGTCAGACTAGGTAATCTGGAGTCATGAAGAAGCTTCTGCCTCCAAGATGGTACGGAGTGCAGTTGCCATGTGACTCTGACTGCTTCAAGGAGCCACCCTGTGACCCCATGTGACAGGACTGAGCTGGTGGCCTCTCTCTAATTTTCACTATCTCCAAAGGTTTTTGCTTGTTGCAACCCTTCTGTCTTCCTTTTCAAGTCGAGGTAAACTTAACCTTTGTAAATCTAATTGCCACTGACTCCATAGCTCATCTGTCCCCTTACCCCCGACCCGCTGCCGTGCAGGGTCTGAGTCCAAGAATGGTCTGCAGTGCCCTGGAGGCAGCCTCTGCCTCCCCTAGTTCTTGCAGCCACCAAACAGCCAGGCTCTGCCTGTCTTATTCCAAACACGCTGTGAATGAGCAAACGCCCTGTGAGGACATCTGTAAAGCAGAGATCTGCAGGTAATTTCCTCAGTGCAGTGCAGGCTTATCCTCACTGAGTCCTCAGGGCATGAAGCTGCGTGTAACGTGACCAAGGATACATTTCCATCTCTGCTGAGGTCAGGAAGGTCAGTGCAGGAAAACACACTTAAAACTCATTTCTAATTTGCACCCGTAATCCTAGGTAACCAAGTGCAGTGCCCAGAAGAAAAACTAGAAAAGCGAGACTGTGACCCAGAAGAAACATCCCTAGGACGAGAAAAGCTATATGACACATGGCCTCACAGAGGGTCACTGCCCGCAATCATCCGTCATGGACCAATCATTATACACCCACACACCTGACCCAAGTGACTCAGAGCACCAGTGTCTTTGCCTGTGATCCATGGCTGAAATTAGATACCAATTCTCCCACAAAAGTTTTGCATTTGTGTTTAATAACAGAGGATCACATAAGAAGAGGCAAGCTGAGCTTCCACCAGCTAATAAAAACAAAGATTCTAAGATCCTTGCCAAGTATGGGAGGATATTAGAAGAATCTATTAAGATTGGACTTAGGACCTCAGTGGGGTCAAAGCTTGCAGAATGCTGAACTGCAGAGAAACACAGGAAATGTTAGATGGCAAGAAGGAGGTGCAGCCAGGAGGGACACATCCCTCCTTCTAATCAAGGCCTTCAGGATGCATTGTGCATGAGGAGGACTTAGCTTTAGAAGGCCAAGCAGGAGGGGAAGAAAGAGTAAGGAAGGCAGATAGAGGTGCATGTGTGATCCTTCTGCCCAGGTTGTGTGCAGCCCTCCCTACAGTGCTTTCTGGAATCCAACACTGGGTGGAGCACATCTCACACTCCCAACATGCTGAGTTGCTTCAGGCCTTGTCTAGGGTGACTTTTCAAAAACAGAAGTCAGAGAGAGGACTCAGAAAGGAGCTAAGGAGAGAAAGAGAGCTCAGAGGCCACCTGGAGCCTACAGGGTCCCAAGCCAGCTGCCAAGCAGCTATGCTGACCCCTCTTCCTCTTTCTAGATTCCCAAACTCTCCCTGCAAGGAGTTGTCTTAAAATGCTGGCTACTTCTTTTTAAAGGAATATCGGTATCAACTACATATAACATAGCATAAGTGTTAGCAAGGAGAAGTTTGGCAGAATATCTAGGACAGAAAAATGAAGCAAGTGGGAAGAAATGCAAAACCCAAATCCGAGAACTGCCCCCACCAATGTGCATGTATTTTCAGGAATTAATGACATAATGAATATAGGCTACAGTTAAATACAATTCATTCCACTATCTGAACACAGCATTTGGACATTTGGTTTGTTTTCATAAAAGGTCGCAGGCAGAAAGGGTACTCCGTCCCCCCTGAAGCTCTCTGCCTACTCGAGCTTTCTCAGAAGGAAGGTGGGGGCACGCATGCCAGTGACCAGGGTTTTCAAAAGCTATTTGATGAAATAAGGTGAGTGTTTTCTGGGTGGGGATGTTTCAGTTGGAGTCATGTTAAATCTGTTTGGGAAATTTTGGAATAAATGAAGCTCATTTAAAGGCAGCAGAGCCTGAGTTTCATCTTCTAATTAGCTTACCTAGAAAGTAGACAATATTCCTTTTTTTAATTAATATTTTTTGAGCAGTTTAAGGTTCACAGGAAAACTGACAGGAAGGCACAGAGGTCCCCACACACCCCTTGCCCCCACATGTGCACAGCCTCCCCCACTACCAGCTCTGGTTTTTGTCAGGTCACTAAGTCTTACTCTGCGACCCCGAGGACTGCAGCATGCCAGGATCCCCTGCCCTCCACTCTCTGCTGGAATTTGCTCAAATTCATGTCCACTGAGCTGGTGATGCGCAGTGAACATCATCTGTTTAACCATCTCATCTTCTGTTGCCCCCTTTTCCTACTGCCCTCAACTCTTTCCCAGCATCAGGGTCTTCCCAATGAGTTGGCTTTTCACATCAAGTAGTCAAAGTACTGTAGCTTCAGCTTCAGCATCAGTCCTTCTAATGAATATTTAGGTTGATTTCCTTTAGGTTTGATCTCCTTGCAGCCCAACGGATACTCAAGAGTCTTCTTCAGCACAACAATTTGAAAACATCAATTTTTCAGTGCTCAGTCTTTCTTGTGGTTCAATTCTCACATCTGTACATGACTTGAAAAAACCACAGCTTTGACTATTCAGACCTTTGTAGGCAAAGTGATGTCTCTGCTTTTTAATACACTGTCTAGGTTTGTCATAGCTTTCCTTCCAAGGAGCAAGCGTCTTTTAATTTCACTACCAATACCTCCCACCAAAGTGGCATAGGGCTTCCCTGATGGCCCAAATGATAAAGAATCTGCCTGCAATTCAGGAGACCCAGGTTCAATTCCTGGGTTGGAGAAGGAGATGGCAATCCACTCCAATATTACTGCTTGGGAAATCCCATGGACAGAGGAGCTTGGCCGGCTAGAGTCCATGGGGTCACAAAGAGTCAGGGGTGACTGAGCAACTGGAACACAAGATGTTGCACTTGTCACAGCTGATGAACCTCGGTGGGCATCACCATCATCATCTAAAGTCTGTAGTTTCCATGAGGATTTACTCTTGGTGCTGTTCAGTCACCACCCTGTCCTCTCTCAACTTGCTGCCCACTGGGCTTCTCTTGTGCCCCTGGCTGCTACGGCAGTGTGAGGTTATACTTCTCAGAGTGGATTTGGCCTAAAAAGAGGCACCTTTCTTTCCACTGTGGTCAGTGACAACCATTTCTAGCAACGTCTGCTGTGTCACTTAGGAAGGTCCTCTCTTTTAACTGCACCATGCCATTTTAAAGCTCCTAATACACCTTATTATTGTGTGTGTGTGTGTGTGTGTGTGTGTGTGTGCTCAGCTTTGCATGACTCTTTGCAACCCCATGGACTAATAGCCCACCAGCCTCCACAGTCCATGGGATTTCCCAGGCAAGAATAGTGGGGTGGGTTGCCATTTCCCTGGCAGGTGGATTCTTTACCAGAGTCACCAGGGAAGCCCTGTATAGTCTATGGGTTTGGACAAATATATGATATGTATTCACCAATATATATTACACAGAATAGTTTCAGTATTCTAAAAATCCTCTGCCTGTTCATTTCTCCCTGCATACATGCAAGTCGCTTTAGTCGTTTCTCACTCTTTGTGACCCTATGCCCCCTACATAGCCTGCCAAGCTCCTCTGTTCATGGGATTCTCCAGGCAAGAATACTGGAGTGTGTTACCATTTGCTTCTCCAGAGGATCTTCCCAACCCTAGGACTGAACCCACGTCTCCTATGTCTCCTGCATTGCCGGGCAGGTTCTTTATCACTAGAGCCACATGGGACGCCTTTATTACTGGCTATTCTCCGATAAACCCTGGCAACTACTGATCCTTCTGCTGTCTCCATAGTTTTGCCTTTCCCAGAATATTTAGTTGGCATCAGAAGCAGAAAGCCTTTTCTGATTGACTCATTTCACTTGGTAATATGCATTTAAGGTCCCTCTATGTCTTTTTATGCTTTGTCTTTTCTTTTTAGTGCTAAATAGTATTTCATTGTCAAGATAATCCACAGTTTATTTATCCATTTACCTACTGGAGGACATCTTGATTGCTTAAAGTTTCGGCAATTATGATTAGAAGTGCCATGAATATCTTTGTGCAGGTTATTATGTGGACATAAGCATTCAGATCCTTTGGATAAATGCCAAGGAGCACAACTGCTGAACCATATGGTAAGAGTATGTTTTGTTTGGTAAGAAACTACCCAGGTGTCTTGACAAGTGGCTGTACCAGTTTGCATTCTTACAAGCATGAATTAGAGTTCCCATTTCTCCACATCATCACCAGCATTTGGAATCGTCAGTGCTCTAAATTTTGGATGTTTTAATAAGTGTGTAGTAAGTAGTACCTCAATGTTAAAGTTTGTGTTTCCCTGATCTCACATGATGTGGAGTATCAACATATGCTTACTCACCATCTCCATTGGTGAAGTGTTTTTAAAGGTCTTTGACCTATTTTTAGTCAAGCTGTTTTCCTTACTGATGAATTTTAAGAGTTTTTCATATATTGCATTTTGGAAAAAGTCCTTTATCATATGTGTCTTTTACAAATATTTTCTTTCTTGTTTGGTTCTCATCTTCTAGTTCTCTTGACATCTTTCCTAGAGTACAAGTTTTTAATTTTAATGAAGATTTTGTTGTTCTGTTGTGCTCAGACATGTCTGATTCTTTGCCACAGCATGTACTATAGACCAGGATTCCCAAGGCTCAGTGGTAAACAATCCACCTGCAATGCAGGAGACGAAGGAGAACTGGGTTTGATCCCTGGGTTGGGAAGATTCCCTGGAGGAGGACATGGCAACCCACTCCAGTATTCTTGCCTGGAGAATCCCATGGACAGAGGAGCCTGACCGGCCACAGTCCATAGGTCACAAAGAGTTGGACACAATGGTAGCAAACTAGCACGCATGCACACACATACTGAACAGTATGAAAAGGCAAAAATATATGAAACTAAAAGATGAACTACCCAGGTCAGTAGATGCCCAGTATGCTACTGGAGAATAGTGGAGAAATAACTCCAGAAAGAATGATGAGACAGAGCCAAAGTGAAAACAACACCCAGTTGTGGATGTGACTGGTGATGGAAGTAAAGAAAGGCCCATGCTGTAAAGAACAATATTGCATAGGAACCTGGAATGTTAGGTTCATAAATCAAGGTAAATTGGAAGTGGTCAGAAAACAGATGGTAAGAGTGAACATCAACATTTTAGGAATCAGTGAACTAAAATGGTCAGAATCAGTTCAGTTCAGTTGAGTTGCTCAGTCATGTCTGAATCTTTGTGGCCACATGAACCGCAGCACGCCAGGCCTCCCTGTCCACCGTCAACTCCTGGAGTTTACCCAAACCCATGTCCATTGAGTCGGTGATGCCATCTAACCATCTCAACCTCTGCTGTCCCCTTCTCCTCCTGCCCTCAATCTTTCCCAGCATCAGGGTCTTTTCAAATGAGTCAGCTCTTCACATCAGGTGGCCAAAGTATTGGGGTTTCAGCTTCAACACCAGTCCTTCCAATGAACACCCAGGACTGAGCTCCTTTAGGATGGACTGGTTGGATCTCCTTGCAGTCCAAGGGACTCTCAAGAGTCTTCTCCTGCACACTTACCCAACAGTTCAAAAGCATCCATTCTTCTGCACTAAGCTTTCTTTATAGTCCAACTCTCACATCCATACATGACCAATGGAAAAACAATAGCCTTGACTAGACGGATCTTTGTTGGCAAAGTAATGTCTCTGCTTTCTAATATGCTGTCTAGGTTGGTCAAAACTTTCCTTCCAAGGAGTAAGAGTCTTTTAATTTCATGGCTGCAATCACCATCTGCAGTGATTTTGTCACTGTAATGCAAAAAGGCAAAATAGTGATAAAGTCAGCCACTGTTTCCACTGTCTCTCCATCTATTTCCCATGAAGTGATGGAATCAGATGCCATGACCTTAGTTTTCTGAATGTTGAGTTTTAAGCCAACTTTTTCACTCTCCTCTTTCACTTTCATCAAGAGGCTTTTTAGTTCCTCTTCACTTTCTGCCATAAGGGTGGTGTCATCTGCATATCTGAGATTATTGATATTTCTCCCGGCAATCTTGATTCCAGCTTGTGCTTTCTCCAGCCCAGCATTTCTCATGATGTACTCTGCATATAAGTTATAAAAGCAGGGTGGCAATATACAATTTTGATGTATTCCTTTTCTTATTTGGAACCAGTCTGTTGTTCCATGTCCAGTTTTAACTGTTGCTTCCTGACCTGCATACAGGTTTCTCAAGAGACAGGTCAAGTGGTCTGGTATTCCCATCTCTTTCAGAAATTTGCTGGCCTATTGAGTGAAGCGCCATATGAGCATCATCATTTAGGGTTTGAAATAGCTCAGCGGAAATTCCATCACCTCCACTAGCTTTGTTTGTAGTGGTGCTTCCTAAGCCCCACTTGTCTTCACTTTCCAGGATGTTTGGCTCTAGGTGAAGGATCACACCATCATGGTTATCTGGGTCATTAACATCTTTTTTGTATAGTTCTTCTGTGTATTGTTGCCACCTCTTCTTAATCTCTTCTGCTTCTGTTAGGTCCATACCATTTCTGTCCTTTATTTAGCCCATCTTTGCATGAAATGTTCCCTTGGTATCTCTAATTTTCTTGAAGAGATCTCTAGTCTTTCCCATTCTATTCTTTTCCTCTATTTCTTTGCATTGATCACTGAGGAAGGCTTTCTTTTCTCTCCCTGCTAGTCTTTGCAACTCTGCATTCAAATGGGTATATCTTTCCTTTTCTCCTTTGCCTTTTGCTTCCCGTCTTTTCACAGCTATTTGTAAGGCCTCCTCAGAGGGCAATTTTGCTTTTTTCATTTCTTTTTCTTGGGGATGGTCTTAATTCCTGTCTCCTATACAATGTCACAAACATCCATCCATAGTTCATCAGGCACTCTGTCTATCAGATCTAGTCCCTTAAATCTATTTCTCATTTCCAATGGTCAGAATGGGTGAATTTAATTCAGATGGCCATTATATCTACTACTGTGGGCAAGAATTCCTTTGAAGAAATGGAGTAGCCCTCATACTTAATAATAGTCCAAAATGCAGTACTTGGATGCAGTCTCAAAAATGACAGGATGATTTCTGTTTGTTTCCAAGGCAAACCAGTCAATATCCCAGTAATCTAAGTCTATGGACCAACCACTAATGATGAAGAAGTTGAAGTTGAATGGTTCTATGATACCTACCAGACCTTCTAGAACTAACACCAAAAAAGATGTCCTTTTCATCATAGGGGACTAGAATGAAAAAGTAGGAAGTCAAGAGATACCTGGAGTAACAGGCAAGTTTGGCCTTGGAATACAAAATGGAGCAGGGCAAAGGGTAACAGAATTTTGCCAAGAAAACATACTGGTCATAGATCACACCCTCTTCCAACAACAAAAGTGAGGACTCTACACATGGACATCACCAGATGGTCAATACTAAAATCAGATTGATTATATTCTTTGCAGCCAAAGATGGAGAAGCTCTATACAGTCAGCAAAATCGAGACCGGGAGCTGACTGTGGCTCAGATCATGAACTCCTTATTGCAAAGTGATAGTGAAGGTCACTCAGTCATATTCGACTCTTTGCAACTCCATGGAATTCTCCTGACCAGAATACTGGAGTGGGTAGCCTTTCCCATCTCCAGGGGAATCTTGCTGACCCAGGGATCAAGCCCAGGTCTCCCACATTGCAGGTGGATTCTTTATCAGCTGAGCCACAAAAGAAGCCCCCTTATTGCAAAACTCAGACTTAAATGGAAGAAAGTAGGGAAAATCACTAGACTATGAAGGTAATACCTAAATCAAATCCCTTAACGATTATATTGTAAAAGTGACAAATAGATTCAAGGGATTATTTCTGATAGACAGAGTGCCTGAAGAACTAGGGATGTAGGTTCATGACATTGTACAGGAGGCAGTGATCAAAATCATCCCCAAGAAAAAGTAATGCAAAAAGGCAAAATAGTTGTCTGAGGAGGTCTTACAAATAGCTAAGAAAAGAAGAAAAGCAAAAGGCAAAGGGGAAAAGGAAAGATATACCGTTTTGAATGCAGAGTTCCAAAGAATAGCATGGAGAGATAAGAAAGCCTTTCTCGGTGATCAATGCAAAGAAATAGAGAAAAACAATAGAATGGGAAAGACTAGAGATCTCTTCAAGAAAATTCGAGATACCAAGGGAAGACTTCACACAAAGATGGGCACAATATAGGACAGAAATGGTATGGACCTACCAGAAGCAGAAGAGATTAAGAAGAGGTGGCAAGAATACACTGAACTATATAAAAAAGATCTTAGTACCCCAGGTAACCATGATCACTCACCTACAGCCAGACATCCTGGAGTGCAAAGTTAAGTGGGCCTTAGGAAGCATCAATGTGAACAAAACTAGTGGAGGTGATGGAATTCCAGCTGAGTTATTCCAAATGCTAAAAGATGATGCTGTCAAAGTGCTGTACTCACTATGCCAGCAAATTTGGAAAACTCAACTGTGGCCCCAGGACTGGAAAAGGTCAGTTTTCATTCCAATCTCAAAGAAAGGCAATGCCACAGAATGTTCAAACACCTGCACAGTTGCACTCATCTCACATGCTAGCAAAGTAATGGCAAAATTTCCCAAGCTAGGCTTCATTAGTACGTAAATGGAGAACTTCCACATGTACAAGCTGGATTCAGAAAAGGCAGAGAAACCAGAGATCAAGTTGCTGATAAAATTGGATCATAGAAAAAGTCAGAGAGTTCCAGAAAAATGTCTACTTCTCCTTTATTGACTATGCTAAAGCCTTTGACTATGTGGATCACAACAAACTGCAGAAAATTCTTAGAGATGGAAATGCCAGACCATCTTACTTGCCTCCTGAGAAATCTGTATGCAGGTCAAGAAGCAACAGTTAGAACCGGACATGGAACAATGGAACAGTTCCAAATTGGGAAAGAAGTATGTCAAGGCTGAATATTGTCACCCTGTTTATTTAACTTATATGCAGAATACATCATGCAAAATGCTGGGCAGGATGAATCACAAGCTGAAATCAAGATTGTTGGGAGAAATATCAATAACCTCAGATATGAAGATGACACCACCCTTATGGCAGAAAGTGAAGGGGAACTAAAGATCCTCTTGATGAAAGTGAAAGAGGAGAGTGAAAAAAATTGGCTTAAAACTCAATATTCAGAAAACTAACATCATGGCATCTGGTCCCATCACTTCATGGCAAATAGATGGGGAAACAATGGAAACAGAGGCTTTATTTTCTTGGGCTGCAAAATCACTGCAAATGGTGACTGCAGCCATGAAATTAAAAGATGCTTTATCTTGGAAGAAAAGCTACGACAAAGCTAGACAGCATATTAAAAAGCAGAGACATTATTTGCCAATGAATATCCATCTAGTCAAAGCTATGGATTTTCCAGTAGTCATGTATGGATATAAGAGTTGCACCATGAAGGAAGCTGAGTACAAAAGAACGGATGCTTTTGAACTGTGTTGTTGGAGACGACTCTTGAGAGTCCCTTGGACTGCAAGGAGATCCAATCAGTCCATCCTAAAGGAAATCAGTCCTGAATATTCATTTGAAGGGCTGATGCTGGAGCTGAAGCTCCGATACTTTTGCCACCTGATGCCAAGAACTGACTCATTAGAAAAGACCCTGATGCTGGGAAAGATGGAAGGCAGGAGGACAAGAGATGATAGAGAATGAGATGGTTGGATGGCATCACTGAGTCAATGGCCATGAGTTTGAGCAAGCTCTGGGAGTTGGTGATGGACAGGGAAGCCTGATGTGCTGCAGTTCATGGGTCCCAAAGAGTCAGACATGAATGAGCAACTGAACACTTCTGAACTTCCAGACTTAACTGAACATGACTACACTATAAAATGATGTACTTTAAAAACTGGAGTTTAGTTTCAGAGAATATAAACTCTCTGGAGTGTGTTTGTTTTTAAGACAGGGCATCTCCATGTTTCACATATTATTTGTTTTCTTTGCAACACTTCTCTCTTACATCAAAAGTCTTGTTTATCACACTGTAAATAACTTTCCAGTTATGGTTGAAGTGACTCATTTTTACATTAATTTTTCATAGGTTATTTTAAAAATGTCATATCACTGCTCCCCTGATCTAGTGACCAGGTGGCAAGGAACAGGGATGTAGAAGCAGACTCACTCCTGGAAGGCCTTGGGTCTCTCAGGGCACTGAGCCTCAGTCTTCTCCTCTCCAAGAACAGTCTCCTAATAGCTCCTCCCTTGAAGGATCTGTGAGGGTCTCACATGAAGTCCATGTGGACCTCAACTAACAGAGCTCTCATCATTTTATCCAGCATAGACAAAAGGTCCACCCATGAAAATGTCCATGGAGCCGGGTGTAAGCTCAGTCTCCCGTGAACCTAAATTCCTCAAGTTCTGATTTACTTTAAGATTTGCTTTCTGAGTTTCAAGCTGCTGGAAGCTGAGAAACACCAGTAAGAAATGGAGAGAACTGCAACAGACATCCTGCTGACAGCATCCAAACGTTATGAGAGTGTCAGAGCAGGAGAGAGACAAGACGAAATGAAAGCAAACAGTCACAAGCTGCCAGAGAGCCCTGGCCTCTGGACCTGGGGCCCGTGGCCAGCGCCACAGCCACTGGAGGGCTTTCTGGGCACCGAGGGTCACCACTGTGCCCCAGCAAGCCCTCGAATCAAGGACCACAGAGGAGTTTAATGAAGCCCTCGAGTCAAGGACCACAGAGCAGTTTCAATGAAGTGTCTTTGAGAAGGCAGAATTGCAAAATATATTTTAGAAAGAGTGCCACCAAAAGGTGCAATTAAACCTGTCAATGTGACTTGGGGATAATGTGTATTTACATGTGCTGACTGCTTCCTTGTGACTCTGGACACAGGGAGTGTTCCCTGGGTTCCTGCGAAGGTTCCCGGTCACAAAGAGGAGAAGGAAGGCAGGCAAGATGCGGCTGTCCTCCAGAAGCTCTGCCTGCAGGCGGTGGCCTGTCAGCCGGGGAGGCCCTAGGACACCACAGCTGGATCTGCTGGGCTCATATGCAGGCCTGTGTGACTAAAGGCCGTGCCCTGGTATTCCCTCATGGGCTCACACTCTTCAGCGTCTTTTCCCTCTGGCTTGGAAAGTAATAAAAATGTATTCTGGGACTCAAAGATGGCCTGTGGTATTTCTCTAATCTTTCTTTTATTTCTAACTTCTGATAAGAAGATGGTCGTTAAGGAGGCACCTTGATCAGGGGTCTCCTAGGGATCTGGAGAGACTAGTGTGAGACAGTGAGGAGCATGTTCCCAGGAACACAGCCTCTGTCTGCTTAGATGAAGACTCTCCTCCAGGAAACCTCTCAGGCCAGATCTGTCCCCCACTCTGTTCCCCTGTGTCCCTAGGCACGTCCGTAGGATCTGTTGGGTTCTGGAGACAGGAGTGCTGCTCCTCCTACCAGCTAGCAATTATCTTCTAAAATGGCAACATTTGAATGCTCAAACCACAGTTTGCTGCCACCGTATTCCCTAGGGTGTTCTCAAGCACTAAGTGTTTGGAATATTCTCTACCACACTTAGACATCACCAGGGAAACATAAGAGTGTCAGCTCTTAGCTGGCAGTTCTCTGTAGCAGGTTAGATGTTGAGCAGAGGGTGTGCATGCATGTTCCCATGTTTGTGTGTGCACAGATGGGGCAGAGGAAGGATGCGCAGGTGTGAAGAAGATCACAGCTGGGAGGCCCTGGCCGGGAAGGGTAGGAGAGGGACAGAGGGACACACCCCTGTCCAGGGACCCAGAAAGTTGAACATCTCCCCCATGGGCAGAAAAGTGAACATGAACACTCTTCTTCCTACACTCACTGGTCTGCAATGGGTAGAGGCAAATTCAGGGAGAATTACAGGTGTTTTTGGAGGTTGATGAGGAAGGAAGGGATCCTGTCCTCAAATCTGCCCCCTTCCTGGGCTCAGAGTCTGGCTCCAGTGGTCTTCAGCAAGGGGCCTTCTGTGCAGAGCTGGCCTGTCCTCAGCCACACAGGCACGATGTGTGAGTCCAGGGAGGAACCTAGCCTCTGACGGAGCCCATGAACATGTGCTGGGCCTTCTTCCCGTCCTACACCCAGTGGTAAAGAATCACCCTGGCAACACAGGAGATGTAAGTTCAGTCTCCTGAGTTGGGAAGATCCTCTGGAGGAGGAAATAGCAACCCACTCCAGTATTCTGCTCTTCAGTATTCTCTCCCATGGACAGAGGAGCCTGGCGGGGCTACAGTCCACGGGGTCACAAAGAGTTGGATTCGACTTAGCGACTACGTACACATGCAAATGTTAGCTCTGACACATGACTCCATGCCCTAAGGATTCTAGGCTACTCTTATGGACCAAAACTGTGGAGAAGAATCTGTTCCCAGTGTTTACAAACATCGTGGTCCAACAGGATGTTTGGAAACACCCTAGGGCATGCGGCCATCTGCTTATTGCTCTGAACGACTGTTCTTTTCCTTGGCCTAAATTCCTCTCTCCCTCCTTCCTTCTCCCTGGTTTCTTTCTCTCTCTCCTCCCTATCCCCTCCTCCCTCTCTCCCCAGCCTCCTTCCACACACAAACACACACGCCCCAGCTGGTTAGATGCTGTGTTCTGGTCCTGATGTGATATCCTGTCTGAGCTCTGTTGGCTGACCTCATGGGATGCCACTCTTTGGGTATCTGTTGTCTGACCCTCCTTCTAATCTGTCCACAGTTAGGGGATAGAAGCCACACCGTACAGCTGAGTATGCAAAGGACACAACACTTGTCAGGCACTCAACTGAAATCAATTTCTTTTTAATCTCTTCTCTAGAATTCAAGTCAGATGCAGTTAGCCAAGCAGTACACAGGGGCTGAAGACATATATTCTGCTCTTTTTCTCCTGTCCACATTACATTTGTTTGGATTCACGGGAACTATTACAGGGGAACTGTGTAGAGATGGCTTGGTATCTATACAGCATCTGAGAGATGCTGTTTTCGGTGTTTCTTAAAGTATGGATGAGCTAGAAAGCTCGAGTTAGATAAAAAGAGTTCAAACTGTAGGCAACATCAGTAAAAAAATTTAAATGAAGTAAATCTCAAGGCCCTATATTAAATATTTATGGTAGGGAGTGATAAATACAGCCAAGGAGTGACATTAGGTCTCTTGGGTCAAATATGCCCTGAGTGTTGTTTCTGTAAATAAAGTTTCACTGGGACATATCCATGCCCACCATTCACATATGGTCCACAGCTGCATTCACTACAAGGACACAGGAAGCGAGGCCCAAGTTTCACAAAGTCTGACGCATTTACCACCTGGCACTTTGCAGGGAAACTCTTCTGATCTCCTCCTCTAAGGAGTAAAAAGGGTCACTCCTGTACATTCTCAGGCCAGAAGGGAAGCTCTTTGAAGGAGGCTCTGCATCTGCTCTGTTCAGTGATGCATTTTAAGCCAGGGAAGTGATACCAGTCGGTCATCAACTGACATAGGCAGGAATACCCTAAACACAGATTAACATGATGCTCTCTGAAAACACATATGTGACGTTCTCATTTTATCTCATGCAAAATTGCCAGAAGTGAGCATGCATTTTAAGAGTAAGCAGTGTTTCAAATGTGGCTCACAGAACTCAACTTCTCTGTTGCATGGTCACAGACTAGGTGGTAAACATTCATTCTACTTTGCCTTTGGTGTTGTTCTTTGTTTGGAAGAGATGGAAGCAATGCCTTAGAAAAAGAAAGAAAGAAAAGGAAGAGAGAAAGAGAAAGAAAGGAGAGAGAGAAGAAAAAAATGAAGGATGGAAGGAAGGAAAAGGGTAGAAATAAAAGAGGAAAAACAAGGACAGTTCAGTTGGGAAGCTGAAGCTGTGGGTACTTCACTTGGAGCACAGACCCCACCATCCTAATGGGGGACACACTCTTCACCCTAGTGGTAGCAAATGGGAATCAAGTTAATCTTGGCATTAAGATAAATTCTGGAAAATTTTGCTTTGTTGCAATTAGAAACAGATTCACTTTAAAACAAGTGTATCAACATACAGTTCAGTTCAGTTCAGTTCAGTCGCTCAGTGGTGTCCAACTCTTTGCGACCCCATGAACTGCAGCACGCCAGGCCTCCCTGTCCATCACCAACTCCTGGAGTTCAGCCAAAGCCATGTCCATCGAGTTGGTGATGCCATCCAACCATCTCATCCTCTGTCGTCCCCTTCTCCTCCTGCCCTCAATCTTTCCCAGCATCAGGGTCTTTTCCAATGAGTCAGTTCTTCGCATCAGGTGGCCAAAGTACTGGAGTTTCAGCTTCAACATCAGTCCTTCCAGTGAACACCCAGGACTGATCTCCTTTAGGATGGACTGGTTGGATCTCCTTGTATCACCATTAGGACCAGACTAAAATATCAGCTGTTATTCTAACCACACAATTGAAAACCAAAGCAGTCTGTCAACTTGTGGTTCTTCAGTTCCAGTAAGCTTTGGCTCCATCAATCCTTGATCCTTTCTTCTGAGACAGCTTCCACAGAATGCATACTTGATTGTTACTCATGTCTACTCTGCTGGACACAAGCCCCAAGTGCAACTGTGAACTCATGGACTTGGCTGCCCTGTTTCCTGATGGCATCACCTTAGATGGTTACTCCCTCCAGGACACAAGCAGCTGCCCCCTCCTTCCATGTCACCTTGAAGATCAGGTAAACATTCAGTTGAAAATGTAACAAGTGAAGAAAATAGGAACATGCCTATTTTGCTACTAAGGGTGGCATCAGTATTCTCCACCTATAAAGATCAACTTCCTGCTCACACAATGAAGCAAAGTGCAAGTTTCATTGTGAAAGCTGATCAGAAGGGAAGGATATGTCAAATTTTGAACGGAATAGATTTTCCAGTTTTGTAAAGTTTCATAAAAGTAGATACCTGGTAGAAAACCACTAGGATGATTCCACCCACCCCTCCTCTCTGTGCCTTTAGGGTTGGAAGGACACCCGCCTCTAGCGCTGAGTAACTGGGCTCTTGGTGCCTCACTGGACCTCACTCTGTAGGATGGCAGTGACACCAGACCCAGCAGCAGCGACAGCTGCGGCCCTTACTGAACACTGGGCATACTCAGCATCTGATGCGGGCAGCACCTCACGCACTTCCTGCTTTAACTGCACAGCGACCCTAACGGCACTGCCCACGTTCACGCATGAAGAGCTATGATCGAGAAGGGCAACGACCGTAGACAGTAGGACTGAGCTGGAAATTGCACCCAGGCCCTCCTCCTCAGGATTAAGGGAGACTTCATTTCTCTGTGCTGGTTGCCTCATTGGAATATTAGGAGGAATAAATGAGATAATGCATTTTAGGACAAAACAGTGTGGCCAAGTAGGTGTTTTTCTTTGTCGTTGTTTAAAAAAAAAAAAGTCAGCAAAAATCCAAATAAAAATTATGGTAAATTCAGTAAAGACAATTAAAAATTTTTATTGGAGTATAGTTGATTTACAATATTGTGTTAGTTTCAGGTGTACAATAAAGTGAAAGAAAGTCAAAGTCACTCAGTTGTGTCCAGCTCTTTGTGACCCCATGGACTGTAGTTAATGGAATTCTCCAGGCCAAAATACTGGAGTCGGTAGCCTTTCCCTTCTCCAGGGGATCTTCTGGACCCAGGAACTGAACCAGGGTCTCCTGAATTGCAGGCGGGTTCTTTACTAACTGAGCTATCAGGGAAGCTCAACAATAAAGTGAGTCATATATATATATATTATAGATGATACATATATATTTTACATGTATATATGTTATATTTATATATATAAAGAATATACCATATATATAATAAATATATATAGAATATATATACTATATGTTATATTAATATAACTATAGTAATATGATATATAATAAATAAAATATGATGTGCACAACATATAGTATATATAACATATAATAATATACATTCATATAATATATTAATATATCTATTATATATAGAATATATATAGCTGATATATATATTATGTTTATGTATATAGATAATATATATATTCTTTTTTGATTATTTTTCTATATAGGTCATTACAGAGTATTGAGTAGAGTTCCCTGTGCTGTAAAGTAGATCCTTATTAGTTATCTATTTTGTAGATAAGTTCAGTTCAGTTCAGTTCAGTCGCTCACTCATGTCCAACTCTTTGCAACCCCATGAACCACAGCACGCCAGGCCTCCCTGTCCATCACCAACTCCCAGAGTTCACCCAAACCCATGTCCATTGAGTCGGTGATGCCACCCAACCATCTCATCCTCTGTCGTCCCATTCTCTTTCTGCCCTCAATCTTTCCCAACATCAAAGTCTTTTCGAATGAGTCAGCTCTTCGCATCAGGTGGCCAAAGTACTGGAGTTTCAGCTTCAACATCAGTCCTTCCAATGAACACCCAGGACTGATCTCCTTTAGGATGGACTGGTTCGATCTCCTTGCAGTCCAAGGGACTCTCAAGAATCTTCTCCAACACCACAGTTCAAAAGCATCAATTCTTCAGCGCTCAGCTTTCTTTATAGTCCAACACTCACATCCATACATGACCACTGGAAAAACCATAGCCTTGACTAGACGGACATTTGTCGGCAAAGTAATGTCTCTGCTTTTTAATATGCTGTCTAGGTTGGTCAAAACTTTCCTTCCCAGGAGGAAGCGTCTTTTAATTTCAAGGCTGCAGTCACCATCTGCAGTGATTTTGGAGCCCAGGAAAATAAAGTCAGAAAAAAACATTTCCACTGTTTCCCCATCTATTTCCCATGAAGTGATGGGACCAGATGCCATGATCTTAGTTTTCTGAATGTTGAGCTTTAAGACAACTTTTTCACTCTCCTCTTTCACTTTCATCAAGAGGCTCTTTAGTTCTTCACTTTCTGCCATAAGGGTGGTGTCATTCGCATATCTGAGGTTATTGATATTTCTCCTAACAATCTTGATTCCAGTTTGTGCTTCTTCCAGCCCAGCGTTTCTCATGATGTACTCTGCATAGAAGTTAAATAAGTCGGGTGACAATATACAGCCTTGACGTACTCCTTTTCCTATTTGGAACCAGTCTGTTGTTCCATGTCCAGTTCTAACTGTTGCTTCCTGACCTGCATACAGGTTTCTCAAGAGGCAGGTCAGGTGGTCTGGCAATCCCATCTCTTTCAGAATTTTCCACAGTTTATTGTGATCCACACAGTCAAAGGCTTTGGCATAGTCAATAAAGCAGAGATAGATGTTTTCTGGAACTCTCTTGCTTTTTTGATGATCCAGTGGATGTTGGCAATTTGATCTCTGGTTCTTCTGCCTTTTCTAAAACCAGCTTGAACATCTGGAAGTTCATGGTTCACATACTGCTGAAGCCTGTATATAGATTTTGTATATGTCAAGCCCAAGCCTTTGACTGTTGGAAATAGATGGGGAAACAGTGGAACCAGTGTCAGACTTTATTTTGGGGGGCTCCAAAATCACTGAAGATGGTGATTGCAGCCATGAAATTAAAAGATGCTTACTCCTTGGAAGAAAAGGTATGACCAACCTAGATAGCATATTAAAAAGCAGAGACATTACTTTGCAAACAAATGTCCATCTAGTCAAGGCTATGGTTTTCCCAGTAGTCATGTATGGATGTGAGAGTTGGACTGTGAAGAAAGCTGAGCGCCGAAGAATTGATGCTTTTGAACTGTGGTGTTGGAGAAGACTCTTGAGGGTCCCTTGGACTGCAAGGAGATCGAACCAGTCCATCCTAAAGGAGCTCAGTCCTGGGTGTTCATTGGAAGGACTGATGTTGAAGCTGAAACTCCAATACTTTGGCCACCTGATGTGAAGAGCTGACTCATTTGAAAAGACCGTGATGCTGGGAAAGATTGAGGGCAGGAGGAGAAGGGGACAACAATGGATGAGGTGGCTGGATGGCATCACCGACTCGATGGACATGAGTTTGAGTAAACTCCGGGAGTTGGTGATGGACAGGGAGGCCTGGCATGCTGTGATTCATGGGGTCGCACATGACTGAGCAACTGAACTGAACTGATATGTCAATCCCAATCTCCCATTTTATCCCTTCACCCTACTTTCCCTCCTGCAAATAAAGCTTTAAAATTAACTGGACTATCTCAATAGTACAACACAGCAGAAGATAAAGTCTATATGAGTGGTGACAGATAAGAAAAATGCACTTGATTTAAATAACAGAGAAAATAGACTGTAAACTGTGAAAAGTAAATAAACAAAACAAAAAAGAGTCATAGGGAACTAAATGTGAATTACAAATCAGCTAGTATTCATATCATCAAAGTCTCAAAAGAAAAGAGAGAGGACTGATAAAGTCTTAGAAGAAATAGTGGCTGAAAGCTTCTACAAGACATTAGCTTCCAGGTTCAAGAGGCTGAGCAAAAGCCAAATAAAACAAACCCAAATAATCCATGTTTAAATACATCATTATAAGATCAATGAAAATAAGATCAAGAGAAAAATCTGGAAAGGTGCTAGAGAGAAATAACATATTATATATAGGCAGATGCCAATGCAAATACCAATACACTTTTTATCTGAAACCACAGATGCCAGAACATAACACGGCACACTTTAATTGCTAAAAGAAAATAACTATCACTGTGATTATTCTACTCATCCAGTGAAAACACCTCCTCCTCCATATGACGAGGACAGAAAAAGATATTCTCAAAGAAGAATTCAGCGAATCTCTCACTAGTAAATCTCCCTTAAAGAATGGCTAAAGGAAGTTCTCTAAACTGAACGAAAATGACAATAAATAAATCTTGGAACTTCAGAAAGGACAAAAGAGGCTGGAGATGAGTAAGAGCAAGGATAAAACGCAACAGACAATTCTTCTGATGAATTTCTTTAATAATGTCTGATGTCTAAATTGTAACACTGACATGGTGCTCAATGTATGTATAGAAAACCCCTAAGACAATGATATCTAAAAAGTAAAGAGGGTTTAGGAAACTAAATGGAAGTAGGCTGTCTACACTTCATTCAATGTCAGAAAACAGTGAAACTATTATAAATCAATAATGTATGTTATGATTCTGAGAGCGGCCATGATGAAAATCATATAAAACATTATCTTCAAGAACTTTATAGCTAAATCAGTGTGGAACCATAAAAATGCTCAAGTAACCCAAATAAAGATAACCAAAGAGAAACAGACAAAATGATTTAAAAAATGAAACAAAGGGAAAGCAAATATGACAATGGCAGATTTAAATGTTAATATCTTATATAAATAATTATCTTAAATGTAAATGGACTGGACACAAAAATTAAAATATAGAAATTGACAGAGTTGATTTTAAAAAATGCTCCAACTATATGCTGTCTAAAAGAAATTCACTTGAAACTGAACAACATAGGTAGAATGGAAGTAAAAATATGGAAAAAGGCTACACATGAAAGAATGAAATTAGAACACTTCCTAACACTATATACAAAGATAAACTCAAAACTATTTAAAGACCTCAATGTAAGACCAGAAACTATAAAACTATAAAACATAGGCAGAACACTGCATGATATAAATCAGAGCAACACCCGCTATGACCCACCTCCCAGAGTTATGGAAATAAGAACAAAAATAAATAAGTGGGGCTAAATTAAAAGCTTTTGCACAGCAAAGGAAACTACAAGCCAACCCTCAGAATGGGAGAAAACAATACCAATGGAACAACTGACAGTGGATTACTTTTCAAAATATATAAGCAGCTCATACAACTCAATACCAGAAAAACATATAACCCAATCAAAAAGTGGCCAAAAGACCTAAACAGACATTTCTCCAAAGAAGACATACAGATGGCTAACAAACACATGAAAAGATGCTCAACATTGCTCGTTATTAGAGAAATGCAAATCAAACCACAATGAGATATCACCTCACACCGATCAGAATGGCCATCATCAAAAAATCCACAAACAATAAATGCTGGAGAGTGTGGAGAAAAGTGAACCCTCTTGCACCATTGGTTGGAATGTAATTTGATACAGCCACTATGGAGGATGGTATGGAAATTCCTTAAAAATTAGGAATAAAATTACCAAATGACCCAGCAATTCCACTACTAGGCATGTACCATGAGGAAACCACAATTTAAAAAGACACATGTACCCCAATGTTCATTGCAACACTATTTACAATAGATAGGACACAGAAGCAAGCTAGATGTCCATCAACAGATAAATGGATAAAGAAGTTGTGGTACATGTGTACAATGGACTGTTACTCTGTCATAAAAAGGAACACATTTGAGTCAGTTCTAATGACTGATTAGGATGAACCTAGAGTCTATTACAGTGTGAAGTAAGTCAGAAAGAGAAAAACAACTCTTGAACATCAATACATATATATGGAATTTAGAAAGATGGTAGTGACGAACCTATCTGCAAAGCAGCAATGGAGATGCAGACATAGAGAACAGACTTATGGATATGGGCAGCAGGGAGGAAGGACAGGGTGGGACAAATGGAGAGAGTAGCATGGAAGCATATACACTACCGTATGTAAAATGGATAGCCAGTGGGAATTTGCTTTATGACCCAGGAAACCCAAACTAGGACTCTGTAACAACCTAAAGGGGTGAGAACAGGTGGGAGATTGGAGAGAGCTTCAAGAGGGAGGGGACACGTGTATACCCATGGTTGACTCATGCTGATGTATGACTGAAACCAATACAATATTGTAAAGCAATTATCCTTCAACTAAAAATATTTTTTTTTAAATGGAGAAAGACATACCATAAAATGTTAACTTTAAGGAAAAGGAGGAATAGCTATATTAATATCTCATGAAGCAGACTTCAGAGAAAAGAAAATTACTAATGACACAAAGATATTACATAATGATAGAAAGATCAGCTCTTCAAGAAAATGTAACAATTTGATGTTATGAACATCAAATATATATGAACTAAACAGCAATATGCTATAAACATCAAAATACATAGAGCAAAAACTGATAGATTTTAAGGAGAAATACACAAAATTCACAACTATCATTGGAAATTTAAAATCCCACTCAAACCATTGATAGAGCTATTAGACAAGAGATCACTGAGGACATAGAAGAACTGAACTAATCAGTCTACAAACAGAACCTGTTAAATAATTCACACACATAGAAAAACTCCAACCTAAAATAGAAAAGTACACATTTTTAATCCAATACCTGTGAAGCATATACCAAGATAGACCATATCCTAAGCCATATAATAAACTTCAAGAAATTTAAAGTAATTGGAAACATCCAGAATTTGTTCTCTGGTAACAAGGAAACAGAAATAGAAATTAAAAAGGGGAAGACTACAAGAAAATCTCCAATCATGTGGAAATCACAGCATATTTTACATAATTTATAGGTGCAGTTTATATATTGAAGAAAAATCTTTAAACGCATAGAGCTGAATGAAAGTGAAAATGCAACATATCAAAATATGCAGAATGAAGCTAAAGCAGTGCTGCAAGGGAAATTTATAGCACTGAATGCTTACATTAGAAAAAAGATCACAGTTCAGTAATCTAAATTACTAACTCAAGGGCTTGGGGAAAAAAAGAGCAAAGTAAACCCAAAGCCAGCTGAAGAAATGAAATAATAAAGATAAGAGCAGAAATTAATGGAGTTGAAAATAGGAAAACAATAGATAAAAACCAAAGACACAAAAAACTGATTTTCAAGTCAATAAAAGTGATAAACCTCTAACAAGAAGGACAAAATAGAGAAAAAGCACAAATTACCAATATCAGGAATGAGACAGAGGATATTCCTGCAGCTCTTTCAGCCCTCAAGAAGAAATGGTGGATACTATGAACAACATTTACTCTCAAATTTGATAATTAGGAAAAGATGGATCAATTTCTCAAAATCTACAACCTGTCAAAATTCAACTTAGATCAAATAGACAACCTGAATTGTCTTTTACCTTTTAATAAATAATATTTGTAATTTAAAAGCTCCCTCCAAACAAACCTTCAGACCCAGATGGTTTCACTGGAGAATTTTACCCACACTTCAAATATAATTAACACCAATTTTATATGATTGCTTCCATTATTTGTGTTTGGCGTATAAGCTTCCTGAGACCAATGACTGTTTTTGTATTTTTAATAACCAGCAAAGCACCTAGGATAGAGTAAGTGGTTAACAAACAGCAAGGTGAATGAATAACCATGCAGAGGAAAATCCCTCAGAGAATACTGTAGTGTAATAGGCGTGCTCTTATTGCTGCTATTGTTTAGTCCTAAGTCACGTCTGACTCTTTGTCACCCCATGGATTGTAGCCTGCCAGGCTCCTCTGTCCGTGGAATTTCTCAGGCAAGAATCCTGAAGTGGGTTGCCATTTCCTTCTCCAGAGACCAAACATGCATCCTCTGCATTAGAAGGTAGATTCTTTATCACTGAGCCCCCTGGGAAGCCCAATGGGTGTATACATGTTCATATAAAGTACACATATTAAAGTCACCTGATTGATATATATTCAAATTAATGACTGTGTTTGCCCCTAGGAATGGGAGCAGGATTATGTGGTGAATGGTTAGATAATTCCTTTTACACAGTATACTTCTCTAATCTATACATTATTTTTCATTGGGAGCATATGTTCATGCATTGCTCTTGGAAAGCTAACATTTTTTTTAAGTAAACCAAGGAAGAAAATAATGCATGTTTTGGTGTTTAAAGAAAATGTATTTCAACAGCTTTTTAAGAAGGAACGGGAATACTTTTTGCACTGTTGGTAGGAAGGTACATTGACACAGTCACTGTGGAAAATAGTATGTTGACTCCTTAAAAAAATTAAAAAATACTATCCAACAGCCCCATTCCTGGCTATATATCTCAAAGAAATAAAATCACTGTCTAAAAGAGTTACTTGCAGCCCAATATCCATTGCAATATTATTCACAATAGCCAAAACACGGAGTCAACCTGTGTCCATTGATGAATGTATGGATAAAGAAAATGTGGTGTATATAGACAACGGAATATTGTTTAGCCATAAAAAAGGACACCCTGTCATTTGCAAGAACATACATGAACTCTAACGGCTCTATGTTAAGTGAGATTACGTCAGACAGAGAAATGGACTGTATGATTGCACTTATATGCAGATGCTAAAATCATAAATTCAGAGAATAGCTTGGGGTTGCCAGAGGTGGGGGCTGTGAAAGTGGGAAAATGGGTGAAGGTGGCCAAAAGGGACAAATTTCCAGTTATAAAATCAATAAGATCTGAGTGTGTAATATATAGCATGATTTGACATTAACAATCTGGATTATAAGAAAGTAGGTCTTAAAAGTTGTCATAAGGAAAATCATTGTAACCCTATGAGGTGATAGATGTTAACTAATATTGCAGTAATTATTTTGAAATATATATATGTATCAACTCATCATGCTGTACACCTAAAACTAATACAATTTATATGTCAACTATATCTAGACTAAGTTGGGGAAAAAAATATACTTTGACAGTTTTTCAAGGCCCAGAGCCATTTCAATCACTTCTTTACCTCCTTCAAAATAGCACTTCTGGTAACTGAATGTGCAGTGTGCTGGATAAAATCAGGGAGTTGGGATCCGAAGCACTGGCTTTGTACCAGGCACTCCTCTTGCCTTGGTGGTGCAGCCTGGCACCTACTTCATCACGGTTCTCACTGCCACCATCTCACAGCCAGGAGCTAAGAGAGTGGTGCAAAGTCAAGCCTAACATTCTGGGTTTTTTTTTTTTTCTCCTTTTTAGAAGTCTTTCTATTGCCCTGGGGGAGACTAAAATAGGTTATTTACACCTTATTATTCAGAATTATGGCCACATGATCAGATACATATTAGAAAATGGAGCATGTTTGCCATACACTTAAAACTCCAGCTGATCATTTCACGGCTCATCTGTAAAAAAACAAACAAACAAAAAAAAACTTCTGAAAGAAAAGAAACAAACATTTGTCATCTGTAATATAATATTTTCCAAAGTGGAAATCAAGGATTTAAAGAAATCCACCACCTAAGGCTCTTCTTAGATGAACTGATCATTCCTCATTGAACACTAAAAATAAATCATAAAGGCACAAATTTTATTTTTTTGCTGTTTTCCCTCTATTTAACTTAACATCACCCTAAGACAGCCTCCTTGGCTATCAGGGCATGCCTTTTTAGGATTCCTGTAAGCCTCAGCAGCCTGTCAGCTGCCTGAACCAGCGGTGGCTCATTTCTGTCAAGTGGGCACCCTGTTAATGAGGCTGGTAAGCATGCACACTGCCGGGTCTCTCAGCAGGGCCCCTCTGATTCCCAGCAGTTGCAGATCCACATAACAGCGGGATGTTCAATGTGACCACTAGACTTCAGCACAAGTGTGTCTGGCTGGTAGCTGTGTGGGAAGCTCTTTATTCCAACCTCTCAGCTAAATGCCCTCCTCAAGTCATCTCTTTTAACTCTCAGTTAGTGGGAACTGTTACCTCCATTGTGGAGTGGAAGCCCAGTGGTCTCCGGGCACCAGGTCATGCAATTCTGATGTGGTGAATCCAGATACAGAACACAGTCTTTCTGATTCTTGAGTACATCCTCTTAAATATCATTTATGAAAAATGATATTGCTGCCCAGTAAAATGCAAAATACAATGGGGCTTCCCAGGTGGCTCAGTGGTAAAGAATCTGCCTGCCAAGCAGGAGAGGCAGATTCAATCCCTGGGGTTGAGAAGATCCCCTAGAGAAGGAAATGGCAACCCACTCTAGTATTTATGCCTGGAAAATCCTGTGGAAGGAGGAGCAGGGAGGGCTACAGTTCATGGGGTCACAAAAGAGTCAGACACAATTTAGCAACTAAACAGCCAACAGGACAGCACATACAATTTGTAGATTTGACTACTCAAAGTCTTGAGTATTGGATAAAAACTTCAATCCATGACATTTTATAATCAGTAACTGATTAAAGATACATTTGATTAAGGCTATTAAGACTAGTTCATGGGAGTGAATTGCTTAGGTTCCAACCACCCCTGCTTTACAGGCTCTAGTGTGCAATCCAGCATAGAGCCTATAGTCCAAAAACCAGCAAGATAATCTCTAGAAAGTACATGGAGTGAGGGACCATCCCCAGAGGTGATGTTCAAGGTGCCTCAGAATATGCACTTCTACTGGGTTCTCCATGTTATTCTAATATTCTAATAAATATTTCTAATATTTATTCTACATTCAGTTTTGTTGCTTTCTACTTCCTACTAACTTTCAATAGGAGTCGCATATATATTTTCAATTACATTCAGCTTTATGTCACAGGAAAAATGCTATGTTACAGTGGCATTTGTTAGATTGGGGAGTTCACTACGTTTTCTCATGCACAGAACTAGATAGATAAAATTGCTAACTAAGTATCTAGTATAGTCTGGTAGAAAAAAATGTCAAGACATATCTTAACTAGGACCTTAGAATCTGAATATGACCAGACAGTGCCACTTTTGAGTGCTGAAGATTGGTTTACTGCTGCTTACCTAGGGCTTCCCTGGTGGCTCAGATAATACAGAATTTGCCTGCAATACAGGAGATGCAATGTTCGATCCCTGGGTCAGGAAGATCCCCTGGAGAAGGGCATGACAACCCACTCCAGTAATCTTGCCTGAAGAATCTTAAGGACAGAGAGCCTGGTGAGCTACAGTCCATGGGATCACAAGAGTCAGACATGACTCAGCAACTAACACTTTAACTTTCACTTAACACTTCAAGGAGTGTTTACAGAAGTATGATGCTCAATATGCATGTGTAACTAAATGAATAATCATTTATTGGTGTATCATTTAATAGAAAAAGAGAAAACTGCCTCCAGAAAGATGTGGTGGGGATGCACAGGTGTGGTCAGATGACATACACATGATAGTCATCAGCATAGAAGAGACAGAACTAGAAATTCATTCAGACAGAAATCATGGAATCTGTGTTTCTGGCCCTAACATCAGCCTGATCCTTTCAGTGGATACTTTGAGTGGTCACACATTTGTAACACAGTTTGCCTCATTTGCTGCATCCCCAGGTATCTGCATTACAATACACTTGTCACACAAATCTGACCTAAGATGGGAGTTTAGATAAGACTTGTAGTAGTAACCAAGGATGTGAGTGATAAAGAAGGCTGTCTTCTGTTTTTCCCGTCCTGATGGATAAAATCTAAAATGAAGAACTCTGGGGGTAGTGAGAGAGCTAATTCTTAGGTAGGTTGATAAGGAGTCCTGGGCTCTTGAGGAGAAAGGGATAAACCTTTTTTTCTACACTCCTTTGTCTTAGTCACATAAGACATTTTTTTCTTAAACTCTGAGTTCTTATGACAACAATCTTTAAGACTAACTTTCTTTAAGACTTAAATTTAAATAATTTAAGACTTAAAATTTCTTTAAACCCAGAGCTAATGACTGCACAACAAAACAACTCATCTTGCTCAAGGGTATGTGTTTCCTTCAACTCTGTACTAATGATTATATAACAACAATGTATCTTGCTCAAGGACATGTTTCTCATTATTGACAAGAACCTTTTAACTAATCCTCTGGTAAGACCTTCCTATTGTTAGTTTTAATCCTGGTTTCTTAAGATGCATGTTGTGGGACTGGGTCTGGTAAGACCTTTCTATTGTTAGTAACCAACTGGGCACTGGGGTGATGGTGAACCATGGAAGATAAATGCAGGCTATGCAAACAAGGAGTGTCTACTGAACTATCGGGGAGGCATTGAGCCATTTGTGGATGGAAACACACCACCAAAATCGACTGAAAATAAGTGATCTGGAAGAATTTTACAGTTGCTATCTTGTTCAGGGTTATTCCTTTTCCTTTCACTCAAGCCATTTGCCCATCTATTCACAGTTGCTGTTGAAAGATATGTGCATGGTGTGTGTTAGTAGCTCAGTTGTGTCTGACTCTTTGTGACCTCAAGGACTCATCAAGCTCCTCTGTGCATGGAGTTCTCCAGGCAAGAATACTGTAGTGCATTGCCATTCCCTTCTCCAGGGGATCTTCCCAACCCAGGGATTGAACCTGGGTATCCTGAGTTGCAGGCAGATTATTTATTATCTGAGCCACCAGGGAATCTATTCAGTACTCTCAACCGATGGTTCTCAAGCCTTTATATACTTAGACAGTGCTAATAAGCTTCTTCAGAAACAGCATTTGTTTATGGAGGACATGACTGGTTTATCTCTCTCCTGCCCCAAGTGCTAACCAACATCTCTGTGAGCACTGCAATAAGGAAAACAAGTGCCTAATTCCAGCATTTCCTGAGAAAGCTGAAGACCCTTGAATGTTCATCAGGAAGTCTGCAATCCACACAGATGAGTAGCATGCAAGATGCACCATGAGACAGAACTGCTCAGACTCCTCGGAGGTGACTTCAGTCACATCTAAGAGGGAATGAACTTACTGTGAACCAAAACAGCTTGGTAACAGGGAGGAAAGAGGCACAGTGTGAAGACATACAAGGCTGAAGATGTGATTCTCCCCTTTCTCACCTCAGATAACTGTTTCCTTTCCCAATCACTTAGTGCTTCTTTTGGCCTCCATTTACTGTAGGTTTAAAAATAAATAACAGATGACAAGAAATTAGGAATCAAACTAAAGTTCTGAAAACTCAAGGTCCCTGACAGGCAATAGAATCCTAGGATGTTCTTTTTCTTTTATTCTAGGAATGTATGAATTCTGAACATTCTGAAACTGGAAACTGCTCTCTTAGGTAGTTCCTGCTTAAAGTTTTCATACTATAGCACAGGGAAAAGTGATAAATATCATAGAGTCAGATTAAGCATAAAGCTATCAGAATTTTATCCACCTAAATCAAAGGAAATTGTTATACAAAGAAGTTATAGACTGAAAACAAGAAATTACAAAACTGGAGCCACCATTATCAACAAAAGTTAAAAATGCACAATGGATCTTACTTTGGATATAGCTAATGCACTATTATCTTGGACATAAAATGAATGCAAAGTGACATTGTATATTGCATTGTATGGGACATGGGACAGTGCAGGGGACATTGTCTTGCAACACATCCTTGGAGGGAAGGCTGACAATACTGTATCACTAGATTGACAAATTGGACATGTTTTAAAATGGTAAATCATGGTACTTCAATGATGCTATTATTTTCATTTAAAAGTCAGTCATACTTCTGATTCTGACATTGATCTGAATTTCTGAAAAGGAATTTTCATAATTTCTGACTTTCAGGCTTGTGTGAGTTTTTTTTTTTTTTTTTTCTTTTACCACAAGCAAGTATTGAATGAATCAGTAATACTCATCAATACTTGAAGCATCTACGAAAAGCTGGTTTGTTTAAGGTAGTACTCCGGGCATCCCTGCAAAGTTTTTAAGAAATTGAAATGGATGTTGGAGTAGTTCAGGGCATTTCCCTGCTATTAAACCACATATACGAGACACCCAGGTAGGTGTGACACACACAAGCCAAACCACTGACTCTTTCCCCATTAATCAGAGAGTCACAACCTGGGCACTGTCACTGATGCTCTTCACCACCTTCTTTATAATCAGGCATTGAGTCCAGCATCGCATCTCTGGCATTTTCCAAGCTCTCCTCCCAGTAGAAAAGGACACAGTGGGAACTTAACACAACCAGTCTGGAAATTTCCAACTCTTTCAGTACTCCACAGGCCAGTTCCTGGATTTGACCCCTCTTCTGGGAAGCCTGCCTGACTTGTAAGGGCAGAGTCACCCTCTCGTGTTAAAATAACCAGTTAAGGAGGCCATTAGTCCAAAGTTGCTCTAAAACCCTGGTAATTACCTGCGTAAGCAAACCAAAACCTAAACCAAAGCCAATTCCTGTAAATGCACTGGTATCCCAGAAAATGAAATTTAAGAACAACTCATCATAAATAGCTACCTAGGCTTTCCTGAGTAAGAAAACTGCTTAACCAATCAAATAAATTTCTGTAACCAATCAAATAAATTTGATTGGTTGATTCTGTAACCAATCAAATAAATTTCTTCCTTTGCTTCCCCATCTGCTCAAAAAAGGGCCTTCCCAGTGGCTCAGTGGTAAAGAATCCACCTTCAGTGCAGGAGACATAAGAGACGTGGTTTAGTCCCTGGGTCGGAAAGATCCCCTAAAGAGGGCATGGCAACCCACTTCAGTATCCTTATCTGGAGAATCCCATGAGCAGAGGAGCTTGGTGGGCTACTGTCCACAGGGTCGCAAAGAGCTGGGCATGACTGAAGTGACTTGGCACTCACACTGTTCAAAAAAGGGCTTCCTCAGTGACTCAGTGGTAAAAAAAAAAAAAAAAAAAAAATCTACCCGCAATGCAGGAGATGCAGGAGACGCAGGTTTGATCCCCAGGTCCAAAAGATCCCTTGAAGGAGAGCATGGCAATTCACTCCAGTATTTTTTGCCAGGAAAACCCCATCAACAGAGGAGCGTTGAAGGCTACGGTCCATGGGGTCTCAAAGAGTCAGATACAAGTGAAGCAAATGAGCACACATGCACATACACTGCTCTGTAAAAGCCATATCCCCAGCTCCTATTGGTAGAGTGCTCCTAACCATTTTTGGCTTGGTACCACACAACTCAAATTGATGTTGCTCAAATAAACTCTTAAAGATTTTAATGTTTCAGTTTATCTTTTAACACTAGAAATGCTTAAAGTAACAACTGAACTAGTCTTAGTACAGAGATTACTTGCTCCTCTACTTAACAGCTCCTCAAACTCCACAACTGCGGAACTAGACACATCTTGTTAGAATGATTTATTAACCCTCTTTTCTCCTTGACAGCAGGAAGGTAAATGTAGGTCCTCTGGCATAACTAGCACAACCAAGGATAACACCAAGCGATTCTATAAACACTGGTTCATAAACAAGTGATTAAAGAATGAATGTCATTATCTTTTATAAGCTCACAGTAGTTTTTTGGTGCTAGTAAGCACTTTAGCCCCTGTAATGTGTTCAATAGCTGTGTTCCCTGGGAGCACAGGTTTAGAAAGAGATAGAATTTAACTGTTAGATTATAGGAATAAAAGGGCTGGGCAGTCATATGTACTTGGGAAATGCTTACTGTTAGCTCTCTCTTTGATAAATGTATGCATAGCAGCATGCTGGAGGCTATGTTGATCTCTTAAATTTAAAAAAGGAAAAGGTTTAATTTTACTAAGCAGTCAAATTGGAGCTACAGAAAGTATTTTTTACTTGTTTGTTACTTTTCTGGCATACCTTTTTATGTAAGCCAGAAGAAATTTCCCAAAAGCAGCTTTTGCTCCATGCCCTTTTAATATAAGGTTGCTAAGAGCTGAGTCTCTTAAGCATTTTATGTTGCAAGACTACCCCCAGGCCACTCTGCTGAGGGGACCCTGCAGGTGTGCTCAGGGGAAGGGACAATGGCTCCTTTCTTTCCTCGTAACCAACAGTAAGAGTGAAATAGTTGAAGCACTAACTGAATTATTCTTAGCACAAAGGTCAGGATGCATTGTGAGGAAAAGAGAATAAAGGCTTCCTCTCTTTAGGATGATCCTGAAGGGGGTCTGACCCACCAAGGGCCCATCTGTCATGCTTTCTAGAATTTATCTTCTCCACTGGGAACATTCCTATAATGTCTCTGTAAGAGGTATTTGTCTAGGTCTTATCTAATCATATATTGATTTTTAATTTAAAACATTATTGGGCAGTGGAATCAGGATGGCTGCATAGTTTCTAAATTTCCCCCAAATTCCCCAATGCAAGTCAGACAGATCATTGAAGGTGAGGATAACATATGAAAAATCCATATCTTTAAAACAAACAAGGGTCAGGGAATAACCCTGAAACCCAAAATACTGGTAGGTGGTTACACTGGTGGGTGGTTACACTGGTAGGTAGGGTTAGCATCAGGGCACTGGGATGGCAGATGATGTAAGGAAGAGGGCACTTGAAGCCTCTTGGCTGATCCCCCCAAAAGAGGATGTGGCCCCAGGTAGAAGGAACCAGGACAATGGGTCAGCAGATTATGCAAAACTGAGAAGCTTTTGTAGGCCCTAAGCAGCAGGTTTGTGCAGCAGAGGGACTGATGGTCACAGGGCACCAGGGAGCTCATGTTGGTCACAAACACTGAGGAAGCTGCAGGAGCAGACCCTGACCCACGCAGAGCTGGAACCCTGAGCAGGATAGATAGAAAGTACTCCTGGGTTGGGGATTGCAGTGAACCAGATTGCAGAGAGACAGAGGGACAAAAGCCCACCATCCCCAGAGGAAGGCCCAATGGAAGGCAGGTGAACATGCGGCTTGTCCTTGGTCCTGATGGTTCCTTTAAATACTATGTACTTTTTAGCTCTGAACGATGGACATTTCTAGGAACTGTGACAAACCAATTGCAGTGGCCATCCCTAACTGCCAGATAGATGGTGGTGGTGGTTTAGTCGCTAAGTCTTGTCCAACTCTTGCAATCCCATGGAGTGTAGCCTGCCAGGCTCCTCTGTCCATGGGACTCTCCAGGTGAGAATACAGGAGTGAGCTTCCATTTCCATCTCCAAGGGATCTTCCTGATCCAGGAACAGAACCTGGGTCTCCTGTATTACAGGAAGATTCTTTGCTGAATGAGTTATAAGGGAAGCCAGATAGTATTTTTGAAATACTATTCTCCACTGAGTGGGGACAGAGCCCCAAAGAAATTAATTCTATAACTTGGGAAAGAAGCGTACAAAGAGACTCTGGGACGTCATGTGACACCTGAGGAGGGTCCTGTCAAAAGTCACAGAAGCCAGTCTGAAGGGGTTTCCATTCACCAGAGACAGGAAAATGTGAGAATCAGAAAAGTGACTACTGAAAAAGATGCATGCACTGCAGTGTTCTCAGCAGTACCATTTACAACTCCAGGACATGGAAGCAACCTAAATGTCCATCAACAGATAAGAGGATAAAGACTATGTGGTACACAGACACAATGAAATACTACTCAGACAGAATAAAGAATGAAATAATGCTATTTGCAATAACCATAGATGGACCTAGAGATTATCATACTAAATGAAGTCAGACAGAGAAAGACAAATATAGGATATTACTCATATGCAGAACCTAAAAAAAAATGATACAAATGAACCTTTTAACAAAAAGAAATAGACTCACAGACATAGAAAACAAGCATGATTACCAAAGGGTATATGGAAGGGATAAATTTGGAGTTTGGGATTAACCACAAACACTACTGAACCTACTGTATAGTATAGGGAACTATTCTTGATATCTTACGATAACCTCTAATGTAGAAGAATCTGAAAAATATATGTATATGTGTATGTATAGCTGAACCACTTTACTGCATACCTGAAACACTGTAAACCAACTATCTTTAAAATAAAACTGTATTGAATATATAAAGATGTATGGGCTTATAACAACATTTAATAAAGCATGTGAGTGAGGGAGGGGAGAGGGGAAGAAGGGGGAGAGGAGGAGAGATAACAGTCCCTGGTCAGCACTGGGATGCCTACAGCACTGTTCACTCTGCCAGCTGGCAATTAAAGAGAAAGATTTCAGCATTAATCCTCCCTCTCCTGTGTGTAATGTACGTGGGTAACCAAACAGCTCTTAATTGATGAGGGGCAGTGGTTTTGTACTGAAGGATTCTATTAAAGTGAAAGAAACAGTGCTTGATGTGATACAACATATGAATTGCAGGAACTGTGGGTAAAGAATAAATAGCTCCAGAAGAAAGCAAGCAGCCAATCTCTTCAACACATTAATGAATAGAAAAGTACGCACATGGATGTTCTGCTGGAGAAGGAAGGACACCATCAGACACATGGACAGACCAAGTGTAGGTGTGGATAGCCTGATGCTGCACAAGGCAGCCATACAAATGTGACTGGGTGTGGTTTGCGCATTATAGGATGCCAGGGAAGCACTGGGGATTTTGTTGGTAGTATAACAGTATTGTTGTTTGGTTTTAAAAGCCCATGTCTTTTAGCAAAGAATTCTCAAGTATGTAGGGGGAAATGATGAGAGGTCTGAGTTTGAATTTAAATATTTCACCATCAAACATAACAAAAATTTGGGGAAATCTTGATAATTATTGAATCAGATGACAAGCATACAGGGTAAACTATTCTCTCTTGTTAGCATGTGTTTAAACATATCACAAATAAACTCTCCTACACATATTGTGAGGGAAAAGGCACCTAAATATACAGATTTATAAGCAACTACTAGTAAAAGATAAAGTACCTGAAGCAGGAAATTCTATTTGGAATCTTCCCTCTAGGTTCCTCCCCACCTCATCCCCTCCCTCTTAGCCCAGGCCCTCCCCCATTCTCCCTCCTTCTCACTCATAAAACCACACCAACCTGTGTCCAGACGGCTTGGAACTGCCAACTGAAGGAACAGACTAACAGGCATGTGTTGTGGGTTATCTTCCCAGCACTGCCAGAGCAGCCAGCTCCCTGCTGAACTGCTAATGGGACCTTAACTGCAAACCGCATTTCCCTACATCGATAAAGAGGACCATATCCAGAACATTTCCAAATGAAGTAGGTAGTTAAAATGCAACAAGAAGAAAGCCCTGAGATTTCAACTTTAGAGCCAGCAAATGATTATAGGCTTTCAGAATGAAGCATTGTATGCTTCTGCCACAAGAGATGAGGCCAACTGTTTGATGGGGTGTTGCTCTCCTAGTCCCAGAGTGTGGCTTGAAAGCAGAAGGAGCAATTCCTAGGTGCATTCACAGATCGGTGAGTGGGATTCAGGTCACTTTAATGACAGTGGACTACAAATTGCTGCTAGCATCCTGACGAAACCATTATCTGATGAGGCCAACTGTTCAATGGGGTGTTGCTCTCCTAGTCCCAGAGTGTGGCTTGAAAGCAGAAGGAGCAATTCCTAGGTGCATTCACAGATCGGTGAGTGGGATTCAGGTCACTTTAATGACAGTGGACTACAAATTGCTGCTAGCATACTGACGAAACCATTATCTGCATGTTACATGCAGGGCATCTGGATGCTTTGCTTAGCTCTCAGACTCACTAGCTAATCCTGAGACCACAGTTTTTCCAGTTGTAGAGACTTGGGCTGTTAAGGCTGTATGGGCAATGGAGACCCTTTTCTGAGGTCAGAATACTATGGGAATCCAAGGATCCCTCGAGGGGGAGGAAGGTTCCCGCCCAGTAATGATCTGGATTAATTTAAACTGGGTGATGGGGCTTGCAGTCATACTTCACTTGGCAAAAAAGATTCAAGGATCATTTCTGGCTCATGGAAGTCTGAGGCTGCAGGTACACATGTGCTGCATACATTCACTAGATGAGGCGATACTGCAAGAGGTTAATATTCAGGTCTGACTTTCCTTCTGAACCTCAGGGATGGAGAAGGACAGAGGCAAGTGGTAAGGAGAGTGTCAGAGAGGAATTCAACATGCCAAAGTGCAGGATAGTAACTTGGGAATAAATAATCTAAGTCTTAGAAACGCCACGATACCAGGCTACAGAACTCAAAGGAGAAAAGCAGAGTGAGGGTGAGGCCCAGTGGAGAACCCAGCCCTAATTATACCCAGGGAAACTCTACAGTCTAGGGAGCCACCATGCTGAGGACTAAAGAGTCTCCCATGACTTCCCAGGCACAACTCCATGGATTCCAGGGAAGCTTCACTTCTCAGAGCTGACAATTCCTCCCACACACCTGGCTATGCTGTTCTATCCCTGTCCTTTGGGCACCTTGGAAGCTAAGATTATCCTTATTTGCATCTCTTCACTGCACCTAGAACAAGAGTGTTCAATGCAAGCGTGAGTTTTGGTTGACCCAGAACCTCCATAACACACCACAGAATGTGCACAAACACTAGATAGAAACAGACAAAGCTTCTTTTCTAGGTGGCTAGGGAGAGAATAATTTTATTCCTATTTATTATGATTTTCCTAATTGTTGGTATAATACTTCTCTCTCTCTCTTCATATACTAAACACACACACACACAATTTGGGATGAAGAGCAAAAGGCATGGCAAGAACCTTTGGGCACTCCCACTAGGGGTAATGATTTGAGGAGAACTTCTCTGTGCACCAATGTTCCTTTATTTCTAGCTTTTATGTTGGTAGCACAAGGGAAAGAATAATAATTTTATTTAATATTAAAAGACATAAAGTGAAGGGGTTTCACAATTTAAGATTTGTTGCAGATTCTCAAAGCTCTAATTTACTTCTTAATTTTTGAGCATGGATACTAACAGATTGTGTTCTGTATTTTTAGGAGAAATGTTTAATGATTTGGCTCTAACATCAAACTCGTCCAGCCAGGTGCAAGCAACGTAACCCATGATTGGCACTCCTAGATGCTGGCCCTCTGTCTGCCCGCTTCCTCCTCACCTAGCACCAGATCAGCTCCAGCTTTTCTGCCGCTGCCTAATGAACAGTCTGAGTCATCTACAGAGCGAGAGCTAAAAGCACTATCTAAAAGGGACAGCCTTGAAAGTAGTAATTATATATTTTCAATTTAAAATTGCTTGAGTTGAGAGATTCAAAATCTATTTGGGGAATGAATAATGATACACTGATAACTGGCACATCAACCTTCCACTTTTAAACACTCATTTGGGAAAACTAGCAACAAAATGCCAATGAAATAAAAATGAAATCTTATTTCTTGCACACATCTTATTTGCTGCATTCTTCACATGATTCCACTGTCATGATTTCAAAATTATTAAGAACACTACTAAAGTGATTGAAAAAATGATATATTGGGCTATTAATGGAGTATTTAGTACATTTATACATGAGGCGATCTTATCGATATGTTTCTGTTTGCTTTCTATCTTGCATTTTTTTTTCCTATTTGTATCAATGTTCTTTGTTCTTGGTATTTTTCTTTTCTGTGTTCTTTTTGATAAACTAAAATGTGGTTTAGTATTCTACTATAGTTCCTTTATTTAAGTGATACTTTGTGTTATTTTTAATGGTGGCTCTATAGTTTATAATATGTGTATTTTAATTTATCAATGTCTACTATAATATTGTATAATTTACCTATCATATAAGATAGTCACAGCTGTCTACGTTCAACTCCTCTCTCCCCTCCTTTGTGCTACTAATGTCTAATGTTCTTTCCACATATTAACTTGCCCATATATTGGATTATTTTTGCTTTAAATGGTTAATTGTCTTTTGAAGAAATTAAGAAATGAGAAAGTCTTTTAAATTTGCTTATATATTTCCACTTATCTGAGCTCGTCAACCCTTCAATAGACCCAAGTTTCCATTTGGTGCAATTGTCCTTCAGCCTGAAGAAGCATTTTTAATGTATCATGTAGCACTCTTCTGCTGGTGACACACTCTCTCTCATTAACCATTTTTTTAACACAAATTTTAAAGGATAATTCCCTTAGAAATATAAATTTTTACTAGATCTTTCTCTATCTCTCCCTCTCCTTTGAAGATGTTAATCCACTGTTATTTTTTTTTAAATTATTAATGGAAGGATAATTGCTTTCAGTATTGCACTGGCTTCTACCAAACATCAACATGAATCAGCCATAGGTTTATCCATGTCCCCTCCCACCTGAACATCCCTGCCACCTCCCTCCCCACCCCACCCCTCTAGGTTGTTACTAAGCCATGGTTTGAGTTCCCTGAATGAAACAGCAAATTCCCATTGGCTATCTATTTTACAGATGGCAATGTAAGTTTCCATGTTATTCTCTTCATACATCTCACCTTCTCCTTCCTCTCCCTGCCCCCATGGCAGAAAGTTCTGTTCTCTATGCCTGTGTCTCCACTGCTGCTCCGCAAATAGGTTCATCAGTACCATCTTTCTAGATTCCATATGTATGCATTAGTATATGATAATTGCTTTTCTCTTTTTTACTTACTTCACTCTGTATAAAGACTCTAGATTCATCCACCATATTACAACAGACTCAAATGTGTTCCTTTGTATGGCAGAGTAATATTCCATTGTATATATGTACCATAGCTTCTTTATCCATTCATCTGTTGATGAACATCTAGGTCGCTTCCACGTCCTACCTATTGTAAATACAGCTGCAATAAACAGTGGGTTACATGTGTCTTTTCCAATTTTGGTTTCCTCAGGGTATTATGCCTAGTAGTGGGATTTCTGGGTCATATGGTGGTTTTATTACTAGTTTTTAAAGGAATCTCAATACTGTTCTCCATAATGGCTGTGTCAATATGCATTCCCAGCCACAGTGTAAGAGGGTTCCATTTTCTCCACACTCTCTCCAGCATTTATTGGTTGCAGATTTTTTGATGATGGCCATTCTGACCAGTGTGTGGTGATATCTCATTGTAGTTTTGATTTGCATTTCTCTAATAATGAGTGCTGTTGAGCATCTTTTCATGTGTTTATTAGACATCTGTATGTTTTCCTTGGAGAAATGTCTGTTTAGGTCTTTTTTTCCATTTGTTTATTGGGTTGTTTGTTTTTCTGGTATTGACTTCTATGCTGCTGCTAAGTCACTTCAGTCGTGTCCAACCCTGTGACCCCATAGACAGCAGCCCACCAGGCTCCTCTGTCCCTGGGATTCTCTAGGCAAGAACACTGCAGTGGGTTGCCATTTCGTTCTCCAATGCATGCATGCATGTTAAGTCACTTCAGTCGTGTCCAACTCTGTGTGACCCCATGGACAGCAGCCCACCAGGCTCCTCTGTCCACGGAATTCTCTGGGCAAGAGTACTGGAGTGGGTTGCCATTTCCTTCTCCAATTGACTTCTATGAGCTGCTTGTATATTTTTGAAATTAATCTTTTGTCATTTGTTTCAGTTGCTATTATGAGGAGCTATCTTTTCATTTTGTTTATAGATTCCTTTGCTGTACAAAAGCTTTTAAGCTTGATTAGGGTATTCCCTGGTAACTCAGATGGTAAAGAATCTCCCTGCAATATGGGAGAGTCAGGTTTGATCCGTGAGGTGAGAAGATCCCCTGGAAAAGGGAATGGCAACCCACTCCAGTATTCTTACCTGGAAACCTAAGTTTAATTAGGTCCCACTTGTTTATTTTTGTTTTTATTTCCATTACTGTAGGAGACAGGTCACAGAGGATCTTGCTGTGATTCATAACATAGAGTGTTCTGCCTATGTTTTCCTCTAGGAGTTTTATAGTTTTTTGTCTTTAATCCATTTTGAGTTTATTTTTGTGTATGGTGTTAGGAAATATTCTAATTTCATTCTTTTCACCATAGCTTTCCAGTATTCCAACATCACTTGTTGAAAAGGCTTCACTTGCCCCCGTTGTATATTCTTGACTTCTTTGTCAAAAATAAGTTATCCATAGGTGTCCAGGGTTATCTCTTGGCTTTCTATCTTGTTCCATTGGTCAATATTTCTGTTTTTGTGCCAGTACCATACTGTCTTGATGACTATAGCTTTGTACTATAGTCTTAAATCAGGCAGGTTGATTCCTCCAGATCCATTCTTCCTTCTCAAGATTGTTTTGGCTATACAGGGTCTTCTGTGTTTCCCTATGAATTGTAACATTTTATTATTCTAGTTCCATGAAAAATGCTATTGGTAATTTGATAAGGATTTAATTGAATCTGTAGATTACATTTGGTAATATAGTCATTTTCACAATATTCTTTTCAACCCAGGAACACGGAATATCTCTCCATTTGTTTATGTTGTCTTTGATTTCTTTCACCAGTGTCTTATACTTTTCTGTATACATCTCTTTTGTCTCCTTAAATAGGTTTATTCCTAGGTATTTTATTCTTTTTGTTGAAGTGGTAAATGGGATTGATTCCTTATTTCTCTTTCTGATATTTCACTTTTACTGTATAGGAATACAGGTGATTTCTGTATTGATTTTGTGTCCTACCACTTTGCTAAATTCATGGAGTACCTGTGGCAATTTTCTGATGGTATATTTAGGGTTTTCTTTTTTAATTAATTAATTTATTTTAATCAGAGGATAATAGATTTACATTATTGTGATGGTTTTTGACATACATTGACATGAATAAGCCACAGGTGCACATTTGTCCCTGTTCCCAAACTCCACTCTCTCCTCACCCCATCCCTCTGGGTTGACCCTGAGAGAGGGCTTTGAGTGCCCTGCTTCATGCATTGAACTTGCACTGGTCATCTGTTTTACATATGGTAATATACAAGTTTCAATGCTATTCTCTCAAATCATCCCACCTTTGCCTTCTCCTACAGAGTCCAAAGGTCTGTTCTTTATATCTGTGTTTCTTTTGTAGCTTGGAATATAGGACCATCATTACCATCTTTCTAAATTCCATATATATGCTTTAATATACAGCATTTGTGGTTCTATTTCTGACTTACTTCAATCTGTGTAATAGGCTCCAGTTTTATCCATCTCAGTAGAACTGACTCAGATGTGTTACTTTTTATAGCTGAGTAATATTCCATTGTTGGAGAAGGCAATGGCAACCCTCTCCAGGACTCTTGCCTGATAAATCCCATGGGCAGAGGAGCCTGGTGGGCTGCAGTCCATGGGGTCACAAAGAGTCGGACACGACTGAGCGACTTCACTTTCACTTTTCACTTTCATACATTGGAGAAGGAAATGGCAGCCCACGCCAGTATTCTTGCCTGGAGAATCCCAGGGATAGCAGAGCCTGGTGGGCTGCCGTCTAAGGGGTCGCACAGAGGCGGACATGACTGAAGCGACTTAGCAGCAGTAGCAGCAGCAATATTCCATTGTATATATACACCACAACTTCCTTATATATTCATCTGCCAATGAACGTATCAGTTGCTTCCATGTTCTAGCTATTGCAAACAGTGCTGCAATGAACACTGTAGTACATGTGTCTCCTTAAATTCTGGTATTCTCAGTGTGTATGCCCAACAGTGGGGTTGCTGGGTTGTATGGCAGTTCTATTCCCAGGTTTTTAGGGAATCTCCACACTGTTTTCCATAATGGCGATACCAGTTTGCATTCCCCAAAACAGTGCAAGAGTGTTCCCTTTTTCCACACCCCCTGAATCACTTATTGTTTATAGACTTTTTGATGATGACCATTCTGACTGACATGGGATGATACCTCATTGTGGTTTAGATCTGGATTTCTGTAATAACGAGTGATGTTGAGCATCTTTTCAGGTGTTTATTAGCCATCTGCATGTCTTCTTTGGAGAAATGTCTGTTTAGGTCTTCTGTCCACTTTTCCAATCTGGATTCATTTTATTTCTTTTTCTTCTCTTATTGCTGTAGCTAGGACTTCCAAAACTATGCTGAATAGTAGGGGTGAGAGTGGGCACCCTTGTCATGTTCCTGACTTTAGAGGAAATGCTTTCAATTTTTTGGCATTGAGGATGTTTGCTGTGGGCTTGTCATATATGCTTTTTATTATGCTGAGGTATGTTTCTTCTACGCCTGCTTTCAGGAGAGTTTTTATCATACAAGTATGTTGAATTCTGTCAAAGGCTTTCTCTGCATCTATTGAGATAATCATATGGTTTTTATATTTCAGTTTGTTAATATGGTGTATCACATTGGTTGATTTTCAAATATTGAAGAGTCCTTGCATCCCTGGAATAAAGTCAATTTGGTCAGGATGTATAGTATTATAAACATGTTTTTTGATTCTGTTTACTAGAATTTTGTTGAGGATTTTCACATTGATGTTCATCAGTGATATTGGCCTGTAGTTTTATTTTTCTCTGGCATCTTTGTCTGGCTTGGTATCAGGGTGATGGTGGCCTTGTAGAATCATTTTGGGAGTTTGTCATTCTCTGCAATTTTCTTTAAGAGTTTGTGTTAGCTCTCCTCTAAATTTTCGGTACAATTCATGTGTGAATTCATCTGCTCCCAGGCTTTTGTTTCTTGGAAAATTTTTTATTAAATTTCTAATTTCTATGCCTCTGATTGGTCTGTTCATATTTTCTATTTCTTCCTGGTTCAGTTTTGGAAGGTTATACTTTTCTAAGAATTTGTCCATTTCTTCCAAGTTGTCCATTTAATTGGCATATAGTTGCTCATAGTAATCTCTTATAATCTTTGTGTTTCTGTGTTGTCTGCTGTGATTTCTCCATTTTCATTTCTAACAGTTTTTCTATATCATTTATCTTCTCAAAGAACCAGCTTTTAGTATTGTTGATCTTTGCTAGTCTCCTTTGTTTCTTTTTCATTTATTTCTTCTCTGATTTTTACGATTTCTTTCTTTCTACTAACTTTGTTTTTTTTTTTTTTTTTTTTTCTTTTCTCTTTTCTTCTTTTTCTAGTTGCTTTAGGTGTAAAGTTAGGATGTTTATTCAACGTTTCTCTAGTTTCTTGAGGTAGGCTTGTATTTCCCTCTTACCACTGAACCCCATGGGTTTTGGGTTGTCATGTTTCCATTATCACATGTTTCTATGCCTATTTTGATTTTCTTTTTGATTTCTTTCATGATTTGTTGGGTATTCAGAAGCAAGCTGTTTAGCCTCCATATGTTTGTATTTTTTTTATAGTTTTCTTTTTTCTGTAGTTGATATCTAACCTTGCCACATTGTGATAAGAAAAGATGCCTGAAATGATTTCAACTTTTTTGAATTTACCAAGGCTAGATTAGTGGCCCATGGTGTGATCTATCCTGGAGAATGTTCCATATGCATTTGAGGAAAAGCTGAAATGCTTTGGCATGAAATGCCCTGTAGATATCTATTTCATACTTTGTATCATTTAAAACTTGTGTTTCCTTGTTAATTTTCTGTTTGGTTAATCTATCCATTGGCATGAGTGGGGTATTAAAGTTCTCGACTGTTATTGTGTTAGTTAATTTCCCCTTTCATAATTGTGAGCATTTAGCTTATAAATTGAGTTGCTTCTATATTGGGTACATATATATTAACAATTGCTATATCTTCTTCTTGGATTCACCCCTTGAACATTATGTAGTGTCCTTCTTTGTCTCTTATCATGGTCTTTATTTCAAAATCTATTTTATCTGATATGAGCATTGCTACTTCCACATTCTTTTGGTCTCCATTTGCATGAAATGATTTTCAGCCCCTCACTTTCAGTCTGTATGTGTCCCTAGGTTTGAGGTGGGTCTCTTGTAGACAGCATATATATAGGTTTTGTTTTTGTATCCATTTGGCCAGTCTTTGTCTTTTGGTTAGAGCATTTAACTCATTTACATTTAACGTAATTATTGATAAGTATGGTTCTGTTACCATTTACTTTGTTGTTTGGGGTTTGTTTTTATAAACCTTTTCTGTTTTTCTTGTCTAGAGAAGATCCTTTAGCATTTGTTGAAGAGCTGGTTTGCTGATGCTGAATTCTCTTAGCTTTTGCTTGTCTGTAAAGCTTTTGATTTCTCTTTCATATCTGAATGAGATCCTTACTGGGTAGAGTAATCTTGGTTGGAGGTTTATCTCTTTCATCACTTTAAGTATGTCCTGCCATTCCCTTCTGGCCTGAAGAGTTTCTATTGAAAGATTAGCTGTAATCCTTATGGGGATCCCCTTGTGTGCTATTTGTTGCTTTTCCCTTGCTACTTTTAATATTTTTTCTGTGTTTACTTTTTGTTAGATTGATTAATATGTGTCTTGTGTGTTTCACCTTGGGTTCATCCTGTTTGGGGCCCTCTGGGCTTCTTGGACTTGGATGACTATTTCCTTCTCCATTTTAGGGAAGTTTCTACTATTATCTCCTCAAATATTTTCTCATGCCCTTTCTTTTTTGTCTTCTTCTTCTGGGACAGAAGATTCGAATGTTGGGGCATTTAACATTGTCCCAGAGGTCTCTGAGGTTATCCTAATTTCTTCTGCCTTTTTCCTCTCTGCTTCATTTATTTCCACCATTCTATCTTCCACCTCACTTATCCTTTCTTCTACCTCAGTTATTCTACTGTTTGTTCCTTTCAGAGTGTTTTTAATCTCAGTTATTGCATTATTCATTATTGATTAACTTTTTTTCTTTCTTATAGTTCCTGTTAAACATTTCTTCTATCTTTTCAATTCGTGTCTCTAGTCTATTTATCTGTATCTCCATTTTGTTATCAAGATATTGAATCATCTTTACTATTATTATTCTCAATACTTTTTCAGGTAGACTCACTGTTTACTCCTCTTTGTTTGGTTTGGTGGTTTTTTGTTTTGCTTTTTTTTTTTAAATCATGTTCCTTCACCTGCTGGATATTTCTGTGCCTTTTTGTTTTTTTGAGTTGCTGTGTTTTGGGTGCCATTTCTTCAGGATGGAAGGTCATGGTTCCTCTTAATTGTGGAGTCTTCTCCGTGTGGGTGGGAATGGACCAGTGGCTTGGTTGGGGGAACTTGTGTCTGTGTTCTGGTGGGTAGAGTTGGATCTCTTCTCTCTGGAGCGGAATGAAGAGTACACTAGTGAGTTTTGGGGTGTCTATGGATTTAGTATGGCTTTAGGCAGCCCACATTTTAATGTTCAGGGTTGTGTTCCTGTTTTGCTGGAGAAGTGTTTGCTGCTTAGCGTGGTGTGTCTTGCACCAGAACTTGTTGGTTCTTTGGTGGACCCTGGCTTCAGTGTAGATATGGACTGTTGGGTGGGAACTTGTCTATTAATGTTACCTGAGGTCAGGAGTTCTCTGATGTTATAAAGTACTGGAGTTGAGCCTCCTGCCTCTTGGTTTCAGTCCCCCTCTTACAGTAGCCTCAAGACTTCTCCATCCATATAGCACAGAAGATAAAACCTGTAGGCTAATGGTGAAACAACTCTCCATATCCAGGAACACCCAGAGAAATTCATGGAGTTATATAGAGAAGAGAAGAGGGAGGAGAGAGATAGAGGTGACCAGGAGGAGAAAAGGGAGAGTCAAAAGGGTAGAGAGCAATCAAGTGAAAGTGAAAAAGTAACTCAGTCATGTCTGACTCTTTGTTACCCCATGGACTATACAATCCATGGAATTCTCTAGGCCAGAATTCTGGTGTGTGTTGCCTCTCCCTTCTCCAGGAGAATCTTCTCAACTCAGGGATAGAACCCAGGTCTCCTGGATTGTAAGCAGATTCTTTACTAGCTGAGCCACAAGGGAAGCCCAAGAATACTGGAGTGGATAGCCTATCCCTTCCTCAGCAGATCTTCCTGACCCAGGATCGAACCAGTGTCTCCTGAATGGTAGGTGAATTCTTTACCAACTGAGCTAACAGGGAATCAAGAGCAATCAAGCCAGCAGCCAAATCCCTAAGTGAAAATGGATACTGAAAATTAGATTTTAAAGGTAAAAAAATTGGTAACAAATAGCAAAAAGCAAAGATTAGAAACCTAGAATAGGTTTCTCAAAAATACAATCTAAAAAGTACAAAACAAAATCAATTACAGAAATTAAATATATATATACATATATATATATATATATGGAATTTGTTTTAGAAAAATAGGGTTTTTGAAAGAAAAGTAATAGTAGGCTATAAAAATGAAAGCTAAAGGAGTAATAAAGAATGAATTTTTTTAAATTAAAAAGTAATAATAGTAAGAATATATATAGGAATTTCTCTGGAGCTGTTGTGGGCAGTGTGAGGTCGGTTCAGTGTCAGATAGTTCGTTATTCTGGCTTCTACTTGTTCTCAAGGTCTATATTGCCCCTCCAAGCAGTCTCAGCATTAACTGTGGCTTTTTAATCTGTTGCACCTTTCACTTCTGGCGTTGTTCCCCTTCTTTGTTTATTTTGGATCCCTCTGTTTGCAAGTCTCTTCAGGGTCTAATTTCTAACTTGAGATGAGAGGGTGAAGGTGGACACTTATTCATGCTCACTTGTTCAGTTGTGCTGTGGAAAGGGAGAGACACTGCAAAGAAATACTGCGGGCATGTTTCGGGGGTGCTCACAGTAAAGGAACCACACTGGGTTTGCCACAGCCTAATGCAGCATGTATTCCCTGGTCCACACTGCTCAGACTCCAGGGTGCTCTGCAAGGGCACTGTCTCAAGTGGGCCCTGCATTTCGTGCACTACCCTGGTCTAAGCTTCTCTGGCTCTCGGGTACTCCTCAAGGGCCCAGACCCGGATTGGCTGTGCGTTTTGCGCTCCCTGTGTCCAAGCTACTCAGGCAACCGGGTGCTTGACGAGTGCACTGCCCCAGGTGGACCATGAATCTTATGCACCTCCCTGGTCCTGGGTGCTCGATTTCCCAGGCGTTGCAGGGGCACAGGCCCAGGTGTGCCATGTGTCTCCTCTGGGGAACTGACCTCAGTCTGTGACACTCCTGGCTGATCTGAACCATCCAGGATCCCAGGATGATGTGATCGGCAACCTGTAGCCTGCTCACAGTTCAATGGGTGATGCGGTCTCTAGGGCTGAGGCAGCAGTGGCCTCTGGCCCTCTGCCTCTAGGTGTTGCACACCTGCCTCTCTGCCTCTGCAGAGGGAAGACCCTAAATGGCACCCGGCTTGCTCTCCTTTTCTATTTGCTAGGGCGCACTCCTTTGTGCTGTGAGCCATGCCAGGGTCACCATGCAATGTTAGAGCCTTCTGGCAGGAAAGGGCCTTTTTTTTTCTTTTTTGTCTCTCTGGTGAGCCCATGGTTTGGGTTGCTATTTGCTAGGTCACAGTAGCCCCTTCAGATTGTCCTCAGGGCATTCTAGCCCGGTCCTTACCCTAAGGACCTACATACAATGCAGCCTGTGCCTCCCTCACCAGCCCCCACTCCCTGCTGCTGGAAGTGAGAGTTTGAGCCACTTCTCTGCTGGTAATTGTTGTTAGGCACGTATTCTGTTTTCTGGGTTTTTTTTCTGGTTATGTTGCCCTCTGAGATTCCAAAGTTCCACACTGACCCACCTACGAGAGGGTTTCCTAGTATGTGGAAACTTCTTCTCCGTCACGACTCTTTCCCCAGAACATGTCTCCATTCCTTAATCCTTTGTCTCTGTTTTTGTCTCTTACATTTTGTCCTACCTACTTTTGAAGGCACTGGGTTGTCTTCTAGGTGTCTGGTGTCCTTTGCCAGTGTTCAGAAGTCATTTTGTGGAAGTTGCTCCACATTCAAATGATCTTTTGATGAATTTGTGGGGGAGAAAGTGGTCTCCCTGTCATATTCCTTGGCCATCTTAGGGCTGCCTCTTTTTAGGGATTCCTATGTCTAATATGTCATCTGCAAACAGTGAGAGTTTTACTTCTTGTTTTACAATCTAGATTCCTTTTATTTCTTTTTCTTCTCTGACTGCTATAGCTAGCACTTCCAAAAGTATGTTGAATAATAGTGGTTATAGTGGGCAACCTTGTCTTGTTCCTGATCTTAGAGGGAATGTTTTCAGTTTTTCATCGAGAATAATGTATTCTGTGTGTTTATCATATATGGCCTTTATTATTTTGAGTTAGGTTCCTTCTATGCCCATTTTTTGAAGAGGTTTTTTTTTTTTTTTTTTATAATAAATGGGTGCTGTATTTTGTCGAAAGATTTTTCTGCATCTATTGAGGTTATCAAATGGTTTTTATCTTTTGTTAATATGGTGTATCACATTGATTGATTTGCATATACTGAAGAATCCTTGCATCCTTGGGATAAACCCAACTTGATCATGGTGCATGACCTTTTTTAATGTGTTGTTGAATTCTGTTCACTAGAATTTTGTTGAGGATTTTTGCATCTATGTTCATCAGTGATACTGACCTGTAATTTTCTTTTTTGTGTGTTGTCTTAGCCTGGTTTTGATATCAGGGTGATGGTGGCCTCATAAGAGTTGTAAGTGTTCCTTCCTCAGCAATTTTTTGGAAGAGTTTTAGAAGGATAAGGATTAGTTCTTCTCTAAATGTTTGATATAATTCAACTGTGAAGTCATCTGGCCCTGGGCTTTTGTTTCTTGGGAGTTTTTTTCACAGCTTCAATTTCAGTGCTTGTAATTGGATTGTTCATAATTTCTATTTCATCTTGGTTCAGTCTTGGTAGATAGAACTTTTCTAAGAATCTGTTCCTTTCTTCCAGGTTGTCCATTTTATTGGCATATAGTTGTTTGTAATACTCTTATGATCCTCTGCATTTTTGCATTGTCTGTTATAACCTCTCCTTTTTCATTTCTAATTTTGTTGATTTGATTCTTCTCCTTTTTTCCACTGTTCTTTTTAGTTTGCATTATTTCATATGCAAAGTTAGCATATTTTGATCAACCATCTGTGTAATGTGAAGCTTTTCCCTCCAGTTGCTTAATTTTTTTTTATTTTGTTGCAGCAATTTAATTGTAATTTTCCTGGGTATGAATTTTCTGCCTAGGGTTGGTTAAGATTCTTTGTCCTAAAGACTTTTATTTCTCAGGTGAACTTGGAAAACATTCAGCCATTATTTCTGTAACTGTCTTCTCCCAATTCCTCTCTCCTTCTGGGGCTGCTATTATACATACTTGAGACCACTTGACATTTTCTCAGAGATCACTCAGGATCTGATCATTCTTTCAGCACTTTTCCTTCAGTATTTCGGCTTAAATGTTTTCTATTGAAGATATAGTCTTCAAGTTCACTGATCTTTTCTTCTGCAATATATGCAATATTAAATTTCCCATTAAGGCTACATAATATTTTTCAAAATTTTAGGCACTGTTTTTTTTTTTTTAGGTCTAGAATTTTCATTTGATTTTATTCATAGTTTTCATGCTCTACTGAGATTTCCCCCCATCTTCTTTTATTATCTTTCCATTTCAATCTTTAAAAATATTTGTAATAGCTCTCTAATGCACTTGTCTATTATTTCCACCATTAGTATCATTTCTGAGTCTTTTCTGTGAAGACTGAATTTCCTCTTGACTATTGCCATACTTTCATTTTTCTTTGCATAACTAATAATTTTAATTGTATTATGACACTGGATGCAAGCTATTAGTGTCTAGATTTTGTTGTCTTCTTTCAAGTACTTTGAATTTGTTCCAGTAATTAGTTAATTCAGCTTGTTCCTTTTGAAGCTTCTTTTTAATATTTTTGAGTAAGTCTAGAATTTCTTACTTTTGGGTCAGGCTAGCCCTCTTTCTAAAGCATTAGCTTCATTTAGTTTCAAATAAATGCTTAATGTCTGTCTTGGGCAGATATGAATTCTAATGTCTTTCAGTTCTGTAAAATTTCCAAACTACCATTCAACTTGAAGCTTCCCAATAATTGTTTCCTGCCAGATTTGGTGAACACTTCCTCATAGCTTATTATTTTGGTCAGATTTCTGAAGCTCTTTTTTCTGAACCATAGTTCCTTCTTCTCTGATATTCTTCCTGCAACTCCAGTCACATCAGCATCACAGAACTCTCATCCCCATCTCCTCAGCTGAGTGAGGCTAACACACTCTGCCTGGGCTCCATCTCCTTGCCCCAGGATTGGAGAGCACTTCTAAGTAGAAAGTCAGGTGACAATGAGGTGCACCTCTCAAGTTTTCCTGCTCTCCAAAAAGATGGTCCTGTGCTTCCTCCTGCCCAACATCTAAAAACAATCATTTTATATATTTCATCCAATTACATAGTTATTTAATGGTGAGAAGGTCAGCATGACACTTAACTTCTGCATTGCCAAAATAGGAAATCAGCACAGATCTTTCGAAACTACAACAAGTTGTAGGGATTAATGTGGTTTAGGAAGTCCTACCAAGGCACAGAACCAGAACTATGACTGCCTCCTTTCCTGAGAAAGAAGACAGTAAAGGTAGTAAAATGCCCCAGATAGCTGTGAGAAAGTCTGAGAGTTAATTGAGTTGTGTGGATGGTGGTTTGGGTTTGAGGAAGACAGACCAATTTAGTGATGGAAGGGTAAAATGAGTTCAGCTTTTTTTGTGTCTCATCTCTGACTGAGAAACTGTGTTGACCACACCTGAGGCAACCTGGACATTGGCCTCATCACCGTAACTGAGAAAAACAGATGGGGACTAACTAACGGCATTATTCCCCACCCCAAACCAAAATAAAACAAGACGGGCAAATGAATTACAATGCTATGGTCTCCGCCTAAAGTAGGAAAAGATAAGGCCTGAATTGTTTTCCTACTGAGGAACAACTGGTAGCTTTCTGAAGCCTGGAGCTCTGTCCTAAAGTTTATCTTACAAACCCCAGTCTACCCTTGTTCATACTTTGGGGCTGTCACATAATGGGACTTGGCCTCCCACACAGATATCCTTTGGCAAACTCATGCATATACATAAAGGACTATTACATAATAGGCAAAATTAAAAAAAAAAAAAAGATGACAGATTTTATAAGAAACAGACATATAAGAGTAAATTATTTTAAAATTTTATATTTTAAAGGTAAGAAAACACTATAATACTCAGGGAAAGCCCAGAAGCTGCCATAGTCTCTCCAGACCATGTTTAGAGTGTTAATGCATGTAGAATGCAGCCCTTCCTGAAAAAAACATATTTCTAAACATTTTGGAGCTGCTAGGGATTAGGGGTGGACCAAGGTAAGCTGAGTTGCACGAAGGGGAGCCTGGGTAAAGTGAGTATACTGGGGCCCAGCCTCAGGCCACCCTGGAGGTCTCCCAGTGGAAGAGGAAACATGTGACTACATCTTTACTGACCCTGTTTCTTCAATGCATTGTCCACCCAATTTCCCCTGGAAAAGGTAAGGACTTGCCGGCTATCTTTGCCCAAGTTCCTCATAGGTGCCCAATGAATGAGCCCAACCTACAACATGTAGTCCTGCTATTTTTTCTGATCTCTCATCCCTCCGTTCTCCAGTTCATTTCACAGACAGTGATGAGAAGTATGGTGTTTTTGGCAGGGGTGGTTTTGTGGACGGGTTGAATCTTAGGACTCTGAGAGACCATCACTGAATTTTTCTATTCAGTATTGATCAGTTCAGTTTAGTTCAGTCTAACAGTCATGTCTAACTCTTTGTGACCCCATGGACTGCAGCACACTAGGCTTCACTGTATGTGAACAACTGTTGGAGCTTGCTCAGACTCATGTTCAATGAGTCGGTGATGACATCAAAACATCTCATTCTCTGCCATCCCCTTCTCCTCCTGTATTCAATCTTTCCCAGTATCAGGGTCTTTTCTAATGAGTCAGTTTTTCACATCAGGTGGCCAAAGTACTGGAGCTTCAGCTTCAGCAGCAGTCCTTCCAATGAATATTCAGGGTTAATTTCCTATGGGATTGACTGTTTGATCTCCTTGCAGTCCAAGAGACTCTCAAGAGTCTTCTCCAACACCACAGTTCAAAAGTATCAATTCTTCGGTGCTCAGCTTTCTGTATGGTACAACTCTCACACCCATACATGACTACTGGAAAAACCATAGCTTTCACTGTACGGACTGTTGTCAGAAAAGTAATGTCTCTGCTTTTTAATATGCAGTCTAGGTTTGCCAAAGCTTTTCTTTCAAGGAGCAAGCATCTTTTAATTTCATGGCTGCAGTCACCATCTGAAGTGATTTTGGAGCCCAAGAGAATAAAATCTCTGTTTCAATTGTTTCCCTATCTATTTGCCGTGAAGTGATGGGACCAGATACCATGATCTTAATTTTTTGAATGTTGAGTTTTAAGTCAGCTTTTTCACTCTCCTCTTTCACTTTCATCAATGCCGGGAGCCAGCACACGAGATCCCACCCACGACAAGGTCATGAGGAGAAGACCTGACAAGCAAGGCAGATCAGGACTTCAGGGATTTCGAAACGCTGCCCCGGCGCTCACCTTAAAGATGATCTCTGTCCTTCTGATGCTTGCTATATTAGACTACTCCTTAATTTCTGTGACACAGGTAGACGGCCTTTCCTGATCTCTCTCCAAACAGAATCAACTTAGAACTTTAACCAATATGTCCCCCAGACGGCGGTATCCTATAAGATTATTCAGGATGAAAGGAGTGTTTCAATTTAGACCCCTTTGCTGGCATCCTAGCCTGCTTGGCAAACGCATACTAATGCACATAACTGCTCACAACACCTTAATCATAGACAGCATAAAGAACCTGATCACATAAAGGCCCTAATAGGCACAGAGCCCTTCGGGGGTGAGGAAGCCCTATTAGAGAACACAAAAATATTATTCTAAAAGTGGTTATTGTTAAAGATTTAGAAAAATAAAAGTTTAGAATTGTTCATTTTAACCAGGAATGCTAAACAGGGGCTGCCTCACCGGAGCTGCAGAGTCTTTGTGTGGTAAACCTTTTAGATAAATTTAACTGATAACTTCTGCAAAAGGACTGACCTTTGTGTTCATTAAAGAGTAGATTACGGAAAACAGCTTTGCATTCACATAGGTCAAAAAATGTCAATGGGCCCCAAGGCCAGAAGATAATGTACAAGACTCTCACAAAAAAGTATGCAGAAAACACCCTGGTTTCGTGAAGGATAAGCCAATATAATATTAAACTATCTTCCCCTTAAAAATGTACTAACTTAGAATATAAAAGCTACGGTAAAAAAATAAAGATTTGTCAGACTCTGCTGCACCCCCCATCTGGTCACCCTCTCTCTCTCCCTCGCGGACTTGGCCCCATCAAGGCTGGTCTCACGTGTCTTCCCTCGCTGATGCCGTTCATCCTGAGGGTACCCCCTGGATCCTGCCAAGGCTGGACCCCGGCACATCAAGAGGCTCTTTAGCTCATCTTCATGTTCTTCCATAATGGTGGAGGCATCCACATATCTGAGGTTATCGATAATTCTCCTGGCAATCTTGATTTCAGCTTGTGATTCATCCAGTCCAGCATTTTGTGCCATGTATTCTGCATGTAAGTTAAATAAGCAGGGTGACAATATACAACCTTCACATACTCCTTTCCCAATTTGGAAACAGTCTATTGTTCCATGTCTGTTTCTAACTGTTGCTTCTTGACCTGTACACAGGTTTCTCAGGAGGCAGGTAAGGGGTCTGGTATTCGCATCTCATGAAGAATTTTTCAGAGTTTTTTGTGATCCACCCAGTCAAAGGCTTTGGCATAGCCAATAAAGCAGAAGTAGATGTTTTTCTGGAATTCTCTTGCCTTTTCTATGATCCAATGAAAACTGGTAATTCGATCTCTGGTTCCTCTGCCTTTACTAAATCCACTTGGAACATCTGGAAGTTCATGGTTCACACGCTGTTGAGGCCTAGTTTGGAGAAGTTTGGGCATGTCTTTGCTATTGAGTGCAATTGTGCGGTAGTTTGAACATTCTTTGGCACTGCCTTTCTTTGGGATTGGAATGAAAACTGACCTTTTCCAGTCCTGTGGCCACTCCTGAGTTTTCCAAATTTGCTGACATATTGAGTACAGCACTTTCACAGCATCATCTTTTAAAGTTGGAATAGCTCAGCTGTAATTCCATCACCTCCACTAGCTTTGTTCGTGTGATGCTTCCTAAAGCCCATTTGACTTCACATTCCAGGATGTCTGGCTCTAGGTGAGTGATCACATCATTGTGGTTATCTGGGTCATGAAGATATTTTTGTATAGTTCTTCTGTGTATTATTGCCACCTCTATTTGATATCTTCTGCTTCTGTTAGATCCATACCATTTCTGTCCTTTATTGTGCCCATCTTTGTATGAAATATTCCCTTGGTATGTCTAATTTTCTTAAGGAGATCTCTAGTCTTTCCCATTCTATTGTTTTCCTCTATTTCTTTGCATTGATCACTTAGGAAGGCTTTCTTATCTTTCCTTGCTATTCTTTGGAATTCTGAATTCAGATGGATGTATCTTTCCTTATCTCCTTTGCCTTTCGCTTTTCTCTTTTCAGCTATTTGTGAATGGTTTTGATCACAGCCTCCTGTACAATGTTATGAACCTCCATCCATAGTTCTTCAGGCACTCTGTCTACCAGAGCCTCTGTCCTTCTTCATTTTGTATTCCATGCCCAAACTTGCCTGTTACTCCAGGTGTCTCTTGATTTCCTATATTTGCATTCCTGTCCCCTATGATGAAAAGGACATCTTTTTACAGTGCTAGTTCTAGAAGGTCTTGTAGGTCATGATACAACTGTAAAACTTCAGCTTCTTTGGCATTAGTGGTTGGGGCATAGACTTGGATTACTGTGATACTGAATGGTTTGCCTTGGAAACAAATAGAGATCATTCTGTCAGTTTTGAGACTGCCTCCAAGTACTGCATTTCAGACTCTTCTATTGACTGTGAGGGCTACTCCAATTCTTCCAAGGGAATTCTTGCCCTCAGTAGTAGATATAATGGTTATCTGAATTAAATTCACCCATCCTGGTCTATTTTAGTTCACTGATTTCTAAATTGTCGATGTTCACTCTTGCCATCTCCTGTTCAACCACTTCTAATTTACCTTGATTCATGGACCTTGCATTCTAGATTCCTATGCAATATTGATCTTTACAGCACCGGACTTTACTTCCATCACTAGACACATCCACAGCTAGGCGTTGTTTTCGCTTTTGTTCTTTCTCTTCATTCTTCCTGGACTTATTGCTCTACTCTTCTCCAGTAGCATATTGGGCACCTACCAACCTGGGAAGTTCATCTTTCACGGTCATATCTTTTTATCTTTTCATTCTGTTCACGGGGTTCTCAAAGCAAGAATGCTGAAGTGATCCCTTTCCAGTGGACCACGTTGTGTCAGAACTCTCCACCATGACCCATCCTTCTTGGGTTGCCCTACATGGCAATGCTCACTGTTTCACTGAGTTAGAGAAGGCTGGGATCCATGTGATCAGTTTGGTTAGTTTTCTGTGGTTGTGGTTTTCATTCTATTTTCCCTCTGATGGATAAAGTTAAGAGGCTTGTGGAAGCTTCCTGATGGGAGGGTCTGGCTCTGGGGGAATCGGGGTCTTGTTCTGACAGGCGGGGCCATGCTCAGTAAATCCTTAATCGAATTTTCTGTTGATGGGTGGGGATCCCTGTTGTTTGGCCTGAGACCAATCTATGGTAGTGGTAATGGTGGTAATGGTGACCTCCTTCAAAAGGACTTATGCCAGCACTGTTGTATTCATTATTGATCCCACAGCAGGCCACTACTGACCCATGCTTCAGCTGGAGACTTCTGGACACTCACAGTCAAGTCTGGCTCAGTCTCCTGTGGGATCACTGCTCCTTTCTCCTGGGTCCTTGTGCACACAATGTCCTGGTGCACTCCAAGAGTCTGTTTCCCCAGTTCTGTGGAAATTCTGTAATCAAATCCTATTGGGCTCCAAAGTCAAATTCCCTGGGTGTTCCCAGTCCCTTTGCCAGATCCCTAGGTTGGGAAATCTGTTGTGGGTCCTAGAACTTAAGTTCGAGAACTTCATTGGTATAATTGTTCTCCAGTTTGTGGGTTGTCCTCTCAGTGGCTCTATGGTCAGGCTAACGGCGACCTTTTCCAAGAGGACTTATGCCACACACCGTGCCTCCCAGGACTGCTGCAACCAGAGCCCTTGTCGTGTGGCAGGCCACTGCTGATCCACGCCTCTGCAGGAGACGCTCAAACAGTCAAAGGTGGTTTGGTTCAGCCTCTGTAGTGTATCCGGTTCCTGGTGCACACAAGATTTTGTTTGACCCCTTTGAGCATCTCTGGCAGGTATGGGGTTTGATTCTAAATGTGATTTCGCCCCTTCTACCATCTTATTGGGACTGCTCCTTTGCCCTTGGACATGGGGTATCTTTTTTTGGTGGGATCAACATTCTCCTGATGGTTGTTCAGCAGTGAGTTGCAAGCTTGGAGTTCTCACAGGAGAAGATGAGTGCACATCCTTCTACTCTGCCATCTTAAATAACCATATAGTGTTGGCCAAGCCCCACCCAGGAATGGAATTTGAACTGGTGTCAGAAGACATTGTTCTCCAACATACAGTAGGGTGAATGGATGCATTCTCCCCACCACACATGTAAACAAACACCCCACACATTTCTCAGGATGGATTTGTGGCAACCTTGCCAAATCCACCTGCATCACTATGAACCTGACATTGATTATGATACTGGCTGCAGCCAGGACATTGCCAAAATCCTCACCTGGGCCTCTACATCCTAGAACAGCAAATGCTGTATCAGGGTCAAAAGACAAGTTCAACTTCAAATGACAGCTGGGGGACATCTCCAAGGATCTGAGCTCTGAGCATCCTTTCCTTGCACTATGATTTCACTGGCCACTCACAGCCTGTATATAGTCTGTACAGAAGAAGGCATTCCTGAAAATACTGTAGGTGCATCATATGGTAAGATTTATATCTCCAAAACATTTTTACATTTTTTACATGCTATTAATTGAGATGACATACTCAACTAGTAAGCCCTTTTGTACATTAAAAAAGTAATTCTTCCCATAATTTAAAAAAGGAGTATTACCTAACAGGCTAAAAAAATAACATATTAGATGGCAGATTCTATAAAAAACAGACATATGAGAATAAATTAATTTCAAATTTTATATTGGCCTGATAAACACTAAAAATCAATGAACTATATTAGTAGTATTTCATATAAAACATTAAAATATTAATCAGGATGACTAACTGAAAAGATATAGCTGAGGATCAACTTAAAATTCAAAGACTAGATTGAGTAAATGCCAGTGGATAAGAAAACACAAAGTCATGTGAAAGATAAAAGGAAAGTTAAGACATATTCAAGACACAGGCTGAAGTGCCATCATCTAGATAACAGAAGAGAAGAACATGGAATCAGGTTGTGAGAAATAGGTAAACAAAGAGGGACACTAAAGAACTTTAAAAATTCAAGAAAAACCTTCGACTGAAACGACCTATGGAGGATCAAAGATATTTCAGGTGTCTGCCCCCAGTTCCCAAAATAAGGCTTCTGAATCCCTTGTAAATAGAGGTGGATAAGAAAAACTTTTTAAAAAATATTTAGTCTTTGACCCCAGTTCTCAGCACAAAGCTTGTGAAACCCTTGAAAATCCCTAAGCAGTAGAAGCACTAGGAATATTTTGTACTAATATTTGGTCTTTGATCCTGGTTTCTGACACAGAGCCCCTAAATCCCTTGGAACTCCCTGGGTAATAGGAGCGTCTTTGCTCTGATGAGTTGACTGGATGGGCACCTGGAGGATGACTGGTCACCACGAAGATAAAGCCATTATTAAAATTAGAATTTTCAGCCCCACCTCTCATTCTCTAGAGAAGGGAGAGGGTCTGGCAACAGAGTCACTAAGCACCCTTATATGATGAAGACTCTATAAACATCCCAGGAAGTTTCCAGGTTGTTCCAGGTTGGTGAACACGTCCACATACTAGCGTGTGATATGCCCCAACCCCACAGGGACAGAAGCTCCTGTACATGAGACCTTCCCAGATTTCCAATACAGTGTCTCTTCATCTGGCTGCTCATCCATATCCTTTTACAAACTAGCAGAGGGAAGTGTGTCTTTGAGTTCTGTGAGCTATTCTGGCAAAAACAACTGAATCCCAAGAGGACCAAGTCATGTGTGCTATGCTGTGCTTAATTGCTCAGTCATGTCCGACTCTTTGTGACCCCTTGGACTGCAGCCTGCCAGGCTCTTCTGTCCATGGGGATTCTCCAGGCAAGAATACTGGAGTGGGTTGTATGCCCTTCTCCAGGGGATCTTCCGAACCCAGTGATAAAACCCAGGTATTCCACATTGCAGGCGGATTCTTTACCGACTGAGCCATGAGGGAAGCCCAAGAATACTGGAGTGGGTAGCCTGTCACTTCTCAAGGGGATCTTCCCGTCTCAGGAATTGAACTGGGGTCTCTTGCATTGCAGGTGGATTCTTTACCAGCTTAGCTACTAGGGGAGCAAAAATAACTGAATCCCAAGGGGAAGGAGTCATAGGAACCTCTAATTGTGGCCAAATAAAACAGAAGTTCTGGTAACCTAGGTACCTGAGTGAGTGCGTTCTAAGTTGCTTCAGTCGTGTCCAACTCTTTGCGACCCCATGGACTGCAGCCCAACAGACTCTGTTCATGGGATTCTCCAGGCAAGAATACTGGAATGGGTCGCCGTGCCCTCTTCCAGGGGATGTTCCTGACCCTGGGACTGAACTCACATCTCTTAGGTTTCCTGCATTGGCAGGAGGGTTCTTTACCACTAGGGCCCACTAGTGGGAAGCCCAGCCTGGGGATCTACTACTTGCAATTGGCACTGAAGATGGAGGAGGGCAGTCCTGTGGGACTGAGCCCTTAACCTGTGGGATCTGACACTATCTCCAGGTAACACCAACAGGACTGAGTTAAACTATAAGACACCCAGCTGGTGATGAGGAATTGCTTGATATGTAAATAACCTCCCAACAACTTATTGTGAGAGTAAAGGAGAAACACAAAAGGAACACTGAATTTTCTGAAACAGAAAAATGCCAGAGCACATACCAAGGAAATGAATCAAAATGACATTACATTGGCTACAAAAAGATATTTGGGTAGTATTTTCAATATGTTTTTTTTTTTAATTTTTTTTTTAATTGGAGGCTAATTACTTTACAATATTGTGGTGGTTTTTGCCACATTGACATCCTGAACCCCCCTCCCTCTTCCCTCCTCATCCCATCCCTCAGAGTAATAGTGTTTGGGCTTCCCTGGTGGCTCTGTGATAAAGAATCTGCCTGCCAACTCAGGAGACATGGGTTCAGTCTCTAGGTCAGGAAGATTTCTTGGAGAAGGAAATGGCAACCCATTCCGGTATTCTTCCTGGGAAGATGTGCCATAGGAAGACCCAGACAGTGTTTAGGTAAAGTGCCTACTTACATAAGTGCTTAGAAAAGGTGGAAAGACAATCAAGGAGTTTCCATGTAAGATGCACGACCAAAAGAGCCTCAATAGTTTGCTGTGTTAAAAAGAGAAATATATCTATAATACACCATAAGTAAAACATGGGTAACATCTACATGATAGGAATGGGAGACCAAAGGATGCAAAAACTTGAAAAAAATTTGCCTTATCTTAGTCTTTACAGTCCATTTACTCAGTGAAATTAATACAGAGTCTCTAGCTTTCTTTAATTAGGACTTGTCCTGCTATATTTTTTTCATCCTTTTGTTTTCAGTTTTCTTCTTTACCTAATGCTGTTTTCATGTGTCAAGGTTAAACAGCAAATATGTGCACCTGGTTTTCCCAAACTGTTTTCTTCTACTTGGAGAATTTTATATATTTCTATTTTAAACATTTTTATGCTTGGGACTATTTCTCCAATCTTATTCTATTCATTTATCCTTCATTATCTGTACTTCTTTTTAGTCATGTCTTATCTTCCCTTTTGTAACTGATGGATCTATCAGTTCTGTAGAAAACAAGGATTTAGAATATTCTCACAGTTGTCAGTGAACCCTAATCTGTGAATGAGGCCTTGTTCTAGGTAACAGAGATAGAAGTGTAAAATAAACACAGTATCTGTCCTCAAGACAACACAGGGGGGAAATCAGTTTCCACAGTTCTAGGACAAAAGATGCCTCTAGCTAACTGGTAAATATATGTCTCTTTAAAACATATAATTTTATGAAACAAAAAGAAAAAATAATTGATACACTGACGGAAGGAAAGAAACAAAAGATGCCAGATAGTATAAAAATATATAACAGCAATTACTGAACTCAGTTTTTTAAGCAGTACTTCACAAAAGTATATAAAGCAACATAGCATAGATTTTTTAAATGCCCATTAAAAATTCCCATGCTGATTGATGCAAGTTCCTTCTGAATTACTACTGCTGCCATTGTACTAGTCTCCCCAGCCAGAGACGAGCCAGCAGCAGGCTGAGGCTATGGCACCCACGCCTCAGACCGAGATCCCAGTAAAGGGCGCATCAACCACCTCCTCTGCATGGCCATTAGTGGTCTCACTCAGCCAGAGAGGAGCCTCCCCCTCCTTCTGTTGTACATAAAAGGAGCCAAAACTTGGACTGAGATAACTTGTGTTTTTTTTGAGATGCTAGTTTACCATCTTTTCAGTCAGCTAGCTTTCCAATGAAAATTGTTATTCCTTGTTCCAACAACTCATCTCCCAATTTACTGACCTGTCATGCATCAAGTAGAAAGAGCTTAGGCTCGGTAACATATCATGTCTGTAACTAAGGATGAAGACTGGCTTCCCAAGTAGCAAGGGAACCACTGAAGAGCTTCTGGTCCATTTCTCTTCCAAAGATAATGACTCACAGCTTACTCATAAACAGGAAGTGATAATATAACATGTTGATGTCCCCCCCTAAGTCTCAAGAAAAGCTTGTGAATCTGTGTTCCTGTATTGACTTTCAACTCCTGGTTCCCATCAAGTCACTTCACTTGCCTCTTTTTCAGGCATATGTGAGGAACACCAGAAAAACATCTGTGAAACTACCCTGAAAAACATACATTTTTATACCCCTTTAATTTATGGAGAGAAAGACATTCTGAGAAGGGAAACAAAGTCCTTTATCCCTCTACCCAGCACTATGTCTATTCACGTCATCAAGGAAGGCTGGCCCCCTTCTGAAGGGATGATAAGTTGTAAACAGAAATGCTTGAATCTTTTCACTATTTCAAAAAGCAAAACAGGCATTTCTAAGACCCAGGATCACATTTAAAGCAATCCTAGTAGAAAGTTGGTTTAAAAAAATGAGATTTTTCCACAGAAGCTATTAGGATGACAAATAAGCACATAAAAAAGATGTTCAGCATCACAGATCACTGAAAGTTGCTCAGTCGTGTCCGACCCTTTGCAACCCCATGGACTATATAGTCCATGGAATTCTTCAGGCCAAACTACTGGAGTGGGTAGCGTTTCCCTTCACCACGGGATCTTCCCAACCCAGGAATTGAACCCAGGTCTCCTGCATTGCAGGCTGATTCTATTCTTTACCAGCTGAGCAATTGCTGGTTTAAAAAATGAGATTTTCCTCAGAAGTTATTTGGATAGCAAATGAGCATGTAAAAAAGATGTTCAGCATCACAGATCATTAGGGAAATGCAAATTAAGACCAAAATTACACACCAATCAGAATGGCTAAAGTAAAAATAGTGATAAATTCTGTGAGTTTGTGGAGAAACTGCATCTGTCAGATTGCTGTGAGAGTGTACAAAGATACAGCCACTCTGGAAAGCAGTTTTGGCACTTTCTCATAAAACTGAACATGCACTTGTGTACAACTCTGCAATTAAACTCCTAGAAATAAAAATTTATGACCACAAAATTTCTGTACACTAATTGGTATGAACTCAATCCATATGTTGAACTCCTAATCCCCAATGTGACCATATTTAGAGATAGGTCTTTCAAGAGTGTAATTAAGGTTATATGAGGTCACTAGGATGGGGCCTAATCCTATAGGACTGGTGTTACCATAAGGAGAGGAAGAGATACAGACACATGCTTGCTTCTCTCTCTTTCTCTCCTTACACCTGTCCCCAAGTGCACAGTCTTGAAAGGCCATGTGAGGTCATAGCGAGAAGACAAAAAGGTGCTATCTGCAAGTCAGAAAGAGGTCTCACCAGAAACCAACCCCAGAGCATCTTGAGCTGAAACTCCCCACCTCCTAAGCCATAAGAAAATAAATGCCACGCAATCTGTGGCCTTTTGTTATGGAAGTCTTAGTAGGCTAATACACTAACATTCATAGTTGCCTAATTTGTAATAGCCCCAAACTGGAGACAAGTAAAACTTCTCTCAGTAAGTGAGTGGTTAAGCAAGCTACATAGAATATCACTCAGAAGAAAAAAGCAACGAATTGTTGATTCACACCACAAATTGATGTCTCTTAAGGACAATGGTTCCAAATAGGAAAAGGAGTACCTCAAGGCTGCATATTGTCACCCTGCTTATTTAACTTATATGCAGAGTACATCATGAGAAATGCTGGGCTGGAGGAAGCACAAGCTAGAATCAAGATTGCTGGGAGAAATATCAGTAACCTCATTTATGCAGATGACACCACCCTTATGGCAGGAGTGAAGAGGAACTAAAAGGCTTTTTGATGAAAGTGAAGGAGGAGAGTGAAAAAGTTGGCTTAAAGCTCAACATTCAGAAAACTAAGATCATAGCATCTGGTCCCATCACTTCATGGAAAACAGATGGGGAAACAGTGGAAACAGTATCAGACTTTATTTTTGGGGGCATCAAAATCACTATAGAAGGTGATTGCAGCCATGAAATTAAAAGATGCTTACTCCTTGAAAGGAAAGTTATGACCAACCTAGATAGCATATTAAAAGGCAGAGACATTATTTTGCCAACAAACGTCCGTCTAGTCAAGGCTATGGTTTTCCCAGTGGTCATGTATGGATGTGAGAGTTGGACTGTGAAGAAAGCTGAGTGCCAAAGAATTGATGCTTTTGAACTGTGGTGTTGGAGAAGACTCTTGAGAGTCCCTTGGACTGCAAGGAGATCCAACCAGTCCATCCTAAAGGAGATCAGTCCTGGGTGTTCATTGAAAGGACTGATGCTGAAGCTGAAACTCCAATACTTTGGCCACCTCATGCAAAGAGTTGACTCATTGGAAAAGACCCTAATGCTGGGAAGGATTGGGGGCAGGAGGAGAAGGGGATGACAGAGGATGAGATGGGTGGATGGCATCACCAACTCAATGGACATGGGTTTGGGTAAACTCCAGGAGTTGGTGATGGACAGGGAGGCCTGGTGTGCTGCGGTCCATGGGGTCACACGACTGAGTGACTGAACTGAACTGAAGGGCAATGGGTGAAGTGAATAAGATCATATACTATATGACTCCATTCATATTACATTTTTGCAGAGAATAAAAGTATAGAGACTGAAAACTGAAAACTGATTCATAGTTGCTAGGGGTTAGGGATGTTGGGAGTGACTATAAAAGAGCAGCAGGAGAGGGATCTCTGTGGTGATGGGATAGTTCTGTATCTTAATTGAAGGGTGGTTATAGAAATCTACACATGAGGTAAGACGGCCTTGAAGAGAACCGTGCATTTATATACTGTCCAAAAGTCTGGTTTCCAGTTTGATACATAAGGGGATCCACTGGGGGAAACTGGGTAAGGGGTACATGGGACTTCTCTATACCACATTTGTATCTTCCTATCATTATTTCAAAGTAAATCTGTTTATTTTTTCAAGTAATTATTTATTTGAATATATTTTTATAATTATTTCAAAATTAAGTTTTAAAGATTCATAAGAAATCCCAAAAGTGTTGCCGCCCTGATGACTTTTAAGTCATCATAGTTTTAAAAACAGTGAAAAATCAGCAGTCTGTCCTACAACATACTATGTTCCTTGGAGTATAACTGATGCTTTACAGAACTTACACTACAGGAGCAAGGGAGCCCCGGTCCAATCTCAAGGTCTTCTGGTCTCCTGGCCACACTTTAGTATTCCCTGGCTGGATGAGGCTTAGACTCAGCCAGCACTGGGTTGAAGCTGCTGGGCTCTCATGACTCTCAGTGTGGTACCTTCTGAGTAATAATCTCTCTAGTCCTCAGTTTCTTCATCTAGAAAAAAAGAATTCTTTTCATATGTTTCTTCTTGTGTTTGAAGGGTCAGTATCAGATTTGAAGATGATAAATGCAGCACTTATGACAATCTGTAATCTCTAGTGGGACTCACAAGAAGTAGCTATATATACATAGTAGGTATTCAGCAGGTATCAATGTATATAGTTACTTAAAATCTTATATAACATCACATAAAGACACCTGCTTAACCACAAACATTATTTTCAGGGTAAAAGATCAGTTTTCATTCTCTCAAAAATGAAAATTACTAATAAAAAGGAAAAAGAAAACTCAAGTGTCACAGAGATGTTAAAAAAAAAGGATTGTGAATTCACTTGGTTTTTTTTTAATATGAAAATCTTCCTCAACAAATAAAACATTTACAATAACATTCAAATATATCTGTTATAATCAAAAGCAAGAGGAGAGCTATAAAAATAAGTAGAGAAATAACAGTTAAAGATGTACTCAGAGATGAAAAGAGTTTCTCAGAGAAAAATATGAATGGGAGTGAAAATACCAGTTGAAGAAAGGAAAGGGGATGGGAGAGGTGAAGTATAGAGATTCTGTTTAATAATAAGGATAAAGAAGAATTATTTAGCCCTTAAGAAAATTCTAAGAACTTGAAAAAAATATCCTTGTCACATTGTTGCCTCCCTCAGGAAAATGGTCTTAGAAATTTTCAACTTGTCTTATTGCTCTGTGAGGTGCCCAGTGAGCTCTCTCACCATTTCTCATGGCTCTTTACCTGTGTTCTAAACAGTGGCAAAATATGTACCTAGCAGGAAAGTCATCATAAGGGAAAAATATGCTCTAATGTCGAACAGTAAACCTAAAGATCATGGCATCTGATCCCATCACTTCATGGCAAATAGACGGGGAAACAATAGAAACTGTGACCGACTATTTTCTTGGGTTCCAAAATCACTGCAGATGGTGACTACAGCCATGAAATCAAAAGATGCCTGCTCCTTGGAAGAAAAGCTATGGCAAACCCAGATAGCATATTAAAAAGCAGGGACAAATTACTTTGCCAACAAAGGTCCATCTAGTCAAAGCTATGGTTTTTCCAGTAATCATGTATGAATGTGAGAGTTGGACCATAAAGAAAGTTGAGCACCGAAGAATTGATGCTTTTGAACTGTGGTGTTGGAGAAGACTCTTGAGAGTCCCTTGGACTGCAAGGAGATCCAACCTGTCCATCCTAAAGGAGATCAGTCCTGAGTATTCATTGGAAGGACAGATGCTGAAGCTGAAGCCAGCTGATGTGAAGAGCTGACTGATTGGGAAAGACCCTGATGCTGGGAAAGATTGAAGGCAGGAAGAAAAGGGATTGACAGAGAATGAGATGGTTGGATGGCAACACCGACTTGACGGACATGAGTTTGAGCAAGCTCCAGGAGTTGGTGATGGACAGGGAAGCCTGGTGTGCCGCAGTGCATGGGGTCACAATGAGTTGGACGTGACTGAGTGACTGAACTGAACTGAACTGAACTCTAATCATGCAGTACTGGATCCTAGTTATCATATTTCTGAAGTTTAAGAAAGCATATATTATTAGCAAAATCATTTTAATTTTTTTGTAGTGCAGTATACCTAACCAAAAGTGCAAGCAATTTTGCCAATAATAAATGTTTGTGTTTGCTTGTGTTCCACTTCAGAAACATGAGTCTTTTTCTACTGAAGTAGGGAGTAAGGAAGTGAGACTCTGTCATATATAGCTTCTGTAGTTGGAAAAGAATGTCATTTATTACATGTACATTATACACTTGGGTAGAGATAGAAAATGATGGGATGGAATTACTTGTCAAGTGTGGACTTCCTTAATGGACAAACTACTTAAACCTATAATAGAAAAAAACACTCCATACCATTTAATTTTTCTGTAGCCCACAGCTCTAAATGTACATAGCCCTATCCTTAAACAAAAATATGTCTATGGTCACTTACAGTGAAAACAGGAAAACAAAGCCATCTTCTACTAAAACCCAAACTTGTCTTGATGGGAAAAGAGTGAACTGAGAAAAAAAATGCATCTCAAAGATTTCCACTGCTGGAAAGATGCAAGAGACATACGTATCTATATTTCTTTAGAAATTCCTGCATATTGTCTATAAAACATACATAAGAAGACTGTGAAAAGTGGAGAAAAGAAGGCAGACCCCCAGGATATCAGGACCCAAGGAATGACTCAGTATTGAATTCATTGGGGTGATGCAGCCAGACAAAGAGGTGAAGAAGCCAGCAACTCAAAAGCTGTATACACACCACAAAACTCTATTCTTTTCAGCTAAAGGACCGATAAATGGGCAGCTAGCATACTTCTTTTTTTTTTTTTAAACCAATAATTGCTCTATTTTAGTCAAACACAAGAGATAAACTGTGGATTTAGCCTGACCCATACCAACAAAAATGAGTAGAGTGCCTTAGCATCCAACTTTGCCAGGCTATCATAATATGACCCAACCCTCAACACCTTGATTAAGGTGATATCAGGGAAGGCTGAGTAGAGAGACAGGACTTTCATTCCCATCATACAGTAATCAACTTCCCCTCCCAAGGGAATGATTGCAGATTATATAGCAAGTAGGCACTTCTATGCCTTCAGCCAGTCAGGTATCAGTAGTGGTCAACTGGAAGTTCAGAACGTCCCATCAGTAATTAGAAAGCTCAGTCGACAGTTATGAAGGAATGTGAAATAAAAAACCAAGACTTCTACCACTTCAAAAAAATGAGGTGACACCCCAACCCTTCCTCTGTTGGAGTGGTGTCACAGAAAGCCAGCTAAAATGAAAAGTTTAATTACACAGTTTCATAATACAGTACCTAGAAATCCAGGTTTCAGTTAAAAAACACTCACCATACCAAAAACAATAAGATCTCAAACTGAAAAAGAAAAGACAATCAATAGATGCCAAAACTGAGAAGACAGATGTTAGAATTATCTGACAAAGATTTTGTCAGGTGAAAGGAGTCATCAAAAAAATGCTTCATTGAGCAATTATCTGTATACCTGTGACAAATGCAAAAATAAAAAAAACATAAACAAATAAATGGAGAGACTCAGTAGAAGATATATAGAAGACAAATGAATGGCTTAGAACCTAAGTGAAAGTGGAAGCTACTCAGTTGTGTCCGACTCTTTGTGACCCTATGAACTATACAGTCCATGGAATTTTCCAGGCCAGAATATCGGAGTGGGTAGCCATTCCCTTCTCTAGGGGATCTTCCCAACCCAGGGATCAAATTCAGGTCTCCCACTTTGCAGGTGAATTCTTTATCAGCTGAGTCACCAGGGAAACCTGAAATATCTAAAACTGAATAGAAAACTCTTTGATGGGTTCAATAACAGAAAGGAGAGAACAGAGGGAAGAATCATGAAGGAGAATGTATAGCAATGGACATTACACAATCTGAAAAGACAGAGAGGAGACAGACTGGAAAAATGATCAGATTTTAATCATCCTCTGAGACTATAATAAAAAGCTCATGTTCATGTAATTGGAGTCTGAGAGGCAGAGAAGCAGAGTGGTGGTGAAAAATTACTTTAAAATATTGGCTGATGACCTCTTAAGTTGCCAAAAGACATAAACCTACAGAATAAGCTAAGCAAACCAAAAGCAGAATAAGTGAAAAACATGTAAACTACAGCCAAAAAAGGGGGAAAAATGTATATGACACATCATAGTAAAATTTCTGACAAAATATATTTTATACTTTAAAAACAGTGAAAAAGAAATGAAAACCTTATATCAATGGGAAAAAGAAGAATTTGAGTGACAGTGAATTTCTCATAATAAATCAAGGTAGTTACATGCAAGTGGTACAAATTTTTCAAATACTGAATAAAAGGAACTGTATAATCCTGCATTCAGCAAAAGTGATCTTTAGCAATAAAGAGGGAATAAAGACTTCAAATGAAGAAAATCTAAGAACATTTGTCACTGGCAGACCTATCCTTAAGGAACATCTCTAAACAGTCAGAAAACTACTGATAAGGAAACCTTAGAACATCAGAAAGGAAGCACACATTTGGTAAAAATATGAAAAATATAATTGATTTTCCATTTCCTCTTTGACTTTCTGTGTTTGATAGTGGATACAGAAATTATGCTTTCCATTTATGTGGTCCCTAATGATGCTCTTGGAATATTAAAACAATGTTTATTATAAACTAGGGATGTAAATAAGGTACAGTATCAATATTCCACTTAAACTGGTAAAATTATGACACAAGTAAACTGTGATAACTTATGCATATATAATGAAGACTTAGAGCAACCACTTAATACATACAAAAATCAATACACATGAACCCTATAGGTAAACAAGAATGGAATTCTACAAAAGATCAAGTAATCTGAAAAAAGGCAGAAAATGGAAAACAAAAATCAAGATCAAATAGAAAACAAAACACAAACTATAGACTTAAATCTTACCATGTTGAAAATGACATGAAAAGCAAATGATCTAATAACATCATTCAAAGATAATTACTGGCAGAATGGATTAAAAAACATGAAACAATTATGTTTCACTTAAAATATTTCAGCAGCATAAGTACATTAAAAAAGGATGGAAAAGGGGTGTTGTGTGTGTGTGTATATGTGTATGTATCTAATGCAGAGAAAATAAAAAGTAGAAATGTCTACAATTAACAACCAATAGAGCAGACTTCAGTGTAAATTATGACATAATGGTGAAAGTTTAAATCCATCAAGAAGACATAACAATTGAAAATATGAATGTACCAAACAACATAGCTATAAAATGTGTGAAGTAAAACTGACAGAACTGAAAGCAAAAATAAATTCACTGCTACACTTAATGACTTCAACACCTCTCTCTCAACAACTGATGAGACCACTAGGCAGAACATCAGCAAGGATACAGACTAACTCACCAGTGTTACCGGCCAGCATGATCTAATAATCAGCATTGTGGAACAAGCCACTCAACATAAAAAGAAGATACATTCTTTCAAGTACCCACAGAATATATACCAAGAGAAACCATATGTTTTTGATAAAACAAACTTGTTTTTCTGGGGGAAAAAAACTAGAAATCATATAGAATATTTTCTATAATCACAATAGAATTAAGCTAGAAATTAATAATAGCAAGAGCTTCAAACACTTAGCAACTAAACAATTCACAGATAAATAATCCAGGGGACAAAAAAGAAGTCTGAGTGAAATTTTTAAAAAGGACACATATATATAAATAAAAATAAAAATACAACATCAAAATCTGTGAGATGAAGTTAAATAGGTCTAAGAGGAAATTTATAGAATTAAATGCATACATTAGAGAAGAGCAATAAAATCAACTGTCTACAATTCCAAATTAAAAATCTAGAAATAGAAGAAAAATAAGCACAAAGGAAGCAAAAGGAAGAAAACAAGAGCAGAAATCAATTAAATTTTTAAAAAATCAACTGAAATTAAAAACTGAAAAGATAAGGAAAGTGACAAACGTGAAAGTCAGTTGCTCAGTCATGTCCCACTCTGTGGCCCCATGGACTGCAGCCCAGCAGGAATTTCTGTCCATGGAATTCTCCAGGCAAGGATACTGGAGTTGTCCAGGGGATCCTCCCACCCAGGGAGTGACGATTCTCCCACATTGCAGGCAGGTGTTTTACTGTCTGAGGGAAAGTGACAACTTGGATTTTAAAAAATACAGATTACAAAAATGGGGATTTTCATTATAGATCCTGCAGACACAAAAACATAACAAGACAATACTATGAACAACTCTTCATATAAATACTTGACAAATTACATAAATGTTTGACAAGTACTTGACAAATGTTAGATAAGTACTTGATAAATTAAACTGTTCTTGATAATTTGGAAGAGTTGTTCAGAAACAAAATACACTCTACTACAACTAATACAAAATGAAACAGATCAGTTGAACATCTCTGTAATTATTAAGAACATTGGATTCTTAATTTCAAATTTTCCCAAAAAGAAAACTGCAGGGTCAGGTGGTTTCACAGGAAATTCTGCCAAATATTTTAAACGGATCAATATAATTTATATATAAAGACTTCAAGGAAATAGAAAAGAAAGGAATACTTCTAAATGCATTTTATGAAGAGCAAGCATTACCTTGATAACCAAAACCATATAGAAAATTCAAAAAAGAAAACTATAAACCAATATTCCACATGGATATTTGTGCATAGAATTTTAAAATATGTGTGGGCAAATAGACATAAGCAATATGCAAAATGAATTATATACTAAGACCAAATCCCAAGGATACAAGGCTAGTTTAATATTTGAAAATAAAGTAAACAGAATTAGCATATTAACAAGTTAAGAAAGAAAATCACATGAACAGGTCACATCAATCATCATAGAAGGGGTATTTGACAAAACAATACTCTTTCTTGGTAACACCTTTCAGCCTAAGTTTTCTTCTAGAAGTTTCATGGTTTCTAGGCTTCATTGAGGTCTTTGATCCATTTTGAGTTTATTTTGTATATGTCCCAAATTCCCTGATAGCTTAGTTGGTAAAGAATCCACCTGCAATGCAGGAGACCCAGATTCGATTCCTGGATGGGGAAGATCTGCTGGAGAAGGCATAGGCTACCCACTCCAGCATTCCTGGGCTTCCCTTGTGCCTCAGCTGGTAAAGAATCACCTGCAATATGGGAGACTTGGGTTCGATCCCTGGGTTGGGAAGATCCCCTGGAGAAGGGAAAGGCTACCCACTCTAGCATTCAGGCCTGGAGAATTCCATGGACTGTGTAGCCCATGGGGTCGCAAAGAGTCGGACACGATTGAGTGACTTTCAGTTCACAGTTCTGAAAACCATTATCACCACCACACTTGGTGGCTCAGACAGTAGAGAATCTGCCTGCAATGCACAAGACCTGAGTTTGATCCCTGGGTCGGGAAGATCCCCTGGAGAAGGAAATGGTAGCCCATTTTCTTCTTTCCTGGAGAATTCCATGGACAGAGGAGCCTACAGTCCATGGAGGCTATAGTCCATGGAGTTGCAAAGAGTTGGACAGGACTGAGTGACTAACACAGTTTGTATATGATGTGAGAAAATGTTTCAATCTAATTCTTTGCATGCAGCTGTCCAGGTTTTCCACTATCACTTATGGAGGAGATTGTCTTTTCTCCATTGTATCTTCTTGAGAATGCTTCCACTTGCCACTGTGCAGGTCCCCAAACTCCATGAAGATGGAAGTTCCTTTGTTTGGGACCTCGTCCTATATCTCTTCATCTGGCTGTTGGAAAACTGCTGTCAAGCAAGGAGAATGCTCCATTCTGCCTTACTGCAACTGGCCAAAAAGCTTCATACTTCACTACCTGGAAAATCTGCAAAGAAGTTATATGGGGGAGTGAAATAGGAGAACTGGCCTCAGATTTTAAGTCATGGTTTCTGAGAGAGCTATGAAAAACAGAAAACCTTGCATGCAAAAATCATATTTAGGGCAGGGCTTGGTGACAGAGACAAGATGGTAGATAGAAGGAAGGTTGTGAGCTCATCTCTTCTCACGAAAACACCCAAATCACAACTAACTGCTGAACAACCATCAACGAAAAAAAGCACCGAAATCTACCTCAAAAAATCCTGCATTTAAAGACAAAGAAAAAACACTATGAGATGGTAGGAGGGGGAGAAATTGGAATAAAATCAAATCCCTTAGCTGCTGGTTGGGCAACTGAAAAACTGATAAATAATTATACCATAGGAGCTCCTCCACAGGAGTGGCAGCTATGGATCCAAAGTCGGGCTCCCCATCTGTTGATCTGGGAATTGGAGCAAGAGTCTCAGAGAATCTGGCTTTGAAGGCCAACAGGGTTTGATCACAGGAATTCCACAGGAATGGGGGATATAGACACTACACTCCTGGAGGATGCACAAAAGGTCTCCTGTACACCAGGGCCAAGGGGCAAAAAACAGTGAACTCATAAGAGCATGGTTCAGACCTTGTTGTTGTTGTTCATCCTCTAAGTCATGTCCAACTTTTTGCAACTCCAAGGACTGAAGCATCCCAGGCTTCCCTGTCCTTCACTATCTCCTGGAGTTTGCTCAAACTCATGTCCATTGAGTCGGTAATGCCATCCACCCATTTCATCCTCTGTCACCCACTTCTACTATTGCCCTCAATCTTTCCCAGCATCAGAGTCTTTTCTAATGAGTCGGCACTTCCCATGAGGTGGCCAAAGTATTCAGATACAAAATACAAAGCATTCATGTGGCCAGACCTTCAGATACAGCACCAGTTCTTCCAATGAATATTCAGGGTAGATTTCCTTTAGGATTGATTGGTTTGATCTCCTTGATGCCCAAGAGACTCTCAAGAGTCTTTTCCAGCACCACAGTTCAAAAGCATAAATTCTTCAGTGATTAGCCTTCTTTATGGTCCAACTCTCACATCTGTACATGACTACTGGAAAAACCATAGCTTTGACTATATGGACAAGTGTCAGCAAAGTGGTATCTCTGCTTTCTAATACCTGGGTTTGTCATAGCTTTTCTTCTAAGGAGCAAGCAATTTTTAATTTCATGGCTGCAATCACAGCATTGATATTAGAGCCCAACAAAATAAAATCTGCCACTGTTTCCATTTTTTCCCCATCTATTTGCCATGAAGTGATGGGAAAAGATGCCATGATACTAGTTTGTTAAATGTTGAGCTTAAAGCCAGCTTTTTTACTCATTTCTTTTACCCTCATCAAAAGGTTCTTTAGTTCCTCTTCACTTTCTGCCATTAAAGTGGTTTCATCTGCATATCTGAGGTTGTTTATATTTCTCCCAGCAATCTTGATTCCACCTTATGACCCATCTAGTCTGGCATTTCACATGATGTACTCTGCAAATAAGTTAAGCAGGGTGACAGTACACAGCCTTGATGTATTCCTTTCCCAATTTTGAACCAGTCTGTTGTTCCATGTCCATTTCTAACTGCTACTTCTTGACCTGCATACAGGTTTCTTAGGAGGCAGGCAAAATAGTCTGGTATTCCCATCTCTTTAAGAATTTTCCACAGGTTGTTGTGATCCACACAGTCAAAGGCTTTAGCATAGTCAAGAAGAACAAGTAGATGTTTTGCTGTAACTCTCTTGCTTTTTCTATGACTCAACAGATGTTGGCAATTTGATCTCTGGTTCCTCTGCCTTTTCTAAAATCAGGTTGCACATCTGAAAGTTCTTGGTTTATATACTGTTGAAGCCTAGCTTGAAGTATTTTGAGCATTACTTTGCTAGCACATGAAATGAATGCAACTGTCCAGTAGTTTGAGCATTCTTTGATATTGCCCTTCTTTGGGACTGGAATGAAAACTGAACTTTTCCAGTTTTGTGGTCATTGCTCAATTTTCCAAATTTGCTGGCTTACTAAGTGCAGCACTTTAACAGTATCATCTTTTAGGATTTGATAGAGATCAGCTGGAATTCAGTCATCTCAGCCAGTTTTGTTTGTAGTAATGCTTCCTAAGGCCCACTTGACTTCACATTCCAGGACATCTGCCTCTAGGTGAGAGACCACACCACCGTGACTATCAGGGTCATTAAGATCTTTTTATTATACAGTTCTACTGTGTATTTTTTCCACATCTTCTCAATCTCTTCTGCTTCTGTTAATTCCTTGCCATTTCTGTCCTTTATTTTGCTCATCTCTGCATGGAATGTTCCCTTTGTAGTAATTCAGTCATTAAGCCATGTCCAACTTTTTGCAACTCCGCAGACTGAATCTTGCCTCACTTCCCTGTTCTTCACTATCTCCATAAGTTTGCTCACCCTGATATCCATTGAGTCGGTGATGCCATCCAACCACCTCATCCTCTGTCACCCCCTTCTCCTCTTGCCCTCAATCTGTCCCAGCATCAGGGTCCTTTTTAATGAGTCAGTTCTGCACATCAGGTGGCCAAAGTATTGGAGTTTCAACTTCAGTCCTTCTAATGAATATTCAGAGTTAATTTCCTCTGGCTTGACCTCAATCTGATTTTGGCATTGACCATCTGGTGATGTCCGTGTGTAGAGTCATCTCTTGTATTGTTGGAAGAAGGTGTTTGCTATGGCCAATGTGCTCTCTTGGCAAAACGCTGTTAGCCTTTGCCCTGCTTCATTTTGCTTCGTTTTGTACTTCAAGGCCAAACTTGACTGTTACTCCAGATATCTCTTGACTTCCAACTTTTGCATTCCAGATCCTGATGATGAAAAGGACAACTTTTTTTTCTTTTTCTTTTTGGTGTTAGCTCTATAATCTTGCAGGTCTTCATAGAACTCTTCAGCTTCAGCTTGTTTGGCATTACTAGTTGGGGAATAGACTTGGATTATTGTGATATTGAATTTTTTTTGCCTAGAAATGAACCTAGATCATTCTTTTGTTTTTGAGAGTGCATCCAAGTACTGCTAGTTGTGGAAGGTCTCCTGAAGAGGCAGGGTCATGGCTGTAGCTCATTAAATGGACAAAGACACTTACAACTGTAGTTCTTTGAAGTATTCATTAGCATGAGGCCTCCTGGATGTCACCATTTTGTCACCAAGGGCTGGCCCCACCCAACAGTCTGTAGGTTCAAACACTGAGACATCACAGGGAAAACAACCAACGGGTGGGGTCACAGCCACACCCATCAGCAGAAGTGTTATGCCCTCAGTTGTGTCTGACTCTTCGTGACCCCAAGCACTGTAGCCCACCAGGCTCCTCTGTCCATGGGATTTTCCAGGCATGAATACTGAAGAGGGTTGTCATTCCCTTCTCCAGGTTATCTTTCTGACCCAGGGATCCTACCTGGGCCTGCTGCATTCACACAGATTCTTTACCATCTGCACCAGGGATGTGAATGAAGCCTTCCTGAGCACAGGGTTGCTGGCTAAGCACAGCCCTTGAGACTGCCTTGCCCACCAGTGGGACAAGACCCATCTCCATCTATCAGAGAGCTGGATCCAGTCCCTTCTACCAGGAAGCCTATGCAAGTATCCTGGACAGCCTCACCTGCTGGGGGTAGGCAGCAAAGGCAAGAACTACCAGTGTGGACCTGAGAACAGAAGCTATAATCACAGAAAGCTAGACAAAATGAGATGTCAGAGGAACAGGTCCCAAATGAAGGAACGAGGTAAAACCCCAGAAGAACAACTAAATGAAGTGGATATGAGCAAGCTACATGAATAGTAATTCAGAAGAATGATAGTAAAGATGATCTAAGATCTCAGAAAAAGAATGGAAGCATAGATCAAGAAAATACAAGAAGTGTTTAACAAAGACCTAGAAGAACTATAGAACAAGTCAATAGAGATAAACAGTACAATAACTGAAATTAAAATTACACTAGAAGAATAATTATAATAGCAGAATAACTGAAGCATATTTTCTCTTCTGTTCCACAATAATGACTTCCACCATTCTTGTCTTTCAGCTCACTTAGTATGGAACAGAATAAAAGAAAAAGAAGGAAAATAAGTCATAAAAACCTAAGCCGTCACTGGGACATTAAATGCACCAACATTCATATTATATGGGTGCCAGAAGGTGAAGAGGGAAAAAATCTGAGAGAATATTGGAGTAAATAATAGTTGAAAACTCCCCTAACATGGGAAAGGAAATAGTCACTGAAGTCCAGGAAGTACAGATAGTCCCAGGCAGTATAATACCAAGGAGGAACAAGCTGAGATACACAGTTATCAAATTGACAAAAATGAAAGACAAAGAAAAATATATGAAAAGCAACATATAACATCCAAAGGAATCCCCTTACTGTTATCAGCTGATTTCTCAGCAGAAACTCTGAGGGCCAGAGGGAGTGGCATGATACGAATACGAGACCCCTATTTATGCTGTCTACAATAGACCCACTTCTGATCTAAGGACACACACAGACAAAGCAAGGGGATCGAGAAAGGGATTCCACGCAAATCAAAGCCAAAAGAAAGCTGGAGGAGCAAGACTTTTATCAGAAAAATAGACTTTAAAATAAAGATTGTTTCAAGAGACAAAGAAGTATACAACATAATGGTCAAGGGATCAAAAGACAGAGTAACCGTTTTTCCAAAGAAGATATGCAGATGGCCAACAGGCACATGAAAAGATGTTCAACACTGTTAACCATCAAGAAATAACAAATCAAATAACAAATCAAAACCTCACATCTGTCAGAATGGCTATCACCAAAAAGAACACAAAAAGCAAAAGTTGGTGAGGACGTGGATAAAGTGGGACGCTAGTAAGTTGGTATAGTCACTATGGAAAGTACTATGAAGGTTCCTCCTAAAATTAAAAATTTATCTAACACATATTATGGAGCAACTCCACTTCTGGCTCTAATTCCATAGAAAATAAAAATACTAATTTGAAAAGTACATGCGCCCAATATTCAAAGAAGTATTGTTTATAATAGTCAAGATATGAAAGCAACCTAAGATATGAAATCAACAGATGAATGGATAAAAAATATGTTTTACATATTTATAGTATGCATATATAAAGGGATATTACTCAGGAACAAAAAAAGAAATAATTCTGCCATTTGCAACAATATGGATGTGCTTGGAGGGATTATGCTTAGTAAAATAAGTTAGACAAATACAAATAACATACGCTATCACTTACATGCGGAGTCTAAAACATAAACGAATGAATATAATCTAACAGAACAGAAACACACTCACAGAACATACAGAACAAACTTGATGGTTACTAGTGAGTGGAGAAAGAAGGAGAGCAATACAGGGGAAGGTAAATAAGAGCTACAAACTGGTGGATTTAGAAAAGGCAGAGGAAACAGAGACCAAGTTGCCAACATGTGCTGGATCATTGAAAAAGTAAGAGAGTTCCAGAAAACATCTACTTCTCCTTTATAGACTATGCCAAAGCCTTTGACTGTGTGGATCACAAAAAAATGTGGAAAATTCTGAAATAAATGGGAATACCTGACCACTTGACCTGCCTCTTGAGAAATCTGTATGCAGGTCAGGAAGCAACACTTAGAACTGAACATGGAGCAACAGACTGGTTCCAAACTGGGAAAGGAGGACTTCAAGGCTGTATATTGTCACCCTACTTATTTACCTTATGTGCAGAGTACATCATGAGAAATGCTGGGCTGGATTGAAGCACACAATGCTGGAATCAAGATTGCCAGGAGAAATATAAATCACTTGAGCTATGCAGATGACACCACCCTTATGGCAGAAAGTGAGGAAGAACTAAAGGACCTCTTGATGAAAGTAAAAGAGGAGAGTGAAAAAGTTGGCTTAAAGCTCAACATTCAGAAAACTAAGATCATGGCATCTGGTCCCAACACTTGATGGCAAATAGATGGGGAAACTGTGACAGACGTTGTCTTTTGGGGCTCCAAAATCACTGCAGATGATGACTGCAGCCACGAAATCAAAAATACTTGCTCCTTGACAAAAAAGCTATGACCAATCTAGACATCATATTAAAAAGCAGAAACATTACTTTGCTGACAAATGTCCATCTAGTCAAAGCTATGGCTTTTCTAGTAGTCATGTATGGATGTGAGAGTCGGAATATAAAGAAAGCTGAGTGCCAAAAAACTGATGCTTTTGAACTGTGGTGTTGGAGAGACTCTTGAGAGTCCTTTGGACTGCAAAGAGATCCAACCAGTCCATCCTAAAGGAAATCAGTCCTAAATATTCATTGGAAGGACTGATGGTATAGCTGAAATTCCAATACTTTGGCCACCTGATGCTAAGAACTGACACATTGGAAAAGACCCCAATGCTGGGAAAGATTGAAGGTGGGAGGAGAAGTGGATGACAGAAAATGAAATGGTTGGATGGCATCACCGACTCAATGGACGTGAGCTTGAGTAAACTGGGAGTTGGTGATGGACAGGGAGGCCTGGTGTGCTGCAGTCCCTGGGGTCACAGAGTCAGACATGACTGAGCAACTGAACTGAACTGAATCTCCCCTATGGGAAAATTCAATTACCCAACCTTTGCCCTATTTTTTTTTTTTCCCTATCTTACCTCCTAAGAGACATGGAAGAAGGTAACAAACAGTTATCAATGTTACAGCCTAGGGACACAGCACCACTAAAAGACAGATTCAATCATAACAGAGCACTTTCTCTTTCTCTCACTTTACTAACGTCCCGAGTGTGACTTCAGTATAATATCACTGGATTACAGCTGAAAGTATTGCAAGGCACAAAGATTATCTAAGGAGTAGTTCAAAGGGAAGATCAAAAACATCAAGGGAGACTGAAACACAATTTGAAGTCCCTGTTACCTACAGCTACAGTAAATATTAAATAAACTCAGTCAAACTACTAGCCAGCTTAAATCAAAACCTCACGCTGAAAGTCTGTTTGCCCTTAGTGCCTATTACTGAATAAATCTCATCTGCATTTCAACTAAAAGCTACAAGTCACACAAAAAGAGAAGTAAAAACACAATCTGAAGAACCAAAAAAAGTATGGCACAAGTTCTGGAACTACCGAAGAGGAAATTTGAAATATTTATGATTAATACTGTATAAAGGGCTATAAAGGAAAAATTATACAATAACAAGATAGATGGATAATGTAAGAAAACTTCAGAAAGCCAAAGGGAACAAGAAAATATCAGCAGAAGCCAGAGAGCAGAAAAAATTAAATATGTAGGTGTAAGTTTAATACAACATGTACATGATTTTTATGTTGAAAAGATATAGCATACAACATATACTTCATCATGTCTATGAAAGATATAGAAAAGATTTAAATAGAAAGACATATGTTTATGAATTAGAAGATCCAACATAGTAAAAATGTCTTCTTTCCAAATTGAGATAAAAGTTTAATCCAATTCCCATAGAAATCTCTACAAGATAATTGTGTATGCACAAATACATTTATTCTTAAATTTATATGTAAAGGCATTGAAAACAAAACAGATCTGAAAATGAAGAATAAAGTAGGAGGAAGCACTCAACACAATATTATGGTTACTATATACACTACTGTAGCCATATGGTTTGCCAATAGGGGAGACATAAATGTCAAGGTAACAGAACAGAGAACCTAGAAAGAGCCCACCCATAGAGTCAAATGAATTTTGACAATGGTACACATGAAACTCAATGGAAAAGGGGAACATTTCCAACAAAAATTCTTGGAATAAATGAATAGTCATCAGCCAAAAAAGAACTCAAATTAAACTTCAAATCTTATACAACAAAATCCCCAAGATATCACATTTAAACATAAACTTGTAAAAGGAAATGAAACTGTAGGACATTTAGTTAGTATCAGAGAATTGTTGCTGGAAAACACCAACAGAGAAGTTATATATAGAATATATAAAAAAAAAGGTAACTCAATGATATAAAAAAAAATCCAGTTAGAAAATGGATGAAAGACGTGAGGAGACATTTAACACTGATGAAAAAAACCAAAGATCTAAAAACATGGAATGACATACAATCTTTATGAATTGAATGACTCAACATAATGTGTCTGAAAATAGATTCTCCCCAAATTGATACACAAGTTTAATAAAATTTGTATCAAAATTTCAGGCAAGATGAAGCACAAGCTGTAACCAAGATTACCAGGAGAGCTATTAATAATGTCAGATACGCAGATGACATCACCGTTATTGCAGAAAGCGAAGAGGAACTAAAGTTCATCGTGATGAAGCTAAAAGAGGAGAGTGAAAAAGACGGTTTTAAAACTCAACATTCAGGCCCGAGCACTTGTCTCATGCATCCAGCCTGGGCTGGTGATCTGTTTCACCCTAGATAATATACATGTTCCGATGCTGTTCTCTCAAAACATCCCACCCTTGCTTCTCCCACAGAGTCCAAAATTCTGTTCTGTACATCAGTGTCTCTTTTTCTGTTTTGCATATAGGGTTATCGTTACCATCTTTCTAAATTCCATATATATGTGTTAGTATACTGTATTGGTCTTTATCTGGTGCACTGGGAAGACCCAGAGGAATCGGGTGGAGAGGGAGGTGGGAGGGGGGATCGGGATGGGGAATACATGTAAATCCATGGCTGATTCATGTCAATGTATGACAAAAACCACTACAATGTTGTAAAGTAATTAGCCTCCAACTAATAAAAATAAATGGAAAAAAATAAATAAATAGATAAAACTCAATATTCAAAAAACAAAGATCATGTCATCTGGTCCCATTATTTCATCACAAACAGATGGGGGAAAAATGGAAACGGTGACAAGAGTTTATTTTCGTGGGATCCAAAATCACTGCAGATGGTGACTGCAGCTATAAAATTAAAAGACACTTGCTTCTTGGAAGAAAAGCTATGACAAACTTAGATAGTGTACTAAAAAGCAGAAACATTACTTTGCTGACAAAGGTCTGTACAGTCAAAGCTATGGTTTTACCAGTATTCACGTATGGATGTGAGAGTTGGGCCATAAAGAAGGCTGACCACTGAAGAACTGATGCTTTTGAACTGTGGTGTTGGAGAAGACTCTTGAGAGTCCCTTGGACTGCAAGGAGATCAAACCAGTCAATCTGAAAGGAAATCAATCCTGAATATCCATTGGAAGGACGGATGTTGAAGCTCCAGTACTTTTGGCCTCCTGATGCAAAAAGCCAACTCATTAGAAAAGACCGTGATGCTGGGAAAAATTGAGGGCAGGAGGAGAAGGGGAGAGCAGAGGACAAGATGGCTGGATAGCATCACCAACATGAGTTTGAGCAAGCTCTGGGAGATGGTGAAGGACAGGGAAGCCTGGCATGCTGTAGTCCATGGGGTCGCAAAGAGTTGGACACCACTGAACAATCTGAACAACAACGACCGCATTCCCGAAAACACATAATTAAATGGAACTTGCCCAGCCTACCTCTTATTAACTGTTGTCTATAGCATACAATTTGGGAAGTGCTAAAGCAGATAAAATGAAGGGATATAAATATTCTTCTACCATGCACATGTTATTTTTTTTTAATTTAAAGTAATATTTGGTGATTATATACAGAAGTGCAAAAATGTTGAAAATAGAAACACTCATTCCCAAACTACAAAGGACAATGTAGATTTTTCTGCAAAGTTTGCCATAAATGTGCTCATTGTTTCTCTATATTTAAAATTATTTCACTTATATAATCCAGAAAATAATGCTATAAATGGAAAGACAAACATCAGTATCACCACAGTAGAAATCTAAATGATGGTTGTATCACATCTGGAACCCCAAAAAAAGAAGGAAGAAGAGGTAACTATTGATTTTCTCAGATCACTCTCATATGGAAGATATGCACTTTAAACATAACAAATCTCAAAATGAAGATTAACTGACCTACCCAACAACAGCAGTAATAAGGGAACACTTTGTATATGTTAAATTCTGAGCCAAGTGCTGAAATACTCCTCTGTGGAATACTTAGGACCACCCTATAATGTTACTCTCATTACTATTGTTTCAAAAGAACTGAAGCCCAGAGTGAAATCAAACCATTTTCCCCCTATTGAATTGCCTTCTTCAGTTCTGTTCAGTTCAGTCACTCAGTCGTGTCCAACTCTTTGTGACCCCATGAATCGCAGCACGCCAGGCCTGCCTGTCCATCACAAACTCCCGGAGTCTACTCAAACTCAAGTTCATCGAGTCGGTGATGGCATCCAGCCATCTCATCCTCTGTCATCCTCTTCTCCTCCTGCCCCCAATCCCTCCCAGCATCAGGGTCTTTTCCAGTGAGTCAACTCTTCACATGAGGTGGCCAAAGTATTGGAGTTTCAGCTTCAGCATCAGTCCTTCCAGTGAACACCCAGGACTGATCTCCTTTAGGATGGACTGGTTGGATCTCCTTGCAGTCCAAGGGACTCTCAAGAGTCTTCTCCAACACCACAGTTCAAAAACATCAATTTTTCGGCACTCAGCTTTCTTCACAGTCCAACTCTCACATCTATACATGACCACTGGAAAAACCATAGCCTTGACCAGATGGACCTTTGTTGGCAAAGTAATGTCTCTGCTTTTTAATATGCTATCTAGGTTGGTTGTAACTTTCCTTCCAAGGAGTAAACATCTTTTAATTTCATGGCTGCAATCACCATCTGCAGTGATTTTGGAGCCCAAAAAATTAAAGTCTGACACTGTTTCCACTGTTTCCTCATCTATTTCCCATGAAGTGATGGGACCAGATGCTGTGATCTTAGTTTTCTTTTTTTTTTTTTTTCTTTTTTAAACTTTTTAATTTTTTTCCATTTATTTTTATTAGTTGGAGGCTAATTACTTTACAATATTGTGGTGGTTTTTGCCATACATTGACATGAATCAGCCATGGATTTACATGTATTCCCCATCCCGATCCCCACTCCCACCTCCCTCTCCACCCCATCCCTCTGGGTCTTCCCAGTGCACCAGGCCCAAGCACTTGTCTCATGCATCCAACCTGGGCTGGTGATCTGTTTCACCCTTGATAATATACATGTTTCGATGCTGTTCTCTCAAATCATCCCACCCTCGCCTTCTCCCATAGAGTCCAAAAGTCTGTTCTGTACATCTGTGTCTCTTTTTCTGTTTTGCATATAGGGTTATCGTTACCATCTTTCTAAATTTCATATATATGTGCTAGTATACTGAATTGGTCTTTATCTTTCTGGCTTACTTCACTCTGTATAATGGGCTCCAGTTTCATCCATCTCATTAGAACTGCTTCAAATGAATTCTTTTTAATGGCTGAGTAATATTCCATGGTGTATATGTACCACAGCTTCCTTATCCATTCGTCTGCTGATAGGCATCTAGGTTGCTTCCATGTCCTGGCTATTATTATAAACAGTGCTGCGATGAACGTTGGGGTACACGTGTCTCTTTCAGATCTGGTTTCCTTGGTATGTATGCCCAGAAGTGGGATTGCTGGGTCATATGGCAGTTCTGTTTCCAGGTTTTTAATGAATCTCCACACTGTTCTCCATAGCGGCTGTACTAGTTTGCATTCCCACCAACAGTGTAAGAGGGTTCCCTTTTCTCCACACCCTCTCCAGCATTTATTGCTTGTAGACTTTTGGATAGCAGCCATCCTGACTGGCGTGTAATGGTACCTCATTGTGGTTTTGATTTGCATTTCTCTGATAATGAATGATGTTGAGCATCTTTTCATGTGTTTGTTAGCCATCTGTATGTCTTCTTTGGAGAAATGTCTGTTTAGTTCTTTGGCCCATTTTTTGATTGGGTCATTTAATTTTCTGGAATTGAGCTGCAGGATCTTAGTTTTCTTAATGTTGAGGTTAAGCCAACTTTTCCACTCTCCTCTTTCACTTTCATCAAGAGGCTTTTTAGGTCCTCTTCACTTTCTGCCATAAGGGTGGTGTCATCTGCATATATGAGGTTATTGATATTTCCCCCGGCAATCTTGATTCCAGCTTGTGCTTCTTCCAGTCCAGCATTTCTCATGATGTACTCTGCATAGAAATTAAATAAGCATGGTGACAATATACAACCTTGACGTACTCCTTTTCCTATTTGGAACCAGTCTGTTGTTCCATGTCCAGTTCTAACTGTTGCTTCCTGACCTGCCTACAGATTTCTCAAGAGGCATGTCAGGTGGTCTGGTATTCCTATCTCTTTCAGAATTTTCCACAGTTTATTGCGATCCACACAGTTAAAGGCTTTGGCATAGTCAATAAAGCAGAAATAGATGTTTTTCTGGAACTCTCTTGCTTTTTCAATGATCCAGCCTTGTAACCCCTGTCAAAAATCAGCTGACCATAAATATAAGTTGATTTCCGGATGCACATATTTCACTTATGTGCATGTGTATCCTTATGTCAGTACCATACACTCTTGATTACTGTAGTTTATTGTAAATTCAGAAATCAGCAAGTACAACCTTCAGCTTTGTTCTTTTTCACAGCTATTTTTGCTCTTCTTTGTTGCTTGCAATTTCCATGTCAATTTTTGGAGCCTCTTATCAATTTTATGGAAAAAGGGGGCTGGGATTTTGATTGAGATTGTTTTAACCTGTAGATCAATTTGGGGATATTGTTATATTCAGAATGTTGTTACCCAATCTACCAACATGCATTATCTTTCCATTTATTTAGATTTTTAATTTCTTTCAACAATGATTTATAATTCAGAGTATCCTAGTCATACATTTATTTTATTAAATTTATTCATAAATATTATATTCTTTTGATGCTATTGTCAATGGAATATTCTTTAAATTTCAGATTTTTCACTGCAAATATCTAAGATTCAATTGTTTCTGTATATTGATCTTATACCTTGTGACTCTGTTGAACTTCTTAGTTCTGATACAGCTTTGTTGTTAAGAACATATCATCTCCTAACAAAGATAGTTTTACTTATTTCTTTTCAGTAGATATCTTTTATTAATTTTATTACTAACTTGCCTAATTTCTTCGACTATAACCTCCTGTTGAATAGAAATGGTGAGAATGGGTATCCTTGTCTTATACTTCTTCTTGGGGTGAAAGCTCTCAGTCTTTTACTAAGTATGATGATAGCATGGGTTTCAGCTCAGTGGTGAAGAATCCAACTGCCAACGCAGAAGACGCAGGTTCAATCCCTGGACCAGGAAGATTCCCTGGAGAAGGAAATAGCAACCCACTCCAGTATTCTTGCCTGGAAAATCCCATGGACAGAGAAGCCTGGCAGGCTACAGTCCATGAGGTTGCAAAGGATCAGACACAACTTAGTGACTGAGCACACAACACGTGATGTTAGCTGCATTTTTCATTGATTCCCTTCATCAATGTGAAGGAAGATAACTTTTATTCCTAGTTTTTGGGAATTTTGTCATAAAATAATGTTTCATTTTTTCAATGGATTTCTCTGCATCTATTGAGATGATCATTTGACTTGTCGGTCTTTTTAACAGATTTTCTATCTATTCAATAGATTTCTATCTACTCAATTGAAACTTCAATTGAGTTTCATTTCACTGAATTCTATTCAAATTACAATTGAAATTCTATTGAAATTTCTATTTCAATAGATTAATGTTAATGTGAAATATGAAATATTCTATGAATATGGAACATTACATTGAATGATTTCTGTATATTGAACTATTCCTATATTCCTAGGATAAACCCTACTCGGTCATTCATTGGTGTGTAATCACATTTATATGACACTAGATTCAGTTAAATATCATTTTGAGGATCTTTGAATAGATACTCATAAGGGATATTGATCTCTAGTTTTCATCATCTTGTGATGTCTTCCTCTGGTTTTGGTATCAAGATTATATTGTCCTTACAGAATCAGTTTGGAAGTGTTCCCTTATCTTCAATCTTTTGAAGAGCTTATGAAAGAAATATGTTAATTCTTCCTTAAATTAAGATCAGGTAGACTATGCAGTGAAACCATCCAGCTCTGCACTTTCTTAATGGGAAAACTTTTGATTACTAATCAAATCTCTACATGCGATAGGTCTATTCAGATTTTAACTCTTTTTGAAAATCCTTTTTGAGATAAACTTAATATAAAAGTTTTATAATTTTTACTATGTACATTTTGCTGTGGTTGAATATATGCATATACCTGTGATATAACCACCACAAACAAGGTAATAAATGCATTCATCATCTCCATAATATTTCTTGTGCCTCTGCCTGTTTTTGGTGGTGTAAGAACACTTAACAAGATTCACCCTCAAGTTTTTAAGTGCACAACATAGTATTGTTAATTACAGATTCCATGTTGTACAGTAGATCTCTAAAATTTATTCATCTTGTATAACTTTATACTCACTGAACAACATTTTTTGATTTCCCCTTCCATTCCCTGAAATTCTCAAGATACTAAATGAAAAACCTCCATTTCAGAATGTTAAGTCATCCAATCTACAAACATGCATTGTCTTTCCATCTGTTTAGATTTTTAATGTCTTTCAACAATGATTTATAGTACAGAGTATACTAGTCATTTATTTTTCTAAGTTTATTCCTAATATGTTGGTTTTGATACTACTGCAAATGGAATATTCTTTAATTTTCAGATTATTCATTGCAAATATCTAAGATTCAGTTGTTTCTCTTTATTGATCTTAATCAGTTCAGTTCAGTTCAGCCGCTCAGTCATGTCCAACTCCTTGCAACCTCATGAACCACAGTATGCCAGACCTCCCTGTCCATCACCAACTCCCAGAGTCTACCCAAACCCATGTCCATTGAGTCGGTGATGCCATCCAACTATCTCATCCTTTGTTGTCCCCTTCTCCTGCCCTCAATCTTTCCCAGCATCAGGGTCTTTTCAAATGAGTCAGCTCTTCACATCAGGTGGCCAAAGATTGGAGTTTCAGCCTCAGCATCAGTCCTTCCAATGAACACCCAGGACTGATCTCCTTTAGGATGGACTGGTTCAATCTCCTTGCAGTCCAAGGGACTCTCAAGAGTCTTCTCCAACACCACAGTTCAAAATCATCAATTCTTCAGCGCTCAGCTTTCTTTATTGTCCAACTCTCACATCCATACATGACCACTGGAAAAACCATAGCCTTGACTAGACGGACCTTTGTTGGCAAAGTAATGTCTCTGGTTTTTAATATGCTGTCTAGGTTGGTCATAACTTTCCCTAACCCTAACCCTAATTGATCTTAATAGATGGTAAGATTTCAGAGCACCTGGAATAAAAGAAATTTCCCAAAGCATCCAGAAAGAAGAAAAACATTACAAAGAATAATTAATCAGAATGATATTAAAAATTTTAATAAGCAAAATTGAAGAACAACGGAATAATGCTTTCATAATCCTGAGGGAAAATGATTTTCAATCCCACACTGGAGTTTAATCAAGGATGAAGAAGGTCTGAGATCCTGGGTAAAGGGGGTCCAATGCCAGAGGGAGGTGGAGCTCCTCAAGGAAAATCCTTATATGACAGATGTCCGTCAGGATTACAGCTCTCCTAGGTCTACATAAAGTGCTGTAATCCAGATGGAAATCTGTCATATAAATCATCAGACAGAACTGACTGCATAGAAAATTCTAATGAGAGGTAAATAACCAACTGTTGAGAGTACAGGAACTTTTAGTGATATATTCTAAAAATTAAACTGAGCCTACAGCAGAAAAGAAGTCAATTTTTGACTTCAAGGAAAAACAGAGAGTTTGATGAGAAATGACACTAATCTAACAATGAAGAGAATTTATGTCGTTAAAAGAATGAAAACTCTCTCGTATATGTTTACCCAATTGAGATGCATTTACACCGGCAGGATCAAGGTTGTGGACAGGGGCTGTGAGGTACCCAAAGTACTCAGCAACGACTACAAAAATTTAGTCATTCGTGTTTAAAATTAAATCAAAGAAGCAGAATACCCAGATTCCTGATAAAGAGAAATAAGTATCAGAAAATTACCGTGAAAGGTGAAAGTTGTTGCCTCTGGTCTGGCAAATAGGATTGAGAAGACAGACATGAATTTTGTTATGTTTAAATTATTCACAAATAATATAAGGATAGGAAAAATAAATTAAATGAACACAAAATGAAATTCAGGAAAGTACACACATTTTCAAAGTGCTGTTGCAATTTCCCATTTATGGGAGCATAAGCTACTATGTCCAAGGCCAAACTTGCCTGTTACTCCAGGTATTTCTTAACTTCTTACTTTCACATTCCAGTCCTTTGTGATAAAAAGAACATTTTTTTGGTATTACTTCTAAAATGTCTTGTAGACCCTCATAGATCTGTTCAACTTCATCTTCTTTAGCATTAGTGGTTGGGGCATAGACTTGGATGATGTGTCTTAGATTTGTGGAAGTCTCTGGTGGAAAAAGTAAAATCCAATGCTGTAAACAACAATATTGTATAGGAATGTTGAGTGTTAGGTTCATGAATCTAGGTAAATTGGAAGTGGTCAAACCAGAGATGGCAAGAGTGAACATCGATACTTTAGGAACCAGTGAACTAATGGACCAGAATGGGTGAATTTAATTCAGATGACCATTATATCTTCTATTGTTGGCAAGAATCCCTTAGAAGAAATGGAGTAGCCTTATAGTCAACAAAAGAGTCCAAAATGCAGTACTTGGGTGGAATCTCAAAAATGACAGAATGGTCTCTATTCATTTCCATTGCAAACCATTCAATATCACAGTAATCCAAGTCTATGTCCCAACCACTAATGGTGAAGAAGATGAAGTTGAACAGATCTATGAGGACCTACAAGACCTTTTAGAACTAAAACCAAAAAATATGTTCTTTTCATCACAGAGGACTGGAATGCAAAAGTAAGAAGTCAAGAGATACCTGGTGTGACAGACAAGTTTGGCCTTGGAGTACAAAATGAAGCAGAGCAAAGGTTAACAGAGTTTTGCCAGGAGAATGCACTGGTCATAGCAAACACCCTCTTTCAACAACAGAAGAAACAACTCTACACTTGGACATCACAAAAAGCTCAATACCAAAATCAGATTGATTATATTCTTTGCCTCTTGATGAAAGTGAAAGAGTGAAAAAGTTGGCTAAAACCTTAACATTCAGAAAACTAAGATCGTGGCATCTGGTCCCATCACTTCATGGCAAATAGACGGGGAAACAGTGGAAACAGTGGCTGACTTTATTTTTCTGGGCTCCAAAATCACTGCAGATGGTGATTGCAGCCATGAAATTAAAATACACTTACTCCTTAGAAGGAAAGTTATAACCAACCTAGACAGCATATTGAAAGGCAGAGACATTACTTTGTCAACAAAGGTCCATCTAGTCAAGGGTATGGCTTATCCAGTGGTCATGTATGGATGTGAGTGTTGGACTATAAAGAAAACTGAGCACCTAAAAATAAGGTCCATCTAGTCAAGGGTATGGCTTATCCAGTGGTCATGTATGGATGTGAGTGTTGGACTATAAAGAAAACTGAGCACCTAAAAATTGAGGCTTTTGAATTGTGGTGCTGGAAAAGACTCTTGAGACTCTCTTGGACTGCAAGGAGATCAAACCAGTCCATCCTAAAGGAAATCAATCCTGAATATTCATTGGAAGGACTGATTCTGAAGCTGAAACTCCAATACTTTGGCCACCTGATGCAAAGAGCTGACTCATTTGAAAAGACCCTGATGCTGGGAAAGATTGAAGGCAGGAGGAGAAGGGGATGACAGAGGATGAGATGGTTGGATGGCACCACTGATTCAATGCACATGAGTTTGGGTAAACTCCAGGAGTTGGTGATGAACAGGGAGGCCTGGCATGCTGTGGCTCATGGGGTCGCAAAGAGTCAGCCACAACTGAGCAACTGAACTGATATTCTTTGCAGCCAAAGATGTAGAAGCTCTATACAGTCAGCAAAAAGAAGACCAGGAGTTGACTATGGCTCAGATCATGAACACCTTATTGCAAAATTCAGACTTAAATTGAAGAAAGTAGGAAAAACTACTAGACCATTCAGGTATGACCTAAAACAAATCACTTACAATTATACAGTGGAAGTGAGAAATAGATTCAAGTGATTAGATCTGACAGACAGAGTACCTGAAGAATTACGGACAGAGGTTCATGACATTGTACAGGAGGCAGTGATCAAGACCATCCCCAAGAAAAAGAAATGCAAACAGGCAAAATAGTTGTCTGAGGAGACCTTACATAGAGCTGAAAAAAGAAGAGAAGCTAAAGGCAAAGGAGAAAAGATATATTCATCTGAATGCAAAGTTCCAAAGAATAGCGAGGAGAGACAGAAAGCTCTCCTAAGAGAACAATGCAAAGAAATAGAGGAAAACAATAGAATGGGAAGGACTAGAGATCTCCTCAAGAAAATCAGAGATACCAAGGGAACATTTCATGCAAAGATGGGCTCAATAAAGGACAGAAATGGTAGGGACCTAACAGAAGCAGAAGATATTAAGAAGAGGTGGCAACAATACACAGAAGAACTATACAAAAAAGATCTTAATGACCCAGATAACCATGATGGTGTGATCCCTCACCTAGAGCCAGACATCCTGGAATGTGAAGACAAGTGGGCCTTAGGAAGCACCACTACACACAAAGCTAGTGGAGGTGATGCAATTTCAGCTGAGCTATTTCAAACCCTAAACGATGATGCTCATATAGCGCTTCACTCCATAGGCCAGCAAATTTGGAAAACTCAGCAGTGGCCACAGGACTGGAAAAGATCAGTTTTTATTTCAATCACAAAGAAAGGCAGTGCCAAAGAATGCTCAAATTACCATACAACTCCACTCATTTCACATGCTAGCAATGTAATGCCCCAAATTCTCCAATCTAGGCTTCAACAGTACATGAACCAAGAACTTCCAGATATTCCAGCTGGATTTAGAAAAGGCCAAGGAAACAGAGAGCAAATGCCAACATTTGCTGGATCATACATAAAGCAAGAGAATCCCAGAAAATTATATACCTCTGCTTCATTGACCCTGCTAAAGCCTTTGACCATGTAGATCACAAGAAAGTTTAGAAAATTCTTAAAGAGATGGGAATACCAGACCTCCTCACCTGCCTCCTGAGAAACCTGTATGCAGGTCAGGAGGCAACAGTTAAGAACTGGACATGGAACAATGTATTGGTTCAAAACTGGGAAAGCACTATGTCAGGCTGTATATTGTTACTCTTCTTATTTAACTTATGTGCAGAGCACGTCATGAGAACTGTCAGGCTGGATGAAGCATATGCTGAATCAAGTTCACTGGGAGAAATATCAATAACCTCAGATATTAAGGTGACACCACCCATATGGCAGAAACCATAGAGGAACTAAAGAACCTCTTGATGAAGGTGAAAGAGGAAAGTGAAAAAGCTGGCCTAAAACTCAACATTCAAGAAATGATGATCATGGCATAGGGTCCCACCACTTCATTGGAAATTGATGGGGGAAAATGGAAACAGCAACAGACTTTCTTTTCTTGGACTCCAAAATCACTGCAGATGGTGACTGTAGTCATGAAATTAAGATGATTGCTCCTTGGAAGAAAAGCTATGACCAACCTAGACTGCATATTAAAAAGCAGAGACATTACTTTGCCAACAAAGATCCATCTAGTCAGAGCTATGGTTTTCCCATAGTCATGCCTTGATATGAGAGTTGGACCATAAAGAAAGCTGAGCACCAAAGAACTGATGATTTTGCACCATGGTTTTGGAGAAGACTCTTGAGAGTTGTTTGGACTGCAAGATCAAACCAGTCAACCTAAAGGAAATAAGTCCTAAATATTCATTGGAAGGACTGATGCTAAAGCTGAAACTCCAATACTTTAGCCACCTCATGCGAAGAGCTAATCCATTGAAAAAGACCCTGATGCTGGGTAAGACTGCAGGCAGGAAGAGAATGGAATGACAGAGAATGAGAATGGTTGGATGACATCACTGACTCAATAACATGATTTTGAGCAAGCTCTGGGAGATGGTGAAGGACAGTGAGGCCTGGCATGCTACAGTCAATGGGGTCGCAAAGAGTCAGACATGAAAGAATGACTGAACAACAACTAACTACTATGTTAAATCCTGATAAAGAACTTTGTCATATATTCCAGAGCTGTAGACCTAGAAGAAAGCAAAAATTTTATTTATTGTTAACAAATGCAAAAGTAACCCTCCCCATCCCTACCCCGTTCCCCCAAAAGAAGACAAGATGAAAAAGTAACTGAATATAGGTTCATTTTTCAGAGAATACCTATGGTTTTGTGAAAGAGAACACAAATATTCCTCAGAAGTAGACACAAAGTGCTCCAAACAAAGATGACAAACTCCTATAAACTCTGGACAAAAAAGAAAAGTTGGGAGATTATATTACAAAATCGTCACAGATGGCTCAGCTGTGCTGGCCCTAGTATATTGTACACTAGGCTTGGTTGTCCAGAAAGAATGCGCAGAGAGTGTTTAGAACACCTAATATTAAATGCACATTGCTACTGTTACTACATCAAAAGAAAAAAAGCACATAATCTGCTCTTATATTAGTAAAGGTTTCAACAATTATGGCAGTGTAATATGTTTCTTTGCAGACATGTAATATGTTTCGTGTCCACAGATGGGTGGACATGACTGAGTGACTGAACTGAACTGAATATATTTTTTCCTTTTTAGGACTAGGGAATCACAAGCAAAAGCAATAGAGTATAATGTTGCTGAGTTATTGTTTCTACTTTAACCTTCATTCTTATATTCATCTCCTTCTAAACTATCCATAATTTGATTTGGAGTTAGCTGAATTAACTGAGCTTTAACATTCCAAACTATGCTCGCTCCCTGGCATATTTTAGCAGGAAAGGGAATCTTTCCAGGCCTGGGCCCTTGGCATGCTTTTCACCTACACTGCAGTGACCTGCCTGCTTCTCTTCCCTAGCCACTTACTTCACTCCACATGCTCTTCCCAATTTGAAAATTTTGGTCTTGGTCTTTATTTTGGGACTTTTATATCAATTGTTTTGCTTCCTCACAATTCTCTCACAAATTTCCTCAAGCTCTCTGAGAAAAGATTATTCACTTATCCATGAACCTTTATTCAGCACACTCTGTGCTAGGTAACATGCCATTGGCTATAAGAATGAATCTGTAGGGTCATGGTCTACTGCAGGGTGGGGCAAAGACAGCCATTACAAGACAGATTAATACATGATATGAAAGGATTAAATCCAGGGTGTGGGGCCAGAGCTCAAAAGAGGCTTCTTGCTATGTCAGCAGAATCTGGGAAGCCACAGGCAGGAAGGCCACCCAGATGGAAGCCCAAGATGTTAAGACAGAGACCTTTTACAGCAGTCTTGAGTCTGCTGCCATGAGCAATGGTGAGAGGAAAGTGGAGAAACTGAGGCTGGACTCAGATAATGCAATATCTTGCATGTCCTATGAGGCATCAGGCCTTTTTCATAGAGTGGAAATCAAGTTTATTGCAAGTGGGAATTGCAAGAGTATTGGAGGAAGGGAAGTCTGGAAGCAGCCCCATCAGTGGTCATTCAAAAGAGAAGGCCTAAGCAGAGGGGAGGGAGGGTGGTCTGTACTTTAGAGAATTCAAATGATGTAATTGTCACTATTGACTGAGTTCCATGGTGTGAGGAACCTAAGATTATTTCAAATTTTTTAGACTGGAGAATACATTTAAAATATTGTATATCAATAGAGAGTATTCTACAATATTTAGAAAAGAAAATACAAATGAAAAATGCCATTTAAAAGTTTTAAAGAACTTATATCCATTTCCACATACTAAGAACATGAGGCAGCTAAACCGTGATCACATTACAAGAGATGATTTAACTGAGAAATTATGTCTATTATACATGACTATTATGTCTATTATACATGATAATTTAACTTTATCAGCTCCTGGTAAAACACAAAGAAAGACATGGAATTATATAGTCACATTCTAACTCCTAAAATTAAAATCTACACTTTAACTGAAATCATTTTCAATTATTTCAGATATAATTTAGAAGCATTAGAACATACAGTCAAAATTTTTTTTCCTGAAAATCACTTTCTCAAAGCTTTTATATGTCAAGTTCACATTCTTTATCAGCCATTATAAAATTCAATCCAAATTTTTACTCTTTGAAGATCTTTCTAAGTGATTCCCTAATGCAGAAGTCATTTTGTCAAATATTCCTTTCAGTTCAGTTCAGTTCAGTTGCTCAGTCGTGTCCGACTCTTTGCGACCCCATGAACCGCAGCACGCCAGGCCTCCCTGTCCATCACCAACTCCCAGAGTCCACCCAAACCCATGTCCATTGAGTCGGTGATGTCATCCAACCATCTCATCCTCTGTCGTCCCCTTCTCCTCCTGCCCTTAATATTTCCCAGCATCAGGATCTTTTCAAATGAGTCAGCTCTTCACATCAGGTGGCCAAAGTATTGGAGTTTCAGCTTCGGCATCAGTCCTTCCAATGAACACCCAGGACTGATCTTCTTTAGGATGGACTGGTTGGATCTCCCTGCAGCCCAAGGGACTCTCAAAAGTCTTCTCCAACACCACAGTTCAAAAGCATCAATTCTTCAGCGCTCAGCTTTCTTTATAGTCCAACTCTCACATTCACACATGACCACCGGAAAAACCATAGCCTTGACTAGACGGACCTTTGCTGACAAAGTAATGTCTCTGCTTTTTGGGAGCCATAAAAAGGATAAAATGCTTAATTCATTTTTAACAAACACAACATGTTTTTGATATATGTGTCATGGCTCAAGCTTAAAATATAGGGCCTGCCATTTCTTTTGCTTCAGGACTTTCTGTGGCTGTGGATGCTATAATATCCACTCCTTATGGTGCAGTCAGCTCTTCACAACTCCCACTTAGTGGGAAGCAAGGAACAAGCTTACTGAGCATCAGCTCAGGGTACAACACTGCACTTTTTCTCCTGTCTCTCCTTTAGATGCGCAAGAGATATAACGTCAATGCTGAAGACACACAACTTGCCCTGGGCCACACAGCATACTCCAGACATGGTTTGCTTGGTCAGTCATAAAGAAAGATCCTTCTTGAATGTCTCAGCAAAGTGTTGGACTGCTGGAGGTATTTGGAAGTAGCTGCTGAACAAATCAGGATGGTGTACAGAGTTTCTCTTGCTGCTTACAAGAACAGACTCTCTTCAAGTATGTAAGAACAGTCCCTTAGGAAAATAGCCTTTATCCATTCATTCAAAGAAGCTCTACCTGGCCACACACTCTTACTTTCAAGGTTATTTGATGTTTTCCCTAATTAAGATAGGTTGTTAGTTTATTGTTTATTTGTATAGGAACACACACACACACACACACACACACACAAATCTCAATCACATTTATATAAACTATTGGAATTTACCAGGATAAAAAAGAAGCATTCTGCCTACATAGCAACTGATTATTTCTTGTCACCAGTCGAATATAAACACTTATTAATCAGTATAATCAGATTTTTAAATACAAATTTTAGAGAAAATTACTGATCCTGCTTTGTGTGATGTATGAAAGTCCCATTTTATCACTCACAGTGTTAACTATTCTCATCATAGTTTGAAAAATCAACTCTAATTTGGGGAACACCGATTAGTGAATCCCTGAAAATTTGTATCCTTTTTTCATTGAGGACCAGCCCTATGAGGTTTTGAAACAAAACACAGACACTTCAGAAATGATCTCTATCTTCAAGAAAGTCTTGAGTTTCTTATAGAGACAATTGTTTTTCCATCTACTTTGGAGAATGTGTTAAACAATGCTGACCGTGAATACAGTAGGATCACCATGGAGAATGAAACCAATGTGAGCAGAAGTCCAGGAATGCTTCCTGGAAAAGGGGTTTGAAAGAGGGCTCTGGAACTAGGATTATTTGTACCTGTGGTTATTCTGAAGAAGACAATTCACAGGTGGAAAGGGGAAGGGTTGAAAGGACAAGCCAGGAGTGGGAAGACCAGAGACTAGTGTGGTAAGCACAGGAGCTTCAGAATATGGAGTGGACAGTGAACAGATTGATCACTGTTCTGGTGGTCTTCTGAAAAAGGGTAGCACCAACTAAGACTGGTGCTTAGTCTTTAGGGACTCCCGTCACAGAAAGTTGCAGAGGGGATCCCTCTTGAATACAGTTAAGGGAGGGTGTGGCAACAAACTGACATACCTCAATGACAAGAACTACGGCATCTCTTGGATAAATCTATATTTAGCATGTAACACCCACTCTAATTTATACGTACATTTAAGTTGATGATATATATTTAAAAATCTGGTCTCAGGCCAATCATTATGGTCATAGTCAAGGCCATTTCCTACATTAGCAATTCCCTAGGAATGAGATAAATAATATGTAAGACAGTTTTTTTGATGCCTGTGGATAAGCTCAGACATGTGGTACCGGTTATCCTTAGATGATAGGAGGTAAAAAGTAAAGCACTGAATTTCAGAGAGGACCTAAGAGTCAGAACAAATACTGTCAGAATTCCACTGGTTCATGAGTAAAGGAATATTTATTTTCTCCAATTAAATGCTTAAAATGCAAGTAGTTCAAAGAAATCCCCTCCAGGGCTCCCTCTGCCCTCCAGGACTCTGCCCTTCCTGCAGGGCCCCCTCCTCCCCCCAGACTGAACACTCCACCATCCACAGGGGCCCTGCTGGACCCTCCAAGGTCCACTCTGCTTTCCAGTGTCCTCCCCTCCCCAGGGCCCCTGTCTTGTCCTCTGGACTGGGCCCTCAGCCCTCCAGGACCTCCCTCCATCCTTCTATCTCTCCTCCTTTCGGGGCCCCCCAACCCTCCAAGGCACCCTTCTTTCTCTGGCCCCCCCCCCTCCACCCTCCAGGCTGAGACTTCTGCCTTCAGGTGACACATCTATGCACTCCAAAGCCCCATCTGTTCTCCAGGGCTCCCTCGAAGGACACTCACTGACCACGTAGGTCCTGTAGGTGCTGGATGGAGGGGACACAGAGCAGGCTCGATGGGGAGGGCCCCTCTAGGTGTGGAGGGCTGGAGGACCCAGCTGGTGTTTCCAAACCCACTTGGCCCTGGGGATCCTCCTGGGGATCTGGGCCTGATCCTCTGCACTTGGAAGCCTGAGGCACCACAGGGGCCCCCAAGGCAGGGAGGAGCACCAGGTTACCCTCCACACCCACCCAGGGCCTTTTGTGGAGGCATCAGTCCTGAATCAGGAGCCCAGCCCAGCCTAAATCTCACCTCTACCTAAAAATCACCACCACATAAGCCCTTCTCCACCTAACTCCTGTCCTTCACAGCAAAGGTATCTTTTTTGTATTTTTTGCTTACTTTTGTTTTGTTGTTCTGCTTTTGGTTTCTTGGGGCTTTGTTTTATTTCTGTGCTATCTGCCAGTGGAGTTCAGTTTTATGCTCCAGTGGTTGTTTCATACACATTCTTATTTTTTCTACTATTTCTCTTAGTTTTCTAAACTTGTTTTATTTTTTACTCTTCATTATTATTCTGCTCCCTCATTTTTATTATATACACACACATTTTTCCTTCTCTCTCTATGCTATTAGAGTCCAGGTCTATTCTCCAGGGGGTTGTTATTTTTTAATCTTTGTTATTGCTATGCTTTTTTTTTTTCTTTTTTTCCCCACAACCCACGACTTGTGGGATCCAGGTTCACGGGACACAGATCAGGCCTGCAGTCCTGAGGCAGGGGTGCTGAGTCTGAACTGATGGAATAACAGAGAAGGTTAGGCCTCAGAGAATATTAATCAGAGCGAGATATCCCAGAGATATCCCAACATCTCAACTCCAAACCTGACACTACCCAACTGCCTGCAAACTCCATTGCTGGAAGCCTCAGGCCAAACAACTATCAAGAAAGGAACACAGTGGCACCCGTTAAAAAAAAAAAAAAAAGAACAACAACAAAATATGTTACAAATGAAGGAGCAAGGTGAAAAGCTGAAAGACCAAATAAATGAAGAGGAAATAGGCAACCTGTCTAAGCAGGAATTGAGAGCAATAATAGTAATGAAATTTCAAAATATTGAAAATAGAATGGCGAAAATACAAGAAATATTTAACACATTTAACAAACACCTAGAAGAAATAAAGAATAAACAAACAGGGACTGAAATTAAAAAATAATCTATGAGGAACAAATAGCAGAATAACTGAAGCAGAAGAATGGAAAAGTTGGAAGATGGAATAAGGTAAATAACTGCTCAAGATCAGGATGAAAAAAAGAATGAAAGTAATTGGGGAATGTCTCAGAGACCTCTGGGGCAATATTAATCACATATTAATCAAGCTAACACATATTACTCAAAAGACACATATTAATCAAACTAACAAAAATTGAACACAAAGATAAAATATTAAAAACAGTAAGGGAAGAGCAAAGATTAACATAAAGAGAATCCCATAAGGCTAACAGCTGATTTTTCAACAGAAATGCTGCAGGCCAGAAGACAGTGGCAAGACATATTTAAAGTAATGAAGGAGGAAAGCCGACAATCTAAATTTCTCTACCCAGCAAGGATGTCATTCAGAGTTTGATAGTTAAAAACTGTTGCAAGAGATAAGGAAGGACACTATATAATGACCAAGAGAATAATCCAAGAGGATTTAACAATTTAAATATTTATGTGCCCAACACAGGAGCATCTCAGTACATAAGGCAAATGCTAACAACCCTAAAAGAGGAAATCCACAGTAACAAAATAATATTAGGGGACTTTAACACCCCACTTACATTGATGGACAGATCACCCACACAGAAAATTAATCAGGAAACACAAGTCTTAAAAAAAATACATTACACCAGATGGACATTCTATCCCATAACAGCAGAATACACATTTTTCTCAATTACACACGAACATTCTCCAGGATAGATAACATCTTGGGTCAGAAACCACGCCTTGGTAAAATTAAGAAAACTGAAATTGTGTCAAGAACCTTTTCTGACCACAATATGAGAGTAGATAACAATCACATGAGGGGGAAAAAAAAAAAACTGTTAAGAAAACACAAACGGAGGCCAAAAAATATACTTCTAAATAACCAACAGGTCACTGAAGACATCAAAATGGAAATCAAAAAGTACATAGAAACCTTGCTTATAGTATCCTTTGTTGTGCAAAAGCTTTTAAGTTTAATTAGGTCCCATTTGTTTATTTTTGCTTTTATTTCCAATATTCTTGGAGGTGGGTCATAGAGGATCCTGCTGTGATTTATGTCGGAGAGTGTTTTGCCTGTGTTCTCCTCTAGGAGTTTTATAGTTCTGGTCTTACATTTAGATCTTTAATCCATTTTGAGTTTATTTTTGTGTATGGTGTTAGAAAGTGTTCTAGTTTCATTCTTTTACAAGTGGTTGACCAGTTTTCCCAGCACCACTTGTTAAAGAGGTTGTCTTTTGCACAATAAAGGAAACTATAAGTAAGGTGAAAAGACAGCCCTCAGATTGGGAGAAAATAATAGCAAATGAAGAAACAGACAAAGGATTAATCTCAAAAATATACAAGCAACTCCTGAAGCTCAATTCCAGAAAAATAAATGACCCAATCAAAAAATGGGCCAAAGAACTAAACAGACATTTCTCCAAAGAAGACATACAGATGGCTAACAAACACATGAAAAGATGCTCAACATCACTCATTATCAGAGAAATGCAAATCAAAACCACAATGAGGTACCATTACACGCCAGTCAGGATGGCTGCTATCCAAAAGTCTACAAGCAATAAATGCTGGAGAGGGTGTGGAGAAAAGGGAACCCTCTTACACTGTTGGTGGGAATGCAAACTAGTACAGCCACTATGGAGAACAGTGTGGAGATTCCTTTAAAAACTGGAAATAGATTTACACGTATTCCCCTATGGCTGATTCATATCAATGTATGAAAATAAATTAATTAATTAATTTAAAAAAAAAGAAAGAAAAAAAAAAAAAAACTGGAAATAGAACTGCCATATGACCTAGCAATCCCACTTCTGGGCATACACACCGAGGAAACCAGATCTGAAAGAGACATGTGCACCCCAATGTTCATCGCAGCACTGTTTATAATTGCCAGGACATGGAAGCAACCTAGATGCCCATCAGCAGACGAATTGGATAAGGAAGCTGTGGTACATATACACAATGGAATATTACTCAGCCATTAAAAAGAATTCATTTGAATCAGTTCTAATGAGATGGATGAAACTGGAGCCCATTATACAGAGTGAAGTAAGCCAGAAAGATAAAGAACATTACAGCATACGAACACATATATATGGAATTTAGAAAGATGGTAATGATAACCCTATATGCAAAACAGAAAAAGAGACACAGATGTACAGAACAGACTTTTGGTCTCTGTGGGAAAAGGCAAGGGTGGGATGTTTCGAGAGAACAGCATCGAAACATGTATATTATCTATGGTGAAACAGATCACCAGCCCAGGTTGGATGCATGAGACAAGTGCTTGGGCCTGGTGCACTGGGAAGACCCAGAGGGATCGGGTGGAGAGGGAGGTGGGAGGGGGGATCGGGATGGGGAATACATGTTAACTCCATGGCTGATTCATGTCAATGTATGACAAAACCCACTACAATACTGTAAAGTAATTAGCCTCTAACTAATAAAAACAAATAAAAAGAAAAGTACATAGAAACAACTGACAATGAAAATATGATAAGCAAAAACCTATGGGATGCAGCAAAAGCAGTTCTAAAATGGAAGTTTACAGTAATACGAGCCTACCTAAAGAAAGGAGAAAACCATCAAATAAACAACCTAACCTTTTATACCTAGAGCAACAAGAAAAAGGAGAACAAAAATAAAAACAAAACACTAGAAAAAGGAAAGAAATCATAAAAATAAGAGCAGAAATAAGTGAAAAAGAAATGAAGGTAATGATAGCAAAGATCAATAAAACTAAAAGCTAATTTTGAGAAAATTTACAAACCAAATTGACAAACTATTAGCCAGACTCATCAGAAAAAAAGGGAGAAGACTCAAATCAATAAAATTAGAAATGAAAAGGAGAAGTTACAACAGAAAGTGCAGAAATACAAAAGATCATAAGAGACTACCATGAGCATCTATGCCAATAAAATGGACAACCTAGAAGAAATGGACAACTTCATAGAAATGTACAACCTTCCAAAACTGAACCTGAAAGAGATAGAAATCATGTCAGACCAATCACAAGTACCAAAAATCAAAACTCTGATAAAAAAAAATCTTCTATCAAACAAAATTCCAGTGCCAGATGGCTTCACAGGGGTATTCTATCCAACGTTTAGAGAAGAACTAACACCTGTTCTTCTCAAACTCTCCCAAAAAATTACAGAGGGAGGAACACTCCCAAACTCCTTCTCTGAGGCTACCATCATGCTAACATCAAAACTAAACAAAGGTATTTAAAAAATTAAGGAAAATATCACTGATGAACATAGATGCACAAACCCAGAATAAAATATTAGCAAACAAAATCCAACAGCAAATTAGAGGGATCATACACCATGATGAAGTGAGGTTTAGCCCAGGGATGCAAGGATTCTTCAATATATAGAAATCAATCAATATGATACACCATGAAAACAAATTGAAACATAAAACCCATATTCAGTAGATGCAGAAAAATATCTTGACAAAATTCAACACCCATTTATGATAAAAATTCTCCTGAAAATGGGTGCAGAAGGAACCTAACTCAATATAATAAAGGCCATATTCAACAAACCCATAATAAACATTATTCTCAATGCTGAAAAAGTGAAAGCATTTCCTCTCAGATCAGGAACAAGACAAGGATACCCACTCTCATCACTATTATTCAACATAGTTTTGGATGCCATAGAAACAGCTATTAGAGAAGAAAAAGAAATTAAAGAAATCCAGATTGGAAAAAAAGTAAAACTCTCACTTTTTAAGCCAACATGATACTATATATGGCAAACCTAAAAATGCCACCAGAAAACTACTAAAGCTTAACAATGAATTTAGTATAGCTGCAGGATACAAAATTAACACACAGAAATCCCTGGCATTCCTATACACTAGTAAAGAAAAATCAGAAAGATAAACTGGGAAACAATTGCATTCAACATTGAAACAAAATGAAACAAACAAACAAAAAAAAACCCCCAGGATTAAACCTATAAGGTTGGTGCAAAAATAATTGCAGTTTTGCATACTTGAATATTGCTGTTTGATATTGGGATACATTCTTAAATAAATGCAGTTATGTTTTATATCATTTTAATGCACTTGCTTTATGTTTTTTTTTTTTTTTTTTTTGCTAATGACATTACTTGCTGTTTATTTTATATTTGCTTTACACTAGGGAAATGATGTTAGACAAAAAAGTAAATATGAGTGATTTTCGTATTTGAGTCCAAATGGGTCATAAAGCAATAGAGACAACTCGCAACATCAACAATGCATTTGGCCCAGGAACTGCTAACAAACATACAGTGCAGTGGTGGTTCAAGAAGTTTTGCAAAGGAGATGAAAGCCTTGAAGATGAGTGGCACAGTGGCTGGCCATTGGAAGTGACAATGACCCAATGAGATGATCATCGAAGTTGACCCTCTTAGCACTACACGAGAAGCTGGCAAGGAACTCAATATTGACTGTTCCACAGCATTTGAAGCAAATTGGAATGGTGAAAAAGCTTGGTAAGTGTGTGCTTCATGAATTGACCAAAAAATTTTTAAAAATCATTGTTTTGAAGTGTTGTATTCTCTTATTTGACACAACAACAATAAACCATTTCTTGATCAACTTGATGTTCTGAGATAATAGCATTGAAACAAGTATACTATCAAGGGTGAAAGAGATCACCAGCCCAGGTTGGATGCATGAGACAAGTGCTCAAGGCTGGTGCACTGGGAAGACCCAAAGGGATGGGATGGGGAGGGAGGCGGGAGGGGGGACTGGGATGGGGAACACATATAAATCCATGGCTGATTCATGTCAATGTATGGCAAAAACCACTACAATATTGTAAAGTAATTAGCCTCCAACTAATAAAAACAAATGAAAAAAAAATGAACCATTTCTTGATCAACTTGTGAAATGCAATAAAAAGTGGATTTTATAAGACAACCAATGATGACCAGCTCAGTAGTTGGATGGAGAAAAAATCCCAAAGCACTTCCCAAAGAAAGCCTAACTTGCACCAAAAAAAAGGTCATGGGCACTTTTCGGTGGTCTGCCACCAGTCCGATCCACTACAGGTTTCTGAATCCCAGTGAACCAATTATATCTGATAAGTATGCTCAGAGATGTACCAAAAACTGCAATACCTGCAGCTGACATTGGTCAACAGAAAGCAACCAGTTCTTCATGACAGTGCCCAACTGCATGTTGTACAACCAACACTTCAAAAGTTGAATGCATTGGGCTTCGAAATTTTGCCTCATCTCTCATATTCACCTGACCTCTTTCCAACAGACTACCACTTCTTAAGGCATACGTTTTGCAGGGAAAATGCTTCCACAACCAGGAGAAGGCAGAAAATGCTTTCCAAGAGTTCACTGAATTCCCATGCATGGATTTTTATGCTATAGGAATAAATAAGCTTAGTTTTTATTGGCAAAAAAAGTGTTGATTGCAATGGCTCCTATTTTGATCAAAAAAAGATGTGCTTGAGCCTAGTTATAATGATTTAAAATTCAGGGTCCAAAACTGCAATTATGTTTGCACTAACCTAATACCCATGCAAACTAAAGACCTGCATACACAACACTATAAGACACTGATGAAAGAAATTAAAGATGACAAACAGATGGAGAGATACATCATGTTCTTGGATGGAAGAATCAATACTGTGAAAATGACTATACTTCCCAAAGCAATCTACAGATTCAATGAACTCTCTATCAAATTACCAATGGAATCTTTCACAGGAGTAGAACAAAACATTCCAAAATTTGTATAGAAACTCAAAAGATGCCAAATAGTCAAAAAATCTTGAGAAAGAAAAATGGAGCTGGAGGAATCAAACTTCCTGGTTTCAGACTATACTACAAAGCTATAGTCGTCAAAATAGTACAGAACTGGCACCAAAAAAAGAAATATAGATCAATAGAAAAAGAAAGTCCTGAGATAAACCTGCACATGTATGGGCACCTTATTTTTAACAAAGAAGGCAAAGATATACAATGGAGAAAAGACAGCCTCTTAAGTATGTGCTGGGGAAACTGAACAGCTACATGCAAAAGAATGAAATTAGAATACTTCCTAACACCACACACACACACACACACACACACACACACACACAGAGATGAAAGAACACAATGTAATGCCTGAAACTATAAAACTCAAAGGGAAAAAAAAGAAGAAGAAAAGAACTCAGAGGAAAGCACAGGCAAACCACTCTTTGACATAAATTATAGCAAAATCCTCTTTGACCCACCTCCTAGAATAATGCAAATGAAAACAAAAATTAATATGTGGGACATAATTAAATTTTCCTTTGTTTAATATAAACAAGATGAAAAGACAACCTTCAGAATGGAAAAAAAAATAATTGCAACCGAAACAAAGGATTAGTCCAACAAAGGATTAATCTCCAAAATATACAAGCAGTTCATGCAGCTCAGTAGCAGAAATACAAACAACTCAGTCAAAAAGTGGTCAGAAGACCTAAAAAGACATTTCTCCAAAGAAGACATGCAGATGACCAACAAACAGATAAAAAGATGTACAACATCTTGAACATGTACCTTTGAAAAATTTTTTCCAATCTGTCTCCTAGTCACTAGACCAGTAGGACCTTATCTTCCTTCTAAGTTGCTACGTATCAAAATCAAATGCTATATCACTACCTAACACAGATCAAGGTGCTGTCAGCCCCAGAGCACAGCTTCCCTGCTACCCACTGTCAGCCCCAAATCAGCGTTGCATATTTTAGGCTTTTGGTTACTATGTCATCCATTCTTAGTACTAATTTCTGATTCCACCATGACAGGCTAATACTACAATATCACAAAAGATAACCCCACAATTTTGGCGGCCCAGAGCAACGAATGTCTGTTCTCTTGGTTTGCAGTGTCCATAGCAGGTTGGTGGGCATAGCACTGTGTCATCTACATGCTGGATTTGCATCACTAAGGGTCTGACTCACACATAGGGGAGGGGCAAGAGAGCTCAGAAGGGTCTTGTACTCGCCTTTCAATGCTCAGGTCTGGAACTGAAACCCATTGCTTCCGCCGAAAATGCATGACCTTACCCACTACCAAGTCCCTTCAGTTCAGTTCAGTTCAGTTCAGTCACTCAGTCATGTCTGATTCTTTGTGACCCCATGAATCGCATCATGCCAGGCCTCCCTGTCTATCACCAACTCCCAGAGTTTACTCAAACTCATGCCCATCGAGTCGGTGATGCCATCCAGCCATCTCCTCCTCTGTCGTCCCCTCCTCCTCCTGCCCCCAATCCTTCCCAGCATCAGGGTCTTTTCAATGAGTCAACTGCTCACATGACGTGGCCAAAGTATTGGAGTTTCAGCTTCAGCATCAGTTCTTCCAATGAACACCCAGGATTTATCTCCTTCAGGATGGACTGGTTGGATCTCCTGGACTCTCAAGAGTCTCCTCCAACAACACAGTTCAAAAGCATCAATTTTTTGGTGCTCAGCTTTCTTCACAGTCCAACGCTCACATCCATACATGACCACTGGAAAAACCATAGCCTTGACCAGATGGACCTTTGTTGGCAAAGTAATGTCTCTGCTTTTTAATATGCTATCTAGGTTGGTCATAACTTTCCTTCCAAGGAGTAACCAAGTCCCTTGGAACCCCCAATTTTCTCATCTTTAAATTGTAACAATATTTACCTCTAGGATATCTATGAGGCTTCAATAGGATAATGTGTGTAAAGAGTGTGTAAAACGAAAACCCTGTGCTACCCTGTCCTCTCTCAACTTGCTGCCCACTGGTCTTCTGTTGTGCCCCTGGCTGCTATAGCAGTGTGAAGTCTTACTTCTCCCAGCAGATTTGGCCTAAGAAGAGGCACCTTTCTTTCCACTGTCATCAGTGACAACCATCTATAATCACATCTGCTGTGTCACTTAAGATGGTCCTTTCTTTTCACTGTACCATGCATTTTAAAGCTCCTAATACACCTTATTAAGTGTTTTGTGTGTGTGTGTGTGCTCAGTCATGTCTGACTGTTGCAACCCATGAGCTAGTCCACAAGATGCCTCTGTCCATGGGATTTTTCAGGCAAGAATACTGGAGTGGGTTGCCATTTCCTCCTCCAGAGGATCTTCCTGATCCAGGGATAAAACCCATGTCTCTTGCATTGGCATGTGGGTTCTTTACCACTGAGCCACCTAGAAAGCCCCTACATTTTATTGCTATTTGCTTTGAATTCCATTAAGGGGCATTCAACACAAAACTAGATCTGATGTTGTTTTTATTGTTGATGACAATCTGAAGTAGGCCCTGCAATACTGGCACACAATCCACAAAACCCAACCATTTGGGGAATGAATGTTGGTTGCTTGGCACCATGTTTTACTTTGAGAGCCCATCTCCCTAGTCTATGGCCATACCACCCTGAACGCGCCCAATCTCGTCTGATCTCGGAAGCTAAGCAGAGTCGGGCCTGGTTAGTACTTGGATGGGACAGCCCATCTCCCTCTCTGGAACATAGCACTCCAGCTAGCAAAGCTGTTTCTTTACATAATTTTGAATTATCTTTTATTGCACAACAGTGGTTGCTGAATCTATCCATCAGTGAAGCTTTTTCTTCCCCTCAAAAAAGAAAAAAAAAAAAAGTCCTTTGGCATATAGTCACACTGAAACTCTTCAGGATGAAAAAAGGTAATATAATTAAGTGAAGATGTTTTGCAAATGCAACTAACTGTTGTCATTAAAAGCCAATGTCTAATGAACATTTGAGGAACAACAAGCCCACAATGACTAATAAGCAAGCATTTAGAATCTTATTGGAAGGAACTGAGTTTTATAGAAAGCAGTAGCTATAATTAAAGCAAAAATGTAATTATGAGGCATCAAAGACCTATTTTTGAAAGAGAATGAATTTTATCAACATTTCTAAAACAGAAAAAGCAAAAGCAGGGTAAGCTTTCAACGTGTACCTTTTTTCCCAACAGAACCAGAACAGCTCTTCCAGGATTCTGCAAGTGTGGAGAGAAGCTGGAGCTTCTTTGAGGCAAGGCACTGGCATGTGCTGGGCGGAGTTTACCCAGAGATTCACAGCTTCTCCCACCAGAGAGTTATCTGTATCTCTTTCTACTCTTCTCCTCCGTTTTGAGAGCCGTTATCTAAAATTAGGTGTTTATTCACACACTGAAGTGTGGAAATGTGATACACACACGGCCACATTTCTGGGAATGATTTCCCTTTAATGAGAGACAAGATCAACAAAGCCCATGGAACTTAATCAAGGGTGACAGGACTTCAGTGATGACCACAATCAAGGCTATGGCATGCGCATTTCTCCATCCACACCCCATCTCACCATAGAGCAAGACCATCTGTCTGGTCTATACAGAAACATGATAGAGAGAGAATAGCTTAGCTGAAGCCCAGGACACTGGGCTTTTGGTTTGGTTCAGTCCAATCTACCCTCAAAGCTCCATTTACTTACCTGTTAAGTGGATAAAAACTCACAGGGCTGCCATGAGAACAGAAGATAAAGTGCCAGTAAACTAGACACAAATGGGATAAGTATGTGTCTACATACTATTTTACCACAGTTGTTTCAACAATCCCATTCTACTAGTTATGCTTAGTGGGTAAACCTTAGTTTTACAACATCCAAAGCTGTATATAACTATCTCAGTAGAAATTATAATAGACTTGGCAAATTATTCCCAAATCCTAAAAATATATGAACACAGGCCCTTCCACTATGATCTTATGAGAGTCAAACCGCTCCAAAGGTTGGCCTCCTCTCTCCTGACCTCTAAATAACTCACACAGTACAAATTTTAATTCAATATGGATTTTAATTCGCCCACTAAGATGTAAGCTTCCCAGGCAGGTATATGTCAGCAGAGAAGAATCTAACCAAGTGGGTATTTGGCAAATGCATGTGTACAGATGGATAGGTGGATTAAACAAATGGATGAATGGATGGATCATACCCCTTCAGTGATCACAGTCACTTCAAGTGACCTCACTGTACTCTTCTGCATACATTCAGTCTTTGGGGTCCTGTTCAAACTGTAAGTTATCTATTTTGTAGATATATTTCTCCCCAACAAGACACTAAGTTGTTTGAGAGCAGAGGTTGGGCATAAGTTATCTTTATTTCTCCAATAGCACATGGATGGTGCTGAATAAATATCTGTTGCCTCACTGTAGACAATGACAAAGAAAATGTGTCAACATGTTCAATCAGACAAAAGATATTTGACATCTAAAAGGATGAAAACTACCTTTTTTACGAACACATTAGCACACCTACTTTATTCATTAGCAAATTACAACTCTCAATAAACGTTTTGCTCACATATAAAGAAAAAAGATTCCGTAGATGCCCTATTAGGCAGAATCAACATGTGGGGTTAACATGGTTCTTAGAAGTTTGGAAAGTAGAGAGAAAGGAACTCCAAGTCATTGCTGTGAGCCAGGGCCGTTTGTGCCCAACATCTTATTAGAAGTGGGCTAGACTGACTGACATGACTTAGCAGCAGCAGACTGACATTTGGGACCACACTGATGTTACTGAAACACTTCCCCAGCTTTCCTGAAATGGTAAACATAGTCTTCCAGGTACTAAAATGAGTGGAGGGGAGGGGTATGAATTAAACTACCTAGGTGCAGAAGGTATAATGCTTTACCAAGCTTCAAGCATAATCATCAGCTTATTATCTACTTTGTTTAATGGATATCTTGCTAAACAGTCACCTCCTAGCACGCAGGTCTAAAGGATTGATGTAGGATCGGGGAACCAGGCCAGCAGTATGTGCAGTGGTACCTTCTCCAAAGCACAGGTTGTCTGTAACTGCTGCTGCTGCTAAGTCGCTTCAGTCGTGTCCGACTCTGTGAGACCCCATAGACGGCAGCCCACCAGGCTCCCCCGTCCCTGGGATTCTCCAGGCAAGAACATTGGAGTGGGTTGCCATTTCTTTCTCCAGTGCATGAAAGTTAAAAGTGAAAGTGAAGTCGCTCAGTCGTGTCCGACTCTTAGCGACCCCATGGACTGCAGCCTACCAGGCTCCTCCATCCATGGGATTTTCCAGGCAAGAGTACTGGAGTGGGTTGCCATTGCCTTCTCCTGTCTGTAACTGCAGACGGTAGCAAAAGGTTACTCTGAAATGATGCTGCTTTGGCTTTCTCTTCATTTGTTTTCCTTTTTGCTGTTTTACCAGATTCAGAGCAGGGCCACACATGTAAGTTAATTCCTCTACATGCTCAATAATTCCTTAACAATGCAGATATTGGATTTGAATCCACTTCTAACTGTGGGAATTTGAACAAGTTACATCACCTTTCTGTGCCTCAGTTTCTTATACAAGAAAGAAGAAAACAATAACAATATATTTTATTTCACAATTTGGTTATAAAACTCAAATGGAGTACTGTATACGAAACACTTAGTACAGTGTCTGGCTCATAAACATTTGTATCTATATCATCCCTCATAGCTCAGTTGGTAAAGAATTCGCCTGCAATGCAGGAGACCCCGGTTTGATTCTGGGGTCAGGAAGATCCACTGGAGAAGGGATAGGCTACCTACTCCAGTATTCTTGAGTTTACTTTGTGGCCCAGCTGGTAAAGAATACACCTGCAATGTATGGGGATCTTCCCAACCCAAGGATCGAACCCAGGTCTCCTGCCCTGCAGGCAGATTCTTTACCAGCTGAGCTGCAAGGAAAGCCCTTGTGTTTTTTGTTTTGTTTTGTTTTGTTTCCCACAAAACTAGAACAAATAATCTCAAATTTTGTATGGAGACACAAAAGACCCCAAATAACCAGAGTCGTCTTGAGAAAGAAAAGTAGAGCTGGAAGAATCAGGTTTCCTTACTTTAGACTATACTACAAAGTTATACTCATCAAAAAGTATGGTACTGGCACAAACATAGAAATATAGATCAGTGGAACAGCATAGAAAACACTGAAATAACACCATGCACTGATGATCAACTGGAGAAGGAAATGGCAGCCCACTCCAGTATTCTTGCCTGGAAAATCCTATTGACTGAGGATCCTGGTAGACTATAGTCAATTAATCTATGACAAAAGAGCCAAGACAATACAGTCTCTGACAGACAGTCTCTTCAACAAAAGGTGTTGGGAAACTGGACAGCTACATGTAGAAAAATGAAATTAGCTCATACTTTTACAGCATACACAAAAATAAGCTCAAAATGGATTAAAGACCAAAATGTGAGACTGTACACTATAAAACTCCTAGAAGAAAACATAAGCAAGACACTCTCTGACATAAATCACAGCAACATCTCTTTTGATGCACTTCCCAGAATACTGGAAATAAAAACAAAAATAAACAAATGAGACTGACAGAAACACAAAAGATTTTGCACAGAAAAGGAAACAATAAACAAAACAAAAAGACAACCCACAGACTGGGAGAAAATATTTGCAAATAATGTGACTGACAGTGATTAGTTCCCAAAATATACAAATAACTCACAATGCTTAACAGCATCAAAACAAACTACCCACTTAAAAAAAAAAAATGGGCAGAAGGCCTAAATGGACATCGCTCCAAAGAAGACATACAGATGGCCAACAGGCACATGAAAAGATGTTCAACATCACTAATTATTAGAGACATGCTAACCAGAAGTACAAGGAATGTACACATCAGCCAGAATGGCCATCATCAAAAAGTCCACAAACAATAAATGCTGGAGAGGGTTTTGAGAGAAGGGAATCCTCCTACATTTTTATGTACTAATTTTAATGTAAATTAGTACAGCCACTATGTAGAACAGTATGGAGGCTCCTTACAAAACTAAAAAGGAGCTACATATGACTGTGCAATGCCATTCCTGGGCTTATTTCTGGAGAAAAACATGATCTGAAAATATCCAAGCACCCTAACATTCAGAGCAGCACTGTTTACAACAGCCAAGACACAGAAGCAACATAAACCTTCATTGACAGAGGAATGGATAAAGAAGATGTGGTGCATATATACAATGGAATATCACTTGGCTATTAAAAAGAATGAAATAACGCCATTTGCAGCAATCTAGGTGGACCTATAGAGTGTCATACTGAGTGAAGTTAGACAGTGCAGGAGAAATGTCATATATGTGAAATGCCTTATATGTGGAATCTCAAAATAAATGACACAAATGAACTTACAAAACAGAAAGAGACTCACAGACTCAGTAAACTAACTTATGGTTGCCAGGGGGAAGGCACAGTTAGGAAGTTTGGGATTTTCATGTGCACACTGCTGTATCTAAAATGGATAACAAACCAGGACCTACCGTATAGCACATGGAACTATGCCCAGTGTTATGTGGCAGCCTTGATTGGAGAGGGGTTTGTGGGAGAATGGATACATGTGTATGTATGGCTGAGTCCTCCTTTGCTGTCCACCTGAAACCATCACGACTTTTTCAATTGGCTACACCCCAGTACAAAATAAAAAGCTCAAAATAAAAATGCCAGTGGAGGGCCGCTAGGTTAGATGTAAGAAAAGGAACTCTGTGTGCATGACGATGCATGGTAACATGCAATAAAGAGAAGCAGGGCCAGGGATAAAAGAAGGAGCAACGGCCTGTTGAAATGGAGCAGCTCTCCCTCAGTTCACAGCAAACTTGTCATATAAAAACATACCTAGTCTATTAGGCTTTTTGAAATCTGGAAACATCTGTTTTTTAACATATAATTTCCTAACATTTAAACAGTAGCAATGGATTTGACTGTTTAAACATCATGAGTCATAAACAGACTTGAAAGTGGTCCTCCACAATCCCCAACCCCCGGTGTTCACATTTTTGTTTAATCTCCTTTTCTTCAGTGTGAGCAGAAACTACATCTTCCAAGAAAACATGGAGAGGTAACAGGACATCATTCCAATGATCCTGTGACATTGTATAAGTGTCTAGAGACCTTTGTTGTGGACAGATGAAGTGAGCAGACAAGGAGGGAGAACCCATATGCCAGGGATCTGAGGCTCTCCCAAGGGTGGGCTCCAGGAGCCTGGGTGGCCCCATAAACAACCTGAGTAATCGTGGAAGCAAATTCTTACCCAGCTGAGCCTCCGGATGAGAACACCTTCAGAGGAAACTTAGATTGCAGACTTGTTAGACCCTAAGCAAAGGACCAGTTAAGCCATATCTAAACTCATGACCTACAAACTATGAAATAATAAGTGTGCATTTTAAGTCACTAGTTTCTACTCATTTATTACAAAATAGTATGTAACTAATAAATTCACTATGCAAAAGGAACAAATCACATCTAAAGGGACATAATTCCCCATGATCAGCTAATAGCATCTGCTATATTCCACTAAACTTGGGATCAATACTTGCCAGAATTATAAGACTATCTAGGCCAAGAGTTCAAAGCCCTAAGTGATCACACTACATGCAAGCTAAGTTTTTTCTACTTTATTTTCCTCAATAACCAATCAAGAGGATGATTGAGACATAAACCTGAATTTTGCTTTCACACAGACTTTTGATCATTTTTACTGATCCACTGTGGCCTAGGTAATAACACAATTAGCTTCAGAGTTGGATTCTTTAGAGACTGAGTGACTCACCAAACAACATTTACAGCAGAACTAGATACACAATAATTATATATTAACGAACACACAAATGGCATTTAAATGTCAGGTGCTACCCTGGCACGCCTCAGGGCTAGTGTTGTGCTTCTATAACATCAGATTTAGTAACTAAGAACAAAATGGAAGGTCTGGAGTGATTCAAATTCACGAGTGATATTGTTCTTTGAATGGAAAGTAAGTGAGTTGAAAACAGAACAGTGTAGACTCAAAAGGTCAGAATGATGTACCAACTCTAATGATCTATAAATTTAAAACTCTCAATTTAGGGTGAACAGCATAAACTTGAAACATATAAAATGTGGTATATATGGTAGCAGAAATGCAAAAGCTGAATTCTTGGGCTCTGTGCCCATTATTATGAATTGACAGAAATACCATGTTAGTTAATCCCCCTATTGTTACTGCATTTATGGTATAATAAACATACACATGAGTCAGGCTACTGGCATTTCCTTCCATCTCAATTTCAGGCCTTGGAGAACCAGCTTAATTTTGACAAGTATCATCAACTGAGCCCATTTAAAGGAGTCAAACCATCACAGCAGCATGGCACCTGGTACATGATTGATACTCAATAAATGTCTACTGAATTACTACGTTATGAATTGAGTGACAATAATCTTTAAAGCCTTGAGAAAATTTGAAAAAAATGAAGCATTCAAACTAGTAGGAAACTACATTCTGGGGGTTACAGTTTGTGGTTACAGCATGCTTGCAGCAGGGTGCAGAACATACTGCCCCAAAATATCACGCCTTGGCATATTGAATAGCTCAGGCTGAGAGAGTTTCAGAAATGGCATGTGCAGAAAAGTCTTTCTGATCTTTCCTTGAAGCAAGTCATAAATCCTCCTATGAGAGAGGTCCTTGGTATACCAGGAAGAAAGGAGCACACTTATCCCCAAAGATGGAGGGATACAGAACAGAATCTGAAGGAACAGGCCTTGCTAAGTTTCTGCAGTTCACTACCATTAGCTTATGCCCTTTCTGCTATCACATGTTTCTACAAGTTTCCTCTCTTCAACAAACCTAGCACTAAACCACTCAGCTTTAACTATTTCATCAGGTCTTTATTTCCTTATGAAACTCCATGTCACATAAACCTTAAACTAAATTTGTATGCTGTTCTCCTGTTAAACCGTCTTTGTCAGTTTATTTTTCAGAATAGAGCGGGACCTTATGAGAGTCAAGGAAAACTTTGTCATCCCCAACATTGGTTTAATACACAGACACAGGAACTAGATGATTTAGGTTCAAATTCAACTCCTACACCTGCTTTAATGCCATCGATCCCATTTAAACTTAAGTGTTCTTATTTGTAAAATGAAGACTGGAACACCAGCACCCATTTCAAGAGGGTTTTCAAGAAGAGAAAGCATATGAGCACACTTCCCAAGTCTAGAAGAAAGTACGGCACATAGCAAGCAGCACTTAGTATGCACTGTTGTTTAGTCACTCAGTTGTGTCCAACTCCTTGCAACCTCAGGGACTATAGTCCACCAGCTCCTCGATCTATGGGATTTTCCAGGCAGGAATACTGGAGTGGGTTTCCATTCCCTTCTCCAGGGGATCTCCAGGACCAAGTGATCAAAGCCAGGTCTCCTGCATTGCAGGCAGATTCTTTACTGTCTGAGCCACCAGGTAAGCCCTAGTATGCATTAATGATTAGTATTATTATCATTAACATTATTCTTCTATTAGCAAAATGGTTAGTTAGAAGTAGGCCAACCAAGAGTCATTCCAGAGTTCCAGAGGTCAGAAATATTATTAGTGGATAGAAGTTACAGGGAAGGAGACTGGTTCTCCATAAAGAACTTTGTAGTTATCTGAGCAGCCCCAAAATAGAAATGAAATTTTATATGTAAAGAAGAACCCATCCTTGGAAATTTGCATTTAATCCTCTATGATATTTTAGAGATAGCTCATGTTAAAATATTTTTAATTTCTTTCAGTCCTTCAATTCAAGTGATCCTTCTGGACCAACTACACTCCAAAATGTAACAGGAGGACCACTTTTATATGTTTGGAAGAATGCAAGTGTATAGCTTATTCAGAACAGGGAGAAAACATTTCTCTCTGTCTATTAATATTTGCACCTGAGAAATCTCTAGAGTATTGCTTCGATTCAGAGAAGACTCCAAACTGAAATCCATGCCTCATCTCAGGGGGATGATAGAGAAATGAACATAGGTTAGACTTTCAGGGAGAGTAAAGCTTTAAAGGAATACTTCAGTGAAGTGAGACTTAAAGGTAATTTAAACAAAGATTGGGCTCTAATGCCAAAATATGTTGGCTTAAATTCTGTCTCCATATAGTATTACCTTTGGGACCTTGAGTTAGTGCTTAATTTCCTCTGCCTTGATTTGTTTTATCTAAAAGTAAGAGAGCAATAGTACCTATTTCACTGAGTTGTGAGACTTAAATAAATTAGTCTCTGTAAAGTATTTAGGATAGCTCTAGACATAAATGGCAGCTATATTTCTCCTTTGTTTTTCTTAATAGCAGTAGTAGGAGAAATAGTAGTAGTAGAAAGGGCAGTATTCATATTATTTTTCCAGAATCCTTCTTTAATCACAGCATTGTTCCTTGTATAATACAAGTAAACAGTAAATATGTCAAGGTGTTTTTGTTTGTTTGTTTTGTTATTAAGGAACTTAAGATAGAGTGGCAGGAGTATTACATATTCTAGGCATGTATAGGGGGAATATTATCAACAGGCAAACTGCAAAGGCTGATAAAGTTAATTCTCAAAACTCATATCAGAACTCACAAAATGGAAGATGGCAGAGAAATAGGACAGGGAGACCACTCTTTCTCCAAAAAATACATTAAAAGATTACCTGCATGTGGAGCAACTCCCATGGAATAACTTTTGAACGTTGACAGAGGACCCCAGATACCCAGAAAGGCAAACGAATCTCTTTGGAAGCAGGTAGGACAAAAGACAAAGATGAAAAGGGAGACAAAGGATTTCCGAATGGAGACCTGTCCTGGGGAGAACGTCTAAGGAGAAGTTTCCACACAATAGGAAACTCTCTCACAGGTGGGGTCAGTGGGGAGCTTAGGAACCTCAGAGGGCAGCATAACTGAAAAATTTCATCACAGAAATCAGGCCGAATGGCAATTACTAGCCAAGCAGCAGCTCACACACTGACGTCCACCCACAGTGAATGGGGCTGGGTGCAGAGCACGGGGTGCATCGTCGGTCCTTAGGGAAAGGACCAGGTTTGAATGCCATGAGCACACTGAGGGGATTAATGTGACAGAGCGCAAACACAACCAGGAAAACCCCAACCACGGGAACACCAGGGAAACAAAAAAAAACAAAGGAAATCTCCTGTGGGAAGGCTCTAATGCTGCACTGTGACCCCTGGCATGCTCATGGAACAAAGGATCCTGACCTGGCGAATACCAAACAAGGGTGAGTCAGCTGCCATCTACAGCCCTCCTTGGAGGCAGAGAGGCAGGTGCATGACAGCCAGAGGTGGAAGGCAGGGGGCCACTGCGATCTCGGCCCCAGAGACTGCATCTCCCACCAAGCTATGAGGGGGCCGCCAGTCACTAGCCACAGCTTCCTGGGATCTGCCAGGAGTGTCACACCTGAGGCCAGTTCCCCTGAGGAGATGCACAGCCCACCTAGAACTGTGCTCTCATGACCCACCAAGGAACCTCAGCGGCTTGGATGTGGGAGGTGCATGCTGCCTGGGGCTGTGGCAACCCCATGTGATCCATCCATTGCAAGTGCTCCCAAACATGCCAGTGGTGCTTGTTTGCAGTGGCCCTCCCTGCCCACAGCACAAGTGAGCCCGAATAAGTGGCCACTTTCACCCCCTCATGTCAGGTCAGAGATCAGACGCTGAAGAGAGGCTTGCAAGCAGAGGAGGCCAACCAAAGCAAAGCAAAGCAGAAAGAACTGCCTCAAAGTGGCAGGTGCAACAGATTAAAATCCTCCAGTTAGAGACTGGGCATTTGAGGGGCAACTGTAGACTCTGAGAACAAGTACATGCCGGAACAAGGGACTATCTGACACAGAACTCACTCCACACTGCCCACAACAATGTCAAAGATGTCCTTACACATATTGGAGGATCTTTTGAGCAGGCAACTCAACTGGAGCAGGAAAACAGAGGAATCACACAGTTGTTGTTTTTTTTTTCTTTATTATTGTTGTTAATTTTCTTCATTTATTTTTATGTTGTTAATTTTTAAAATTTTACTATTTTTAAATTTCTTTTAATCTTTATTCCAATTTTTTCTTTCTTTTCTTTTTCTTTTTTCCTTCATGGTGTCCTAACAGGATTCTTTATTACCCCTTTACCTTTTATTTTTTATACCATATTTTACCTTTCAAAAAAACACTTATTTTTTAAATAAATCCAGACTAAAAACAATATTTTGTTTCTTTTTATATTCTACTTTTGAGGGTCTTACTTTTAAGAACAGCATGTATACTATCTATGGTGAAAGAGATCACCAGCCCAGGTGGGATGCATGAGACAAGTGCTCGGGCCTGGTGCACTGGGAAGACCCAGGGGAATCGGGTGGAGAGGGAGGTGGGAGGCGGGATCAGGATGGGGAATACGTGTAAATCTATGGCTGATTCATATCAATGTATGACAAAACCCACTGAAATGTTGTGAAGTAATTAGCCTCCAACTAATAAAAAAAAAAAAAAAAAAAAGAAATAAAAATAAATGGAAAAAACACCAAAAAAAAAAAAAAAGAGTCTAACTTTTAGTATCCATTCTCACTTAGGGATTTGACTATTGACTTGATTGATCTCTCCAGTTTTGACTCTCCCTTTTCTCCTCCTGCTCACCTCTTTCTCCTTCCACCCTCTTCTCTTCTCTATATAACTCTATGAATCTTCTTGGGTGTTCCTGGCTATGGAGAGTTGTCTACCATTAACCTAGGGGTTTTGTCTTCTGTGCTGTGTGTGTGGACAAGTCTTGATACTACTGTACGACACTGGGACCGAAACCCAGAGGCAGGAGGCTCAACTCCAGAATTTTGGACTATCAGAGAATTCTCAATACCAGGAAATATTAATAGACAAGAGCCCACCCAAAAGCCTCCATACCTACACTGAAACCAAGTTTGACCCAAGAGTCATCATGCTCCAGTGCAAGACACCCCACACTAATCCTCTAGGAAAACAGGAACACAACCATGTATATTCATAAACAAGTTCTCTAATGCCATTTCAAATGCATAGACACCCCAAAAGTCACTACTGGACATTGCATTGCCCTCCAGAGACATGAAATCAAGCTCCATCCAACAGAACACAGACACAGTTCTTCCAACCAAGAAAGATTAACAAGCCACTGGTCCAACCCCACCCACAAGGAGCAGACTCCACAATTAAGAGGAAATACAAGCGTTCAGGGGGGATCGGGATGGGGAATACGTGTAAATCTATGGCTGATTCATATCAATGTATGACAAAAAAAAAAAAAAAAAAAACAGCCTCTAGAAAGAAAGTGAAGTCACTCAGTCGTGTCCAACTCTTTGCGACCCATGGACTGTAGCCCATCAGGCTCCTCCATCCATGGAATATTCTAGGCAACAGTACTGGAGTGGGTTGCCATTTCCTTCTCCAGGGGATCTTCCTGACCCAGGGATCGAAACCAGCTCTCCTTCATTGTGGGCAGACACTTTACTGTCTGAGCCACCACGGGAATAGACCCCAAACACAGCAAACTAAACAAAATGAAAAGGAAGAGAAATATCCAGCAGGTGAAGGAACATGATAAAAACCCACCAGATGAGACAAAAGAACAGGCAATAGGGAATCTATCTGAGAAAGAACTCAGAATAATGATTGCAAAGATGATCCAAAATCTTGCAAACAAAACGGAGATACAGATATACAGAATGGAGACATGGATTGAGAAGACATAAGAAACGTTGAACAAAGGCCTAGAAGAAATAAATAAGAGTCAAACAGCAATGAACAACACAATAACTGTGATTAAAAATACTCTGGAGAGAACCAACAGTAGAGTAACTGAGGCAGAACAGATAAGTGACATGGAAGACAGAATGGTGGAAATAAATAGAGCAGAGTGGAAAAAAGAAAGAAAAGAAATGAAGACAACCTCAGAGACCTCTAGGACAATGTTAAGCACACCAGCATCTGAATGATAAGCATCCCAGAAGAAGAAGACAAAAGAAAAGAGCATGAGAAAATATTTGAGAAGATAATAGCCAAAAACTTCCCTAAAATGGGGAAGGAAATAGCCATCCAAGTTCTAGGAGCCCAGAGGGTTCAATATAGGATAAACTCAAGGAAAAACACAACAAGACCCATATTAATAAAACTAACAAAAATTAAACCCAAAGAACAAACATTAAAAGTAGCAAGGGAAACGCAACAAAAAAACATACAAGGGGATCCCCAGAAGTATAACAGCTGATCTTTCAACAGAAACTCTGCAGGCCAGAAGGGAATGGCAGGACATACATAAAGTGATGAAAACGAAAAACCAACAGCCAAGATTGCTCTACCTAGCAAGGATCTCATTAAGATCCAAAGGAGAAATCAAAAGCTTTACAGACAAGCAAAAGCTAAGAGAATTCAGCACCACCAAGACACCTCTTCAATAAATGCTAAAGATTTTCCCTAGATAGGAAACACAGAAAAGGATTATAATGAGCTCAAAATGAGCTCAAAACAATAAAGTAAATCATAATGGTATCATACTTATCAAAAATTACCTTAAATGTAAATGGGTTAAATGCTTCAACCAAACATCAAAAACAAGATCTCTATATATGCTGTCTACAAGAGACCCACCTTAAACCTAGGGACATATACAGGCTGAAAGTACAGTGCTTGAAGAAGATATTTCATGCAAATGGAGACCAAAAGAAAGTGGGAGTAGTGATACTAATATCATATAAAATAGACTTCAAAATAAAGAACATTATAAGAGAAAAAGTAGGACCCTAAATAATGATCAAGGGGTAAAATCAAGAAGACATAACAATTATAAATATATATGCACCCAGCAGAGGAGCAACTCAATACATAAGGCAAATGCTAACAACTATTAAAGGGGAAATTGACAGTAACACAATAATAGTGGGGATCTTTAATGCCCACTCACCCCTTTGGAGAGATTATCCAGACAGAAAATTAATAAGGAAACACAAGCCTTAAATGATACACTGAAACCGTTGGAACTAATTTATATCTAAATGACATTTCACACAAAAACAATGGATTTCACGTTCCTAAGTGCACATGGAACATTCTCCAGAATAGATCAAATCCTGGGTGACAAATCAAGCCTTGGTAAATTTTTACAAACTGAAATCACAATGCTGTAAGATTAGATATCAATCACAGGAAAAAAGCCACAAAAAACACAAACAGTGGAGGCTAAATAACATGCTTCTGAATAACCCAACAAATCACTGAAAAAAAAAAAAAAAAAAAAGGAAATCAAAATATACATAGAAACAAATGATAATGAAAGAATGACAACCCAAAACCTATGGGATTCAGTTAAAGTTGTTCTACAAGGGAAATTCATAGCAAAGGAAAAAAAACCTACCTTAAGAAATAAGAAAACTATCAAATAAACAATCTAACCTTTCACCTAGAGCTTCTAGGAAAAGAAGAACCAAAACCCCCAAAGTTAATAGAAGAAATCATAAAAATCAGAGCAGAAATAAATGAAAAAGAAATGAGGGAGATTATTATAATGATCAATAAAACTAAAGGCTGGTACTTTGATAAGATAAACAAAGTAGACAAACCTTTAGCCAGACTCATCAAAAGGCGGGGCGGGGGCAGGGGAGAAGACTCAAATCAGTAAAATTAGAAAAGAAAATGGAGAAATTATAGCAGACTATATAGAAAGACAAATGATCATAAGAGAATACTATGAACAACTATATACCAGTACAATGGACAACTTGGAATAAATGTATAAATTCTTTAAAAAGTATAACCTTTCAAAGCTGAACCAGGAAGAAATAGAAAATATAAACAGACTAATCACAGGCATGGAAATAAAAATTGTAATAAAAAATTTTCCAACAAACAGAAGCCCAAAACCAGATGATATCATGGGTGAATTTTACCAAAAACTTAAGAGAAGAGCTAACAACTACTCTTCTCAAACTCTTCCAGAAATTTGCAGAGGAAGGAAAACTCCCAAATGCATTCTAGGAGGTCATCATTGCCCTGACACCAAAACTAGACAAAGATGCCAAAAAAGCAATATAATAAGCAAACAAAAACTACAGGCCAATATCACTGATGAACACAGATGCCAAAAACCTCAACAAAATTCTAGCAAGTGGAACCCAACAACATATTAAAAAGATCATATAGCATCATCAAATGGGGCTTTATTCCAGGAATGCAAGGATTCTACAATATTCACAAATCAATCAATGTGATACACCATAATAACAATGTGAAAGATAAAAAACATATAATTAAGTTAATAGACGTAGAGAAAGTCTTTAATAAAATTCAACACCTATTTATGATAAAAACTCTCCAGAAAGTAGGCATAAAAGTAATATACCTCAACATTAAAAAAGCCATAAACTACAATCCCAAAGCAAACATTATTCTCAAAGGCAAAAATTGAAAGCATTTCCACTAAAATCAGGAACAAGACAAGGGTGCCCACTTTCACCACTGCTATTCAACATAATTATGGAAGTCCTAGCCACAGGAATTAGAGAGGAAAAGGAAATAAAATGAATCCAGTTTGGCAAAGAAAAAGTAAAACTCTCACTGCAGATTATATGATCCTCTACATAGAAAACCTTAAAGACACCACCAGAAATTTACTAGAGCTAACCAATGAATATAGTAAAGTCACAGGATATAAAGTTAATGCACAGAAAACCCTTACATTCCTGTACACTAACAATGAAAAATCAGAAAAAGAAATTAAGGAAACAATCCCATTCACCTTTGCAATGAAAAGAATAAAATATTTGGAATAAATTTACCTAAACACACAAAGACCTGTATACAGAAAACAATAACACTGATGAAAGAAATCAAAGATGACACAAATAGATGGAGAAATATACCATGTTCCTGGATTGGAAGAATCGGTATAGTGAAAATGAATATACTACCCAAAGCAATCTATATACTCAATGCAATCCCTATCAAGCTACCAATGGTATTTTTCACACAACTAGAACAAATAATTTTCACAGAACTAGGACAAATAATTTCACAATTTCACAATACAAACAAATAAGTTTGTATGGAAATACAAACAACTTCAAATAACCAAAGCAATGAGAAAGAAGAATGGAACTGGAGGAATCAATCTGCCTGAATTCAGACTATACTGCAAAGCCACAGTCATCAAGACAGTATAGTACTGGCACAAAGACAGGAATATAGATCAATGGAACAAAATAGAAAGCCCAGAGATAAATCCACGCACCTATGGACACCTTATCTTTGACAAAGGAGGCAAAAATATACAATGGAGAAAAGATAATATCTTTTTAACAAGTGGTGCTGAGAAAACTGATCAACCAAATGTAAAATAATGAAACTAGAACATTTTCTAGTACCATAAACAAAAACAAACTCAAAATGGATTAAGGATCTAAATGTAAGACCAGAAACTATAAAACTCCTAGAGGAAAACATAGGCAGAACAAACACTCTCTGACATAAATCACAGCAAGATCCTCTATGACCCACCTCCAAGAGTAATGGTAATAAGAGCAAAAATAATCAAATGGGATGTAATTAAACTTAAAAGCTTTTGCACAACGAAGGAAACTATAAGAAACATGAAAAGACAGCCTACAGAATGGGAGAAAATAGTAGCAAATGAAGCAACCGACAAAGAATTAATCTCAAAAATATACAAGCAGCTCAAGCAGCTCAATTTCAGAAAAATAAATGACCCAATCAAAAAATGGGCCAAAGATCTAAATAGACATTTCTCCAAAGAAGACATACAGATGGCTAGCAAGCACATGAAAAGATGCTCAACATCACTCATTATCAGAGAAATGCAAATCAAAACCACAATGAGGTACCATCTCATGCTGGTCAGAATGGCTGCTATCCAAAAGTCTACAAACAATAAATGCTGGAGAGGATGTGGAGAAAACGGAACCCTCTTTCACTGTTGGTTGGAATCCAAACTAGTATAGCCACTATGGATAACAGTGTGGAGATGCCTTTAAAAACTGGAAATATAACTGCCATATGACCCAGCAATCCCACTGCTTGACATACACACTAAGGAAACCAGATCTGAAAGAGAAATGTGTGTCCCAATGTTCATCACAGCACTGTTTACAATAGCCAGGACATGGAAGCAACCTAGATGCCCATCAGCAGACGAATTGATAAAGAAGCTGTGGTACATATACACCATGGAATATTTCTCAGCTATTAAAAATAATGCATCTGAGTCAGTTCTAATGAAGTGGATGAAACTGGAGCCTACTATACAGAGTGAAGTAAGTCAGAAAGAAAAACACCAATACAGTATATTAACACAAATATATGGAATTTAGAAAGATGGTAATGATGAACCTATATGCAAGACAGCAAAAGAGACACAGATATAAAGAGCAGACTTTTGGACTCTGCAAGGAGGCGAGACTGGGATGATTTGAGAGAATAGCATTGAAACAGGTATATTACCATATTTGAAATAGATGACCAGTCCAAGTTCAATGCATGAAAAAGGGCACTCAAAGCTGGTGCATTGGGATAAACCAGAGGGATGGGACGGGAAGGAAGGTGGGAGGGGAGTTTGGGATGGGGGATGCATGTACACCTGTGTCTAAAGATATACCTATCTGAATGCATAGTTTCAAGGAATAGCAAGGAAAGATAATAAAGCCTTCCTCAGTGATCAATGAAAAGAAATAGAGGAAAATAATAAAATGGTAAAGACTAGAGATCTCTTCAAGAAAACTAGAGATGACAAGGGGACATTCCATGCAAAGATGGGCACAATAAAGGACAGAAATTGTATGGACCTAACAGAAGCAGAAGATACTAAAAAGAGGTGGCAAGAATACACAGAAGAACTATACTAAAAAGATCTTCATGACCCAGAAAACCACAATGGTGTGATCACTCACCTAGAGCCAGGCATTCTGGCATGTGAAGTCAAGTAGGCCTTAGGAAGCATCACTACAAACAAAGCCAGTAGAGGTGATGGAATTCCAGTTTGCTATGTCATATACAAGGGCTTCCCTTGTAGCTCAGTTGGTAAAGAATCCACCTATAATGTAGGAGACCTGGGTTCGATTCCTGGGTTGGGAAGATCCCCTGGAGAAGGAAATGTCAATCCACTCCAGTATTCTTGCCTGGAGAATCCCATGGACTGTATGTAGCCTGCCAGGCTCCTCTGTCCATGTGGTCATAAGAGTCGGTCACAACTTAATGACTAAAGCACCATGTCAAATCCTAAGTGATGATGCTATAAAAGTGCTGCACTCAATATGCAAGCAAGTTTGGAAAACTCAGCAGTGGCCACAGGACAGGAAAAGGTCAGATTTCATTCCAATCCCAAAGAAAGGCAATGCTAAAGACTGCACAAACTGCTGCACAATTGCACTCATCTCACTCGCTAGTAAAGTAATGCTCAAAATTCTCCAAGTCAGGATTCAACAGTATGTGAATCAAGAACATCCATATGTTCAAGCTTGATTTAGAAAAGGCAGAGGAACCAGAGATCAAATTTCCAACATCTGTTGGACCATTGAAAAAGCTAGAGAGTTCCAGAAAAAGCATTTATTTCTGCTTTATTGACTATGCCAAAGCCTTTGACTGTGTGGATCACAACAAACTGTGGAAAATTATTCAAGAGATAGGAATACCAGACCACCTGACGTGCCTCTTGTGCAATCTGTATGCAGGTCAGGAAGCAACAGTTAGAACTAGACATGGAACAACAGACTGGTTCCAAATAGAGAAAGGAGTCCACCAAGGATGTATATTGTCACCCTGCTTATTTAACTTCTATGCAAAATACATCATGAGAAACACTCGGCTGGAAGAATCACAGGATGGAATCAAGACTGCCGAGAGAAATATCAGTAACCTCAGATACACTGATGACAGCACCCTTATGGCAGAAAGTGAAGAGGAATTAAAGAGCCTCTTGATGAAAGTGAAAGAGGAGAGTGAAAAAGTTGACTTAAAACTCAACATTCAGAAAACTAAGATCATGGCATCTAGTCCCATCACTTCATGGGAAATAGATGGGGAAACAGTGGAAACAGTGTCAGACTTTATTTTTTTGGGCTCCAAAATCATTGCAGATGGTGACTGTAGCCATGAAATTAAAAGATGCTTGCTCCTTGGAAGAAAAGTTATGACCTACCTAGACAGCATATTAAAAAGCAGAGACATCACTTTGCCAACAAAATCTGTCTAGTCAAGGCTATGGTTTTTCCAATAGTCATGTATGGATATGAGGGTTGGGCTATAAAGAAAGCTAAGCACCAAAGAATTGATTTTTTAAAACTGTGGTGTTAGAGAAGACTCTTGAGAGTCCCTTGGACTGCAAGGAGATCCAACCAGTCCATCCTAAAGGAAATCAGTCCTGAGTGTTCACTGGAAGGACTGATGCTGAAGCTGAAACTCCAATACTTTGGCCACCTGATGCAAAGAACTGACTCATTTGAAAAGACCCTGATGATGGGAATGATTGAAGGCAGGACGTGAAGGGGACGACAGAGGATGATATGGTTGAATGGCATCACCGACTCGATGGACATGAGTTTGAGTAAACTCCAGGAGTTGGTGATGGACAGGGAGTCCTGGCGTGCTGCAGCCCATGGGGTCACAAAAAGTCAAACATGACTGAGTGACTGAACTGAACTCAACTGATCTAAGGCAATCTATGTCTCAGTCCTCTGAACAGGTCTTAACCTTCAAGAATATAAAATATGCATAAATCCCCTACTAGGTTACAACAATAATATCCCCTGCCTACTCCCATGTTATCCAGTAACAGACAGAGAAACTTATGGTTACTTCATTAATCTCCCACTTACTACCTACACAGTAGGTGATCAAATGTCTTAGATTCACTTGTCACACGATAACCTAAATTATGAGTGGTCAAGGGAAGTTTGATGGAGTTTAAAAAAAAAATACACAGGAGGAGATCAAGATGGTGGAGTATGAGGACTACCCTCAAGAATATATCAAAAGTACACCTATATGTGGAGCAGTTCTCAGTGAAAGCAACCTGGACACAGGCAGAAAGACTCCAGGGCAACCAACAGAGAAATATCCACATGGAGTCAGTTACAAAGAGAAGCAAAGCGATCAGGCCAGGACCAGGGCCCTAAGAGGGAACACAGAACAGGAAGGGGGTTTCACACAGGCACAGACTTCCTCCCTAGGGAGTCAGTGGTTTGAACCACATATTGGGTCCCCTGGGCTGGCTCTGGAAAGACAAGTCCCCTGGCTTTTTAAAAATCAGCTGGGACTTAGAGGAAGGCTGTAGAAACCTAGACTCTGCTAGTGAAGCGCTCACACATGTCTGTTACTTTGGGCAAGCAGACTGAAACTGCCTGGGACACTGGCTGGTGTCCCATAAACACGCCAGCACACCCTGGCCCATGCCACTCACTCGCTCTGGCCCCCCTGGCTCTGGTACAGCTCCACACTATGGCAAAGCACCGAATGCCAAGGAGAATGTGTAGGTATGTGGACAAAGCTGGCTTGAAGTTGATATGGCATATAAATGAGGTGAAGGATGCCATTACAAGTACTCACAGATGCAACAGATCAGCAGTCTGGAGCTCTGACTGGTATGCCAGAACTGTCCCCTAGCACCTGCCAGGTCACCCTCGCCAGGTGACCACTCCAGGCACTTATTCCAGAGCTGTTACCCTCTAAGTCAAAAGTGCCTTTGCTGGGGGAGGGCAGAGCACACACATAAAAGGAATGGGATTAGTGGGATTTGAGTCACAGGCCTTCTGCTCCAGCACCCTGGAATCCACTCCTGCTCCTGGTAGGGCAGTGATGGCCACTGCACATAGCAGAAGCTCAGCTCACATCTGGCACTGGTTCTGGCTGCTCTATCTCCAGCTCCACCTCCCACCAAGGTGACACTGGCCAGCACACACCATGCTCAGGTCAGATCCAGCTGTTCCACCAAAACCACTGGGCATACAGAAACTACACAGGCACATTCCCACAAAAGGACACCCCTTCAAGACTAACATAGGTGACTATTTCAATTTTGCTAATTTCATAGAGACACAGTAAGTTAAACATTACATTTTTTCCAAATGAATGAATCGGGGGTGGGGAGGAACCTGAAAAAGTCACTCATAAAACAGAGATGAAAATTTAATACATAAAGAGTTCCGAATGCTAACAGAATATGGGGAAAAAAATAATAGAACAGACTGTATAGTAATAAGGACCTGGAAAAGATAAACAAACCAGTTAGAGCTTAAGAATACAAAAGTTGAAACAAACAACACACAAGAAGGAATTAACAACATATTAAGTGATACAGAAGAAGGCGTAAGCGATCTGGAAGACAGCATAATGAAAATCGCTCAATCAGGACAGCAAAAATAAAGATAAGTTTTAAAAAGTGACTGCAGTTTAAGGGATCTCTGAAATACCAGCAAGTGTACTAACATTTGCATTATAGGGGTCCCAGAAGAAGAAGACAGAAAACAGCTGAAAATGTTGAAATTACGGCTGAAAATTCTCCAAAGCTTAAGAAGGAAACATATTCAGGACAGGAAACACAAAGGGTCCCAAAAAGATGAATCCCAAAAGAACCACATGGAGATATATAATTAAAGAGAGAACTTAAAAGGAAGCAAGAGAAAAACAAATAGTCACATACAAGGGAATCCAAACAAGCCTTTCAGTTTATTTTTCTACAGAAACTTAGCAGGCCAAAAGGGACTGGCATTATTTACATAAAATGCTGAAAAGGAAAACCCAACAACATAGGATACACAGCAAGATTGTAATTTAGAATTGGAGATGAGAAAAAGAGATAAACACATACTAAAACAGTTTATCAGTACTAAACTGAACATAAATGCTAAAGGATCTTCACAAAGTAGAAAAGAAAAGGCTATAATGAGAAATAAGAACCTATAGAAAAGGAAAAATTCCATAAGTAAAGGCAAGTGTATAGTAAAGGTTGAGGTTCAACCACTTAAAAATGAACATTTAAAAAAAATGAACATTTAAAGACAAAAAAACGTATGAATGTCAAAGACAGTAAATGCAAGATAAACTATACCTACAATACACAATGAAGGGATAAACATGAAGATGTAAAATATGACATTAAAATGTACATCTTTTATTTATTTACTCATTTATTTGTTTGGCTGTGCCAGGTCTTAGTTGCTGCACATGGGATCTTTGTTGTGATATGCATGATCTTTAGTTGTGGTATGCAAGATTTTTAGCCACAGAATCTGAACTCTTACTTTTAGCATGTGGGATCTAGTTCCCCAACCAGAGATCTAACTTGGGCCCCCTGCATTGGTAGTGTAGAGTCCCAGACACTGGACCACCAGGGAAGTCCCTAAAATGTATATCTTTTAGAATGTTTTTGAATTTTAATAACTCAGCTTAGAATATGTAGACACATTTTAGATCATTATATAAGAACCCTGTGATAACCACAAATAAAAACAGTATAATAGATACACAAAAATTTGAGAGAAAGGAGTACAAGCATACATGCCAAATAAAATCATCAAACCTCAAGGGAATAAACTAAAAGAAGAAAAGAAAAGAACTACCTCCCAAAAAAACAGACAAAACAAAATGCAGACAACAAGTAAAATGGCAGTAAATATATCTATCAATAACCACTTTCAATGTCAACAGCGTAAAAGCAACAATCAAAAGACATAGGGTGGAGGCTTGAGGTCAAGATGGCAGAACAGGGAGACCTAGGTTTCATGTGTAACTACAGGTATATCAAAAATACACCTACAAATGGAACAATTTACACAGAGCACCTGCTTAACACTAGCAGAGGACCTCAGATACCTAAAAGGACAAGAAAGATTCCCGTGTAACCAGGAAGGATAAAGGAGAGAAAGGGAAGAAAAAGAAAAAAAAAGGCGGAGGATGGGACCCACACTCCTGCGGGTGTTTGAAGGAGAGGACAGCTTATCACACCAAGGGAAGACACATCACCTCTGGTGAAATACACTGAAATAGACTTCGGGCTTCAGAGGTTATAGGAAGAAAGTGCAGTGGCTGGTCTGTGGCGGGCAGGACAGAGACCTGCACCAGTGGGTGTAGCCAGCCCTGTGCTTCTAACCCTGAGGTGGGTGTGCACCCGCGGCAGAGGGGACTGCGTGCTGAAGCATCAGGTTAGGGGAGCATACCGGGGAACAGGATGCCGATGCTGCACCCGAGGGTGTCGCACACACACAGCTGGGGCCAAAACCAAATCTGAGCCCAGGAGAATGTGCAACTAAGGAGAAGGAACGAAAATCTCTCCACACAGATGCATAAGATGAGGATAAACTCCCATGATCAGATCGGTAAGTTTACTGCCTGTAAAACATCTGAATGGACAAGTGCTCCCGCAACTCACATTGGTCCAGCTTTAGCAACTGTGGGTACTGGGGGCATGTACATGCAGGACTTGGTCCAGGTAAGAATCGGAGCTGCCCCCACAGTGGGTTTGGAGACCTACCTAGAGTTCCCAGAGGGCCACCTAGGAAGAGAATTGTCCGTGGCTAAACGAGGGGCAAGACCACTGATAGCTGAAGCCCTAGGAAATTTTGTTGTTGTTTTTGTGGTTTTGTCTTGTGTTCTTGTTGTTCTTTAATTTTTAATCATTAAATATATTTTTCTATTTTTGTTTTTATTGGGTTTTTAAAATTCTTTATTTGGAGTTTTGTGTGTGTGTGTGCTCAGTCACTCAGTTGTGTCTGACTCTTCGTGACGCCATGGACTGTAGTCCATCAGACTCCTCTATCCATTAAATTTCCCAGGCAAGAATACTGGCGTGGGTTGCCATTTCCTACTCCAGGGGATCTTCCTGACCCAGGGATCAAACTCGAGTCTCGTGCATCTTCTGCAGTGGTAGGTAGTTTCTTTACCACTGTGCCACTGGCAAAGCCTGATGCTAATATTACTAATTGATAAATGAGAAAATTTGGTTAAATAATTAGCCCTATAAGAAATGAATAATAATGGTGAAGCCATTAATGGAGTTTTTCACTTTTTTGCCCATTAAACTCTGATGTCTGATAGATTCTGAAACACAAGCATATCCCTCCAAATTCCTAACACTTATAAGATTTCTCATCAGCAATACATGTCAAATTCTGGCCCTTAATTAAAGGCCTCACACCCACAACATGAAGCTGTTATCTGATAATTAAGTTGTTATCCTTAAATGCTTTCACATATTCCTGGCAATTATAGGGCTTTTGCTTGTGTTTTTCTAGTACAAATTTCCGGATGTCAAAATTTGAGGCTTTGCACATGTCTTCTCCTCTGTCCCATATGAATTTTTTCATGTTGACTACGGTATGAGCCACAAATAAAGGCCTTTCCACATCCCTTACATTCATAGGATTTCTCACCAGTATGAATTTCCTAGTGTCTGCTAAGTTCTGAACCATCACCAAAGAACCTTCCCAGATCCCTAACACTCACAGGGTTTTTCACTATTATGACTTCTCTCATGATGAGTAAGTTCTGACCTTCAAATAAAAGCCTTCTCACATTTCATTACATTTATGGGATCTCCCATCAGTATGCCAACAAATGTCTACATAGTAGAATCTATGGTTTTTCCAGTAGTCACAAACAGATGTGACAGTTGAACCATACAGAAGGCAGAGCACCAAAGAATTGTCACTTTCAAACTGTGGTACTGGAGAAGACTCTTGAGGGCCCCTTAGACAAGCAAGGAGATCAAACCAGTCCATCCTAAAGGAAATCAACCCTGAAGATTACTGGAGTGACTGATGCCGAAGCTGGAGCTCCAATACTTTGGTCACCTGATGTGAAGAACTGACTCAATGAAAAAGACCCTGATGCTGGGAAAGACTGAATGCAGGAGAAAAGGCAACAGAGGATGAGACGGTTAGATGGCATCACTGATTCAATGAACATGAACCTGGGAAAACTCCGGGAGATGGTGAGTGACAGAGAGGCCTGGTGCATTGCAGTCTGTGGGACTGCAAAATGTCAGACACGACTAGGTGACTGAACAACAACAAGTTCTGTGCTACAAGTAAAGGCCATTTCATATCCCCTACATTTATACGGTTTCTCACCCATGTGAGCTCCCCAATGTCTGGTAAGTTCTGAGCCACTGCAAAAGGACCTCCCACATTGCGTACATGGTTTATATGGTTTCTCACCATTATGAACACTCTGATGTCAGACAAGATGGAATCAGAGATAAAACCTTTCCCATGCTCCTTACATTTTTGAGGTTTCTCACCAGTAAGATTTCTTTGATGTAGGTTCAGCTGTGAGGCACAACTATATACCTTCCCACATTCTTTACATTCATAGTATCTTTCACCAGTATGAATTATCTGATGAAGACTAAGCTGTGTGTCATACTAAAAAGTTTTCCCACATCCCTTACAGTTATGGGGTTTCTTACCAGTATGGGCTCTCTGAAGTCAAAGGTGTGAGGGACAGGTAAAGACTTCCCCATGCTCCCTACATCTGGAGTGTTTCTCATCAGTATGAATTCTCTGAGGTAAATTAAGTTGTGAGGTAGATGGAAAGCCCTTTCCACATTCCACACACTTAAAGGGTTTCTCATCTATATTAATCTTTTGATTTTTACTAAGTTCTGAGGTAGAATGAAAGACTTTCCCACATTCCTTATATCTATGAAGCTTCTCAGCAGTATTAATGCTCTGAGATTTAGTCATCTGAGAGTCACAAATAAAGGCACCTTTCTTATGTCCATGATTTGTTTTTTTGCTTACATGAATTCTCTGCTATTTAATCAAGTCTGATCTACTATTAAAGGCTTTCCCACATTCTCCACATTTACAGTCTATTTCCTTTTTATGTCTTTCATGCTGACCCTGGTGTGGTTGGCAACTGGAAGTCTTACATTCCTTGTATTCACAGGATTTTGGTCCAGTAGGAGTTGTCTGAGGTACTCCAGGATCTGTGTGCTGAATGAAAGAGGATCTTTCTTCAGAGGTTATTATGGCTTGCCTGAAATGTTCTTCCAGTAGCCTCTCAAAGTGGCATCTGATTTCTCTGGTATTTCTGACCCTAGGGCACTCAAGATTAGAGCTTGTGAGTCTCTTTGTCATCTCTGGTTGCAATGACTGAATTCATAACTGTCTTCCTTTAGGGATAAAGAAAAACCAAAGTCTTGGTTTTTCTTCTAGTGTTCCAGTCTGAGCACCATTCTTTAGTCTCCTTGCTCTTTGCCACCCAAGGCTCCTTTCCCTCCTCCAATTAAGAGATCACATCTGGCTTAAAACTGGAGAATGGAGTGAGATCAGGTTGTTATAATTCTCCAACACCACATATTGGTACAAATCCTCCTGAGCAAGCATTCCCACTTTTTCTGAGAGAAGTAAATGACCATTTCTTTGAACCCAAAGCCCTTCTCCACTACGACTTATGATGCACAACAGCTCTTTCCTCCTCCTTTTAGGCATTTGTCCACTTCTCTGAGGTCCTCTCACTCCAGTCTAATGGAATCCTTCCCATAGCAGTGAGTGAGGCAACCTGGAATACCCTGGTTCTTTCCATCCAAACTCCCACCAACTCACACAAACCAGCTAACTTCAGACAGAAGCTGCAAATACCATGGAGACCTTGGGGAAATGCAGTCCAGAGGAGGAAAACTTCAAGTAGAGCCTGGGCCAGCACTAGTTTTCACCCACCCCAAGTCATATCACTTTCCAAGCTTTAATGAAGCCTAGTCCTGATCTCCCAGCCACACTTGAGCATCTTCTGACAACCTGGGCAAACCAATTTCTCTTTTGGTTTTTTTCATTATTTTTGTTTTTCTTTTTTTTTCTGTTGTTTATGTGTTTTTTGTTTCCTTACTTTTTTGTTTGTTTGTGTTGGGTTGGTTTGCCTTGGTCTTTTTGTCTGGTTCAGGTTTTTTATTTTGTTTTTTCATTTTTATGTGTTTTGTTGTTGTTTTCTTTGCATTTTATTGTGTTTTTATTTCTGCTTTCTTAGTTTCATTTTTATTGTTTAGTTTTTTGAGTTTTTTGTTTAATTGTTTTCTCTTTTCTTTGCTTCTTTTTGTTTAGTTCTGATTGATTTTCTTGATGTTTGTTACCCTAATTTTATTATTTGTTTGTTTTTGCAGACTCCCCCAGCCAAGGGTCAAACCTGAGCCCCCAGAGTGGGAGTGCCAAGTCCTGGATACTGGACCACCAGAGATTTCCCTGGCCTCTAGAAATATTAATTGATGTGGGCTCTATGGAGGTCTCTGCCTTGAGACCAAGACCCAGCTCCACCCAGCAGCTCCACCTGCAAGCTCCAGTGCTCAATGCCAAAGTCCAAAGAACCAGCAAGTCAGGACTACAGCCCTACCAATCATCAGAGAGGATGACTAATGTTGTCCTAAGGTGACAGACACCCCCAAAGCATGACCCCTGACAGAGCCTTGTCCACCAGGAAAACAATATTGAGATCCACCCACCAGAGCATGGGAAAAAGGAAGCCTAAGAAAAGCCCTGGACCAACCTCATCCACCAGGAGGCAGACACCAGAAGCAAGAGGAAATATGACCCTTCTGCCTGTGGGAAGAAGACCCCAAGCACAGTGAGTGAGACCAAATGAGATGACAGAGAAATATGGTGCAGAGATAGAAGCACATTAAAAATGAACAACATGAAATAAATGAAGAGGAAATAAGCAGTCAACCTGAAAAAGGAATTCATAATAATGACAGTAAAGATGACCCAAGATCATGGGAAAACATGGAGGCACAGACTGAGAAGATATAAGAAATGCTTAACAAAGACACAAAGCCAAAGAACAAAGAAACAGGGATAAGCAACACAATAACTGAAATGAAAATACAAAAGAATGGATCAACAGCAGAATAAGTAAGGCAGAAGAACAATGAGCAGGAGTAAAGAATGGTGGAAATAACTGCCATGGAACAGGAAACAAACAAACAAGAAAAAAGGGACAGAAAGCAAGGACAGTGTCAGAGACCTCTAGGACAACATTCAATACACCAACATTTGAATCAGAGGGATCCCAGAATAAGAGAAAGAGAAAGGGTCTGAAAAAGTATTCAAAGATATTACAGTCAAAAACTTTCCTAAAATGGGAAAGAAATAGTCAATAAAGTCCAGGAAGTGCAGAGACTCCCATATAGCATAAACAAAGGAGAAATGCTGAGACACACACAAATCAAACTAAAACAAAAATGTAATAATTCAATACAAACAAAAGAATATAAAAGGCAGTAGCAGAAAAACATCAAGTAATATATAAGAGAATCCAATTAAGGTTATCTGCTGAATTTTCAGCAGAAACTCTGCAGGCCAGAAGGCAGTGGCAAATACATTTAAAGCAATGAAAAGGAAAAATCTATAACTAAGAATAATATACACAACAAGTCTCTTGTTGAGATTTGATGGAGAAAACTAAAGCTTTACAGACAAACAAAAGCAAAGGGAGTTCAACACCACAAAACCAAGTTTACAACCAAAACTAAAGGAACTTCTCTAGGCAGGAAACACAACCAGAAAAAAAATTAAAAATACCTAAAAAACAAACTCAAAACAACTAAGAAAATGGCAACAGGAACATACAAATCAACAATTACCTTAAAGGTAAATGGATTTCATAATCCAACAAAAAGACACAAACTAGGCGAATAGACACAAAAACAAGACTCATACATATGCTGTCTTCAAGAGTCTCAATTCAGACCTAGGGACACACACAGACTCAAAGTGAGGGGATGAAAAATGACATTCCAAGCAAATAAAAATAAAAGAGGTGGAGTGGAAATACTCATATCACACAAAATAGACTAAAATAAACTCTTACAACACACAAGGAAAGACACTAAAAAAATAAAAAATGAAGAAATAACAATTGTAAATATACATGTACACAAAATAGGAGCACCTCGATATATAAGGCAAATGCTACAGGCTTGACAGGGCAAACTGACAGTAATGTAATAATAGTGGGGGGACTTTAACATGCCACCTCCACCAATGGATAGATCATCCAGACAGAAGATTAACAATGACATACAACTCTTAAGGGACACATTACACTAGACAGATATAATCGATATTATGGGACATCCCACTTGACAGTAGCAGAATACACTACATCCTCAATCATACATGGAGCGTTCTCCACGATAGATCACATCTTGGGTCAGAAATCAACTCTTAATAAATTTAAGAAAATTGAAATCGTATCAAACACCTTTTCCAATCACACTATAAGATTAGATATCAATTACAGAAAAAATACTGTAAAAAATACAAACTCATACAGGCTAAACAATAGGTTACTAAATAGTCAATGGATCACTGACAAAATCAAAGAGAAGATCAAAAAACCTAGAAACAACTGACAATGAAAACACAAGACTCAGAACCCCATGGGACACAGCAAAAGTTACTTGTAAGAAACTTTAAGAAATTTATATATGGAAAACAATCTCACCTCAGAAAATAAAAACATCTCAAATAAACAATCTTATCTTACACCTAAGCAACGAGGGGAAGAACCAAATCCCAAAATTAGTAGAAGGCAAGGAATCATAAAGGAAAGAGCATAAATAAATTAAACACATACAAAAAAAATAGCAAAGATCAATGAACCTAAAAGATGAATCTTTGAGACAATTAAGAAATGATAAACTTTTAGTCAGACTCATCAATAAATATATAGAGGTTATCCAAATTAGTAAAATTAGAAATGAAAAGATAGAAGTTACAACTGACTCTACAGAAATACAAAAGATCAAAAAAACAAATAAATGCTAATAAAACAGACAACCTAGAACAAATGGACACATTCTTAGAAAGATACAACCTTACAAGATTGAACCAGGAGGAACTAGAGAATATAAACAGACCAATCACAAGTACTTAAATTGAAACTGAGATTACAAACCTTCCAACAAACAGATGTCCAGGACAAGATGGATTCACAATGAAAATCTATCAAACCCTTAAGAGAAGAAATAACAACTACCCTTCTGAAACTGTTCTAGAAAATTGCAGAGTAAAGAACACTCCCAAGTTCACTCCACAAAACTACTATCACACTGATACCAAAACCAGAAAAAAAATCACAGAAAAGAAAATTGCTGGCCAATATCACTGATGAATATAGATGTAAAAATCCTCAATAAAATATTAGCAAACTGAATTCAACAACATATTAAAACCATCCTCTTACATCATGATCATCATACATCATGATCAAGGGAAGTAATTCCAGGGATGCAAGGATTTTCAATATGGCAGAGAAGAAAAAGAAATAAATGGAATTCAGATTAAAAAAAAGAGGAAGTAAATGTGTCCTTGTTTACAGATGACATGATACTGTATACAGTAAAAATTCTACTAGGAAGCTAATAGAGCTTCTCAGTGATCTTTATTAATTTGCAGGGTACAATATTAAATCATGGGAAGCTCTTTCATTCCTATATACAAATGATGAAAGATAAGAAAAAAGTTCAAGGAAACCATCCTATGTATCATTACAATGAAAAGAATAAAATACCTAGAAATAAACTGACCAAAGGAGGCAAGACTTGTACTCAGAAAGCTGTAAGAAACTGATGAAGGATATATTATAAAGGATGACACAAACAGATGTAGAGATACACCATGTTCTTTAGATTGGAAGATGAAAATATTGTGAAAATGTCTACACTACCCAAAACAATCTACAGATTCAGTACAATCCCTATCAAATCAATGATGACATTTTTCACAGAATTAGAACTGACATGGGATTAAACTCCAAAATACACAAACAATTAATGAAGGTCAATGTCAATAAACAAACAACTCAATCAAAAAAAGGGCAGAAGTTCTAAATATACAATTATTGAAAAAAAATGGTTAAAATCAGATACAAATGAGTTCAGCATCACTTATTACTAGAGAAATACAAATAAAAATTATAATAAAGTATCATTTCTCAAGGGTCAGAATGGTCTTCAAAAAAATCTACAAGTGATAAATGCTGGAGAGGATGTGGAAAAAAGGGAACACTATTACCCTGTTGGTAGGAATGCAAACTGATACAGCCACTGTGGCGAACAGTATGGAGGTTTCTTAAAAAACTGAAAATAGACCTATCATATGATCCAGCAATCCTACTCCTGGGCATATGTTCAAATAAAACCATAATTTGAAAAAAATATATGCATCCCAGAGTTTACTGCAGGACTGTTTACAATTGCCAAAACATGGAAGCAACCTAAACTCCCATTGGCAGTGGAATGTTTAAAGAACATGTAGTACATATATACAATGGAATATTACTAAGCCATATAAATAAAGAAATTGCGTCATTTGTACTGATGTGGACGGCTTTAGTGTCTGTCATACAGAATGAAGTAAATCAGAAAGAGAAAAACGAGCAACCTATATTAGTGCATATGTATGGAATGTAGAAAAATGTTACTAATTAACCTATTTGCAGGGCAGCAATAGAGATGAAGACATGGAGAATGGACTTGTGGACACAGCAGGGGCAAGAGGGAGGATGAATTGATAGAGCAGCCTTGATATATATAAAACACCAGGTGTAAAATAGATGGCTAGTGGGAAGGTGCTGCGTAACACAGGGAAGCCAGCTTGGTGCCCGTGATGACCTAGAGCGGTGGAACATTGAGAGTGGAAGGGAGCCTCAACATGTAGGGGGTATATGTGTCCTTACAGCTGATTTATGCTTTGTAAAGAAACTAACTCAACATTGTAAAGCAATTACCCGCCAATAAAAACAAAACAAAACCAAGAAACAATCTGTTTCTTCCCACAGAGTTTTAAAACACATTTTGCATAATAATTTGCACATATTCTAACCTTGTTTATGGTTGAAATTAAAAAGCATCATCATAAAAAAGATGTGGCGCATATATATATATATATATATATATATATATATATATATATATTCAGTGAAATATTACTCAGCCATTAAAAATAAAAATAATGCCATTTGCAGCAGCATGGGTGGACCTAGACATTCTCAAACTGAGTGAATTAAGTTACAGAAATAAAGATAAATATCACATGACATCACTTATATGTGGAATTTTAAGAAAAAGGTTATAAATGAGGTTATTTCCAAAATAGAAATAGAGTTACAGATGTAGAAAATAAACTTATGATTACCAGGGCATAAAGGGGAGTGAGGAATAAATTGGAAGATTGGAATTGACACATGCACACAACAATATATATAACAGATAAGTAATAAGATCTAATCAATAGCACAGGGAACTGTACTTACTACTCCTTAATGGCCCATATAGGAAAAGAATCTAAAATCTGAAAAAGAATATGTGAATGTTTTATATATATATATATACACAGTATATTTGAAACTAACACAATGCTATAAATCAGTTATACCACAATTAAAATTTGAAAAAAACTGTAGGGTAGCTTTTGAGATTAAAAAACAGAATCCATCCATATATTGCTTACAAGCAACACACTTCAGAACTAAAGACACAAAGATTGAGAGGACGGAAAAAGGTAGCTCATGCAAGTGAAAGCAGGAAGAAATCTGAGGCAGTAATACTCATATCAGACAAAGCAGACTTTAATATGAAGGCTATTACAAGAGAAAGAATATATACACACACACACACACACACACACACATATATATATACCTAATATAGGAATATCTAAATATTATAAAACAAACATTAATAGACATATAAGGAAAAATACAAAAATACAATAGTAAGGGACTTTAACGTCCTAGTTAAATCAATGGATAGAACATCCAGACAGAAAATAAGGCAGCAATGGTCTTAAATGACACATTAGACAAGACAGACTTAACAGATAATAGAGGATATTCAATTTAAAATCAGCAGAATATGCATTCTTTTCCAATTCACATGGAATGTTCTACCGGTGGATCACATGTTACAGGACACAAAGTAAATCGTAACATTTTTGAGAGGATAGAAATTATATCAAGCATTTACTTCTGACCACAATGGTATGAAACTAGGAATCAACTACTGGAAGAAAACAGCAAAAAGCACAAACATGTGGAGACAAAATAATAAGCTACTAAAAGGGAAAAAAAAAATCTTTCAAGAAAGAAATCAGAGAATAGGTCAAATCAAAGGAAAATGGAAACACAACTTTCCAAAATGTATAGTATTGAGCATAAGCAGTTCTAGAGCAAAAGTTACAATGATGCTATCATACTTCAAAGAAAAAAGAACAATCTCAAATAAATAGCTAGCCTATTGTTTAAAGGAACTACAAAAAGAAAGAAACAAAGCCCAAAGACAATAGAAGGAAAGAACTACTAAAGCTCAAAGAAGAAATGAATAAAATAGAGACCAAAAAAATAAAATAGAAAGATTAGTGAAACCAATAGCTGAATTTTCAAAAGTAAAATCAAAACTTAACAAACCTTTAGCCAGGCTTACCACAAAAATTAAAAGATAGAGAAAACCAAAACAAACAAAATAAGAAATGAAAGAGAAAAAATTAAAACCAATATCACAGAGAAATGAAAAATCATAACAGAATACTAAGGGCAGTTATATATCAACAATTTCAACAACCCAGAAGCCCAGGTGCTCGGGCCTGGTGCACTGGGAAGACCCAGAGGAATCGGGTGGAGAGGGAGGTGGGAGGGGGGATCGGGATGGGGAATACATGTAACTCCATGGCTGATTCATGTCAATGTGTGATAAAACCCACTGCAATGTTGTGAAGTGATTAGCCTCCAACTAATAAAAATAAATGAAAAAAAAATTCTAGAAACACAAAATCTTACAAAACTGAATCAGGAAGAAATAAATTATTAGATCAGAACAGAACAATCATTTCCACTGAAACTGAATAAGTAATCAAAAAACTGCCAGCAAAAAAACAATCCAGGACTAGATGACTATATGGGAGAATTCTACAAAACATACAAAGAAGAGATAATACCAATCCTTGTCAAACTATTCCAAAAACTTGAGTAGGATGGAGCATTCCAAATTCATTCTACCAGGGTACCATCACCCTTAAAACCAAACAGACAAAGACACTATAAAAAAAAATTAATTGAATCAGTGTTCAATATAGGTACAAAAATTCAAGAAAATATTAACACCAGCAAACCAAATTCAACAATACATAAAAAGACCAAATACCATGATCAAGTGGGAGTTATTTTAGGGATGCAAAGATGGTTCAATATCCATAAATGAAATAATGTAATACAGCATATTTTCAAAAGGAAGGATAAAAATCATGATCATATCAACAGATGCAGAAAGTACTTGACAAAATTCACTAATCACAGTCAATGGTGAAAAACTAATAGGTTTTCCTCTAAAATCAGGAAGAAAGCAAAAAGAATATTGACTACTTCCACATTTATTCAATACTTCATTGGAGGTCTGAGACATTGCAATCAAACAAGGAAAAGAAATAAACGTCATCCAAACTAGCAGGGGAAAAGTAAGACTATCACTATTTGTAGATGACATGATACTACATATAGAAAACCCTAAAGTCACCACCAGAAAACTTTAGAACTGTTAAATAAATAATTAAAGTTGTAGCATACAAGATTGAGATACACACACACACACACACACACACACACACACACATGGAAATCTATTGCTTTTCTATATGCTAATAATGAACTATCAGGAAGAGAATGCAAGTAACAAGTCCCAATCAAAATTGCACCAAAATGAATAAAATATCTAGTAAAAAATTAACCTTTTGAGATGAAAATATAAGAAAACTGTAAGACACTGATGAAGGAAATTAAAGCTGATACAAAAAATGGAAAAAATACCATGTTCACGGGTTGTAAGAATTAATATTGTTTTTACATACTAACCAAAGCAATCTACAGATTGAATGCAGTCCCTATCAAAATACCTATATTTTTCACAGAATTAAAGAAAATACTTCTAAGATTTATAGTGAAGCAGAAATGGCCCCAAATGGTGAAAGTAACATTAAGAGAAAAGAACAAAGTTGCAGATGTCACCCTCTGATACATCAGACTACACTACAAAGTTGCAGTGATCAAAAAAGTATGGCATTGGTTAAAAAAAAAAAAAAAAAAAGACACACAGATCAATAGATCAGAAAAAGGAAATAGAGATCTCAGAAACAAACCCATGACTTACGGTCAATTCCACCACAACAAAGGGGGCAAGAATATACAGAGTTGAAAAGACATTCTCTTCAATAAGTGTTGCTGGAAAAACAGAACAGCTACTTGTAAAAGAATGAAACATTATAGTGGAAATCTGAGACACTGTAATCAAGCAAGAAAAGAAACAAACATCGCCCAAACTACAACAGGGAAAAATAAGACTGTCACTATTTGTAGATAACAGGATTGCTGTTGTTCAGTAGCTCAGTCTTGTTGTTCACTCTTTGCAACTCCATGGACTGCAGCATATGAGACTTTCCTGTCCTTCACAATGCCCCAGACCTTGCTCAAACCCATGTCCACTGAATGGTGATGCCATCCAACCATCATCTCATCCTCTGTTGTCCCCTTCTCCTCTGGCCCTCAATCTTTCCCACCATCAGGGTCTTTTCTAACGAGTCACCTCTTTGCATCAGGTGGCCAAAGTATTGGAGCTGCAGCTTAAGCATCAGTCCTTCCAATGAATATCCAGGATTGATTTCTTTTAGGATGGACTGGTTGGATCTCCCTACAGTACGAGGGACTCTCAAGAGTCTTCTCCAAAACCACAGTCCAAAGGCATGAATTTTTCAGCACTTAGCCTTCTTTATGGTCCAACTCTCACACCCCACATGACTACTGGAAAAACTACAGCTCTGACTGGATGAACCTTTGTCAGCAAAGTAATATCTCTGTTTTAATATGCTGTCTAGGATTGCCATAGCTTTTCTTCCAAGGAGCAAGCATCTTTTAATTTTATGGTTGCAGTCACCATATGCAGTGATTTTGCATTCCAAGAAAATAAACTCTATCACCATTTTCATTATTTCCCCATCCATTTGCCATAAAGTGATGTCTAGTCAAAGCTATGGTTTTTCCAGTAGTCAAGTATGGATGTGAGAATTGGACTATAAAGAAAGCTGAGCACTGAAGAACTGATTCTTTTGAACTGTGGTGTTGGAGAAGACTCTTGAGAGTCCCTTGGACTGCAAGGAGACCCCACCAGTCCATCCTAAAGGAGATCAGTCCTGGGTGTTCATTGGAGGGTCTGATGTTGAAGTTGAAACTCCAATACTTTGGCCACCTGATGCGAAGAGCTGACTCATTTGAAAAGACCCTGATGCTGGGAAAGACTGAAGGTGGGAGGAGAAGGGGACAAGAGAGGATGAGACGGTTGGATGGCACTATTGACTAAATGGATGTGAGTTTGAGTAAACTCGGAGTTGGTGATGGACAGGGAGGCCTGGCGTGCTGCAGTCCATGGGGTTGCAAAGAGGCGAACATCACTGATCAACTGAACTGAACTAATGGGACCACATGCCATGATCTTTGTTGAACGTTGAGTTTTAAGCCACCTTTTTTCACTCTCCTCTTTCATCATCATCAAGAGGCTCTTAAGCTCCTCTTTGCTTTCCGCCATTAGGGTGGTATCATCTGCATATTTGAGGTTGTTGATATATCTTGATTCCAGCTTGTGCTTCATTCAGCCCACATTTCGCATGATGTACTCTGCATATAAGTTAAATAAGCAGGGTTACAATATACAGCCTTGACAAGCTCCTTTCCCAATTTGGAACCAGTCTGTTGTTCCATATCCAGTTCTAACTGCTGCTTCTTTGTAGATGACAAGATACTATGTATAGAAAACCCTAAAGTCACCACAAAAAAAGCATTAGAACTATTAAATGAATTGATTACAGTTGTAGAATATGATAAATATCTTCAGAAACATATTGCTTTTCTATATACTAATAATGAACAATCTGGAAGAGAATACAAGAAAAAATCCAAATCAAAACTGAACAAAAAGGAACAAAATATCAACAAAATAAAAACAATATTGTAGTGAATAGAAGAAAATATTCACAAATGATATGACACCTATTGGGGTTAATATTGAAAATACATAAACAGTTCATAACACTCAATAAATACTAAAAAACATAAACCCATTGAAAATGGGTAGAATACCTAAATAGACATTTTTCCAAAGAAGATACACAGATGCAAGATGCACGTGAAAAGATGATCAACATTGATAACCATCAAGAAATGCACAAAAAGCATAAGTAGATTAACATATCACACATGTCAGAATGACTATCATAAGAATGACCACAAATAATATATGTTAGCAAATATTTTTAGTAAAAGTAACTCTAGTACATTGTTGGTGGGAAAGTAAATTGGTGTCAGTTCAGTTCAGTCCAGTCATTCAGTCCTGTTTGACTCTTTGCAACCCCATGAACCACAGCATGCCAGGCCCCCTGCCCATCACCAACGTCTGGAGTCCACCCAAAACCACGTCCATTGAGTCGGTGATGCCATCCAGCCACCTCATCCTCTGTTGTCCCCTTCTCCTCCTGCCTTCAATCTTTCCCAGCATCAGGGTCTTTTCAAATGAGTCAGCTCTTCACATCAGGTGGTCAAAGTATTGGAATTTCAGCTTCAGCATCAGTCCTTCCAATAAACACTCAGGACTGATCTCCTTTAGGATGGACTGGTTGGAACTCCTTGCAGTCCAAGGGACTCTCAAGAGACTTCTCCAACACCACAGTTCAAAAGCATCAATTCTTTGGTGCTCAGCTTTCTTCACAGTCCAACTCTCACATCCATACATGACCTCTGGAAAAACCATAGCCTTGACTAGACAGACTTTTGTTGGCAAAGTAATGTCTCTGCTTTTTAATATGCTGTCTAGGTTGGTCATAACTTTCCTCCTAAGGAATAAGCATCTTTTAATTTCATGGCTGCAGTCACCATCTGCAGTGATTTTGGAGCCCAAAACAATAAAGTTTGACAGTGTTTCCCCATCTATTTGCCATGAAGTGATGGGACCAGATGCCATGATCTTTGTTTTCTGAATGTTGAGCTTTAAGCCAACTTTTTCACTCTCCTCTTTCACTTTCATCAAGAGGCTCTTTAGTTCTTTTTCACTTTCTGCCATAAGGGTGGTGTCAGCTGCATATCTGAGGTTATTGATATTTCTCCCGGCAATCTTGATTCCAGTTTGTGCTTCCTCCAGCCCAGCATTTCTCATGATGTACTCTGCATATAAGTTAAAAAAGCAGGGTGACAATATACAATTTTGACATATTCCTTTTCCTATTTGGAACCAGTCTGTTCCACGTCCAGTTCTAACTGTTGCTTCCTGACCTGCATACAGGTTTCTCAAGAGGTAGGTCAGGTGGTCTGATATGCCCATCTCTTTCAGAATTCTGCACAGTTTATTGTAATACACACAGTCGAAGGCTTTGGCATAGTCAATAAAGCAGAAATAGACATATTTCTGGAACTCTCTTACTTTTTTGATGATCCAGTGAATGTTGGCAATTTGATCTCCGGTTCCTCTGCCTTTTCTAAAACCAGCTTGAACATCTGGAAGTTCACGGTTCATGTACTGTTGAAGCCTGGCTTGGAGAATTTTGAGCATTACTTTGCTAGTGTGTGAGATGAGTGCAATTGTGTGGTAGTTTGAACATTCTTTGGCATTGCCTTTCTTTGGGATTGGAATGAAAACTGACCTTTTCCAGTCCTGTGGCCACTGCTGAGTTTTCCAAATTTGCTGGTATATTGAGTGCAGCACTTTCACAGCATCATCTTTCAGGATTTGAAATAGCTCAACTGGAATTTAATCACCTCCACTAGCTTTGTTCGTAGTGATGCTTCCTAAGGCCCACTTGACTTCACATTCCAGGATGTCTGGCTCTAGGTGAGTGATCACACCATCGTGATTATCTGGGTCGTGAAGATCTTCTTTGTAGAGTTCTTCTGTGTTTTCTTGCCACCTCTTCTTAATATCTTCTGCTTCTGTTAGGTCCATACCATTTCTGTCCTTTATTGTGCCATCTTTGCATGCAATGTTCCCTTGATAGCTCTAATTTTCTTGAAGAGATATTTAGTCTTTGGTGTAACCACAATGAAAAACAGTACAGAGGTTCCTTGAAAACTAAAAATAGATGCACCATATGATCCAGCATTTCTACTCCTAGAGTAAATTGGAAGAAAATGAAAACACTTAACTTGAAAAAATACATATACTCGAAGGTTCATAGTAGTATTATTTACATCGTCATATATGAAAGTAACTTAAGGGCCCATTAATAGATTAATATGTAAAAATGTCTGCAAATGAATCATTGTGATATGTCACATTAACAAGTTAAAGAATAAAAGCCATGCAATCATCTTAAGAAATGCAAAAAAAGGCTTTGATAAAATTTAATCATAAAATCCATTTATGATTAAAAGAAAAAACCTCAGAAAGTGGGCATAGAGAGATAACATTCCTCAAGATAATAAAGGTCATATATGACAAACACATAGCTAACATCACCTTCAAAGGTGAAATGCTTGAAAGCATTTCTTAAGATCAGGAACAAGATAAGGATGCCAACTATCACCAGTTTTATTCAACATAGTTTTGGAAGTCCTAGTCACAGAAATCAGAGAATAAAAATAAATAAAAGAAATCCAAATTGAAATAGAAGAAGGAAAACTGTCACTGTTTATAAATGACATGAAACTATACATAGAAAATCCTCAAGACACTACCAGAAAACTACAAGAGTGCACCAGTGAATTCAGCAAATTCCTGTATACAAAATTAACATAGAAACTTGTTGAATTTCTCTACACTAACAACAAAATATCAGAAAGAGAAATTAAGGGAACAATCTCATTTACTATGACATCAACAAGAATAAAATACCTAGGAATAAACCTATCAGAGGAGGCAAAAATAATCTGTACTATAAAAACTTTAAATGTAGGAATGTAGGAAACTGAAGATGACACAGAGAGATGGAAATATATACCATGTTATTAGAAGAATCAATACATTGTTAAAGAGCTCATACTACCCAAGGCAGTCCCAATTAAATTATCAATGGCATTTTTCATAACTGGAACAATTTTTGTTTAATTTAGTATAGAAATAGAGAAAGACTCCAAATAGCCAAAAAATAATCTTGAGAAAAAAATTATAGAGCTGGTGGAATCATGCTCTCTGACTTCAGACTATACCAGAAAGCTCCAGTATCAAGACTGCTACTGGCACAAAAACAGACACAGATCTATGGAACAGGACAGAAAGCCCAGAAAAAAACATGCACTCATGATCATTTAACCCACAAAAAAGGAGACAAAAATAAACAATGGAGAAAAGCCAATCTCTTCAATAAATAGCACTAGGAAAACTGGACAACTACATGTAAAAGAAAGAAAGTAGAATGTTTCCTCACAACATTTACAAAAATAAACTCAAAATGGGTTAAAGATGTAAATTTAAGACTAGATACCATGAAATTCCTACAGGAAAACATAGGCAGAACAGTCTGACATAAATCACCACAATATCTTTTTGGATCTGTCTCCTAGAGAAATAAAACTAAAATAAATAGAACCTGCTGCTGGTAGGTCACTTCAGTAGTGTCCAACTCTGTGCAACCCCACAGACAGCAGCCTGCCAGGCTCCTCCATCCATGGGGTTTTCTAGGCAAGAGTACTGGAGTAGGGTGCCAATAGAACCTAAGTAAACTCAAAAGGTTTTGCACAGCAAAACAACAGACAAAAACCACCTAAGGGATTGGAGACAATATTTGCAAATGATGCAACTGACAAGGATGTAATTTCCAAAATAGACAAAACAGCTCATACAGCTTAATATAAAAAAAGAAAATAACAACAACACAATCCTGCAAACCCGCTCTTACACATGTCTTGAGAAAACTCGAATTCTAAAAGATTTATGTACCACAATGTTCACAACAACAATACTTACAATAGCCAAGACATGAAAACAAAGTATGTGTTCATTGAGACATAAAGATGTGGTATATATGTGTATATGTGCACATGCACACAATGGACTATTCCTCAGCCATAAAAGAATGAAATAATGCAATTTGCAGCAACATGGATGGCGCTACAGAGTATTACCCTAAACCAAGTAAGTCAGACAAAGACAAATTCCATATGATATCCTTTATTTGTGAAATCTAAAGAAATGATACAAATAAGCATATTTACAAAACAGAAGCCAACTCACAGACATAGAAAACAAACAACAGTTATCAAAGGGAAAATGGGGTCATGAATAAATTAGAAATTTGTGTTTAATAAACACACATCACTGTACATAAGAAAGACAAACAACAGGGACCTACTGAATAGCACAGGGAACTATATTCAATGTATTGCAATAACATATAAACGCAAAAGAGTCTGAAAAAGAAAAAATATATATAACACAATCATTTTGCTATATACTTGAAACTAACACAACACTGTAAATTAACTATACTTCAATCAAAAAGAAGATGTGGTGCATGTATATGTATATGTATGTGTATATATATATATGTGTGTGTGTGTGTGTGTGTTTATGTATATATAATGCAAAATTACTCAGCCATACAAAAGAATGAAATTTTGCCACAACATGGATGGACTTGGAGGGTATTATGTTTAGCAAAAAAGCCAGACACAGAAAGACAAATACTGCATAGTATCACTCATATGTGAAAGATAAGATATAAGGAAAAAATGAATATATAACAACAAAATCAGAGTCACAGATACAAAGAACAAACTAGTGATTACCAGTGGGGAGACAGCAGGGAGGAGTGGTAAAACAGGTGTAGGGGATAAAGAGATACAAACTACTATGCTTGAAATAAATAAGCTAAAAGCATACATTGAAGATAGAGGATATAGCCATTACTTTATAACATATTTAAATGGAGTATAATCTATAAAATGTGAATCACTAGGTTGCACACCCAAAACTAATACAATACTGTAAATCAGCTAAACTTCCACTTGAAAATAATTAATTTAACTAATATGAAACACAGAAACCAAAACAAAAAATTTTCCCTTCATCAATTCACATGGTTCATTTGCAGCTGTTGGTACCTTACGTTCCTCTCCAAGTGCACTTGACAACAGGACTTTGGCTGAAACTGTCAAGAAAGGCAATTTGACCTCCTGAGATAGCAGGTAGTTGAGACCATGGAGACTTGTCCTGTTGGGGGCCACATTTGGCCCAGGAAGAGAGAGCCTGTCTGACAAAGAAGCTCACACAGAGGAGAGGGAGATTCTTAAAGCATAATCTGAACACTGACAGTCATACCTGAAGCAAGGTCTATCCTTGGACTTAGCAGTTACTTAAGCCAAAAAGTTCCTCTAGGATAGTTTGAGTATCTAGAAAAGAGTTCTGAAGAATACAAAGCTTAGCTCTGGATGGTGATATTTTAGGAGATATTTCCTGCTTTTGTACTCTTCTGTCTTGTTTGAAGCTTTTACAATAAATATGTATCTTTCTTTTCTAAAGTAGAAATGATACTAAAACACAACAAAACAGCAGCATTGGGGGTATCACCCAATAAAAGAACTAATTCTGCAATCGTCAGATCTCTTAAAGTCAAAATTAAAGAAAGAATTCTAAAGTCATCTTGGTTATACTAATATTCCAGACAAGAGAACCTGATCCATGTGGAAAGCTCATAGGAAAGGAAGTCTCTCCCCTCGACCACCCAAAAGTTCCAAAACTTGTCATTTACCATTTGGAAAGTCTTCCTTAGCCTTAAGTCTGAATGCCCTTGGCTGATGTCTTCTTATTCTCCTCTTGGTCCAGAGGTACAGGTGCTCATCCAGCCACATTTCCACTGGGACCCTTTCTCTTCTTCTATTTGGCCCTTAAAAAATAAGCTATCACGTGAGCCATCCAAAAGAAGGGGTCAGGCCTTTACACCGAGTGTAGAAGGAAGCAAGAAGAAGGCAAGCTGCTTTTACACTTTAAAATAACAACTCCCCTGCTTGAGACTTCCTGAATAGGGATGTCTTTTCCTGTCAGCTGGAGCGGCCTGAGGGAACTTTATTCCCATCCGAGTGCTGTCATAGCTCCAGGTCACAGACTATTCTTACCACTGATCCTAGACCAATGTCTGATTTCTGGACGTGCCCACCTTCTGTGACTGCTGGTATGGCCCTATGATTCCCAGTGTCTGCCCAAATATTTCTAAGGTATCTGACACTGTCATCTCAAAGCATGCAAAACACCAGGTGCATTTCCACATGCAGTGACTCTACTTTTTGAATCATCAAAAAAGATTAAGTGTTTCGTATAGTTTTTCTATTTAATATTGAATTGGCAGCTACCCTCACATTTCTATAAATCACATCTTCAGATATTTTTGAAACCTCTGCAAGAAGCATCCGCAGCAATGTGTAGATGGTGCAAATGTATGGGGGAAAGAGGACAAGGAGTTATGCAATGTAGACAAGAAAAACGATGTCTCTGAAGTGAGGACAGAGGTCAATGGTTATAGGCAGTTTCACTGAAAAATAAAATGAATACCAAAGCAAACCTGAGACAAGGAAAAATCATTAACTATGGATTCAAGAAGCAACCACTTAAAATAAAACAAGGTTTATGCAGGGGAGCATTCTATAATGTCTTCTATAATATAGACAGGGAATGCCGTATTGTGGAAAGAGATGAAGCTAGGAATGAAAACACTTGGATTTGATCACAAACTGCAGCACACTAGGCTCCACTGTCCATCACCACTTCCTGGAGTTGCTCAAATCCATGTCCACTGAGCCAAGAATGCCATCCAACCATCTCAGCCTCTGTCGTCCCCTTCTCCTGCCTTCAGCCTTTCCCAGCATCAGGGTCTTTTCCAAAGAGTCAGCTGTTCACATCAGGTCACCAAAGTGTTGGAGCTTCAGCTTCAAGAGCAATTCTTCCAATGAATAGTCAGAGTTGATTTCCCTGGTTAACTAGGATTAACTGGTTTGATCTCCTTGCTTTCCAAAAGACTCTAAAGCTTCTTCTCCAGTACAATTCAAAAGCATTAGTTCTTCAGTGCTGAGCCTCCTTTGTGGTCCAACTCTCACATCTGTACATGATTACTGGAAAAAACATAGCTTTGACTATACAGACCTTTGGCAAAGTGGTGTCTCTGCTTTTTAATATGCTGTCTAGGTTTGTTATAGTTTTCCCCCGAAGGAGCAAGTGTCTTAATTTTTTGGCTACAGTCACTGTCTGCAGAGATTTTGGAGCCCAAGAAAATAAAACCTGTCACTGTTTCCACTTTTTCCTCATCTGTTTGCCATGAAGAAATGGGACCGTATGCCATGATCTTCATTTTTTGAATGTTGAATTTTAAGCCAGATTTTTCATTCTCCTCTCTCATCCCCATCAAGAGGCTCTTTAATTAAAGTGGTATCATCTGCATATCTGAGGTTGTTGATATTTCTCCTGGCAATCTTGATTTCAGCTTGTGAGACATCCAGCCCAGCATTTCCCATGATGTACTCTGCATATAAATTAAATAAACAGGGTAATAATATACAGCCTTGATGTACTCCTTTCCCAATTTGGAACCAGTCCATTGTCCCATGTCTGGTTCCAACTGTTGCTTCTTGACCTGCATATAGGTTTCTCCAGAGACAATTAAGGTGGTGTGGTATTCCCATCTCTTTAAGAATTTTCCAGTTTGTTGTGATCCACACAGTCAAGGCTTTAGCATAGTCAATGAAGCAGAAGTAGATGGTAGATGTTTTTCTGGAATTCTCTAGCTTTTTTATGATCCAACAGATGTTGGCAATTTGATCTCTGATTTCCCTGCCATGGGTTTCCCTAGTGGTTCAGATGGGAAATAATCCATCTGCAAGGCAGGAGAGCTGGGTTTGATCCCTGGGAAGAATCACATGCTGATTCACTAGAGTCTGAGCAAAGACCCACATGATAGTGAGAAGACCCCATGGGGCTTCCATAAGTGATTCCCCAAGCTTTCTTGGATTTTCTCTCAGGAACCCCCCCCCCCCCAGATTCTATGATATTGTGATTTATAATAAGAAATGCATATTTGGACCTCATCCCCTTTTCTGGCGCAAGTCTCCTAAAACTCTGGGAACATTTGTTGGAGAGCAACTAAGTAGTCTTTTGTTACGTGAATGGGTTGACTTTTGGACCACATGGAAGCATGGGGTCTGGTTGCAAGGAGGAACAATCATGTGACTAGAGGGTTTGAACATTCAGTCCCATATTCCCTGACCTCAGATCTCCTGGGGAATGAGAAGAGCTGGAGGGTGAAACAACGGCTAACGGCCAGTAATTTAATCAATCACGACTAAGTAAGGCAACTTCCAGAGAAACCCTAAAGGCTGGTGTTTGGAGAGCTTCCAGGTGGAGATGCCGGACAAGCGGCACACCTGGAGAAGACAAACCAACAACTGGAGAAATATTTGCAAATGATATGACCAAGAAGGGGTTAACTTCCAAAGCACGCAGACAGCTCACAAAATTCAATAACAAAAACCAAACAACCCAGTCAAGAAATGGGCAGAAGCCCTAATTAGACATTTCTGAAAGGAAGACATACAGATGGGCAACAAAGACATGAAAAGATGCTCGACATTGCAAACTGTTAAAGAAATGTAAATCAAAATCACACGCCGGTCAGAACAGCCATAATTTAAAAGTCTACAAATGAAAAAATGCTGGAATGATGTGGAGAAAAGGAACTCTCCTACTCTACTCTATTGGCGGGAATGCAAACTGGTGTAGCCATTATGGAAAACAGTATGAAGGTTCCTCAAAAATCTAAAAATAGTGTTGCCTTATGATCCAGCAATCCCACTCCTGGGAATTTACCCGGACAAAACTCTAATTCAAAAAGATACATGCATCCCAATGTTCACAGCAGCACTATTTATAGCCAAAACATGGAAGCAACCTAAATGTCCATCAACATTGAATGAATAAAGAAGATGTGGTCCAGACATACAATGAAATATTTGTTGTTATTCTTGTTGTTCAGTTGCTAACCTCATGGACTACAGCACATCAGGTTCCCCTGTCCTCCACTGTCTCCCAGCGTTTGCTCAGATTCATGCCCACTGAGTCAGTGATGCTATCTGATCATCTCACCCTCTGGTATCATCTGCATGAAATAATGTCATTTGCAGCTACATGGATGAACCTAGAGATTATCATACTAAGCAAAGTAAATCAGAAAGAAAAAGACAAAAACCATCTGGCTCTTCCTGAATTATATCTTTAATAATAAACTAGCAATCTAGCAAAATATCTCCCTGAGTTCTTGTGAGCCCCTCAAGCTAAGCAATCAAATCCAAAAAGAGGGTCACTGGAATCCATGATCTATAGGCAGTTGGTCAGAAGCACAGGTTACAAATAGAACTTTCAACTGATGTCTATAGTAGGGGGTGAAATGAACCCTTATCCTATGGCATCTGATGCTATCTCCAGGTAGGCAGTGTCAGAATCAAGTTGAATTGTAGGACACATAGTTAGTGTGATAAAATTGCTTCGTGGTATGTAACGCACCCCCTCCCTCCCACACACACACAGAGGAACTGGTCATCAGAATCCTTACATTCTCATGATGAAGATCCTAAATAGATTCCCTCTTGGTCCTGGTGGGAGAAGGAAGGAAACCATATTGTGTGATGCTCACAAAACCTCAATAACAAAGGCCTACTCTCCAGGGGAAATGACTTTGCAAGAGCAAAATTCTGAAACTTGTTTCCATCTGAGGAAGAAGCTTTGCCATCTGGGAAAGAATCTCTAACCATGGAATATGGACAGCAACATTTGTGAAGCCTAGAGCCCTGAAACACAGGTCCACTAAAAGACTGAGACTGTATTAGAAAAGAACTGAATAGCCCTGCCACTTCACATATACCCACCATACCACGGCAGCTGCTGTGTAACAGTGGGTTATAGCTTAAATAGCTACAAGACAGAGACTCTGAATGACAACTGATTCCAGGACTAGGGAGGGGATAGTACAAGATGACCAGGGAGATTCTCACAGTCCAGAAAGTAAGAAATTACAAAAAATAAACAAATAAGCAAGCAGAAAATTACCCAAAAATTCCACAATGGACATATGACAACTAAATATTATGTGATATCCTAAATGGGATCCTGGAACAGAAAAATGACACAGACCTGCTTTATATATTCTCTGGGGCAATATAACTAAAGATATCAGCTATTAGTATGTATCAATACTTGCTCATCACTTGTAACAAATGTACCATATTGATGTAAGATGTTAACAAAAGTGGAAACTAGGTGTGGGATATATGGGAACTCACTGTACTATCTTCATGACTTTTCTATACATCTGAAACTATTCTAAAGTGAAGAATTTATTTCTTTTAAATGGCATAACTATTAGAGATAATATGACCCTATTACTATTTTATAGTAGATATTATATAAAGTTGAAGATATTGTATGAAGTTGTCCAAAGAAACCATCTGTGCAAGGAGATTTCTTTTTGGAGAAATTTGTAATTAGAAATTCAATTTCTGCAGTAGCTCTAGGGATATTTAGATTACCAATTTAATCCTGGTTGAGCTTTGGTAGTTTGCAGTTTTCAAGGAATCGGTCCATTTCTTAGAGTTGTTGAAATTATGAGGCTAAAGTTGTTCATAATATTTCCTTGCATGCTAAGTCACTTCAGTCCCATCCAACTCTTTGCAACTCTATGGACTATAGCCCACCAGACTCCTCTGTCCAAGGAATTCTGCAGGCAATAACACTGGAGTGGGTTGCCATGCTCTCCTCCAGGGGATCTTCCTCTCCCAGGGATTGAACCCCTGTCTCTTATGTCTCCTGCACTGGCAGGCGGGTGCTTTTCCACTAGTACCACCTGGGAAGCCCATGATATTTCCTTATTACCTATTTAACAGCTGTAACATTTTTGGTGCTATCTTTATTTCATTCCTTATAACAGTGATTTGCATCATCTCTTTTTATCAGTTTTGCTTATCAATTTTATTGATTTTTTTGAGAAAAACTTTTCATTTTATTGATTTACTCCATTGTTTTCCAAGTTCACCTTGAAATGATCTCTGATCTCATCATTGTCTTCATTGTCCTGTCCTCCTTCTGTTTCCTTTGGGTTTATTTTGCCTTTACTTTTCTTATTCCTTGTAGTAGGAGTTTAAATTACTTATTTGAGATAAACAACAAGGTCCTACTGTATAATACAAAGAACGATATTCAATATTCTGTGATAACCATAATGGAAAAACATACAAAAATATATATGTGTGTATAACCAAGTCACTTTGCTGTAGAGCAGAAATTAAACAAAACAGTGTAAATCAACTATACTTCAATAAAATATCTTTAAAAATTATTGACTTGAAATCTTCCCTCATTTCTAATGTATTTCCTTCTATGTATATTCGTCTCAACCCTGCTTTAACTTTATCCCCACATATTTTAGGGGCTTCCCGTATCTCTGCTGGTAAAGAATCCGCCTGCAAGGCAGGAGACACCAGTTCTATCCCTGGGTCGGGAAGATCCCCTGGAAAAGGGACAGGCTACCGACTCCAGTATTCTTGGGCTTCCCTGTTGGTTCAGACAGTAAAGAATCGGTCTGCAATGCAGGAGACCTGGGTTCAACCCCTGGGTTGGGAAGATCCCCTGGAGACGGGAATGGCTAACCACTCCAGCATTCTGGCCTGGAGAATTCCATGGACAGAGAAGCCTGGCAGTCAACAGTCCATGGGGTTGGAAAGAGTCAGACATGACTGAATGACTTTCACTTTCTTCCACATATTTTGATATATTTTCACTTTTACTCAGTTTGTATATTATTTATTTGAAAGTTCTCAAAATTTTTGGTGCATGGATTATTTAGAAATGTGTTCATTTCCATTTGCTTAGAGGTGTTCTTGTATTTTCTGCTATTGATTTCTAGTTTGCCTTATGATCACACAACAAACTCTGTACAACTTAAATTCTCTTAAATTTGTTGAGGTTTGCTTTGTGATCAAGTAAATCATCCCTCTTGGTAAATGTTCTACAAACAGTTGAATAAAATGTGTATTCTGCTGTTGGTAGAGTGTTCAATACTTGTAAAACAGATCATATTGCTTGATTTTGCTGATCAAACATTGTATACTTCCCACGTATAATTTTGAATTCATACATTTCTTCTTTCAGCTTTGTATATTTTTGCTTCACGTATTTTGAGGTTCTATTGTTTTATGCACACATTTAAGATCATAATACTTTTCTGGTGGATTGACCCTTTTCAGTTCAGTTCAGTTCAGTCACTCAGTCGTGTCCGACTTTTTGCGACCCCATGAATCACAGCATGCCAGGCCTCCCTGTCCATCAGCAACTCCCAGAGTTTACTCAAATTCATGTCCATCGAGTCGGTTATGCCATCCTGCCATCTCATCCTCTGTCGTCCCCTTTTCCTCCTGCCCTCAATCTTTCCCAGCATCAGGGTCTTTTCAAATGAGTCTTTTAACGTTATGTAAAGGCCCTCTTTATCTCTGATAGTTTTCTTTGTACTAAATTCTGCTTCATCAGATATTAACATATCTTTCCTGCTTTTTAAATTTTAATCTACTATTTTATAGTATACATTTTCCATTCTTCTATTTTCAACCTACCTATACTGTTGAATTTGAAATGAACTTCTTTTAGACATCATATAATCGAGCTTTCCGGTTCAGGATGGTGGAATACAAGGACACACACTCACCTCCTCCTGTGAGAGCACAAAAGTCGCAAATAGCTGTTGAACAACCATAGACAGGAGGACACTGGAACCCACCAAAAAGAGATACTCCGTGTGCAAAAACAAAGAAGCTGTGACAAGATGGTAGGAGGGGCACGGACAGGATAAAACCAAATCCCATACCCACAAGGTAAGTGACCCACAAACTGGAGAACAATAATACCGAAGAAATTCTTCCTCACTTGTGAAGGTTCTGAGCCTCATATCAGGCTCCCCAGCCTGGCAATCTGGGAAAGGGACTGGGAATTCCTAGGGAATCTGACTTTGTAGGCCAGTGGGATTTGATCACAGGACTTCCACAGGACTGACGGAAACAGAGACTCCACTCTTGGAGGGTGGGGCAGGACACAAACAAGCTCTGGCTTGCACCAAGACCCTGGGGAAAGAGCAGTGACTCCACAGGAGACTGGATCAGACCCACCTGCTAGTGTTGGAGGGGCTCCTGTGGAGGTGTGGGTAGGCAGGGGCTCGCCACGGGGACAGCAACACTGGCTGGAGCAGTTCTGCAAGGTGTCCCCTGGCAAAACTCCTCTTGGAGGTTACAATTAACCCTACTGTAGGGCCCATGGACTTCAGAGCTGGGTTGCCTCAGATGAAACAACAAACAAGGAGGGAGCACACCCCTTTCCATTAGCAGGTAACTGGATTAATGTTTTACTGAGCAGCCCAGCCCACCAGGCAAGACCCAGTTTTTCCCGCTACAAGGCCCTCCCATCAGGAAGCTTACACAAGCCTCTTAGCCTCATTTACCAGAGTCAGTCAGAAGCAGCAAGAGAGCTGCAATCATCACAGCAGCTAGAATTAAAACCATATTACAGAACAATAATCAGAATGAAAAAGCAGACGGTTATGTCCCAGATGAAGGAATAAGACAAAATCCCAGAAAAAACAACTGAATGAAGTAGAGATAGGCAACCTTCCAGGAAAAGAATTCAGAATAATGACAGTGAATATGATTTAAGATCTGGGAAAGAAATATTTACCAAAGACCTAGAAGAAGTAATGAACAAACAGATGAACAACACACTAGAAGGAATCAACAGCAGAATAACTGATGCAGAAGAATGGATGAATCACCCAGAAGACAGAGTGGTGGAAATCACAACTGCAGAACAGAATAAAGAAAAAAGAATGAACAAAAAAATGAAGACAGCCTAAGAGACCTTTGGGACAACATTAAATGTATTAACATTCACATTATAAGTACCCCAGAAGGAGAAGAGAGACAGAAAGGATCTGAGAAAATATCTGAAGAGATAATAGCTGAAAACTTCCCTAAGATGGGAAAGAAAATAGTAAACAAAGTCCAAGAAGTACAGAGAGTCCCGGGACAGAAAAACCCAAGGAGGAACAAATCAAGACACACAGTAAACAAAACGACAAAAATTAAAGACAAAGATAAAACATTAAAAGCATCAAGGGAAAAACTACAAATAACATGCAAGGGAACTCCCATCAGGCTACCAGCTGATTTCTCAACAGAAACTCTACAAGCCAGAAGGGAACACACAATATATTTAAAGTGATGAAAGGGAAGAACCTACAGTCAAGAATCCTCTGGCTAGCAAGCTCTCATTCAGAGTTGATGGAGAAATAGAAAGCTTTCCATACAAGCAAAATTAAGAGAATTCAGCACCACCAAACCATCTTTCCAACAAATGTTAAAAGAACTTCTCTAGGCAGGAAACACAAGAGAAGGAAAAGACCTACACAAGACAAACCCAAAACAACTAAGAAAATGGTAACAGGACCAATGTGCATGTGTGCTCAGTCTCTCCAGTCGTGTCTGCCTCTTTGTGACCCTGTGGCTTGTGTCCCATCAGGTTCCTCTATTCACTGGTTTCTCCAGACAAGAATACTGGAGTGGGTTGACAAGCCCTCCTCCAAGGGATCTTCCCAACACAGGAATCAAACTCATGTCTGCTGCATCAGATCACTCTAGTTAACCCCCTAAGTTGTATCCAATTATTTTATATTGCTAGGTTAGTCATGTTTCTAGTATGGCTTACAATTGTAATTTTCTTTCCTTTTTTGTCTGGCTACTGATTGTGAATACTGAGAAACATCTTTTACTATTGTGGTTATGCAACTATTATTAGCTTAATACTACTGTATCATGATTCATCAACAGAAAATAATAGAATTATATATCACTAAAACTACCATTTAATAGAAAACTTGTAATCACTTTTTAAAATCCAGATGCATATCAGAATTATCTGGAATTTTCGAAAACTATAAATGCCCAGGTATTGGTCTTTTCCTCCAAAACTCTAGATGTGCTTCTAATGAGCAGCCATGTTTAAAAACAACTGGATTATATGATGATATTTTACCTTTTTCTAGCTTGTTTTACTTTTCCTATTTTATATTCAGCACTGCCATTTCATGTAGCTTATGTGTTCTAATTTCTCCATCTCTTACTTTGTTGTTGTTGCTCTTCTTTCTCAAGACTTTATCAAACATAGTAGAAAAGCTTTTGTCCAAAATATATTAGTGTACATAATATATATATATATATATATATATCAGAAAATCTATGAATGTTTGCCTAGCTAAAAATTTATGACATTTTGATTCCAGTTGTTTAACTTACTATGAATAAAATGCTAGATTTCTAATTTATATTCACTCAAAACTTTGATATAGTTCCATGTATTTTGGCATCCAGTATTATTGCTAAAAATCTAGAAAATTTATTATTTACATGATTTTTTAAAAATTGGATGAGGCTTGAAACTTCTAATTCTGAGAATACAAAGAAACAGCATGCTGGGGAAAAAAAAGGAAATTAACATGTGATACAGTATTATTAACCAAAATACAGATTTTGTTCAAATTTCACAAAATTATATGCTACTATCCATTATTTGTTTCCTGTCTTATTCAAGATTCCATAGTGTATTTAGTTGGATTGAGAGGCTTCTGCCTCATAAAACAAATTCTGGTAAATTCTCTTTTCATTTTTATTGTTACAAATATTTTCTAATTTTCCTTCCTATGTCTACTTCAGTAAGTTCAGTTGCTTAATCATGTCTAACTCGTTGCAACCTCATAGATTGCAGCATGCCAGGCTTCCCTATCCATCACCCACTCTCAGAACTTGTTCTAACTCATGTTCATCAAGTTGGTGATACCATTCAACCATCTCATCCTCTGTCATCACCTTCTCCTCCTGCCTTCAATCTTTCCCAACATCAGGGTCTTTTCAAATGAGTCAGCTCTTCACATGAGGTGGCCAAACTACTGGAGCTTCATCTTCAGCATTAGTCCTTCCAATGAATATTAAGGACTGTATTCCTTTAGGATTGACTGGTTTGATCTCCTTACAGTCCAAGGGATTCTCAAGAGTCTTCTCCAACACCACAGTTCAAAAGCATCAATTCTTCACTGTTCAGCTTTCTTTATAGTCCAACACTCACATCCATACATGACCACTGGAAAAACCACAGATTTGACTAGACAGATCTTTGTCAGCAAAGTGATATCTCTGCTTTTTAATATACTGTCTAGGTTGGTCATAGTCTTTCTTCCAAGAAGCAAGCATCTTTTTTTTTTTTTTTTAATTTCTTGGTTGCAATCACCACAGAAGTGATTTTGGAAACCCCCAAAATAAAGTCTCTCACTGTTTCCATTGTTTCCCATCTATTTGCCATGAAGTGATGGGACCAGATGCTATGATCTTAGTTTTCTGAATGTTGAATTTTAAGCCAGCTTTTTCACTCTTCTCTCTCACTTTCATCAAGAAGCTCTTTGGTTCTTGTTCACTTTATGCCATAACGGTAGTGTCATCTGTGTATCTGAGGTTATTCATATTTCTCCCAGCAATCTTGATTCCAGTCCGGCATTTCTCATGATGTATTCTGCATAGAAGTTAATTAAGCAGGGTGACAATATACAGCCTTGACATACTCCTTTCCCAATTTGGAACCAGTCCATTTTTCCATGTCTGATTCTAACTGTTGCTTCTTGACCTGCATACAGATTTCTTAGGAGGCACATAAGGTGGTCTGTTATTCCATCTCTTGAAGAATTTTCCATAGTTTGTTGTGATCCACACAGTCAAAGGCTTTGGCATAGTCAGTAAAGGAGAAGTATATGCTTCTCTGGAACTCTCACTTATTCGATAATCCAGCAGATGTTGGCAATTTGATCTCTGATTCCTCTGCCTTTTCTAAATCCAGCTTGAACATCTGCAATTCACAGTTCACATATTGTTGAAGCCTGGCTTGGAGAATTTTGAGCATTACTTTGCTAGCATGTGAGATGAGTGCAATTGTGCAATAGTATGAACATTCTTTGGCATTGCCTTTCTTTGGGATTGGAATGAAAACTGACCTTTTCCAGTCCTGTGGCCACTGCTGAGTTTTCCAAATTTGCTGGCATATAGAGTGCAGCACTTTAACAGCATCATCTTTTAGGTTTTGAACTACTTCAGCTGAAATTCCATCACCTCTACTACCTTTGTTCGTAGTGATGCTTGCTAAGGCCCACTTGACTTTGCATTCCAGGATGTCTGGCTCCAGGTGAGTGTTCACACCATCGTGGTTATCTGGGTCATGAAGATCTTTTTTGTATAGTTCTTCTGTGTATTGTCACCACCTCTTCTTAACATCTTCTGCTTCTGTTAGGTCCATACCATTTCCGTCCTTTATTGTGCCCATCTTTACATGAAATGTTCCCTTGGTATCTCTGATTTTCTTGAAGAAATATCTAGGTTTTGTCATTCTATTGTTTTCCTCTATTTCTTTGGATTGATCACTAGGGAAGTCTTTCTTATCTCTCCTTGCTATTCTTTGGAACTCTGCATTCAGATGGGTATATCTTTCCTTTTCTTAAGTCACTCAGTTGTGTCTGATTCTTTATGACCCCATAGACTATACAGTCCATGGAATTCTCCAGGCTAGAATACTGGTGTGGGTATACTTTCCCTTCTCCAGGGGATCTTCCCAACCCAAGTCTCCACATGGCTGGCAGATTCTTTACCGGCTGAATCACAAGGGAAGCCCCTTCTTAGATATACCCATTATTTAAAAGTAGACATTTAATTTCCAAATACATCAGGTTTTAAAAATATCTTTGATATTAACTTCCCATTTTTATATCAATTTCCCACTTAAATGCTTTCATCTCTGCAATCACTCTCTGTGTTTTTCCAGAGAAACACAGTGTTCTACCTATACTCTGGAGTAGGTAGCCATTCCCGTCTCCAGGGCATCTTCCCAATCCATGTTTCCTTGCACTGCAGGTGTATTCTTTAATGTCTAAGCCACCAGGGAAGCCCAATAATACTGGAGTGGGTAGCCTATCCCTTCTCCAGGGGATCTTCCTTACCCAGGGATTGAACCAGTGTCTACTGCATTGCAGGCAGATTCTTTACCAGATGAGCTACCGGGGAAGCCCATTTTTACATTAATTACCCACTTAAATGCTTTCTTCTCTGCAATCACTCTTTGTGTTTTTTCAGTCTTCTAACTTTATTGAGGCATTCATTGGCTAAGTCAAAATCTCTGTTGGTAAATGTCACATTGCACTTGAAAATATGTGGGTTATTTTCAAATGTCTTTTGATATTGATTTTTAACATAATTCCACAATGATAAGAGAATAGATTCTGTATGATTTCAATACCTTTACACCACGAAATTTTTGCACCTTTTTTATGTCCCTGGATATGTTTTATGTTCCAGTGTCTCCCAGTTTATAGTCTATGGGAACTTGAATAGAATCCGTATCCTACTTTTGTCTGAAAATTGTATAAAGCTTAATTATGTTGAATTGGTTCACAGTGCTTTTCAAGTCTACTATAGCTTTCTACTTTTTTTAATATTCATTCTATTAATTTTTGAGAGCTGGATATTGAAACTCCAACTAAAAATCTTAATTTATCTACTTAAAAAATAATTGTAATACATAGTGAAACTATATGTAACCTTGTTCTGTATTTTCCAAGTCTCCAAAAATGTGTTATCACACTTTCATAATTTAGAAAATAAAAAGAGAAAAAAAAAAAATAAACAGCATATAGTTGAATTATTTACATTTCTTTTTAAATTCTTAATCTACTCTGCCTATCTCTTTTTTTAAGAAAAACATTTATTTATTTGGATGTGCTTGGTCTTACTTAGTTGCAGCGTGTGGAATCTTTCTAGTTGCATCATGGGAACTTCTAGTTGCAGCATATGGGAAAAGTTCTCTGATCAGGATCAAACCTAGGCCCCCTGCATTGCGAGCATAGAGTCTTGGCCACTGGACCAACAGGAAGTCCCTATCTTTTAATTGGTGTGTTTTGGCCGTTTACACTTTAAGATCATTATTGATGTGTGCTAGAGAAGACTCTTGAGAGTCCCTTGGACAGCAAGGAGATCAAACCAGTCAATCCTAAAGGAAATCCATGCTGAATACTCATTGGAAGGACTGATGCTGAAGCTGAGCTCCAATACTTTGTCCACCTGATGTGAAGAGTCAACTTATTGGAAAAGACCCTGATGCTGGGAAAGACTGAAGGTAGGAGTAGAAGTGGGCAACAGAGGATGAGATGGTTGGATTGCATCACTGACCCAATGGACATGAGTTTGAGCAAACCTGGGAGATGCTGAAGGGCAGGGAAGCCTGTTGTGCTGCAGTCCACGGGGTCACAAAGGGCTGGACATGACTTAGGAACTGAACAACAGCAATAATTGATACATTAGAGCATAAGTCTGTCACTTAATATTAAATATCACTATTTGTTCTCTGTGGCTCCCCTAATTATACTTTTCAATTCTAAAAAATTTATAGTTACACATAGATAGCATGGGCAAGAAATAATGCAATTTGTTATAATGACTTTCTGTTTGTGATTTCATTTACTTGTATTTCAGTGTATTGCATTTTTCATCCACTGTTCAAACAAGGAGACAGAGGGCACCTAGACTCTTGTTCCTACCCAGACAGACAAACCCAGTTATGAGAAAAAAGCTATGTTGAAATGCCCATTTAATGCAGTTTAACATCTCACAGGAAACATAAGTAATGCCTGTAACAAACGCATAAAACAGAGCCAGCCGTTTTTAAAACATCACCACCTAGATCTTTATGTCAAAGGTCTAGGCAGCCTTCAATGTTTCCTCTGTGGGTAAATAAGTGACAGAAAAGATTTAATGCAATCTATAAACAAAACTACAAACCAGCTGGAAAACATTAAGTACACTCAAAATTCACATCTCCCTGAATGAGCAGCACCCACATTCCTACTCAAAAGCCAGGACATCTTGGCTATTAGCTGGCCACGCCTGTGATCCCACAAAAGCCTCTAGAAAGCAGGAGCGCTCTGTCAGGATGAATTAGTCTATCCTTGCTTATACATATAATGTAGTCAAGTGCCATGGGCAAAAAGTTAGAAAAGATATCACAGAAAATTACTGAAATATTTGTTTTGAAATAGAAAAAAGAGCTGAACATTCTACAAATAAGAGCTAAAAATGGTTATTTTTCATGTGACTTCACATTTCATTAGTAGGTTTTTTCCTTTCCCAAACACAATAAAGCAAGGGATGTTCATTTTCTGTGACTACTGTACGCATGTATATTGCAGTGAAACTGCTTCAACTTGGTAATTTACACATACTGAGCTCCACAGTTCCACAGGGTTCTGGCTGAGGTTGCCTTTTGTTGGTTAAAATCAGTGCTTATTTTTTTTTCTCACTAATCATTAAAGAAAGTTCTAACCACGAAAAGCAGCTATGTCAAGGGTCATTTAAAAGGCATATATTCTGTACTTGAGTACTTTTATAAGAGCCGAGAGAAACCTGTGGGCAGACGTGTTGCAAGCTATTGATGTTTTGTCACCTTCGGTAGGTGGGAAGAAAACAGAACAGAAAGGGGTGTTAACTGCTTTTAATACACTGCTATGTTGTATGCTCATTATAATAGATATGTAAAACTTTAGTAACTTACAAGAGCTAATGAATAAAGACTTAAAGGGAAAGGGAAAGTGATTCCTTTTACCCTTCTCCTCTCGGGGCTGCTTGACCTTCCTTTGGTGGAAACACTGGTCCTGTTGCTTCTGATTCCCTCCCCTGCAGAGCATCCCTGTCTCATCCCAACAGGCCCTGCGCTAAGTCCCCCAGGGCGCAGCGGCTCCCACGTATGCCTGAGTGGGGAACCTTTGACACCAGAGGAGTTAACTTTAAGCACTAAACAGAGCTAACATGGCTTCACTAACACTTGAAGCAAAGGGTGTCCGTTCCAAGGAAGAGGCCAGGACTCCAGGAAGCCTGGAGCCTCCCGAGGCTAGTTGTGAGGTGTGACTGAGGCTATTACTGTGTGATGAAGACAGGGCACAAACAGCTGTTAAATTTTCCACATTCACTTAAGGTGAGAAAGATTATGAATACGACTATAAAATAATATATATGCATATGTTGGTTTCTGTCCCTGGTTCCTGGAACAGAGCTTCTAAAACCTTGCAATTTCCTAAGTGATAAGAGCATTTAACATCTTTTGTTCTAATATTTGACCTTTGACCTAACTTCAGACACAGAGCTCCTAAATCCCTTGGAATTTCCTAGGTGATAAAAAAGTTTTTTGCACTATTAAGACAACTCTTGGTAGGCACCTGAGAGATTCAGGATGGGGGCTGGCCACCAGAAGGATGAGGTCAAGAATAGAATATTACAATTTTCAGACACAGCTCCCACCCCACACTCCAGGAAGGGGAGAAGGGTGGGACTGACGTTAATTAGTGATTAGGTTTATATCATGAAGCCTCCATAAAAATCCCACTAGCTTCCAAGTTAAGAAACATATCCCTGTGCCAAAAGGGTGATACACCCCAGCTCCATGGGGATAGAAGTTTCTATGGTTGGGACCCTCTCAAACCTTACGCTATGTAGCTTTTCCTCTGGCTTCTCATCTGTATCCTCTATGGTGGTCTTTATTATATTGATAAAATGAGCTAGTAAACATAAGCATATCCCTGAGTTCTGTGAGTCAGCCTAGCAAATGATCCAACCCAAGGAAGAGTACCTTGATTTATAGCTGATTGGCCAGAAGTATAGGAGACAACCTCAGACTTGTGATTGGCATCTGAGGTAGAGATTTTCTTATGGGACTGAGTCCTTCAATGTGGAATCTGAAGCTCTCTCCAGGTAGACAGAGTCAGAATTGAGTTACACTGAAGGACACTGAGGTGGCGTCACAGAACTGTGTAGTGTGGGAAAAGTCCCACATCCGCTGTCGAAATGGTGTGAGTGTGGGAGAGTAAAAGAGAAACAAAGGAGCGTTTTTCTTGTACGATAACTATTACTTATTTCATAATCCACCAATCTGAATGCTTGGTACAATCAGTATTTTTAACTTTTTAAAGAAAAACACTGTAAAGATAAGTATAGAAGATATTAGCTAGAAATTATGCTGCATTATTTCTATCAATGGCAGTTTTGTTTTTCCCAGGATTTTCAACATTTGACACATGGTTAATTTTTAATAAGGGTAGTACCTTTGGGCTGTGGAAGAAAAAATACAAACACACCCAGATCACAAAACACGCCCAGATCACATATTTATGTTGAGAAATCGGATACTAGCAAACACACATACTAAATTTGAATATTAAAATCATTCCCTGTTGATACTTTTACTGAGAGAATTGAGCTCATTAGTTAGTGGGGGGGCAATTCTGTGATTTAATTCATAGCATCATATCCTCTGTCCATGGGATTTCCCAGGCAAGAATACTCGAGTGGGTTGCCATTTCCTTCACCAGAGAGCTTCCTAACCCAGGGATCAAACCCCCGGCTCTACTGCATTGCAGGCAGACTCCTTACTGTCTGAGCCACCAGGGAAGCCCAAATATTCTCTAAATTGATGCAAATACTTTTTAAATAATAAAGTCTCCCACCATGTGAAATCTCCATCTCCTAGAAAACCTATTATTATTGTTATTATTATTATTATTATTAAGCCAGGTCATTTATCTGATAGCCCACCAGGGAAAGAAATATGCCTTCAATTCATTTTTAGAGCCAAATTTGTGTTTCTAACTCTTCTGATTAGTTATTCCAAAATCCTCAAATAATCAGACCACTAGGAATAAAGAAGCAAGTCATAACAAAAAACAAAGACTTTCATTTCCAAAACTGTGTGGACAATGACAGTTTTCAGGATCTTACATTTGCTAAGGTGAAAATGACTTAACTGGCTTCAAAAACATCTAATATTGATTGTAGCCAACATATTTAACTGCACACGTGGCCCTTGCTAAGCCAAGCCCAAGAGGTAGACCTGGTTTTGAAGAGCTCTGACAGAAGGAGGCCTTATTCACACTTGAGTGGCCTGCTAGCAGCAAGGCTGTGTGGGTTCTTGAAATACAAATTACACACTCAGTGGCGCCTGCTGTCAAGAGCCTCACTTAGACCAGAAGTCTTCACTGAATATAATAATGTCCAAATCTTTCTTAACACATCCAGATACATGCAAAAAACATGCATTTTAACTTTCTTTCTGAGATCATTAACGTTCACATTTAGTTTTAAGAAATGATGCAAACACTGCCCATGCCCATCACCTAGTTTTCCCCAATGACAACATCTTGCAAAACTATGTTACAAATTAACAAACAGGATCCATCAACTTTATTCAGATTACACCAGTTGGCCTGCAGTTTGTGGATAATGTACATGTGGGTGAACCTAGTTCCATGCTATTTTATCACGTGTAGACTCCTGTCACCTCCATCGCAGGAAAGACGGAGCTGCTCCATTATAAGGATCTCTCATGCAACTGTTCCTCATCCATAACTATCTTTCTTTTGCCTCCCCACCTATCCCCCAACATCTGGCAGCCACCAAATCAGTCTCTGTGGCTATAATTTCATCATCTCAATATCATAGAAAGGCAATCATACAGTATATAATCTTCTGAGTAGGTTTTCTTTATTCAGCTTGATTCCCATGAGAACCATTCAAATTGTTCTGTGTGCCAATAGTTAATGCCTCTTCAAAGTTGAGGAGTATTCCATTGTAGAATGTATCACAGGTTGTTTAGCTATTCTTGTCAACTGAAAAAGATCTGGCACTTTCCAGATTTGGAATCAGACATAAACCTGTTATGAACAGGTTTGTACATGCTCTTATGTAGACATAAGTTTTCATTTCTTAGTGACAAATACCCAAGGATGAAATGGGCTAGATAGTAAACACATGCAGAGCTTTGTAAGAAAATGCCAAACTACTTTCCACAGTAACTGTTCTATTTTACATTCTTACCAGACACATATAAGTATTCTGAATTTTCCACATTCTAGCTCCAAATGTCAGCATTTGGCATTATCACTGTTTTTTCGTTTTAGTCATTCTGATATGTCTGCACTCATATCTTTCTGTGGTTTTAATTTGTATTTTTCTAGTGGCTAACAATGTTAAACAACTTTTATTTGTCATTTGTTTATCTTCTTTTGGTGAAATGTCACTTCATGCTTTCTGCTCATATTGTAACTGGATGGTTTCGTGGTTCAGTTCTTTACATTTAGGTTGGAGATTACTTTTTAAGTTCTAGACCTTAGTGTATTGTTGGATATGTGGTTTGGAAATATTTTCTCTCAATTTGTAAATTGTAATTTCATCCTCTTTAAAAGGTCTTTGGCAGGGTCTTAATTGTAATGAAATCAGCTTACCGTTTTGTAGTTGTTGATGTTTATGAATCTTGGTCGTCTAAAATTTATTTTTACTAGACTTAGATCCTCAGAACGTCCCCGTTTTAAAAATAAAAAGCTGATAGTTTTATATTTTGAGTTAGTTTTTCACATAAAATGTGAAGTGAATGTTGAAATTTTTGTGGGTTTTTTGCTTGTTTGTTTGCCTGTGTCAAAATCAGTTGAGCATAACTGTGTGGCTCTATTTCTGGATTCTCCATTCTGTTTCATGGAATTATCTGTTTATTCCTCGGCCAGATTATACTTTCTTATTAGTGTTGCTAAATAAAAAGCCCTAAAATCAGGAAGGCTAATTCCTCCAACTTTATTCTCCTTTTTCAAAATTGCTCCAGCTATTTTAGGTCTTAGAAAATTCCATATAAATTTTAAATAAGTTTGCTTTATATCCACCAAAACTTTGTGCTATTTTGATAGGAATTACATTAAATATACTATATAGGAGAAAGCTAACATCTTTATTTTGTTGAGTCTTCTATTGCAGGAACAAAATATATCTGTATTTATTTAGGGCTTCTCTAATTTCTTTCACCAGCATCTTGTAATTTCTAGCATATAGAATTCATACATATTTTATTAGGTATATACCTAAGAATTTCATTTTTTTGACCCATCACAAATGCTATTATATTTTTAATTTTATATATTCTTTATTATTATATGTAAATATAACTAAACTTGTATGATGATCTTTTAGCCTGAGACCTTGCTAAATTCATTAATTCTAAGTGTCTTTTACAGATTCCCTGTGATTTTTACAAGACAATCAGGTTACCTGTAAACTGACAGACTTTTATTTTATTCTTCCCGATATATATGCCTTTTTAAAATTTTTGCTATATTGCAGTGGCTTGAACCACTATGTTGAACGAGAGCTGTGAAAGCATACACCCTTGCCTTGTTTCTGATCCTCAGTCTTTCACCATTAAGTCTAATGTTAGCTGCAAATTTTATTTGTTTGAATATTTTAAATGCTTCCCACATCAATTTAAAGAGGTTTCTCCTTATTCTTAGTTTGCTGACAGCTGTTAATCATAAATAGGTATTGGGTTTTATCAAATACATTTCATATATCAAACAATATGATCACATGATTTTTTTCTTTAGTTCATTGCTTTACTAGATTGCATTGGTTGATTTTGAAATCAAGTTGAACCAGCCTTACGTATCTGGTATAAATCTGGCTTGGTCATAGTGTATAGTTCCTTTATCCTTTCTGGATTCTATTTGCTAATATTTGTTGAAGTTCTTTGCATTTAAGTGCATGAAAGAATCTAAATTACAGTTTAGTACACTGCCTTTATCAGGTTTTGCTATCAGATAACATTAGCTTCATAAAAACACCAGAAGGGTTTTCCCTGTTTTTCTATTTTCTGGAAGAGACTGTGTGAAATTTCTATTAATACAGTAAGTCCTCTACACACAATCTTTCAAGTTGCAAACTTTCAAAGATGCGAACATTTGTTCCCTTGTCAAACCACATAAATTAGTTCATGTGACTGGCTTAGAGTGTTACATGTGTGAATCCTGTAAGTGGTTGTGCTTTTATGTCTGTTAGTGTACAACACAGCATAGAGCAGAGTTCAGTCACTCAGTTGTGTCTGACTCTTTATGACCAAATGGACTGTAGCAAAATAGGCTTCCCTGTCCTTCACTATCTCCCAGAGCCTGCTCAAACTCATGTCCATTGAGTCAGTGATGCCATCAAATATTTCATCCTCTGTTGCCCTCTTCTACTCCTGCCTTCAATCTTTCCCAGTATCGGAGTCTTTTCCAGTGAGTTGGCTCTTTATATCAGGAAGCTAAAGTATTGGAGCTGGAGCTTCAGCTTCAGCATCAGTCTTTTTCATCGAATATTCAGGGTAGATTCCCTTTAGGATTGACTGGTTTGATCTCCTTGCTGTCCAAGGGAATCTCAAGAATCTTCTCTAGCGAAACAGTTCAAAATCATCAATTTTTCAGCAAAAATGCTTTATTTATGGTCCAAATCTCACATTCGGACATGACTACTGGAGAAATCATAGCTTTGACTATATGGACCTCTGTCAGCAAAGTGATATTTCTGTTTTTTACATGCTATCTAAGTTTTTCAAAGCTCTTCTCCCAAGGAGCAAGCATCTTTTAATTTCATGGCTATAGTCACCATCTACAGTGATTTGGAGTTCAAGAAAATAAAGTCTGTCAGTTTCCATTGTTTCCCCATCTATTTGCCATGAAGTGATGAAACCAGGTGCCATGATTTCTGTTTTCTTAATGTTGAGTTTTAAGCCTGCTTCTTCACTCTCCTCTTTCACCTTCATCTAGAGGCTCTTTAGTTGCTACTTGCTTTCTGCCAAATGGTTGGTGTCATCTGTATATCTGAGATTATTGATATTTCTCCGGGCAATCTTGGTTCCAGCTTGTGCTTCATCCAGCCCAGTTTCTCATGATGTACTCTGAATACAAGTTAAATAAGCAGGATGACAAAATACAGCCTTGACGCACTCCTTTTCCTGTTTGGAACCAGTCCATTTTCCATGTCTGGTTCTAACTGCTGCTTTTTGAACTGCATACAGGTTTCTCAGGAGACAGGTTAGATGGTCTGGTATTCCCATTCTTTTAAGAATTTTCCACAGTTTGGTTTGATCCACATATTCAAGGCTTTAACATAGTCAATTAAGCAAAAGTAGATTTTTTTAAAATTCACTTGTCGTGTTCTATGACCCAACAAATGTTGGCAGTTTGATGCCTGGTTCCTCTGCCTTTTCTAAATCCAGCTTGAACATCTGGAAGTTCCTGGTTCAGGTACTGTTGAAGCCTAGCTTGGAGGATTTTGAGCATTACCTTGCTAGACTTTGAAATGAGTGCAATTGTGTAGCAATATCAACATTCCTTGACATTGCCCTTCTGTGGGGTTGGGATGAAAACTGACCTTTTTCAGTCCTGTGGCCACTGCTGAGTTTTCCTAATATGCTGGCATCTTGAGTGCAACACTTTCACAGCATCATCATTTAGGACTTGAAACAGGTCAGCTGGAATTCCATCACCTCGACTAGCTTTGTTTGTAGTGATGCTTCCTAAGGCCCACTTGACTTCATGCTCCAGGATGTCTGGCTCTAGGTGAATGATCACACAGTTGTTGTCTGGGTCATTAAGATCTTTTTTGTATAGTTCTTCTGTGCATTATTGCTACCTCTTCTTAAGCTCTTCTGCTTCTCTTAGATCTGTACTGTTTCTGTCCTTTATTGTGCCCATGATTGCCTGAAATATTTGCTCGGTATCTCTAATTTTCTTGAGATCTATAGTCTTTCGCATTCAATTTTTTCCTCTATTTATACTATAACATGCATAGGCAACTGTAATGTGCTAAATTTTGTCCCACCTAAAATTCATATATTGAAGTCATAACCTCAGAATATGACTATTAGAGATACGGTCTTTAAAGAGGTAATTAAGTAATTAAAAAGAGGTCACTAGAGTTTGCCCTAATCCATGACTAGTGTGTGTATAAGAAGGTGGGTGGGACACACACATGCACAGAAGGAAGGCCACATGAAGAGGCAGAGAAAAGGAAGCCATCCACAAGCCACGGAGAGAGACCGCAGGAGAATCAAGCCTGCATACACCTTGATCGTGGTCCTCTAGCCTCCAGAACTGAAAGACAAGACATCTCTTGCTTAAGCCACCCCATCTGTGGTACTCTGTTACGGTAGTCCAAGCACACTGGTGCAGTACCAAGTCACAGTCATCTGGTACTGACGTGGCATCACTTTGTCAGAAGCAGAGAGAAGTCTTCCATTTAGGGCCTTTTACCTTCCCCACCTGTTTTAAATCAATAATTTCTATGTATTTGTTTACAGCTGTGCTAGATCTCCATTGCTGCACAGACTTTTCTTGAGATATGGTGAGCTGGGGACACTCTCTAGTTGCAGTGCACAGACTTCTCACTACGGTGGCCTCTCTTGTTGTGGATCACAGGCTCGAGGGCCTGTGTGCTTCCATAGTTGAAGCAGATGGCCTCAGCAGTTGCAGCTCCCAAGCTCTGGGGCACAGACTCGATAGTTCTGGCACATGGGCTTAGCTGCTCTGTGGCATGTAGGACCTTCCCGGATCAGGGGTTGGACCCACATCTCTTGCACTGGCAGGCAGATTCTTCACCACTGAGCCACCAGGAAAGCCCTTCTTTCCCTACTATTAAAATATGATTGTCTAAGTATTCCCTGGCTATACTACATTCTTATTAATCTTGATGTTGGCATCTGTTTATTTTCTCATTCCTATTTGATTTTACTGATTCACTGTATAAGGAATGAGTTTTGGTTCTACCTGTGGCAGATAAGATATCATCTTATGGCACTGGGGCTAACTCACTACTGTATTATTCCTTGTTCTAAAGACCCCAGGCAGTTTGCCTTCTTCTTACCATCTTCCAGTATTCCTATGCTGGATTGCTGTGTTATGTCCAGCGACTTTTAGTCCTCAAAGGAAGGATATGAGAACAATGATGCTGCTCCCTCTTGATGGGAACTTCATCATTTCTAAACATTCTGTCTGATGCAATGAGGATTTCTATCTTTTTGATCATTGCTTTTTATCATTTTCCATATGGAAATTTGCCATATCTGAATTCTATAAGATTTTCTGATTTACTTTAATGAGTAGAGACTCTGCTTGTCCTATTGGACTTGGGCAATTTCTAGTTCTAAATCTTGGAAACAGACATGGGAAAGACTCACATTATTTAAAGAATAATCTTAATGATAACTATATCAGATTTCTTATTTAAAAACTAACAAAGTACTTTCTCTCCTTTATGTACAAGTCATGTTGGTTTAAAAAAAATAAAAGGAGAGTATTTTCTAAGTTAGGCCCCATGACATTAACATTCAGTAAATCTAAGGGCTCAAATCTTCTCTTCATGTGTTCTCAGGGCTTATTTACAGAAATTCAACATACTAAAATTGTGACAACTCCAAATAATTAAGTCCTAACACTATCTCTGTGTTACCCATGAATTCAATGTTATTGTTACTTTTAATTACACGACATCTCCTTGTAACATCTCTGATAGAAAAGAAAAACAGAGTTAAGATGAAAAGATATACTAGCTAATAACAATAATACGTTTGGAGTATAATCATGAAGTCCTTATCCTAGATATCCTGACTCTCTAGACCAGAGTTTCTCAAAATCTTTTATACTATTGACATTTTGGTGAGATAATTCTTTAATGAGGGTGGAGGAGGTTCCTGTTCATTGTAGGATATTTAAGCTCTGCCTGGCCTCTACCCACCAAATGCAAAAAGCACAACTCTTACAGTCTGCACCAACAAAAACATCTTCAAACACTGACACTGTCACTGGCGTGTGTAAGTTGGGGTAGGGGTTGAAACATTGCCCTGGTTGATTATAACCATTTTAGGGTGAACAGATAATTTAGAACAGTATGAAAAGACAAAAAGATAGGACACTGAAAGATGAACTACTCAGGTTGGTAAGGTGCCCAATATGCTACTGGAGATCAGTGGAGAAATAACTCCAGAAACAATGAAACACAGAGCCAAAGCAAAAACAAAACCTCAGCTGTGGATGTGACTGGTGATGGCAGTAAAGTCCGATGCTGTAAAGAACAACATTGTACAGGAACCTGGAATGTTAGGTCCATGAATCAAGGCAAATTGGAAGTGATCAAACAGGAGATGGCAAGAGTGAACAACGACATTTTAGGAATCCGCGAACTAAAATGGACTGTAATGGGTGAATTTTATTCAGATGACCATTGCATAATTCAGATACTTGTGGGTAAGAATCCCTTAGGAGAAATGGAGTAGTCATCACAGTCAACAAAAGAGTCCAAAATACAGTACTTGGATGCAATCTCAAAAACAACAGAATGAGCTCTGTTCATTTCCAAGGCAAACCATTCAATACCACAGTAATCCAAGTCAGTGCCTGGACCTGTAATGCTGAAGAAATTGAAGTTGAATGGTTCCATGAATACCTACAAGACTTTTTAGAACTAACACCCCAAAAAGATGTCCTTTTCATTATAGGGGACTGGAATGCAAAAGTAGGAAGTCAAGAAATACCTGGAGTAACAGGCAAATTTGGCCTTGGAGTATGGAATGAAGCAGGGCAAAGGCTAATAGAGTTTTGCTAAGAGAACGCACTGGTCATAGCAAACACCCTCTTTCAACAACACAAGAGAAGACTCTACACATGGACATCACCAGATGGTCAACACCAAAATCAGATTGATTATATTCTTTGCAGCCAGTGATGGAGAAGCTCTACACAGTAGCAAAAACAAGACCAGGAGCTGACTGTGGCACAGATCATGAACTCCTTATTGCCAAATTCAGACTTAAATCCAAGAAAGTAGGGAAAACCACTAGACCATTCAGGTATGACCTAAATCAAATCCGTTACAATTATACAGTGGAAGTGACAAATAGATTCAAGGGAATAGGTCTGATAGACAGAGTTCCTGAAGAACTATGGGTGGAGGTTCATGACATTCTACAAGAGGCAGTGATCAAGACCATCCCCAAGAAAAAGAAAAGGAAAAGAGCAAAATGGTTGTCTGAGGAGGCCTTACAAATAGCTGTGAAAAGAAGAGATGGGAAAGGCAAAGGAGAAAAGGAAAGATATACCCATTTGAATTCAGAATCCCAAAGAATAGCAAGGAAAGATAAGAAAACCTTTCTCAGTGACCAATGCAAAGAAACAAAGGAAAACAAAAGGATGGGAAAGTCTAGAGATTTCGTCAAGAAAATCAGAGATACTAAGGGAACATTTCATGCAAAGATAGGCATAATAAAGGACAGAAATGGGATGGACCTAACAGAAGCAGAAGATATTAAGAAGAGGTAGCAAGAATACACAGAAGAACTATACAAAAATGATCTTCATAAGCAGTGACCACAGGACTGAAAAAGGTCAGTTTTTATTGCAGTCCCAAAGAAAGGCAATGCCAAAGAATGCTCAAACTACTGCACAATTGCACTCATCTCACACGCTAGCAAAGTAATCCTCAAAATTCTCCAAGCCAGGCTTCAACAGTATGTGAACCATGAACTTCCAGATATTCATGCTGGACTTAGAAAAGGCAGAGGAACCAGAAATCAAATTGCCAACATCCATTGGATCATTGAAAAAGTGTGAGAGTTCCAGAAAAACATCTGTTTTTTGTTTTGTTTTTTTGTTTTTTGTTTTTTTTTTTTTTTTACTATGCCAGAGCCTTTGACTGTGTGGATCACAATAAAATGTGGAAAATTCTGAAAGAGATGGGAATACCAGACCACCTGTCCTGCCTCCAGGGAAATCTCTATTCAGGTCAAGAAGCAACAGTTAGAATTGGACATGGAACAACAGAGTGGTTCCAAATTGGGAAAGGAGTACATCAAGGCTGTATGTTGTCACCCTGCTTATTTAACTTATATGCAGAGTACATCATGCAAAACGCCAGACTCAATGAAGCACAAGCTGGAATCAAGTTTGCCAGGAGAAATGTAAATAACCTCAGATATGCAGATGACACCACTTTCTGCTAATGGCAGAAAGCGAAGAAGAACTAAAGAGGCTCTTGATGAAAGTGAAACATAGAGTCAAAAAGTTGGCTTAAAACTCAACATTCAGAAAACTAAGATCATCTGGTCCCATTACTTCATGGCAAATAGACTAGGAAACAATGGAAACTGTGAGAGACTGTTTTGTTTTGGGGCCCAAAAATCACTGCAGATGGTGATTGTAGCCATGAAATTAAAAGGCACTTGCTCATTGGAAGAAAAGTTATGACCAACCTAGATAGCATACTGAAAGCAGAGCCATTATTTTGTCAACAAAGATCTGTCTAGTCAAAGCTTTGATTTTTCCAGTAGTCATGTATGGATGTGAGAGTTGGACTATAAAGAAAGCTGAGTGCTGAAGAATTGATGCTTTTGAACTGTGGTGTTGGAGAAGACTCTTGAGAGTCCCTTGGACTGCAAGGAGATCCAACCAGTCCATCCTAAAGGAGATCAGTCCTGAGTGTTCATTGGAAGGACAGATGCTGAAGCTGAAGCCAGCTGATGTGAAGAGCTGACTGATTGGGAAAGACCCTGATGCTGGGAAAGATTGAAGGCAGGAGGAGAAGGGGACGACAGAGGAGGAGATGGTTGGATGTTATCACCCTCTCAATGGACATGAGTTTGAGTAAACTCCAGGAGTTGGTGATGGACAGGGAGGCCTGGTGTGCTGCAGTCCATGGGGTCGCAGAGAGTCGGACATGACTGAGCAACTGAACTGAACTGATAATTTAGAGAATATCATAATTAAAGCTGAAGCACTAAAAAAAGAAAAATTTGAGATGAGGAGATGGAAATAAGAGAGGAGGGAGGGAAGGAGAGGGGAAGGAAATGAAGAAAAGATAAAACTAACTGGAAAAAAAAAATCTCCATGCTTTGGGAAAAATTGTGAATGAGGCAAGCTGTATCTACAGATAAGATTCTCTTTCTTCCTAACTGTTTCCACTTATGTGCTTATGCCCCAGGTATATATGCCCTAAAGGCTCATATACCCAAGATTCACACTAGCACATACCCCTTGCTTAAAATCACTTTGCGCCATGATTCCAGGTTTTCCCAGTGAAGCTTCCCCAATTATTTATGTTTCATATATGCACATTTTAGTCACTCATCACACTAGTTATTTCTGAAGGGCAAGACTTTCTCTGACCAACTTCAATTTCCTCAGCAGCACCAAGTCCAGAGCCTCTATACAGTCGTTCTCAATAAGTATTTGTTAAACTGAATGGCAAACCTGATGAAAAAACACAAGTAAATCAGAACCCTGCTTTGTGTGATAGCATCTATTGTGAATCCGTGGAAGAACAGTTTGTCAAGATTTAGTACAAGCTGACTGTCGATATTTTGCTGAGAGCAATACCTAATGAACTGGAGTATTTCTGCATGTAAGATTCTGCAGCCTTCTAGGCTGACCATATGGTGTTTGTTTATCAGATGTGACAATCCAGGTCAAGTGCAACTACCGGAAACTTAAGAGCTGTTAAGAGCACATAAAAGGGGAAGGCGGGCCCCTGGGAAATTCTGCCATCAGGAGGAATTCGGGCTCAGAGCTCGAGAAGACACTGATAGGGCACCTCTGTGCAAAGACTAGAGTGGTGTGAAGAGGAAAGTCAGAGGGCAGAGACAGCCGGGGGGCTGGACACCCCTCTCGCTTCAGAGGGTGGAGAGACACAAGGGTTTGGGCTCTGTCATCGTGGTAGGCCCTAGAGGCTCCTCTTCAAAGAGGCTAAATTGCCAAACACTTGTTCCACAGAGCAAAGCATCCCAAGGGAAACATATAAACTTAATGAAAGATGGGGGAAGGTGACATTTGTCTCCCCTCTCCAGCTCTGGCATCATTCTGTGCTGGAAAGAGATTAGTGTAAACTTGTTTGTGAGAAGTCTGGGCAAGTTTTGTGAACTGTGATGGGCAACACCTACGTGTGATAGCGGAAGGAAGGGATTCCACTGTCAGATGTCACCACACTCCAGCACATCACCAAATATCTGAAGGGAGACAGAGGTCTAGACAAAGAAGATCATTTCCAATGAGAATGTTTATGTCCCTCACATCTGTGGTAGGAAAGTGATAGGAGAGAAGCTGAGACACAGCCTGCAGATGTGGTTATGGGCTGAATCTTCATACCAAGAACTCTCCCTTGCCATAATAGATAGTATGTGCATGGTGTCTGCATATCTGTCCTACGAAATTCAATAAAATCCATGCCCATCAGTCAAGACAACTGTGTCGATGCCTTCATTCAATAGAGTTGTGACAACCAGCTACAAAGATGTATGAGCCAGATAGTCTTGAAATGATGATGAAGACAGGCTAAGTCTGTCAAGTGGTGAATTTGTTAACTGACATTTCTTTTTTATTTTTTAATTTATAATGGGAGACATCAATGTGACTTTTATTATTTGTGTGCAGAGATCTCTGCTTCTCAGTTGAGACTGAGTTTAAGTTCCTATATAGAGATCAAAAATTTGACTTATGACTATAAGAAACCATGATGTAGGGCTTCCTTGGTAGCCCAGTCGTTGAGAAGTCTGCCTCACACTGGTTCGATCCCTGGTCCCGGAGGGTCCTCCCACAGGCTATGGGGCAAACAGGCCTGTGTGCCATAACTACTGAGCCTGTGCTCTGAGGCCCACAAGCCACAGCTACGGAGCCTACATGCAGCAACAGCGGAAGCCTCACGCCCTAGAGCGCATGAGCCACAAAGAGATGCCCTGCAATGAAAAGCCCACACACGCAACTAGAGTGGGCCTGGCTCTTCACAACCAGAGGAAGACCCAGCACAGTCCTAAATAAATAGATAAAATGGTTTTTAAAAGGTGTCATGCTCTGGAGAAAGCTTTGAAGTAGCAATATGAGCTAAACTAAACTAAAATGTTTTTTAAAAAAAGAAACCATGGTATAGACGTTAATGACACAGGTACTCATGATGTGTTCATGTAAAAAGCAGTTTGTAAAATGCGATTTTCAACATATACTGTCCATGTATAAGTGAGTGTATATGTTGTCACCATGTATATATTTGGAAAATTGCATTCTAAAATGTAAATGGTGATATTTAGAATTTTTCCTTCTCTGTGCTTTTCTGTATTTTTGAATCTCAACAGTAAATATCTAATACTCTTGTGATCAGAGAAAAATCTTCATGGTAGATTTTTTCAAATTACCTTTGGAGTGTACAATAATCACAGGGAATAGAAATGTTCTTAGGCCCTACTGCATCAAGATAAGACACCTGCATCAAGATAAGTCCTGCAAAGTGCAGAACTATTATCATCTACCTACGTGCTCTGGGTACCTAGAATCTGGGCACTCTCTTCCCACGAAGAGAGTCTCTTCTCCAGAGACTTTTCTTAGAACCCAGAAAGGGCAATCACATATGAGTGCAATCTAATCTCTATTTTATTTGGTTGAGATTGGGGGCCACTACTTTCTGGACTAAGCAAGTTACAAACATCAGGGCAGACCACTTTTCAATGAGGCAATGTCGTGATATGAAAAGCTCAGGCATCTGACAGCTCTTGTTTGGAATCCACAGTCCTCCTACATGCTTTGAGCAATGTTCTTAGTTTCTCTGAGACCTGGTTTCCGAAACACTAGCAAGGAAATAGCAGTAAACAATGCAGCCTCTGAATAATTGATGATTCAGTTGAAATGGGAAAGGCCAAGTGCCTAATGCTTGGCTCAGAATCCCTGGTAGTGCAAATGAAAACAGCCCGCTTAACAAAGGTCTGTGGACTGTACTCGGTACACGTCTGTGTATGTTTGCTAAGTGCCAGGTACTTCGCTATGTGATTTGCAAACATGAAATCCGCTCTACCTGTCAGAACACTTTTGGGGGAATGTATTATTATCTTCACTTTGTAAATGAGGCACTTTTTAAATGAGCAAGACCACACACTCGCTCATGATTCCATGGAGTTAGCCTTGAAATCAGGTAATACAATCAAATTTGAGCCACTATGTTCTGTCATCTCCTCACATAAAGCAAGAGATTAACAAACTCATTAACATACTGAGGGGACCACCACATTCAAAAGGTACAGTAGTGTCAATATCATTTCGAGTTCCTTGTTATGGCTCTTCCTACTCTGACATTTCCTCTATAATATGGAAAACTGGGTTTTGAGAATGAGTCCCCAGGCACTGTTGCCAAAATTCTCCAACACAGTATCTTTTTTAATTTAAAAAATTGAAAGTTGTAAAGAAATTTCTTCTCACAAAAACATCCTGGGTATCAGCATACGTAGTCTTTCTGTACATCCAATAGAAGAGCCCACAATAGAGCTAAAGAGAAGGCACCCAGGGCTGGAACACGTGCACCCTGAAAAGCAGAATCCCTAAACTCACCAGGGGGCTGCATCGCCCAACACATGCCGCGCACGGCAATTATGAAGATCCCAGTTCACACTCAAGGTACTTAATGTACCATCCGAGGTACTTTACACTTTTTCTCACCAATACTTTCTATCACTTGCTATTCCCATTGTACTTATGGGGAAACTGAGGTGCAACATATCTGGGTGTTCTGCCCAAAGACACACAGTAGTAACAGCAAAGCCACAGTGTAACCCCATCCACTTGGCCAGCCCTCCCACGCGATCTCTGCTCTCCCACCTCTGGCTCAGCAGCCTGGCTACACTTGACTTGGGTTTGCCCCCCTTTGCTTGTTCAGTCCCTTCCTCTCCTGCCTCAGCTATCAGTACCAGAGCTCTGTCCTCAGGCACTGAGGCACTGCATCTGCCATCCTGAGGATGTGCCCTCATTCACACTGACCACTACAGGTCTAGAGGAATGGGCAGCAGCAGCATTTCCAGGACTGGGAAAAGATACAAGGAAACATACCAGGAAAGGGGGTACTTTCTCAGCTGCCTTTAAATTGTACTACACAGGAATCTGAAATTCCAGCTACCAGAGAGGCCTCATGGAGAACAACTTCTAGATACAGACACAAACAATTGTGTGGTACATTCTGGAGAGGAGGGCTCTGTTAGATGACAAACTTTTGTGAATTCTTTCCCTAATCTGTAACATGAGGACACTGAATAGATCATACCAAAGGTCCCTTTCTGTTCTGAAAATTCTGTAATTCAATTTGCAGGCAAGGGAAACAAATATTTAGCAAGCACATCTCTCTTTGATGACAAGCCTATCTGCTGTTTTTGCCAGCATTAAACTTCAGAGACTGAGTATAACCAGCCCACGTGGACTGGGGTTCACTATTCTGAGCCTCTAGAACACCGGTTTCTGGTGAGACAAGAAAAACCATTGAGAGTGTCATGGGTCCTTACATAGTGGCTATTGGTGAGTAGCAGCTGCCAAAAGCAGGCATGTCAAGACAGAATGACATATCAGAATATGGAAGGGAAAAGCAGAAAACTGTACCTGCATGCTCCAGGATTTTGTGAAAATAAGATAACAGAGAAATAAAGTAAGAAGGATCTCTGTGCCACACCTGCACATACACTGAAAACTTCCACACATAAAACATTCTTAATAAGGTTTAAATACAAACAACAGAGTTCCCTAAAGTAAAGGGTCCCCATTTCTGTCATAAAAGAAAGGAAAAGCTGGTAAATCAAGTCGTGAAGATTACAATGACTGGTTTAACAGCTGGTATAATGTGACCCAGACAGAAGCCATGGGCTAATGAATGTAATAGAGGGCTTTATATAGGGCTTCCCTGGTGGCTCAGAGGGTAAAGCGTCTGCCTGCGATGCGGGAGACCCAGGTTCAATCCCTGGGTCGGAAGATCCCCTGGAGAAGGAAGTGACAACCCACTCCAGTACTCTTGCCTGGAAAATCCCATGGACGGACAAGCCTGGTAGGCTACAGTCCATGGGGTCGCAAAGAGTCGGACCCGGCTGAGCAACTTCACTTTCACTTTTCACTTTCTTTATATAAGACAGAAAAATTACGAGAATGCTTAAAATTTCAGATTAAAAAGGTTAATGTTTGAGGACAATGTGATTATGTATTAAAATTTATTTGACAGCATTAGCATCATAAAAAATAGCAGAGTACAGACCATTGGAGCATCCTTTCCTAGAAAAACCTGGCAAAAATTACCAGAATCAACCTTATCGAAACTCTCAAAGGTAGTAAGAGGTTTGCAGGAACCAAGTGAGCCAAGAGGATATCCACAGAAACAGGACTGGAGAGTTCCATGGCGTTTTAACTCATCTCAGCCAACCCCCCCACCGACAGCAGCGTTAGTCTAGAAGATACTAGCCAGTGTTCCCCTAGTGAGTACCTGGGGCTAGGAAGAGCAGGAGACCTTATTCCCAGCAAATTGTGTTTGTTGGTTTTGACCTGTCAGGGGCTAATATAAGGGATCTCTTCACAAAGAAAGCGTAAAATCTGAATAAACTCATAACAACTAAAGAGACTGAATCAACAGTTAAAACCTTCCAGCAAAGAAAAGCCCAGCAGCAGATGGTTTCACTGATGAATTCCACCAAATATTTAAAGAATTAAAATCACTCTTTATCAAACTTTTCCAAAAATAAAAGAGGAGGGAATATTTCCTTACTCCTACATGGTCATCATTACAAAGTCAGCTAAAGATATCACAGGAAAAGAAAACTATAGCACAATATCCCATATACAAATAAAAGCCCTTAACAAAATACTAGTAGTCTGATTGCAGCCACATATTAAAGGGATTATATATCATGACCAAGTGGGGTTTATCTAGGAACGCAATGAAAGTTCAACATATAAAACTTAAGATAATACACCAGATTAAGGAAATAAAGAAAATAATCTACATGAGCAACTCAACTGATCCAGCAAAAGCCAACTGCCAAAATGCAGTAGCTTTTAATAATAAAACCATTCAATAAACTAGAAACAGAAGAGGCTATCCACAAAGTTATAAAAGGCATTTATGAAAACCCCACGTCTCACATCAAACTGAAAGACAAAGCGCTGAAAGCTTTCTCCCTAAGATCACGGACCCATTAAGACTAGGGAAGCCCAATTCTGCCACTTCACTCAACATTGTACTGGAAGTTACAGCGAGAGCAATTAGGCAGCAAAGTAAGCAAAATACATCCAAATTAGAAAGAAATCAGTAAAACTAGTCACAGACAACTTGATTTTGCATATAGAAAATTCTAAAGAAAACACACACACACACAATGTTAGAGTGAAGAAACAATTTCAAAATCAGTGTTGCAGGATTTAAGACCAACTCGTGAAAAATTAGTGTATTTCTCTACACTAGTAACAAATGACATGAACAGGGAATTAAAAAGAGACTTCCACTTGATAGCATAAAAATAAAATACTTAGGAATAAATTTCATGAAGTAAATGGAAGTCTTGTGTACTGAAAACTATAAAACATTGCTGAAATAAAGATACAAGAATTGAAAAGGCATGCTATATGCATGCATAGGACGTATACATACAGGATGTATCCTATATGCATATTTAACACTTAATATTGTTAAGATGGCAATATTATCCAAAACAATCTACAGATTCAATGCAGTCTTCACCAAAATCCCAAGAGCTTTTTTTGCAGAAATACAAAATGAGACCTGGAAATACATATGGAATTTCAAGGAACCCCAAGCAGTCAAAACAATCTTGTAAAAGAAGAACAAATTTGGAGGCCTCAAACTTCCTCATTTGAAAACTTACTAAAAAGTACAGTAATTGAAAGAGTGTAGCACTGGCCTAAGGACAGACATATAGATCAACAGATTAGACCTGGGAGTCCAGAAATAAACCCACATGGTATGCGTGCTCAGTCATGTCCGACTCTTTGCAAACCCATGGACTGCAACCCACCAGGCTCCTCTGTCTATGGGATTTTCCAGGCAAGAACACTTGAGTGGGTGCCATTTCCTTCTCGAAAACCCATATATCTATGGTCAATTGGTTTTAAACAAGTGTTCCAAGACCATTCAATGGGGAAAGAACAGTCTTCAACAAATCATGCTGGGACAACTGAATACACATGTGAAAGAATGAAATTTTACCCTTATCTTACACCACATGCAAAATGTAACTCAAAAGGAACCAGATCTTAAATTTAAGGTCCATAACTATCAAACTTTTAGAAGAAAATATAAAAGCATATTTTCACAACCTCGAATTCACCAATAGTTTCTTAAATAATACTGAAAGCACAAGCAACAAAAGAAAAATATGTAAACCTGGCTTTATCAAAATGAAAAACTTGTGCATCAAAGAACGTTTAACAAGAGAGATAAAAGATAACACAAAGATAACAGAAAATATTTTCAAATCATGATTTTGATAAAGTTCTAGTATTCAGAATAAATTTATTAAAAAGCTCTTACAATGCAACATTAAAAAGACAAGCTAATTTTAAAAATTATCACAGAATTTGAATAGATATTTCTCCAAAGAAGATATATAAATAGCCAAAAAGCACACAAAAAGATACTCAATACCATTAGTCATTAAGAAAATACAAATACATCCTAGAAGAAATGGGGGAAGGGACAGAGGGTATATATGAACAAATAATGGTTCAAAATTTCCAAATCTGATGAAAATCATGAGTCTAAATTTCCAAGAAACTCAGTGAATTCCAAGTAAGATTAACTCAAAGAGACCCACACTGAGAAACATTATAAACTAACTTTCAAGATACCAAGAAAAAGAGAATATTGAAAGCAGCAATATTTGCATTTCTTTAATAATTAGTGGTGCTGAACATCTTTTCATGTGTTTGCTGGCCATCTGTATGACTGAACATCTTCATAAAACAAACAATAAATGCTGGAGAGGGTGTAGAGAAAAGGGAACTCGCTCACACTGTTCCTGGGAATGTAAATTGATAGAGACACTATGGAGAACAGTATGGAGTTTCCTTAAAAAACTACCATGTGACCCAGCAATCCCACTACTGAGCAAATACCCAGAGAAAATCATAATTCAAAAAGACACATGTATCCCAGTGTTCACTGCAGCAATATTTACAATAGCCAGGACATGGAAACAATCCTAAATCTCTATCAAGAGAGGAATGGAAAAAGAAGATGTGGTACATATGTAAAATGGAATATTTTGTTGTTGGTGTTCAGTTGCTAAGTCATGTCTGACTCTTCAACCCCATGGACTCCACCATGACAGGCTTCCCTGTCCTTCACTGTCTAATGGAACTTTCTCAAATCCATGTCCATTGAGTTTGTGATGTCATCTAACCATCTCATCCTCAGTTGCCTCCTCCTCCTTTTGCCTTCAGTCTTTCACAGAGCTGGGTCTCTTCCAATGAGTCGTCTCTTTGTGTCAGGTCACCAAAGTACTGGAGCTTCAACTTCAGCAACAGAGTTTCCACTGAATATTCAGGACTGATTTCCTTTAGAATGGCCTGGTTTGACCTCTTTGCAGTCCAAGGGACTCTCAAGAGTCTTCTCCAACACCACAATTCGAAAGAATCAATTCTTCAGCATTCAATTTCTTTAGGGTCCAACTCTCACATCCATACATGACTATTGGAAAAACTGTAGCTTTGAGTATACGGACCTTTATCAGCAAAGTGATGTCTCTGCTTTTTAATATACTGTCTAGTTTTATCATAGATTTCCTTCCAAAGAGCTAGCATCTTCTAATTTCATGGCTGAAGTCACCATCCACAGATTTTGGAGCCTGAGAAAATACAGTCTATAACTGCTTCCACATTTTTCCCTTCTATTTGTGATGAAGTGATGGGACAAGATGCCATGATTTTCATTTTTTTAATGTTGAGCCCTCATCAAGAGGCTCTTTAGTTCCTCTTTACTTTTGCCATTAGTAGCATCTACATATCTGAGGCTGTTGATATTTCTCCTGGTAATCTTATTCTAGCTTCCAATTCATCTAGACCAAAATTTCGCATGATGTATTCTGCATATAAGTTAAATAAGCAGGGTGACAATATACAGCCTTGATGTACTCCATTCCCAATTTTGAACCAGTCAGTTGCTTCATGTCCAGTTTTAACTGTTGCTTGTTAATGAGCATACAGGTTTCTGAGGAGACAGGTAAGGTGGTCTGATAATCTCTTTAAGAGTTTTTCACAGTTTTTTTGTGATCCACACAGTCACAGGCTTTAGTATAGACAGAGAAGCAGAAGTAGATATTTTTTCTGGAACTCCTTTGCTTTCTCCATGATCCAAGGAATGTTGGCAATTTGATCTCTGGTTCCTCTGCCTTTTCTAAATCCAGCTTGTACATCTGGGAGTTCCTCAGTTCATGTATTAGTGGGTCTATAATGAAGGATTTTGAGCATAACTTGGCTAGCATTTCAAATGAGTGCAATTACATAGTATTTTGATCATTCTTTGGGACTGGAATGAAAGCTGACTTTTTCCAGTCCTGTGGCCACTGTTGAGATTTCCAAATTTGCTGACACATTGACTGCAACACTTTAACAGCATCATCTTTTAGAATTTTAAATAGCTCAGCTGGAATTCCATCACTTCCACTAGCTTTGTTTGTAGTAATGCTTTGTAAAGTCCACTTGACTTCACACTCCAGGGTGCCTGGCTCTATGTAAGTGATCACACCATCATGGTTATCTGGTTCATTAAGACCTTTTTTGTAGAGTTATACTGTGTATACTTGCCACCTCTTTTTAATTTCTTCTGTTTATATTAGGTCCTTACCATTTTTGTCCTTTATTGTGCCTATCCTTTCATGAAATGTTCCTTTGTTTTCTTCAACTTTCTTGAAGGGACATCTAGTGTTTCCCATTCTATTGTTTTCCTCTATTTCTCTGCATTGTTCACTTAAGAAGGCTTTCTTATCTTTCCCAGTTGATCTCTAGAGCTCTGCCTTCAGTTGAGTATATCTTTCCCTTTCTTCCTTGCCTTTCCCTTATCTTCTTTCAGTTACCTGTAAAGCCTCCTCAGACAACCACTTTGCCTTCTTGAATTTCTTTTTCTTTGGGATGGTTTTGGTCACTGCCTCCCATACAACGTTACAAACCTCTATCCATAGTTCTTCAGGCACTCTGCCTAACAGATCTAATATCCTGAATCTGTTCATCACCTCCACTGTGTAATCATAAGGTGTTTGATTGATGTCATATCTTCATGGCCTAATGGTTTTCCTTACTTTGTTCAATTTAAGACTGAATTTTATAATAAGGAGCTCATGATCTGAACCAGTCAGTTCCAGGCTTTTATTTTGCTGGCTGTATAGAACCTCTCCATCTTTGGCTACAAAGAACATAGTCAATCTGATTTTAATATGGGATATTACTCAGTCATAAAAGGAACAAAATTGGACCATTTGTAGAGACAGATGGACCTAGAAACTGTCATAGAGAGTGAAGCAAATTAGAAAGAAAAAACAAATATTGTATGTTAATATATATATGGAATCTGAAAAAAAAATGGTGGAGATGATCTTACCTACAGAGCAGAAACAGAGACACAGACATAGAGAACAAACGTATGGATACAAGGGGGATAGAGGGCATGGTGGGATGAATTGGGAGGCTGGGGTAAACCTATATAGACTATTGATACTATGTATAAAAAAGATAACTAGTAAGAATCCACCGTATAGTGCAGAAAATTCTACTCAATGCTCCGCAGTGACCTAGAAGTGGAAAGGAAAAACAGAACAGAGTAGAGAAATGTTTACATAGCTGATTCATCTTGCTGTTAAGTAGAAATTAACACACACTGTAAAACAACTATACACTAGTAAAAAATAATTTTAAAAAAAGCAGCAAGACAAAAGTGATATCATCACACATAAAGCATCCTCAATGAGATTATCACATTTCTTACCAGAAACTTTGGGGGCCAGAGGTAGTGTGTTAATATAGTCAAAGTGCTAGAAGAAAATAACTGTTAAGAAAGAATTCTATATCCAGTATACCTGTCTCTCAAAAGTGAGCAAGAATGCACTTACAACTACTACAGTAGTAGTATGTCAATTATATATCAATAAACCGAGGAAAAAACATGAGGGGAAAATTAAAACTTTCCCAAATAAACAAAAGTTGAGGGAGTTTGCTACCTTTAGACCTGGCTATAGGAAATGCTCACGGGAGTCCCAAAAGGTAAAATGAAAGACAGTACATAGCACCTTGAAGTTGTATAAATAAAAATCTCAACAAAGGTAAATAAATGGGCAATTGTTATATAAAGAATAAAAATGTTGGGAATAAAGCGCAAAGGAGTAAATTTTTGTATTCTATTGACAATAAGCAGATAGAAATTCAAATTAGAGTATTATAACTTTAGGATGTTACCTGTAATCATCAAGATAACTAAAAACAAAATAGCTATACAATATACACAAAAAGAGATGAGAAAGTAATTTAAACATTTCAGTAGAAAAAACAATTAAAAACACAAAGAAAAACAGTAATGAAGAAAATGAGGGTCAAAAGAGCTACAGGAAACAAGTAGCAAAGTGACAGAAGTAAATTCCTCTTTATCAGTAGTTACTTTAAATGCAAATGGTTAAACTCAACAAGAGACAGAGATTGACGAAATGAGTAAGCACCTGAGTCAACTATACGCTATCTATAAGAGAGGCACTTGTGCAAAGACACAAGCAGATTGAAAGTGAAAAGATGGAAAAAGTATTATATACAAAACATAAACAAAAGAGAGTAGGCGTGGCTATACTAACATCAGACCAAACATTAAGTCAAAACAGATTATAAGAGGCAAGGAAGAACACTAATAAAAAGAACATTAATAAAAATTTTAATAAAGGTGATATAACCATTTATGCACCTAATAACAGACCATGAAAATACATGAAACAAAAACTAATAGAACTAAAGAGGGAAGTAGAGTTTTAGAATAATAGTTGGGAACTTCAAATCCACTCACAATAATGGATAGAATAATTAGAGAGAAGGTAAGAAAGAAAGCAGAATAGAGGACTTAAAAAACATGTTAACCCACCTACATCTAACAGATATATACAGAACACTCTACACTGATGTCAACAGTAGTGTCCACATTCTTCTCAAGGACGCATAAGACACTTGAAAGGATAAACTTGATGTTAGACCATAAACCAAGTATCAGTAGATTTTAAAAGATAACTATCATACATAACAGTATCTCTAAGCACAGCAGAATGAAATTTCAAATCAATAACAGAAAAAAAAGAAAAAATTCACAAAATTGTAAAAATTAAATAACGCACTTTAAAACAACAGTCCCCAGATGGCAGAGCAACAGGATGAGGAGACCACCTTCTCCCTCCCAAATATACATCAAAATATCATCTGCATGTGGAGCAACTCCCACAGAACAAATTCTGAAGCTGGCGGAGGACCCCAGATGTCCAGAAAGGCAAACCAATCTCCTAGGAATGAGATAGGGCAAAGAATAAAGACAAAACAGGAGACAAAGGACTTTGGCATGGGGACCTGTCCTGTGAAGGGAGTCGTGAAGGAAGAGAAGTTGCCACACAATAGGAGCTCCTCTCACAAGCAGGGTCAGTGCAAAGCTTAGGAAGCTCAGAGGAAAGCACAACCAACAAAATTCACCACAGAGATCACGCCAAACAGCAGTTACCAGCGGGAAGCGGCTCACATGCTGGTGTCTGCCCGCAGTGAGTGGGAGCTGGGTACGCTGGCATGGGCTGCGTCATGGGTCCTCGGGGAAAGGACGAGGTTGAATACCAAAACATTCTGAGGTGGCTAATGCAATGCAGCACAGACGGAATGGGGAAAACCAGGGAATCACCAGAGAAACAACGGAACATTCCTGCAGTAAGGTTCTAATGCCACACTCTGACCCTGGGCACACTCACAGAGCAAAGAATCACCACCTAGCAAATACCAGAGAGGGCCAAGCCGGCTGCCACCTATGGTCCCAGAGGCAGAGAAGCAGGCACGCGCCAGCCAGAGTTGGAAGGCAAGGGGCCACTGCAGTCCCAGCCCCAGAGAGAGCATCTGCCCCCAAACTGTGAGTGGACGGTCCACAGCCTCACCCACGTCTTCCTGGGATCCTGGACAGCCCAGCTCTGCCAGGAGAGTCACAGCCTGAGTCCAGCTACCCTGGGGAGATGCATGCCCACCTGGGACCCTACCTTCACAGCTCACCAGGAGCCGGAGCAGCTTGGCCCTGGGGGATGCATGCCCGCCCTGGGCTGCGGCAACCACATGCGGTCCAGCCACTGAGGGCACCCTACTCATGCCGGCGGCACTTGCAATATCCCTCTCTCTCCACAGCACAGCTGAGCAAGTGAGCCCAAATGAGAGGCCACCCTGGCCCTGTCACGTCAGGGCAGAGAGCAGACACTGAAGAGAGGCTTGGAAGCAGAGGCGGGCCACGTGAGCAGAGCAGTGATGGGGGAGCTTCTCTGGAAGCGGCAGGTGCAACAGAATAAAACCCTTCCGTCAAACTGAGATTGTGCACGTTAGGAGCAACTGTAGACTCTGAGAAGTGCAAGGGCACCCCACTCCAGTACTCTTGCCTGGAAAATCCCATGGACGGAGGAGCCTGGTGGGCTGCAGTCCAGAGGGTCGCGAAGAGCCAGACACGACTGGGTGACTTCGTTTTCACTTTTCACCTTCATGCATTGGAGAAGGAAACGGCAACCCACTCCAGTGTTCTTGCCTGGAGAATCCCAGGGACGATGGAGCATGACGGGCTGCCGTCTATAGGGTCGCACAGTGACTTGATTGAAGTGACTTAGCAACAGCAAGCTGGAGGAAGGGAATATCTGTAACTGAACTGACTCCACACTGCACACAACAGGTCCAGACACCTTCCTAGATATATTGGAGGACCTTCTGAGTAGGCGACTCAACTGAAGCAGGAAAACGGAGGAATCACATGAACATTCATCACACTACGACCATATATATATACTTCCTGCCTCCTATAAAAGTTTTATTATTTTTTAATTTTTATTTTATTATTAATTTTTAATTTAAATTTTTTTCTTATTATTTTTTCTTTTTTTCCTATCTTCCCTTCTTTTTTTTCGTTCACACTGTACTAACATAGTTCTTTATTATGCCTTTAATTTTTCATCTTGCTGCCTACTCTTACCTTTCTAAAATACCTTTTTTAAAAATAAATTTCATATTTTTTCTTTCTGTTTTGATTTTTTTTATATTGTAATTTTGAGAGTCTGATTTTTATTCCAGGTTTTTGCTTTTTGATCTTTTGTTGTTAATTTTGTATCTTTGAAACTCTGATTTTTAGTATCCATTTTACTTAGGGATGTGATTATTGACTTGATAGCTCTCTTCTCTCTTGACACTCTCCCTTTTCCCCTTCTGTTATCTCTTTCTCCTTTTTCCTTCTTCTCTTCTCTATATAACTCTGTGAATCTTTTTGGGTGTTCCTGGCTGTGGAGAGTTGTTTCACAATTAACCTAGGGGCTTTTCCTTCTGTACTGTGTGGGCAGAGAAGTCTTGATGCTACTATAAGAGGTCAGGACTGAAATCTAGAGGCAGGCGACTCAAAGCCAGATTTTGGACCATCAGAAAATTCCTGACCCCGGGTAACATTAATAGATGAGAGCCCACCCAAAAGCCTCCATACCTACACTGAGACCAAGCTCCGCTCAAGAGCCAGCAAGCAATGCAAGACACTCCACATGAATTCTTTAGCAAAACAGGCAACCCTGCACATTAGTAAAGAAGCTTCCCAAAGTCATACCAAACCCACAGACACTCCACAACTCACTAATGGACACTGCTAACACCTATCCTGCTCAAACTCTTTCAAAAAAACTGTAGATGAAGGCAAACTACAAAACTCATTACAAGGTCACCATCAACTTGGTACCAAAAACAATGATGCCACAAAAAAAGAAAATTACAGGCCAAAGTCACTGATTAACATGGATGCAAAATCCTCAACAAAATTCTAGCAAACAGAATCCAACAACATTTTAAAAAGATCATACATTATTATCAAGTGGGCTTTCCCACAGGGATGCAAGAATTCCTCAGTATATGTAAATCAATCAATGAGATACACCATGTTAACAAACTGAAATATAAAAAACCATATGATTATTTCAATAGATGCAGAGAAAGCATTTGACAAAATTTAACACCCATTTATGATTAAAAACTCTCCAGAAACTAGGCATAGAATGAACATACCTCAACATAATAAAAGTCATATATGACAGACCCAGAGTAAACATTATCATAAATGGCAAAAAAAATGAATGCATTTCCTCTAATATCAGAAATAGGACAAGGGTGCTCACTCTGCTGCTGCTGTTGCTGCTAAGTCACTTCAGTCGTGTCCGATTCTGTGCAACCCCATAGACGGAAGCCCACCAGGCTCCCCCGTCCCTGGGATTCTCTAGGCAAGAACACTGGAGTGGGTTGCCATTTCCATCTCCAATGCATGAAAGGTGCTCTAACTGCTACTATTCAACATAGTTTTGGAAGTCCTAGCCATAGTAATCAGAGAAGAAAAAGAAATAAAAGTAAGCCAGATTAGAAAAGAAGAAATAAAGCTCTGTTTGCAGATGACATGATTCTCTACATAGAAAACCCTAAAGAAGCCACCGGAAAATTACTAGAGCTAATAAGTGAATACAGTAAAGTTTTGATATAAAATTAATACACAGAAATTCCTTGCATTCCTATAAACTAACCATGAAAAAACAGAAAGAAATGAAGGAAACAATTGTATTCTCTATTGTAACAAAAAGAATAAAGTATTTAGGAATAAATTTAGCTAAAGCAATGAAAGATCTGTACACAGAAAACTATAAAACACTAATGAAAGAAATCAAACTTTACACAGATAGATGGAGTGATATATCATATTCTTGGGTTGGAAGAATCAATATTGTGAAAATAACTATACTTCCCTAAGCAATCTACATATTCAACACAATCCCTATCAAACTACCAAAGGTATTTTTCACAGAACTAGAACAAATAATTTCAAAATTTGTATAGAAACACAAAAGACCCCAAACAGTCAAAGTAATCTTGAGAAAGAAGAATGGAACTGGAGGAATCAATCTTCTTGACTTCAGACTATACTACAAAGCTATAGTTATCAAGACAGTATGGTACTGGCATGAAAACAGACATATAGATCAAGAGAACAAAATAGAAAGGCCAGAGATAAATCCATGCACTGCTGGACACATTTTCTTTGACAAAGGAGGCAAAAAATGTACAATGGAGAAAGGGTCTCCTCAACAAGTTTTGTTGGGAAAATGTCAACTATGTGTAAAAGAATAAAACCAGAACACTTTCTAACACCATATCCAAAAATAAATTCAAAATGGATTAAAGACCTAAATGTAAGAGCAGAAAATATAAAACATGAGCCTTGTAGCAATACCCGCCACACACAAAAAAAGGAGCAGAACAATAACAGAACAAATTTTTTTAGAAAATCAGAACACTAACAGATATATTAGAAAAAAACAAAGATGTAGATGAAACAACTGAGAGGTAAAACAGAACCACAATGGTGATTTAAAAAGCAAGAGAAGACTTGGGGGTGTGGCTTAGGTGGGGTGGGGGTTTAGGCGGGGATGGGGTTTAGGCAGGGTTTAGGCCTATGCTCAGGATGCAGGCATCCAGAAAAGGCCCTGGAGGGTTGGAGGTCTAGAGCTTAGGGTCAGCATGGGCTGAGGGGCCCCAGAGTTTCTCTGGCCTCCTTGGAATGTGTAGGATCAGGTGCAGGCCTCAGCGAGCTCCCTGGGCCTGAGTTTGTGGAGGACATGTTAGCTGAGCTCCTCCCCTTCCCTATTCTCTGATGCCCCAAAGTTCCCTTCCACGTTTGCCTCTACTTTTTCTCTCAGAAAAATCTATCAGGTTGGTACAAATGTAATTATAGTTTTGGACCCTGAATTTTAAATCATTATAACTAGGCTGTAAAACTTTATTAATTAAAATAGGAACCATTACAATCAACACATTTTTGCCAATGAAAACTAAGTTTGTTTATTCCTACAGTGTATAAATCCATGCTTGGGGATTTGATGAACTCTTGGAAAGCATTTTCTGCCTCCTGCTGGTTGTGTAAATATGTTCCCTGCAAAAAGATGTCGAGATGCTTAAAGGAAGCAGCAGTCCACTGGTGAGAGGTCAGGTGAACCTGGCTTTGTAGCCCAATTCATTCAACTTTTGAAGTGTTGGTTGTGTGATGCGTGGCTGGGCACAGTCATGGAGAAAAATTGGGCCCATTCTGTTGACCAATGCTGGCTGTAGGAATTGAAATTTTCAGTGCATCTCATCATTTTGCTGAGCACACTTCTTATATAATGGTCTCGCTGGGATTCAGAAACCTGTAGTGGAACAGACTGGCAGTAGACCACCAAACAGTGACCATGACTTTTTTTTGGTGTAAGTTTGGCTTTGGGAAGTGCTTTGGAGCTTGTTATCAGTCCAACAACTGATCTAGTCACTGCTGGCTGTCATATAAAATCCATTTTTTGTCAGATTTCACAATTCAATTGAGAAATGGTTTGGTGTTGTACAGAATAAGAGAAGATAGCACTTCAAAACAACGATTTTTAAAAGTTTTATTGAGCTTTTGCATCTTTACAATTTGCTTCAAATCCAAATGACTGTAGAACAGTTGACAATGAGTTCTTTGGCAACATCTTGTGTAGCTCTAAGAGGATCAGCTTTGATGATGGCTCTCAATTGTTGTTGTCAGCTTCTAATGGCCACCCAATACGCTCCTCATCTTCAAGGCTCTCTTCTCCTTTGTGAAACTTCTTGAACCATGCTAAATTGTACATTTGTTAGTAGTTCCTGGTTCAAATATGTTACTGACATTGTGAGTTATCTCCCTGCTTTACAACTAATTTTGAACTTGAATAAAAAAATAGCTTGTATTTGCTCTTTGTCTAACATCATTTCTATAGCCTAAAATAAATATAAATTAAACAGCAAGTAATAATTCATTAGAAAAAAAAACATAAAGTGAGAAATGTTCATTAAAATGATATATAACATAACTGCATTTTACAATATAAAAAGACAAATAGATACAAGGGATTAGATCTGATAGACACAGTGCCTGGGGAACTATGGATGGACATTCATAACACTGTACAGACGGTGGTGTTCAAAACCATTCCCAAGAAAAGGAAATGCAAAAAGGCAAAATGGTTGTCTGAGGAGTCCTTACAAATAGCTGAGAAAAGAAGAGAAGCAAAAGGCAAAGGGGAAAAGGAAAGATACACCCATCTGAAGGCAATGTTCCAAAGTATAGCAAGGAGAGATTTTTAAAAAGCCTTCTTAACTGAACAATGGAAAAAAAAATAAAGGAAAACAATCGAATAGGAAATACTAGAGATCTCTTCAAGAAAATTAGAGATACCAAAGCAGCATTTCATGCAAAGAATGGGCACAATAAAGGACAGAAACAGTGTGCATCTAACAGAAGCAGAAGATATTAAGAAGAGTTGGTAAGAGTACACAGAGCTATACAAAAAAAGTCTTAATGATCCTAGCGACAACATTGGTGTGGTCACTCAACTAGAGCCAGAAAACCTGGAGTGTGAAGTCAAGTGGACCTTAGGAAGCATTACTATAAACAAAGCTAGTGGAGGTGATGGATTTCCAGCTGAGCTATTTCAAATCCTACAAGCCAATGCTGTGAAAGTGCTGCACTCAATATGCCAGTGAATTAGGAAAACTCAGCAGTGACCACAGGACTGGAAAATTTGGTTTTCATTCTAATCCCAAAGAAGGGCAATGAGAAAGAATGTTCAAAACTACCAGACAATTGTACTCATTTTACATGCTAGCAAGGTAATGCTCAAAATCCTCCTAGCTAGGCTTCAACAGTACATGAACCAAGAATTTCCAGATATACAAGCTGGATTTAGAAAAGCCAGAGGAACCAGAGATCAGATTGCCAACATCCATTGGATCATCAAAAAAGTGTGAGAGTTCCAGAAAAACATCTGCTTTATTGACTATGCCAGAGCCTTTGACTGTGTGGATCACAACAAACTGGAAAATTCTTATAGAGATGGGAATAGCAGACCACCTGTCCTGCCTCCTGAGAAACCTGTATGCAGGTCAAGGAACAACAGTTAGAACTGGACATGGAACAACAGACTGGTTCCAAATTGGGAAAGGAGTACGTCAAGTCTGTATATTGTCACCCTGCTTATTTAACTTATATGCAGAGTACATCATGAGAAATGCCAGGCTGGATGAAACACAAGCTGGAATCAAGATTGCCAGGAGAAATATCAATAAACACCCTTATGGCAGAAAGCAAAGAGGAACTAAAGAACCTTTTTTTTTTTTTTTTTTTTAATTAGTTGGAGGCTAATTACTTTACAATATTGTAGTGGTTTTTGTCATACATTGACATGAATCAGCCATGGATTTACATGTATTCCCCATCCCGATCCCCCCTCCCACCTCCCTCTCTACCTGATCCTTCTGGGTTTTCCCAGTGCACCAGCCCCGAGCACTTGTCTCATGCATCCAACCTGGGCTGGTGATCTGAAGAGCTTCTTGATGAAGGTGAAAGAGGGATGAAAAAGTCGGCTTAAAATTTGTCATTCACCAATCAAAAAATGGGCCAAAGAACTAAACAGACATTTCTCCAAAGAAGACATACAGATGGCTAACAAACACATGAAAAGATGCTAAACATCACTCATTATCAGAGAAATGCAAATCAAAACCACAATGAGGTGCCATTACATGCCAGTCAGGATGGCTACTATCCAAATGCCTACAAGCAATAAATGCTGGAGAGGGTGTGGAGAAAAGGGAACCCTCTTACACTGTTGGTGGGAATGCAAACTAGTACAGCCGCTATGGAGAACAGTGTGGAGGTTTCTTAAAAAAACTGGAAATAGAACTGCCATATGACCCAGCAATACCACTTCTGGGCATACATACCAAGGAAACCAGATCTGAAAGAGACACGTGCACCCCAATGTTCATCGCAGCACTGTTTACAATAGCCAGAACATGGAAGCAACCTAGATGCCCATCAGCAGACGAATGGATAAGGAAGCTGTGGGACATATACACAATGGAATATTACTCAACCATTAAAAAGAATTCATTTGAATCAGTTCTAATGAGATGGATGAAACTGGAGCCCATTATACAGAGTGAAGTAAGCCAGAAAGATAAAGACCATTACAGTATACTAACACATATATATGGAATTTAGAAAGATGGTAATGATAACCCTATATGCAAAACAGAAAAAGAGACACAGAAATACAGAACAGACTTTTGGACTCTGTGGGAGAAGGCGAGGGTGGGATGTTTCAGGAGAACAGCATCAAAACATGTATGTTATCTAGGGTGAAACAGATCACCACCCAGGTTGGATGCATGAGACAAGTGCTCGGGGCTGGTGCACTGGGAAGACCCAGAGGGATCGGGTAGAGAGGGAGGTGGGAGGGGGGATCGGGATGGGGAATACATGTAAATCCATGGCTTATTCAAGTCAATGTATGACAAAAACCACTACAATATTGTAAAGTAATTAGCCTCCAACTAATAAAAATAAATGAAAAAAAAATAAAAATAAAAACCATTTGGTGCAAAAAAAATTACAGAAAACAAAATTATCGCTGAGAGATGCAGCATCCCACTCACCTCCAACTTCTCCTTCAAGATTCTCAGAATCATGGATAGTGACCATCAAATCAGCCTGGAAATAAAGTATTAACCTGCCTTCTCAAGCAGCGTGTCCTGCTCTCATTCAATCCTGTACCTATGAACTACAAAATAACTTTGAAGTAGTTCTCAACATGCAGCACATCTGTGAATTGCTCAGAGAGCCGCTTTGCTGTGAAAGAGGCCCAAGTGCTGTGTAGTCAGACCGACAATTAGAAAACACCAACAACAAAACAAGAATCACACTCTATGGTAACCCTATTTGCTCAGGAAACAAAGGAATGAGCTCTTCAGAGTAAGGCCCTCTCCTTGAAATGGCTCAGACTTCACCAGTGATGGACAGAGCTGCTTATTTAGTTCAGCTGTAACTAGTTTAGTGTCTGCTCCATAAAACCAAAGCTTTTTTGCCCATTGTGTATACAATTTGTTACCTAATTATTTGATTTCCATGATCTAAAACAGACACAATGAACTGACTGATAACCAATTACCGGTATACCTTAAACTTCTTAGAAGTCTCCCTGACTCTGGCAGCCCCAGGCCCAGGCAAATCTAAAGGGCTGGTGTTCACGTTTACTGTTGTAGTGGGGCCCTGTCTTCTAAGTGTCTCCTGACTTTTCTCACTACAAAAACTCCTTGGGTTAAAGATGGAGATAGTCTCTATTATACTCGAATGTCCTATGCCAGTGCCAGGGCAGAACAGACATAGATTCCCATTCTGAAGGGATGTAAAAGGCATCTGACAGTGCATTGGAGACATAGACATTCAGGCTTATCACCTGTGTTTTGTGTTACCTAGAGACAGCGAATGAGAAACATGCATGGGGAACTAAGAAAAAAATAGAAGTTGCAAGAAAAGGTCTAAGAGAGACACAAAAGACTGCATGAATCCAGAGACACTGAGGCTAATGCAGACAGGCCATGGATAAGGCAGCATTTGGGTTTGCACAAAAGAATGAGCATTTTCAGGGAGACTGGAGTACTTGGATGGGTTTTGAGGGGAGCATCAACAGAGTGGCTGAGGCAAGACAGGGTAGGCTAGATAAAACGTGGTCCTGCTGGGATCCAGGGTCCTCATGCAGTTAGGGACAGAAGCTTAATTAACCTCTCAACTGCACCCCCAGCTCAGAAACCAAGTCAGCCTTGACTCAGAAACCCCACATCCTCTTTGCCTGTGGACAGTATAATGTACAAATCCTTATTAAGTAGATTCATGATGGTGTAGACAGAAAAAGGTTAGCAGTTTACTCTCACACCATGTTTTCAAAAGCAAGGCTTGTTGTATAAACACAATGAAAAAAATCTAGAAAACAAACCTTTACCGAGCTTTAAAGCACCCTTGTTCCACATACACAGTGAAACGATGTTGCACACATAGCCTGGAACTTGGACGCCACTTGGAAAGCACGCATAGCTAGACTCTGACATGTGTTTGGGGGAGACTCACCCTTGCTGAGGCCATGCTTGTTTGCTTCTGCATTTAACTGAAAGCATTTGGAAGTGACAAAACTTTCTTTTAAGAATAATCAATAGGTCTTTTCTTCAGTAATCAAATTTTGCCATCAGTCAGTTCAGATGACTAAAATTGTTATGTAGCTTCTGTTGTGAATAAAAGTTAAAAAAAAAGAAATGATCTTGGCCTTTGTTGATGGGGGTTAGTTTGCTTGCCTACAAGTGCTATTTTAGTAATGAAAACTGTCTTTTTATTTTTCCCTGCCTCATTTATGTTATACTAAGCCAGCTTGTAAGTTCCCATTAAAAACATGAAAGATTACTCAGCCATAAAAAGGAACAACTTTGAGTCAGTTCTAATGAGGTGGATGAACCTAAAACCTATTATATAGAGTGAAGTGAGTCAGAAAGAGAAAGATAAATACTGTATTCTAACACTTATATACGGAATCTAGAAAAATGGTGCTGAAGAATTTATTTATAGGGCAGCAATGGAGAAACAGACATAGAGAATAGACTCATGGACATGGGGAGGGGGAGGAGAGGGTAAGATGTATGGGAAGAGTAACATGGAAACTTACATCACCATATGTAAAACAGAGAGCCAACGGGAATCTGCTGTATGCCTCAGGAAACTCAAACAGGGGCTCTGTGTCAACCTAGAGGGGTGGGATGGGGAGGGAGATGGGAGGGAGCTTCAAAAGGGAGCAAATATATGTATACCTATGGCTGATTCATGTTGAGATTTGACAGAAAACAGCAAAATTCTGTAAAGCAATTATCCTTCAATAAAAAATGAATTAATTAAAAAAAACATGAAAGATATATGTTAAATAATTTAAATTCATTTGACCATTTCCTTATAAAATATCATGATAAAACCTAAAATACACTACAGATACACACAAAGGCTTTCTTAAACACAGAAAACGGTTTCTGGAGAAAACCTGCAGCACTGAGAACCACGCAGGAGGTGCAGAGGTTCAGGGTGCTGGCTGGGGCTCCGGCTGATGAGGAGGCAGAGCGTGCTGTGATCCGATGCGGCTGGGGCGGGCTCGCCCTAGCCCACTATAGTCCCTAAGGGTCTTCATTCACCAAGCCAGGGATCTACAGCAGCCTTACTGCAGAGAACTTTAAAAGGCATCTCACAGTTTCTGAGAGTCATTTCTCATCCTCCTGTTAGCAAGCTAAATAAGCTTTCTTGATCCTTTCCACGTAAGTCACATGTTCTACCAACCATCTAATGATGCTATGGGTTTCCTGCAATCTTAAATTCTCTGTGACATCCTTCCTGAGTTACAGGAATGAGAAGCAGGCCCAGCCCTTGCATTAGTGGTTCTGAATCAGGTTACACCAAGTGCAGTGCACCTACTCATCTGGATTCCTCCAAAAACATTTCTGGTCTGAAACCCTACTGACAGTTTTCTGTTCTATTATTTTGAAAATTCAATTAAGAGTCTGATGAATGTCATATAAGCTCATGTATTTCCCCAAATAAATAAAAGATTATACATTGAAGGTGCCTGAGTTCATTCTTCTCTCCGCCTGCATCTTCATTTCCTTTGTCTAAACCAGAATAGTGGCTTAGACCTCCTCAGAGAACTGTGCAGGTTGCCAGATCAGAAGCTAAATGTCCCATAACTTTTCAGAAGTCTTCTCATGCCTGATACCACCCACCATAGGAAGGGAGTAGATTGCTTCTGTCATTCTGGTGGAGAACATGGCAGCAGGTACAAGGATCATATCCAGATTCAGCCATACAGAGAATCTTGATAATGAGAGGAAAAACAAAGCTTCTCATGATGACAGCTAGGTATTTTATCTGTAATTTGGTAAGACTATTTGCCTTGCCTCAAAACTAAAAATTTACCAGAATGTGTTCAGATAAAGGCTACAACTTATGCAAATTCTGGGTTCCAAAGAGAACTCTCACTGAGGATTAAAACTCAATTCAAGCAAAAATGCCCAGTAAATAGCCCACTGGAGGGATCTGCCATACCAGCCAATACAGCCCCAAAAGCCTTTTTATAATATTAAAAATCTCTTTAATACTCCTGTGGTCAAGCCATGAACATTCAAAGTGTGTCTGCCCCCGTGAGTGGGGTCAGCCGTGAGCAGATGGGCTCAGTCACAGGCTCTTAGACACTGACTATGAGACGAGCTACTCGTGGCATAACAGGATGGGAGGGCCTCAGTTCTGCCCAGCCACTCAGCACTCGCCACCCGTTCCTCCTCTCCCTGTCACGGAGCCAAGGACACTTCACATAATGTACTCCAACCCCTGTCTGGGAACTAGCCCCCGGTCTACACGTACAAGGCATGACTGCGGAGGTGAAGAATGCTAGTAAGCACATTTCTTGATTACTGATTATACTTCTATCTTTAATTTAGAATCAGCAAATGAGTGAATATGTAATCAATTTTACATGAATTTTTTTCAATAAAAGGGCAGTAGTTAAAAAAAAACAAAACACCAACTGCACCAGAATGCTTGTTACAATTCAGCTCAAGTCCAAAATTTCCCACCCCAAACAGCCTGTCTAAATAGGAAAAGTCCTCAACTTAACATCAGAATAAGTAGACCCTGGTTCTGTCACTATGAGTCCAGCACTCTTCAGGACCTCAGTTTTCTAATTTGCAAACTAAATGTTTGTCAGGGTTAGCTCCTATAACTGTTAGCTTCCACCACAGCCAACACTTAGTGGCTTAAAACAACAATCATTCATCTCATGAGTCTGTACGTCAACTGCGTGGTCCTGGTTAGCTGGGTCAAGCTTGGCTCATTTTGGCTGAGCTCACTGGTGGGTGCCATGAGGAGATGTCTCACCCGGGACAGTATCAGCTGGAATGGCCCATCCCTACTCCATGCAACCTGGCATCCCTGGCCAACATACCTGGTTTCCCTGGTGGATGGGAAGGGTCTCAAGCAAGTAAGTGAGAACAACAAGGCCTCTTGCCTCCCAGGCTTGGAAATGAGAGGTAACTTCTATCTCTTTCTATTGTTCAAAGTGAGTCTAAGCCTGATACACAGGATAGAGAGACTCCTCTGAATGGCAGAGATTAAACTCTCACACTGCAGATGCAGAGGGATGTAACTAGAACCACTGCTTGTAGGCAAGCATTCAGGATGTCCACTGAACTTCAAAACACTGTCATGCATCACTCGTTCCCCAGGGGTTTCCGAGAGACTATCTTCACTGAAAGCCAGCCCCCAAAATATCAACTTCTGCGTGCAAAAACTGAACTGGGAATTATTTGGGGAGGACACGATTCTGCTAGGAGTATAACCAAAACAAAAGTAAGTCTGAGAAAGTGAGAGTCTTTTTTTATTTAATTCTCCACCAACATATCCTTTGCCATTAAAGGTCCAGATGATGCCATGTCTGGGGCTGGCACAAACCAGTTCTCAGAACATTCTTCAGGGACTGTGTTGGACGCTATATGTTCAATTTACCTTACTTTCAAGCAAGGTTATGGAAGTGTTTGTTATTTTTAAAATAATGTTTATGCCTGGGATTTGTCCCACAGGCTAAGAAAACAGGTTCGCTGACAAACTCCCACGAGGCCTCTTTCATGATACTGCTGTAGTACCATTTTGTCCCCTTTTATTCCAGCCATTCAATAGACTGTTAGCCCTTGCCAAGATTTAAATTCAGCTTCCAGTGAAATCTTACCTATTCACAATATATGTACCCTATTTTCTGAATTTATTTCTAGCTTTTGTACTTAAATCATCATGAAGATCTCTTTCTCCAAACACCTCCTTTGCTCCCATTCAATTTTAAATAGAACTTAATTTTTTTAAAATATCATTGTAATGCCCAATAGTTCTTCATCCTGTAAAAGAACAGGGTTTTCTATGTGCCTATTTTAGTACTCTCCTGTTGCCTCTCTACCCTTTGCCTTTGCATTTTCTTTCAGCAATTGTCACTTCTTTGGGAATATTAATGACTGTCTTCACTGTTCACCACACCATTCTCAAAAGTGCTATGGTTATATTCATGCCTGATCTTGCCAATGGCCCAAAATCAAGGTTCTGGTTGGCCCATGCTCTTTCTGAGAACCTTAAAGGAGAATCTGTCCATGACTTTCACAGCTTCTGGTGTTGCCAACAATCTTTGGTATTCCTTAACTTATACACTCATCACTCCAATCTCTGCCTCCATCATCGCTGGGCCTTCTGCCTTTATGTCTCTATCCCCATGTCTCTCCTCTTGCTATGACAGTCATATTGGAATAGGGCCCACTCTACTACACTATTGGTTCAGTTCAGTTGCTCAGTCATGTCTGACTCCTTGCGATCCCATGGACTATAGCATGTTAGGCTTCCCTGTCCATCACCAACTCCCAGAGCTTGCTCAAACTCATGTCCATCGAGTCAGTGATGCGATCCAGTCATCTCATCCTCTGTCATCCCCTTCTCCTTCTGCCCTCAATCTCTCCCAGCACCAGGGTCTTTTCAAATGAGTCAGCTCTTCAGCTCAGGTGGCCAAAGACTGGAGCTTCTGCTTCAGCATCAGTCCTTCCAATGAATATCCAGGACTGATTTCCTTTAGGGTTGACAGGTTGGATCACCTTGCAGTCCAAGGGACTTTCAAGAGTCTTTTGACCACTGGAAAAACCATAGCTTTGACCAGATGGGCCTTCGTTGGCAAAGTAATATCCCTGTTTTTTAATATGCTGTCTAGGTTTGTCATAACTTCTCTTCCAAGGAATAAGAGTCTTTTAATTTCACGGCTACAGTCACCATCTGCAGTGATTTTGGAGTCCCCCCAAAATAAAGTTGCTCATTGTTTCCATTGTTTCCCCATCTATTTGCCATGAAGTGAAGGGACTGTTGCCATGATCTTAGTTTTTTGAATGTTGAGTTTTAAGCCAGATTTTTCCCTCTCCTCTTTCACTTTCATCAAGAGGCTTTTTAGTTCCTCTTTGCTTTCTGCCATAAGGATGGTGTCAACAGCATATCGACTACACTATGACCATATCTTAACTAGCATCTTATTTAAAAATAAAGTCACATTCTGAGGTTCTAGGAAGGATATGCATTTTGGGGAGACACTATCAAACCAAACACAGTCCTGTTTATTAGATCAGCTGTTATTTATTGAACCTATAATAAGGTAATCACACAGAAGACATTTCATCCTGACAAAACCAGTCTCAGACAGAGACTGTGACTATCCCTGGACTACCTCTGTAGCAAGAAGGAACCCTGTAGCTTTGGAGGGTCTGGGATGACTCAAAGAAGATATGTCTTTCCTAGAGAGATTACATTCTTCTAAATAGATGTGACTCCTTTGAAATGTGACATACTGCCTCATATTTCACCTGAAGTAGAGATTATTCTTAGCTACAAATTAGGAGAATCTAGACAATGACCCAGTGATGCTGGTGCTAAGTTACATTCTCTAGAAGGAGTATTCTTCCTTTTGTCACTTCAGTATTCCATACATGGTATGTGTTCCAGTTTCACTATGGTAGTTTTATTTTACTGATACAGATTTCTTAATGTGTTATAATCAGAGCTTACTTTTCCTTTTCTAAATATGGGATTTTTTCCCATGGCACAGACAAGAGCTAAGAACTTGGTTTTCCAAAGTTAGAAATACTGTGAGAAGAACTGAGTAAATGGTCAAAATATCAAATGATAAGGTGAAACAAGGTGTATTGGTTAGAGTTCTTCAAAGAAAGAAAACCAATAGGACATATATAGTGAGATTTGTTAAAAGGAATTGGCTCATGGGATAATGAGCAAAGTCGCAAGATCTGGAGAATGAATGGGCAAGGTGCAGACCCAGGAGGGCCAGTGGGCAGCTCCTGTCCATGTCTCAGGGCCTCAGCATAAAGAAAATCAATGAATGGGCAAGGTGCAGACCCAGGAGGGCCGGTGGGCAGCTCCTGTTCATGTCTCAGGGCCTCAGGGTAAAGAGAATCAATGAAGGGGCAAGGTGCAGACGCAGGAGAGCTGGTGGGCAGCTCCTGTCCATGTCTCAGGGGCTAAAGTAAAGAGAATAAATGATGGCATTCTTATTTAAAGGTTGCAGGCTCAGGCATCCAGATTCCGTGTTTCAGTTTGAATAAAAAATTTTAAAAAGTCGATGTTCCAGTTTGAAGGTGACCAGGTACGACAAAGTCTCTCTGACTCAGAGAAGGTCAGCCTTTTTGCTTGACTCAGGCCTTCAAGTGATTGGATGAAGGTCATCCACATTGGGGAGGACAGTCTACTTTTGCTCTGTCCACTCATTTAAATGTTCATCTCATCCAAAAACACCCTCACAGACACATCTAGAATAAAATTCAACCAAATGTCTGTGCACCCTCTGGTTCACTCAAACTGATAGATAAAATTAACCATCACCCAAGCTCAGTCATTAAAGGATCTGCCTGCAGTGCAGGAGACCCAGGTTCAATCCCTGGATTGAAGATACCCTGGAGAAGAAAATGGCAACCCACTCCAGTATTCTTGGCCGGAAAATCATATGGACAGAGGAGCCTGGAGGGCTACAGTCCATTAGGTTGCTAAGACTTTTTTTGCTAAGACATGACTTAGCAACTAAACCACCAACAAGGGAAACCCTCATTCTATGTGCTCAGCATCTCTGAGAGCCTGGGTAAATAGTAACATGGACTATGTTTAAGCCCTTGATGTGACCCGGGGGAAATCCCTGCTTTGTGAGCCAGGGTACAACACAAGTGTGTGTGCTGGGCTCTGGTGATGATCAAAGCTGCACTTCAGAGAAGATACAACCTTAGAACTCGCCCTCCCCCTGACCGGCAGGCCTCAGTCCTAAACACTGTGTAGGACTAGAGAGAAACGAACATAGAAAACCTTTGGTTTTCAGAGCTACCTTCAGCTGAGTAAAAGCAAAGATTAGCTCATCACAACAGAGCCTGAAAAATCACCAGGCATCTCAGGGAGCCATCTCTTTCATCTTAACAGCAATATCCTAAAAACACTCAGGAAGCTGACAGGGCAACGGGGAGGAGGGCTCACAGAGACGGCAAAGAGGATGCTCATGGTCGTCCTCAGGGTGCCCCTGCCCACGAGGGTCAGCGCAGGAGACAACCCATTAAGTCAGGAGGGGCATATGCAAATGAGTCCCTGTTTGTCTTGGTATTTCTAAAATTAGTGCGCCCCAGAATAGAACAGAATAGAGGAGAAATGAGAGAACGAGAGAGCAGCTGCCCTGGAAATCGCAGCGGGGCTTGAGGCAGCCTAACGAGCTGGCACGTGGCTGGATGCGCCCTCGGGGACGCGCTGGTCTCTCCGTCCTGATTCCGGTTGGAAGAAGCCTCGCGAAGCAGCACAGTGCTCACGCGATGGGAACCGGATGGCTGACAAAAGGCACCGCGCAAACACGGCAGCAACACCGCGACCGCCCGGGGCCGGGAGTGCAGAGCACACTGGAGAAACCACGGCCCCCGGCGAGGCTGCGCGCCAACATCCGGCCACCATCTGGCTGAGACTGCCCGGCGCTCAGCCTCACGGGATGCTCTGCTCTGGAAAGTGGCAGAGGAAGACAAGTACTGCAAGGTTAAAACGCTGGTGGGATTTCAGCATCCAAACTCAAAGGTCTAGGTGAGGGCCACCCCGAGGGAGGCCTGTGGAGGGCAGACCGTCTGAACGCTCCCCCATCAGTCCTGTCATTTATCAATGGAAGCTTCCTGGGCTGACTTAACAGAACATCACAAATTTGGTGGCTTAAATCAACAGAATTTTTTTCCTCTCACAGTTCTAGAGGTCAGAAGTCTGAAATTCAGACTTTGGCAGGGACTCACTCTCCCCAGAGGCTCTAGGAAAGACCTTCTTTGCTTCTTCCAGCTTTGGGTACCTGTCTCATTCTGTGGCTTGTGGCGCTACACTCTAGTCTCTGCTTTCTTCTTCCTTCTGTCTGTCTCAAACCTCCCTGCTTCCCTCTCATAAGGGAACTTCTCACTGGATTTGGAAGATCTCCAGATAATCCAGGATGACATCATCTCAGGATTGATAAATTAATCCCATAGTCACAAGTCCTTTCACAAATAAGGCATCGTTCACAAAACCCAGGGATAGAATGTGGATATCTCTTGTTGAGCTGTTCTTCATTCTTCCACAGAAGTGCAAGGTGAAATCATCTACAAGACACATCCAATGCTCACACTTTGAACCAGTAAATACAACTGCTGTGGTCCCAGCATCCTTGTGAAACCAAGACAGAAAGAAACAAGTGCAGGGCCTGCAAGAAGAGCATCTGAGGTCTAAGACTAGCAAGCTCAGGACTAGGAAGAAGTACTTGAAAATAAAACGCCCATGAAATTCAATGCTGAAACTCCAAGTTTCATTACATTCTTGAAGGGACTGGTAGATAGCAGGCAATACAAACATGTATCTGGCTGGCAATCACTTGCATCCGGACCTTCATATTATGGTTTCTCTAGATTGGAATTCTTTGCAACTCTCAATGTCTGACAGACAAGGGACTTTTTCCAGCACAAACATCACCTCCATCAGGAAGCCAACCTGGCTTTCTCATAGAAAATTAAGCTCAACAAAATGATTTGTAAATTCCTTGGACAGCAAAGATCACATTTTCCTATCATGTGACTTTTAAAAAATTATTCTAACTATATAACTTTGAACATTGCTTGCAGTTCATCTCGCATGTTTTAAATGGTTTGACTTTCATCTTCAGTGAATTATTCAGAGGGTAGAGGGATTTCTTGTACAAACACCATAGTAAAAACTCTCCACTGGCTGCCTAAAGGTGTCATCTTCTGGGAGCTGCCTTCATTTACACACTTGGTTGAGGATGAATTATATAACTCATTTTTTCTAAAAATCCGCACCGAGCTCCCACTCTGTAGTGGGCACAATGCTTGGGGCTGGGCTGCCAAAGTAAGAACGATTCCGTTTCTTTCCTCAGGAACCCATGATGCAGCTCAGTCAAGGCAGAACCTATCGACTTCAAAGTTGAATATGCCTTAAAATTAACATAAATTTATCCCACTAAATACTTCTAAGATATTTTGCTCAGTAAAAGAAGGCAGCCTTTCTGGTAAATAATTTTTCACATAACCTCAAGTGCTATTAGTAGCAAGTGTTATTACTCTAAACAAATGAGAAGAAATGATAATCAAAATAGCCAACCTAAGTTTAAAAAATTATTTTATTAATAAAAATTATGCTTGATTTAACCTGAAGTTGATCATTTAAGATTCACACACTGATATAGCAAAAACATCTTTTCTGAATGTCAACATTGAGCATGATCTGTTAGGTATGACTATAATGATTACTGAAAACTACCTAAAGGGTGTAAACAGTGTCTCAGCCTTTTGAACCCAACGGTTACTCTTGGAACTTCAGGATGAAGCCTCAGTGTGACATTAATTTCCTTTACAAACTACCCCCAGCCTGTCTTTTGAGCTCCACCTTCTAGGCTCTTCCACTTTCTATCTGTTCCTCGCATGTACCTGCTCAGCCACCCCCCAAACACACACACATGCACACACACACAGACATGCACACACATGCGTGTGCACATATGCACGTGCATGCACGCACGCACACACACACACACACTGTGCTGCACTAAATACTAAATTTGATCTCTTGCTGTACCATGTAGTAGCAGGCTACTAACTGATCTAAACCTCAACAGATGCCTTGAACTTTGTTGTACAGAGCAAGTGCCACATTCACAAATGGAAGTTCCTCAATAAAGGCTCTACAACAGCCTGAATTTTTCTCACCTCCTAGTCCCCAAGCCCTTGTATAATCCATTTCCTCAGAGTGTAAGCATGATCAGTGACTTGCTTCTAACAAATAACATACAGAAAAGTGACCAGATGCTACTCCTGTAATGTCTTCATCTCGCTAGGACTCTCCCCTTGGCTGGCTCTGATGGAGCAAACAGCTACACAGGATGGGTCCTTCCTTACAGCAAAGGTTGATGGCAGTCTCTGGCTCATTAACAAACTGAGGCCCTCACTTTAACTGCACATGAACAATAGCTACAAGGTCTTAGGAGTAGAGCCTTCCTCAGTCAAGCCACAAGATGAGGACACAACGCTGGCTGACACCTTGGTCTCAGCCCTGCAGACCACCCAGCTAAGTCATGCTTTGAAGACCAGAGGGACTTAATTTCAGAAGAGCCAGAGAGCTGTGGGAAATAAAGGCTCACTCTTAAAGGGTGCACACACAGTCCCACCTGCTCTAGGAACTCAGGTAGAGCAGTGACTTGAAACGAGCCTGGGTCAGACCCACCTGCTCATCCTGGAGAACCTCCTAGAGAGGGAGGCGGAAACTGGAGCTTATCCTGGGGGCACAGACACTGGTGGCAACTATTTTGGGAGCTCCTTCTACCACACTGACACTGGTGTTTGCAAGTGCCATTTTGGAACCTTCCCCCTAGTTTATTAGTCCCAGTAGCCAGCGCCACCTGCCATCCTGTGAGCACAAGTCCTGGGATGCCTCAACCAAGAAATCAGTGGGGCAGAGACACAGCCCTATCCATTAGCAGGCCTGCTGCCCTAAGACCCCTGAGCCCACGAGCTACCTCAGGACCTGGCCCCGTCCACCAGAGGGCCCCCAGGACCTTGCCCTGCACCCCGGGGTTTCAGCACAAGCCCCAGGACTAGTCTTACACAACAGTAAGCCAGCACCAGCCCTGGGACCTCCTGGGCAACGGCCTCACCCAACAGCAGGCCAACACAAGCTCCAAGACTCCAAGTCAGTCAACCATGGGATTCAGTAGCACCCAGCAGCAGATTAGGGATGTTCTCTAAATAAAGAAATAAGAAAAAAAAAAAAAAAAACAGCAGAAAAACCAAGTGAAGTGGAGATAGGCAATTTATCCAAGAAAGAGTTCAAAGTAATGGCTATAAACATGATCAAAGAACTTGGGAGTAAAATGGATAAACAGGGTGAAGAGTCAGAAATTTTTAACAAAGAGTTAGAAAATATAAAGAACGAAACAGAGATGAAAAATACAATGACTAAAATTAGAAATATACTAGAATAAATCAATAATAGATTAAATAATACAGACGAATGGATCAGTGAGCTGTAAGATAAGATAAGTGAAAATCACTCAAGCAGGACATAAAGAGGAGAAAAGAATACAAATAAAGGAGGACGATATATGAAACCTCCAGGACAACATCAAGTGTGCTATCATTCACATTATAGGGGTCCCAGAAGAAGAAGAGAGGGTGCGAAAGGGGCATAAAACATATTTTGAAGATGTAACCGCTGAAATCTTTCCTCCACGGGTAAAAGAAACAGCCATCTAGGTTTTCCGAAATGTCACAAACACTGAGTCGCAAACAGGACCAACCCGAAGAGGACCACACCAAGACACACAGTTAATCAAAATGACAGAAACTAAAGACAAAGAGAGAATATTAAAAGCAGCAAGGGAAATTACATACAAGGGAACTCCTATAAGGGTATAAACTGATTTTTCGGCAGAAATGCTGACCAGATGGGAGTGGCATGGTATATTCAAAGTAATGAAAGGGAAACACCTACACCCAAGAATACTCTACCTGGCAAGGCTTTCATTCAGTTTTGATGGAGAAAGCAAGAGTTTTACAGACAAACAAAAGCTTAAAGAGTTCAGCACCACCTAACCAGCTTTATGAGAAAAGACTTCTCTATGTAAAAAAGAAAAGGCCATAACAAGAAATATGAAAACTACAAAAGTAAGAATCTCATTGCTAAAAGCAAATAAACAGTAAAGGTAGTAAATCTGCAATGTATAAAGCTAGTAGGAAGGTTAAAAGAGAAAAGCAGCAAAATCATCTGTGTCCACAATAAGCAGTTAAGGGAAACACAAAAGATACAAAATATGATAACAGTAAACAGAGGAAGGGAGTAAAAATGTACATTTGTTAAAAGGCATTGGAATCTACAGGCCAGCAACTTAAAATAATCACATATACATAGATTGCTATACATAGAATCATATAGTGTGGGGGATATAGTCAGTATCTATGTAATATCTTTGTATGGTGATACATAGCTAGACATCATGATGAGCATTATTGAATGCACAGAAATATCAAATAACTATGTTGTGTAACAGAAACTAACATAGCACTGCAGGTCAATTATACTCCAAAGAAACAAAGAAGCAAACAAACTCATAGAAAAAAAAAAAGCAGATTAGCAGTTACCAGATGCAGGGTGTGGAGAGGGGGAACTAGATGAAGGTGCTCAAAAGATACAAACTTCCAGTTATAAGGTAAATTAGTGCTAGTGATGTAACAAGCAACATAACAAATAAAATTAACACTGTTGTATGTTTATATACGAAACTTTCTAAGAGAATTCTCAACACAAAGAAAAACATTTCTCTGTTTATTTTGGATCTCAACGAGATGATGGATGTTCACTAACCCTACTCTGATAATCATTCATGACATATGTCAGTCAAATCATTATGCTATGCACTTTAAACTTAAGAAGTACCATATTTCAATTTGCTGTTGTTATTGTTGAGTTATTGAATCATGTCAAACTCTTTGAGACCCCATGGACTGTAGTCCACCAGGATCCTCTGACCATGGGATTTTCCAGGCAAGAGCACTGGAGTGAGTTGCCATTTCTTTCTCCAGGGGATCTTCCCAACCCAGGGATCAAACCCTCGTCTTCCACATCACCTGCACTGCAGGCAGATTCTTTCCTGCTGAGCCACCAGGAAAGTATGTCAATTACATCTCAATAAAATTAGAAGGAAAAAATTCAATGAATAAATAAAATCTTTTCACTTCTTTTTCCTTTTAAAAATAATAATTCTCAAACATGGGGACTCAGGACTTCATAGATGATCAGGTGACACTGCTGTCTTTAAAACAAGCTTAACAACCAAGGTTTGCTTCATATGGTCAACATAGCCACCATGTAGCCGGGGCACACGCTGCACTCAGGGAAGGCGCCTTGCTGCACCCACCTGGCATGAGGCCTTGGTGGACCACGGACAAGGCGGAGCCTCCAGCAGGCAGGACAGATGCCACGGCCTCCTCCTTTGTCAGGGCAGAGATGCTTCCTCTGCCAGATGGACCTCTTGAGGCTAGATTCTTGAAGGTTCTGTGGGTTGTGTGCACCCTTTCTTCTCTTCTCCTGAAGCAGGTTTTTATGAGATGGTTCTGGCTCTGCTTCTCCACCATGTATGAACTGTTGTGTGCAGAGACACTGCAGGGCTTATAAATCTCTGGATCCAAGGAGTCACATCAGACGAGACAAACTGGCCAAACACTTTGCATGTTAAGCTAGAAGCAGTCTTTGACAGGAATGTAGTTGTTTGCTTAGGACAGCGGTGATGCGCTTGTTCTACATTTCAAAAATTATCTGGTGACAAGAGGTGTGGATTGTTGCAGAAATAGTTAACCATCCACCAGAAGTCCACATTTTCTACTTCACAGAGTAAAAACGTCCCTGGGAATTGATGAGCACTCTATTTTGACTGCCTTGTAGAATCCTAAAATAAGATGAATCTCTGGCTGTCTATAAATGAGTTTTCTAGAATAAGAAGGGTGCTTTAAGATAAGGTGGTAAGATGCTGAGACAAACTTAATCTACTTCACAGTTTAGAAAATGGATTTGGGACAGGAATTCCATTTACATAACTTAAAGCAAATAATGTCTTTTCCTACAGATAAGATTCTTCAGATCATGAGAAGGCTTTCAAGGAAAGTATCTAGCCTTCAGGGATATAGACAAATAGAGACTGACATCACAAACAGCAACACGGGATGAAGTGCTGTCACAGGAGGCTCTCATTTCTAAGGGTTGGATGAGAAAAGCAAGGTGGTATTAACTGAGATCCAGCTTTGCACATGGCTTAGATATTGTCCCAATTTATTAGCTGTGACCCTGATTTCTTGTCTGTGCCCTGAGGCTGGCCAACAGGCAGAGAAAACTCTGTGACTTTTTATTTACATGAATTGGTACAGCCTGAGAGGAAGTGTCAAGATCATTTTTCTGTATTCCCACAACTGTGAAGGAGAAAGGTAATTGCTATTCATCAGAAAACTTATTCTAGAGCTCCTGAAAAGACTGTTCAAGGTCTAAGATAGACTTTAAGCCAGTTATACTATAAGAACCAAAATTCAGAGTAACTATCCATATCTGACTGTAGACATAATTTTGGTATTTCCAGGAATATTTTAGCATATTTAGAGCGGGTACAGCCTGACTGCTGAGACGAAGAACCCACTCCTGCCACACTATCCCCAGAGAAGAGAGATTCCAGGGCCATGTAATATGTTTGTCTTGGCATTCCCACAGTTTGCACATTACCCAGTAAATGGAGAGAGATTGTTTTTCTGGACATGGTGCTAAAAACTCGAGATTTATTAAGCTACAGCACCAAATCATGACTGATAAACAGGCTTCCCTAACTAAGAACACTCAAGTTTGCAGAGTCATCAGTGCATGCACCAGTAAGGACAGAAAGCAGCGACTGGGCTGTGTGTTAGTAACATATAATTAGCACTGTCCCTCCTTGTTCCTTGCTTCTGCACAAATCCATCTGAGCAGACAGAACTAAGAGAAAAGAGGGCAGGGAAGGTGCAGGTGGTGAAAGGATAGATGTGTTCCTGCCTTGGCCTCTACCCGCGATGCAGCGACACCAGATGCCACTGGCTATTGGCAGCTTTGACCCAAAGGGTCAGAACAACAATACCTAAGTAGTTGCTACTAGTCTGGAGTAGGGATTATGACAGGAACACAGAAGCAGCCTCCCACTTTGGATTACCTGTGCTGTAAATGCTTGCCTAGGATGCAAGAGAGACGGGTTTTGAAAAACAACACCGACACTGATGCAAGATCAGACATCTTTCAAATTAGTCAGGTGGAAAAAAATTAGAACGTAATATCCAAGTGGATTCTCCTGGACTTCAGGACTTCCTGAGGTGGGAAAGGACCTTGCATAATTCATTTGCATTTGCAAAGTGAAGCGATTTCAGCCAGACAGTGGGAGATTGAGCAACTATCTGAACACAAAGAAACATTAGTTGGGTAGTTCTCTTTTTCTAAACTCAGCATAAAATATAAGCAGTTATCTCTGAGACATTTACTTCACTCTCTTATTTCAAAATTTTCTATTTATTAATACTAAATAAATATATGCTACCAGATCACTCCATTCCTGGCTTCCCAGGGTGACTTCCGGGCTAGGTGGTTTAGGGCCAACTGGAACAGGTTTCAGCTTTTTCCTTTATATCAATTATCATGAGCCTTAAAACTTCATCAAATCTTAATCTCTAAGACAAGAAAGAACAAGGATATGAACTGACCACAAACTTTTCAGACTGTTGGTAAGGACAATTCCATTCCCAAAGATGCAGGACATTTTGTGGATGCGAAACTTACAGTTTCAAGACTTTTCTTTTAAAATTGATTTTACTCACTAAGGATGCAGTATAACGGAACAGAAAAGGAAATGATGGCATAGTAACAGGTGTTATGGGGCCACAGTCACTCTCGATGATGAAACATAGATATTGACTACTCGACAGATGGCCATAACTACTCGATACTGTCCCAGAATGCCCCTGTGCCACGTCAACGGCAGTGATGAATTACCAACGGGAAGCAACACCCAACATTGATTTTCTGCCTCTTATTATGTTGGCACTACGGGCACAAAGCAAGGTTTAAACTGCGCTCAGGACGTTGGAAACTTTTATTTTGCAGAGAAGGTGGCTTAAGTGTAAACAGGATGCCCCCTCCTCAAATGGGGACGATTTCCACCCAGGGGTCTGCATTGCCCACCTCTGCCTCCTGGCCTTCTTGCTTCCCCAACACACTTGGAAAATTCTTCCTCTTCTAACCTGTTCCTCTTTTTCTGGAAACGGCAGCTTGAATTATCTTTGAGTAACAGAATAATTACCACGCTCACAGACCACTGAGGATGTTTGAAAACAGGCTTCTGTCCAGCAGACAGAAGAGCATCACAAGAAAGCACAGACCCACAGAATGCAAGTCTGTGTGCTCATTTCTTCAGTGAGTGTGCGCTGTGGAGGCAGTCCATTTTTGCACATGTGTAACACTGGTATGTGTAATCTACAAAATGAGGCGGTGAGCATCACTTCTAATAAGATTTCTTTCTTGCAATTATAAGTGTGATGCATTCCAATTGTGCAACATTTTGAATGAAGCCTTGGTAAAGCATGCTGAAGGAAATTTAAATCACCCATAATTCTGGGATAACTACAGTGAACCTTTTAGTCTATACCGTGTCAGTCTTTCCCTCACTATTTACATATAGTATACTCAGACACACATATATGCACAGAGAGAAGTGAAAGGGAAGACATGGATGTGTACACAGTCTGTGTACTCTCTGAGTACACATCTTTGATATGCAGAAGAACTATAGAATACATGGTATTAAGAACATTTTGAGGTAACTCATTCATTTGATGGATGCAGCAATTGAGACAGGCGTTGGGAGAGGATTTTCACAATGACCCAGCTACCTCAGGAGGGAAGCAGTCTGCCTCTGAGTGCAATGTCTCTCCACTAGGCCCTGAAAGTTAAGGAGAAGCGTCGCCTCACAACTTGACACTAGACCATGTGAATATCACAAACAAAAGTCCACAAGTACAACACACTGCTAAAAACCCTGGAGCTGCTTAGGTGTTCTATGAGCAGACCCAAGGCCCAAAGGAACACTGTATCCATTCAGCCGTTTCTGCGACAGCAAAGATACAGGACTGCAAGCTTGCTAAGCAATTTGATTCAGGCCTCCCTCAGACACCGCTTTCCCTTGGGATTGGGAATCCCATTTGCCAGGGGAAAACAACGTATTTTTGAAAGTGGGGAGTTTCTGCAAAATGCCTGAATTGTGTCCTTGCTTTAAGAGTAGGATATTGTAACAGGGAAAAACCTTTTGTAACTCATTACAAGTTAATCACTGAAGGGACGTTTCTCATAAGCTTAAATTATACATAATAGCCCATCTCTGGGAACCCTCCCTTCTAGGTAAAGAGCATTAAGCAAAAAAAGAAGAAGAAAAAAAAAAAAAAAAAGAAATACCTTTGTTGAGTTCATGGGAAACACCCTGACAGGCCCACCTGTGAATGACTGCAGGGAGGAAGAAATTAACACCTGCCCTCCTGAGGCTGAAGGGAACCAGGAAGTGTTTGACTTTACTCCTTCCCCTTTAACTCAGCCAATTTGGTTCTTTGGGGTATAAGCCCACCATCTTCTCAGTTTGCTGACTTTCTGAATAAAGTCATTATTCCTTGCTCCAACAACTCGTCTCTTGGTTATTGCCTTGTCTTGCAGCAAGCAGTATGAATTTAGACTCAGTAACAAATTTGGGGGAGCGAGCCAGGAGCCTTGCTGCTTGTGGCCAGCCTGCTCCAGTTGGGGAATTTTCAGGTAAGGTCCTAGCAGCTGCCAGGACCACGTGTCCTGAGGATCTGCCCTCCAAAATTCCCTGACGCGGCATGGGCTATCCCAGCGCTTGTCAGCTGGAGCAAGGAATCACCATTTGGGAGCTAGTGGGCTCCATACAGTAGGGTAAGTCACGCTGGTGTGTACAGCCGGGAACTCTCTTTCCTCTCTGTCTATTGCTTTTTCTATGGAAAAGAGCCAATTTGTTTTGTTTTTGAGTGGGGCAGCCCGTCGGAGAGAGGAGAGAGCTGCGGGACTTCTACCCGTTGTGCTGAACTGTCTGTCTCTTTGGAAGCTAGCAGGTGCTTGTGTTTTGTCTTGAAAGGGGCGGAATGCTTCCTCTATCACCTAAAGAAAGTCCTCTGAGGCACATTTTGGATAAGGGACCTGATTATAGCTCTGAACTCACAGGTGAGAGGAAGAGGATATCCTACCATAACAATATGTGGCCACAGTGCCTGTTAAGATCTCCACAAGGGCTCAGGGGGGGTTATCTTGGGACCCTGTGCACCACGTGCTGCTGTTCTTGCTGTCGTAATTACATCATTTACGGTCTCCTGTGCTGTCGGTATATATAAAACCCCAAGACCAAACCTGAGGGTTTATTTAGAATTTTCTATTTGCTCTTCGGCTTTTTTGTTTCATTTCATGTGGTACTATTTCTCCATTCACAGCCAGATCAGTTCTGTGATACTTCAAACTTTTACTGACATCAGATAGAGGAAAGTAATAGGAAAAAAAAAAAAAAAAACAGTCTGTTCTTGTCCAAGAGTGGGACAGTCCAAGGAATAAGAGAAACATCCCACTTTGTTCCTAAAATAACCAAAACATACAAGTAGAAATAGAAGTGTCTTTTCCATAAATACGAGTATAAGGATTTAGCTATGCAGACAGATGACCTTGATTTGTCCCATCACCCGAAGCCCAATTTGAATCCGATGTCTTCTATAACTGATGAGTTTTACATTGTTGTCCCTAATTCACAGCTAAACTTCTGGAATGGGAACTCTGAGTTCCCTGTGTTTGTTCATATATGTGTACAGATGTGTGGCACTGCCAAAATTAATTTGTAAAAAGAGCTCTATTTAATTGGCTTAAAGGAAGTTGCTTTTATAAATACACAAATATAAAGGAAACTGGCCAGAATGAGTTTCAGGTCCACGTGCTCTAGAAAACACTCAATACCAAATTAATATCTGTTGCTGAAGATAGCTTAAGCTTGTCAGTTGGATATAGATGTCTTCAGAGCCATCAACATTAAGTATAATACTTCCACTGCATCTAGGTTTACTAGAAATCAAATAATACCCTATTCCTGTTACAAAGTTTGTCCACAGGAAAATAACAATGTGAGAAGTTTTTTTTTGTCTTTTTTTTTCCATTTATTTTTATTAGTTGGAGGCTAATTACTTTACAATATTGTAGTGGTTTTTGTCATACATTGACATGAATCAAAAGTTTTTAAGTAAGTAAAATAAAGATGAATGAAGCAAAGAGTTTAGGGGTAAACTCTATGGGGATAATATTTTGGTAATAATTATTTAGAACAGCCTCTCCAGATTTTCAAAACTTGAAGCTAAACTAAGTTCTAAAATAAGATTGAAATTAATTAAGAAAATAAATCTCAAAGATAGAGTGATATAAAACCTGAATTTGGTTCTCTAAGACGACAAAGTTTTCTTAAAATATTAAACTGCTTTTGGTAATAGATTATGAGTTTGTTTAAGTGATCTATAGTGGCCATTGAGATCTTTTATTATGGTTAAAATTTTTTGATATTTTTGACAACCTTATCTAGTTCTAAGTGAGGTTCATGTGACCTCTGGCTAACTTTGAGGTTTTCCAGAGGGCCCCTAGGATACCTCAAATTATTTGTTTTCTCTCCATCTCAGGAATATTAAGCTAATTGAGCTTGTTCGGTGTGTTGAATTGCATGGGAGGTATCATCAAATGAGTAATAAAACTTTTTTAGACTGTATCATATGGGTAAACATTATTAATATATGTATTATATATTACTAATATACATATTTTAGAAATTGTATGGGATTCCTAAAATTCTGGTATATTCTGGTAAATGATCAGTCATAATTTACAGTGAAGTGAAAGTCACTCAGTCGTGTCTGACTCTTTGCAACCCCATGGATAGTCCATGGCATTCTTCAGGCCCGAATACCAGAGTGGGTAGCCTTTCCCTTCTCCAGGGGATTGTCCCAACCCAGGTCTCCTGCACTGCAGGCAGATTCTTTACCAGCGGAGCCACAAGGGAAGCCCAAAAATACTGAAGTGAGTAGCCTATCCTTTCTGCAGCAGATCTTCCTGACCCAGGAATTGAATCAGGGTCTCCTGCATTGCAGGCGGATTCTTTGCCAGCTGAGCCACAAGGAAAGTCCATTGTCACAGCAGTAGTCAAATTTCTATTGAAATCACTGTAATTCCACTTGGTGGATGCCAAAACAAAAAGACATTTTTTCAATAGTTGGGTTTCCGTGGTGGCACGGCCTTGAAAAGGAAAACCAAGCAAAAGTGGTTGAACAAAACTCAAGAAATTCAGCAAAACGAATGAAGACCTTTCTGAATTTTTGGAAAGGATTTTATGAGACCTACAGACATCATACTAATGCAGGTCCTGGGGCCCCTAAAATATTAGAATGGTAGATTTGATCTTTGTAGGCAAAATGCCTCAGTCATCAGGAGAAAGTCACAAAAATTAGATGGTACATTTGGAATGAACACTTCTCAACTGGTAGATGTTGCTGTTAAAAGTATTCAACAGAGGACAGCAATAAAAGAATGAAGATGCAAGACCAAACTTTTTTTGGCAGCGGCATTGGATTCCCCAAAGGCAAGTAACTTGAAGAGAAGCAAGGCTCTACTGGGGAAGGAACAATGTGCCTACTATACGGAGGAGGGACACTGGAAAACAAATTCCCTAGACTAAAACAGAAGAACAATGAAGGAACCTCAGTATGGCAGAGAGAGAAACACTCTGGGTGAAGAGGCCAGGGGGCTCCCTTGGATTTGAGGGACCTAATTCCCTACAGAAGCCTCAGGTAAAACTGATATTGGGGAATGAGCTGATTACTTTTCTGATAGGCCTCACCCTGAAGTTATTCACCAGAAAACTTTGAATCAGAGTCCACCAACGGACTGAAAAATAGACTTTACTGAAATGCCACAAACTGCAAAAATTTCAGTTAACCTGCTACTGTTTGTGTGGACACATTTTCAGGATAGATGGAAGCATGAACCACATGGAAGTAAAATCTCTGAAGTGGTTCCACTTACAGAAATTATCCCAATTTAGACTGAGGTGTTAACACAACATTCATCCTAGAGACCACAATCAACAGGAAAAGCCAAGAAAATGAAGCATATATTAAAAAGAAATGTCACTAAACTGTCAAAAATCATTTAACTTGGGATAAGATCTTGCCAATTGCCGTGCTACATATCAGAAGCACGCGTAAAGTAACCCCCTTTAAAATATTGTATTCTGGGTCTCTGCCCAGGTACTTCTTCCTGTTCAATTGCTCTGTTGTGTTCAACTCCTTGTGACCGCATGGACTGCAGCACACTAGGCTTCCCTGCCCTTCACTTTTTCCTGGAGTTTGTTGAAATTCATATCCATTGAGTCGGTGATGCCATCCAACCATCTCATCCTCTGTCGTCCCCTTCTCCTCCTGTCCTCAGTCTTTCCCAGCATCTGGGTCTTTTCCAATGAGCAGGCTCTTTGCATCAGGTGGCCAAAGTATTGGAGCTTCAGCATCAGTCTTTCCAATGAATATTCAGGATTAATTACCTTTAGGATTGACTGGTTTGATCTCCCTGTAGTCCAAGGGACTCGAAAAAGTCTTCTCAAGCACCACAATTCAATTCTCTGGTGTTCAGCCTACTTCATAGTCAAACTTGCACACCCATACATGACTACTGGAAAGACCATAGCTTTGACTACATGGACCTTTGCTGGCAAAGTAATGTCTCTGCTTTTTAATATGCTGTCTAGGTTTATCATAGCTTTTCTTCCAAGGAGCAAGTGTCGTTTAATTTCATGGCTACAGTCACCATCTGCAGTGATTTTGGAACCCAAGAAAATAAAGGCTGTCACTGTTTCCATTGTTTACCCATTTAGAAGAATCTATAAATGCTAAAAGACCTAGAAGTTGCAAGTTATATTAAAACTTTTGGACACCATTCTATTCATGAGTTGGCCTCCAACAGGTCTATCAATCCAAATGAAGTAGATGATAATTCCATTACAGCTGGAGAAGGGACAACCAATTTGCCTCAGTTCAGTTCAGTCACTCAGTCGTGTCCGACCCCATGTACTGCAGCATGCCAAGCTTCCCTGTCCATGACCAACTCCCGAAGTTTACTCAAATTCATGTCCATTGAGTCGGTGATCCCATCCAGCCATCTCATCCTCTGTCATCCCCTTCTCCTCCCGCTGTCAATCTTTCCCAGCATCAGGGTCTTTTCCAATGAGTCAGTTCGTCACATCAGGTAGCCAAAGTATTGGAGCTTCGGCATCAATCTTTCCAATGAATGTTCAGTATTAATTACCTTTAGGATTGACTGGTTTGACCTCCTTGCAGTCCAAGGGACACTCAAGAGTCTTCTCCAACACCACAGTTCAAAAGCATAATTTAGCGCTCAGCTTTCTTTATGGTCCCACACTCACATCCATACATGACTACTGGAAAAACCATAGCCTTGACTAGACATACCTTTGTTGGCAAAGTAATGTCTCTGCTTTTTAATATGCTGTCTAGGTTGGTCACAGCTTTCTTCCATGGAGCAAGTGTCTTTTAATTTCATGACTGCAATCACAATCTGCAGTGATTTTGGAGCCCAAGAAAATAAAGAGTCTCTCACCGTTTCCATTGTTTCCCCATCTATTTGCCATGAAGTGATGGGACTGGATACCATGATCTAAGTTTTCTGAATGTTGAGTTTTAAGCCACTCTTTCACTCTTCTCTTTCACTTTCATCAAGAGGCTCTTTAGTTCTTCACTTTCTGCCGTCAGGGTGGTGTCATCTGCATATCTGAGGTTATTGATATTTCTCCCGGCAATCTTGATTCCAACTTGTGCTTCCTCCAGCCCAGCGTTTCTCATTATGTACTCTGCATAGAAGTTAAATAAGCAGGGTGACAATATACAGCCTTGACGTACTCTTTTTCGTGTTTGGAACCAGTCTGTTCTTCTATGTCCAGTTCTAACTGTTGCTTCTTGATCTGCATACAGATTTCTCAGGAGGCAGGTAAGCTGGTCTGATATTCCCATCTCTTGAAGAATTTTCCACAGTTTGTTGTGATCCACACAGTCAAAGGCTTTGGCATAGTCAATAAAGCAGAAATAGATGTTTTTCTGGAACTCTCTTGCTTTTTTGATGATTCAACAGATGTTGGCACTTTGATTTCTGGTTCCTCTGCCTTTTCTCAATCCAGTTTCAACATATGGAAATTCAGAGTTCATGTACTGTTGACACCTGGCTTTGAGGATTTTGAGCATTACTTTACTAGTGTGTGAGATGACTGCAATTGTGTGGTAGTTTGAACATTTGTTGGCATTGCCTTTCTTTGGGATTGGAATGAAAACTGACCTTTTCCAGTCCTGTGGCCACTGCTGAGTTTTCCAAATTTGCTGGCTATTGAGTGCAACACTTCCATAGCATCATCTTTTAGGATTTGAAATAGCTCAACTGGAATTCCATCACCTCCACTAGCTTTGTTTATAGTGATGCTTCCTAAGGTCCACTTGACTTCACATTCCAGGATGTCTGGCTCTAGGTAAGTGAGCACACCATCATGGTTATCTGGGTCATGAACATCTTTTTTGTATAGTTCTTCTGAGTATTCTTGCCACCTCTTCTTAATATCTTCTGCTTCTGTTAAGTCCATACCATTTCTGTCCTTTATCGAGCCCATCTTTGCATGAAATGTTCCCTTGGTATCTCTAATTTTCTTGAGGAGATCTCTAGTCTTTCCCATTCTATTGTTTTCCTCTATTTCTTTGCATTGATCACTGAGGAAGTCTTTCTTATCTCTCCTATTCTTTGGAACTCTGCATTCAAATCGGTATATCTTACCTTTTCTCCTTTGCCTTTAGCTTCTCTTCTTTTCTCCTCTATTGATAAAGCCTCCTCAGACAACCATTTATTTGCCTTTTTGCATTTCTTTTTCTTGGGGATGGTGTTGATTACTTCCTCTTATACAATGTCATGAATGGTCTGGCCATCGTTCTTTAATTTTGTCTAAATAAATAGCACAGGAATTTAGTATACCTTTTGGGAACTGGAGCAAAAACTAAAAGTTCAATTACGAATTAGATAAAATGCTTAGAGGCCCCATTGGGTTCAAATAGTCATAGATATAAAGGATTGACTAAAGGTCCTAAGGAATATTCGTTACTCCCATTCAACAGAATGGTCTTCCTTTCTTTTCCCACAAGATGGTGGAATGGATGTTGATAGTGTGGAATCATACGGAAGAACCTTTTGTATCCTATTAGAAGTTAATCACTTAAAGGATATTGCCTATATGCTTAAATTTCACATAACGGCCCATCTGTGGGTACTCTGTTTCCCAGTCAATAAACTGTAAAATAAAATACCGTTCAGTTCACAGAAAACATCCTGAACAGGCCCACCTGTGGAATGACTACAGGGAGGAAGAAATTAACACCTCCCATCCAGAGGCGAATGAGAAGCAGGAAGTGTCTCACTTTATTCCCTCCTTTGGAATGACTACAGGGAGGAAGAAATTAACACCTCCCTCCAGAGGCGGATGGGAACCAGGAAGTGTCTCACTTTATTCCCTCCTGTGGAATGACTACAGGTAGGAAGAAATTAACACCTCCCTCCAACCAGGAAGTGTCTCACTTTATCCCCTCCTTTGGAATGACTACAGGGAGGAAGAAATTAACACTTCCCTCCAGAAGCGGATGGGAACCAGGAAGTGTCTCACTTTATTCCCTCCTGTGGAATGACTACAGGTAGGAAGAAATTAACACCTCCCTCCAGAGGCGGATGGGAAGCAGGAAGTGTCTCACTTTATTCCCTCCTGTGGAATGACTACAGGTAGGAAGAGATTAGCGCCCCCACTCCAGAGGCAGATGGGAACCAGGGAGTGTCTCACTTTATTACCTCCCCTTTTAGTGTAAAAGGAGCCTGAATTCTAACTCTGGTAAGATGGTCCTTTGCGGCATGAGCCCACCATCTTCTCATTTTCTGGTTTTGCAAATAAAGTTATTCCTTCCCCAACAACTTGTCTCTTGATTACTGGCCTGGCATACTGTGAGCAATACAAGTCTGGACTCAGTAACAACATGGCAGTCAGACCCCCAAGTGCTGTACACTTCAGGAGATTCAGAACATCTGGGAGAGTGAGAGGTTAGGGGGTACTGATTATATTAAAGACTTCACTACATCTCTGAGGAAATGTTTTTCACTTTCCTATTTGAAAGGGTTACAATCAGCCTGTTCACAGTCCTGCCATTTTGCAGTTCCACTGCATATTTATCACACAATACCCTATCCTGTCTGTGACCAGTGAAGCTTCTCCTAATGCCTCAGATGAGGAAATAAGGCATTGTGCCAGTTATCAATGTATTGGCTCTCAGCTCTGAATTTCTCCATTGCCTGATAAATGAAAATGGTTCTGGGCCCTGTAAATGATTCCTTGGCCAAATGGCAGTAAGTGTTGTCATCGGGGATGCTGGAGAGACACTGTGGAGGTTTGCTTCTGGGCTCCAGAGTGCTCTCTGAGCTGGCTGCTGCAGCCTGGCCACATCTCCAGGGCCCGGCTGCTGCGGTGCATGGGCCCTTGGAGCCCCAGGCCCCAGAGGAACAGCCCCCGCCCCCCGTGCCCGACTCCTGCAGCACCGAGCTGCTCAGTGTACAGTATTCAGGGGCACCCAGTGGCCAGCAGCTCCACAGCACCCTTCCTGGGTGGTTTCGTACTAGAATGACTCCTTGGGTAAGTGGATTTCCCCAGCAACTTGGAAGGTGGATTTCTGGCAAGGTCCACTGGCACAGGACCACAGTGACTCCTTTGCTGTCCAGCGAGCCATGGGCACAGCCCCCTTTGACAATTTCTGCATCCCAGCCCAGGGTCCCTTCCTGGGGTAGCTATCCTCCTTTTATATGCTATGACTTTATCAGTGTTCTCTGTACTTCTTACTAGTCCATCCCCTTTACGTCAACTCTGTTATAGTTACAGCAATTCTTTATACTATACTGTTAGGAAAATTACATGCAAGTCGTCCTGTTCAGGATTCAGAGACAAGAAAGCAGAGTGGCCCTCTACCTTGCTTCTGACCTGCTGGGACACTGCCCTGAAAATGTGCCTGCTGTGAGTGCAAAACAGGCAGCAGTGGATGAGAGACGGGGTGGGTCTGGGATTGTTGAGCCCCTGCAAGGGATCTGGCCAGCCGCCCTGGGACTTAACAACTTTTCAAGATTTGCAAGACAAAACAAATAACATTGTTCAAAAAAAAAAAAAAGAAGAAGAAGATTAACATAAAACCAGAGCTGCAATTTGTTTGCAGCCTAGGATTATAAGCAGGAACCCCCAAAGTGCAATTTTGAAGTCTCAACAGTGGGGCAGAGGTGCTGCCTGGGAATTTTTCTGAAATGGGATTCCAGATTGCTGTTACACGGGACTTCCCAGTGCTGTCTGAGTCTAGGATGCTGCTTGGATGTCAGTCAAAGCCCAATCTGATGATTCATGTACTGATGCATGTACTTTACTATTCTATTTCTCTTTCCTTTAATGACTGCTTATTGCAAGTATGCTAGATCACTCCCTATTAAATATTAAAATTATTTATTTGTGTATAATGAGTGGTTTCTTTTGTTAAGAAATCCTTTGAATCTGAACAAAAGTTAAAACTTCCAGCACATACACTTTCCCCCTCAAACTACCCTGCAGCTTCTTTCTCCTGAGCTGACCCGACAGACACAGGCATCAAGCTGTCAAAGTTCTGTGGCTGCAGGCAGTATATACTGACTCAACTGAAAACAGTAGACGATTCAGAGCAGGATGTCCAGCAGTTCACAGAATGAAGGGAAGGCGTGGAGGCCAGGCTTGGAAAGGAGGTAAACCTTGGCAGGTGGAGGGTTCTAGGTGCCAAAGCTGATGGGAAGGGCCTGGCAGGGTCAGCCTCCCTAAAGCTGAACCTGGAAGGTGCTGCGGGCAAGTAACACATGCAGGGCGTGCCCAGGAGTGGGAGAGGCAGGGAAGCAAGGGAGGGCAGGAGGGAGAGCTAAGCAGGGTCTCAGCTGGAGGCAGACTGACCCCGTGGGGGCACTCTGGGGCACAAACACAACTACAGAATTATTCCAGGAGGCAACAAGGCCAGGCTGCTGCCCAGCTGTCACTGGCAAGGCCTCCTCCAGGGGGTGGTTCCACTCAGCCAAGGGATGCTCTCTAGCTGGCAACACAACAGCAGCATCTTCCAAGACATCATAAGAGAAGTAAGGAAAGAAATAGGAGCCTCAAAGAGACACAGGGAATTACCCTCTGAATGGGGACAAAATTCACCACAATCTTGCCTTAAGATGAAACACAGGAGTGAGACGGCAGGAAAATGCAAACAGAGGAAGCACTTCCAAGCCTTGTTTGCTGTTTTCATCTGGATGAATCCTCCCAATTCCATCTGATTCCAAAACATGTCCTGTCTCACTAAGCTGCAGACCCCCTGGCTCAGGAGGACTGGAGCAGAGCATACCATAGGCTTCCTTGACTGGGAAAGAAGCACAGAAGAGAGGAAGGCCGCGGGGCTTGTAAGATGTTCCATGTGTTTGGGAAATTTTTAAATGTAGCAATATTCATGTATATGTCAATGGTTTCATTTTGCTTGGAAGATGCTAGTAGTCAAATAGTTCCTGTATTCCCCCAAGTCATACTCACATGGAAGAGGTCTGTGTGTTTCTTCATTGCTTGTTGTTTATTTCATTTGTCTCATTTCCTCTCGACATGCTGCTTCCCAACATTTCAGCATGCACTCTGAGTTTAGCTATGCAGTATTTTAAATAAATGTTACCAGTTTCCTCACTTGAAGTGTAGAATTAACAGGATAAAATCAGTGTAGAATTAACAAGGCAAAATCAGAGTAGAATTAACAAGATAAAATCAGAAAAGGGATTATTTTCAAAGCACACACATGAAAATGGTGCTGTTTCCCAAGATGAAGGGGAATGGGAGTCCAGAAAACGTGACCCAGGTGCAACCTCCTGAGTCACAAGCTGGCCCTCCTCTCTGCCCCCGCAGCTGCACCTCCATCTGTGACACCTACTATACCTGCTCTGAGGTTAAACGGTCTTTTTTTCCCAACAAGGATTTGTTTCACTGTGTTTTCCACACAGATAGAAATAAGGCTTTTTTTGATGGGGAAAAAAAAGTCTTTATAAAAACAATCTATAATTAAATCAGTAACAAATTTTAAATAAGTCAAGTACTCTGCATTTGAAATTCAATTTTACAGACATTCAAGATTAGTGAATTGTGGTAGGAAAAAGAGACTAGCAGGAAGGGAAAATATATCCTTTCAACTAATGAGAAGTCATAAACTCTTTTCTTTAGATTGCTTTGGGAAAACGCACAGCATAGTTACTTAAGAAGGGTCATTTAAGGAAGACTTAAGGGTTTCAAGTTGAGTGATCTTCAGACTGAAGACTATTTTAAGATTTTCCAAGAAATTGAAGCTTCCCATGCAAGTGTGGACAGCACTAGTCCTTCCTGAAAGTCCTTCAAGTGGCCTGAGTCTACTTTTAAATGCATCCATTCTGGTGGCACCTCTCCTTTTTCTACCAGGTATATTTAAATCATAGCTGAAAACACACATCAGCATTTCATTAAAAGCAGTCCCAATTGTTCCAAAAGGCTAGTGAGATGCTTTTTCTTGCCAAAAGTTTGAGCCCATGGTCTTCCAGATCACTTAGCAAGGTTCAAGCACTACTGTAAGTCCAAAAACCAGAGACACAGGATAAAAGGGCACTGTGATTTCAGGAATATTTAGAAAAGGATGGAATAAATGAAACAGATTATATATTTGATGTTCAAAAGATATTTGCTTAGTATTAAGCAAGATTCCTGTGAACATATGTATATTACAGTAAGAACTGCTAGCTCTATCAGGGGTTAGGGAAATCTAAAATATAAATGACCAAAAGATTTTTCTAGAAAACTAATCTTTAGTTATTGCAAACAGCCATATCACTTCAGTTCATTTATTTCAGCTATTATGGAGCAACATCATAGAAATATGATCATGCAAAATTAGTTATTTTCTTGGAAAGTATTAATATGTAGCAAGGAAAAGCCACCTTCCCAAAGAGAATGCTTTCTCCTTTAAAAGTCTAAATCCAAGCTGACTTGCCTAAATTGACCAGGATTTCATTTGTGTGAAAGGAGAAGTCCAAACGATACCATAGCTGTCTTGTTAAATTCCCCACAGAGAATTCCAGTGGAGATAAAAGCTTCAAATACACTCAGGTTCCTTTTCTACTATTTCTCAAAAAAAAAAAAAAAAAAAAAAGGCCACATAAACTGCTGAGATCTATCACGCTGTATTTTGGCCCCAGCAATTGCCTGATCATTACTCAGCAGACAGCTAAGTTCTCTTTTGCCCTCTTCTCTTCTCTCATTACTTCCCTAGAAAAGATCTTCTACTATACATCAAAGCAACAAAGAGCACCAAAAGATGATTTTCTCAAATCGATGTTAAATTGCTGATCCAAACCCATGGGACATCACAAAAAAGCAGAACAGAGATCCACCTGTTCTACAGAGTACCTCTCAGGGGATCTACAGGAAGGAGGGACGTTGGCCCCGTGTTTACACCACTGACCTACCAGAGGAAAACTTGTATATTCCTGACACTCTGCCTCCAATATCTTCCTACTGCAATGAAACACCCTGATATCATTTCACATTTTCAGAAGTACAGATATATGTCTAGAAGCAAGTTTTCAATGAGTTCAATTCCCAGCATATTAACATCCTGTCATTGCTGTGATATAAACATCAACATCTAAATATGAAACTTGTTTTAAGTTCTCATTTTGCCATGGTTCCAACTTTGCCTTTGCCTTGCAAGTTTAACAAGGTGTGGGCAAGTCAGTAATTACAGCACAGCATACACTACACCCCTTGAGCCTGTCCCACATGAGGGAGAAAAGGAAGGCCCCACCTGCTGCTTACATTATGCAGTGCAAAATACAACTCCTCGTGAGACCAAACTGTAATATGCCAGTTCCTTTTAAATGTAAGTCATCAGCAATATTGGAGTTTACAGAGATTGTAGCTATTCTTCAGGAGAATCCACTTAAATGTACAAATAAGACAGGGATTGTTAAATTTCTCTTTTAGGGTTTATTGTTTCTTTAAAAGGTCCTTTTTGAGTTCAATAAACATTAATTAAACATTAGTAAATATTAACAACATATTTGGTCCTTATGGGGCCTACCAATAAGTATAAAATACCTAATTAAACTATTCATCCAAATCCAGTCAAAAATATGTATTCCTAGCCTCAAGCTAAAGACTGAAATATTCCCAGTGTTTTAAAAACAGCCAGGTTCAATGGCATGCACCACCCCGCACCCTCGTGAAGACAAGTGCACAGACAGACATTCAGAGACAGTAGGTTAGGTGTGTGGTCGGGGGCAGGGAAACCCCAGCACGTGGGGGCGGAGGCGGGGCAGATGAGCACAGTGACTGACTTAAATGTCTGAAAGCAGCCATGAGTGATGGGTCAGACTTGTTCTGTAAGACTTCAGAAAGCAAATATAGAGTTAGAGGACAGAAGTAAAAGAGGCATATCACAGCTGCATGAGAGGAACTTTTCCATAATTAGAATTGTTTAAAAATGTAAGTGTCTTCCAGTGAAAATGTAAAAGCAGGTGGTCGGTGGATCCTCTCAGACATCTTGTGCCCAGGGAGAACTGATTCCCCACTCTCACCAGGCTCCAGCTACCTTCTTAAGATGGGCTTGCTGTTGAAAACCAAGTTACTTGAGGTTATCAACTAAGCTGAGGTCAGAGCTGGAGTTTTAGTTTGAAGAAGAAACAGTTCTCTTTTCCTTTTTTTTTTTTTTTTTTTCATTTTTTGGTGTGAGGTGAAGGCAGAAAAATAGAAGATGGGAAGTCTGGCTCCATAAATCAATCCTAGCATTTTCTTTGGAACTGACATTAAATCTTTAGCTGCATCTGACTGGTACATAAGGACATAACTAATAAGCATATCATTTAGACTTGGGAGAGATGGGATTATATCTAAAGAGTTGTTAAAATTAAACATCAGATTTTATCATTTAACTGGAAAACATCACATAAAAATTTTCAGCTGTATAATGACCCTTTAGAATCCACCCAGCACAGTATAAGGTATGAGACCAAAGTGTGTGATATTGTCACACAGGGCCTTCCTTGAGGGATCCATGAAATTAGTAAGTTTACTGCACCAGAAATATAAGAACATATGTTGGTAAAAGCTTCCACCATCATTAAAAGTACAAAATAACATCTCCATAATGTAGCCTTTCATTTCCTGTCAACATGGAAACACTTGCCTGTAAGTTATTTACTTTTAATGGAAAAAAAGAAAAAACTAAACCCACCAGAACAACAGCAAGTTACTTCATTCCTAATAATATTCTTACTTTGTATCATGACCTTCTCCTCTATTAAACTCAAAATGCTTTATTTATGGCTTCATCCATTTGAACTGTATTGAGGCATTGCTGCCGAGTATTTAACAGCATTTAGCACCTTCCATGGGCTTCCCAAGTGGCTCAGTGGTTAAGAATCTGACTAGCAATGCAGGAGATGCAGGTTCAATTCCTGTGTCAGGAAGATCCCCTGGAGAAGAAAAGAGCAATGTACTCCAGTATTCTTGTCTGGGAAATGCCATGAGCATGGAAGCCTGGCAGGCCATACAGTCCGTGAGGTCACCAAGAGTTGGACATGACCGAGCAACTGAACAGGAGCAGCAGCATCTTCTTTAGAAACGAAAGCCCTACTAGGACTACACAGAGGAAACACATGGAGCTAGAGTCAGAACTTCAGGTCTGTAAGCAGAGAAATACAGAAATCAGACCTAAGATCTCAATCCTTTTACAGAGAAGAGGGAGCTTTGGGGCTACCAGTTTAATATAGTTTCAAACGCACAAGGTAATCAGTGAGGTTGGCAGAGTGGAACTCGCAAATGGACATGTGGACAGAGTATGACGTGGCCTCCAGGCTTTGCAGTCCGTGCTGGGATGATGGAGCCCTCACTGTCAGCCTGCCTCCCCGAATACCTACCAACACAAAATGTTCATTTCAGAATCCCTAGTAAGAAACATCTATATTCTCCAAATCATCGAATTACTTGAGTTTCTTCCTACAGCAGTTTGGTGTGCCCTAACCGACAAATGGAGGTCTGAAATTATTTTTATAGTGTCTACAGGATCCAAAATTCATTTGTGTGTAGACTTCACCAGTGCTTTTATTGGTGACAATGACTGCATTTAGCCTAAGAGCTTTAAAAAAAAAAAATTAAATGGTATCTATGTGATACAATCGAAGTGGTAGCAAATATGGTGGCAATCATTTTGCAATTTATAAATGTATCAGACCAACCCACCATAAACCTTAAACTTGCACAGTTTTGTCAATTATATTTCAATAAATCTGAAAAAACGAAGAAAATACATACTTTCTTACAGTACAACAGCAGTTAACAGCAATTATATTTTATACAAAGTAGCATAGTTTCAGACTTAGTACTTATCAATTCTGAACAATTCAAGGAATTTACTGAAATCTAATGAGCTAAATAAATTAGTCCTCAGCACTACAAGGATACAAGAATGCATTCAGACAGTCATCTGTACAGTTACTCTGGTTATTTATGAGATGGTAGCTCTTAGTTTCCATTAGGGCAATTTTATTAAGTACTTTGATAAATAGCAACAGATCAAAAACAATAATGTAGAAACTAGATGTGTAGCCACAAAGTTTAAGACACACATGTCAACTTCCAAACTCAAAGATACTGTGACTTTTGGGTAAGTATCATATAAAACTTACTGTTCAGTAAGTTTCTCAAAACTTACTCAAACTGAGAAATCAAATGATTCAGACCTCGCTGACAGTTAACATTGATAAACCTTTAGCCAGACTCATCAAGAAAAAAAAGGAGAGGACTCAAATCAATAAAATTAGAAATGAAAAAGGAAATGTTACAACTGAATCCAAAGAAATAGAAAGAGACCACTAAGAGCAACTGGATGCCAATAAAACAGACAACTGGAAAGAAATGGACAAATTTTTAGAAAGTTATAGTCTCCCAAGATTGAACTAGGAAGAAACAGAAAATATGAACAGACCAATCACAAGCACTGAAATTGAAATTATGATTAAAAAACTCCCAACAAACAAAAGTCCAGAACCTGATGGCTTCACAGGTTAATTCTATCAAACATTTAGAAGAGTTAACATGTATCCTTCTGAAACTCTTCCCAAAAATTGCAGAGAAAGCAAAACTTCCAAACTCATTCTATGAGGCCACAAGCACCCTGACACCAAAACCAGACAATGATACTAGAAAAAAAGAAAATTACAGGCCAATATCATTCATGAACATAGATACAAAAACCCTCAACAAAATGCTAACAATCCATATTAAAAAGATCATACACCATGATCAAGTGGGATATATCCCAGGGATGTAAGGATTCTTCAATACCCACAAATCAATAAACATGATACACTAGATCAACAGATTGAAGAATAAAACTACATGATCATTTCAATGGATATAAAAATAGCTTTTGAAAATTCAGCATCCATTTATGATTAAAAAAAAAAAAAACTCCCCAGAAGGTGGGCAGAGAGGGAACATACCTCAACAAAATAAAGACTATATAGGACAAACCTACATCTAACATCACACTCTATGGTGAAAAGCTGAAAGCACTTCCTCTAAGATCAGAAACAAGAGAAGAATGTCCATACTCACCATTTTTATTCAACATAGTTTTGGAAGTCCTAGCTATAGCATCAAAGGAGCAAAAGAAGTAAAGGAAATTCAAATCGGAAATGAAGAAGTTAAACTGTCATTGTTTGTAGATGACATTATACTATGCATAGAAAATTCTAGATGCTACCAGAAAGCTATTAGAACTCATCAATAAATTTGGTAAAGTTGCAGGTTACAAAACTAACACACAGAAATCTGTTGCAGCAAAAGATTAGAAAAAGAAATTCAAGAAATAATTCCATTTACCATCACATCAAAAAGAATAAAGTACCTAATGATAACCCTACCTAAAGAGACAAAAACCAGTACCACCAAAACTATAAGATGCTGATGAAAGAAACTGAAGGAGACACAAACAGATGGAAAGATATGCCATGTTCATGGACTGGAAGAATCCATGTTGTTGAAATGACTATACTGCCCAAGGCAATCTATAGATTCAATGCAATCTGCATCAAATTACCCATGGCATTTTTCACAGAGCTAGAAGAAAAAAAGCCCCCAAATTTGTATGGAGACACAAAAGACCCAAAATAGCTAAAGTAATCTTGAGAAAGAAAAACAGAGCTGAAGGAATCAGACTTCTTGACTTTGGGCTATACTACAAGCTACAGTCATCAAAACAGTATGGTACTGGCACAAAAATAGAAATACAGATCAATGCAACAAGATAGAAAACCCAGAAATAAGTCCATGCACCTATGGTCAATTAATCTATTCCAAAGGAGCCAAGACTACACAATGTTGGAAAGATAGTCTCTTCACCAAATGGTGCTGGGAAAACTGGGTAGCTACATGTTAAAAAAGTGAAATTAGCTCACTCTTTAACACCACACACAAAAACAAGTTCAAAATGGATTAACTATCTAAGTATGAGACTGGAAAGTATAAAACTTCCAGAGGAAAACATAGGCAGAACACTCTCTGACATAAATCACACCAACATTTTCTCAATCTGTCTCTCAGAATAATGAAAACAAAAATGAACAAATGGGACCTCCTTACACTCAAAAGCTTTTGCATAGCAAAGGAAACAATAAGTAAAATGAAAAAGCAACCCACAGATTGAGAAAATATTTGCAAATTATGTGACTGATAAGGGATTAATCTCTACAATTTACAAACAGCTTATGATGCTTAACAGCATCAAAACAAGCAACCCACTCAACAAATGGGAGAAGACCTAAATAGACATCTCTCCAAAGAAGACATACAGATGGCCAACAGGCACATGAAAAGATGTTCAACATCACTAATTGTTAGAGAAATGCAAATCAAAACCCCAATGAGATATGACCTCACACCAGCCAGAATGGATATCATCAAAATATCCACAAACAATGCCGGAGAGGGTGTGGAGAGAAGGGAACTCGCCTACACTGTTGGTGGGAATGAAAATTGGTACAGCCACTGCGGAGAACAGTATGGAAGTTCTTTAGAAAACTAAAAATAGAGCTACATATGACCGTGCAAGCCCACTCCTGAGCATATATCCCCAGAAACACACGATCTGAAAGAATACATGCACCCCGGTGTTCACTGCCACACTGCTTACAGCAGCCAACACGTGGAAGCACCTAAGTGTCCATGGACAAAGGGATGGGTAAAGAAACTGTCGTGCATACATACCATGGAATATTACTCAACCATTAAAAAGGATGAAATAACGCTATTTGTAGCACCACAGATGAGCCTAAAGATTGTGATACTGAGTGAAGGAAGTCAGACAGAGAAGCATAAATATCATATGATACCCTTATATGCAGAATCTTAAAGAAATGATACAGATGAAGTTACAAAACAGAAAGAGGCTCAGAGAGTTAAAGAACTCTGTATGGTTGCCGATGGTGGGGGAAATAGTAAGGGAATTTGGGATGGCTATGTATACACTGCTACATTTAAAACGGATAACTAAAAAGGTCTACTGTATAGCCCAGGGAACTCTGTTCAATGTTACATGGCAGCTCAGTGTTTCAGAAGTGGAGTCTGGGGGAAAATGGATACATGTATATGTATGGCTGAGCCAATCTGCTGTTCACCTGAAACTCTCAGGACATTGTTAACTGGCTAAACCCCAATCAAAAAAGTTTTTAAAAATCTTAAAATGAAAAGCATAAAAAATCGTTACCCTTATCTGCCACTTATTAATTACACCAAGCCGAAGACAACTATCTTGCTGCTGCTGCTGCTGCTGCTAAGTCGCTTCAGTCATGTCCAACTCTGTGCAACCCCACAGACAGCAGCCCACCAGGCTCCCCGTCCCTGGGGTTCTCCAGACAAGAACACTGGAGGGGTTTGCCATTTCCTTCTCCAGCACATGAAAGTGAAAAGTGAAAGTGAAGTCGCTCAGTTGTATCCGACCCTTCAAGATCCCACGGACTGCAGCCTGCCAGGCTCCTCCATCCATGGGATTTTCCAGGCAAGAGTACTGGAGTGGGTTGCCACTGCCTTCTCCGCAACTATCTCAAGGGAGCTAAATAAACTCTTATCACCATCTGCTCCACGCTCAGATGCATGGTAAACCTGAACCCCTGGACTTCTGGGGGAAATCAACAGTTCTCTCATTTTATTCTGGTGTATTTAAGATCTGTGTGGTCTGATGTCTTATCATTGTGAGTCACCATGGGAATAATAAGTCAGTAAGGTAGGACTTTATATTCAAAGTCTGTCTTCGCAGATAGAGCACATTAGCACACTTCAGTAAAAGTCCACAGCCTCTCCATGCAACTGTTTGTAAAATTCTGCATGTAAGTGTTTCAAAGGTTCACCATCACATGAGTAAATAAGCATTTTCCCAGTTGAGCCCACACACTCATGTCATGCAACAAGTCTGGTTGCATAGCGTAGGGCAAAGGCCCTCCTGGTACTGCAACAGAAGCTGGATGTAATGACTTTCTATCTGGACGTACCTGGAAACTCTCTGGATGGAGGCAGTCACTTCTTTTTTATTTACTTGTCCCCCGGACTTCTTTTAGGCAAGTCAGTTTGGTCTGTTTTTACACTAAATGGCAAACATTTTAAACTATGTTGTCTTACACCTTACCAATCAGGATGGTAATTTTCCAAAGAATAAATACATGGGATAATCCCTTTAAAACAACATCACATTTTATACATGGCACTCATGCAGGACACGCAGTGGGAGCCCTAAATGATTAAGACTTTCCCCATGACCAGTGCCCTCTACCGCCCAATCTGTCCAGGCAGCACAGAGGCGTCCTCCAGGACTGTGCAGCGCCACGGATGGGTAAGGTACAGACAAAGCTCAATGGCCCCACAAGACACATCCTCTGGAATCCTTTGGTTTTGATAAATCTCAGGCACTCTAGTTATTTGTCACTCGCCATTTTCTCCTAAAAACCAAAAGCAAAATTGACCATAGATGTTAAATCCAAGTCACTTAATTAGATTCAAAAAACATTCTCTACTGGAACTACGAAAGCAAAAATGGTTTAGCCCCATAAAAACTGTGTGTCTCATGACTTGTCCTGACCCAGCTTATGCAAAGAATCCAATTAGAAAAAGTCTTTATTGAAATTCTCAGTTACTTTGGGGTATGGAAAGCTGAGGGTATCTTGCAGATCAATTCACATCCATGTGCTCTCAGGGAAGGAGGAGGAAGTGCCCCTGGGATTATCAGAAGCTCAAAATCTGGAGGCCAAAAAACTGGAGTCAAATACTTAATGTTTCAAAGCAGGGCCAGGGTTATGGTCTCCTGGCCACCATCTGGACAACAGATACAGAAGAACTGTGTACTTTAGACTCTGACTTTGGATCCTCAATCCTTTGAAATAAGAAAGAGTACAGAGTCTAGATAAAGGGAAAAATAAACAGTGACTTTATGATGTGCTTCTTTGATGAAGGCTCCAGCATTTGTGTACTATGTGATTTACTGCATTTTTCCTGATTGAAGTCTTGAGTCTTAAGAAGAGTCAGTGCAGGAATAGAGAGGAATGTGCCAGAATCCTTGAAAATTTAGTTTCATTTATTACAGAATAAATATGACAAATATAATTAAAAACACCTCATTCGCCATCTGGCACATGTACTGGTTTTGTCTGCAGTGGATGCCACTGTGGTGGGGACTCAGGGTTCCCACCCAGTTGTGTGAGATGAACTTGGTAAACGTGATATGACAGGCTTCTAGACAGGCCTCCCCAAGACTGCTCTCCACAAACCCCCGTTTCACTCTCTCACCAACACTGCATGATCCTCTGACTTCTTCCCACAGCCTCTCCAGCACTGTCAGAAGGTCTCTGCCAATTCCCAGAGTGAATTTTTGGTATTAAATTTTATTTCAGGACCTAAAACAATGCCAGACCCAGAGAAAAAGCTCATGTATATTTATTAAGTGAGTGACTTTCTTTGATTACTGAGTCAAAAATTGTTTTGTATCATTATTTTCTTTTTTAAATTATTTTTTCTTCTCATTCTTTTTTTTTTCTCTCTCTCTTTTTTTGGCCATGCCACACAGCATATGGGAACTTAGTTCTCTGACTAGGGAACAGACCCATGACTCCTGCAGTAGAAGCATGGAGTCTTAAACACTGGACACCAGGTAAGTCCCTGTATCATTATTTTATATTTGTGATTCTTCATTTTTAAATGAAGAATTGTTTTAAATTTTTGTGTTGTGCATTTTTAAAAAAATATTTTTTCCAGTACTTCTGGGGTAATGATGGATTTTTTCCTTATTCATTTTTGAGTACAGTTTTATCTTCACTCTCAAACCTTTAGGGATCTCTATCATGTTCTAATGTTTTGTCTCTTTTCGGTCTCCTAAATATACAATCATATCATTAGCACACAATTTAGAACTAATAGCTCCAAGTTATGCCACATCGTGTCCATGGGACTCAGTACTGGTTGATCTCAACATTCAAAAAACTGTTGCAAAAAAGGGCTATCTTGTTTTGCTGCGCTTTGCTTTCTTGCGCTTTGCACACTGAAGGTTTGCGGCAACCCTGCATTGAGAAGTCTATTGGTATCATTTTTCCAACAGAATTTGCTCTTTTTGCATCTCTGTCACATTTTAGCAACTTTCACAGTACTTCATACTGTTTCATCATTCTTACATTTGTTAAAGTGATCTGTGATCAGTGATCTTTGAGCTTATCACAGCAACCCATTGAAGTCTCAGTGACGATGAGTATTTTATAGCAATAAATTATTTCTTAAGTAAGGTAAACATATTGTTTTTCCAGACACAGTGCTACTGCACACATCATACAGACTACAGTATAATGTAAACATAGCTATCCACACACAGAAACAAAAATGTGACTTATTGTATTGTGATATCTGTTCTATTTTGATGGTCTGGAATCGAACATGCAGTACCTCTGTGGTGTGCCTGTAAAGACAGAAAGCTAGGGTGGTTCTAGAGCAAGTGTCGGCAAACTTTTTTCTATAGAAAGCTGGGGAGAAAATATTTCAGGCTTTATGGAATAGAGACACACATATTATTGTTTTGTTTCTTGAGATTTGCTGTTGTTGCTATTTCTTTTACAATCTTTTTAAAATGTACAGATTTTTCTTAGCTAACCACTTTTTTTTTTTTTTGCTAACCAGCATTTTTAAAAAATTAGCCTTGGCCCCATCTTACCCGTGGGCTGTAAATTGCTGAACTTTGATTAGTTTCATGCCCAGGTATTGGTTTGAAAACCAGTTGAATTAACAGGAAGGCTGTAAAAACCAAGACTCCACCCGTGAGGCGTACACAGATGCTTGTGTACTGTCCAAACAAGGAGAGGGAGGAGACTGAGACAGTCTCCTGTGACCACCCCCAGCATACCCTGGCTCAGGCTGCGCAGCCGGCACCACACTAGGGTAGAGGCTGCCGCTGCCAGGGAAGGCGTACGGCCGGGGGAAAGGAGTGGGATGGGGCCCAGCACAGCATCTGAATGCGGTGAGGGCAGCCATCACAGGTATTTATAGAGACCTAAAGAAAGCTGAGCGCCAAAGAACTGATGCTTTTGAACTGTGGTATTGGAGAAGGCTCTTGAGAGTCCCTTGGACTGCAAGGAGATCCAGCCAGTCCATCCTAAAGGAAATCAGTCCTGGGTGTTCATTGGAAGGACTGATGTTGAAGCTGAAACTCCAATATTTTGGCCACCTGATGTGAAGAACTGACTCATGTGACAAGACCCTGATGCTGGGAAAGATTGATGGCGGGAGGAGAAGGGAATGACAGAGGATGAGGTGGTTGGATGACATCACCGACTCAATGGAGATGAGTTTGAGCAAGCTCTGGGAGTTGGCAATGGACAGGGAGGCCTGGCGTGCTGCGGTCCATGGGGTCACAACATGACTGAGCAACTGAACTGAGCTTTGACTGGTGCCAGGACCACCCAGTGTGCACTCTGGCCCATATCTGGTATACTCTCCAGACTCTTACTCCCAATGCTATTCCACTGTGGGTACATGTACCATTGCTGGGAGAGGATGGAGCACACACAAGAAATGGAGTGAGCTCAGACCCAACACTCAGTGCTTCTGCTCTAGCATCGTGGGAGCTGAACCACCCCTCAGGGGGCAGTGACAGCCACCGAGCAAACAAAAAGCTCAGCTCACACATGGCCCTGGCCCCTCCATCTCCAGCCCCACTTCTCACCAAGATGATAGCCACTAGCACACTCAGGGTCAGTATCACCCCATGCTCCTGTCAGATCCAGCTCTCCCACAAGAGCCACTGGACACAAGCAAACCACACAGGGCTATTCCCACCCAAGGACACTCCCTCAAGACCAAGGTAGGTGACCATTTCACCTAATTTCAAAGAGAAAGCCAAACAAAATAAGACAGAGGAATTAGTTACAAATGAAAAAACAAGGGGGAAAGAAACCTGAAAAAGAAAGCAACTAATGAAACAGAGATAATTTATGGCATAAAGAGTTCAGTCAGTCAGCCGGTTCAGTCTCAGTCATGTCCAACTCTTTGCATCACCATGGACTGCAGCACACCAGGCCTCCCTGTCCATCACCAAATCCCGGAGCTTGCTCAAACTCAGGTCCATCAAGTCAGTGATGCCATCCAACCATCTCATCCTCTGTCATCCCCTTCTCCTCCTGCCTTCAATCTTTCCCAGCATCAGAGTCTCTTCCAATGAGTCAGTTCTTCGCATCAGGTGGCCAAAGTATTGGAGTTTCAGCTTCAGCATCAGTCCTTCCAATGAATATCCAGGACTGATATCCTTTAGGATGGACTGGTTGGATCTCCTTGCAGTCCAGGAGACTCTCAAGAGTCTTCTTCAACACCACAGTTCAAAAGTATCAATTCTGTGGCACTCAGCTTTCTTTATAGTCCAACTCTCATATCCATACATGACCACTGGAAAAACCATAGCCTTGACTAGACGGACCTTTGTCAGCAAAGTAACGTCTCTGCTTTTTAATATGCTGTCTATGTTTTTCATAGCTTTTCTTCCAAGGAGCAAGCAGGATTCTTCCATGAGAACCCCATGAACAATATGAAAATGCAAAAAAGAAGTTCAAGGCATTAGCAATAAGGACACTAAATAAACTTGAGAAAGGAATGGATGAACACAGTGAGAAGTTTAACAAGGAACTAAAAAATATATAAAGTCCAGTCAGAGTTAAGAAATATAATAACTGAAATGAACAATACACTAGAAGGAATTAATAGCAGTCAAATAGAAGAACACATAAGTGATTTGGAAGATAGAATAATGGAAATCACACAATGAGAACAACAAAGAGGAAAACAAAATTTTAACAATGAGGACAGTTTAAGGGACTTTTTGGACAATACAAAGTGTACTAACATTTGCATTACAGAGGTTCCAGAAGGAGAAGACAGAGAGAAAACAGCTGAAAATGTATTTGATAAACTTACGGCTAGAAACTTGCCAAACCTAAAGAAGGAAACAGATATTCAGACCACGATGCACAGAGGATTCCAAACAAAATGAACTAAATAAGACCCACACCAAGATATACCATAATTGAAACAGCAAAAAAGTTGAAAAGCAAAGAGTCACATACAAGGAAACTCTCCCATAAGTCTATCAGCTGATATTTCTGCAGAAACTTTGCAGATATGAAGAAAGTGGCATGATTTATGTAAAGCTGTGAAAGGGGAAAACCTACAACCGAGAATACACAGCAAGACTGTCATTTAGAATTGAAGGACAGATAAAGAACTTCTCAGGTAAGCAAACTAAAAGAGTTCATCAATACTAAATGGACACTAAAAGAAATTATAAACAGTCCTCTTTAGGTGGAAAAGAAAGAGCTACAATAAGAAAATGGAATGTACAGGAAAGGAAAAATCTGCTAGTAAAGGCAAACATACAGTAAAGGCTGAGGATCAATCACTCAAATAAGCTATTACAAAAATTAAAAGATAAACACTGTAAAATCAATTTTAGCTATTACAAATGATGAAGGGATAAACATGAGGATACAAAATATGACCCCAGAAACACAAAATGTGAGGGAGGAGAATAAAAATTTAGATCTTTCAGAATGTGACTGAACTATATATACATGTATTAGTAGATACGAAGTAAGACACTGACAATAAGTCAACAGTAGGGGACTTAATTCCTGAACTTAAACCAATAGACAGATTCTCCAGACAGAAACTCAATAAGAAAGAAGTGATCTTAAATGATACAACTGGACAGCTAGAATTACATAACCACAGAACACTGTACCCAAATAAAATAGCCTTCTATTCAAGTGCACGTGGAATGCCTTCCATGTAGATCACATGTTAGGCCACAAAAAAGTCTCAAAAAATTTAGGAGGATAAAAATTATATCAGAAAAAAAAGAAAGAAAGAAAGAAAGAAAATTATATCACATTTTTCCCCCCAAAAAATGGTACGAAACTAGAACTCTATCACAAAAAGAGAAATTAAAAAAGAAACACAGGATACAAATTCAGGATACAAAATCAATACACAGAAATCACTTGCATCCATATATACTAACAATGAAAAATCAGAGAAATTAAGGAATCAATCCCATTCACCACTGCAACAAAAAAATAAAATAACTAGCAATAAACCTACCTAAGGAGACAAAAGAACTACATACAGAAAATTATAAGAAATCAAAGATGATACAGAAAATTATAAGAAATCAAAGATGACATAAACAGAGAGATATTCCATGTTCCTGGGTTGAAAGAATCAATATTGTGAAAATGACCATACTATCAAATGCAATCTACAGATTCAATGCAATCCGTATCAAATACCAATGGCAGTTCTTACAGAACTAGAACCAAAAATTTCACATTTCATATGGAAACACAAAAGACTGAAAAATCAAAGCAGTCATGAGAAAGAAGAATGGAGCAGGAGGAATCAACCTTTGTGACTTCAGACTATACTACAAAGTTAGTCATCAAGACAGTGTGGCACTGGCATGAAATATAGATCAATGGAACAGGATGGAAAACCCAGAGATAAACCCCCACACTTAAGGGGACCTTATTTTTGACAAAGAGGCAAGAATATAAAAGGGGGCAAAGATAGCCTCTTCAGTAAGTGGTGCAGGGAAAACTGGACAGTTATGTGTAAAACAACGAAATGAGAACACTTCCTAACACCATACACAAAGATTAAACTCAAAATGGATAAAGACATAAATGTAAAAACTATAAAACTCTTAGAGGAAAACACAGGCAGAACATTCAATGACATAAACCAAAGCAAGATCCTCTACGACCCTCCACCAGAGTAATGCAAATAAAAACAAAAGTAAATGAGTGGGACCTAATTATTCTCAAAATCTTTTGTATAGCAAAATAAACTATAAACAAGTTGAAAAGACAACCCTCAGATGGAAGAAAATAATAGAAAATGAAACAACAGACAAACGATTAACTTCCAAAATATACAAGCAGCTCATACAACTCAATACTAGAAAAACAAACATCTCTATCAAAAAGTGGGGAAAAGACGTAAACAGACATTTCCCCAAAGAAGACATACACATGACTAACAAACACATGAAAAGATGTTCAACATTGCTCATTATTAGAGAAATGCAAGTCAAAACTACAATGAGATATCACCTCATACCAGTCAGAATGGCCATCATCAAAAAGTCTACAAACAATAAACGCTGGAGAGGGTGTGGAGAAAAGGGAACCCTCTTGCACTGTTGGTGGGAATGTAAACTGATACAGCCACTATGGAAGATGGTATGAAGATTCCTTAAAAAACTAGGAATAAAATCCAACAATCCCATTACTAGGCATATACCCTGAGGAAACCAAAACTGAAAAAGACACATGTACCCCAAGGTTCACTGCAGCATTATTTACAATACCTCAGACATGGAAATAACCTAGATGTCTATCAACAGATGAATGGATAAAGAAGCTGTGGTACATATACAGAATAGAATATTACTCAGCCATAAAAGGCAGTTCAAATGAGGTAGATGAACCTAGAGACTGTTATACAGAGGGAAGCAAGTCAGAAAAAGAAAGATAAATATCATATACTAATGCATATATATGGAATCTAGAAAGATAGCACTGATTAAGGTATTTGCAGGGAAGCAATGGAGACACAGACATAGAGTACAGACTTATGGCCACGAGGTGGGGGAAAGGGAGAGATGTATGGAGAGAGTAACATGGAAGCTTATGTTACCATTTGTAAAATAGACAGCCAGTGGGAATTTGCCGTATGACTCAGGGAACACAAACAGGGGCCCCGTAACAACCTAGAAGGGTAAATGGGGAAGGAAGATGGGAGGGAAGTTCAAGAGGAAGGGGTCACATGGATATATATGGCCAACTGATGTTGATGTTTGGCAGAAATCAACAAAATTCTGTAAAGCAATTATCCTTCCATTAAAAATTAGCAAATTAAAAAAAAAAATCCCCAACACATGGAAACTAAACAACACAGTACTAAAAAAATAATGTGTCATTGAAGATATAAAAAACAAATTCAGAAAATATCTCAAGACAAAGGAAAAAAAAACACAACTTTCTAAATCCTTTGCATGCAGCAGAAGCAGTTCTAAGAGGGAAGATTATATTGATACATGATTAGTTAAAGAAACAAACAAACAAAAATCTCAAATAACCAACCTAACCTATCACTTAAACAAAATATAAAAAGAAGAACAAAGCTTAAAGTCAATAGGAGAAAATCACAAATATCATAGACAAAAATAAAATTGACCAAAAAAAAAAAAAAAAAAACCCCAGAAAAGTTCAATGAAGCTAAGACCTGGCTTTTGGAAAAATAAACAAACAAAAGTGATAAGCTTATAACCAGGCTTACCAACAAAAAAGGGAGAGGACCCAAATAAACAAAATAAGAAATGAAAGAGGAGCAATAACAATTGATACAACAGAAATACAAAAAATCATAAGATAAGACAATGAACAATAAACTGGACAACTTAGAAGAAATGGATAAATTTCCAGGAATATATAATCCACTTTCCAAGACTGGATTAGGAAGAAGTAGACAATCTGAATAGACTAATCAGCATCACTGAAATTGAATTAGTAACCAAAAAAATCCTAGTAAATCAAAGTCCATGGACAACTTCACAGAGGTATTCTAACAAATACATAAATGAGAGTTAATACCTATCCTTCTCAAATCATTCCAAAAAACTGAAGAGGAGGAAACATTCCCAGATTCATTTTATAACTGCCATTACCCTGACAGCAAAACTAGATAAAGACACTATAAAAAAAGAAAATTACAGGCAAAAAACTATGATGAATATATATTCAAAAACTGTCACCAAAATATTAGCAAAATGAATTCAACAATATATCAAAAAGATCATACATCAAGTGGGACTTATACAAGGGATGCAAATCAATCAATGGGATATATGACATTGACAAAACGAACTACAAAAACCACACTTTCATCTCAATATATGCAGAAAAAGCATTTGTCAAAATCGAACAATGATTATGATAAAAAAAAATCTCTCATTGAAACTGGTGCTAAGTTGCTTTACTCATGTCTGACTATTTGTGACCCTATGGACTACAGTCAGGTTCCTCTGTCCATGTGATTCTCCAGGCAAAACTACTGAAGTGGGTTGCCATTTCCTGCTCCGGTGATCTTCCAGACCCAGGGATCAAACCTGCATCTCTTCTGTCTCCTGCATTGGCAGACAGATTCTTTGCCACTAGTGCTACCTTGGAAGCTCGAAAGCCATAAGTCCATCAAAACTGGTAAGAAGGGACAAATCCCTACATGATAAAGGCCATTTCTGAAAACTGACAGCTTACATATTCAATGCGTAAAAGTTGAAAACATATCCTCTAAAATCATGAGAAAGAGTTACCCACTCTGTACACATCTATTTAATACAGTACTAGAAGTCTTATTCATAGCAATATGACCAGAAAAAGAAATGCAGGTCATTCATATTGGAGAGGAAGAAGTAAAACTCACTATTGGCAAATAACATAACATTATATAGAGAGAACAGTAAAGTCTCCACCAAAAAAAAAAAAAAAAAAAGCAGAGCTGATAAATGAATTTAGTAAAGTTGCAAGATACAAGATTAATATATAGAAATTGGCAGCATTTCTATATACAAACAATGAACTATCAAAAAGAGAAAGCAAATAACACAATACCATTTGAAATTGCCTCCAAAAGAATAATGTATCAGGAATAAACAGCCAAGGTGGTGACAGACCTATGTTCTAAAAACTATAAGACACTGATGAAGGAAACTGAAGATGACACAAAGAAATAGAAAGATATCCTGCATTAATGGATTAAAAGAATTAATATTGTTAATACTGCCCAAAGCAATTTAGACTTAATGTGATCCCTATCAAAATACCAAAGACATTTTTCACAGAACTAGAATAAACAAACCTAAAATTTATATCAAACCAAATGACCCTGAATAGTCAAAGCAACCTTGAGAAAAGAGAACAGAGCTAAAGGTATCACATTCTCAGACTTCAAACTATATTGCAAAGCTACAGAAATCAAAACAGTATGTTATTGGCACAAAAACAGACACTGAGATAAATGGGCTCTCCCCAGAAATAAGCCCAGGCACTCATGGTCAATTAACTTACAACAAAGAGACAAGAATATACAATGGAGAAAAAAACAGTCTCTTCCATAAGTGGCACTTGGAAACCTGAACAGCTAGATGTAAAATAATAAAATTAAAACATCTCACAATATCTACAAAATAAACTTTAAGTGTATTAATGACCTACATGTAAGAATAGAAACCATAAAACTTCAAGAAGAAAACACAGAACACTCTTTGACATAAATCTTGGAAATATCTTTCTGGATCTATTTCCTAAGGCAAAAGAAATAAAAGCAAAAATAAAAAATAGGGTCTAATTAAACAAAAGTTCTGCACAGCAAAGGAAACCACTCACAAAATGAAAAGACAGTTCTATCACTATGGAGGTGAAGAAAATGTTTGTAAATGATATGACATATAAGGAGTTAGTATCCAAAATATATAAATAGTTCATATACCTCAATATCAAAAAATATTAACCCAATCAAAAAACGGCAGAAGACCTAAAAATACACTTTTCCAAAGAGGACATGCAGATGGCGAACAGACACATGAAAAGATGCCCAACATGGCTAATTATCAAAACCACAATGAGATACTTGTCAGAATGTCTATCATGAAAAAGAGTATAAAAGACAAATATTTGTGAGGATTTGGAGAAAGGGACACTCATGCACTTTTGATGGAAATGTAAACTGGTGCAGCCACTATTGAAAACAATATGGAGGCTCTTCAAAAAACTAAAAGGAGAAGTATCATGTGATCCAGCAATTCCACTCCTGGATATATATATTTATTCAGATGATATGTATATATATCATCTGAAGCAAGCAAAGCACTGATTTCAGAAGATACAGGCACCCCAATATTCACTGCAGCATTGTCTACAATACCCAAAACAGTGAAGCAACATAAGTGTCCATTAACAGTTGAATGGATAAAGAACATGTGGTGTGTATACATACACAAGGGAATAATACTCAGCCATAAAATAGAATGAAATACTGCCATTTGCAACAATATAGATGAACTTCGAGGGTATTCTACTTTGTGAAAGGAGTCAGACAAAGAAAGATACTCTATGTTTCCACTTACATGTGGAATGTAAAAAATAAAACAAATAAAGATATATTACAAAACAGAAACTGACTCTCAGATACAGAGAATAAACTAGTGGTTATCAGCAGGGAGATGGACGGGGTAGGAATGAAACAAGGGTAAGAGATGAAGGTGTAAAAGCTGCCAGGTATAGTAAAATAAGATACAAAAGAATCTAACTGGATGACTCTTCACACCACGCTGCTTGCTGCTGCTCAGTTCCAGCAGGCGTGTCCGACTCTGTGCATTCTTTTGGATTGCAACCCGCCAACCTCCTCTGTCTGTGGGATTCTATAGGCAAGAGTATTGAAGTAGGTGGCCATGCCCTCCTCCAGGGGATATTCTGGACCCAGGCATGAAACTCGGGTCTTCTGCATTGCAGGCAGCTTCTTTACTGCTGAGCCACCAGGGAAGCCCCCTCACACCATGTGACAAACTAAAAGCAGATTAAAGACTTAAATTTAACACCAGAAGCCATAAAACTCCTAGAAGAAAACATAGGCAGTATACATGTGTACACTGGTCTCAGTAATATTTATATATATATACATACACATATATATTTTGGTTATGTTTCCCAAGGCAAGAGAAACAACAGTAAAAATAAACAAAATGGGACTAAATGAAGTTAAAAATCTTCTGCATGGTGAAAAAAATTATCAACAAAACAAAACTGGTCACTTACTAAAAGACAGAAAACACTTACAAACAATGTCTCTCAGGGGTTGATACCCAAAATATATGAAGAACTCATACAACTCAACATCAAAAAACATACTATCTGATTATAAAACAGGCAGAGAACATGAATAAACGTTTCAAAAGACATACAGATGGCCAACAGACACATGAAAAAGATGCTCAACATTAATCATGAGGGAAATGCAAACAAAAACCACTGTGAAAGTATCTTGAAATGTGTCATTCTTTGTATTGAGTGCTGCTCCAGTCTGTGGGGTTATGGCCTGTACAAACACACCGAGTGAAAACAGCGCACAGCTGGAAGGTTCAGACTCACCAGAGGCCAGGTGAGCGCGTGTCATTTGTTGGGTCCTGCATAAGAGTGCAAGTGTAGGATGCCTGACCAAAAGAATCAAGAGTGTCACACAAATACAATGGACCATTAAGACATTACCATAAACTATCGTACACCAGTAAGATGGACAACCTAGAAGGAGCAGATGAGCTCCTAGAAATGTACAGTCTCCCAAGACTGAGTCAGGAAGAAACAGAAAAGAGGAACAGACTAATTGTCAGTAATGAAGCTGGCCTATATATGTGTGTGTATATATATATATACACACACATATATACACATATATACACATATATACATATACACACATATATACACATATATACACATATACACATATACACATATATACATATATACACATATATACACATATATACATATATACACATATATACATATATATACATATACACACACATATACACATATATACATATATACACATATATACACATATATACATATATACACATATATACACATATATACATATATACACATATATACACATATATACACATATATACATATATATATACATATACACACATATATACACATATATACATATATACACATATATACACATATATACATATATATACATATATATATACATATACACACATATATACACATATACACACATATATACACATATATACACATATACACATATATACACATATATACATATATATACATATATACACATATATACACATATATACACATATACACATATATACACATATATACATATATATACATATATATATACATATACACACATATATACACATATATACACATATATACATATATACACATATATACACATATATACATATATATACATATATATATACATATACACACATATATACACATATATACACATATATACATATATACACATATATACATATATATACATATACACACATATATACATATATACATACACACACATATATACATATATACACATATATATACATATACACACATATATACACATATGTACACATATACACATATATATACATATATACACATATATACATATATATACATATATATATACATATACACACATATATACATATATATATACATACACACACACACACATATATATATACACATATAAAATTTGCAGTTGAATATGTAGAAGCACTATACACTGAGCTGACTGTGGCTCAGATCATGAAATTCTTATTGCAAAATTCAGACTTAAATTGAAGAAAGTAGAGAAAACCACTAGACTATTCAGGTATGACCTAAAACAAATTCCTTATGATTATACAGTGGAAATGACAAATAGATTCAAAGGATTAGATCTGATAGACAGAAGGCCAAAGAACTATGGACAGAGGTTTGTAACCCTGTACAGGAGGGAGTGATCAAATTCATCCCCAAGAAAAGGAAATGCAAAGGCAAAACAATTGTCTGAGGAGGGCTTACATATAGCTGAGAAAAGAAGAGACGTAAAAGGCAAAGGAGAAGAGGAAAGATATACCCATCTGAATAAGAAGTTTCAAAAAAGAGCAAGGAAAACTAAGAAAGCTTTCTTAAATGAACAATGCAAAGAAATAAGAGGAAAACAACAGAATGGGAAAGACTAGAGATCTCTTCAGGGCTTCCCTGGTAGCTCAGACGGTAAAGCGTCTGCCTACAGTGCAGGGGACCTGGGATCGATCCCTGGGTCAGGAAGATCCCCTGGAGAAGGAAATGGTAACCCACTCCAGTATTCATGCCTGGAAAATCCAACGGACTGAGGAGCCTGGGGGGCTACAGCCCATGGGGTCACAAAGAGTCGGACACAACTGAGTGAAAAGGAGATAGATAGCAAGGGAACATTTCATGCAAAGATTGGCACAAACATTATGAACCTAATAGAACCAGAAGATATTTTTAAAAGGTGGCAGGAATACAGAGAAGAACTATGCAAAAAAAGGTCTTAATAACCTAGACAACTACAATTGTGTGATCGCTCACCTAGAACCAGATATCCTGGAGTGTGAAGTCAAGTGGGCCTTAGGAAGCATTTCTACAAACAAAGCTCCTGGAGGTGATGGAATTCTAGCCGAGCTATTTCAAAACTTGAAGGACTGTGCTGTTAAAGTCCTGCACTCAATATGCCAACAAATTTGGAAAACTCAGCAGTGGCCAAAGGACTGGAAAAGGTCAGTTTTCATTACAATCCCTAAGAAGGAAATGCCAAAGAATGTTCAAACTACCGCAAAATAACACTCATTTCACATGCTAGCAAGGTCATACTCAAAATCCTTCAAGCGATGCTTCAACAGTATGTCAACCCAAACTTCCAAATGTACAAGCCATATTTAGAAAGGGCAGAGGAACCAGAGATCAAACTGCCAACATCAGATCACAGAAAAAGCAAGAGAATTCCAGAAAGACATCTATTTCTGCTTCATTGATTATGCTAAAGCTTCTGACTGTGTGGATCACAACAAGCTGTGAAAAATCCTTAAAGACATGGGAATACCAGACCACCTTATCTGCCTCTTGAGAAACCTATATGCAGGTCAAAAGCAATAGTTAGAACTAGACCTGGAACAATGAACTGGTTCAAAATTAGGGCAAGAGTACATCAAGGCTGTATATTGTCATCCTGATTATTTAACTTATGTGCAGAGTACATTATGCGAAATGCTGGGCTGGATGAAGCTCAAGCTGGAATCAAGATTTCCAGGAGAAATATCAATAATGTCAGATATGTAGATGACACCACCCTTATGGCAGAGAGTGAAGAGGAACTAAAAAATCTTTTGCTGAAGGTGAAAGAGGATGTTGAAATAGCTGGTTTAAAACTCAACACTCAAAAATCTAAGATTATGGCATCCGATCCCATCACTCCATGGCAAATAAATGGGGAAACAATGGAAAGAGTGACAGACTTTATTTTCTTGGGCTTCAAAGTCATTGTGGATGATGACTGCAGCCATGGAATTAAAAGGCACTTTTTCCTAGGAAGAAAAGCTACGACAAACCTGCACAACGTATTAAACAGCAGAGACATTACTTTGCCAACAAAGGTCTGTATAGTCAAAGCTATGGTTTTTCCAGCAGTCATGCACAGATGTAAGAGCTGGACCATAAAGAAGGCTGAGCATTGAAGAACTGATACTTTTGAACTGTGGTGTTGGAGAAGACTCTTGAGAGTCCCTTGGATAGCAAGGAGATCAAACCAGTCAATCCTAAATGAAATCAACCCTGAATCTTCATTGGGAGGACTGATACTAAAACTGAGCCTCCAACCCTTTGGCCACTTGATTCAAAGTATCCAACTCATTGGCAAAGACCTCTATGCTGGGAAAGATTGAAGGCAGGAGGAGAAGGGGATGACAGAGGATGAGATGGTTAAATGATATCATCGATTCAATGGACATGAGTTGGAGCAAACTCCAGGAGATACTGAAAGACAGGGAAGCCTGGCATGCTGCAGTCCATGGGGTTGCAAAGACTGAGCAACTGTACACAGCTGAGCAACCGGACATGACTGAGCAGCTGAATAATAACAACAACTCCATGATCAAGTGGAATTTATCCCAGGATTGCAAGGATGATTCAATATCTGCAATCAATGTAAGAAACTACATTAACAAACTGAAGAATAAAAATCATATGGTCATTTCAATAAATGCAGGAAAAGTATTTGACAAAATTCAAAAATCCATTCATTATAAAAACTCTCATCAAAGTTGGTTGAGAGGGAATACATATCTCAATATAGTAAAGGTTATATATGATAAGCCCACAGCTCACATCATACTCAAAAGTGAGTGTGCTGCCTCTAAGATCAGGAACAAGACAAGCATGTCCAACTATTACCACTTTCACTCAACATAGTACTGTAAGTCCTAGCCACAGCAATTAGACAAGAAAAAAAGGAATCCAAATAGGAGAGAAAGAATTAAAACTGTCCCTATTTGTGGATGATACTATGTATCGAAAATTCCTAAACACTACCAAAATACTACTAGAACTCATCGATGAATTCAATAAAGTTGCAGTACACAAGTTAACATATGAAAATCTGCCAATTTTCTACACACAAAGCTACAGTCATCAAAGAGTATGGTACTAGCACAGAGATAGAGGCACAGATCATAGGCACAGAAGGGAAAGCCCAGAAATAGTGAGCACTTATGTGCGCTTATAGTCACTGCAGCATTATTTACAACAGGAAACCTCTGGGAGCAATGTAAGTGCTCATCAACTGATGAATGGTAAAGAAGATATGTACGCAGATATATAGGCATTCCTCAGGCATTAACTCTTGCCATTTGTGACAAGGATGTACGTGGAGGGTATTTGGCCAAGTGAGATAAGTCAAACAAGAGAAAGACAAATACCATATGATTTCACGCATATATGGAATCTAAAAAATAAAAATCAACAAACGTAACAAAATGGAAACAGACTCATAGATACAGAGAATAAATCAGTGGTTGTCAGAGGGTCAGGGAACAGGGAAATAAGTGTGATAGGTAAGAGAGATTGAGAGGTACAGACTTCCAGTTACAAAGTAAACGAGTCACGGGGATGAAACAGCATGTGGAATACAGTTATTGATACTGCAGTGTCTTTGTATGGTGACAGATGTTAACGAGACACATCATGTTGATCACTTTGTAATGTGCAGAAATATCAAATCATGGTGTTGTGCACTTGGAACCAATGTAGTGTTGTAGGTCGATTATACCTCAAATAAAAATAAAATATTGGATTGACCAAAAAGTTCATTCAGTTAGTGAATACATTGTTCAATAAAGTTCTTGATGAAAAGGAAAACTGTGTTTTTGCTATTAAAACTGAACAAACGTTTTGGCCCACCCAATATGCAGATGCTAGAAGGAAATGCAAAAAAAAGAAAAATCAAGCCACAGACCCCAGTAGAAACAAGTAAAGGGAGTTAAAAGATACAACTTCTAGATAAAAGATAAATGTCCTGGGGATGTAATGCATAGATTGATTGCTATGGTTAGTATAGTGTATTGCAAATTTGAAAGTTGCTAAGAGAGTAGGTCTTGAAAGCTTTAATCATAAAAAATGTTAACTCTGTATGAAGATGAATGTTAACTAGATGTAACTGAGGTGAGCATTTCAAAATATATAGAAACATCAACTCATGTTTGTCTGAAATTGATATTATATCAATTGTATGTCAATAAGAAAATCACATTTTAACATCCTTTGAAGAATAAAGTAAAAGCAAACTGTTTAAAATACACATTCTCAAACATTTATAAATATTTCTTCATCATGTTCTTCTGGAGGGTAGAATCATAAAATGTGACTTTTGAGCTCATTAATTACCAGTTTAACACATTGGTCATAGCAAACATCCTCTTTCAACAACACAAGAGATGACTCTACACATGGACGTCACCAGATAGTCAATATGGAAGTTAGACTGAGTATATTCTTTGTGGTCAAAGATGGAGAAGCACTATACAGTAATCAAAAACAAAACCTGGAGCTGACTGTGGCTCAATTCATCAGTTCCTTATTGCAATATTCAGGCTTAAATTGAACAAAGTAGGAAAAACCACTAGGTCATTCAGGTACAACCTAAATCAAATCAGTTATGACTACACAGTGGAAGTGACGAATAGATTCTAGGGATTAGATCTGGTTCACAGGGTGCCTGAAGAACTACGTACGGCTGGAGGTTTGTAGCACTGTGCAGGATGTGGTGACCAAAACCATCCCAAAAAGAAATTCAGGCAGGCAAAGTGATTGTCTGAGGAGACCTTACAAACAGCTGAGAAAAGAAGTGAAAGGCAAGGGGGGAAGGGAAAGATATGACCAACTGAATGCAGAGTTCCAGAGAACAGCAAGGAGAGATAAGAAAGTCTTCTTAAGTTAACAGTGCAAAGAAATAGAGGAAACAATAGAATGGGAAAGACCAGAGATCTCTTCAAGAAAACTGGAGATATCAAGGAAATCAACCCTGAATCTTTATTGGGAGGACTGATGCTGAAGCTGAAGCTCCAATACTTTGGCCACCTGATGTGAAGAGCAGACTCCCTGGAAAAGACCCTGATGCTGGGAGGGATTGAGGGTAGGAGAAGAAGGGGACGACAGAGGATGAGATGGTTGGATGGCATCGTTGACTCAATGGACATGAGCTTGACCAAACTCCAGGAGATAGTTAAGGACAGGAAAGCCTGGCATGCTGCAGTACATGGGGTCGCAAAGAGTCAGACACAACTTTGCGACTAAACAACAGTAACAGACTCCCTAGATTCACCAAAGGCTGTCTACATGCTCCTAGATTTTCTGAAACAACTTAAGAATGCAAAATCAAAACACCACCACCAGAGATTTACACCCACGGGGGATCTTGTGATTGCAGAGCCCCACATGGCTGCCTAGACACCTGCCTTTCCAGCCACCCTGCTGAAGCTGGCTGGGCATTTCCTCATCAGCCTCTGACCACAGAGCTGCTCCCTTTCTCTGCTGTCTGCATGCAGACTTCCTGTACCAGGTCATGTGTCCCGAGGAGCCGAGGTGGTGGTGTGGAGTGGGTACAGGCAGCCCAGGCGCTCCTGTAGGAGGGTCAGGGGCTGACTGCACCCTAAACTTCTCAGGTGTCTTAGAATACAACAGAGAGAGAGATGGCGATCAGGGAAGCCCTCAGTAAGGAGCCACTTCAGCAGACATCTTCAGAAGGTTATGACAGAAACACTGTGCAGTCCAGGCAAAGGGCGGGAGCCAGTCTTGAGGTGCCTGGCTGTGGCAGAGCAGAGGCGCTGGTGGGAGGATGTTACACTCAGTGAAGACAGGCACTGGGAGCAGAAGCAGCACCCTGGGCTGATCCTAAGCCTGGCTGATCAATCTGGGCTGATCCTAAGCCTGGCTGATCAACCTGGGCTGATCCTAAGCCTGGCTGATCAACCTGGGCTGATCCTAAGCCTTGAGCTTCTGCCTGGCTGGAGGACTCTGAGCCCAGAGGAACAAGTCATATCATGGTGACAGTATGCAACCCCTCACGCATCTCCAGGGAAAGATTTCAAAGGTGACTTTCAAGCAATTGTTTAAGAGGAAGGCATATTTTTTTTTTTATTTTTTTAAAGAGAATTATGATGCCAGTTCTCAGGGAACTGACTGATGCTATGATTTTATGTTGATAGCATAAATGCCAGTCCCAGGACACTGAAACATGCATGTTTTTCTCAACCCTCTAAAATCCAGGTGTTACTCCCACTGTGATAGGGTACAGGGGCAGACAGAAGCAGGGCCCCGGGCACCGTGACTGCTATGCCCCGCAGAGGGGCTACACTCTTCACTCTCTTGTGCACATTCCTGGGACCCAGATGCCAAGGGCCAGATCAACTCCTTATGGCCTTTCTAAACACACCCCTGTCTAGGTGTCTGCTTACAATATCAGCTATAGGCTTGGCACCTGGAATTTATATGGGTTTCCCTGGAGATTTTGACATTTACCTGATCTATGTCCAAAAACTCTGGATCAGAGAGTGGGCTCGCCCAGAAACAGTGCTGATGGCCTTCCATAGGAACAGAGAGGAAACTGAGCCTCCAGGCCTTCAGCAGAGCAATGAGCACATGCGAGGGCCCAGCCTGACTTCCAGGGCCATAGGGACACGGCGCTCATGAGCGGGGAGTGGGCCCTTCTGGCCCGTGGCCCACATGCCCCTTGCTAGAGCCTCTTCCCAGGCTGAAGGAAGACCTTTGTTCCCAGATGCAGCCCTCTGTCCATCCCCTCCCCAAGGCACAGAAGCCCTTCCGGGGTGTCAACTTGCCCCCTCTCAGTTCATAAATAAGCTATTCTCAGTTCCTTTGCTTGAACCTCTGTTCATCTGATTCTCCTTTTTTCTGTAATTCAGTTGTTTCACAAATTAAATTCTTATTTGGATTCAAAACATTTAGCAAAATGACCTTGATTAAAGCCTAATGAAAAGTGTAAGTGTCAGTAACTCAGTCATGTCTGACTCTTTGTGACCCCATGGACTGTAGCCCACCATACACTTCTGTCCATGGAATTCTCCAGGCAAGAATACTAGAGTGGGTTGCCATTCCCTTCTCCAGTGGATCTTCCCAGCCCAGGGATCTAACCCAGGTCTCCTGCATTGCAGGCAGATTCTTTACCATCTGAGCCACCAGGGAAGCCTAAAGAAAGATAAAAACCTAAAACCTAGGAGACCTAAATAAAGATAAAGTACACAAACATCGTCTCCTAGATTAAGTTCATCCATCTTGACTCCATTTTTAGCCCCCAAACAAATTCACGCTGCCTCTTCTGGACCACCAAAGTTGCTAGCAGCTTGACAGCATGTATAATATTATTTCCAATTTGTTTCTTTTAAAACAGGGTATGACCATGATTCTCAGAAGCTAAGAATAAGGATGTCTGCAAAATAAAAATTTTAAAGTGTCCACTGCCAAATATTGAGCTTCTTTGGTGGCTCAGATGGTAAAGAATCTTCCTGCAATGCAGTAGACCCAGGTTTGATCCCTGGGTCGGGAAGATCTGCTGGAGAAGGGAATGGCTATCCACTCCAGTATTCTTGCTGGGGAAAGTCCACGGACAGAGGAGCCTGGAGGGCTACAGTCCACAAGGTCACAAGAGTCGGACACAACTGAGTGACTAACACTTGCACTTTCATCACCAAATACATTTCAAGTACTGAAAATTCTTGAAAATTGCCTTTTCCTTATTCAGTAAATGGAACATCTATACAAACGGAACTAACCTTGTCTTTTAGCCGAACTTTTTCACATGCAACAAATACATGAGAACTGAGAATTGTGAACATATTTTGAAACACAGACCAGCCCCTGTGAAGACTGGTTCAAGAGTTAATGATGAGGAAATGTGATGATGCAGAAACAACAAAGAATTGCTGTTGGATTGAAATCTGGTAACAATTCAGACCACACCTGGCAGAATCACTCAACTCCCAGTTCCTGAAAGATACAGATAAAGGTCTCACACACATTCCTAAGTTGTTTTTACAGGAAGAAGACCCCCACCAGATGAAAACTGCTGACTGCAAACACAGAGATCCCAGACTGGTAGAAACAGAAGGTTGATGATGATTAAAACTTCACCCTGATGCCAGCCATTCAACAATTGAGCACAAGCTGATCACACACTCCACAACTCCCCTCACTCACACTGCCTTTAAAACCCCTTCTCTGAAAAAAAAAAAAAAAAAAAACCCTTCTCTGAAAGCCACGGGGGTGTTTGGGCCTTGTGCTTCACTTCACCACAAACCTGGACTCAGTAGACTGTGCACAGGTGAGCAGACTCAGATATGGCTCAGAAACAACATCTGGTTTGTATAGTTAATCATGATAGTCTTTTTAGGACTCCCTCTAGGCCAGGTAATGGGTGTGACAGTCATGCCTAAGACTTACAGAGTCAGGGGTACTGGGCCCCACAGTTCTCCAGTGAGTCTCATAAAAGTAATGACCCATGAGAGGTATGGATCCCTTACCCAACTCAGGATAACGCGCACTCCTGGGCTTTTTACTCCTCAGTAATGCCAGTGATGTAAGAACCACAAGACTGGAAGGTCCCACTGAGGATGAGACAGCTTGACAGAGTGTTCCTTCAGAACACAACCACCTAACGACGCCCAACTTGTTGGATTTTAAAGGAACATATGGTGGCTCATCTCCAGAAAGGAAGCAAGCATGAAGAACTGCAACAACGAGGTGAGTAAGCAACTGACACCATATGTCCCACTGAAGACATACCTTATGTCATCTCTCACCACCACAGAGTATCAAAGGGAAGAGACTAACAGAACATTTAAAATAAACAACAATATATGTAAAACAAGAAAGACAAGACCTATTGATGTAGCCACGATAGCAGTTGCATTTTGCTACAGTTTTGCCCCAAGACATCAAATTATTCTGTCTGTGAGTTGCAGATGTGCCAGATTATATTCTAAATCCAAAATGAGAAAAGCTGTAAGACAAAACTGTATTGAGTGTTCTCTTCCACTCTTTAATATTTTAAAAGCATGTGCCTGATTTGAGACCTCCAAAACACAAGCTTGCCCTATGCAAGAGCAATGAAACACGAACATGAGAACTTTGAACTGGAAGTTCAAACTTTGAAACTGGAGTTCAAAGAACTTTCTATCACGATTTTAAAGAGCAAAAGAAGTAAAAAGGACCAGTTCCTCCTGTAACACACAGATGCAAATCAAAGACCAGAAAGGAACCAGGGCATGCATAAGGATGTAGGAGCACGGTCTGCAGCGATCCGAAACACAGTGACTTTCATGCTGCTAGAGAACACAGGAATGAACCAGAGAGCCACGGAGGAAGAAGAAACGATTTTAAGATGCATGTAAGAGCCCGGCTGCTCCTTCTCACTACTCTGATCTTGGAACTCTCTGCAGTTCTCAAGTCAAGCTGACATCTGCCACCTGCCCCGACACAGCACACATAATTAACACCACCATTTGCAGATGGAGGACTGAAGAGGACTCCACCTGTAGAGCACATTCAGGCCATATCTAACTGCACTTAGTTCTCTGTAAAGACATTGAGAATTCGGACTTCATACTGTTCTGTAAGGACTATATGAGATAATATGGGTAAATTCTTTGGTAAGTCCTGGGAACTCAGCAGAAGCTAGTTCCTCTTTCTTTCTCCTTCACTGAATGCACACATACTTTTGACAGAGCAAAGCAGTACACTTGCTAATGTTCCTTGATACCCAGCAATTCTGGTAGATTTGTGGTTTTATGCTGCAGCTAAAATCTGCTTAAATTGATTGCTGTCAAATCATGTATCATTTCATTCATTCTAGATAGTTTGTCCTGCAGGAGACACTAGGTACATCCAGAAAGAAGAAACAGAAGAGACTGTGTGCTAATCAATAAGGATGGAGAATAAGGCACTGACCTTCTCAAGTTTGTTTTCTGGCTGGAGCTGGTGGGATATTTGCCCTCTCCTGCATATCTGGGGTGTGCTATGTAGCACTCAGCACGAGGTCTGTGCACCTACTTTTCCCTCCTATTCAGGATGCCCCAATGCCACCCCTCAGCCATCTGCCACCTAGTGCTGGATTAGACTCAACTCATCCCCTTAGCTTCACAAGTCCCCCAAGAAATCCTCCGATGATCTCTGATCCAGGCCAAGCTCTGTCATGACATTACTCCAAAGCTGCTCATTCCATTTCTTCAAATAATTCATCTCAACTTGTGTAGTAATATATTTTGGTGGTTATGTGAATTAATGACAATTTGATCTTCCAAGCTTACCACTTTGATCTCAGAAACTACATCCAGTTTGGCATAATAAAGCATGTGGTTGTCAACATCTAAAATGGTTCCCAAATATCTCCCCTACCCAACAGGCCAGCCCTCAAGGAGATGCTCTTTCTGTGGGCTGGAACCAGCGATGTGCTCCTGATGAGGAGAACACAGAAGTGACAGGCCACTCCTTCCAGATTAGACTATAAAAACTTGCCCATGAGGCCTCCCCTCCTCACACTTTCCTTCCCTCTCCCTCTGGCTGGCTCTCTCTAGTCTCTCTCTAAAACAACCAGCTGCCCTCTGGAAAGGCCTGTGTAACAGGATCTAGGAAGCGCCAGACAAAGGCCGTCAAGGAACTGAGATGCCCAGCCCAACAGCCAGTGAGGAACCGAGTCCTGTGGATGCCACCTGAGGATCCTGGAAGGAGATTCTCCCCCAGTGAAGCCATGAGATGACCGCAGCCCCAGCCTCCTCTGCAGCCTGCGGAAGGCGCTGGAGGAGGGGTGCCGGGTCAGTCACACCCACATAACCAGGTGAGCTGTGAGTGAGAAACGTGTCACTGTACACTTGTAAGTGATCTAAAATGATAAAAATGAACTTATTTAAAAGAGAAACAGACTCACAGACATAGAAGACAATCTTATGCTTCAGTAAAATTCCATCGCTCAGTCATGTCTGACTCTTTGAGACCCCATGAATCGCAGCACGCCAGGCTTCCCTGTCCATCACCAACTCCCAGAGTTTACCCAAACCCATGTCCATTGAGTCGGTGAGGCCATCCAACCAACTTATCCTCTGTCGTCCCCTTTTCTTCCCGCCCTCAATCTTTCCCAGCATCAGGGTATTTTCCAATGAGTCAACTCTTCGCATCAGGTGGCCAAAGTATTGGAGTTTCACCTTCAACATCAGTCCTTCCAATGAACACCTAAGACTGATCTCCTTAAGGATGGACTGGCTGGATCTCCTTGCAGTTCATGGGACTCTCAAGAGTCTTCTCCAACACCACAGTTCAAAAGCATCAATTCTTTGGTGCTCAGCTTTCTTTATAGCCCAACTCTCACATCCATACATACCTACTGAAAAAACCATAGCCTTGAATAGACGGACCTTTGTTGGCAAAGTAATGTCTCTGCTTTTTAATATGCTGTCTAGGTTGGTCATAACTTTCCTTCCAAGGAGTAAGCGTCTTTTAATTTCATGGCTGCAATCACCATCTACAGTGATTTTGGAGCCCAGAAAAATAAAGTCAGCCACTGTTTCCCCATCTATTTGCCATGAAGTGATGGGACCAAATGCCATGATCTTACTTTTCTGAATGCTGAGCTTTAAGCCAACTTTTTCACTCTCCTCTTTCACTTTCATCAAGATGCTCTTTAGTTCTTCACTTTCTGCCATAAGGATGGTGTCATCTGCATATCTGAGGTTATTGATATTTCTCCCAGCAATCTTGATTCCAGCTCGTGCTTCCTCCAGCCCAGCGTTTCTCATGATGTACTCTGCATATAAGTTAAATAAGCAGGGTGACAATATACAGACTTGACGTACTCCTTTTCCTATTTGGAACCTGTCTGTTGTTCCATGTCCAGTTCTAACTGTTGTTTCCTGACCTGCATCTTATGCTTACTAAAGGGGAAACGAGTAGGAGGAATGGTTAATTAGGAGTTTGGGATTAACAGATACACACTACTATGTATAAAATAAACAACAAGGATTTACTGGATAGTATGGAGAGTGAAAAAGTTGGCCTAAAGCTTAACATTCAGAAAACTAAGATCATGGCATCTGGTCCCATTACCTCATGGGAAATAGATGGGGAGACAGTGGAAACGGTGTCAGACTTTATATTTTTGGGCTCCAAAATCACTGCAGATGGTGATTGCAGCCATGAAATTAAAAGACGCTTACTCCTTGGAAGGAAAGTTATGAACAACCTAGATAGTATATTAAAAAGCAGAGACATTACTTTGCCAACAAAGGCCCATCTAGTCAAGGCTATGGTTTTTCCAGTGGTCATGTATGGATGTGAGAGTTGGACTGTGAAGAAAGCTGAGCACCAAAGAATTGATGCTTTTGAACTGCGGTGTTGGAGAAGACTCTTGAGAGTCCCTTGGGATGCAAGGAGATCCAACCAGTCCATCCTAAAGGAGATAAGTCCTGTGTGTTCACTGGAAGGACTGATGCTGAAGCTGAAAGTCCAATACTTTGGCCACCTGATGCGAAGAGTTGACTCATTGGAAAAGACCCTGATGCTGGGAGGGATTGGGGGCAGGAGGAGAAGGGGACAACAGAGGATGAGATAGCTGAATGGCATCACCAACTCGATGGGCATGAATCTGAGTAAACTCCAGGAGTTTGTAATGGGCAGGGAGGCCTGGCGTGCTGCGATTCATGGGGCAAAGAGTCGGACACGACTGAGTAACTGAACTGACTGAAACTGAACTGATAGGGAATTATTCAATATTCTGTAATAGCCTATAATGGAAAAGAATCTGGAAAAGACTATGCATAAATATATATAAATATGTAAAAATATGTAAGTAAATATATACTATATATATATATATATACACACACACACTTGTATGTATATATACACACACACCTGTATGTATATACACACACACACACACACACACAGTGCTGTATACTTGAAACTAATACTACATTGTAAATTGACTATACATCAATTTTTAATGGCGAAAAATAAAATGAAATTTGTTTAAAACGAAATGAGGGGACTTCCCTGGTGTTCCATATATTTTAAAAAATGTGTCACTTTAAGCCCTTGAGTGCTGGGATAACAGATAACTTCACTGCATACTCCAAACCAAAGGGAAAAACACATACTTACATTCAAGCAATAGGAAAAAAGATGGGGTGGTTTTTGAGTTGCAAATAAAGAAATTCACCAAATTCAGTTCAGTTTCTGGGTTTGTTACAGAAAGATTTACTGAAGAGCCAGTAGATGTGAAGGTTGGGCTGGAAAAACAGAAAGTCCACCGTTGGGGTGGACCAGCATGCAGAAGCTGGTCAGATGCAGATGGACCAAGAGACAGTTACTGAGCATGTGCTATGGCTCAGGCACAAATCAGAACCCCGCCCTTGATGGTTGTGAGCGACATCAACACACAGATGCACACAGAGAAAATCAACAGTGATGTCTGATAAGTGTCTAACACAACAGGAAAAGGCCTCTGCCAAGTCTGGAGTGAGGGCAGGAAACCTCCCAGGGGTGGGATCTGGGATTAACAGATACACTCTACTATGTATAAAATAGTAGAAATAGTAAAAGTTACATAGACAAAAGGGGCTGAGCATTCCCTTCAGAGTCAATGGCACTACCCAATGGAAAAAGTCCCACATACCTTGTGGACAGCTTGACATCCATGGCAAGAAGCCTGGATTTGAGCCCAGAAGCTGTAAGAAATGTTGAGGGGAGATGACCAGGCCAAGGAACCTCCCAAAGCATGCCGGTGACACGTGATGATGCATTGGGTTTGGAGGAAGGGAAAAGAATGAGCAGGGACAATGACAATGAAGGGGAGCTGCCACAATCACACAGCCACATGAAGGTGGCAAGGAATCATCCTCAAAAGATGTTCAAAACCTACTCTTCCAAAACTATTCCAAAAAATGAAAGGAAGGAATACTTCCAAATTCATTCCACAAGGCCACCATCATCCTGATACCAAACCAGACAAAGATACCACAAAGAAAATTACAGGCCAATATCTGAGAGGAAAATAGACCCAAAAGTTCTCAACAAAATTCTAGCAAACTGAATCCAGTAGCACATTAAAAGCATCATACACCATAACCAAGTGGGATTTATTCCAGGAATGTAAAGACTTTTCAATATTCACAAATCAATCAATATGATACATCAACAAACTGAAGAATAAGGTTGTTATTCCTATAGTCATCTAAACAGATGGAAGAAAACACTTCTAACAAAATTCAACATCCATTTATTTAAAAAAAAAAAACTCCAGAAAATAGGCATAGAAGAAACATAAAAAAGGCCATATATGACAAACTCACAGCTAACACCATACTCAATGTTGAAAAGTTGAAAACATTCCCTCTAAGGTCAGGAACAAGACAAGAATGACTAATCTCAACACTCTTATTCAGCATAGTTTTGAAGTTCTAGCCACAGAAAGCAGAGAAGAAAAACAAAAGGAATCCAAATTGGGATGGAAGAAATAAAACCATCACTGTTTGCAAATAACATGATACTAAGAAAATCCGAAAGATGCCACCAGAAAACTACTAGAGCTCCTCAATGAATTTGGGAAAGTCTTAGGATACAAAATTCACATATAGAAATCTGTTGCATTTCTATACACTAACAATGAAATTTCAGAAAAAGAAATTAAGTAAACAGTCCTATTTACCATCACATAACAGAGAACAAAATACCTAGTGATAAACTTACCTAAGGAGACAAAAGACCTATACTCCAAAAGTTGTAAGATGCTGATAAAAAAAATAGAAGACAAGAGAAACAGATGGAAAGATATATCATGTTCTTGGATTGGAAGAATCAATATTAGTAAAGTGACCATACTACCCAAGGTAATCTACAGATTCAATGCAGTTTCTGTCAAATTACCAAGGCATTTTTCATAGAGCTAAAACAGAAAATTTTTAATTTGCATGGAAATATAAAGGATCCTGAATCTTGAGGAAGAGGATAGGAGCTGGAGAAACCACACTCCCTGACCTCAGACAACACTACAGAGCTACGGTAATCAAAACAGTATGGTACTGGGGCAAAGATGGTCTCACAGATCAATGGGGCAGGACACAAAGCCCAGCACCTGTGGTTCATTAATCTACAACAAAAGCAGCAAGAATATAAAATGGAAAGGAAAAAACAGTCTCTTGAGAAACTGGACATGTAAAAAATGTAAACATGTAAAACAATGAAGTTAGAACATTCTCTAAGACCATATATAAATATAAATTCAAAGTAGATTAAAACCTAAATGTAAGACCATATACTATAAAACTCTTAGAGGAATATACAGACAGGATACTCTCACATAAATTGCAAGAATAGTCTTTGGATCATTTCCTAGAGTAACAGAAACAAATGCAAAAATAAGCAAATCAGACCTAAGTAAGCTTGGAAGCTTTTACACACATACAGAAAGAAACCATTAACAAAAATACACCCCATGAACTGGGAGAAAATATTTACAAACAATGCAATTAATCTCCAAAATATACAAACAGCTCACACACCTCCAAATCAAGAAGTGGGCAGAAGACCTAAGAAATATTTCTCCAAAGAAGATGTGTGTGTGTGTGTGTTTTTGCGTACAACTCTTTGCAACCCCACTCATGGCCTATAGCCTATCAGTCTCCTCTTTCCATGGGACTTTCCAGGCAAGAATACTGGAGTAGATTGCCATTTCCTTCTCCAGGGGACCTTCCCAACCCAGGGATCAAATCCATGTTTCCCACATCTCCTGCATTGGCAGGTGGATTCCTGACCACCGTGCTACCTTATAGATGGCCAAAAACAACTGAAAAGATGTTCAACATCACTAATTATCAGAGAAATGCAAATCAAACCTACAACGAGGTATCACTTACACCTAAAGGAACTAGAAAAAGAAAAACAAAGAAACCCCGAAGTTAGTAAAATGAAAGAAATCACAAAGATCAAAGTAGAAATAAATGAAATCGAGATTTAAAAATAATAGAAAAGATAAATGAAATTAAGAGCTGATTTTTAAAAGATAAACAAAACTGATAAGTCTTTAGTTAGACTCATAAAGAAAAAAATGAGGATCCAAATCAACAAAATCAGGAATAAAAAAGGAGAAGTTACAACTGACACCACAGAAATACAAAAGATCACAAAAAATCACTACAATTACATGCCAATAAAATGGTCAACTTAGTAAAAAATGGGTAAATTTTCAGGAATGTACAATCTCCCAAGACTAAATCAGGAAGACAAAGAAAATATGAACATCACTAATTATCAGAAATGCAAATCAAAACTATAATGAGGTATCACCTCACACCACTCAGAATGCTAATTTCAAAAAGTCTACAAATAATAAATGCTGAAGAGGGTGTGGAGGAAAAGGAACTCTCCTACACTGTTGGTGGGAAGGTAAATTGGTAGAGTCACTATCGAAAACAGTATGGAGGAATCTTAAAAACTAAAACTATAGCTACCATATGATACAGCAATCCCACTCCTGGGCATATGTCTGAAAAAGAGAAAAGCTAACTTGAAAAGATAAATGTACCCCAGTGTTCACACCAGCACTATTTACAATAGCCAAACACGGAATAAACTTCTACAGAGGAATGGATAAAGAAGATATATATGTCTTCTTTCAGTCATAAAAAGAATGAAATAATGTCATTTGCAGCAACATGCCTGAACCTATAGACTATCATACTAAGTTAAGTCAGACAGAGAAAGAAAAATATATGACATCACTTATATGTGTAATCTAAAAAATAACATGAATTTATTTTCAAAACAGAAATAGAGTCAGACGGAAACATTTTTTTTTTTCCAGCAGAAGATAGGCTGACTCACATTACCCAGGTGAGCAAATCAGTGAAGGATGAGATCTCCCATTAACAGAAGAGAGTGTGGATACAGAGGGAACCCAGAAGAGCTGTCCTTTGCATCAAGTGAGGCCACCAGTGTCCCCATAAACAGATCTGGCCTTTGAGACCCGCACTCACCGAGGTCACCTACAGTGCTCTACCTCAGTTTCCTCTAGAGAATCAAACACCACCAATTTAGACCCAAAACAGGAGACCTGCCTTGCAGGTCACCCTTCCTCCATGTATATGAAGACATATAGGAAGAGCTCCTGTACCAGTCCCGGATGCTGGACAGTCTACCAGAGGGACTGTGGAGGGCAGGTCCTGAGACAAACAGCATTGCTCCTGCTGCCGTGTCTTCCTGCAGGTGCAGAGTTCAAACTCCACCATGGAGCTCAAACTCCACTACTCCACTATGCTAGAATCACCTGGCCAGCACACCTTGACACAAGACAGACTGAGAAAGTAAAACACACAGATCTAAGATGATTCTATTTGCTGGGTTGTTTTGATTGGATGATTCATCGGTGAATACACTGCTAACTTTATGGTAACCAAGAAGGGGAAGCTGGATGGCCAAGAGAGAATGTTCAGTTAGGAATTAATTGACTGAGGAATAGTAACTGAATAGCCTACACAAGATCTAAAGACATCAGAAATCATGTCTGCAGCTTAGAGTAAAAAAAAAAAAAAAAAACAGAAAAGATTCAAATTATAGAATTTTCAAAAAAGGAACATGATGTATCACGCTTATAACATCTAAAGTTCTCTCTTCAGTGGTGTTTAGCCTGTCCAACACTGCTGAGGGCAAGGGAGAGAGAGATTTTCAGTAAATAGCCTACAAATGCTGCTTGAATGCTGCATACTGGAAGAGCTTTCACTCACCAGGGCACCTTACAGAAAGGCCAGCTCCTCACAGAGAAGGGGTCTTGACTGGTCAATTTCAACAGAACAGAGTGCCTCAAAGAAGGCTGAACAATTTGAGAAGAAAAGAGAACTGAATTCACAGCATCACATTTTTTTATCTCATGTAAGTTCCTTTCAGATGCCTAAACCTTAATTGCTTTTTTTAATTTAAATGTCTTTCTCGAAATATCTAACATAACTTTGAAGCCAAAAAAAAAAAAAATAAAATAAAGGAAAACAGTATTTTACAGCTTTCTTCCATAACTCCAGCTCATTTTTATTTCTTTGCATAGCTCAAGGACAAGCGTATTTTTAGACTTCAGTATTATGGAAGACAAGGATAGGCAGATTAGAGAGTCTAGAAACAAAAGGGGAGTGATTGCAAATCTTGCAAATCATTGGCAAAGGTAATTTTTCATTGGAAATTAAAATTTAAAGTTTCTTCAGTTTTATAAAATCAAATTTCCCTGCTGTGTCCTAAAATCATAGGACATTTGGTCTGAAAGAGACCAGAGAGGCCCCAGTGTACAGGTTTCTTCTCCCCTAGAACAGACCACGTGCCCAGCACCTTGGTGTCCATGGGGCAGCTCCATAACCTGGGAGCAGGTGGCTCTGCACTACAGGAAAGGTAAAACTTGCCTGCCTACAAGGCCCAGCTATTTGTTTTACTCCAGTTCTGTCCCCTTACAGAACTTCACACGCTCTTCAGGGTACAAAGCAGCAGGCAGCGTGATTTGTGCAGACTCGAGCGTGTCTCAGGAGCCTCCCAGCCTAGATGCGGAGCAGCCTGAGGAGTGCACTCAGCAGGCCGCGGCAGTGCAGCAGGACTCTAAATCCACCAGGACACACACCCACCCCTGCTCAGCTGTCGTGCACAACGGGACAACTGGGGATGTGGATGGGGCAGCTGGCCCATCAAGGCAAGGGCGAGGGCGTGACGCAAGCAAAGGAGAACCAAGCTGAACAAAGTGAGGATGCAGAGGAGCAGGGAGGAAAGTGTCCACTGAGGAAGGATTTCCCAGGGGTGTAAGACAAGAAGCAGAATCTCGTGGGTAAGTGGCTAAGGAAGAAGTGCAAGGGAGCCCCAAGAGAGGACTTAAGGGCTGGCCTAAGCCTTGGCAGCAGCATCACTGGACCACCGCATGTCATCAACAGTGCCCCGAGAGATGTGTGTGAAGGTCAGCACTCCTTCATGCCCATGAGGTCTGATTATTACTTTAAAACAGGTGTCAGGAACATGATTCCACTTTTGAATTGCTGTGAAAGTGAAAGTGAAACGCGCTCAGTCATGTCTGACTCTTTGTGACCCCATGGACTATACAGTCCTGGGAATTCTCCAGGCCAAAATACTGGAGTGAGTAGCCTTTCCCTTCTCCAGGGGATCTCCCAACCCAGGGATTGAACCCAAGTCTCCTGCATTGCAGATGGATTCTTTACCAGCTGAGCCATAAGGAAAGCCCAGGAACACTGGAGTGGGTAGCCTATCCCTTCTCTGGGGGATCTTCCTGACCCAGGAATCAAACCAGAGTCTCGAGCATTGCAGGTGGATTCTTTACCAGCTGAGCTACCAGGGAAGCCCAATTGTATCTTTTCCAAAAACCCAAACAAGCCCAGCAGTATGAACTGACTAAACAGCATCTGGACAGGACTACAGATGAATACATTTCTTTTCATCCTCTTCCATATTATGCATGTTGTTGATTCACCCCTTCTAACTTGTCCAGTGAGGCAAGGCACATGCACGTCACCTGGTTGAAAAGAGCTAGCACAGACTGCAGTAGCCTGGATAGAGGAATAGGAGGACCCTGGGCTCACGGCCCTCCCACGGGCATATAGAACTACAACTATTTATAGAACAACTGTCTGTGAGAATGACCTGAAGACTAGCAGAAAAGATTTTCCAGAACCAAAGACATAAAGCAGGAACCACAATAAGACAGGTAGGAGAGGCAGAGACACGGTATAATCAAGACCCACACACTGGGAAATAATTACATTGCAGAGTTTTTCTCCAATGAGCCAGGGGTCCAAGACCCACATTAAGCTCCCCAGCCCAAGGATCCTGTATCAGGAAGGCGAACCTCTAGAACATTTGGCTTTGAAAACTCATGGGGCTTAATTTCAGAAGGGCTGTGGGAAATAAAGACTCACTCTTACAGCACACACGCAAAGTCTCACCTGCTCCAGGACCCAGGGCAGAAGCAGTGATTTCAAAGGAGCCTGGGTCAGACCCGCCTGCTGATCTTGGAGAATCTCCTGGAGAGGCAGCTGGAGCTCACCCTGAGCACAGACACGGGCACTGCCACTTGGGGGAGCTCCTTCCACCATGAGGACACTGCTGCTGGCAAATACCACCTTGGGGTTCTCCCTCTTATTAACACTGGGGGCTCACCCACCCAACAGCAGGTTGGCACCAGTCCCGAGACTCCCCAAGTCGAGCAGTCAGCCGTACAGGGACCAAGTGCCATCCACCAGGGGACAGACAGGATCTGAACACATCCAGCAGTGGATCCTCAGGACCCAGCCTGACCCCAGCAGGCCAACACCCACCCTGGGGCCCAAGGCCCCACAGCCAGCCATGCCGACACCCAGCCCCGTCAGTGGCGGTTAGCCTCCACAGACGGCAGGGCCTAGCAGTCAACCAGGTCGGCAGCCACGGCACAGCCTCAGCGGTCAGCCCTGCCACGCAGGAGGGTCCACACAGCCCCAAAGGGCATCGCTGGTAACACAGCTCTGGAGACCAGAGGAGAGTGTGCTGCTGGGCCCTGCAGGACATCTCCTACATGAGGCCACAGGTACCAGATTGGTAAATGTAACTGACATATCTAATGCGCAGAGACTTAGGCAAAATGAAGCAACAAAGGAGCATGTTCAAAACAAAGGAACAAGATAAAACCCCAGAACTAACTGAAGTAGAGATAATCCATCCACCAGACAAAGACTTCAAGGTAATAATCATAAAGATCATCAATGTATTCAGGAGAAGAATGGATAAACGGATTGAGACATTTTAACAAACAGCTATCAAAACTGAAAAAAAAAAAAAAGAAAACAAGCAGAGTGGAAGAATACAGCAATTGAAATAAAAATACACCAGAAGGAATCAAGAGTACCTTCGATGATACAGTGGAAAAGATTGGCTAGCTAGAAGACAGAGGAGCAGAAATCACTAATGCTGAACAGAGAAAATCAAATTTATAAACTGAGGACAATTTAAGAAACCTCTGGGACAACATCAACTGTACTAACATTACATTATAGAGGACCAAGGAGGAGAAGAGAGAGAAAGAGGAAGAGAACATATTTGAAGACAAAATAGCTGAAAATTTCCCTAATCTGGGAAAGGAAAGTCACCCAAGTCCAGGAAGCACAGAGAGTCCCACACAGGATTAACCCAAAGAGGAACACACCAAGACACACAGCAATTAAAGTAGCAAAAACTAAGGAGAAAAAATTAAAAGCAGCAAGGGAAAAGCAACAGAGAACTCCCATAAGACTATAGTTGACTTTTCAGCAGAAATTCTACCGGCCAGAAGATAGTGCCACAGTATGTGTAAAGTGATGAAAGGGGAAAACACCTACAACCGAAAAGACTCTATCTGGTAAAACTATCATTCATATCTGAAGGAGAGGCAAAGAATTTTACAGACAGGCAACAGGTAACAGACTGCAGCACCACCAAACCAACTTTATAAGAAAAGGTAAAGGGAACTCTCTAAGCGGGAAAGAAGAGAAAACGCTAGAAATATTAAACATAGGAAAGAAAAATCTACTGGTAAACACAGATATACAGTAAAGGTAGTAAATCAACCACTTATATAGCTACTAGGAAGGAAAAGAAACAAGCGTAGTAAAATCACATACATCTACGGTAAGTAAGTAGGGTTACACAAAACAAAAAGATGTAAAAATATGATGTCAAAACCCCTAAATGTGTGAGGGGCAGTAAAAACGCAGGGCTGTTAGAGCACATTTGAATGTAAGAGATCATCGGTTGAAATGAGAATGTATATATATAATTGTCATGTATGAACTTCATGCTACCCACAAACCAAAAATTTATAATAGATACTTACACGTACAAAAGAAAAAGGAACCTAAACATAACACTAAAGATAGCCATCAAATCATAGGAAAGAGATTAAAAGAAAAAGAAATAAACAAAAAAGAAATACAAAACAACCTGAAAAAATTTCATAAAATGGCAAAAAGTATATATCTATTAAAAATTACTTGAAATGTTAATAGACTAACTGTTCCAAATAAAATCATAGACAGGCTGAACTGATGAAAAAAACAAGACCATATATATGCTGCCAATAAGAGACTCACCTCAAATCTAAAGACTCACATAGGATGAAAGTGAAAAGATGGAAAAAATTATTCCATGCAAAAGGAAATGAAAATAAAGCTGGGGTAGCTATATCAGACGACACAGACTTTAAACCATACATACCAAAACAAATAAACCTTAAAATAGAGACCATCACAAGAGACAAGGAAAGTCATTACATAATAATAATAATAAAAGGTTGATTGATCTAACAAGAAGATATAAAAACTATGTATTAAATAAATTTTACAGATATATATCAGTATACAAATATACAGATATAAAAACAGTTTCTCTTCAAGAGAATTAGATACCAAGGGAATATTTCATGCAAAGATGGGCTCAGTAAAGGACAGAAAAGGTAGGGACCTAACAGAAGCAGAAGATATTAAGAAGAGGTGGCAAGAATACACAGAAGAACTGTACAAAAAAGATCTTCATGACCCAGATAATCACAATGGTGTGATCACTCATCTAGAGCCAGACATCCTGGAATGTGAAGTCAAGTGGGCCTTAGGAAGCATCACTATGAACAAAGCTAGTGGATGTGATGGAATTCCAGTTGAGCTATTTCAAATCCTAAAAGATGATGCTGTGAAAGTGCTGCACTCAGTATGCCAGCAAATTTGGAAAACTCAGCAGTGGCCACAGGACTGGAAAAGGTCAGTTTTCATTCCAATCCCAAAGAAAGGCAATGCCAAGAATGCTCAAACTACCGCACAATTGTACTCTTCTCGCAAGCTAGTAAAGTAATGCTCAAAATTCTCCAAGTCAGGCTTCAACAATACATGAACCATGAACTTCCAGATGTTCAAGCTGGTTTTAGAAAAGGCAGAGGAACCAGAGATCAAATTGTCAACATCCGCTCGATCATCGAAAAAGCAAGAGAGTTCCAGAAAAACATCTATTTCTGCTTTATTGACTATGCCAAAGCCTTTGACTGTGTGGATCACAATAAACTGTGGAAAATTCTGAAACAGATGGGCATACCAGATCACCTGACCTGCCTCTTAAGAAACCTGTATGCAGGTCAGGAAGCAACAGAACTGGACATGGAACAACAAACTGGTTCCAAATAGGAAAAGGAGTACGTCAAGGCTGCATATTGTCACCATGCTTATTTAACTTATATGCAGAGTACATCATGAGAAACGCTGGGCTGGAGGAAGCACAAGCTCAAATCAAGATTGTAGGGAGAAATATCAATAACCTCAGATATGCAGATGACACCACCCTCATGGCAAAAAGTGAAGAAGAACTAAAGAGCCTCTTGATGAAAGTGAAAGAAGAGAGTGAAAAAGTTGTCTTAAAGCTCAACATTCAGAAAACTAAGATCTTGGCATCTGGTCCCATCACTTCATGGCAAATAGTGGAAACAGTGGCAAGCTTTATTTTCTTTGGCTCCAAAATCACTGCAGACGGTGACCACAGCCATGAAATAAAAGGATGCTTACTCCTTGGAAGAAAATTTATGACCAACCTAGACAGCTTATTAAAAAAGCAGAGACAGTACTTTGCCAACAAAGGTCCGTCTAGTCAAGGCTATGGTTTTTCCAGTAGTCATGTATGGATATGAGAGTTGGACTATAAAGAAAGCTGAGCAGCAAAGAATTGATGATTTTAGAACTGTGGTGTTGGAGAAGTCTCTTGAGAGTCCCTTGGACTGCAAAGAGACCCAACCTGTCCATCCTAAAGGAAATCAGTCCTGAATGTTCATTGGAAGGACTGATGTTAAAGTTGAAAGTCCAATACTTTGGCCACCTGATGCAAAGAACTGACTCATTTGAAAAGGCCCTGATGCTAGGAAAGACTGAGGGCAGGAGGAGATGGGGACGACAGAGGATGAGATGGTTGGATGGCATCACCAACTCAATGCACATGGGTTTGGGTGGACTCTGGGAGTTGGTGATGGACAGGGAGGCCTGGCGTGCTGCAGTCCATGGGTCGCAAAGAGTCAGACATATCTGAGCAACTGAACTGAACTGATATATATATATACACACACACACACACACATACACACATATATATAAAATACACACACACATACACACACACAGAGACAACATAGGAACACCTAAATACAAAAAGCAAATCCTAACAGACACAAAGCAAGAAATTCACAGTAACAGAATAATAGCAGGGGATTAATATTCCACTAACATTAAAGGGCAGAGCACCCTGACCAAAAAAATAATAAGGAAACATTGAACTTAAACTACACAGACAGATTTAATAGCTATAAATAGAGCATTTCATCCAAAACAGCAAAATACACATTCTTTTCAAGCAGACATGGAACATTCCACAGGATAGATCACATACCAGCCCACAAACCATGGACCTATATGATATTATGCTAAATGAAATAAGCCAGAAAGAAAGACAAGTATGATTTCACTTACATGTGGAATTCAAAAAGTCAAAAAAATGAACAAAAACAACAAAACAAAAACAGAGTTATAGACTAGAGGTCAAACAGGTGGTTAACAGTGAGCAGAGGGCTTGGCGGATGAGGGCAATAGGTGAGGGAGATTAAGAGGTACAAATTTCCAATTACAAGATAAGTGAACCACGGGGATGAAACGTCAAGAGCAGGGAATACATTCAATACTAATTTAGTATATACATATGATGACAGATAGTAACTAGACTTATCGTGGTGATTATTTTGTAATGTACAGAAATATCAACTCACTAGGTTGCATAATAGAAACTCACATAGTATTGTAGGTCAAATATACTTCAGAAATAAACTCATAGAAAAGAGATCAGATCTCTGGTTACCAGAGATGAGGTGGGTGGGAAAGGGGGAACTGGATCAAAATTGCAAACTTCCAGTTATAAGCTAAGTAAGTATTTGGGATGTAATGTACAACATGATTAATATAACTAACATTGCTATAAGTTATATATGACAGTTGTTGAGACTACATGCTAAGAGTTCTCATCACAGGAAAATGTTTTTTTTCTTTTCCTTTAATTTTATATGTATGAGAACATGGATGTGTATGAAACATACTGTGATCATCATTCCATGTTGTACCTTAAGTCAAATCATTATGTTCTACACCTTACACTTATACAGGGCCATATGTCAATTATGTCTCAAGCTGATTCATATCAATGTATGACAAAACCCACTGAAATGTTGTGAAGTGATTGGCCTCCAACTAATAAAAAAAAAAAAAACTGGAAGGAAAAGTAGGCACAGAGTTGAGAAAGTATCCTATGACGCTGGGCCTTTCAAATGTGAATCAAATAATAAAGGTGCACATGTCCAGGCAACACAGGTATGTACTGTTCTGTGCCCAGCGCTGTTCAGACACCAGGGTGTGGTAGAGACCAAGGTGTTACAGGTTCTTCCCCCAAGACCTCCACCTACACTGCTTCCCATCAATCCTGTTACGCTGCTTCTCAGATTGTCCCGCTCCCGCCCCTTTTGTCCTCAGCCCCCCAGGCCTTGACTGGAAGCCTGCTCGGGGTCATGCATCCATGCTAGGCCAGGTGATGAGAGAACACGGATCCGTGCCCTCAGACTTACAAGTCTCAGAGATACAGGAAACAAGCAGTTATCATTCACGAGGCGGTGTCCCAGTCAGCGGTTACGGGGGTGCCATAATACATGACACTCATCTTTTTAAGGATTTGTTTCATTGAAGTACAGTTGATTTACAGTATTTTGTTAATTTCTGCTACACAGCAAAGTAACTCATATACATATGTATATATTATTTTTCATATTCTTTCTCCATTATGGTTTATTAAGGATACTGAATATAGTTGCCTGTGCTACACACTAGGACCGTGTTGTTCCATTCTATATACGGTAGCTTGTATCTGCTAACCCCAAACTCCCAATCCAATTTTCCCCCTTTCCCATTAACAACCCCAAGTCTTTTCTTCTTGTCCGTGAGTATGTTTCTATAGATAAGTTCATCTGTGTCATATTCTAGATTCCACATGTTAAGTGATATCGTATGGTATTTTTCTTTGTCTTTCTGACTTCATTTACTATGATAATCCTTCAGTCCATCTATGTTGTTACAAATGGTTTATTTAATTTTTTATGGCTTACTAATATTCCATGGCATATATACACCACATCTTCTTTAACTATTCATCTCTTGATGAACATTTAGGTTATTTCCATGTCTTGACGACTGTAAATAGTGCTGCTATGAACAAAGGGATGCATGCATCTTTTCAAATTAGAGTTCTGTCTGGATATATACCCAACAGTGAGAATGCTGGATCATATGGTAACTCTATTTTTAGTTTTTTTAAGGAACTTCCATACTGTTCTCCACAG